>NC_090436.1:623125686-624439436 GCF_031143425.1 Pleurodeles waltl | reverse complement strand
GAGTACTGCGGCTGCATGGAAAGGCAAGTTCTTACCTCCACCAAATTTGGACAGCTGAACCTTTGGACAGTCTGGGTAACTTCGGTCCACCACCTGTGTTCCAGGGATCATGCTCGTAGACAGGAGAGGAGTACCAGAGTACAAGTTGTTGTTGCAGAGAGGTGCCTGCTGAAGCAGGGAAATTACTCTATCACTCCACAGGAGATTCCTTCAGTTCTTCTGGTGCAGAGTGAATACAGGCAGTCCTCAGAGCGTGCACACCTTGGAAAATATTGCAATTGCTGGCCGAAGCTGAAGTTGCAGGTCACAGGAGTCTTCTTGGATACTTTGTTGCAGTTACCGCAGTTCCTGGAGCAGTCTGCAGTTGATCCGACGGTCAGAAGCTGAAGCAGAGGAGTCCTGGAGGAATCTTGCAACCCGAATCTGAGGAAACACCCAGAGGAGAGATGCTAAATAGCCCTGAGAGGTGGATTGGCTACCTACCCACCAGGTATGCACCAATCAGGAGGGGTCTCTGACGTCACCTGCTGGCACTGGCCACTCAGAGGTCTCCAGAGGGTCCCAACACCTTGGAATCCAAGATGGCTAACGCCAGGGACACTCTGGAAAAGCTCTGGGCACCACCCCCATGGTGGTGATGAACAGGGGAGCGGTCACTCCCCTTTCCTTTGTCCAGTTTCGTGCCAGAGCAGGGACTGGGTGTCCCTGAACCGGTGTAGACTGGATTATGCAAGGAGGGCACGGTTTGTGCCCTTCAAAGCATTTCCAGAGGCTCTGAGAGGATACCCCTGCCATGCCTGTAACACCCATTCCAATGGGAGAGGGTGTAACACCCCTCTTCTAAAGGAAATGCTTTGTTCTGCCTTCCTGGGCTTGGGGTGCGCAATCCCCAGGAGGGCAGAAACCTGTTTGTGAGGTGGTAGCAACTGGGGCTGCAGTGGAAACCTCAGAGAGAGCTGGTTTGGCAGTACTGGGGGTCCATGGTGGAGCCCCCAGGGTGCATGGAATTGGCCCCACAATATCAGATTTGGATTGTGGGTTCAATTCCACAATCTTAGACACTACACATGGCCATATTCAGATTTACCATTGTGAGGCTACATATATATATTGACATATATGTAGTGCACGCTTATAAGGGTGTCCCCAAACTTACAAAGTCCGGGGATTTGGCCCTGGACAGCGTGGGGGCACCTTTGCTAGTGCAAGGGTGCCCTCACACACAGTAACTTTGCACCTAGCCTTCAGTAAATGAAGGTTAGACATATAGGTGACTTATAAGTTACCTGGTGCAGTGAAAAATGGCTGTGAAATAGTGCGTGCACTATTTCACTCAGGCTGCAGTGGCAGTCCTGATAAAAGGTTTGTATGAGGTCCTCATGGGTGGCAAAAGAAATGCTGCAGCTCATAATGATCTCCTGGAACCCCAATGCCCTGGGTACGTAGGTGCCAAATACTAGGGACTTATAAAGGGGGGCCAGTGTGCCAATCAGAATTGGAATAAGGAGTCACTAAACTATAGTGACATATTTCATACACAGGGAGAGCATAAGCACTTGAGTTCTAGTTAGCAGAACTCCAGTGACACAGTCAAGCATATTGACAACACACATAGGCCACAAACTATGAGCACTGGGAGCTTGGCTAGCAGGATCCCAGTGAGACAGTACAAACACACTGACAAATAGGTTTCAAACTATGAGCATTGGGGTCCTGGCTAGCAGGATCCCAGTGGGACAGTAAAAACACACTGACAAACAGGCCAAAAAAATAAGGTTAACCATGCTAGAAAGAGGCTACTTTCTCACAGGAATCTGTATTATAATCTCCATATGATTACGTCATGTGTGTATTTTCCCAAAGAAAACATTGGGAAATATTGTAAAGGATAGGGAGTTACATTATTCATCTGTTAATATCGACCTGGAAGAATATAGATTTTACGTATTAACTGGCCCTATATCATCACTGTGACTAGATGTGTACATTTTTTAAAACTATCTCTTAATTGATTTTACAATGTTACAACCGCACAGTACACACGTTTCTGGTTTTGGATCCCCCTGTGTAAGGATAGTGGAATATCTATGGCAGGTGAGAACAACATTATTGGTAGGGATTCCTCAACCATTACCAACCCAGGAAGGGATGCTTCTGAAGCTTGGGCAATTACCATCAATGAAGTTAACAAAGCAATTGATTGGATATCACGAAACAAAGCTCCCTGTCTAGAAACAATTCCTGAGCACTTCTTTAAGACCAAGAAGGATATTTGGAGCCCATATCTTATTTTCATCTTAAACTGCATAATGAGTGGTTTCCCCATCCTCCTTCATTTGCTGGGGCCGAGATTATTACAGTGTTTAAAAAAGGGGTCAAGGTTCCTTCCTTCCAACTACAGGCCCATCAGCCTGATTGACAGCTCTCAGAAACATTTAGGTCGGATCTTACTGGAGAAGCTGCAGGATTGGATGGCAGATGTGGGATCTCTGACCCCACTACAAGCAAGGTTTAGGGATGGAATTAGCACTATAGATGAGGTGTTTTGTCTCCAACTGATTAATTGGAAATATGTCACATTGGGGGGAGGGTGACTCTATGTGGCTTTTGTGGACCTCTGGTCAGTTTGTGACCTGGTATCTAGGAATTCCCTGTGGAGGGTCATGGCAGAACTAGGTGTTCTGATATAGCTCTTTGATATTATTAATAAACTACACTCCAACAACTACGTACAGGTTAGACGTGGTCCCCAGGGTGAATTGACCGCTTCTATTCCAATTAAACAGGGTGGGAGACAAGAGTGTGTGCTTGACCCACCCTTTTTCTCTTATACATAAATGATTTAGAATCCCAGCTTGGCTTGTGTGACAATGATGCCCCACATCTTGGCGAGAGCTCACATATTTGAATATATTGGGGGTCATGATTACTGAACAGTTTGGGTGCCACACATACAAAAGTGTAGACTCAAGATGGAGCAAAACAGGGGGTATCATACCACTCCATCACGGCTCCCATTTTCGCCCAGTATCCTTTCCCAACTCCAAATGTATAATCTTCAGACACTTGGGGCAACTCTTTATGGAGTGGTAACTGTGGGGTAACATAGATGGTAGAAACCTGGAAAAAGTTGAAAACCGGTTCCTGCAACTCCTCACTATTCTCTCAGTTAGCAGCCCCCTAATTCCCCTTCAACTTTATGTGGGTCTTCGACCTCTCTCTGACAAATCTTGTATTGGCACAGGATTTGGGTGCTGCTTAGTTTCTGTAAGTGGAGTCTGTCTTGATTACTATTCGTTTTGAGCCAGGTGTGGCTGCAATTTATTGTTTTATCTTTTGTTGTTCTTAGTGGTATTAGGATATCAGATGCTTTCTTGAGCCACTCGTAAAGTTTTTGAATGGAATGTATTGTGTCTAGATCTGTGTTAGAAGTTACTTGTGTTTCTAAGTATTAAAATTTAAGGCCCAGATTTAAGAGGGCCAAGCACCTCCTTGTGCCACATAAGTGTCATTTTTGCTACTGTGGCCAACGAGGTCAAAACCACAAAGCCAGATATACAAAGTGGCGCGATGCATGCATTGTGCCACTTTGTAACCCCTTGTGCCACATTATGCCTGTGCCAGGGGTGGCCGAATAAATAGTGCAAAGAAATCGAAAAGATTTATTTGTGCCATTTTTGGGACATTTTAACACCTGCTCAGAGCAGGCATTAAAAGGGGGCACACCATTGGTTGCAACGGGCTCCAATGTACTGTTCAGGGTTAGCACAAACAGATGTCAAGGCACTCGTGAGTTGAAAGTTCAGCGTTCATGAGTTTTCGTCCTGGTGTCTTATTCGCAATAATCAACCATACATCCGACAAGGATAAAGGGCAGAGTTGTTAGTTTATTCTTGTAGTATAATGTCCTTTACAACAACAGCCAACACGTGTTTCGCCCTGTGAGAGAGCTGCTCCCAAAGACTTCATCAGGGCTTTCTATCAAATAAGCAAGTAGCACGATTTCATAAATGTTTAGATCCCTCTCCTGAGAGTCCAACATTAATTCCATCCCAAAGAGTCAATCCAAGTATTCATGTGTGTGCCCATATCGGTGTGTGGACACATTTATCTCTGTGCAGAAAAAGAAGAAGGAAAAGAGTTCTTCACTTTCGTGGCATCGCTTGAATAATATTAGGCAAAAATGTTGCCACTAACCCTGACCGGTACATCAATAGCGTCAAAAATGTTGATGCTATTGCCCCCTACCCCGCGCCATGGTGTGCCGTATTTTAAATACGGTGCACACATGGTGGTGGTGGTGGTACTGAGGGCGCAAGAAAAGTGGCACTGCACTAGGTGCAGTGCCACTTTTCTTAAATCTGCCCTTAAGTTTGTTCCACGGTCAATAGATGGATGCATGTATGGCGGCCTTAGGTATGTTGATTTGTGGTGTTTTGAGTCGAAAAACTACCAGATGATGATTAGATCATATGACTGGAGTAATTCCTTGAAAGGTAACTAGTTCTGGATTTGTAGAAATGACATCTAGGATGTGTCCAGTGATGTGTCTATCTGGACTATGTGATATGGGGTCAGTGTGTTTAGGCTAGTGATGATAGTTCTAGGATGGGGCATATTTTATGGTCACCAAGGATGCATAGGTTGTAGTGTAGTGTCATAAGGTTTAAAACTGTATCTAGAAACGTGTCTGGGAATGTTGGATTGCTAGGTGGTGGTCTGTAAAGAAGGTGTAAGTAACAGAAGGAAGTTGGCGCAGGGTTGCATCTGGTTGTGAGAGCCTCACAGCCTTGTATGGAAATGTTATAAGCTTTAGTGATATTATCTGTTTCCTTGAATCCACCTCCTCTTTTGCCTATGTGATTTTGTGTGATAGTTTGATACCCTGGAAGAACAGCTTCATGCAACGCTGGAGCCATGTCATCTCCCAAACGTGACACAGTTATGAAAAGTAATGAGGTTGTGTGTCAGAGAGTAGGTTGTAGATTAGTGCTTGGTTTTAAAGTGTGATCAAACATTTGTTAGTAGGCAGTCTAGAGACTGTGTTTTGAGGATGGTGTGACTTTGTTGGCTAGAGGAGTGAGTAATACTCATTGAACTTGTAGTAGTTGTATCAAGAGTGGGTTGGTGAGCTATGTTGTTTTTGTAGAGTAGCCGTGTTGTGTGATAGACATGGAGATGAGAAGTTGTGAAGAGTGGCATGTTGGTTATTTTGTTTGTGTCTGTTTATGCTGGGAGGTGTATGGATAGAGGTGGACCACATGTTTTAAGTCTCTAAATTGTGCAATGGATGAGAGGTGGGTGAATGAGTGTTGGGGTGTTTGTGGTAGATGTTGGTGAAGATAGAATATTTGGGAGTAAAGATGATTTAGGATCTGTATCATTTGTGTAGTTGTGTAGGTGGGAGTTTGATTCTATTTTGTGGCGGAGTATGAAATGAAGTTGGTTGTGAGATTTTGATGTGCTGGTGTGTGTTATGTTTTTCTTTTGTGGGGTAGTGAGATGAGATATTGATGCAATGAATTTCTGTGAATGATTTGAATGTAAAATACTGTTGTTGAATGGAAGTTGAGTGGTAATGGAGGTGGTGATATGCTTTGGAGGAGATTATGGGGGTTATTCTAACTTTGGAGGAGTGTTAATCCGTCCCAAAAGTGACTGTAAAGTGACGGATATACCACCAGCCGTATTACGAGTTCCATAGGATATAATGGACTCGTAATACGGCTGGTGGTAAATCCGTCACTTTTCCGTCACTTTTGGGACGGATTAACACCTCCTCCAAAGTTAGAATAACCCCCTATATATGGTGTGTGAGAGGGGATGACTATTTGTGTTAGATTTGGTAGCAGGGAGAGGTAAAATGTGTGGCACAGTGGAATGGAAGGATTGTTTAGTTGTGTGTTTTTGTAGAAAGAGGAGGAAAGTGTTGTTGGCACTGTTCCCTCTAGACTGCACGCCTGTGCAGCCACTCATCTTTCTTGCATCTTGTAGTTTATAGTGTGAGATGTTAGGTGTACCATTATGTACCATTATGCCTATTTGCTTATGTGGTATGCAGTGCACCCATGAAGGAATGTGCACGCACAATCATGGAATGGAGCAGTGATGTCCAGGAGTAGATTATTTTCAATGAAATTCAAATACCGAAATTAGGGCCTGATTTAGATATTGGCTGATGAGTTACTTCGTCACAGTGGTTACGGTTATCCCATCCACCGAAATCTAAATCTCATTATATCCATTAGGATTTAGATTTCAGCGAACGGGATATCTGCCACCACTGTGAAGGAGTAACTCATCTGCCAATGTCTAAATCAGGCCCTTAGGCCAAACTGAGACTCACATTTAATTGTTCATGCTGTTTCAGTTTTATTGTTTATTGCATATCACTTCAAACTGTACTTCTACTGTGACTAAAAGCCTGATTTAGAACTCAGTGGATGGGTTAGTCCCTCACAATGGTTAAAGATATCCCATCTGCCGAAATCTAAATCCCATAGAACATAATGGGATTTAGATTTTGGCTGACGGGATATACGTCACCGGTGTGAGCCATTGTAAGCTGTCCACCGAGTTCTAAATCACTTCCTAAGTGATTAAAAACAGATGTTACTTTTACCCAATTTAGTGTCACACAATTCTGTGACTTTTGAAAGGGTGCAAGCGTGAGTTGACTTTGCTGGGTTTTGAACGAATGACCTGCCGTTCACTGGTTGTTTCTACAGCAAGCATCACCCCACTGAATTGCTTATGCAGTTTATGATCATCTAAATAACACAGTTTTGTTTGAATCATTATTTTTGCCATAATTATTGTTGCGGTTAACACAGCATAACAGAGAAGGAGAGTAGATGTCTTCAATATTTATTGAGATAATGTGGAAAAAGCACACTCCATCCCTCCGGTGACGTGTTCAGGCTCCAACCAGCAGCTAAATGAAGTCTGGAACACTCATTCAGAGATGTCAAAAATCACATAGAAAGCGTTCCAATAGTTAGTGAAGCAGAGCAAATGTAAATAAGGTAAATGACAAGATCGAACATAACTCATCTTTCCTCTATGGAAAAGCAGCACAACTTGTAACATAGCCTTTACATGAATAAATATGTTTGAGTAACCAACATAACCCTATAACATTGTCATTGAGATACTTGGGTTTCCCAGCGTTCTGCAAACGTCTTCCCTAATTCAAGATGGTTTCATTTTGTCCCACACGACTTTCAATTCCTTTTTGTTGTATTGACGTGAAGGGGGGCCTTTCACCAGCAGCGACGTTGCTTGTGCCATCAATCAACTCTTTCAAGCCGCTGCATGGATTGCTAACTTCTCATGTGCTAGCTTCTTTTTCAAACAAAAGCCCATCCATTCTGCTTAAATTCTTCACTTATGAATTAGATGACATGTCACCATCTGCACATACCTTTCACAGAACCTTCACAGCACTCCCCTTGCATCATCACTGTCTTTTATCCACTCTAACATCATGCTTAAATACCTGAATTATAGTAGATTTATGATGGAGGTTTGAGGAACGTCTGTTAGAGACCTCTGACCTCTTGATTTGTACAATGTCTCCAATTTGAAAGTTTACTTCCTGGACCCTCTTCATGTCATCATATCTTACTTTGCTCCTAGTTTGCACTTCCTTTATTCTTTGTCTTACCTCTTTAACATTAGTAACCATTATCCATGCCCGTTTTATCCAATACCCAACTGGGAGATATTTCACTCAAAGCTTATCTTCCCTTAAAAGTAAAAATGGCGTAACCCATGCGGTGGAGAAAAAGTGTGTAGTGATAATTTCACAGCCTTTGGGAAACTGCGACCTGATCATCCTGCCCGACGAAATTGCCAATTGAATGGCTTCTGTCATTATGCTGTTCACCCTCGCAGCCATTTCGTTACCTTAGGAACCGTAGAGCACAATAGTTAAATGCTTAACTGATCTACAGATAAGAAAAAAGATTTCATCATTTATGATTTCAACTGCACCTCATTTTTGGCAACTAAACATTTCAGAACACCTTCTGTGAGAAATTGGGTTGTTGGTTCAGTGGGGTGTTAACCTTGCTCAAATAACAGCACCAATCGCTGTCAGAGTGAACCACAAAGTACCTATATTAACCAGTGCTTAACCCTATGGTAGCTTGGTCCAAAAGAAGTCAGGCTTATCATAAAGACAATGTGTAAACTACTAGCAGGCAAACAGTAATAAAGTGAAAACACAACACAAGAAAAATCCCACACCAATTTAGAGACATAGAGTAAATTTTTTCAAATTATTTGACACCTAAACGCCCAAAATCCAATCACTAGAACCGGTGTTATGAATTTTTAAAGTTTAAGGTAATAATTAGTACCTAAAAGACCAAAAAGGCAACCTAGTTGTGCGAGACTGAGTCATACTCGAATAATATTGCTGACCAAGATGGAACGCAAGCTGTATACACACCGTTGATTTGGCCCGGTCTGCGCTTACCTTAGGACTTAGAAAACATTTCATGAAAAATGTTCTGAGAGGGTAAAGTTCAGATAGGGCAAGGCTGTGTCTGAGGAAGAGGCGCCGGATGAAACAGAGGTGCAAATTCCTATGTTTGGACTTAGTTTCTGTTTTTTGGAGTTGAAAATCTCCAGCAGGGCACAGCTAGGTGCTATACCCGATGAGGGTTCAATGAGGTCAGATACCGCTTTGCCAAAGGACCACTGATCAGGATTTGCTGTTGCAGGGAAGAATGTAGTGGGAGCTGCTGCAAAGTCAGGCCTACCAGCTATGCACCTTGAGCGATAGATAATCAGGTTGGTCCTGATCTACTCTCAGAACAGCTTTTAGCCAAGAATTTTCTAAGTCCCAAGTTTGTGTGTTAGCTATCTGGGCACTTTTAACATCAACACCAAGGGTCTAGGACTGGAGGGCACCACATGGGGGGGGGTTAGGACTCACTCAGACTGGGTCCAGGTGTGGGTGCCTTTTCTATTCCTGAGGCTCTGATTACCACACCAGCCAACAAGCCCTTAGAGTCTCTCAAGTAGTCCTGGGTTCAGCAGTGGAACAGGATTCAAGCCGAGGGGAAGGCCTCTGAGGGTTCAAAACAGGCTTCAGGCAGCAAAGCAGGACTTCCAGGTGCTACAAAGCAGTTTTCTAAAGTACACAGCAGGCAACAGTAGCAGGCACTCTTCTCAGAGTCCTTCTGCAGGTCCAGTAAGTTAACTGAAGAGTGGGCTGAGGGTCCTATTGTTATACGTAATACCTTCTTAGAAGTAGGAGAAACTTCTAGAGAATTCCCTTTGAAGTGCTTAAAGCTTCCTGCCTTCCCTGCCTGGCTCCAAGCTGACTGCACGAACAATGCAGTGGTGACAACTCCTTTGTCTGAAGCTAGGGCACAGCTTTTTCAGTTGCAAGTGGGGTTATGCCCAGCTCCAGCCCCTATCCTGCCAGTTATGGCCCTTCCAGGCCCACCTAATCTCTCTATTGTGTGGCTGTCTTGGAGGAATAAACAAAGTCCAACTGCCTACTTCACCCAGTCATGAGACCAAGGACTAGGCTGCAGGCACCAAATAACTATGGCAGGAAAATGCCTACATTCTAAAAGAGGCATTTTCAAACTTGTAACTTAAAATCCGACTTTACCATTAAAAAGGATTTTAAATTACAATGATTACAATTTCTCAAACACTAAACATGAAATGTTGACCTGCTCCCAATCAAAAGTTAGCACTTATTAAATGTAGTAAGGCAAGCCAATGTTATCCTAAGGGAGAGGTAGACCTCACAATAGTGAAAAACAAATTAAAGTATTTGTCACTATCAGGACATGTAAAACTTAAAAGTACATGTCCAACCTTTTACTTACAAAGCCCCTTGCCCTATGGGCAGCCTAGGGCCTAAGAGCTACAGGCCCTCTAATAGCAATTCATTTATAGGTCCTTGGTACATGGTACACCACTTTACAAGCGACATAAAAGTAAATCAAATGTGAGAATTAGGTTTAAGCACATAGCACTCTATTTCTTCAGGTTGATTATCTTCAAAAGCTTTGGTAGTAGGGAAATGTGAAAGACTATTCACCCTGAAATTCTTTGTCACTGGTATGTGTTTCATCCTGAAGTTAAACTATTGCATTTTTTTACAATAACCTCACTTATCTGGGATAGGCCTTCTCAAAAGTTCCATCAGTTAATAGGTACACCAAAGATTTATGTTCAGTAACCAATGAGAACTCTCTGTCCAATACATATGTGGAAAAACGATTGGTTGCCCAAACACAGGCTAACACCTCTCTTCCTATCCTGCTGTAGATCTTCTCAGCACTGGCAGGACTTCTTGTGGCAAAGGACTTAACACAGCTTCAATCCCAGCTCCGCTGGCTTCATCCATGACTATGGATTAGCATTATCATTGAAAGCTTGAAGTGCAGGAACATTCAAAATAAAAACTTTTAAGAAATCAAATGTTTCATTTTCTTGATTCTTCCAAGAATACTTAACACCACTTCTTAGTAGTTTTCTTAGAGGCTCTATTTGAAAATGTAGGAAAGTGGAATATTATGTGATGTGGGGATTAGTCATCACCAAGTAATACTCTCACAATACTCCAGAGATGGTCCTTGGATACACACTAGTAGATCCTTAGCTCAGTCCTGGTAGGGTGGCAAAGAGCAGTCAGGCTTTACTTAGAGGAACATGTGTTAAGCATTTCACAGCACAAACATGGACAATAAGTAATTGACACGACTCTAAAGAAATCCAACACCAATTTATAACAATAGAGCTTATTTATATATATATTTAAACACCAAAAGGAACAGTATTGGTTTGGGAGAACCGCAGATAGCACATTTTGAAGCAATTGAAAATCAATGCAGAAATGGCAGTTACATTGCGGTCAATGGAGAAAATGTCATATATAGCAAAAATGCACTTAACAAACAAGTTGGATGGAACTCTTGAGGGGTTAAGTTAATGCAGTCCCTGGGACCAGATCATGATAGTCAGATCAGTTTTACTTGGCCTGTAGAGTCTGGGTGCAGATTGGTTCTTGCTGCCCATGGTGCGGAACAGGAGTTGTGTTGAAGTCAATGGCAGGGATGCCATTGTTGAAAAACGACCACTTGGGGGTTAAGCTGCAGGAAAATCTTGTAGGGTTAAGCTATTGCAGGCCCTGGGACCAGACTACAACAGTCAGTTCACTTCGAACAGGTCCATGGGTTCAGTTTGCAGAGGTGTCCTGGCTGTCTGTGGTGCTGAACGAGGCAAGAGACAAAGCAGTTTTACCACTGGCACAACGTCACTGACAAGAAGCTCCAAAATCTCAGCTGGGGCTGGGTTTCCGATGTTGGATGCAAGTTGCACGTTTTGCCCTGCACAAACAGCGTTGAGTAAATGTGTCAGTCACCGGGCTGATGACCTACAAGCGTTGGCAGGGGAAAGGGTGCCAGCATCCGTTAGGAAGTAGCCATGGCCCGAGGAAGTGAGGTAGCGGCCTGAAACTTGGTGGAAAGCTGGACTACAACTCCCAAAAGACAGTGGACCACTTGGTTTTCCAAAATCCCACAGTGGGCCCGATGCAACTTTGGATTTGGCAGTTGTTTTTACCTGCAAGTTGCAAGGAACTAGTGCCACTAGTCAAAGGGAGACTGATGGTGCTTCTGGCTTCCACAGGTGTCCCTCTGGTCAGGAGTGCGCAGTTCCCAGTGTGTTGCCTCAGGGACAGAGTTTCCCTATTTTGCTTTGAACTGGTGGACAGAGTCCGGTTGTCGGTGATGCAGAGCTTCTTCTGGTCCTTCTTTGAATTAACTCGATCAAATCTGAGGTTCTGTTGTCAAGGGTGTCCCTCCAATCCTGGATTTAGGGGAGTTAGGGGGGTGGAGTCTAGTGGCCAATAGGCAGCTAGCTCCTACAGTTAATCCACTGCTGAGGGGACCACATCCAGTGGGACAGGTCACCTTTAGCTACCCAGAACCCTCTATTCTGCCAGAAAATAAAATTTAGTGCACAGACCGGACTGCTCACCCTGGAGGTGTAATCAGCCTGTTGGGGGTGTGCACAGTCCTGCATACCTAATTTCCCGCTTGACCACAAGCAAATGTGCCTGGGGGCAGGAAGAGGGCCACTTCCTCACTGGAGGACAGCGCTGATGGCTATCAGGGATGGTGCAGCCTTTAAAGCTCACTGCTCTGAGGACCCTATTCACTAGTCTGGCTGAAGGGCGGAGGTGTGACCTCCTGCTCACCTCAGCCCTTTGTTCTGACCTCTGGGAACACCCAGGCTGCCTGGCAGGAGATCAGAACTCTGTCTTGGTGGCAGCAAGTGTGAGAAAAAGCACAGGCTGCTCCGCCAAAGCACAAAGGTGGATGACAAACAGGTGGGCAAGCACTAGCGTGCCACTGAGGTGCATGCCAGCTGTCCCTCAACACAAGAACTGTGTTGGGGAAGAGAAGGCAAGTTGTTTGACACCAAACTCAACATATCTAAGCGGCCCCATAATGGAGCTGGCAACCCTGATCAATAGGGGCTTAAGTCCCATGTTATCCTATAGACCAGCCTGCACTTATAGTGTACCTTAATGGAAAGGATGCTATAGAGACATATAAGCTCAGGCTTATATGTCTGACCTTAAATATAATGCAGCCTTTATACTGGGTTGCAGAGGCCTACCTTAGTGATGTCTGTTATATATGTAAGGCAGTGCATGGGACTGTGCCACTCCAGATAGGGGCACAGTCGAGCTCAAGTAGTTTGCACTACTCTGGAAGTCTGCCATGACAGGCCTACTATCAGTACATTGAGGAGGTTACACAGGGTGCCAGGAAACTAGGACTGCAGCCCAGGTGGCCCCCTTACCACCTAGCCATGGGTACCATTTACTAGGGCCTTATAAGGGGGCAAGGTATTGCCAATCAGGTAAACACAAAGTCGACATAACAATTTAGGGAGAGAGAACAGGCACTGGGGGATGCCTAGAAGGCTTCCAGTGCACTAACAGAGTCATACACATCTGCATTGGGGCAGAAAGTGGGGGAGACCATACACAAAGGGGTACTTTTCTACAGAAAAGTAAAGCTTTCCGAAAATCTCAAATAATACTCAAAAAGAACAAGGAATGATCTTAACTCATCTTTGCCTACAGGTGCAGGTACGTTCTTTATTGCCTTCAACAAATTTCCACTCCTATACCTTGTGCTGATAAGTGATGACCCAAGTATTACACTTCCATTAAAAGAAATTGGCACTTTTTTCTTAACTGTAGTCCCACACGTCTTTACTATGCTTTGCATCATAAGTATGCAAATGTGCTTCCTCCGTGTTAGTGCAAATAAGAATGTTATCATGATACACGAGTACAGTAGGTTCCCTCCTGAGAATTTTATACATTAACTTCTGAAAAACAGATGTGGCTGAGGCTAGTCCGAAAGGTATGCGTAAAAAATGGAAAGCTCCAAATGGGGTGACCAATGTAGGACATGTCTCTTCCCTCAATTTAACCTGGTTATAAGCTGCTCTCAATTAGAGTGTGGAAACACTTTGGCATTGCCTATTTAAGCAAACATCTCTTGGATCTTCAGTAATGTGAAACAGTGTCTGTTTAAAGGCCTAAATTCAGCACAAAGACTTAATTCGTCTGTTTCCTACTTAGCCACTACAATAGGTAAAATCCACTGCAAGGAATCTACTGGTTTAGTAACGTTCTATTTTGCAAGATTGTCTAGGTGTTCTTTCAAATGACTACTAATGCTTAATGGTACCTTGCACACCTTGTGTCCAAGGGGAGTAGAATCTGATTTCGACATCATTGTATGTTAATAACATTACCCCCAAACAATTTTCAAAAACGGTTTTATGCTTAACCAATATCCCTTCCAATGAGTATACTTGACTATCAACAACCTCAACAAGGGAAATAGGATGATCTGGTTCAGGTCTGATCACCATGCCAAAACATCCCTTGTTCCTCCATCCTAAGATACTGTAGCCTATTTTTGCAACATAATGTTTAGCATGAATGAGCCTCTCCTTTTATGCCATATCTTCACAAAAATAACCCATCCATCTCACAAGAATAACCCATCATGCTAATTTCAACCCACCGTCCCCAAATGCAACAGTGAGTATATCAGATGATCAGGTGGAAGCAAATTAATAAGGCTCTACTCTTTCCAATACAATTTATCTGTGATAATAGTGATTGAAGATCGTGGAACCTCTGTGACATGAACCTTCACATCACCAATTCTCACATTACAGATTGGGTCCACTTTCTTCCCAAATAGTTCTCATGTTTAAACCATAATAATAGAGAGAACAATCCTGTTCCTTGAAAAAACTGTCTCTCTTTCTTTCCAGCAGGCTGATGTTCATTCTACTTTCTGTGGCTTCTTACATACCATGGTCAAATATCCAACCTTTCTGCATTTAATGCATGCCTTCCCTAAACCAGGACACCCATTTGAGTTCACTAAAAGGTTAATTGATTTCCATTAATAGCAGTCCATTGCAAACTCAAATTATTTTTGCCTGTTTTTTTTTCGTATGTAGGCATTTGGGTTATTTTTCAGTTCGACAAGAAACATACATCATTATTATTTTTTGTATCACACAAATGGGTGAATTTTCCTAATTTGTTAAAGGCCATGACTGATCTTTCAGTGCTCTGGAAGTGTCTCCTCTAAGGTTGGATTCTTACAACATACCAATTATTTTTTAGTTCTACGGTCCCAGCAGTTGACCACCAGTTGGTCCCTCAAAAAATTGTCTACAATGCTGCCAAACTCACACATGAATACAACTATCCTCAGTTCAGCAAACAAAGGAACAATTGATTCATTTTGGTGCTGGAGGTGAGTGAAAAATTAGTGCTGTTCCACTGTTATGCTTTTATCATCTTTAAAATGAGTCTCTAATCTGTTGTCAGCCTGAAAATTCTTCCTAGACAAATGGTACTGGTAGTATTGTTACAGGTAAATGATCAAAGATTTTTACCCTTTAGTGCCTAGGCAATTATACTGAATTGTCTTTTTTCTCAACGGATCTAACTTAGTGCCATCAATCGTAATCATATTGTTGAAGGAACTGTGCCATTGTTTTCATTTTAATCTGAGCATGCCGGGTTCTGCTAAAAAGCTATTGAGAAGATTTGCATTCTCCATATCCATGGTTTACTGCACACAATAAAGGTTTTCTAAAATAACTTTTTTTCTTTTAAATCTTTTCTGCAAGAATAAATATGGCTAGCATATTGGCATGTACTATTTATTTAATTATTATGTTTTCCCTGGGGTAAAATCATTATTAAAAAAACACAACATTTTGGATAAATACTTGGCAAATGCATAAAATTAGCTTATGTTCAAATTTAAAACTGATCAAAGATGAAAAACATCAGCAATAAATTCCTCCAAAGAGTCTCCTTTGTAAACTCTTAACAGCGCAAGCATGAGGGCAATTGCAGGATGACTGCTGCCCCTTTCACTGCGCCTGTCAGTTTGGTTGGCTGTCTACCTACAACCAGCCCAACGTGCACTGTAGACCCAGCAGTCCCAGTGCTGTCAAACAGCCAGGGGATTGCTGCGACAGGCCCCCAGCCTCAAAATGAGCACTGGTTTAGCCTGCTCTCAACAATCTTGGAGCTGCTCTCATGCTGAAAAGAAGCAGCTCCAGGATGGGGTAGAATCCTGTTCCACTGAGCAGGAAGTAAGTACTTCCTTTCCTGCTCATGAACGTGGGGGAGAAGTGCAACACCGAGGGGGAGGCGTAAATATGGTGAGATTGGTACCATGGCACCTCACCATTGTTCAAACCTGCAGGCCGCCACTGCGCTTCAGTAGGATAAAAACTTAATTCATTTGAATTTTATATTGGTGCTCAAATAGTCTGAATATTTAAAGATTTTCGGAACAGTGAAGAAGCTCACCTGGAGAGTCTTAATTGCTAGGGTTACATACTCTGGGTGTGTTTACCACATAATTTGAAGGGGTGCTGATTTTTCTGTGTGAATCGCTCACCGACAAATTATGTTGTAGTTTACACAGAATACCGGATGCAAAGAGTAGATGTCTTCAATATTTATTGAGATAATGTGGAAATAACAGCACACAACGTTCCTCTGGTGACTGCTCTAGGCTCTGTCCAGCAACTGAATTGAGTCTGGAAGACCCTTCTAGACATGCCAAAGACTCATGTATCGAAACCCTTTACCAGTTAATGAAACACAGCAAAAGTAGATAAGGTAAATGACAAGATCACATATAATTGTTATAGACAAAAGAGGGCAGGACATATATATATATATATATATATATATAAATATATATATATATATATATATATATATATATATATATATATATATATATACAAATGTACTAAAATCAAAAGATTTTCGTTACACTAGACCTAAAAAGAGAGGTCAAGGAATGAATAACACAATTTGTAAGAATAGTTTTTGACTAGGTTAATCAATGTACTTTACCTTGCATCAAAGTACTTACCTTGCCTGTTAAATCACCTGCTAATGACCAGCTATACTAAGGGCCTCATTATGAGTTTGGCGGGTTCACCACAAGACCGCCAAACTCACGGGAAGGACACCACTGCCATAGAGGTGACGTCCCCACGAGCGTATTACAATGTTCCGCATTACGTGTTCCCTCCGGACTGCCCGGCGGGAACAGTGTTAGGATATTGGCCTCTGCTCCCTTAAGGAAGCCAAGGCCCAATATCTTAACACTACAGCACCCTTGGAAGGGTGCTGGGCAGGGGGGCCCAAGAACTGCCCATGCCAGGGCAGCTTTTTCATGGCAGAGTCCCCACAATGAAAAGGATGGTGGAAAGAGGGTTTGTAATCAGCCAGGTGGCACTGTGTTCAGTGCCGCTATGGCTCGTTACAAGCCTGACCACCGTCACCCCATCGGGATCTTTGATCCTGGCGGGGACGGCTGTCTTTAGGCTGGTCCGCCTGCCAATCTTATAATGTTGTGGTCGAACCGCCACAGCCGCTGCTGTCCAACCGCCACCATGGGGCTGGCAGTCCTAGGACTCGTAATGAGGCCATTACTGCCCTGTGGCTACATGTGATGCAGCTTATACAAAAATAAATTAACCGCCACCTACGAGCTACATTAGTTCACTTATTTTTTTACCAACATTAGAAAATGCAAACATATTTTTCACTCAATGTGCAGTGTGGATGTGTTAAAACACACGAGCATGCATATTTCATTATGAATGCATACTTGTACATAACAATGATGTATGGTGGACATTTTTCTTTTTTATTTAGCTTTTTAACCTGGTGGAAGGACATGTTAGCACAGTAACCTAAAACTGCTAAAATGAAGAAAACAAAGTACATGTTGGCGCAAAAAATTGACAGCTTCTGGGCACTTATAAAACAAATAAATAGATAAATGGATACATTTAGAAAATAACATTTAAAATGAGCAGCCAGACAGGGACCAGGACAGGGAGAATCGTGGAACAGTGGAGGAGTAGGGCAACAGAAAGAGTGCTCGAAGGAGGGAAGCAGAGGAATTAGAGGAGAGAGCAAGGACGAGCATACATACATAAATTGTAAAGAAAAAAGAGTCTCCAGAACATAGCAGTAGAAGGATACAACTCATCCAATGAAAACACTGTAAGACCAAAATGCTCTTGATTGGACAACAGAAATGGACAACAAAGCATCCAGTTATGAGTAAGGGGCTGACCTAAATCCCACTCTAAGTATATGCTATTTTTTTTTGTAAATAATAGGTCTGCCTACAGACAAAATGATAAATATAGCCTCATTGGCGAAGCCATAACAAAATTATCCCAGGTATGGCTTGTATCGCTTTTCTGTTCCCTTGCATTCAACTGTTTCCACAAAGCAGTTATTTAAAAATTGTTTCACTTCATTTACATTAAATCATAACAGTGCCAATAATATATCTAAGTGTTGTGTTTCCAAATTATAGCAAATATAACTGCCACCAATCTAATTTTCACGCACTAACTACTTTGTAACATAATTGCATGTATTGTCTGCCATCTCAACCAGTCTCACAAACTAGTCACCATCACTGTCACAATATATCCACTGTATATCACTAGCGGACCATTTTTTAAAGGAATGTTAATCTTCACCTGGAGGTTTACTACTATGTTAGTTTACTCCTACATTTTGGTGTAAATTTACAAAGGATTCCAAGAGTACTTTTAGAAAGTGATGACATTCACATATTTTCAGCACTACTCTTGGAAAAAGTTGTAACTATAAAAGAAACTAACACACTCATTGAATTATGTCATCAGTGATGTCATTTGAGATGTCATCAGTGAGGGTATAAATGAGGTCATAGAACATGTCATGAGCGATGTTATATGTGAAGTCATAAGCAGTGCATGGTGGGACGCAAGTTATGGTGAGCTCTGCTAACTATAACTGGTGAATTTCTGTGTTTTTTTTTTAGTTCAAAAGGTTAATGTTGTTACTGACAAATTCCCCTAACTATAACGTTACTTTAACCTTTGGGTTTTCAGTGAATTTTTTGCCCTTCGGCCAGGCCCTGTGGCCAACCCCTGTGAAGGCAGCTAACTCCACATTGTGCAGGGCCTTCGGTGGTGCACGGGTGGAAGCTGGCCAAAGGGCCTGGCCTCAGGAGGGGCCCTACAGCCAACCCAACACCATTTGGCTGTGTGTGATGTGGACTCCATCCCCAGAGCCATATATATTTTAAAGGGGAGGAAGGCCTCTGGGTTCCGCGAAAGAGCACAGTGGGAGCTGGAGTGCCCATGGAGGTCTTCTTCCCACCTCAGGTTCAGAAACCATAAGCACTCTGGTGAGACACCATCACTTATCTCGCCACTAGAAGTTGACTGCAGCTTGGGACTCAGTCAGGAGTGTGGTAATTAGATTCATTCAATGTAAATCAACAACATGAGATGCATAAACGTTTGAAATACCATGACCACAGGTTAACATATGCGGGCAAACAAAAGAAAAGACAAAAATAATTTGAAAAATCATCTAACTAGGTTACCTCACTCTTAAAATACACTGGTGTAATTATGTAAGGTAAAAAAAAGTAACAAGAAACCACATTTAGTATATACCTCTCCTCATGGAACAGCAAACATGAAAGTTTCATCAAGCAGAGTGTTCACCGATGCTCATCATCAGTAGACAGCAGCAACAGGACAATGAAGAACATAGGCTACACATAGGATGGGTCAGCAGTTCAGAATATATTGGGCATATTAATACTAAACAGCACAAACCAGTGGAACATATAGAACTAAAGGAAACTCATAACATAAAGATCAAATCTGTCAGAAGACTTAGAGAGGGACAGGAGATGGAGATGACAGCAGCAGCCTTCGCCAGACACCTTGCAGACTCTAGCAGACTCTTGCAGACTAACTAAAACTTTCAAAAGTCTCCCCCTAACTAGAAATGTCCACAGTCAGGTGGACTTATCTTGTGCACAAGAATCAGCATCCAATAATAGCTGCTGACACCGTCAAGTTTGCAACTATTCTTTATTTTTTCAGATAAATAATTTGGTCGTCTTGATTAATTCATTCAGTTCTGCCAAAATATTACATGTTCTAGTTGATTGTAACTTTTGGATCCTTTCTCACGGTTCATAGGATGAGTTGAACAATTCTCAAATGAAATTAGTAAGGCTCGCTGTCTTGTTCAACAGCTAGAACAAATACTGTTACTTTGTTGACATCAAAACATTCTCAGTCTTAAATAAAGTAAGACATTTAACATCATGTCAGCAACTTGGGAAATAATTCAGGTCAGAAGGAACAGAATGAATTTGCATTTCATCAATATTACTGCAAAATGAATCTTCAGGCCTAGCCTAGCTAAGAAAGCCTCAATATACAGGAATACAATTAATACTTAAACAATCTATTGCGCACCTTACAATCTGAGTCAAATATGCAAATTGCAAACATTATTTATGACATATTAGAAACAGTTTAAACATACGTTTATTTCTCTGCACACATGTAACCCTTGTTAATAAATTAATTTAAATCAATGTAGGTAAGATTAATTTATGTTCTTTAATACTCCAATTCTAATATTCATCTAATAAAAATACTTTTAATGTTAATTCATGTCAGTAGCTTACTTGAATATAAATGCACATTCTTGTGCGACAAGATAGATCCATTCAGGTGAAGAGTATTTGCGGCTCAGCACTCTTTTCCTTTTTGTTCTCACAGTACAAACTTCATTTTCACTTTGATTCAACTCTTCAACTGCTTCTTTTATAGTTGGGAGTTTATCAGAAACCAGTTCAGGTGCGGATGCAGACCATTGATCTCCTCTTACAGTTCTCCTTTCAAGTGCGACTGGACTCACAAAATTTGAGGAGGTCCATTGGTTTTGACTTTGCTTTCCTTTACTTTTATCTGCATTGAGATAACTGCATTTTCACCATTTCGCACAAGTTCTGCTTCAGCTACTTGTTCAGTCCTTAAGGCTTGATCAATCTGAACCCCTTCTTCTGTATTCACTCTTAGGGGATCAGACCCTGTGTTTTCAAGAGGACATGAAACTTTGTGTGTGTGGCTATCATGAATCCAGTTCGCATCTGTTGTCGTCACCAAGATGTCTTGATACGGTCCTTTCCATGTTGGCTCTAGGCAAGTCTTCCTCACATGCTTTCTTATAAAAACCCACTCTCCAGCCTTCAAGCTGTGGCACTGTTCTTGAGCTGTTTGAACTGTTGATCCTTCAACCTGATGAAAAAAAAATCGAACCACATCAGCCAGACCTTTGAAATATTCCAGCACTAAGTCATCTGTCAAATATTGGGTTTTCGTTTGGGTCAAAAGGACCTCAACTGAATGTGGGACATAAAGAGTTAAAGGGCGCCCCATCAAAATGCCTTTGCACTGACTGATGCTTAGGCCAGTGGAGGCCACAGCTTTTAAACAGCCAGGCAAAGCAGCAGCGACAGGATCCAATGTGGTGGAAAAATATGCCACTGGTCTGTTTGTTCCTCCATGCGACTGTCAAAACGGAAAGAGCACATCCATCACACTCATGACAAATCAGTGATAAACATCCATGTAATCAGGCATTCCCAGCACAAACTCCCTCTCAACTCAGTGACAGCTTTCATGCCTTCTTCACCAAAGTGAACTACGTCTGTAACTTCTTTATGAGGTAGCTTCTGTAGTGGTCTGGAAATTACTGAAAAATTTGGGATCCATTGGTGACAGTAGCTCACCATGCCCAAAAACATTCTGACATCTCTCTGTTATACTGCTGGATTCATCTACATAATAGTCACAAATATTTCTCGGGATACCTTTCTTGCACCTTTTTCAATTTGGTGGCCCAAATATCTTACTTCCTTCTGGCAATACTGTAATTTGGTAGGGAAAACCTTATGTCCGTATTCACCCAAATGATTCAACAAAGCTATGGTATCTTGTCTGCAAGTTTCTCGTGTATTGGACGCAACCATCAAATCATCAATGTATTGCACCAAGGCAGACTGAAACGGCATGTTTAAGGACTCTGAATTCTTTTTCAAGATCTGATTAAAAATGGACGGTGATTCTGAAACCCTCTTTGAAGTACAACACCATCAATTCACAATAGCTTAATTTGAATGAGAATAGGAACTGTCTATCCTCATGCAAGGGCACGGAAAAGAATGCTAGTGACATGTCAATTACAAAAAAACATTCTGCTTTACATGAATCTGGAATAAGATTACTGCTGGGTTCAGTACCACACGACAACAGGATACCACAACTTCATTCACCTTTCTCAAATCCTGTGCTATGCGGTATTTTTCAATTGGCTTTCGCACTCCCATAATTGGAGAATTACACGGGCTACCCATCACCTCTTTTAGAACTACTTGCTTGACAAAGTCTGCAATTACTGGAGAAATTCCTTCAATCACTTCTGGAGTCATGTTATACTGTGGTGTTCTGGGAAAGACTGCATTTGACTTCATGGTTACTTTGACTGGCTCAGCACCTCATATGAGTCCAATACTCTTTCCTGAGAGGTCCCAAACCCTAAACATTACTGTGTCTTATAATTCATCAGGCAAGTCTCTAACTGTATGGCAGGAAGCAATGAAATTAGAGGATACATCTCATCAGCTTGGCTGGAAGTTTAATCATCGCTATTCGTTTGAATTGCTATCCTTTAATGAGTACAAGTAGTGGAGCATTTAAATTTGCATAGCAAGTCTCTTCATAACAGACTCACATGACCTGAATTGCAGACTACAAATTGGTGCAAATCCTCAAGGGTTCCTATTTTGACTGGAATGAAATCTGTATTGGGGTTTACCAAATGGTGGTTTGTTACTTCTACCACCCAAGCTGTCCTGCCAGAAAGGGGCATATTAGGGTCTTCTGCAGATCTGACAGTGGAACGACTTGCTTCAGTGTCAACCAGAAATAAAACATTGTGACCCATAACACTTGCATTCACATAAGGACCACGCTGATCTACGTCCAGTGAGGCAGCCAGCATACATTCTTCCTCTTCTGAACTCTCACTCAAATATTCCTCACTCACTTCATCATTACTGAAATCCATCAATGGGAATTGTGTGATTAACTGATTCACATTTGCATTTACTCTTTTGTTTTTGTGCTGCTGAGTCACCATTACCTGCTGCCTTGCCATCGGAGCTTGTAGAATCTACATTTGCTGTCAGTTTTTAATTTCCTGTTGGGGAAATGGTATTTGTTGTTGTGGAACTTGCATTTGTACTGCTGCAGTAAGAACATTCATATTTTGATTTCAGTGCCTTTTAACTCTTTGATTTTGAAATTGACTGTTGGCAACCATTTGTGCAACACCCCCACCTTGCACCAAATTATTAATGTTATTATACGGACACTCCCATTTCCAATGTCCGATGTTGCTGCATGCATGACAAGGAAGCATTTTCTTCATATTTTGGACATCCTTCACATTAACATTCGGATCTACTCGAATTCCATGACCTTTCCCTCTAACCTGAGGCACCAAATTGCCCTGCTGTTGTGCTCCCTGCATTCCTCCTTTGTTCACCATTTCCTTGCGATCCCTGCATACCTGCTGCTTGGGCAGATTTAATTTGCATCACCATTGTCTTCTCCCTTAAACTTTTTTGCTTCAATTCAATTTCGTCACTACAGTATTTTGCATACTGCAGTACTTCATCAATCAGTTTTCCCTGCTAGCGAGTCAAATTATTCCGAATCATATTGCTAACTTCAGGCTTCAATCCTTGAACAAATCTAAACACAAAATTAATCGTATCTCTTGGCTCAATAATCTCTGTGCCACTGTATTGTTGAAGGCTTGCAACAATTTCTCATAATAAGCATGAATAGACTTGTCTTCTGAGCTGTCCTGTCAATCAGCATCTTTGGCGCAAACTCTAGTTTTCAAAAATTCAACTGCCTTGTAGTAGGTTTTCATCACCTCTTCAGACAGCGCACCTGTTACTGCATACCTTGGCGGCTCATGCATTGGCCAATAAACACTCCGCTTACACTCAGCTCACAAATCTGCTGGAACCACAATTTCAAATAAAGTGTTCAAATCTTCCCACAAACCCTTTGCTAGCTTAACAAACCTCTCCATCTGCTGGTACCATTCCACTGCTTTCTCCCTCAACTTTGGGTAATCATTAGTAGATGACAGTATGTTACTTCTGCTCCATGGGACATAGACAAAATTCCCTCCAGGAATTTCTCTCATTGGCATTGTTTTTATGGCTCCCTCAGCCTGCTGTGAACCATTTGAAAATACAGTCAGTTTTTTCTTCTCTTCTCTTTTCTTTCCCCATCTGCCTTGCCACTTATCTAATGCTCCCCATTTCTGGATTCTCTGAATCAATGCCTTACTGCGAATTGTCAAACCAGGCGATCTCATGTTTGTAATATCTCTAGAATCTAATCTGTACCTTTTGTTAACTGTTTTGATTTATTAATCTCAACTTTGTACTCTTCTGCCAGATCAGCTAATTTCCCATAGATCTGTCCTACTTGGAGTGTTCCCTCAATTATTTCATTCAATTCCAATTTTAGTCTAGCCATGTTCATTGTTTTCTCTCCCCCAGATGTGTTTCCTGAAACTAATACTCCACTCAAATGAGCTAACCATTCTGTTCGTTGTTGAGCTGTCAATCCTTGTAAACTAATATTGTTACTACTATTTCGAGGTGTAAGCTGTGGAATATTACAGGAAGCTCTCATGCCTTGCCCCTGAGCCAGCACAGATTATCCCACGAGCATGGGGGACATGCCATATCAGTCAACTGACCTACTCTATCATATGTCTGATTGGAACCAAAATAATTTATAGGGGTCATGGCTGGCACAGTAGTGCTCAGTCTCTCCATTTCTGCATTTGTTCCAAAAGGATAATTCATTTCTGATACCAGATTTGGAATGTGGGGACCACTCTTATTATTAACCTGGGCATACAACAGAACAACTGGACCTATTGTCACAGGAACTGTCAATTCATCTAGTACTGACAAATTTGTTTGACTTGATGGAAACAGTAACCTTTTTCCCCGGCCACTTATTACTATACCAAAAGTCTGATTTGACGGATTTGGGGCAATGTTCTGTGGTGTCGTTACTGAGGAATACAAGGGCATTTTCTGTCTCTGTTTTGCAATTTGTGCAGGTGTCTGCACATTAAGTGTAGACTCAAACAGAATAATTCCTGAATTCTGAATCGGCTGTGGCATAACTGTAACTTTCGGAGCTATATTAGCAATTGGAACTGTCGGATAAACTATGGGTACCTGTGCAACATTGACAGTAGGTACATTTGGAGTTGTCTGAACCTGGCTGTGTACAACTGGAGCTGTAGCTATACTCAGGACTACATTCTGCTTTGCGCATTCAACTGCATTATATGGTGGGGGACGGTTCTACAACAACTGAGTTATCAGTTCATCATCTGTTTCACTTGTTCATTGAGCTTCTGCTCCAGATCTTCTGCAGGTTTTTTCTTGACTTTAGATTTAACACTTCCATCACCTTCCTGTGCTAATGCTGGGAATAATTTCACTGCATGCAATGTATTTGTTCTCCACATTCTCTGCTCCTCATCCCATCTAGATTCTGCTGTCTTTTCTGCTTTCCTCATTACCCTCTCGAATTTCTGAGCCTCTTTCTGCCTTGCAACTAATTCCCAAATGGCAAGTGCTTGAAATTGTGCAGGTCTTGGAATGGATTTTAATTCATACAACACCCTCCTCAGATTCTCTAATACTCCTAACATAAAAGATCTTTGACAGGGAAAAGCTGAGTGTTAGAAATAGGGTCTCTGGTTGGCAGTTCGTCTGCACTCTGTCCAAGCTGGGACCCTTAATCTAGTCAGGGTAAGTGAGATACACAGCGCATATAACCCCTGCTCACCCTCTTGGTAGCTTGGCACAAGCAGTCAGGCTTATCTCAGAGGCAATGAGTAAAGTATTTGTACAAATACACAGAGAAACACAGTGAAAACACTGCAAAAGGACTCCACACAGTTTAGAAAAATAGCCAATATTTAGCTAAATCGAACAAGACCAAAATGACAAAAATCCAACATACATATCAAAGATATGAATTTTTAAAGTAGAAAATAAGTCTTAATCCATAGAAGTCAATGGATGAGTTGTTTAAGCACAAAATACCTGGTATGTGTAAAAAAAAAAGCCGCACAGGCAAGCGTGCATCAGAAAAGCAAGCAATGCATCGATTCCTTACTTGCGAATGAGGCCGTACATCGATTTTTTCTCCGCTGGGTAAGTGATGCGTTGATTCTTTCCTCTCAGGGAAGGGATGCGTCGATTTCTGGACAAACAGCCTAAGGTCTGTACGGTGATGTTAAAGATTTTGACGCCCTGGGTCGATGCGTGGAAAATTCCAAAGCGCTGTGCGAAGGGTCCTCATTGAGAACAGGCACTACCTCGATTTTCCTGCAGTGAGGTGGTGCTGCATAGAATTTTCAGGAGCTGCATTGGTTGTTCCGACGCTCACACAGCGGTGCGTAGATTTTCCCTTGCAGGTTACCAGCTTACACTTCTAAGGGCCCAGGGGCTGAATTTGGCACCACTTAGCAAGTTAGGACTCTCAGCAGAAGAGCCCAGACACTTGCAGATGAAGTCTTTGATGTCCCTGAGACTTCAGAGCAGGGGGCAAGCTCAGTCCAAGCCCTTGGAGAAGCTTCACAAGCAGGTTTTCAGAAAGCAAAGGCCAGTCCTTTCCCTCTTCAGGCAGAAGCAGCAGCATGCCAGCACAACAAAGCAACAGGCAGAGTGGCAGGTCCTCCTCAAGCATTGAGCTCTTCTTCTTGGCAGAGGTTCCTCTTGATCCAAAAGTAATCTGAAGTTGTGGGGTCAGCAGTCCAATACTTATACTCATTTCTGCCTTTGAAATAGGCAAACATTAAAAGAAAATCTTTATAGTGCACAAGACCCTGCCTCTTCCTTGCCCTGCCCCAAACACACACTAGGGGTTTGGAAACTGTATTGTGAGAGGACAGACACAGCTCTTTCAAGTGCAGGTGATAGCTCCTCCATCCCACTCTAAGCCAGGAAAACTCATCAGGCAATGCAGGACACACCTCAGCTCCCTTTGTGTCACTGTCCAGAGTGAATTCACAAACAGCCCAACTGTCATTCTGACCCAGATGTGTATTCAGTAGCTAGGCAGAGGCACAGAATGGTGAAGCAAGAAAATGACCACTTTTTAAAGTGACATTTTTAAACAGACAATCTAAAAACCAACTTTACAAAAATATGTATTTTTAAATTATGAGTTCAGAGACCCCAATATCCATATCCCTATCTGCTCCAAATGGGAACATACAAATAAAAGATATTTAAAGGCAACCCCAATGTTAACCTATGGAAGAAATAAACCTTGCAGTAGTGAAAAATTAATTTGGCAGTACTTTACTATCAGGACATGTAAAACACACCAGTACATGTCCTGTCTTTAAAATATACTGCACCCTGTTATTGGGGCTACCTAAGGCCTAATTTAGGGGTGACTTACATGCAGTAAAAGGGAAGATTTGGGCCTGGCAAGTGGGTACACTTACTAGGTCAAATTGGCAGTGCAAAACTGCACACACAGACACTGGTGTGGCAGTTCTGAGACATGTTTACAGGACTACTCATGACTCATGTGGGTGGCACAATCCGTGCTGCAGGCCCTGGGCACACAAAGTGCACATTACTAAGGACTTACCAGTAAATCAAAGGTGCCAATCAGGGAAACCCAGGGGCATATTTATACTCCGTTTGCGCCGGAATTGCGTTGTTTTTTTTGACGCAATTTAGACGCAAAACTAACTCCATATTTATACTTTGGCGTTAGACGCGTCTAGCGCCAAAGTCCATGGAGTTAGCGTCATTTTTTAGCGTGGACACCTACTTTGCGTTAATTATATGCAAGGTAGGCGTTCCCGTCTAAAAAATCGACTCCGAGGCATGTGCGTCGGATTTATACTCCCGGGCAAAATTCACGCCCGGGAGTGGGCGGGTCAAAAAAAATGACGTACGGCCGCTTTTGCGCCATTTTTTAGCGCCTGCAAAAGGCAGGCGTTAAGGGACCTGTGGGCTCGGAAGGAGCCCAGAGGTGCCCTCCCATGCCCCCAGGGACATCCCCTGTCACCCTTGCCCACCCCAGGAGGACACCCAAGGCTGGAGGGACCCATCCCAGGGACATTAAGGTAAGTTCAGGTAAGTTTTTTTTGTTATTTTTTTGGGGGGCATAGGGGGGCCTGATTTGTGCCCCCCTACATGCCACTATGCCCAATGGCCATGCCTAGGGGACATAAGTCCCCTAGGCATGGCCATTGGGCAAGGGGGCATGACTCCTGTCTTTGCTAAGACAGGAGTCATTTCTATGGGGGTTGGGAGTGAAAAAAAATGGCGCAAATCGGGTTGAGGCGAAAAAATTGCCTCAACCTGACTTGCCCCATTTCTTGACGCCCAAGCCCCATATCCGCCTACGCCGGCGCTGCCTGGTGTACGTCGTTTTTTTTAACGCACACCAGACGGCGCCGGCGGCTAACGCCGGCTAACGTCATTCAATAAATACGGCGCCCGCATGGCGCTTCAGAATGGTGTTAGCCGGCGCTAATTTTTTTGACGCAAAACTGCGTTAGCGCAGTTTTGCGTCAAAAAGTATAAATATGGGCCCCAATTACCAATATCTTTTAGACAGAGAGCACTTGCACTTTAGCTACTGGTCAGCAGTGATAAAGTGCCCAGAGCATCAAAACCAGCATAAATGAATTACAGCACAGGATCCAACAACAGGGGTCAGAAGCAGAAAAATACAGAGAAACCATGCAAGAGCTGACACGTGTCCCATCCAGCTGAAAGTGGGGAGAACTACCCAACCCCTTGGGAGTTCTCATCACTAAGGTGGAAAAACTTGGAAAGACCATCAGTATTGGCGTGATCTGTTCCAGGGTGGTGTTCCACCGTAAAGTTAATTCTCTGTTGGGAGATGGAAGACCTCAACAGTTTAGGTTTTCCACCCTTCATCTGCATTAACCATCTGAGGAGCCTATGGTCTGTCTGAACCCAGCAGTGAGTCCCAAACAAGTAGGGTCTTAGCTACTTCAGCACCCAGACCACAGCAAAGGCTTCCCTTTCTATTGGGCTCCACTTCTGTTCCCTGGGAAGTAACCTCCTACTGATGAAGGCTACAGGCACAGCTCCCACACCATGCTCTGAAGCATCTGTCTGCACGACAAACTCTTTGGAAAAGTCAGGAGCCTTGAGGATGGGTGCTGTGCACATGGCCTCCTTCAGGCTGTCAAAAGCAGTCTGACATACCTCTGTCCAGATCACCTGACGTGGCTGCTTCTTGGAAGCCAGCACCAACAATGGTGCCATATCCCTTGACAAATCTCCAGTAATATCCAGTGAGTCCTAAGAAGGCCCTAACCTCAATCTGGGTCTTGGGGGGTGCCCAAGTCAGAATGGTGTAAATATGTGCCTGTAGGGGCGCCACTTGGCTGCTCCCTACCAGGTGTCCCAAGTACACCACACACCACTGCCCTATTTGGCACTTGCTGAGCTTAATAGTGAGGCCTGCACTCTGCACGGCCTTCAAAACTTCCTGGAGGTGGTGCAAGTGATCCTCCAGCTGGAGCTAAAGACAGCAATGCCATCTATGTAGGTGGCACTGAAGTTCTCCTACCCAGACAGAGCCTGGTTGACTAGCCTCTGGAATGTGGCAGGAGCGTTCTTCAACCCAAAGGGCATGACACAAAACTGGTAGTGCCCCTCTGGTTTTGAGAATGCAGACCTCTCCTTTGCCCCCTCGGTTAAGGCAATCTACCAGTACCAAGACGTCAGATCGAACATGCTGAGGAACTTGACAGCTCCCAACCGGTCAATGAGCTCATCAGCTCTGGGGATGGGATGTGCATCAGTCCTGGTGACGGCATTGAGCCCCTGGTAGTCAACGCCAAACCTAAGTTCAGGTGTGACACCAGGTGGGACAGCCTTGACCAGAACCACAGGGCTGGACCAAGGGCTGTCGGAGTGCTCAATCACCCCTAACTCCAGCATCTAGAAGACTTTCTCCTTGATGATGTTTCTCACTCGGTCAGTTGACCTGTAAGTCTTGTGCTTAACAGGCAGGCCATCCCCAGTATCAATGTCATGGGTGCACCAGAGGGTGACCCCAGAGGTAAGTGAAAAAAGGGAGACAAACTGTCTCAGCAGCTGTAGACAGTCGCTCTGCTGACCTAGGGTCAGAGTAGAGGAGAGATTTACACCCTCCACTGACTCATCCTGCTCTTTGGCAGACAGGAGGTCAGGGAGAGGCTCACTCACTTCCACCCCATCATCCGTAACCAAGAGCATGGTCAACTCAGACCTCTCAAAGTGTGGCTTGTGGAGGTTCACGTTGAACACTTTTAAACGGTCTCTATGAGTCTGCATGTCCACCAAGTAGGTGACATCACTTTTGCACACCTTCACCTCAAATGGACCAGATCAACAGTCTTGAAGAGCACAAGGCTCTGTCGGCACCATCACACTTACTTTCTGGGCAGTCTGAAACTTAACCAGAGTGGTATTCTAGTCATACCAGCATTTGATATCTTTCTGGCTAGCCTCCAGATTCTTTTGGGTGAGTTTCCTGAAGTGGGCTGTCTGTTTCCAGAAGGCCACAAGTAATTGAATACATCCCGGGAGGGGGGCTTCTTGGGAGCCTGCTCCCAGCCCTCCTTCACCAAACTGAGAGGCCCTCTCACAGGGTGCCCATACAGAAGTTCAAAAGGGCTGAAGCCAGGCCCCTTCTGTGGTACCTCCCTGAAAGCAAACAACAAGCATTGTAACAAGACATCCCACTTACGCCTCATGAGTTCAGAGAGACCCATAATCATGCCCTCCAGTTTTCAGTTGAATCTCTCAACCAACCCATTGCTTTGGGGGTGTTAAGGCGTGGTGAACTTGTATATTACACCACATGCCTTCCTCATGCCCTTCATGTACAGCGACATGAAATTGGTACCCAGGTCAGATACCACCTTCTTGGGGAAACCCACATGGGTAAAGATCCCCATCAGGGCCCTGGCCACTGTGGGTGCAGTCACTGTCCTCAGAGGGATAGCTTCTGGGTACCGGGTGGCATTGTCCATCTACACCAGGATAAACATGTTGCCCATGGCTGTCCTGGGATCTGGAGGCCAAACAATGTCGATGACCACCCATTCAAAAGGGGTGCACACGACTGGAAAGGGTTGAAGAGGAGCCGTTCACCTCTTCCCAGATTTGCTACTCGCCTGGCAGGTCTGACAAGTCCTGCAGAATGCATCTGAGTTCTTTCTCATTTGAGGCCAATAAAAGTGGGTAACAAGCCTGTCAAAGGCCTTGCCCTGCCCCAAATGACCTGCCAGTAGCACATCATGAGCCAGACCCAGTAGGAAATCTTTGAAACACTGGGGTACCACCAGCACACAGGCTGCCCCAGGCTCAGCAAACTTAGGCTCACTATACAGGAGATCGTTCTCCTAGTTAATCAGGTGAGATCCAGAGGTGTCACCAGCTGCCTGTGCCTCGGTCTGTTTCCGAAGGCCCTCAAGGGTGGAGCATGCTTTCTGCGCTGTGGAGAACTCTTCCCTGGTGGGGTCTCCTTCCTGCTGCCATTGGGTCAGCTCAGGCAGATCCCCCAGTTCAGCCACTTCTTCCCCTGTAGGTTCCGGCTGCCCCCCTCAGGTTCAGCCACCTCCCGGACCGTGGTAATCCCCAGAGCAGGTTTCCCACACTTCTCTGCCCCTTCCTCTTCTGGCAGGCACTTGGGGCACTGTGTCAGGCTCCAAGTCCTCCTGACCACCCTTTCTGGTGGTCATAGACTGTTTGGTCATGCATGCCCACTCTGGCAATCCTAACATTCCCAAATGGGACCTGAGCTCTACCTCCTTCCAGGCAGTATGCTCTAGGTCATTCCCTAGCAGACAGTCAACAGGCATGGATGGACTCACAGCTTCCCTCAAGGAAATTGAGACCCCCCATTCAAAGGGAACCTGACCTACCAAGCATTGGCACTCACTGTTGTCTACTGCTACAACTTGGTGGCCCACATTAGGGAGTACCTGCTCCTCAGATGCCAGATGACAATAATCTCTTGTCACTCTGGCTCCTGTGTCTCTCCGAGCCTCCACCCACCTCCCATTGATGGTCACCTACTGCCTGTACTTCTTGGTATTATCAGGCATGAGGGTTCGTTGGACCACCTCACCTTCACCCAGGGAGACTAGGGTTAACTCAGCTGGCTCCCCACCACTAACTAGGACCAACTCCTAGCCGAGTGGATGATGAACAGCCGCCTGAAACTGAACTCAGACAAGACGGAAGTCCTCATCCTCGGATCATCTCCCTCTGCTTGGGACGACTCCTGGTGGCCCCCCGCCCTGGGCAGCGCGCCCAAACCAAAAGACCACGCACGCAACCTGGGCTTCATCCTGGACTCCTCCCTTTCGATGACCAGACAAGTCAACGCTGTCTCATCATCATGCTTCAGCATCCTACGCATGCTCCGAAAGATCTTCCGATGGATCCCCACCGAAACCAGGAAAACGGTCACCCAGGCACTGGTCACCAGCCGTTTGGACTATGGTAACACCCTCTACACCGGAACCACAGTCAAACTACAGAAAAGACTCCAACGCATCCAGAACGCCTCCGCACGACTCATCCTGGACATCCCCGTCACAGCCACATCTCCGGACACCTGAAAGACCTGCACTGGCTCCCCGTCAGCAAGAGAATCACGTTCCGACTCCTCACCCACGCACACAAAGCCCTCCACGACCTGGCCCCAGGTACCTCAACAACCACCTGACCTTCTACACTCCCACCCGCCAGCTACGTTCTTCCAGCCACGCCCTCGCCGCTGTTCCACGAATTCGAAGAGCCACCATGGGAGGAAGATCCTTCTCCTACCTGGCAGCCAAGACATGGAACTCCCTCCCCATCCACCTCCGTCTTACCCAAGATCACCTCTCCTTCAGGAAGCATCTCAAGACCTGGCTATTCGAGCAGTAGCGGTCCCCCCTTCCCCTAGCGCCTTGAGACCCTCCGGGTGAGTAGCGCGCTTTACAAATAGATTGATTGATTGACTCCTCCCCGAGCGCTATATTGGCACCCCAAGTAACTGTCCACCAGTGGGGGGCTGTGCTCACTTAGGACACTTGGGACTTCTTCTGATGTGCCCTTCCTGACCACAGGCAAAGCACTTCATGTGTCCCTTCCCTGCAGGCTTTCCTGAAGGGAACCAACTCTTATTCTCAACAGGGGGCTGGGAATCTTTAACCTAGGAACTAGTTTGGGGCCCTTTAGAGAAAACCTTACATTTATCCTTGTCCTCCCACCTTCTTTTGTTGGGGGAGTCTCCCCATACAACGTCTTGTGGACCCTAGGACTCACCCAATGGTCAACCTCCTGAGCAAGCTTCCTGGGTTCAGTAAGCCTGCTGTCAATCAAGTGCTGGCACAGCTCTGGAAAACACAGACTAGACAAGTGCTCCCATACAAACAAATTGTACAGTCCCTGGTAATCTGTTACCTCACTGCCCTTTACCCAACCATCCAGTGCCCTGCAAAATGAATCCACACTTTCAAGCCAGGTCTCTGAATCAAGCTTCTTACCCTACCTGAACTTCTTCCTGTACAGTTCTGGTGTCAAGCCATGCCTAATGATGAGGGCATCCTACATGTTACAGTAGGTGAGCTCACTGGCTGTCCCTAGTGCTAACAAGGTGTCCCTCCCCCTCCTGTGAAGTAGTTCCACAGGCCCGCCCCCCCAGTCTCTCTATGGGATCCCGTGCATGTGGAGAGCTGCCTCTTAGCCCTGAAACCATCTGTGGATGTCATTCTTCTTAGTGTTCTCTTTCCCTACACCCTTGGGAAGGTGCACTCTCCTCTCAGACTGCACTGAAGAAATGCTGCCACCATCTGCAATCCAGCTCCTTCAAGCTCAGCTCCTAAGATAAACGCATTTTCTCCTTCTCCATAGCAATTCTCTCTTTTTCCATAGTAATTTTGTCTTTCTCTATATCCCTTCTCATCCTAGCCAGCTGAAGCTCCCTTTCATGCTGTAGCTTGAGCTTCTCCATTTCTAGCTGATACCTCCTGTTTTCCCATCTGTCCTCCAGTTCCTCCTGCGTCAGGCCTTTGGAAGAAACACTGCTGCCTGCCCTGGAGGCCCTCCCTCCAGACAGGCCTTCATTATCCAACAAAACATCATGGATGCTCTGCACCTCCACATCCCAGCAACATTCTCCTCCTCTGCGGGCCCATCAGCGTCCTTTGCTGCCAGCCAGGCCCTCATCACCTTTTGCAGCTCCTCCTTCTTAGTGAGGGTTTTAATAGGACACTTGAATTCTCTGCAGAACTTTTTGAGCTGAGGCACAGTGTAAGTCTACAGCCTCTCCTGCTCAAACACTACTTCTGCAGCTCCAACTGATGGCTCACCAGACTGAGACATGATTCCGAGCAAGGCTCGACAAAGGTGCAGAGATTCAGAAGGCAAGGGAAATCCAAAAAATGAAAAAGCAAACATCCAAGAGAAAAACAGTATGTGTTTATGTAATGGCCTGCAATAAAACAGTAGTGCACACCAATCACTGTATGTCAAATACAAATACAAGTTTTATCCTCACTGCTGATCACCACATGTTAGAAATGGGGTCTTTGGTTGGCAATCAGGTTGCACTCTGTCCATGCAGGGAGCCTCACTCTGGGCAGGGTAAAGGAGATACACAGCTCAGATAACCCCTGCTCACCCTGTTGGTAGCTCGGCACAAGCAGTCAGGCTTATCTCAGAGGCAATGTGTAAACTATTTGTCCAAACACACACACTAACACAGTGAAAACACTACAAAAGGATTCCACATCAGTTTTGAAAAATAGCCAATATTTATCTCCGACTCTCTTATCGTTCTATGCGGAGATCAGTGTCACAAGTCATGAGTTCTCTGCACATGTAGGATTACATTTTAGTAATTAATGTGGATAGACAGGAACTGTGGCTGGAAAATGGGGAATATTTACACCTAAATGGGAGGGGATTGTAAGAGTAAACAGGAGTGTAGGTAGAGACATGCAAAAACCAAAAAACAACCACCCACACAAAAGTAAGCCATTGCTATTCACAAACTGCACATCCAAAGTTACTATGACTACAAGGTCCCCAAACTATTGTAAATGTACCTCATCCCAGCACCACAAACAACCATTCACAGGTACTGCAAAACACTCTCACAAAAAACAGTGATGGCATGGTCTCAAAATAATACCCCATATAAAGCAGTACTAAACTTAATTAAATTATTTTGACTTTTAAAATAAATATTTGCATTTTTTAAAACATGTATAAATAATAATAATAAATATTTTTTATGTTTTTTAAAATGAATAATTAAGTATTTTAATATTACATCTATAATAAATGTCAAAACCTTAGTTAATTAATTATTAATTAAATATAAAATTCTATACATAACTTTTAATACATTTTAATATGTACTAATTAAAAATGCAGTTTTTGATGTAGGTGGGATTTTTTCAATTATTCTTTAGGGATATTATTTTTGTGTTAAATAAATATATTTCAAATAATTAATTAGTTCATGCACATTTACTTTAATGTGCTGTAACATTTTATTTTATTAGTTCTAGATTCTAAATACATATATACAACTATTTCACAATACCATTTTTAAATACTTTTTAGGCTGTAATAATTTTTGATATATTGTCCTGTACTGTACCATAGGGAGATCTTTACTTCAGTGGTGGAGATCTATGAGCACCTATAAAGAATTATGAGTACTAACTTTACACTTGTAAATCCTGTTCCGGGGGCTCCACTAAGATGCAAGCATGTAAATCTACACCTAGGAGTAACTTTGCACTCGGAAAGAGTGAATAGCAAACAAAGTTACTCCTAGGTGCTGGAGCAGATTTATACATGAGTAAATCTGCAATCATAAATTGATCTTTGTGACTCTAACCCATAGAGTTCAAGCTGTGGCACTGCACCCTGGATATTTATTCTTCCTCTCTTTGAACTGCAGGAGACTAAGTGGGACTTTCTAACCTTGAGCTGGTGCACAGCTGCAGACCTGTGATTCAGTTGTTGCTCTGAGCACACTAGGCACAGCTGCAAACTGGGTCCAAGTTGTACATTTCCTTTACCTGTGCCCTCAGTGGTTGTACTTGGGTAGAATGGGGAATGTTAATTGTACCTTACCTGCTGGTCACAGTCTGCGAAAAGTAAACAATTTTGAACAATTAGCACTTCCTGATACAGCAGAAACTTTCAGGCCAGAAAGATGTATTACATTTTGGTCCTTTTTACTCCTGGCACCCAGTGCCATTGCACCAGTTGCACAAATGATAGTTATGCCACTAGCTAAACAAAGAAGAGGGGACTTGAAACTCTTGTTACAATACTAGAGAATTTGGATATAGAACCTAAATTAGCACACGAAGAGTGGTGTTGCATTAAAGATGTTTCCTTCTGTTGGCCAGATCTTCAATTTTCCACAAAGCTCATGTCGACGGTCTATAAACGTGTGAATATGGGAAGAACAAACATTAAGGTATAACGATTGATCTGCCTGTTACAAGCTTACAGCCAAAGTAAGAAAACAAGTTATCAGCTCCTTTCATAAGGAAATACCCTTCTAAACAATCTGAGCCCTATTCACAAAGGTAAACAGTGCATATTTACTCAGGTAAATCTATTTCTACATCCAAGTGTAACTCTCCACTTTTTTCTATTCATAATTTCTGATGGAGATTTAGATCTAGGTGTACACTTACATGGCTTCAATCCCTAAACTGAGAACAGCAGAATTTAAGAGTGTAAAGTTACTACTAGCAAGTTTTCACCTGTTGGTAGATATTCAGAGAAGTTGAGATCTCCCTATAGGAAAGCAGATTTTTTTTAAATAAAGTTTATTTTTATTGAAACAACCTATTATGATGTATGATGTAAATATATAATAATTTAAAATATTTATTATTAACCTAGAATCAATAAAACAAAATGTTACAACAAATTAACTCATCTGTTAAATGTGTATTAAATACTAAAATAGATAAAAATAATGTATAAATATACATTTACAAACAATAGCTTAAAAACATCTACACTATTATTTGTATTTAGTTTTCAACAGAATTGTTTAAAGTAATACATTTAATTAATTTAAATACTTTTAATTTAAATGTGTAAATTACATTTAACATTGAATTAAAAATAATAATTACAGATGTTTTAATCACACACACACAAATGTAAGTGTTCTATTAATTACATGAATTTAATATTCGTCCCTAAGGGGAGTTACTTTAATTCCCAACAGTTTTGCTACATGCTTCTCTTACAAAATACTATCAGGCATCCCCTGATGATATTACACAGTTCTCTACCGCCAGCCTTGTGTTCACCCACCAGAACAGAACCCCATCCGCCCAACCTCATATCTCTCAGTACTCAACTCTCAATAACATTCCAAACTGAACTTATTCCTGTAATCAAAAAAGCAGACCTGTCCTGTGCTCCATTTGATCACTGTAGTCCTCAGATCGTCAAACCTCTAGTACTTACATTCATCACGTTACTTTCTGTGCACTTTCTATTCAGTCACTCCCTCACTAAAGTCATATACATGGGGTATATGACTTTAGTGAGGGAGTGACTGAATAGAAAGTGCACAGAAAGTAACGTGATGAATTCCTCAACTCAGCAGTGGTTCTACCCCTCCAAAAAAAATACTGCTGGTCCCTCTTCTTCTGCCAACTATCGCCTAATATCTACTCTTGTTGACTAAAATACTGGAAAAACTGGGCAATAACAACTTCACCTTCTACCTCTCCTCCATAAACCTACTCATCCCTTCTTGTCATGCCCCTGTATCATCCATTCCACAGAAATTGAACTCATCCACGTATCTTCAATAACATTATTGGGAACTGTAATCATCTATCTTCCATTCTGCCACCTTTGCTACCATTCACCATCACAAACTACTCTGGTCTTTTTACTCGCCAGATATCACCAACCTTGCTCATGCCTGGTTCACGTACTTCCTCTCTGGCTGCTCCTTTACGGTTGCTTGGAACTCAAATACATCTGACCCACTCGACTCCCAGAGGGTGCCCCACAAGGATCAGTCTATGGCCTACTTCTGTTCTCACTATATATCACCTCTCTGTGCGACATCAACTCCTTTTTTGGCTTCTCAATTTCCCTCTAAGGCAGGCAACACCCAAATCTTTTTCTCAGTGCCAATTTTCACACTGTACTTTAAGCACACATCTCTGTAAGAGCAGAGCTCACACCTTTGGTGCTACGCTGCTGTGGGTTTTGACTTAGTTGAGCCCACCAACTCTAGTTTTAGCTTCCTGGTGAGATATGGATGGCATACCTTCGTGTCTCTTTCACTGTCCCTACTTGATCTTCAGTCAATCTAGCAGAACCTACTGCTCCGCAGTTGGCTCAGTTCCCTGACGTTATCACACGGGATCTGGCTGGAGTAGCACCATGTAACTGAGAATAAGCCGGAAGGTCTCTGTCACCCCTCGGAGGGCTGGTATTGTGTACTTAACTTTGACACTGTCTATATCTTGATTCAGGTAAGAAATTGATAGAACTATTTCTGGATCAGTCAAGTTGCAGATCTGTGTTACTAACAGGAGTACCTGCATAAACTCATAAATGTTAAATGTTTAAAGCTTACTACTTTAATTGGTAGGAGAAAAAAATGTGAACTGAGTGTTTAGGTCGCTCCGCCACTTTATAATAAAAGCCCAAAATACTATGGGGGTTATTCTAACTTTGGAGGAGTGTTAATCCGTCCCAAAAGTGACGGTAAAGTGACGGATATACCACCAGCCGTATTACGAGTTCCATAGGATATAATGGACTCGTAATACGGCTGGTGGTAAATCCGTCACTTTTCCGTCACTTTTGGGACGGATTAACACCTCCTCCAAAGTTAGAATAACCCCCTATGTTTGCACTAGTGAATCAGAGTAAACCTGCTATGAGCTGTTAAATTCTCAAATACTGGGTAAAGGAAATAAGGAGCCAGATTCACAAATATTCGTCGCATCGCAAAGTCTCAGCATCACAAAGGCCCAACTGAATTTGCAAATGCAAAGTATTAATTTGTAATGCACAGAGGGCAGAGCACGGAGGCGGCCTAGGGCAATCTTCATTTTTTGCGACATACAATGGAATGTACGAACTCTTCGCGACTCCTCTCGTCGTAATGCAAGGAATGGTTACCGACTGCAGGTGTTTGCCATTTGGAAAGTGTAAACTGTCAAATTCTGACAGCTTAGACTCAGTATACCCAGGTCAAACAAGATGACTTCAGAAGCCATCCCAGAGTCATTGGATGATCATCCAACTACTGTAGAAGTCATTTAGACGTCATCAGACATCATCAACCCCCTGAAGTCATCGACAAGGTTTAGAAATTTCTGCCTGATGATCTAAAAATGACTCGAAAATTAGCATCCGATGACTTCACCAGATGTAATCGTCCCTGATGATCTGAGGATGATTATTTGATTACTTCTCAAGATTAGAGTATTCCTGATGACTTGAGGATGATTTGAAGATGATTATTTGGTTACTTCACAGGCATTAACAAAATTAAATTGGCCTTGATGGTCTGGGGATGATTTACTCAGTACTTTGATACCCTTTCTCCACTTTGGGTTAATTTTGTTAGAAAAATGAAACCTAAATGATAATTTCAAAATAAATTGTTCATTAGTGGACAATGAACAGCATTTAGCTATTCTACACATTTTCTGTTATATGCAAATAAGCATACAATGTTTTCTGTACTGAGGGTTGTTGTAGGATAATAGTTTTATTGGCTTTTTAAAATGTAAACTGATTTTATAAGGGTGAAAGCAATCACACAGTGTAAAAATGAGCAATACTTAATTTTAATAAAGATTCTAATTGAATAGTATAGAAAGGGCATTTAGATTAAGTTGCACTGCTTCAGGGTTAACTTATAGTACGGACAGGCACATAATATGGTTCATTCTGTGCTTTATAGCAACCCTGACATATTAACTAGTGGTGTGTGAACATCACAATTTATTTTAAAGTTCCCAGTTAGATATATCCCCTTATTAGAGCCTGAGCCGCAAAAAAACAAAAACCTGCTCCATCTACCCTCTTTTTCCCTTTAAAAGGCACTTTATCTGAGCCATATCCATCTTCAGATACTCCAGCACTTGCATTGTCACCATGCCTCTCTCCCTGTAGCTCAGAATGCTACATGGCGTGGCGTCCTGCAGCGAGGAAGTAGTCCAGTGTTTAGGGCAGTGGTGATTTTTGTCTGTGTGAAATCAAGCAAAGTTGGGAACCTTTGCACTCCTTTGAGGTGACAAGAATTAGAACCTATCTCGATGAAACAGAAACTGCGATGTTATGATGAAATGAACAAGGGGCACAATAACTCTGCTCTGCATTAAACCAGCTTATAAAAATTGAGTGCAAAGTTAGTGTGCTAAGTTTGACCTGGTCTGAAAACCTCCCTCCATGCGACCCCCCCACGACTTTTTTTGTTACGCAAAAGCACAAGTAGTTTGATTTGTCCCCATTAAAAATTAGCTCTCCCAAGTACCACACACCTCTGGCTACATGAAAGAATATTCTAACATTCCCTGGATTACCACAAGGTCTAAATTAATCATGGATATTGGGTGCGCTCAGATTCTTTTGTTCGCTCCAAGCACCAAAGACTGCACCCCACCTACTTGCTATATGAACTAATCAGAGGGTCACCAATGTGAGGTAAATTTCTATCTGTACATATCTGAATACTTTGCAATGTAATTCATGGCCTACACTTCGTGCTAGTCACATGTGCGCGAACCATAACACAACTAACAGCCCTGTTGCTGTACACCCTAAGCTTGTAATGTGCCATGTTGGAGTGTTTAAAAAGGAGCTCTTAGATCCATCACTCACTGCACCTTAGTAATTATATGCTACATACGGCTGAGCTTCGCAGAGTAGAAATTCTGAGGCACATCCTTCACTAAGCCAGCTTTCAGAAATGTATTACTGACAGAATTTGTACCTCACTATGCCCCCATCTCACAATTCTTGTCCACTGAATCGAAACACTGCTAAGTTCTTGCAGCTCTCTCCTTTCTCTGTTAGCAGCAGCGAGGCACTCCCGACCTCGCTTCTTGCACTGCTACTCACCAGTTTCCTCTGAACTGGGGCAGAAATGCCAAATATCACTCTGCAGCTCGACATGCCAGAAGCCTCCCTCCACCACCCCTGTGTGTACTCTCAGATATCTCCAGCCCTGCAGACTCATCGGGGTCTGAAAGAATAGAGCTGTAGAATGACTGCCACAGACACAGGATGAGGATGTCAGGATACTAACTTGGATTGTTGTGGCTTACCAGTGAATCACATATCAAACCTGGAAGGCTGTTTAATTATTATCACTCTACATGTAAATTAAATGTAACTACATGTCCCAAAATGCAAGATACTCTTGTTAAAACGGTAGAACGGAAAACGTCAACCATGACTAGGAATCACACTTGTTACCTAATGATTGTTAAGATATTTACTCAAAAAAGTTATTGCATGAGTACATCTAGTCCATATTTTTGGCTTTGTATTCTGGGAGTTGTAGTCCTGATTTTATATTGGAATAAAGAGCACAAATCCCAGAATGCAAAATGAAAAACCAGACTGGCACAGCTGTTCACGCAGGGTCTGGAATTGTGAGAGCACTGTTTTTCTTTAGGTTTTATATAGCAGGGGCTCAACCCGAAGGTACAGCTTGAAAGTCGGCAGGTCTGGTTCTGCTGTGAGTGGATGAAATGAATCTGCTACTGTCAGTTCCTGTCAATTAAGATAAATTGTCAGTGAAAGCGTCACTTCTGAGACGTGGAAATGTCAGACATTACCGCACTGGAAGAATGAAAATGCCACAAACAAGCAGACTGGAGGCTGACAGCCCAGTGCTTCATTTCTGGCAGCATCTCATTCCCCCAGCCCCTCTTTCCTCAGAGTAGCACTATTGGGCTATATTTGGGCTATGTGTGGTTGGATTTGGGCTACCATGGCTGTTCCTTACTCTCAGAACCTGGCTGCAAGGGAAGCGGATGTAAAGTTGCAGTGTGACCGAGTGAGAAGACGAAGCGCTGCTGTACTGGACTGCACGCCGATTCATCGAATGAGAGGGAAACAATTAACTCATTGTACCATTTCATCTGTATTTTTGGGGGGAGTAGGTAATTTTGTTTTGGGGGGGGGGGGGTTGAGACATGAACAGTGAGGTCGGTATAAGTTCCCGCCTTTTCTCGTTCTTTATGATACTTTGTAAGCACCGCGCTCTGATTGAAAGGCGGGAGTCTGCCTCTCTCTACGTATTATGCAGCGCTTTATTCTGTTGCTTTGTTTGTGAGAAGTGTATATACGAGTCAGCCTCTCCTCTGTGAACTTTACCACGTAATGTACTCTTTTTGTAGTTGTGAGAATAAGACCCCATTGGAGCCAGGGTGCATGAGCTCGCCTCTCATCATCAGCAGTTAAGAATCAGTTGAATTACGTGCTCCGTTAATGAAAAGTGTGCGTGTGTGGGATCGACTGAATGTGGGATTTTGTGTTCTCCAAGCTAGATCGTGGACATGGCATTTCAGTCAGAGCTGCTGGCATTGGAACTTGGGACCCGGGTTGGATTCTCCGCTCTGGTCCACAGCTGGTTTTTCTCTGCATACAGCACTGCAGTACCTTTGGGTTAAGTTAGCTGCTATATAAAACCGCAAGTAAAAAAAACATACTGGGACACCTTGGAGTGTCAGACCCTGATTCCCACCTTTAAACTAAATCCCGAAAGTATTATTGATTCTGTAGTAGCTCTTATCAGGCATGCCTTTTGTGCCAGGAAAACATATATTGTTGATGAAAGAAAATCATGTCACAATGAAAGAATCACTATTGTGTGTCTGCTCCTGTCATCCCTCAACTTTATATATTTAATAGCTATATACGTAAATTATACAGTAGAGGCATACACTTTCTCGCCCTCCCTCACTATGTACTTTTATTCCTTCCCATTTTCTGACGCTCCTTCCCTATTATCCACTCTTTATTGCTCTGCCCTCCGTATGCTTTCGCTCCACTTTCCCCTCACAAACTACTTTTCACCTTTCTGTCTTTTCCACTAACTTTACTTTCTCTCCCCTTCATGCATTCCTTTCAGGGTAGGTTTTTTCGACTCCCTTCCCTTTCCACTTTTAATTTCCATCATGCTCCTTTCTTGCACAGCAATATGTCTTTCTCTGTTCTCTGCTCGTTTCTTATCTTCCCTATCTGTCTTTGGCTCCCAGTCCGACATCGCCTTCTAAACTCTCCCTTTTATCTGTTTATAAGATGCCTCATTCGCTGTGGGAATGCATTTTACATTTTTGTGCATAACTGTTGTCACCCACAACAGTTTTTTCAGGATTCCACTGCTCAACCCCGTTTTCACGGAGACTCTTGTCAAGCCGCAGCATGGTGTCTTCTTCAGACAGTGCCCACTGCAACTGAACTTAAAACAGTTGCCTCCCTCACCCAGCCAGTATAGGCCACGAAACATAGTCACTCTGATGCTAATGGTACTGCTCGGCAATGGACTCCCACCCCCAAGGTGAGAGATAGACCACGTTTACACTTTACAAGTAGGTGGCGGTGAGGATACCTCTCTTGGTCTTTTTTTAGTGTTTCCATTCTGTCCGATAAATAAGCATTCTCTTTTCTTTTTGTTCTACATACCTCAGACTCTAGCCATAAGTACTCTTTTTACCCTTTTTATGCACCGTTCTACAACTCTTCACCTTCCACTCTCGACCCGGTGCAGCTTGCTTTCTTCATCCTAACCCACAATTTTCCAGCTACTGTGACTGGCCTCAGCTTTCAACAACAACTGGTCTGATAGGACAGTATGCAGAGCAGTTATTTTTGGTTGTTTGTGGACAGTATGTGGTTTTCGTGGGACACTTTTTCCTCTTGCTTTCACTGTTAGTACCACAATATTTCCTGCAGCAAGCATAGACAAATGCAGGTCTCATACCTTGCGAAGCACCTTTACAAATGCCTATAACTGCCCAGATTTGACACTTTGGCCACATTTTTTAACTAGCTGATTCACTAACGGGTGCACTTTTATTTTAGTGCCAGGCCCTATTTTCTTTCCAGTCTGACCCTGCGACCGCGCTACAAACTGTACATCCTCTGGACACCTGTCCGCCATGTGCCTGCTGTCTGAACTCATCACCTGCATTATGTGCCCTGTACTCCATTAAAATCCACTTTCTAATCTTTTATCCGCCACTTTCACTCTCCAAATCTGATCTCTGCTGTGTACATTGCTGTCCACATCAGGCATCCTCTCTATACTGCACATGTGCCCTTCACCCTCTACAAACCCTTGCCACCCTCTTCTCTCGCTCTTTACCCCTTATTGTTTCTCAGACCTTCATTTGCTCTTTTCCCTTTGCACATAACTTAAGTGCTGTCCACCGCATGCAGCCACTCTCCACCCTCAACATTACCCTTCAAAATCTGCTTGTCTACATGCACATGTGCTCACTCCATCCAGATATGTTCTACTTCCCAGATGCTTTCTACCCCTTCCAAAGGCTATTCACCCAGTAGACCCACACTTCACAATCTCTCTCCACTTTGAACTCTAAACTAAGACTATCCGTGGTCTATACCCACTTTACATCCATTCTCCACTCACTTCATCACATTTATGTGGAAACTCAACATCTGCACTTCTCCATGGTCTATATCTATTCTCTAGAGCGGATCAATCAATCTCCCCATTCTGTTCTCTTGTTCATTCTCTTTCAACCTTATTTGTCCATTACCTAAGTGTGAGGAAGTAGCTTCTTTCTTGAATGGTTAGCCCCACTTTTGGCCTGTTTGTGAGTGTTTGTCAGTGTTTGTCAATGTGTTTTTACTGTCTCACTGGGATCCTGCTAGCCAGGACCCCAGTGCTCATAGTTTGTGGCCTATGTATGTGTTGTCAGTATGCTTAACTGTGTCACTGAAGTTCTGCTAACAGAACTCCAGTGCATTCCAATTCCAATTGGCACTCTTGACCCCCCTTATAAGTCCTTAGTATATGGTACCTAAGTACCCAGGGCATTGGGGTTCCAGAAGACCCTTATAGGCTGCAGCATTTCTTTTGTGACCCATAAAGAGCTCAGACAAACCTTTCTTCAGGACTGCCACCGCAGCCTGAGTGAAATAGTGCCCACGCTATTTCACAGCAATTTTCACTGCCCTTAAGTAACTTATAAGTAACCTATATGTCTAACCTTCATTTACTGAAGGCTCGGTGCAAAGTTACTAAGTCTGAGGGCACCCTTGCACTAGCAAAGGTGCCCCCACGCTGTCCAGGGCCAATTCTCCTGACTTTGTGAGTGCGGAGATACCATTACACGTATGCACTACAGATATGTCAATACATATATGTAGCTTCACAACTGTAACTCCGAATATGGCCATGTGAGGTGTCTAAGATCATAGAATTGCGCCCCCCCCCCATTCCAAATCTAATATGGGGGGGCCAATCCCATGCATCTTGGGGGCTCCACCATGGACCCCCAGTACTGCCAAACCAGCTCTCTGAGGTTTCCAGTGCAGCCCCAGCTGCTGCCACCTCACAGACTTCTGCCCTTCTGGGGACTGAGCAGCTCGGTCCCAGGAAGGCAGAACGATGCATTTCCTTTGGGAGGAGGGTGTTACACCCACCCACCCCCCCCCGGAAATAGGGGTTACAGGTTTTAGAGGGGTAGCCTTCCAGAGCCTCTGGAAATGCTTTGAAGGGCACAGATGGTGCCCTCCTTGCATAAACCAGTCTACGCTGGTTCAGGGACCCCCAGTCCCTGCTCTGGCATAAAACTGGACAAAGGAAAAGGGAATGAACACTCCCCTGTCCATCATTACCCCCGGGGCGTGTCCAGAGCTCCTCCAGTGTGTCCCTGGCGTTAGCCGTCTTGGATTACAAGGTGTGGGGACACTCTGGGGACCTCTGAGTGGCCAGTGCCAGCAGTTAACTTCAGAGAACCCTCCTGATAGGTTGGCTGGGGCTCCTGTGGTTCCTGGAATCTTCTGCAACATCTGCACTTGGTCTCCTCTCTTCACAGGTCTTCAGGTCCAGGAATCCACCAGTTGTTGATTACAGTCCTGCTTGGTTAATGCAACATCTCTTATCACGACTCAAAGTGTGTCCTGAGGAAATTTGCAGTAGTTTACTCCTACTTTCCTGGGATCTGGGGTGGGGTACATCACTTACCTTTTCTTACACTCCAAGTGTCCCTCTACACTTGCCTAGGGGGGGAATTCGTGATTTGCATTCCACTTTCTTAGTATATGGATTGTGTTGCCGCTAGGCCTATTGCATTCTATTGTATTTTCTACTGTTTGCACTATTCAATGACTGTTTACTCACCTGATTTTGGTTACTAGTGTAGGTATTGTGGATAATACTTACCTCCAGAAGGAGTATTGCCTCTAAGATATTTTTGGCCTTGTGTTGCTATAATAAAGTACCTTTATTTTTGGTAACACTGAGTATTGTCTTTTATTGTGTATAAGTACTGTGTAACTATATTGGTATTGCAGGAGCTTTGCATGTCTCCAAGTTCAGCCTAAGATGCTCTGCTACAGCTACCTCTATACAGCCTAAGCTGCTAGAACACTGTCTACATTTCACTAATAAGGGATAACTGGACCTGGTACAAGGTGTAAGTACCTTAGGTACCCACTACAAACCACGCCAGCCTCCTACACTAAGCTTCACATCTTCCCTCCACATGCCTTTTTCACCTTCTGCTGCAGTCCACCTTTCCTTTCCATCATTTATACATGTCCCCGCTCCCATTTGTGATCCATACTGCGCACTCCATACCCATGTGCTCCTCCACCCTCCTAGTGCACTTTGTAAAGGAGCATAACGTTTACTAGTGCAGCAGGCGCACTGGCACCGGGGATGTGAGGGTACCTATGCACTCTAAATATGGCTGAATTCCACTAACTAAATAGAGGCCAAGCTGCCTTTGTATGCATTGGGGCATATGGCACCTGTGCTGCTATCCATGTGCAGTATCCACTTTCCACTCCCATTGTTCCACCCTCAGTATCCGCAATCTTAATCTGTTCTCCACCTTACTCACCTTTCTAAGCCCTTTGCATCCACTCTACAAGTCCCACATTCACTTTCCGCCATGTAAAACTACTTTCTGCATCTTCTTGTTCTATCGTCATTCTGCACACCACATCCTTTCATATTGCTGCATCCTTGAATATCCTCAATGTCTGTAAATGGACTGTGCACATATTTCAGAATATATCAGAATTATGAAAGCACCAATGAAGCACATTTTTTGTAATTTTGAAATGTTGTGGAAATAAATTTTAGTATGATCAGAACAAATCAGTACAATAGGAGATGACATTTCCACATATTATTGTTTGCACACTGTATACTTTGATTACTAAAATTGTGTGCCTGAGCAAATGTAATTGTCATTTCAATTGAAAGTGTGTTGTCTGTAAACCCAGTGCGCTACCACGCTTTACGTACTCCACTCTAATCCCTTTTACTCCATGACAAGCCACTCCACTGTATCACTCCAATCTATGCTGCTCCACTCTGACATGTCCCTACAGTCTTCTCTACTCTACACTTTGCCCCAGCCCTCTACTCCACTCTGACAGTCCAATCTATGACACTTCAGTCCACTATATGCTACACCCTCCACGCTACGCCACACCACCCTACTGTACACCACTCCACCCTACTCTTCAACACTCTGCTCCACTCTGACACTCTACGCAACTACCTCAATGCCACTCCATACCTCTTTACTCCACTCTATGACACAGCACTGTACAACAATCTACTCTACTGTATGCCACTCTACAACACTCTACTCAACTCCCTCTATCCCAGTCTACAACACTCTACTCCAGTCCACTCCACGACACTCTATGCCACTCCACTCTGACAACCTAATTCACTCTATATCACAACACTGTACTCCACTCTACACAACTCCCTCTATGCCACTCAACTTTACTCCATTGTATGCCACTCCACTCTACAACAATGGTTTCCCATCGTTTTAGAACCACAACCCAATTTTTAATACAGCAAACATCTGCGACCCACTTAGCTTTAGTGGACATTAGACAAGTGTTTTATTTGTTTTGTTTTTAAATCAAAGTAATCCATCGTGTGGCAGCACATTGTTATTTGCAGGTTGCACATTTTCTATTGAAATTGTCACTAAATGTGCAAAAGCATACAGTTTTAGAGATGACACTATATTGCACACAAATGATGTGTGGAAATCGAGTTCAGGGAATATTTCTGTGCAACACTAAGTAGTATCTTAATTTGTTCTGATCGAACTAAAATATTTGTTTCTGTCACACTTAAGAATTACCAAAGAAGTGCTACAGTTTGCTTCCCTAACTGGAGAATGTGTACAGTTCATTGACAGAAGTTTACATGTTGTGAGTTAGGTAAAAATCACATCCTCCCCTCCAGCTTCTCTTTCACACTTCATGTACCCCAGGAGCAAATCATACTCCCTTACTGCACACTGTACATCAGCTTTCACACCTGCTCATCCACTCTTCATCAGGTACACCTGATAATCCACTCTCCACCAGGTATCTCCACATATCTCTCCTCCACTTCGTGCTGCACTCTGTACATGCGCTCCCCACATTCACTTTTTGTTTGTATGTTTGATCTCTACCACCCACATATGTATTTTACCCAGCACTTGCACTGCTGGTGTATATATATCGTTCAGCCACTGGATCCACCAGGGTCCCCAACTGAGGCTTATCAAGGCCTTTTTTTGCTTACCTTCATTTACTGGATCGGCTTTTACCTACTGCCAACCATTCAACTCCTTACATTGGTCCACCCACTACTTACCTTCCTGTCCAACTGGCCCAGCCTTGAAAAAGTCACTTGTGTGACGAAACACGTGATGGCTGTTCTTGGATGACTACATAAATCTGTGGCTAATTGGGCCTACAAATAAAGACACTTGCATCACCAACTGAGGACTCTTCAGATTTACTACCCACGTCCGGAACCTGAACACCAGGGACACTTGTCCTCAATTTGAACTGTGATTATACCATTCTGTGTGCCGGGGTCATTCTGCTGATATTACCATTGTGTACCTGTTACGCATATCTGTGCCTATTAGGGGAGTTAGGCACCCGACCCACCGAGCACCAATGTTTAATTTTCACTGATTCTCTTATTACTTGTGTTGTTACTCAACGGAAGTGCGGCTGCTCTCACCCTAACTACCCTTATATTGTAAGCATTGACCAATGCTTTTGCTTTTGGGTTCATGCAAATATTGAGCCTGAGCTATTGGCTTTGCCAATGTGTTTAAGATATGTTGTAGAGCAGCGTGTACACTGTGCAGCCTGTTAAAAAGTTATAGTCCAGCATAAAAAACATGTGAAAATCTACATTTTGAAAAATTGCCGAGTGAAACCAATATGTGCAAGAAAAGCATATTTTAAGATGAGGAGATTTTTAAGAGCAACAGTATTCCATAAGCATTCGCATACCTGAATTTGTTACAACCTGTACAAGAACAAAAAAGTAGCCAGCAAACTGAACCCTCTTTGTGGGAGATTTGCTCACCTTCCTCAACATTGACTTTTGATGAAGAGCCCAGGCTGTCCTGAGTCAGCAAGAACAGGCAGAAGCAGTAAAGCACCGAACAGAGGATTACGTGCACAGACTAAAGCAACTCAATACCTATCTATCAATACATGTGAATACTGAACGGAGATTGGGAGGATGCAGGAAGGGTGTGAATAGCGTGATGTTTGCCTGATGGTAAAATGGCCTGTGTCTGCCGGAAGCATTGCTGATGCACAAGAATAGATGAGCAGTGTATGTTTCTCTCTTCCGTAATAAGTAATATTAAAAAAAAAATTCAATGGCAACACTGAATTGGGTGCAAGTGTGCTCTATATATATATATATAAAAGTTAGGCGCTGCCATGCTGAAATATAAGCGCAGTGGGCGTGAAGCGGTGCCATGCTGTTTTCTGAATTGGAGCTTGGAGTGATTGGAAAGATGGAGCGCTCACATGTAGTGTTCTTGGCCAAAGAAAGAAGTAGTCCCTTTACAGTTACTATAATGGGACAAGTGGAAGGTTACAAGTACTATCGCTCTGCTCTGTAGGAGTAAACAATTGACCAAAAGGTGGGACAAAGAGCAGATATTAACCACTCACAAGCAAACAATTTTAAAGTACACCGAAACAAACAAATGAGAAGCAGGGGGATGGCTTTGATCCTACAGAGATGTGTACTAAAGTATACATGAGGTCGTACGCCTATGCTCAACCTAAAAAGGAACTTACCAACTTTGAAAGTATGATGGTTGGAAAGAACTACCTAGAGAATGTGTACATGAAAATATGTGAATATAGATTCATTATGATTCGTTAGGATTATGTGCAGAATGTATATAACTCACTGTATTGCGGGGATAACTATGTTGTAACTGTTGTGACACTGATGGCTTGAAATAGTTGGTGTGGAGGCAGCAGTCTAGTCATTCGATCCATGCAGTAGTGAAATGAAAGGACTGTATAAAGGCAAAATTGTGGAGGAAAATGGCATGGCTCGATTGAAGACGTAATCCGAAACGCATAGGCTTCCTGTTGCTTTGTGGTGTATGACGAGCAATAAAAGAAGTTCACAACCCACCATTCCTGATTCAATACAATGATATAGGGCACTGCTGGTGCAGCTATACCTGGTGGTGAACAACACCTGAGCGAGTGATTGATATATATTATATTATTATATACATATATATATATAAACACATACATATATTTATACATATATACACACACACACATATATATGTATGGACTAAAAAAAACAAAGGTTAAAGTTTTGTTATAGTTAGGTGACTACATCAGTGACAACATTAATGTTTGGAACTAAAAAAAGCACAAACATTTACCAGTTATATTTAGCAGAGCTAACTATAACTTGTGTGCGAGCCATGCACTGCTTATGATCTCATATATTATAGCACTCATGACATGTTCTATGGCATCACTGATGACATCTCAAATGACATGACAAGTCTTTTTTTTATCACACCTAACTATAACATTACTTTAACCTTTGTTTTTTTTGCAGTGAATTTCTATGTTTTTTTTAATGTAAAGAATTATTTTATTACCTCACATAAAGCCAACCCCGTTGTGGCCAGACCGTGCTGCAAACCCCCCATGGTCTTCCAACCTCACAGAAGGGGATGGGCAACAGCACCTGGCCTATTACCAGGCCTTGTGGTCAACCAACCTGAAAGCAGGCAACCCCCTCTGCAGGCAGCCAACCTCAGACTTTGCACAGCCTTTCGCCACACACAGTTTGTGGTTGGCCACAGGATCTGGCTTGAAGCCTGCTTTGTGTCCAACTCCCTGCAGATAGCCACCCAGAAGCAGCCAACCCCATGCCACACATGGCCTTTGCTCATGCCTGGAGTGAGGATAGCCGCATAGCCTGTGTTTTGCACCCGGGCCTTGCCTCCATCTCCCTCAGGCAGCCAACCCCACACTGTGCACAGACTTTGGACATGCACAACGGAATTTGATTACAGGGCTCGGCCTGCTGCCAGGTCCTGTGGTCAAACCTCAAGCGGGCTGCCAACCCCACACCACAGGCAGCCTTTGTCATGCGCAGCATAGGGTTGGCTTTCAGGGCCCTAGGACCAAACCCCCCAGGGTTAAATATGAAAAAAGGGGAGGAGAGGCGTGCAAGCTTCCTCTCTGAGCCTTATTATATCCCAGGGATTCCATCCCGTGGGGCCATATGAAAAAACTGAGGTAGTGGGGCACACAGCCCCCCTCCCTGAGCCTCAGTAGGTCCTGGGGACCCCATCCCTCAGGGCCTTTTGAATTTTAAAGGGTAGGGGTTGTGCCAAAACAAATGCCCTTTCAGTCTTAGAGAGCCACGTAAATCCTGCAACAATGCAGGGAACCTTGGGTAGTTCCCACGTTTAAGGTGGAGAGCAGCTCCTTTTTATAGGACACTCGATAACACTATCAGCACTGTAAATCTGCTCACTTCAAATGTCTGCTTTTTCTAGCAGGCAAGGGAGAATGGGACTAGAACGCACGACAAGAGAACAGTGTAATACAGATGCTAAGCAGTAAATATGATCATAGCATAATAATGTAAAAAAATATACATTAGAACGGTAAATGTGTGCTGTACTTATGAGGCAATAGTCGATAGTGTGGGATTCCCTTTATAGGGTGACCAAAACTAGAGGTATTAAAACTTTCATAACAGCAGTACCCCACGCCAGAAAGTACATCCGAGAAAATGCACTTCAATGCTCAAGAATCTACTGAAATAGGATAATATTCATGATCTTGTTCTTCAATGAATATTTGAGTCCTGGAGATTAATGCTCTGCTCCATGGCTCACTGATCAGTCTATGGTGCACTTCCCTCTGCCCTATAGTAAGTGTATGAACTCCCAGTTCTCTACTCTCACCGTTTTTCTTGTCGAGAAATTTGAAACTGGTTGCGCGAGTTTAAGCCTTTCATGCTTGGCTGTCCACACACTCTAATGTGTCCTCACTCATGCGGTTGCCCTCCGAACTATTCTTGTAAGACGTCAGAAATCTTTTAGAGCAATTAGCAACCTTAAGAGCAGCAAAACACGGGCATTACATAGAAAGGTCGACAGCTGGCCTGCTGGCATGTTAACATAAGGGAAGAGTGACTGGGCTCCTAACAACAAGTGGGGAGGCTATTTCTCAAAGAGTCAAACTTTTATATAAAAATGAGCAGTAAATACATACATATTGTGCAGCAGTGGTGATTTTTGTACCATGTTGCTGTAATTATCTTGTCAGTGCAAACCAGGGGGAGTTACTTGCAATCATACGGGTAACGCTGATTTAATAGGCAAGTGTTTCATGGTATATGCCCACAAACTCTTGCTTGTGGTATTCATGGATGGATATACAGCAAAGCACAGCTGTAATTCGGTAGCAGAAGAAAAACAGGGCAAACAGAAAAAATGAGCATTTACCAAACTACAGTAGATTTCTACTACTCTGTTAGTTTACCACTGCCCTCTAAGTGAGTATTTCGTTTTATTACTATCAAAGTCATTGGAAACTGTTTCATTATATTATGTTATGTTTTTTTGCCACTGCTACATTTGTGCCGGTGTTTGCATGTTGCAGGCCCCAGCACTTATTTTTCGCGACCGGACTTATTTATTAGACTTTGACCCACAGCAAGAAAGACAGTGGCAAAAAAGAGCGGACGAAGGAGGAAGAACAATAAAAAAGGAGGGACAAGGAAGAGAAAGAAAAAAGCAAACAGTGACAAAGAGAGAAAGCAGAGAACAAACAGTATTCGTGAGACTAAAATGTAGCGATAGGAAGTGTGGGGTGAATGAAATGTAGTGATAGGAAGTGTGGGGTGAATGAAATATAGTGATAGGAAGTGTGGAGTGAATAAAATAGGCCTCAGGCGGAATCAAGACTAGGCAACTTTGTTTTTTGGGAACCTCGGCATTTGGTATCGCCAGCCTGTTAAGAAAAGCTCTGGGTCCCTGTACTAATTTATTAACAAATTAAGCACAGGATAATACAAGCATGTGTGCTGCGTTCTTCTTTCCTTTTTATGGTCCCTTAGTGTTTTTAGAGTCTAAGGGCCAGATGTAGCAAGGGTTTTAACCATTCTGTGTCTATGGGAAAATGTGTTTGTACATATGGTCCTATGTCCCATTTACGAACCTACGATGGGCAGCGACTGGAGTACAGATCTCCTATAGTGAAGTTAGCTAGTTAGTGAAGGTAAGGTAATGCTTGAGTTCTCTCAATGGTCGTTGGATCTGCAACTTAAGCCTCTATCCAGTCAGTTGAAATGCCCCCTCTACTGAAGCCATCCATAGTAACCACCCCTCAACACAAAACCTGCCTTAACTCCTAGAGCCTGACAAATTCACAACAAATAAGCCCCAGTCGAGTCTCACGCTCGTTGCAGGATTCTGGAGGAGGCATGAATCACACAGTTGTAACATCGCCTGGCTAACAATATCTTTTTGTGATAATTATCAACCGCGCTTTAGTCCGAGCAGAAGCATCAAGTACATTATTACCATGGTCAGAGAGGCACTTCTGTAATGAGAGGCGAGAGTCGGAATGCGGCCCCTCTGAATTTGGCATGGGGAATCTCTCAAGTTGTTTAAGGTTAGTTTCTCACCAGTTTAGCTGACGTTTTTATCGCCTGCTGGGATTTGGTTGCCAAAGAATGCTGTAAATATTACATTCTGGAGATTGCCCTTCCAGAAGGGACTGTGACCCAGTTAATGGTGACAACCACGTCTCAGACTTTCTCCTCTCGCCCACCCGTCTGCCGAGCTCTTCCGCTGTCTGCCTAATCCAAGCTCATACGTAATGACGTAGCAACGTAAACAAGTGCCACTGCCACGGTTTTGTGTGAAAATATAGATTGCCGCCTTCCACTGCAAGGCAGCAAATTCCATCTTCCTTTGAAAACCCCCAGTTACCACAGAGTGACCCTATTAGCATCATTCCCGCCCATGTTTCCTGTGTCACTTGTGTGTCCTAGCAAAGGTTTGATATGATGTGAACCAAGGGCCTTAATACACTTGATGATAACACTGTCAGCACCTCTGGTGCAAATGAAATTATCTTTATCACATTATTTCTCTTGCACACCATCACGCCTGTCAACACTTGTTTCAATCAGAAAGGGTAGATCTGCAGTGAGAGGCAAAGAGGATTCAAAACAATGGCAAAAATAATGTACAAAAAGGTTCTCACTTGGTATTTTTTTTATCAGTAAATGTAGTCAGTGAATATAATTATTATTACAGCAGTAGATAAGTCATAAAATATAGCACACGACAGAAATTGTATGCATGGTACATAAATTGTTTAAGGAAAAAAATAGACAAATCGGATTAAAAATACATGGCCAAGTCATTGCGAACATGTAACACGATATTCTGCACTAGAAAAAAAAAATGACACTGTGTGCTCGGAGAGAAATAATATGCCAGGAGTGTGACTGAAAGGTAACATGAGCCTACAGATAATAAAGTTTTAAAGCAGTAATAAAGCAAATAATAAAAATATAAGCAAATGCACCAAAATTATGTGCTCTAAAAAAATGCTCCAAATAAAAAAAGTGGAGACCAAGAGGGGTCCAAGCAGAATGAAGCCCAAAATAAAAAAGAAACCGCCTGACAGTAACTCAAGTCCAGGTAAAATAGTACACGTTATACAACATAAGGATGACATTTTCAAATACATCACATTCAATCATCAATGGATTTAGTAGGTGAGATGGTACACAAAAAATAACAAAGTTTCTCTTGCTTTTCATCTAGACACAAATATCGTTAAATGCAAAACACTTCATTCATTTCTTTGCAGTCATTCTTTATGTAATCTTTCCACCAAAAGTAAAATAACGACAATAAAATACATTGCATGATTATATTTCATCCACATTGTCACATCGTTCTTTATGCACTGTTCTTTCTGCATGCATCATGCTGAAAGAAACTTCACATATTAGACAATGAAAACATTCACCTCTGACTACAAGCTACAATTTTTACTCTTGAAAAGTTACCTCTTTAGCTAAGAAATGTTACAGAGACCAACAGAAGCACCAGCACGTGAAAGTATAATTACAATTATTGTCATGTTTTGCAGAGAAAAAACAGTGGTGCAGGTATTTTGTTGTGGACATGATTTAAACAATCGCAAGTACATTTTCAAATTGATAATCTTTTTTCTCAACTCCATCAGTGCCACAGCCACCGCCGCTGTGTTAAAAGTAGATGCTCTGGATGGTACTGTATTATCAAGCACATCCCGCCTTTTATGTCAGTGCAAATTATATTGGTTAATGGAAGAATGGGACGGGATCATCCAGGTAATTTCTTCACTGATGCATCACAAGGTGGCCTGCCTTTTATATGACATGTTGGGGTTAGACTACTTTCATCCCTCACCACTGCCATCATTGATTTTTCGATTTGATCTTTTGCAGTCTCATGAGAACGATCTCTCTTGTGCAGAAGAGCCAATCCCTTATCCAGTGGTTTGGTGATTAGGATTTATAGAGTTTATCTGTGGTGATGAAAGGATATTATTAAACGCCAGAATTCAGCCAAAAGGTTTCCCGATGGCCACATCACTTATCAGACCCCCCTTCATATGCTTCTTTGTGGCACAGAGTAATCAGTGCACAGGGTCCACAGTGAAACATAGACCATATCCATATAAGGGGAAGGCCAAACATCAGCGCGGTGTGTAAACGAGGGCTGTTTTCGAATTTCTGGTAGACCACATTGAACTCTACTGCTTCCCTCTGAATTGCATGCCTCTGTTATAGTTCGATTTTTTCATCTTCAAGGCCTCTCCTCGCAACCAAATCTTACGCTCACTTTAATAATCATTATTAGATAGTGTTTAGGTTTAACTACATCTATAGCTGACTGAGATACCTCATGCAATCTCTACACATTCTACTCAACACACACCACAAAACACAACACATAAAACATACACATATCTACAGATACATCCAGAAAAGGGCTTGGGTTACCTTCCCATTTTGTATCAGTTCAAGACACATTATAGATGCTCACATCAAATTTTGCAATGACTGTTAGATTGGTGATGTAGGGCAAAATAGTTAGTTTTGAAAGCTTATTTTTAAATAGCATGGCTTACAGGAACAGATATCAAAATAACTGGTCCACTCAGCCTCAAGGAAGGAGGGCTGCTGTGGTGTGTCCTCCTCTTTCATTTCGTTACTCATCATGGAGCATCTGGCTGCTGTTGCCATGCCACTCAGTTTTGAAGCCAATCTAACTTAGCAACCACAGATTGACTACATGCATGTCTGGCAGCTTTATTAGAATTATCACTCTCTTGGCCAAACACCATCTCTCGGGGCATCAGCCTCCTTATGGGCTCTAAACTGCAGAAAATATCCCAGCATGCTTTCTTCCTTGCCTGTTCTTACCTGACACTACATCGCAATTCACCAGTATCCACACAGCACACTAAAGCTATGGCACTGCTTGTGTGGTTTCTCCCACTGTTGTGGTTTTGGTGCAGACTGGTGAACAGACCTTGATGTTTTTCTGCTCGATCCGTGCATTAATTTCAGTGATGACCATGAGCAGACATGGCGGCTGGGCTTGAACGTCTGTCAGGAAGATTAATCCCTTTTAATCAACCTGCCATGCCCCTCCTTCCGTACTCTGCTAGCCTGTAACTAGAAATATTAAGTAAAGAGATTCTATGTTCTTCCTGTGTGTGTTTGAGAGAACAGTGTGAAGAATGACTAGACATGCCGATTCTTGGGCCCATGGTGGCAGCAAAGGCATGACCAAGGTCTGGATTGCCTGAGGATGGAACTTTTCCTTGTTGATTATGACATCAAGTTTAATATTTTGCGTAAAACAGCCCTGAAGGTTGACTGACACGTTGCGTGTCCATGTTTTTATGAGCAAAGACATAAGCCCATAAAATGTGGGGGCTGCTTCCTGGGCAATTATGAAATGGAACTGCTCACACTAAAGGGGTGGAAAGCCTGTAGATCACTGTTAAAAATATTTTCTCCTGGGCCATGGTTGGACTAATGTTCACCAAAAAGCCTTTGATGCTTCCTTCTAAATTTTATGTGAATTATTTGTGCTGTTTTTGCTCTGCATATGAAGAACCTTTTCCCACTCTATTATCTAGTCCAGTGGTTCTTAATCTGTGGTTTCTATGGACCCCTATTGAATCACTACTGGAAGTAGGGGACCACTGCCTATACAATTTCTACAATATGAACCACAAAACAGTACACAAAAGTACAGAAACAAGAAAGTAGCAAACAAATACACACTTTCAATTACAAGACCAGAGGCTCAATTTTGACTAAGATCTACTTCACAGAACTCTAGCAGCAAAATAATACAATGAAACACCCAATATGGATGAAAGAAAAAACTTTTAACAAGCATAGGTGTATAATAGGTCAGCATTATAGACATGCTCTGACCTCACAAGGTAGTAACCAATCAGTCAATTTAACATGAGAGCAAAGTCAAGTATAACTAGTGAACGAATTCAGAGAACAAATAAAACACTCCAAGGTTCCTTTCATCTTCTGCATTAAAGATCTGAAGCCAGCAGAATTTAAAGTCAGGATTCAACAGCTCCATTCAAGCTAAAAACTTGATCGGATATTATCCCCGTCATGGGAGGAAAGCAGTTTCCATCCAAACTAGAGGAGAAAAATCAGAACATTATCTTTCAGGGAGACTAAGGGAAGGCTAATCTTTGCCTCTGTTTCCTTAATAGAATCCATGCCTCCTGTTACTTTAGGTGGTGGACATTTCCATTCTATTATTAGACCAGAGGCTCAATTATGTCAAGTGTGAAACTTTGACCAATCTGCGGCTTTTAAACTGTTCTCCAACTGTTCAGAGGAAAGATAAGCTTTGGGCTCCATATCTGCTCAAGCATTCATTTGGGGTGTTTCACTTTTGGCACTTTGCTGCTAGAGGTCAGCAAAGCGTACTTTAGTCACAATCTTTGCCTCTGTGTCCTTAACTGAAACCAAACCTCCTGCCACGTTAGTGGGGGAGATTTCAATTCTATAATAAGACCGGAGGCTCAATTGTGATACATTTGAAGCTTTCCTAAAGTATCACAATAAACATTTTGAATTGGTGTGTAATAAGAAGTTATGATTATAGATTAAGTTTATGTTGACTAAAATGCTGCATTTGATTGTCGTCCAAACAACCAGAGGAAAGGTAAGCCTTGGATTCCATATCTCCTCTGTCATTCATGATGTGTGTTTCACTTTTGGTAATTTGCTGCTAGAGTACAGCAAAGGAGGCTTTATTCATAATCTTTGCCTCTGTGTCTTTAATAGAATCCAAACCTCCTGTCATGTTAGTGGCGAAGATGTCCAATATAAATATTTTGTTTAATTGAGAAATAAAAATAAGTAATTGGAATTTTAATTTTAATGGGAAGTTTGCAACTTTTCAAAATTAGTTTAATATCTAAAAGATTAAATAATGTGCTAGAATTTAATGTATCACTTTTGTGGTCCTAGTGCATGCTCTCTTTTTGTCAGGGCATACCTGTGCATCAAATAAGTCTGCCAGTATTTTATTCTGTATTGCATATGCTGTAGGAGCACTATTCCCATGAAGGAAGGTAGGGATGCAACAAGCTTAATTATTGCTTCCAATTTCAAATTCCTTTACATTTTCAGGGTGTTTAAAATATTTTCAATTTAATTTTTTAAGAATTTGGCTAAATGAATATGTATATATATATATATATATATATATATATATATATATATATATATATATATATGTAGATATATATATCTGTTTGAATAATTACACAAGATGTCAATTGCTGACACCATCTTTGAAGTTTAAACTAATCGTGTGGTAGCATCTTTATAGCTCTCTCCTTACTCTTGCCTAAGCTTCAGAAACACTTTTCAGTGGTTTGAGTAAATCACTACTTCTTCTGTAGAGCATGAATGGGAGAACTGTGTTCATTAAAGTTTTATCCATTAGGGTTGTGTTTGGTGTTGTGCATGGCGCCTAGCAATGTGCCCCAGCCTTACTACATATTTTTTAAACAATGTCCCAGGAAGTACTGCAGTACTTAATAAAAATAAAAAAAAAATATTAAAAAAAAAAAAAAAATACACTGTACTATACTATATGTAGCGCACTACGGGGTATTTTCCATTTTTACAAATTTCATTCTTTACAAAAAAATCTACAGAGTGCTACGTTAGTACCTACAAATTACCATGTTACATACATTATTTTTTTTAATTACATTTGTTAAAAAAATATAAGTACACTGTGCTGCAGTATACTTTACTTTGCTACACTACATTTCACTAATATAGTGTACTACATCCTATTTTTTACTTTTTTATATTTTTTTTATTTTTTCTGCAACTACCAAGGTTCTCTATAAAGTATTTGAAAATATGTAAAAAAACAATGAAGTGATAATAGTAAGGAAACAACATTTAAACCTACTGCTTACCTATATCTAAGGCCCTAACCTAGAATGCAGCCAAAGTATACTGAAAACTTTGTAAAGACAGCCATTAGCTGATCATATACTGCCTTGTCATTGGCATTTACCAATTATACAGTGAAGTTACTGCGGTATACTTTGGCACAATATATGACTAAGGGCCTTATTATGAGTTTGGTGGTCCCACTGCGGGACTGCCAAACTCGTGGGGAGGACGCCAATACCATGGTGGTGGAGCCCCACCCCAAGCTTATTACAATGTTCCAGTTGGGCTGACCAGTGGGAACATTGTAGTATGTGACAGTGCTATGATATTGGTTTTTGCTCCCTTAAGACAGCTGAGGCCAATAACATAGCATACAGCACCCTCAGAATGCATTCTGATGGTACTGGGCAGGTGGGCGCCTGCACTGCCCATGCCTTTGGCCTGGGTGGTGAAGGGGCTCCTCTGTGGCCCTGGTACTGGCTTTCCACCAGCCTTCTCATGGCAGCGACCCCACCATGACACGGCAGGCAGGAAGCTGAGTTGTAATCAGCCAGGCGGTGCTGAACTCAGTCCTGCATTGGCTGCGTACAACTCAGACTGCCATTGGACCATTGGGAACCACATTCCCTGGTGGGTCCACCCAACAGGATTGTAATGCGGCAGGCAGACAACAGTTGTGGTAGTCCAACCGTCACTGCGAAGCTGGTGGTCCTTGGACTGCCAGCCACGTAATGAAGCCCTTAGTATTTTGACAACTTAAACACTACTTAAACTATTTACATCTACTACTAAAAAATGTGAATTTACAAACTATCATCTGTATTCCTGCCGCATTACATCTAACTCCATTCACCCAATTTCACACTACGTCTGTTTAAAGTACCACTATCCACTCTACACCACTCTACTCTATGCCACTCCACTCCATGCTATTCAACTCAATGTCACTACACTCTATGTCACTCCTCTATACGCAACTTCACTCTATGCTAATCCACTGTACATCACTCCACTGTACCCCACGCAACTCTACACCACTCCACTGTATACAATTACACTCTTCACCAATCAATTCTATGAAACTCCAGTTTACCCCACACCACAATATGCCCCTCCACTCTATGCCAGAACACTCTACACTATTGCACTGCACGCAGCTCTACTCTATGAACTCCACTCTTCAATATCCCACTCTATGCCAGGCCATTGTACGTTATTCCTCTGTATACCACTCTACCCCACTCTACATCACTCCACTCTACGCCGCTCTACTGTATGCTATTCCACTCTATACCACTCTATACCATTCCACTGTACCACATTTCACACTACACCACTCCACTATACACCAGTTCACTATATGACATTCCACTCTACGCCTCTCCACTCTATGGCACTCCAGTCTATGCCACTCCACTACACACCACTTTACTCTCTGCTATTCCACTGTAGGCAACTCCACTCCACACCACTCAACTCTACACCTTTACACTCAATGTCACTCCACTCTGTGCCACTCGAGCATATGCCACTCCACTGTACTCCACTCCTCTCTATGCCAATCCACTATATGTTATTTTACTGTATCCCACTTCACTTTACGCTATTCCATTCTACATCACTCCACTCTATTCAACTCGACTTCAAGCCACTCCACTGCATGCCACTCCACTATATGCCATTCCACTCTACACCACTCCACTCTATGCTATTGCCCTCTATGAAACGTCACACTATTCTACTCCACTCTATACTATTTTACTCTACTCCACTCTACTTTAGGGCTATTCCACTGTACACAACTCAACTCTAGCCCACTTCACTCTATGCCACTCCACTTATCACCACTGTATGCTGTTCTGCTCTATGCCACTCCACTCCGCACCACTCCAGTCAACTTCACTCCACTGTAGGCCATTCCACTCTACGCCATTCTGCTCTATGCTATTCCACTGTACGGAACCCCACTCTATGCCACTCCACTCTATGCTTCTCCACTCAATCCCACTCCATTCTGCACCATTCCACTGTGTTCCACTCCACTGTATGCTTTTACACTGGATGCCACTCCACTCTATGCCAATCCACTCTATGCTATTCCAGTGTACGCCACTCCACTCTATTCAACTCCACTCCACACTGTACTCCACTCAACCATACTGCACTGCACTGAACATCAGTCTATGCTCCTCCATTTTACCGCATTATACTCCACTCTATAGCATTCCATTGTCCAACTAGGTACTGGGTCAATGCAAGACTACAGCACTGTGCTTTACTCTATGCCACTGTATGACATGGTACTCTAGTCTATGACACTCTACACCCCACTTTACTGTACTTTACTCTGAGACACTACTCAGCTCTATTCCACTGTGCTCCACTACTGCACTGTATGCTGCTCCATGCCACTTCACACTATGACAGTCTCTGCCACTCCACTCTACCATATTGTTCTGCAATGTACTCTACTCCACGCTACTCCACTGTAAAACACTGTAATGCACTCTATGGTGCTACACTGTACTCCATTCTATGACACTCTTTAACCCTCCAGCCCACTCCACTGTACAACACACCGCACCAGTCTACAACACTTTATCCCACTGTCTGCTACGCCACTCCACTGTACCCTACTCCACCCCCTCTACTCTACAACACAATACTACACTCTATGTTACACCACTCCACTGGACTACACTCCACTCGACTACACTGCATGACACTTTACCCCTCTCTATGCCACTGTACGACATTCCACTCTACACCGCTACATTCTACCACACTCCAGTCCAATTGATGCAACTCCACATTACAAGACTCTATTACACCCTGTGCCACTATACCTTACAGTCCTCCACTGTATACCCCTACACTACACTGAACAACCCTCTACTACACTCTATACTCCTACACTCTACACTATGTACAACACTATACTCCACGCTATGAACAAACCTTAAAATGTGAACTGTACCTAGGCAGGCGAAGGACTTACCTTTAAAGGTTGGTTGTTCAAAACATCTAAGAATGAGACTCTTAAAGAAACATTTAAACTTATTGAAAACTGTCCAATAGAATTATGGGGGATTAGAGTATGGGAAAGCAGCAATAGATCCCTTAACTTGGTATGAAGAAATAATTAAAAAGGTAGTTGCATGTCTTAAAATAGAAAGGCTTTTAACTCCATGCAAAATAAAAATAAGTCTATGCATTAAGCCCAGAACAACTGGTTTAATAAAGAATGTAAAATATTAACAAAGCAATATTCAGAAACTTGAAAGACACCTAAGATGCTCAAGAAATATAATGAGGGGTTACGCCTTCTAAGCTTAAAGAAAGAATCAAAGAAATTGGCAGCAAGTAAGAAACAGGAATTAAATACAAAGTGCTGGGAAGTCATGATGGAGGCTATAGGGTCTAAGAACGTAAGGACATTTTGGAGGTTGGTACAGAGTGGGACCGAAAATTGCCAGGGACGATCATCAGGCCATGTGGGCACTTGATGCACGGGTAAAATCTTTAGAGGAAAACTACAATAGTAATGCCATTGACGGTGAGCGCCCAATTAGATTCCTTGTGGGAAGGGAGCTAAAGGAGAGATAATTTTTGTTAACAATCAATAAAACAATTGGGACACTAAAGCTTACAAGCGCTGACATGACAATGTACCACTGGTAATAATAAAAACAAATATGGCACAATGGACCAGTTTGTTTTGTACTCTTTTCCAGGGAATACTTTTGACGAGGTGATTCACGGATAGCTGGAAGGAAGCAGTGATTAAACCCATTTACAAAAATGGTGAGTATGCCCTTCCAGGGAACTACTGGCAAATCAGTCTGCTGGATGTAGGTGGCAAGGTATTTTCAAAAATCTTGTTGGGGATATTCAAGGAGTGGGCTGAAGTAAATTTTATTATACCACAGGAACACAGTGGTTTTAAGTAGAACAACTTGACGATAGTTCACTAGGGGAGTGTTTTACTGTTGCTTTGTCGATTTTATCTCCACATTTGACTCTGTTGACCAGGTTGTGCTGTGGGAGGTGTTAAAGGTTTATGGGATCCCTAAAGATTTGTCTCTCATTTTGCAGGAACTGCATAGGGATAATAGGACTCAAGTGGAATTAGACAACAGAGGATCCCTTTCAAAGCGAATTAACATAAGAAACAGCCTGAGTTCTAAGTCAACCAACTACTTTTAACCTAATACATATGTTTAATGTCTCTTGTATGCAGATGACTTAGTGATTTTTGATCGGACAGTAGTCAGGCTCCAAGGAAAACTAGATATATTTGGGGATTACTGTAAGAGGAAAAAATTTGAAATAAATATGGAAAAAACAAGGTGCTTCAGATTGGGAGATAGAGAAAAAGTATGAGTTGGGTAATAAATAAAGTTAAGGTAGAGAGACTCAAGAAATACAAATACCTAGGGGTATGGTTCTCTCATAATTTAGGGTGGAAGGATCATCTTGCCGAGATACAAGCTAAAACACTCTCCTTGGTAGGGGGATTAAAGAAACTTGACAATCGATATGGTGGGCCCTCGTGTGACTCAGTGCTGAGGGCCTACCAAGCTATGATAAGACCCATGTTTCAGTATAGTGCCAAGGTAATTGGCATAGGGCCTAAAAAGAGCTAGGACCTTGAAGAAGAAAGATGTCTAAAAAAGCTACTCTTCCTCCCCCCTTCCTGTATGTTACAGGCTGGTATAGTGGAAACTGGCTTACCAGGGTGGACTCATCTAGCACAGCCAGAGTTAATACAATTTTAGTCAAGATTAGATAGTGTGGAAACTTCTAAAATCTCCCTGTTATATAAAAAGGAGATATTGCATAGCGAGCTGTATTGGGCCCGCTGTGTAAGAGAGAGAATCGAAACGTGTGCCAGGGAAATACAAATAAATGCTCTAGAGGGCAATGACCAGATAGGAGTGAGTAAAACAGAGCTGAAAAGAATAATATGGCAGGTTTCAAGGGAAGACAATCTCATTTGTTTGCGGAAAAAGCAATCGATCTCTCATTTATTAAGTTCATAGATGAACGGTGAGACCTTCCCTTACCTAGAGAGAATGCAGAATATTAAGGTGCGTCGTAGCCTGTTCAGATTTAGATGCGAGTTAAACCAAGTTCTAATATCAGGGAATCATGACATCCTATTTAATGAATGGAAAATCTGTCAATGTGGCCTTAATGTAAAAGGGAATTCAATGCATACCCTTGTGGATTGTCTGTGGTTCCTATCCCAATGGAAGATCTTTTTAAATCCTTTCTTTTTAAAATATGGTATTAGGGACACAGGGCAAGCTATTAAATTATTGGTTGAAATTAGATTTTTTGATGTGAAGTGTGCCTTGGGGCAATTTTAAGTCTCTGTTGATAGTCTTTTATAGCCAAATGGTGATAAGTAATTAGTTAGAGTGGAGCTCACCTTTCTATAGTGATGTTTAGAATATTTAGATTTTATCTTTGAATGTGTTGGATTTTATTGCTTTAAACTTACATTTATTTTAATTGTTCGTATTGGATTTTAATGTGCAATTCCGAAGTAAAAGACTATGGGCTACATAAACATATGTTTTTACTGAATGATACTCTATGACGCCTTCCAACACTCTACAATACACCAGTACACTGTACAGGATGCCACTTCAATTGCTCTATGGTACGCCTCTCCACTGTACTGCACTTCACACCTCTTCACTGTACAACATGCCACTCCACTCTATCACACTTTACTCCACTGTACGCTTCACCACTTCATTCTTTGCCACTACACTCTACGACACTCTCCTCCATTCTACTGTATGACACTCCACTTGACGACACTGGACTCTACATTTGGAAACACATTTGTGTGAAAAAAACAAAAACATTTAAATTCAATACAAAAAAAGGTTAAACCTTTGCTATAGTTAGGACAGCTTTATTTATTCTTTCTATATAAACCACATTTAAAGTACCAAAATATTAGAAATTCTAAATTGATAGATATATCTTAAATGTTGTTATAACTTGCACATCTCCATATACAGATCATTTAATTCATTAGCCACACTAAGTTAACTAAAAATTACGACTATACCATACACAGTGACACAAATGATGTGATTTGCAATGTAATAAGTGCTGTGATAAATGCTATAACTTCAAATGGCATAAATGATGTACTATGAAAAGGTATAAGCAATTTGTGGCTCCCGATTCCAGTGCACTGTATCTGGAGGTGTGCGAGTTACAATAATTTGAAGGTGATGCGTAAATTATAAAGTTAAGGAATAACTATAACTTTAGAATAGCTAATGCATGTATAGCTTAAATTTGGTTTGTAATGAAGGAATAAAGAAAGCTATGGTAATGTAGATTTTCCGAGTATTTTATGATGGAAAGTCTTAATTTTATTAAAGACACGGAGGCGAGTATTATGCTTTCTTTTCCTGCTTTATTTCAATAGCAGCCAAGAGAAAAACACCAATCCCAGAGGTTTGCGTAACAGGCAACCAATGGGAGATAAGAATAGTAACCTTAACGAATCAGCACACTATACATCATAAGATATACCAATCCTGACTGCAGGCAGCCCTCTTTTCAGCTTTTCAGCTGCAAGACTGTCAAGAAAATGATTTGAATAAAGGTACAATACAACAAATTAAGCATATTGCCAGGACAAGTGCAAAAAAGTATTGAATTCTGTCCAGGTTAGGTGAGTAGGACGGGAAAATAAATTCAGTTGCACACGTGACAATAAAATAAGAAAAAAACTAGTTTCAAAGCAGTAATCAGATTATATTATATACACAAGTTAAATAATTCAAAAATATACAAATTAAATGTCCATCAGATAATGTCCTATTATCTAAGTTTCCCAAAGTCCAAAACAAATGTATAGTTCCCTTGTTGTCCTATCCACAGTCCCAAAGTCCATCAATCCAAATTATACATCTTTATTTGGTTTGGTTCCAAAGTTGCCGATTCATATCCTTGTGTGAATTGTTTCAAAATTACCAGTTCCATCCAACAGCTTCCTCTTTTCTCCCTTAGTCTTTTAGTCCCTTTGTCTTGTCTTTAGTCCCTTTGTCAACACGTGTTTCATCCAGGGAGTACCCCCAGGACTTTTTTTTTTAAAATACCGGAGCGGCAAAACACGTGCGATCGGCGTCTAAGCGTACTCGCGTCCTAAATAGAATATAATCAATCGGGTCTCATGCCGCAGCTATACCAATTAATGGCATATGAGATATAGGATTACATTAGGAAGTCCTGACGAAGTCCTGGGGGTACTCCCTGGATGAAACACGTGTTGACAAAGGGACTAAAGACAAGACAAAGGGACTAAAAGACTAAGGGAGAAAAGAGGAAGCTGTTGGATGGAACTGGTAATTTTGAAACAATTCACACAAGGATATGAATCGGCAACTTTGGAACCAAACCAAATAAAGATGTATAATTTGGATTGATGGACTTTGGGACTGTGGATAGGACAACAAGGGAACTATACATTTGTTTTGGACTTTGGGAAACTTAGATAATAGGACATTATCTGATGGACATTTAATTTGTATAATTTTGAATTATTTAACTTGTGTATATAATATAATCTGATTACTGCTTTGAAACTAGGTTTTTTCTTATTTTATTGTCACGTGTGCAACTGAATTTATTTTCATGTTTTGACAATAGGTGGTTGTCGTTTAGGGTTTTTTGAGGGTGTGACCCTAGTCAGCTGCACCGTGAGACATAGTGGGATTTTTAAGTATAGCAATAGAGTAGGGAGCGCTCATTACTCATCATTCACCCTCCTATTGTATGTAGGTGAGTAGGACGGCTTGACAGGATGGTGAACAAAGGAATCAATCTTCAATGGAGATTGCGCTGGAAGAGTACTTTGAGTAGAAACGGCATCAGATGAATTAGTTTGAAGAGGATGCTGGAGCGTTGGTAGTAACTAAAAGGGTGGGAATAGAACAACATTAGTACAGTAAGCAGTGGGATAATACTCGCCTCCGTGTCTTTAATAAAATTAAGACTTTCCATCATAAAATACTCTGAAAATCTACATTTTATGACAAGACTGGAGGCTCCTATTATGCTTGTTTAAAGCATGTTAATTACTACAGAAGTTGCTGTATTAACAGGTTTACAATAAAATGTGCGAAAAGTAAAATCATTTGACCAATCTGCCGATCTTAGAATATCTTCCAAACGTGATCCAGCCCAAAAGGCTTTTGACGCCATAGCCCCTCTAGCAGAATGGGCTCCAAACTTTGACGTATCAATGCCCGCTAATGACATTACCCACTTGACCCAACGGGCTAAGGTAGGGGAAGATACAGATTTATAAGGTTTCCTGAAGAAGATTAAGAGTTGGGAAGCAGAAGATGTTCTAAGATCGGCCGTCTTTTGTTCATAAACCTTTAAACAGTTTCCCACACAAAGTTTCGGATGATTGGGAAAGAAGGGGTAGAAAACAGAAGTAATGTTGGTTTTTGTACGACGAGAGACATTGAACAGTACACCAGTAGGGGTGAAGTAACGAGCTGAGATATCCAAGGCTTTCACATCAGACAGACGTTTGATAGATACTAGACAAAGTAACATTGTTAGTTTAGCGGACAGCATTTTCAAAGACAATAAGTTATTATCTTGCCAGGATACAAACATTTGTAAGACAAGATTAACGTCCCATAAAGCAGTGTATTTGGCAATTGGAGGATTGGAGAATTTTACTCCTTTCAAGAGACGACAAATGATAGGATGTTCTCCTACAGTTTTCGTTTATAAAAGGATGATGCAGGGATATAGCTGACCTATATAGATTAATGATCCTGTATGATTTGCCGGCGCTAGCTTGTGAAGCAAGAAAATTAGCTATCAGAGTTAGATCTGCTGAAAAGGGATCACATGCTTTTCCCAGACACCAGCTAGACCAGATGGACCAAGCTGATTTGTAAGCCTTGGAAGTGCCTGGAGCCCAGGAATTGTTGATGTAGGTTGAAGCTTTGAGTGAAATTCCTGGATAAGATGAGGAAGACCTGAAACTTTCCAAGCTGATAGAAGAAAGGATTCGTTGAGAATCCGATCGTGAGGGAGACCTTGTGGATTGAGAAGGAGAGAAGGGAAGGAGGGCAGAAGTACAGGGAAGTCGATTGATAATTCGAGAAGAGTGGGATACCACACTTGGGCTTGCCACAACGGAGCCACTAAAACTACTGTGGCTTTTTGACGACGAAGATGATCGAGAACTCTGTTTATCATGATGAAAGGAGGAAATGTGTAGTTTATTGAATGGGACCACTGTTGAAGGAATGCGTCGGTCGCTAAAGCTTGAGGATCTGGCCTCCAGCTGAAGAAACAAGGGAGTTGGACATTCAGACGGGATGCGAAGAGGTCTATATGGAAAGGACCCCATTTGCGATGAATAGAGTTGAAGACCGAAGAGTGAAGCTTCCAGTCGCTGTAGTTGGAAAGATTACATGAATACCAATCTGCAACTGAGTTGAGTGAACCTGGCAAGTATTCTGCTCGAACTGAAATTTTTCGGTGTAGGCAGAATTCCAAATTTTGTTTTGCTAGTTCTGCTAGAGGTTTGGATTTGGTACCGCCGAGGTGATTGATGTATTTTACTGCCGTGAGGTTTTCCATACGCAGAAGTACGGAACAACAGACTCTGTTTTTGGTGAAGCTTTTGATTGCAAAGGAGCCTGCAAGCATCTCCAAATAGTTAATGTGCAATGAAGACTCCTGCAGAGACCATGTGCCTCCAGTCGATATTTGCCCACAACTTGCGCCCCAACCTGTTAGGCTTGCATCGGATTCTAAGACAAGATCTGGGGCTGAGGCAAAGATGGTTCTGCCATTCCAAGCTTCGAGATGGTCGAGCCACCATTGAAGTTCTGTACGGGATTCGAGGGGGATGAAATCTGAATAAGCAAGACCTTTGCGTAGATGTCGAATTTTCAAACTCTGAAGAGCCCGATAGTGAAGAGGGCCTGGAAAAATTGCCTGTATCGAGGAGGAAAGAAGACCTACAATCCTTGCAAGAGACCTTAGGGAGAGAGAAGTCTGCTGTAAAGATTGGGTTCTCTCTGATTTGATGCTTTTTATTTTTGAATTCGGAAATTGTAGCAGGCCTTGAGAGGAGTTGACTAGAAAGCCTAGGAATTCCATTGTCTGTGACAGAGTAAATATCGATTTCTCGTTGTTGACTAAAAAACCTAGATCTGAAAGGAGTGAAATGGTGAAGGATAGTTGAGACCAAAGTATAGAGATGTCTTGATGCATAAGAAGGATATTGTCTAGATAGATTATCATTCTGAAGCCTTGAGATCGGAGAAGAGCTACAATAGGTTTTATTAACTTGGTGAAACACCAAGGGGCCGAGGAAAGTCCGAAGGGTAGGCAAGTAAATTGGTAGGTTTGATGTTTCCATTGGAACTGGAGGAACTTTCTGTGAAAGTAGTGAATAGGAATTGTTAAGTACGCGTCTTGAAGGTCCAGACGGACTATCCAGTCGTTTAGAAGAAGCGAGCCTCTTAAATGAAGAATTGTTTCCATTTTGAAATGTCGATAGACAACAAATTTATTGAATTGTCTGAGATTGATGACTGGTCTGTTTGTTTTTGTTTTTTCTGATTACTAAAAACAGGGGGCTTATGAAACCGGATGGAAGAGGACAGCTCGTTTTCGAAAGGAGATCTTGGATTTCGGTAGAAATGAGATTTGACATTTCTTCTGCAAAGCTGAGGGGAAGAAGGGGAGAAGGTTGGAAAGGAGTCTTGTAAAATTCTATTAAATAGCCTTTGACCATGTTGAGAACCCAGGGGTCTGAGGTAATCTCTTTCCATTTGTGGAGACATTTTTTTAGACAACCCCCTACAGAAGGATGGCCAGAAGATTGGCTTACCTGAATTGTTATAGGACCTGCGTTGGTTCCTGCCTCTGAACCCTCTGGAACGCTGGGGGTAGAATTGTGGCCGAAAGTCTTGTTGTTGTTGATAGTTGTAAGACCCTCTGAAGCCTTGATTCCTGAAGGACCGGCCGGTGGAGCGGCCTCTTCCTCTACCGGCTCTGGCAAAAACCCGTGAGTTAAACACCTTTTTAAGCGACTGCTGAGCTTTGTCCAGTGAAGCAAAGGTGGTAACGTATTTGCTTAATTCCTTGATAAAATTATCTCCAAAGAGCAAGCCGTCAGCCTTAGCTCCTGGATCCATAGCTGCCAGATTCGCTAGCTTAGGATCTAGCTGGAGTAAGAGTCCTTTTCGACGCTCGTGCGTCATAGCCGAATTTGCGTTACCAAGCAAACAAAAGGCTCTCTGAATCCAGAGGGACAGTTCTTCAGGATCAATAGACTCTTCATTGATTCTTGCGGATTCTGCCAGGTCGAAAATGCGGGATAAGGGACCGACCAAATCAAGGACTTTATCCTGGCAGAGGGCCCAGGCTCTGTCCACCCCTTTTCGGGGGTCTTTGCCGAATTTAGAGAAAAAAGTTAATAGGGACAAATCTATAGAAGGGGTAGCAGTAATGTGTAGGGGAAGAGAGGGTCTGGGACACTCAGAACGTAGTTTGGCCCGTACTTGCTTATCTAGGGGAAGACGTAGTTTTGCTAGAATGTAACTCGCAACATGTTCTGAAGGTAGCCATTCAGTAGAATTGGGATGGTGAATTAAGCCAGGATCAAACATGGGATTGCCATCGGAATCCAATAGTGGGGCGTGAGCTTGGTCTGTTGATGCTGATTTAGACTTTTTTGGAGGAGGTCCAATCCAAAAATCAGAGGTGTTAGCATCCTCATTGTCTGAGGTAGAATCATTGTCATCCCCATCATCATCAGTGTCTCTAATGTCCGCAATCACATTCTTATGGGTCTTAGACACATTTTTTGTTTTATTTTTCCTTTTAGTACCCATAACTTTATTCCCCTCCATACTAGGAGGCCTGTGAGGAGCTTCGCCCTCCATCCTGAGTGAGTTTGACTCACCATCCATTAGCGCAGACGAGGCGTTAGCCTGATTAAAAGAAGCCTCCGAGGCTTTGCGCTTTCTGCTTTCCCCCGCAGAATGGGCCACTTGTGATTGTGATAGACAGGAAGACACAGTAGATTGAATTTGCGTGGAAATTTTTCCCATAGAAGCAGAAACTGCTTTTTTAACAGAAGATTGAATAAAATTGTTTAAATTGTAAGAAAAATTCTCTTCAGAATCTTCATTTGCTGAGAAAAAATCTGAAAAATCCATTTTGCTATGGAAAGAAAAATAAACTGGTAAATAAGGGGTTAAAAAATTTGAAGGGCAGGGCTTTAAAATAACAAGTGTGACACACCAGGAAGCTAACAATTGAGAGGCTGGAAACACAAAGCCACGCCTCACCAGGAAGTATCTGATTCAGCACTCGACGAGATGTAGATCGAAGGAAAGGGCTGCCAGAATGTTTAATGAAGCGAAAGCCGGTGAAGTTGAACGAGCGCTTCAAAACGAATGCGCTCTGGATGTAAAAGAAGGTTGGGGCTGCCAAAATGCTTAAGGCAGCGAAAGCCGGTAATTTGAAATGAGCGCTTCAAAACGAATGCGCTCGGGAGTGAACCAGAGGTATTTGTAATGCTCGCGTCAGCCCGGCGTTCAAATTAGAACGTTCACAGCTACGCGAGTGAAGGTGGCTGAAGAGAAAGCTCGGCGCCGCACGCGCTGTTATTTTAGGAAATGCACATGAAACAGAGACAACGAAAATGCGCTTATTACATTATAACATTAAGCAATATTAGAAAATGAAAATAGAACAGTAAATGTTATCGAATATTAAAAACTGTATGGAGCAACAAAAGATATACTTATCTTGACTGCGAGCAGCAAGAAAAGAGGGCTGCCTGCAGTCAGGATTGGTATATCTTATGATGTATAGTGTGCTGATCGGTTAAGGTTACTATTCTTATCTCCCATCGGTTGCCTGTTACGCAAACCTCTGGGATTGGTGTTTTTCTCTTGCCTGCTATTGAAATAAAGCAGGAAAAGAAAGCATAATAGGAGCCTCCGCTCTTGTCATAAAATTGAAACTTGGTGCATAAATTATACATTTATGGTATAATTCTATTTTTAGAATTTCTAATTTTTGCGTAATTTAAGTTTGGTTTGAAATAAAAAAGAATAAATTACTGTTTACTGTCCTAACTATAACAAATGTTTAATATTTGTTTTATATTCATTCTATGTATGCCCTTATCTTCTGGATGTTTTACCCACGATATTAGCACAATATTTTGAAGACGATATTCTCAAATATGATTGCTTGGTTGTGTTTTAAGGGATAGTTGGGTCCTGAGTTTTGGATAAGCCTTGTCTTTATTGTTTCTCTAAATTCTTGTTTTTTATTCATGGTCCTTGTTCATGGATGTGGGCGCAGCAAGCTGAGTTGATTTAACTATCAGGTTTGGAACTGAGATGGTCTACTAGGTATGGTTTACCCTTCTTGTCCCACGTGCAGTGCCCCATATGCTGGTAATCTGTAAGGATGCTGCAAAGGGTGTAAAATGTTTGTCCAAGTTTCATTCACATTATTGAAAGAAGGCATTTATTGCCTGCAGTTTTGAGCTTGTCTGCAGTTCGGTGCTTTCTTTACCTTGGTTTGTTTTCTCAATGTTAATATTTGTTCTCCCTAGCACTGGCATTGACTCTTGCAGTGTTTGTGTGGTGTTCTTACTACAGAGGTCGTCTAAAGCACGTATTATTTTTCTGGGACAGGACTTCAGCTTTGCAAAGAAGCGTGAACAATCATGTTGGCTGAAAGCCTATGCAACGCCCTCCTTTTGAAGAGAACCGAAACTTGCTGATATTACTAATGGATTATTATCAAGGTCAGTCTTTGAAAATGGAAGAACTCATTCATTGCTTTGAGAGAATAACCTTGGTGGCTGATCCTTTGCAAGGACTGCCGAGAACTAGCATTGTTAGTAAGGCAGAGACTACTTGTCAGCACACCTTTGCTATTACTGAATGTTTTTCTTGATGAGGCACCTGTTGTTATTTTATGGAGGTGTTCCTATACCGACAGTCCTAAGCAGGAAACCTAAGCGCTGAACAAAGCATGCAGGCGAAAAACAGTTATTCCCTTTGAAGTGTGCCTTTTCAGCTTGTTTCTACGGATTAATTTAATTAGTTTATCCTGAACAGGTGTTACAACAAAGCTAGTTAATTTAATAATTTGCTTACCTTTAAGGCTCTAGTATTGGTATCACTAGAAGTTCAACAGACATTTAATTACATCACCTTTATTGGTGTATATGGGTTAAATCTGCAGTTTAAAGATGTTAACTGACTTTCAGTGACCCTTCTTCCCATTGTCTATCGAGAACACTGATCACTGAGGTGTTAACGCTGAATTTTACTAGTGAATATTCATGTATTCCGAGTGTTGGATTTGCATAGAAAATGAATTTAACGTAGAAAAAATAATGCATGCATTTGAAGTCACGCCTACCTGAGTGGCCACCAATTTTCACGAAGTGTACTTATTAATAGCTTATTAATGTAAAATGTTGAGCAAATGTTTGATTAAAATAGTAATATGTCACATTAAAGGTTATGTATTTGGAATTAGATTTATTAATCATAGGCCTTAACTTAGCGAGGTCTTGGGCCTAGTTGCACGGCCTGATGTCAACCTCCATACATGCACACACGCATTGAACACGCAACACACACCCGCATCCACGCACACACAAATATTCACACACCCCCACACACACACACAACCCCCTCCACCCCTCACTTGTCAGAGACCCGACTTACCTGTATTCAGGGGGTCCTCCGACAGGAGATGGGACGGGGTGCTGCTACCGCCAGCAGCGCCCATCAGCAGAACACCGCCAGGCCTTATTATTGGCAGCACCACCTTGCCGCCATCCGCCGGCATGGCCACAGCCGGATTTCCACCATTCTTGTGGCAGAAATCCGGCTGTGGTCTTAATACGGCAGACAACTGATAGCCGTGGTGATGGTCTTTTGCCGGCCATCGCCGCAGTGGTAGGCGGTTTTTACTGCCATTGTCAAAATGAGGGCCTAAGTTACGTGACATTAGCATTGCTAATATAGGGAAATAAGTATTCTAACTTTTACATAAAGGTGTGGTTATTCATGGCCACGAGGTCATGGTGTGTGGGAATTATTGACTACTATTGAATATTGTTTTTGTTGACTGTTATTACTATTGATTTGTATTGGTACGGGTTTATATGGTGGGAACCACTCGAAGCACAGTCAAAAGGTCCATTGGCCTATACACGCTCCCTTATAAGTTTACTTAACAAGATCTGACACGCTAACAGAGGCAAACCCTGCTCAACTTGGAATATGCTCCTTTTTAGACCTGGGGCTGTATGACAGAAAGTACTTTCTGGCACAACGGATGTTTGCGCCAATTTTGTGCACTTTCAGTGCACTTTTGCATTACAGAAGAGGCCGTAGACGCTTAAGGAGCTCCTCCTATAATACTAATAGCGCTGGTGCACACGTAGCACCAGAGCTCGCATGAGAGGGCATTCCCTCATTTTTCATAGGGGGTAGCCTCGTGCAAATGAGGAAATCACTTTGGCTCTGTTAAGGCCACTTTTTTATGTCAAGATGAAGCACATTACAGTAGTCCAATTGCCAAGACATCAGTGCAGAACCACTTGTTTGCATGCAGGCACTGGGATAAACGGAAACATTTTCCAAATAATTTAAATAATACTAAAACAAGTTAAAGCAGCATGAGACAGCTGTCTGTGATTACTATCAGATTTTTTGCTGGAACTGTAGCAGTAGGCAATGTTCCCAACTCCTCTGGCCACCAAATATTATTACATATACCCAATTGCATGCACACCTCTGTCCTTTTTCCATTTAATTTAAGACAGTTGTGCTTCATGCACTTAGCCAGTGCCTTCATGTAGCTGTTAAAATTGGCAGATATGGTCTCATTATCATTGGAGATGGCCACAATTATTTGTGTGTCAACCACATATGACAATGCCTGTAATCCAAAAGACTGGATCAATTTCACCAGTGGGGAGACATATCAATTGGAGAAGGTCAGACTCAAGGAAGGTCTCTGTGGGACCCCGCATAGAAAGACAAAGGAGACAGATTTAAAGTGGTTAACAGTCACTAATTGTGATCTTTCGGTGAGGAAGAATTTGAGCAATGTTAATGCAGTACATTTTATTTGCAGTTCCAGAAGACAATTTGTGAGGAGGATTAGGGAGACAGTATCAAAGGCTGAGGAGAGATCCAGTAGGATCAGTCCTGCAGCCTGCCTCTTATTTACCAACAATCTGGCACTGTCCACTGCAGTAACCCATGTAGTGTCAGTTCTGTGATGACTCCTGAAAACAAACTGTGACACATCCAGCAATCCCTGTTTTATTATATGGGACATGTGAGTGTGTAGATGTTTTTCTAAAACTTTTGCAGACATGGGGAGCAGTGAGATAGGATGGTAATTTTTTAGATCATTAGGATCAAAATTGGGCTTTTTTAATAACGGCCTAACAGCAGCCTCCTTCCAGAGCCATGGGTAAGCGCCCATGCTAAAGAGTTTGTTAACAATTGATGTCAACAGAGGGGCAAATAGCACTGGCTGCTTGATGAAATAATTTAGGAGGGCTCAGCTTGAGAGGAGATCCTGATTTTGTCCTCAACAGAAGAGTTTCTGGGCCATATTTATACTTTTTGACACAAAACTGCGCCTACGCAGTTTTGCGTCAAAAATATTACCGCCGGCTAATGCCATTTCTTTGCACTGTGCGGGTGTCAAATTTATACTTTGACGCACGGCGGTGCAAACCACAGGTGTAAGTCATTTTTTTGACGCACACCGCAGCGTCACATCGTAAAGGAAAATTAAGTTAATGCAGCGGAAATGACTGTGAGCTGATTTACGACACCATAAACTGGATATGCTGTGTTTTTTGACGCAATAGCATCAAAATTCCCCGCAAGCACAGCCATTTCAGCAGAGGAGAGCCAAAATGGAGGTGGGAGTCCAGCACACCAGGAGCCCCTGGACCACATGGAGGAGATGGTCGCAGCCGTCATCCCTGAGGAGATCATCACAGGGATTCAAGGACAGGACAGCGCAGACTACCAGGAGACAACGCACATGCAGGGTAAGTCACATGGGGAATTAAAATGCACTAATGTCAACTACAGCCGGGGGGGGATACCGACTACAAAATGCATGGAAGTCATCATATACATGGAGTGGCATGGGTAAAGGGGTACGGCATGGGGGCATGGCCTCTACAGAGAAAAGCTGGGGCACACCATAACACAACACCAACAACAGTTCCATGGGGGTATGCTGCCATGCCAACGATGTAGCAAAGGTAAAGCCACGCCAGGAGGGAAGAGCACAACGTCAAACTGACATCCTGTCACACGTCAGCCACTATACCCCCTACATTAACTAGGGCCCAATTAACAACCTCTAGCCATACCAACAGCTGGAATGTAACAGTGACAACAGTTGCCACTACCACCTCCGCTGTGTGTGCAGCTCAAGTAGCCAATGGCAGTAACGTCCCCATGGATCATACACACCTAAATTAGAGGGTTGAGGATGACAACTTTAAGAATCCCCTGAAACAAGACATATGTCCCAGTCCTGTCGATTGTGAATGCCCATAGTTGCCGCAAACATCAGCCAATGTCACCAACATTAGGAGCTACACAGCACTAAGGTCACACCCATGCAGCATATGTCAGGGTCCATCCTGTGCCTGGGTCACAATGTAACATCCCAAATGACAGACTGCTCAGACAACAGCATTGAGGGGGAGGACACATGTAACCGTTCACTGAAATACACCTGCACAGTCAGAGGAGGAAATAGGACACTGCTACGACTATCAGGGCAATCCAATGTACCACACATTCCCCAACATCAGCTGTACACATTACCAATGCTGACATCCATATCATGCCATAACAATGCTATGCATAGTGCACGCTACATTTCAACTACATATGACTGGATGTGAAAGCTCAGAGCATGGGGCAGGTCCAGATTGTTAAGTGTGCTGCTAGTGCCATCAGAGCACCCACAGCCAGTGAAAGTTCACACTATGAGAATGGATGTAGACAGAGGGTTGAGTAGGACAAGAAGGTGGCAAATCACTATTTGGCCAAAACCAACACCTAGAGGAGATGGTGCCGACAAGTCTAATAACTTATCACAATACATGTGACATACAGGTGGGGCATAGGATTGGGAGAATGCCCATCTAAAAGACTGGAGCAATGAACAGGAAACAAGATCACAATGTGAAATCATCACAAGGCAGGCATGTCACATCACCAATGCCACAACACAGACACACTAATTGTACCCTATTTCATTGCAGAGGACCATGGATCTCCTGCGGATATGCCTGTCCAGGACTACCCTGATGAAATGGATAACGAGCTGACAAACATCAGCCACCAGACCCTCCAAGATGTCCTTGGAACCCTCCAGACCCCACCTTCAGTCACAAGGAGGAGCACAGAATAAGCAGCCATCACAGAGGACCCACCCACCACCCCAATTGTAAGACCTTCCAGCTCCAATACAGCTGAGGACTCAGATGACACAGGCACCAGCTTTGAGAGAACTGTAGTTGGAGTACAGCGGGAGCTGGCCAAGGAGGTGCGGGTGGGGATGCAAAATATGGCAGCCAGCCTAGGGGGGGCGTTTGTGCATGATGTCAACTGAAGAACAGGCAGCAGCTATGCACGGGCGAACAGCTATCTTGCAGGAAGTAGAAAAAAGGCTGAAGGAAATCAGCACAGCCGTAATACAGTTGACCCAACACCTACAATGCGTGCACGAATGTAACATTGAACCCCTCGGGCCAACCTGGCTGCCTACCATCGTGATGGGGCTGCTATTCTTAAGAACCAGCAGATCCTCCTTGCAGCAGTACTGCCCTTAAGACCCTCACAGGTAGCAGCTACCGGGATGTCTGACTCCACGTCTTCAAACACTGAGGTGTGTGTTGCCCCTTCACAACCACCACCACGGAGAGAGGAGGCAACACACACATCAGAAGAAGAAGACATGGAACAGATCACCTTCATACGTAAAAGTTCCCGGAAGCTCTAGTCCCTGCCATATGGCCACCTATTACCAAGGTCCTGGACTTCGTAACATGCCAGTCTTGCAACAATTGTACTCAACGACTGTTCTGCAAACCACTGTATATCTTGTCAGCCTGCCTTGAGATTGTCTCTCACTTACTCATTGGCAAATCCTGTCCCTCTGCACTGTCTGACACATCACTCCAGCATGTCAAATGCATTTTCCTTTAGCACTTGTGTAGGATCACAATGCAAGATGTCACTATAATGGACTCACAATCATGGACAATGTACATATAGCACTACAGCACTTTTCAATAAATAGCACTTACACAACCACTTTGTCTCTGTGTAATGTGACACATCAACTGTGCAGTACACCACTGAATTTTGCCTCCTGTCAAATTACATAGCTTGTCAATACAACTGTCCTGAAATAATGTAGTCTGCTAACTATGCACAGTGGCCTGGATTCTACCATACTCTGCCCTTCTTGAGGGTAATATCTGATGAAATGAGAAACTATACACCATAATGCTGTGTTGGACAGAATAATGCTTCCTCAAGGGATATCTAAGCCATTAAATAGTGCCTGCAAAATGTTGCCTCCATGCAAAACTAAGACATATAACATTGCCCACAAATCTAAGCGAACAGTCACCAAACTGCATGAATGGAGGTGTCTGTGTTTACATCTAAATAAGTAATCATGCTGAACAGTGTAACAAATGATCTATGTGAGTCATGAACACATTACTACAAGAGTGCTTACTACCACTCATCTTATAAGGGTTTCCTTGAACATCAGACTGCAGTCAGACATAACACAGTGTCCCCAATACCAAATCTGGAAGCACTGTATGTGACATAGAAAACATACTTATTGAAAAAAACACATTGGGATCCATAGTAACTGTGATTGGTGTTTGCAATGAATGGTCTAATCTTTGCAAGGTTGCTTTGGGGTAGCTGCCAATGTTACAGCTAATTTGGGATTTGTTTGTAGCATAGGACACAAATTGTAATACAAAAGAAATCATGTACACTCATGCCAAGGCCCTGATCTACAAGCATGTCACACATACTGTAAAGGGTTTACTACATATTTATTAAACTGTAAAAACAGAAGAGAAAACTCGGGGAAAAGCCTTACATACCCTAATCAACCCTAACTACTCATTACCCACAGCTGTCCCTAACTAACCTAAGCTAAACTTACTTATCACATGTAACAACATGTTCTAAACATCAACCTCCCACCACCCTTATGAGACGGGACACATGGAGGACAACAGATACTAACCTAAACACATACTATCCTATACTAAACAAATATTTATTTTTTGTAATTTTTTTATTTTTATATATATATATTTTTTTTTTAAACACACAAGAACCCCAACAGTGCCCAACACACTCAAAAAGAAACAGTAGAAATGATCAGGACCCCCACCCCCTACCCACTAACACTAACTAAACTAACAGCCTATACTAACCTAACACTAAGCCCCCTAAACCCACAAAGTATAAGAATAAGGAAAGAGGAGGGAGGGGAGGGAGTCACGTCCGTCAAAATGTCTATAGGTTGGCCCTCTGGAGGGTCCGCTTATTGGACCGCACCTGCCAGTTTATATGTCGCACATCCTGCCGCAGGCGACTCATTTTTCGCAGGACACGGTCCAATTTACGCTGCATCTCCGCAAAAGCAGCAGGGTCAATAGCTGCAGCTGGGGTGGTCTGTGTGCCAGCTGATGAAGTGTGGGGCAATGTAGTGTCCATGTCTGTGGGCTGCCCTGCAGGTGGTGCTGTTCTAGGGCCTGGAGCACTTGCTGATGTGGTCGCCAGCTGTTGGTGGTGCCACCTGGGTTGTAGTGGTGGTGGTGCGGGTGGTGGCTGTAGGGGGCAAAGTGTGACTGCCCTGTGGGAATGCCCTCCAGGCTCCGGAGGCCCGTTCGTTCCGGTATCTGCAGGCCATTCTTCGGTACCCAAACTCTACCTGAAGTATATGCTGACACCTCATTGCCCGGCTTTGGAATTCCCGCACCTGGATGGGTGTCATATTTGCAGCTGTGAAGACAAATCGAAAAAATAACATTAGGAACTGCATTGTGTGAAATGGCACAAGAAGTAAATCAGACAATACATCTACTGTACTTGTAACAACTCATATCATCATAAAGATCATTGAATGTCCCTGAGGAAGTACATGGCAGACCAGCCTACAAAGGTTCTATCACACATAGCACATCCAAACCCTACAAGATGGGTAGCAACTGGCATGTTTTGGCATCAGAGTTCTGCCAGTTGTCAGCTAACAATCATGCAGCACATCCTCCACCAATGCCAGGGCTACAAATGTCATTGTACAGGATGGAAATCTAGGGCCACATGATCTACAAGTTGGACAAATGGACTTGCTAGTATAGTACTCATGTGGGAAAAATGGTTGTGTATACTAGGCTCAGACAAAAGATTCACTGATTTTCAAGTCTGTGTACCAAACTTGTATCATCAGTCCTAGGTACACTATTCACAAACCCATGCCTGTGTTTGAGGGTGGGGGGGTGGACTAACAGCTAACAATTTCAAACAACATGGACACCCAGGAAGCTTATGAAAGCTGGACATGTGTTTGGCTCTACACACACACCACAGGTAAGGTGTATCTACAAATAAGAGACAGCAAACCCTTGATCAATTCCAGCGCCACACATGTCTGGAAATGCAGACCTTTGTCCACATCATATACTTCCAGTAAGCCATGACTTACAACCAACACAGAGATGCAAGAACACCCCTGGCCATGACTTGCATGCACACCTAGGCCATTGCACTCAAGTGCCACATACTCGTAGCACTGCATGCGGAGCTACATGCTGCTAGGAAGTTCAACCTACAGTTTAATAAGTACATTAGTGAATAGGGAAGCCAAAGTCTGTGGGTAAGCATTTAGCAGTCCCATTCTGGGAGAATGTGGGTCTGACAGGCTGACTAAATCACAGATTAGATCCAGTGCGACTCTTGCTGATACAAGTATTATCCACATGACTCATCCCCATTCACATTGCGGGGCCTGCAGGACTGACCTAGAATCCCTAAATAAGACAAGAGGATAAGCATTGTTCAACTCTAAAATGGTGATAAAATGAAATCCCACTCATGGAACAAGACAAATGATGTGCCAGCGCATCACACCTTGCTATGTGTTCAACACACAGGAGTCCATCACACATCACCAACAAACACAACACATAACAGACATATCAACACTTACTGGAGTTGTCTGGGTGCTCGAATGAAGCCACCTCGCCCACAGTGTAAGGTGCGGGTCCACCTGTAAGGCATGGAAGGGAGAAATATGCTCAAATTCTGTGCACTGTCCAACAATTCCAAAGACAAATACTATGTGTAAGATTACATAAGTAAGTAAAGCCACTCAGACATGATGATACTGCATCCGATATAGCACGGCTAACATGTGCAAACCATGGGTCTCCTGTGAATTTTACACACATATCTGCACACATGAAGTGGCCCTAACTATCATGTGGTGGCAAACATGCCCATCATTAGTGAGCAGACATAATAATGGAGTGTATTCGTCTCATCATGTGTACCCAAGAGAGACATCCAAAGCCACTTTACTTGAGGAGTGCATTTCCATTCAACCAGCCATTGTGGCCATGACAAATTTATGACACACAAGTACAATGTACAGAGTGGCAGGGACAGTTGTAAGCCCTCATGTTGTTACATTTTCTTCATTTGATGTGGCCCAGCTATGATGAGTTGCACCAACCATAGAGATATGAACCCATGTGCATACCTTTGGCCCGCCATCTGTAAACGAAAGGTGGAACAACAAACAACAAATACCAGGCAAAGATGTTAGCCGAGGGCACCTTGAACTTTTTCCCTATGTCTCCAAATTCAGATCTGACATGTATCTGAAATGACAAAGGGCCACAATAATCCCTAAGATTTTTGGATTTCCGTAATTGCTTTCCTTACACACTCACCAGACACACATGAGACATATGTTTGGGCCACATTGCTATCATCAATTGACGTGAAGCCTGGACTCATTTTCAGCCTCATGTAGTGTTTCAAAAGTCAGTCTAGCTGTTGTGTCAACAAATGTAGGTAATGATTTTGAAAATCTATTCCTCACAGGCAAATGTGACCTATATCTATACATAATTAGCTCCTGATTAGTGTTGCTGTTTGACACAAAGGCGGCACCAACCTACATTAAGCAAAAGTATTCAGTAAGTTTGCAGAGCACTTGATTCCTACCAGCTAGCAATTGTGGTCCTTAACATAGTCCATAAATTACCCTGTATGTTTCCAAAGCATTCCACACACTCAACAACATTCCTGGCAGATATTGTGCAAATCATCTGATGTCAGTACAGAGCATTTAATCGTGCACATTTACATGATTTGTACTCACCAACAGGGCCACCAATCACAATTTACCAGGTGGTCTAGCAGATCTTGCTCCCTGGAGATGAGGTCAGCCCAGCGGTGCTTCAGCTGGTGGTCATTCCTTGGGGTCCGGTAGACGCGTTGCAGGTGGCAATACCTTTCCCCACCGGAGCCTCCATGCCTCGGTGTGATACCCCTGTATCACCCACCCACCTGCCTCAATCATAAGGGGGGGGAAATGGCACACCAGTCATATGAAACCCCCAAGCTCCTCCTCACCCATCTTGCCAAGACGAGGCCTACCCAACATCTTAGCGAAAAAAGGGAAATAGGGGATAAAGGGAAACAAAGGAGAATAGGGGGAAAGTAGAATATGAAAAACGTAAACTAAACAACTAAACCAGCCCAACTATCCCCAAACTATCACTACACACAACTGACTCCCAAAAACAACAAAGACAATACAGTACTCAGACAGGATACAACAACAATATTTTATTCACAAAATGACAAGTAATGGACCACACAGGAGACAAAAGCACAATTCAACCAGACAAAACTCTCAGCACAGCCACACAGTCTAGAAGAATCACAGACTGCAAAGTGAAAGTGAAAGTACACCCACTGTACACAATCTGTAAACAGGATATCCTATTACATCACTTCCTGCCTAAAATGCCGGCTGTTTTTATCAGTATGCGTCAAAACATTCTGACGCATACAGTCTGGGTGTCATTTTTTTCGACGCACAGGAGTAAAAATTAGTCCGCATCCATATATTTGGAAATAGTCTAACACTTAAAAATTTTCTGAGGTACAGTGTGGAAGAGTCAATGGTGTTTTCAGGGCATTACGCGGCGTTTTTCGGGCATAAGCATCATTTCTTGATGCTTGTGTGTCATTTTTTGACGCATGTGCATCAAAATTTCAGGGCATTAACTGGGTTTGGGTCATTTTACCATTTTAATGTTTTGTAATATTTGTGACACAACTGAGATAGGCTGATTGCACCTACTTTGGTCTTGATGGTGTATGGTCACATGTGAGACATCATACTGCTGCGGACCATGATCCGCTACTTCATTAACAGGATTTTCACTCTTCACTGACACACTAGATGGCCATATGTGTGGCGTACATATATGTATTGCACAAATTGGGCATGTGTGGTATCAGGGGAGGATAGCAATGTGATGCAAATATGTACAATACCTCAATGCCTATGGCTCAATGTGTGTGCATTGGCTACTAATGTAGTTGTTGACCCAGTGTGTGTGATTCACAAGATGCATTATGGCAAATATGCTTGTATGAATGTGAAGTCAATGTGTCCAAACCTTAGATGCAAGTCAGTGTGGAAATGAGAGAGGACATGTGTTAGTCATACATGTAGCAACATCTGTTGTGTGCACTTCCAAGATTTTGGGTAACGTAGACACCACAAATGACAAAGCATGCACCTGATAGATGGCAGACGCTTGTTCATGTCAATGGTCAAAAAGTTGCCCATCACATGTCCAGGAAATTTGGATACTGCTTCCTAGGCACTTGTTGGTGAATCCACTTGATTTAGGCACATATACAGACTAAGTGGTTACCATGTTATTGACACAGAAAGCCAAAGGTGACCCACAACTGTAATATCACCCCACAGTTGTGGTCATATGACTGAGCCACAACTCTCCTGTGGCAGTGGTGGACCAGCAGACGAGGCAGCACGTGGCCACATATTTCCAATGATCAATTGCACAGAGGTGTCTGGTTCATGTGTGTGGTCCAATGTTGATCCTGTATATTTTTAGGGGTCTATGTTGTCAAAGTTACGTCCAGGTCTCATCATGAGTCAGTGGCGTCTATTCCTGTTTCTACTGAGTATCCTTCGGAGATCAATGGAAGTAAAGTCGATGAGGACATGAGAAGCTACATGGGGATGTTCACACCCTGTCACTGCAGACGTGTTATGAGACTGTCAACAGGGCTACCTTGGTGTGCTGAGTGAGATCATATCTCAGGAGTCACGTTCCGGCAGGTGTCATTACAACATTTGTACACAGGTTGGCCTGTAAAGTTCCCACTGCATCTGGGAACATCATAGTCTCTGTGTTGATTAATCTTGCAGCTATTCAGCACGCACAGGCCATCAATATGTTGTGAGCAATCTGATTCAACATGTGCACTGTCAGGGTCCTAACATGTGTGGAATTTTCATGCACATTATCAGAGGTTGCTGGTTCTGCTGGAGGCACCTTACCCAATCCCTGTATATGGCCCTGGTACACTGTCACACATTGTCGTTCATGCATACATGAGACCCAGACAAGGTATAGGCCATGATTTTGGTATTTGGAGACAAGTTTACAAGTATGGTAAAATAAAAAAGCAGATTATGCCATACAATGTATTTGAGTATGCATTCAGGAAGCACCTGACAAAATACCCCCTGAGGAATGTGAGGTTTGGGAAAGCAAGTGTGGTACATATGTAGACACAGGGAACCTTTAGGGTAACGCACAGACAGGTGCCAGTCAGGATGCAGGCTCAATCAGGATCTAGCAATTTCAAGGTACATACTCAGTGGTCTGACTAAGACTGGTCGGAGGAAGAACAAGACAGTTGACATGGAAGACTGTGTTTGTCCTGTGTTTTGGAAGGTGACAGATAAACGCAAGGGCTGTGTTACACAGTTTATTTTTCTAGCAATGCATACCAGTATAATCAACACAATGGCAGCTTCTATGCTTTTCCAAGCATTTGCAAGGGCAGTGCATGTTCAAATGGGTGGTCTGCATGGAGGTGCTCACAGGTGTGTGCTGCATCAGTTTCTCACAAGTCCTGTAGGTGAGATTTGAGTTCAAATGGCCAACAGTACCTTTCACATGGGAAGCAATCTACAGGTGATAACAGGGCTTAGAAACTACAAGCCAGTGTATTAATTGACCTGACGTCCATGCAGTCAGATGTACTATGACAATGGCATACCATACGAAAGGGTGAAGCACACTGGATTACTATTGTTAGTCTGTGTGTGTAGAGGAGGGAATATCTGGGTACACATATTACCATTCCAGGGACCTCTTCAGACATGTGGGGTGAGACCAGGAGCATTGGTGTGTCAGGAGTTAGGACATGGGCTGACATGTACATGGAATGTCATGTGCGCAATGCTTGTCATTGGTGTGGGACTTGTGCTGTCTATTTTCTGCTTATATGGAACTCTAGTCACAGATAGTCCTTGCAAAGATAGGTGCTGTACGACTTACTGCTGTCAAGGGTCTGGTCATACATTCCTGTTACCAATGCCATAGCACATCCGCTGTCTCATGTATGAGGCATTTTATTCCCTTATAGACTGATGGTGTCTTAGTTGTGTGCCATCTGCTGCGATGAACCATGTTGGCAACATGTATGTGTGAAATAGGTGTGGTTCTCTGCTATTGCCCTTCAAAGGTGAAATGTACAGGATATATGTCATTTACAGTGTGTGTGAATGTGACTGTTGAATTATACGCATCACAATTGTTTTGGAATTTTCTGTGTCCTGATCGGTATATCAGCAATTCTCCATGAGGCTACACTCTTATTCTGATAGTTAGAGATAAAGGTGAGCAAAAATGTTTACCCAGACCATGATATGGTGATTATTATCGGTGTTTATTTACATATGTTAATACAGTGGTGAAGGTGAGTTGTTTGAAAATAAATTGTTCACAATATGTTGGCACCTACGCAATCCAGCAGCTGTGTTTTGTTGTTCCCCCTCATGTTGCAGGCCAGCATCCTCCTCTTCAGGCATTTGTGGCTCTGGTTCTAACAGGGGAATGTTACTTCTTATACAAATGTTGTGCAGGATGGCACATGTTAAAATGATCTTACAGACCATTTCTGGTGAATATAGGAGGCTGCCACCAGTGATGTCGAGGCACCTGAATCTCGGCTTGAGGATGCCGAAGGTCCTCTCGACTATGGTGCATCTCCTCCTATGTGCCTCATTGTAGGCACGCTCTGCTGCAGTGCTTGGGTTGCCAAATGGTGTCATAATCCATGGCTGGATCGCATACCCCTGATCAGCTGAAAGAGAAAATGATTGGATCATGTTGACGTATCTTGCCCCATTCATTTCACCTTGCATGGCAGTAGTTGTCTTGTGTTGTCTGTGGCTCTTTTGTGTTATTGTATTGATTCCTAGGCTTCTAGGATGTACCATCTGCATTGGGTTGTTTCCTTGGCTGAACGAGTGTTTGCCTGATGACCGGTTGTCAGCAGTGTGTTTTGGGATTTGCAGTACAGTGTGCACTCCCTAGCATTGTGACTTGTGATACAGGTGTCCCTGTGTCTTCACTAGGGGTGAGATGATAGTTCCATACACAGATTCAAATTGACAGTGGTGGTAACACGTTAGCATCTATGTACCCTGGACATCCCGTACCTTTAGACATATGCAATGGATTAATTTAAACATCAGTGAGACGCTCACATTTTGCAAGGTGACAATTAGCCAAACCTCTCCATACGTAGTGATCATTGACGTATTGACATTAGACTGTACACTAATTTCAGATGTGTGACACGTTCACTGCAGACCTATCAAACATGGCTAGCGGTGTCACAACCTCAGTGTGTTCCTGTCCACATGTTGCTGTTGTGGTGTATGTGTTGTGTGTCCTAGAGGGTTGCTGTGCAGTGTGTATATAAGTAGGTTTCTGTACTAACCAAGAAGTAACCCATTGCCATATCGTCCATCCTGGAAGTGTTGATTGATGGTAGAGTGATGGAAGATGAATGAGTCATGGACACTCCCAGGATACTTTGCCACAATATTGGTGATCAATCCTTGGTGACCCACAATGGCCTGCACATTGATGGAGTGTGTGTGCTTCCTGGTGTGGTATAGGTGATCAGTTGCTGCAGGTGGCACAAGGCGTACATGTGTGCAGTCAATGGCACCAAGGATGTGTGGGAATCCATTTTTGAGGTAAAACCCCTGTTTTGTCTCCTACTGCTTCTGCTGTGTGTTTGGGAAGCAGATGTGCGGGGTGTGAGTCCAATGATGGCGTCCAGTAATTTGGGCAAGAAGGCAGAGAATGATGGCTGTGATATCCCGGCAACCAGGGCGCCAGTGATTTGAAAGGAGCCCCCTCCTGTGCCAGGCCTTTTTTTGCCTATTTGGGGCAGTTCGCGCTTAGGCCCTCATAACTTTTTGTCCACATAAGCTAACCAAGCCAAATTTGCGTCCTTTTTTTCCAACATCCTAGGGATTCTAGAGGTACCCAGACTTTGTGGGTTCCCCTGAAGGAGGCCAAGAAATTAGCCAAAATACAGTGAAAATTTCGTTTTTTTCAAAAAAATTGGAAAAAGTGGCTGCAGAAGAAGGCTTGTGGTTTTTCCCCTGAAAACGGCATCAACAAAGGGTTTGCGGTGCTAAACTCAGCAGCTTCCCAGCTTTCAGGAACAGGCAGACTTGAATCAGAAAAACCAATTTTTCAACACAATTTTGGCATTTTACTGGGACATACCCCATTTTTGCAATTTTTTGTGCTTTCAGCCTCCTTCCAGGGGGTGACACAAATGGGCATTAAACCAATGTTGGAACCCAGAAACCTAAACATTTCTGAAAAGTAGACAAAATTTTGAATTCAGCAAGGGGTCATTTGTGTAGATCCTACAAGGGTTTCCTACAGAAAATAACAGCTGAAAAAGAAAAATATTGAAATTGAGGTGAAAAAAACATAAATTTTTCTCTACGTTTTACTCTGTAACTTTTCCCTGCAATGTCAGATTATCGAAAGCAATATAACGTTACGTCTGCTGGACTCCTCTGGTTGCGGGGATATATAGGGCTTGTAGGTTCATCAAGAACCCGAGGAACCCAGAGCCAATAAATGAGCTGCACCCTGCAGTGCGTTTTCATTCTATACCGGGTATACAGCAATTCATTTGCTGAAATATAAAGAGTAAAAAATGGATATCAAGAAAACCTTTGTATTTCCAAAAAGGGCACAAGATAAGGTGTTGAGGAGCAGTGGTTATTTGCACATCTCTGAATTCCGGGGTGACCATACTAGCATGTGAATTACAGGGCATTTCTCAAACAGATGTCTTTTTTACACACTCTCCTATATTTGGAAGGAAAAAATGTAGAGAAAGAAAAGGGGCAATAATTATTGTTTTGCTAATCTATGTTCCCCCAAGTCTCCCGATAAAAATGATACCTCACTTGTGTGGGTAGGCCTAGCGCCCGCGACAGGAAACGCCCCAAAACGCAAAGTGGACACATCCCATTTTATTTAAAGAAAACAGAGGTGTATTTTGCAAAGTGCCTACCTGTAGATTTTGGCCTCTAGCTCAGCCGGCACCTAGGGAAACCTAACAAACCTGTGCATTTCTGAAAACTAGAGACCTAGGGGAATCCATGGTGGGGTGACTTGTGGGGCTCGGACCAGGTTCTGTTGCCCAGAATCCTTTGCAAACCTCAAAATTTGGCTAAAACAACACATGTTCCTCACATTTCTGTGGCAGAAAGTTCTTGAATCAGAGAGGAGCCACAAATTTCCTTCCACCCAGTGTTCCCCCAAGTCTCCCGAAAAAAATGATACCTCACTTGTGTGGGTAGGCCTAGCGCCCGCGACAGGAAACGCCCCAAAGAGAAACGTGGACACATCCAAATTTTTGAAAGAAAACAGAGGTGTTTTTTGCGAAGTGCCTACCTGTAGATTTTGGCCTCTAGCTCAGCCGGCACCTAGGGAAACCTAACAAACCTGTGCATTTCTGAAAACTAGAGACCTAGGGGAATCCAAGGAGGGTTGACTTGCGGGGCTCGGACCAGGTTCTGTTACCCAGAATCCTTTGCGAACCTCAAAATTTGGCTAGAAAAACACATGTTCCTCACATTTCTGTGGCAGAAAGTTCTGGAATCTGAGAGGAGCCACAAATTTCTTTCCACCCAGCGTTCCCCCAAGTCTCCCGATAAAAATGATACCTCACTTGTGTCGGTAGGCCTAGCGCCCGCGACAGGAAAGCCCCAAAGTGCAACGTGGACACATCCAAACTTTTGAAAGAAAACAGAGGTGTTTTTTGCGAAGTGCCTACCTGTAGATTTTGGCCTCTAGCTCAGCCGGCACCTAGGGAAACCTACCAAGCCTGTGCATTTCTGAAAACTAGAGACCTAGGGGGAATCCAAGATGGGGTGACTTGCGGGGCTCGGACCAGGTTCTGTTACCCAGAATCCTTTGCAAACCTCAAAATTTGGCTAAAAAAACACATGTTCCTCACATTTCTGTGGCAGAAAGTTCTGGAATCTGAGAGGAGAGGAGCCACAAATTTCGTTCCACCCAGCGTTCCTCCAAGTCTCCCGATAAAAATGATACCTCACTTGTGTGGGTAGGCCTAGCGCCCGCAACAGGAAACGCCCCAAAGCGCAACGTGGACACATCCAAATTTTTGAAAGAAAACAGAGATGTTTTTTGCGAAGTGCCTACCTGTAGATTTTGGCCTCTAGCTCAGCCGGCACCTAGGGAAACCTAACAAACCTGTGCATTTCTGAAAACTAGAGACCTAGGGGAATCCAAGGGGGGTGACTTGCGGGGCTCGGACCAGGTTCTGTTACCCAGAATCCTTTGCAAACCTCAAAATTTGGCTAAAAAAACACATGTTCCTCACATTTCTGTGGCAGAAAGTTGTGGAATCTGAGAGGAGCCACAAATTTCTTTCCACCCAGCGTTCCCCTAAGTCTCCCGATAAAAATGATACCTCACTTGTGTCGGTAGGCCTAGCGCCCGCGACAGGAGATGCCCCAAAGCGCAACGTGGACACATCCAAATTTTTGAAAGAAAACAGAGGTGTTTTTTGCGAAGTGCCTACCTGTAGATTTTGGCCTCTAGCTCAGCCGGCACCTAGGGAAACCTAACAAACCTGTGCATTTCTGAAAACTAGAGACCTAGGGGAATCCAAGGGGGGTGACTTGCGGGGCTCGGACCAGGTTCTGTTACCCAGAATCCTTTGCAAACCTCAAAATTTGGCTAAAAAAACACATGTTCCTCACATTTCTGTGGCAGAAAGTTCTGGAATCTGAGAGGAGCCACAAATTTCCTTCCACCCAGCGTTCCCCCAAGTCTCCCGATAAAAATGATACCTCACTTGTGTGGGTAGGTCTAGCGCCCGCGACAGGAAATGCCCCAAAGCGTAACGTGGACACATCCAAATTTTTGAAAGAAAACAGAGGTGTTTTTTGCGAAGTGCCTACCTGTAGATTTTGGCCTCTAGCTTAGCCGGCACCTAGGGAAACCTAACAAACCTGTGCATTTCTGAAAACTAGAGATCTAGGGGAATCCAAGGGGGGTGACTTGCGGGGCTCGGACCAGGTTCTGTTACCCAGAATCCTTTGCAAACCTCAAAATTTGGCTAAAAAAACACATGTTCCTCACATTTCTGTGGCAGAAAGTTCTGGAATCTGAGAGGAGCCACAAATTTTCTTCCACCCAGCGTTCCCCCAAGTCTCCTGATAAAAATGATACCTCACTTGTGTGGGTAGGCCTAGCGCCCGCGACAGGAAACGCCCCAAAGCGCAACGTGGACACATCCAAATTTTTGAAAGAAAACAGAGGTGTTTTTTGCGAAGTGCCTACCTGTAGATTTTGGCCTCTAGCTCAGCCGGCACCTAGGGAAACCTAACAAGCCTGTGCATTTCTGAAAACTAGAGACCTAGGGGAATCCAAGGAGGGGTGACTTGCGGGGCTCGGATCAGGTTCTGTTACCCAGAATCCTTTGCGAACCTCAAAATTTGGCTAAAAAAACACATGTTCCTCACATTTCTGTGCAGAAAGTTCTGGAATCTGAGAGGAGCCACAAATTTCCTTCCACCCAGCGTTCACCCAAGTCTCCCGATAAAAATGATACCTCACTTATGTCGGTAGTCCTAGCGCCCGCGACAGGAAACGCTCCAAAGCGCAACGTGGACACATCCAAATTTTTTAAAGAAAACAGAGGTGTTTTTGCGAAGTGCCTACCTGTAGATTTTGGCCTCTAGCTCAGCCGGCACCTAGGGAAACCTACCGAACCTGTGCATTTCTGAAAACTAGAGACCTAGGGGAATCCAAGGAGGGGTGACTTGCGGGCTCGGACCCGGTTCTGTTACCCAGAATCCTTTGCGAACCTCAAAATTTAGCTAAAAAAACACATGTTCCTCACATTTCTGTGGCAGAAAGTTCTAGAATCTGAGAGGAGCCACAAATTTCCTTCCACCCAGCGTTCCCCCAAGTCTCCCGATAAAAATGATACCTCACTTGTGTGGGTAGGCCTAGCGCCCGCAACAGGAAACGCCCCAAAGCGCAACGTGGACACATCCAAATTTTTGAAAGAAAACAGAGATGTTTTTTGCGAAGTGCCTACCTGTAGATTTTGGCCTCTAGCTCAGCCGGCACCTAGGGAAACCTAACAAACCTGTGCATTTCTGAAAACTAGAGACCTAGGGGAATCCAAGGGGGGTGACTTGCGGGGCTCGGACCAGGTTCTGTTACCCAGAATCCTTTGCAAACCTCAAAATTTGGCTAAAAAAACACATGTTCCTCACATTTCTGTGGCAGAAAGTTCTGGAATCTGAGAGGAGCCACAAATTTCTTTCCACCCAGCGTTCCCCTAAGTCTCCCGATAAAAATGATACCTCACTTGTGTCGGTAGGCCTAGCGCCCGCGACAGGAGATGCCCCAAAGCGCAACGTGGACACATCCAAATTTTTGAAAGAAAACAGAGGTGTTTTTTGCGAAGTGCCTACCTGTAGATTTTGGCCTCTAGCTCAGCCGGCACCTAGGGAAACCTAACAAACCTGTGCATTTCTGAAAACTAGAGACCTAGGGGAATCCAAGGGGGGTGACTTGCGGGGCTCGGACCAGGTTCTGTTACCCAGAATCCTTTGCAAACCTCAAAATTTGGCTAAAAAAACACATGTTCCTCACATTTCTGTGGCAGAAAGTTCTGGAATCTGAGAGGAGCCACAAATTTCCTTCCACCCAGCGTTCCCCCAAGTCTCCCGATAAAAATGATACCTCACTTGTGTGGGTAGGTCTAGCGCCCGCGACAGGAAATGCCCCAAAGCGTAACGTGGACACATCCAAATTTTTGAAAGAAAACAGAGGTGTTTTTTGCGAAGTGCCTACCTGTAGATTTTGGCCTCTAGCTTAGCCGGCACCTAGGGAAACCTAACAAACCTGTGCATTTCTGAAAACTAGAGATCTAGGGGAATCCAAGGGGGGTGACTTGCGGGGCTCGGACCAGGTTCTGTTACCCAGAATCCTTTGCAAACCTCAAAATTTGGCTAAAAAAACACATGTTCCTCACATTTCTGTGGCAGAAAGTTCTGGAATCTGAGAGGAGCCACAAATTTTCTTCCACCCAGCGTTCCCCCAAGTCTCCTGATAAAAATGATACCTCACTTGTGTGGGTAGGCCTAGCGCCCGCGACAGGAAACGCCCCAAAGCGCAACGTGGACACATCCAAATTTTTGAAAGAAAACAGAGGTGTTTTTTGCGAAGTGCCTACCTGTAGATTTTGGCCTCTAGCTCAGCCGGCACCTAGGGAAACCTAACAAGCCTGTGCATTTCTGAAAACTAGAGACCTAGGGGAATCCAAGGAGGGGTGACTTGCGGGGCTCGGATCAGGTTCTGTTACCCAGAATCCTTTGCGAACCTCAGAATTTGGCTAAAAAAACACATGTTCCTCACATTTCTGTGCAGAAAGTTCTGGAATCTGAGAGGAGCCACAAATTTCCTTCCACCCAGCGTTCACCCAAGTCTCCCGATAAAAATGATACCTCACTTATGTCGGTAGTCCTAGCGCCCGCGACAGGAAACGCTCCAAAGCGCAACGTGGACACATCCAAATTTTTTAAAGAAAACAGAGGTGTTTTTGCGAAGTGCCTACCTGTAGATTTTGGCCTCTAGCTCAGCCGGCACCTAGGGAAACCTACCGAACCTGTGCATTTCTGAAAACTAGAGACCTAGGGGAATCCAAGGAGGGGTGACTTGCGGGCTCGGACCCGGTTCTGTTACCCAGAATCCTTTGCGAACCTCAAAATTTAGCTAAAAAAACACATGTTCCTCACATTTCTGTGGCAGAAAGTTCTAGAATCTGAGGGGAGCCACAAATTTCCTTCCACCCAGCGTTCCCCCAAGTCTCCCGATAAAAATGATACCTCACTTGTGTGGGTAGGCCTCGTGCCCGCGACAGGAAACGCCCCAAAGCGCAACGTGGACACATCCAAATTTTTGAAAGAAAACAGAGGTGTTTTTTTTTGCGAAGTGCCTACCTGTAGATTTTGGCCTCTAGCTCAGCCGGCACCTAGGGAAATCTACCAAACCTGTGCATTTCTGAAAACTAGAGACCTAGGGGAATCCAAGGAGGGGTGACTTGCGGGGCTCGGACCAGGTTCTGTTACCCAGAATCCTTTGCGAACCTCAAAATTTGGCTAAAAAAACACATGTTCCTCACATTTCTGTGGCAGAAAGTTCGGGAATCTGAGAGGAGCCACAAATTTCCTCCCACCCAGCGTTCCCCCAAGTCTCCCGATAAAAATGATACCTCACTTGTGTGGGTAGGCCTAGCGCCTGCGACAGGAAACGCCCCAAAGAGAAACGTGGACACATCCAAATTTTTGAAAGAAAACAGAGGTGTTTTTTTGCGAAGTGCCTACCTGTAGATTTTGGCCTCTAGCTCAGCCGGCACCTAGGGAAACCTAACAAACCTGTGCATTTCTGAAAACTAGAGACCTAGGGGAATCCAAGGAGGGTTGACTTGCGGGGCTCGGACCAGGTTCTGTTACCCAGAATCCTTTGCGAACCTCAAAATTTGGCTAGAAAAACACATGTTCCTCACATTTCTGTGGCAGAAAGTTCTGGAATCTGAGAGGAGCCACAAATTTCTTTCCACCCAGCGTTCCCCCAAGTCTCCCGATAAAAATGATACCTCACTTGTGTCGGTAGGCCTAGCGCCCGCGACAGGAGATACCCCAAAGCGCAACGTGGACACATCCAAATTTTTGAAAGAAAACAGAGGTGTTTTTTGCGAAGTGCCTACCTGTAGATTTTGGCCTCTAGCTCAGCCGGCACCTAGGGAAACCTAACAAACCTGTGCATTTCTGAAAACTAGAGACCTAGGGGAATCCAAGGGGGGTGACTTGCGGGGCTCGGACCAGGTTCTGTTACCCAGAATCCTTTGCAAACCTCAAAATTTGGCTAAAAAAACACATGTTCCTCACATTTCTGTGGCAGAAAGTTCTGGAATCTGAGAGGAGCCACAAATTTCTTTCCACCCAGCGTTCCCCCAAGTCTCCCGATAAAAATGATAACTCACTTGTGTCGGTAGGCCTAGCGCCCGCGACAGGAGATGCCCCAAAGCGCAACGTGGACACATCCAAATTTTTGAAAGAAAACAGAGGTGTTTTTTGCGAAGTGCCTACCTGTAGATTTTGGCCTCTAGCTCAGCCGGCACCTAGGGAAACCTAACAAACCTGTGCATTTCTGAAAACTAGAGACCTAGGGGAATCCAAGGGGGGTGACTTGCGGGGCTCGGACCAGGTTCTGTTACCCAGAATCCTTTGCAAACCTCAAAATTTGGCTAAAAAAACACATGTTCCTCACATTTCTGTGGCAGAAAGTTCTGGAATCTGAGAGGAGCCACAAATTTTCTTCCACCCAGCGTTCCCCCAAGTCTCCCGATAAAAATTATACATCACTTGTGTGGGTAGGCCTAGCGCCCGCGACAGGAATCGCCCCAAAGCGCAACGTGGACACATCCAAATTTTTGAAAGAAAACAGAGGTGTTTTTTGCGAAGTGCCTACCTGTAGATTTTGGCCTCTAGCTCAGCCGGCACCTAGGGAAACCTACCAAACCTGTCCATTTCTGAACACTAGAGACCTAGGGGAATCCAAGGAGGGTTGACTTGCGGGCTCGGACCAGGTTCTGTTACCCAGAATCCTTTGCAAACCTCAAAATTTGGCTAAAAAAACACATGTTCCACACATTTCTGTGGCAGAAAGTCCTGGAATCTGAGAGGAGCCTCAAATTTCCTTCCACCCAGCGTTCCCCCAAGTCTCCCGATAAAAATGATACCTCACTTGTGTGGGTAGGCCTAGCGCCTGCGACAGGAAACGCCCCAAAGAGAAACGTGGACACATCCAAATTTTTGAAAGAAAACAGAGGTGTTTTTTGCGAAGTGCCTACCTGTAGATTTTGGCCTCTAGCTCAGCCGGCACCTAGGGAAACCTAACAAACCTGTGCATTTCTGAAAACTAGAGACCTAGGGGAATCCAAGGAGGGTTGACTTGCGGGGCTCGGACCAGGTTCTGTTACCCAGAATCCTTTGCGAACCTCAAAATTTGGCTAGAAAAACACATGTTCCTCACATTTCTGTGGCAGAAAGTTCTGGAATCTGAGAGGAGCCACAAATTTCCTTCCACCCAGCGTTCCTCCAAGTCTCCCGATAAAAATGATACCTCACTTGTGTCGGTAGGCCTAGCGCCCGCGACAGGAGATGCCCCAAAGCGCAACGTGGACACATCCAAATTTTTGAAAGAAAACAGAGGTGTTTTTTGCGAAGTGCCTACCTGTAGATTTTGGCCTCTAGCTCAGCCGGCACCTAGGGAAACCTAACAAACCTGTGCATTTCTGAAAACTAGAGACCTAGGGGAATCCAAGGGGGGTGACTTGCGGGGCTCGGACCAGGTTCTGTTACCCAGAATCCTTTGCAAACCTCAAAATTTGGCTAAAAAAACACATGTTCCTCATATTTCTGTGGCAGAAAGTTCTGGAATCTGAGAGGAGCCACAAATTTCCTTCCACCCAGCGTTCCCCCAAGTCTCCCGATAAAAATGATACCTCACTTGTGTGGGTAGGTCTAGCGCCCGCGACAGGAAATGCCCCAAAGCGTAACGTGGACACATCCAAATTTTTGAAAGAAAACAGAGGTGTTTTTTGCGAAGTGCCTACCTGTAGATTTTGGCCTCTAGCTTAGCCGGCACCTAGGGAAACCTAACAAACCTGTGCATTTCTGAAAACTAGAGATCTAGGGGAATCCAAGGGGGGTGACTTGCGGGGCTCGGACCAGGTTCTGTTACCCAGAATCCTTTGCAAACCTCAAAATTTGGCTAAAAAAACACATGTTCCTCACATTTCTGTGGCAGAAAGTTCTGGAATCTGAGAGGAGCCACAAATTTTCTTCCACCCAGCGTTCCCCCAAGTCTCCTGATAAAAATGATACCTCACTTGTGTGGGTAGGCCTAGCGCCCGCGACAGGAAACGCCCCAAAGCGCAACGTGGACACATCCAAATTTTTGAAAGAAAACAGAGGTGTTTTTTGCGAAGTGCCTACCTGTAGATTTTGGCCTCTAGCTCAGCCGGCACCTAGGGAAACCTAACAAGCCTGTGCATTTCTGAAAACTAGAGACCTAGGGGAATCCAAGGAGGGGTGACTTGCGGGGCTCGGATCAGGTTCTGTTACCCAGAATCCTTTGCGAACCTCAAAATTTGGCTAAAAAAACACATGTTCCTCACATTTCTGTGCAGAAAGTTCTGGAATCTGAGAGGAGCCACAAATTTCCTTCCACCCAGCGTTCACCCAAGTCTCCCGATAAAAATGATACCTCACTTATGTCGGTAGTCCTAGCGCCCGCGACAGGAAACGCTCCAAAGCGCAACGTGGACACATCCAAATTTTTTAAAGAAAACAGAGGTGTTTTTGCGAAGTGCCTACCTGTAGATTTTGGCCTCTAGCTCAGCCGGCACCTAGGGAAACCTACCGAACCTGTGCATTTCTGAAAACTAGAGACCTAGGGGAATCCAAGGAGGGGTGACTTGCGGGCTCGGACCCGGTTCTGTTACCCAGAATCCTTTGCGAACCTCAAAATTTAGCTAAAAAAACACATGTTCCTCACATTTCTGTGGCAGAAAGTTCTAGAATCTGAGGGGAGCCACAAATTTCCTTCCACCCAGCGTTCCCCCAAGTCTCCCGATAAAAATGATACCTCACTTGTGTGGGTAGGCCTCGTGCCCGCGACAGGAAACGCCCCAAAGCGCAACGTGGACACATCCAAATTTTTGAAAGAAAACAGAGGTGTTTTTTTTGCGAAGTGCCTACCTGTAGATTTTGGCCTCTAGCTCAGCCGGCACCTAGGGAAATCTACCAAACCTGTGCATTTCTGAAAACTAGAGACCTAGGGGAATCCAAGGAGGGGTGACTTGCGGGGCTCGGACCAGGTTCTGTTACCCAGAATCCTTTGCGAACCTCAAAATTTGGCTAAAAAAACACATGTTCCTCACATTTCTGTGGCAGAAAGTTCGGGAATCTGAGAGGAGCCACAAATTTCCTCCCACCCAGCGTTCCCCCAAGTCTCCCGATAAAAATGATACCTCACTTGTGTGGGTAGGCCTAGCGCCTGCGACAGGAAACGCCCCAAAGAGAAACGTGGACACATCCAAATTTTTGAAAGAAAACAGAGGTGTTTTTTTGCGAAGTGCCTACCTGTAGATTTTGGCCTCTAGCTCAGCCGGCACCTAGGGAAACCTAACAAACCTGTGCATTTCTGAAAACTAGAGACCTAGGGGAATCCAAGGAGGGTTGACTTGCGGGGCTCGGACCAGGTTCTGTTACCCAGAATCCTTTGCGAACCTCAAAATTTGGCTAGAAAAACACATGTTCCTCACATTTCTGTGGCAGAAAGTTCTGGAATCTGAGAGGAGCCACAAATTTCTTTCCACCCAGCGTTCCCCCAAGTCTCCCGATAAAAATGATACCTCACTTGTGTCGGTAGGCCTAGCGCCCGCGACAGGAGATACCCCAAAGCGCAACGTGGACACATCCAAATTTTTGAAAGAAAACAGAGGTGTTTTTTGCGAAGTGCCTACCTGTAGATTTTGGCCTCTAGCTCAGCCGGCACCTAGGGAAACCTAACAAACCTGTGCATTTCTGAAAACTAGAGACCTAGGGGAATCCAAGGGGGGTGACTTGCGGGGCTCGGACCAGGTTCTGTTACCCAGAATCCTTTGCAAACCTCAAAATTTGGCTAAAAAAACACATGTTCCTCACATTTCTGTGGCAGAAAGTTCTGGAATCTGAGAGGAGCCACAAATTTCTTTCCACCCAGCGTTCCCCCAAGTCTCCCGATAAAAATGATAACTCACTTGTGTCGGTAGGCCTAGTGCCCGCGACAGGAGATGCCCCAAAGCGCAACGTGGACACATCCAAATTTTTGAAAGAAAACAGAGGTGTTTTTTGCGAAGTGCCTACCTGTAGATTTTGGCCTCTAGCTCAGCCGGCACCTAGGGAAACCTAACAAACCTGTGCATTTCTGAAAACTAGAGACCTAGGGGAATCCAAGGGGGGTGACTTGCGGGGCTCGGACCAGGTTCTGTTACCCAGAATCCTTTGCAAACCTCAAAATTTGGCTAAAAAAACACATGTTCCTCACATTTCTGTGGCAGAAAGTTCTGGAATCTGAGAGGAGCCACAAATTTTCTTCCACCCAGCGTTCCCCCAAGTCTCCCGATAAAAATTATACATCACTTGTGTGGGTAGGCCTAGCGCCCGCGACAGGAATCGCCCCAAAGCGCAACGTGGACACATCCACATTTTTGAAAGAAAACAGAGGTGTTTTTTGCGAAGTGCCTACCTGTAGATTTTGGCCTCTAGCTCAGCCGGCACCTAGGGAAACCTACCAAACCTGTCCATTTCTGAACACTAGAGACCTAGGGGAATCCAAGGAGGGTTGACTTGCGGGCTCGGACCAGGTTCTGTTACCCAGAATCAATTGCAAACCTCAAAATTTGGCTAAAAAAACACATGTTCCACACATTTCTGTGGCAGAAAGTCCTGGAATCTGAGAGGAGCCTCAAATTTCCTTCCACCCAGCGTTCCCCCAAGTCTCCCGATAAAAATGATACCTCACTTGTGTGGGTAGGCCTAGCGCCTGCGACAGGAAACGCCCCAAAGAGAAACGTGGACACATCCAAATTTTTGAAAGAAAACAGAGGTGTTTTTTGCGAAGTGCCTACCTGTAGATTTTGGCCTCTAGCTCAGCCGGCACCTAGGGAAACCTAACAAACCTGTGCATTTCTGAAAACTAGAGACCTAGGGGAATCCAAGGAGGGTTGACTTGCGGGGCTCGGACCAGGTTCTGTTACCCAGAATCCTTTGCGAACCTCAAAATTTGGCTAGAAAAACACATGTTCCTCACATTTCTGTGGCAGAAAGTTCTGGAATCTGAGAGGAGCCACAAATTTCTTTCCACCCAGCGTTCCCCCAAGTCTCCCGATAAAAATGATACCTCACTTGTGTCGGTAGGCCTAGCGCCCGCGACAGGAAAGCCCCAAAGTGCAACGTGGACACATCCAAACTTTTGAAAGAAAACAGAGGTGTTTTTTGCGAAGTGCCTACCAGTAGATTTTGGCCTCTAGCTCAGCCGGCACCTAGGGAAACCTACCAAGCCTGTGCATTTCTGAAAACTAGAGACCTAGGGGGAATCCAAGATGGGGTGACTTGCGGGGCTCGGACCAGGTTCTGTTACCCAGAATCCTTTGCAAACCTCAAAATTTGGCTAAAAAAACACATGTTCCTCACATTTCTGTGGCAGAAAGTTCGGGAATCTGAGAGGAGCCACAAATTTCCTCCCACCCAGCGTTCCCCCAAGTCTCCCGATAAAAATGATACCTCACTTGTGTGGGTAGGCCTAGCGCCTGCGACAGGAAACGCCCCAAAGAGAAACGTGGACACATCCAAATTTTTGAAAGAAAACAGAGGTGTTTTTTTGCGAAGTGCCTACCTGTAGATTTTGGCCTCTAGCTCAGCCGGCACCTAGGGAAACCTAACAAACCTGTGCATTTCTGAAAACTAGAGACCTAGGGGAATCCAAGGAGGGTTGACTTGCGGGGCTCGGACCAGGTTCTGTTACCCAGAATCCTTTGCGAACCTCAAAATTTGGCTAGAAAAACACATGTTCCTCACATTTCTGTGGCAGAAAGTTCTGGAATCTGAGAGGAGCCACAAATTTCTTTCCACCCAGCGTTCCCCCAAGTCTCCCGATAAAAATGATACCTCACTTGTGTCGGTAGGCCTAGCGCCCGCGACAGGAGATACCCCAAAGCGCAACGTGGACACATCCAAATTTTTGAAAGAAAACAGAGGTGTTTTTTGCGAAGTGCCTACCTGTAGATTTTGGCCTCTAGCTCAGCCGGCACCTAGGGAAACCTAACAAACCTGTGCATTTCTGAAAACTAGAGACCTATGGGAATCCAAGGGGGGTGACTTGCGGGGCTCGGACCAGGTTCTGTTACCCAGAATCCTTTGCAAACCTCAAAATTTGGCTAAAAAAACACATGTTCCTCACATTTCTGTGGCAGAAAGTTCTGGAATCTGAGAGGAGCCACAAATTTCTTTCCACCCAGCGTTCCCCCAAGTCTCCCGATAAAAATGATAACTCACTTGTGTCGGTAGGCCTAGCGCCCGCGACAGGAGATGCCCCAAAGCGCAACGTGGACACATCCAAATTTTTGAAAGAAAACAGAGGTGTTTTTTGCGAAGTGCCTACCTGTAGATTTTGGCCTCTAGCTCAGCCGGCACCTAGGGAAACCTAACAAACCTGTGCATTTCTGAAAACTAGAGACCTAGGGGAATCCAAGGGGGGTGACTTGCGGGGCTCGGACCAGGTTCTGTTACCCAGAATCCTTTGCAAACCTCAAAATTTGGCTAAAAAAACACATGTTCCTCACATTTCTGTGGCAGAAAGTTCTGGAATCTGAGAGGAGCCACAAATTTTCTTCCACCCAGCGTTCCCCCAAGTCTCCCGATAAAAATTATACATCACTTGTGTGGGTAGGCCTAGCGCCCGCGACAGGAATCGCCCCAAAGCGCAACGTGGACACATCCAAATTTTTGAAAGAAAACAGAGGTGTTTTTTGCGAAGTGCCTACCTGTAGATTTTGGCCTCTAGCTCAGCCGGCACCTAGGGAAACCTACCAAACCTGTCCATTTCTGAACACTAGAGACCTAGGGGAATCCAAGGAGGGTTGACTTGCGGGCTCGGACCAGGTTCTGTTACCCAGAATCCTTTGCAAACCTCAAAATTTGGCTAAAAAAACACATGTTCCACACATTTCTGTGGCAGAAAGTCCTGGAATCTGAGAGGAGCCTCAAATTTCCTTCCACCCAGCGTTCCCCCAAGTCTCCCGATAAAAATGATACCTCACTTGTGTGGGTAGGCCTAGCGCCTGCGACAGGAAACGCCCCAAAGAGAAACGTGGACACATCCAAATTTTTGAAAGAAAACAGAGGTGTTTTTTGCGAAGTGCCTACCTGTAGATTTTGGCCTCTAGCTCAGCCGGCACCTAGGGAAACCTAACAAACCTGTGCATTTCTGAAAACTAGAGACCTAGGGGAATCCAAGGAGGGTTGACTTGCGGGGCTCGGACCAGGTTCTGTTACCCAGAATCCTTTGCGAACCTCAAAATTTGGCTAGAAAAACACATGTTCCTCACATTTCTGTGGCAGAAAGTTCTGGAATCTGAGAGGAGCCACAAATTTCTTTCCACCCAGCGTTCCCCCAAGTCTCCCGATAAAAATGATACCTCACTTGTGTCGGTAGGCCTAGCGCCCGCGACAGGAAAGCCCCAAAGTGCAACGTGGACACATCCAAACTTTTGAAAGAAAACAGAGGTGTTTTTTGCGAAGTGCCTACCAGTAGATTTTGGCCTCTAGCTCAGCCGGCACCTAGGGAAACCTACCAAGCCTGTGCATTTCTGAAAACTAGAGACCTAGGGGGAATCCAAGATGGGGTGACTTGCGGGGCTCGGACCAGGTTCTGTTACCCAGAATCCTTTGCAAACCTCAAAATTTGGCTAAAAAAACACATGTTCCTCACATTTCTGTGGCAGAAAGTTCTGGAATCTGAGAGGAGAGGAGCCACAAATTTCCTTCCACCCAGCGTTCCTTCAAGTCTCCCGATAAAAATGATACCTCACTTGTGTGGGTAGGCCTAGCGCCCGCAACAGGAAACGCCCCAAAGCGCAACGTGGACACATCCAAATTTTTGAAAGAAAACAGAGATGTTTTTTGCGAAGTGCCTACCTGTAGATTTTGGCCTCTAGCTCAGCCGGCACCTAGGGAAACCTAACAAACCTGTGCATTTCTGAAAACTAGAGACCTAGGGGAATCCAAGGGGGGTGACTTGCGGGGCTCGGACCAGGTTCTGTTACCCAGAATCCTTTGCAAACCTCAAAATTTGGCTAAAAAAACACATGTTCCTCACATTTCTGTGGCAGAAAGTTCTGGAATCTGAGAGGAGCCACAAATTTCTTTCCACCCAGCGTTCCCCTAAGTCTCCCGATAAAAATGATACCTCACTTGTGTCGGTAGGCCTAGCGCCCGCGACAGGAGATGCCCCAAAGCGCAACGTGGACACATCCAAATTTTTGAAAGAAAACAGAGGTGTTTTTTGCGAAGTGCCTACCTGTAGATTTTGGCCTCTAGCTCAGCCGGCACCTAGGGAAACCTAACAAACCTGTGCATTTCTGAAAACTAGAGACCTAGGGGAATCCAAGGGGGGTGACTTGCGGGGCTCGGACCAGGTTCTGTTACCCAGAATCCTTTGCAAACCTCAAAATTTGGCTAAAAAAACACATGTTCCTCACATTTCTGTGGCAGAAAGTTCTGGAATCTGAGAGGAGCCACAAATTTTCTTCCACCCAGCGTTCCCCCAAGTCTCCCGATAAAAATTATACATCACTTGTGTGGGTAGGCCTAGCGCCCGCGACAGGAATCGCCCCAAAGCGCAACGTGGACACATCCAAATTTTTGAAAGAAAACAGAGGTGTTTTTTGCGAAGTGCCTACCTGTAGATTTTGGCCTCTAGCTCAGCCGGCACCTAGGGAAACCTACCAAACCTGTCCATTTCTGAACACTAGAGACCTAGGGGAATCCAAGGAGGGTTGACTTGCGGGTCTCGGACCAGGTTCTGTTACCCAGAATCCTTTGCAAACCTCAAAATTTGGCTAAAAAAACACATGTTCCTCACATTTCTGTGGCAGAAAGTCCTGGAATCTGAGAGGAGCCTCCAATTTCCTTCCACCCAGCGTTCCCCTAAGTCTCCCGATAAAAATGATACCTCACTTGTGTGGGTAGGCCTAGCGCCTGCAACAGGAAACGCCCCAAAGAGAAACGTGGACACATCCAAATTTTTGAAAGAAAACAGAGGTGTTTTTTGCGAAGTGCCTACCTGTAGATTTTGGCCTCTAGCTCAGCCGGCACCTAGGGAAACCTAACAAACCTGTGCATTTCTGAAAACTAGAGACCTAGGGGAATCCAAGGAGGGTTGACTTGCGGGGCTCGGACCAGGTTCTGTTACCCAGAATCCTTTGCGAACCTCAAAATTTGGCTAGAAAAACACATGTTCCTCACATTTCTGTGGCAGAAAGTTCTGGAATCTGAGAGGAGCCACAAATTTCTTTCCACCCAGCGTTCCCCCAAGTCTCCCGATAAAAATGATACCTCACTTGTGTCGGTAGGCCTAGCGCCCGCGACAGGAAAGCCCCAAAGTGCAACGTGGACACATCCAAACTTTTGAAAGAAAACAGAGGTGTTTTTTGCGAAGTGCCTACCTGTAGATTTTGGCCTCTAGCTCAGCCGGCACCTAGGGAAACCTACCAAGCCTGTGCATTTCTGAAAACTAGAGACCTAGGGGGAATCCAAGATGGGGTGACTTGCGGGGCTCGGACCAGGTTCTGTTACCCAGAATCCTTTGCAAACCTCAAAATTTGGCTAAAAAAACACATGTTCCTCACATTTCTGTGGCAGAAAGTTCTGGAATCTGAGAGGAGCCACAAATTTCCTTCCACCCAGCGTTCCTCCAAGTCTCCCGATAAAAATGATACCTCACTTGTGTGGGTAGGCCTAGCGCCCGCAACAGGAAACGCCCCAAAGCGCAACGTGGACACATCCAAATTTTTGAAAGAAAACAGAGATGTTTTTTGCGAAGTGCCTACCTGTAGATTTTGGCCTCTAGCTCAGCCGGCACCTAGGGAAACCTAACAAACCTGTGCATTTCTGAAAACTAGAGACCTAGGGGAATCCAAGGAGGGGTGACTTGCGGGGCTCGGACCAGGTTCTGTTACCCAGAATCCTTTGCGAACCTCAAAATTTGGCTAGAAAAACACATGTTCCTCACATTTCTGTGGCAGAAAGTTCTGGAATCTGAGAGGAGCCACAAATTTCTTTCCACCCAGCGTTCCCCCAAGTCTCCCGATAAAAATGATACCTCACTTGTGTTGGTAGGCCTAGCGCCCGCGACAGGAAAGCCCCAAAGTGCAACGTGGACACATCCAAACTTTTGAAAGAAAACAGAGGTGTTTTTTGCGAAGTGCCTACCTGTAGATTTTGGCCTCTAGCTCAGCCGGCACCTAGGGAAACCTACCAAGCCTCTGCATTTCTGAAAACTAGAGACCTAGGGGGAATCCAAGATGGGGTGACTTGCGGGGCTCGGACCAGGTTCTGTTACCCAGAATCCTTTGCAAACCTCAAAATTTGGCTAAAAAACACATGTTCCTCACATTTCTGTGGCAGAAAGTTCTGGAATCTGAGAGGAGCCACAAATTTCCTTCCACCCAGCGTTCCTCCAAGTCTCCCGATAAAAATGATACCTCACTTGTGTGGGTAGGCCTAGCGCCCGCAACAGGAAACACCCCAAAGCGCAACGTGGACACATCCAAATTTTTGAAAGAAAACAGAGATGTTTTTTGCGAAGTGCCTACCTGTAGATTTTGGCCTCTAGCTCAGCCGGCACCTAGGGAAACCTAACAAACCTGTGCATTTCTGAAAACTAGAGACCTAGGGGAATCCAAGGAGGGGTGACTTGTGGGGCTCGGACCAGGTTATGTTACCCAGAATCCTTTGCAAACCTCAAAATTTGGCTAAAAAAACACATGTTCCTCACATTTCTGTGGCAGAAAGTTCTGGAATCTGAGAGGAGCCACAAATTTCCTTCCACCCAGCGTTCCCCCAAGTCTCCCGATAAAAATGATACCTCACTTGTGTGGGTAGGCCTAGCGCCCGCGACAGGAAATGCCCCAAAGCGCAACATGGACACATCCAAATTTTTGAAAGAAAACAGAGGTGTTTTTTGCGAAGTGCCTACCTGTAGATTTTGGCCTCTAGCTCAGCCGGCACCTAGGGAAACCTACCAAACCTGTACATTTCTGAAAACTAGAGACCTAGGGGAATCCAAGATGGGGTGACTTGCGGGGCTCGGACCAGGTTCTGTTACCCAGAATCCTTTGCAAACCTCAAAATTTGGCCAAAGAAACACATGTTCCTCACATTTCTGTGGCAGAAAGTTCTGGAATCTGAGAGGAGCCACAAATTTCCTTCCACCCAGTGTTCCCCCAAGTCTCCCGATAAAAATGATACCTCACTTGTGTGGGTAGGCCTAGCGCCCGCGACAGGAAACGCCCCAAAGCGCAACGTGGACACATCCAAATTTTTGAAAGAAAACAGAGGTGTTTTTTGCGAAGTGCCTACCTGTAGATTTTGGCCTCTAGCTCCGCCGGCACCTAGGGAAACCTACCAAACCTGTGCATTTCTGAAAACTAGAGACCTAGGGGAATCCAAGATGGGGTGACTTGCGGGGCTCGGACCAGGTTCTGTTACCCAGAATCCTTTGCAAACCTCAAAATATTTGGCTAAAAAAACACATGTTCCTCACATTTCTGTGGCAGAAAGTTCTGGAATCTGAGAGGAGCCACAAATTTCCTTCCACCCAGCGTTCCCCCAAGTCTCCCGATAAAAATGATACCTCACTTGTGTGGGTAGGCCTAGTGCCCGCGACAGGAAATGCCCCAAAGCGTAACGTGGACACATCCAAATTTTTGAAAGAAAACAGAGGTGTTTTTTGCGAAGTGCCTACCTGTAGATTTTGGCCTCTAGCTTAGCCGGCACCTAGGGAAACCTAACAAACCTGTGCATTTCTGAAAACTAGAGATCTAGGGGAATCCAAGGGGGGTGACTTGCGGGGCTCGGACCAGGTTCTGTTACCCAGAATCCTTTGCAAACCTCAAAATTTGGCTAAAAAAACACATGTTCCTCACATTTCTGTGGCAGAAAGTTCTGGAATCTGAGAGGAGCCACAAATTTTCTTCCACCCAGCGTTCCCCCAAGTCTCCCGATAAAAATGATACCTCACTTGTGTGGGTAGGCCTAGCGCCCGCGACAGGAAACGCCCTAAAGCGCAACGTGGACACATCCAAATTTTTGAAAGAAAACAGAGGTGTTTTTTGCGAAGTGCCTACCTGTAGATTTTGGCCTCTAGCTCAGCCGGCACCTAGGGAAACCTAACAAGCCTGTGCATTTCTGAAAACTAGAGACCTAGGGGAATCCAAGGAGGGGTGACTTGCGGGGCTCGGACCAGGTTCTGTTACCCAGAATCCTTTGCGAACCTCAAAATTTGGCTAAAAAAACACATGTTCCTCACATTTCTGTGGCAGAAAGTTCTGGAATCTGAGAGGAGCCACAAATTTCCTTCCACCCAGCGTTCCCCCAAGTCTCCCGATAAAAATGATACCTCACTTATGTCGGTAGTCCTAGCGCCCGCGACAGGAAACGCTCCAAAGCGCAACGTGGACACATCCAAATTTTTTAAAGAAAACAGAGGTGTTTTTGCGAAGTGCCTACCTGTAGATTTTGGCCTCTAGCTCAGCCGGCACCTAGGGAAACCTACCGAACCTGTGCATTTCTGAAAACTAGAGACCTAGGGAAATCCAAGGAGGGGTGACTTGCGGGGCTCGGACCCGGTTCTGTTACCCAGAATCCTTTGCGAACCTCAAAATTTGGCTAAAAAAACACATGTTCCTCACATTTCTGTGGCAGAAAGTTCTAGAATCTGAAAGGAGCCACAAATTTCCTTCCACCCAGCGTTCCCCCAAGTCTCCCGATAAAAATGATACCTCACTTGTGTGGGTAGGCCTTGTGCCCGCGACAGGAAACGCCCCAAAGCGCAACGTGGACACATCCAAATTTTTTAAAGAAAACAGAGGTGTTTTTTTTGCGAAGTGCCTACCTGTAGATTTTGGCCTCTAGCTCAGCCGGCACCTAGGGAAAGCTACCAAGCCTGTGCATTTCTGAAAACTAGAGACCTAGGGGGAATCCAAGATGGGGTGACTTGCGGGGCTCGGACCAGGTTCTGTTACCCAGAATCCTTTGCAAACCTCAAAATTTGGCTAAAAAAACACATGTTCCTCACATTTCTGTGGCAGAAAGTTCTGGAATCTGAGAGGAGCCACAAATTTCTTTCCACCCAGCGTTCCCCTAAGTCTCCCGATAAAAATGATACCTCACTTGTGTCGGTAGGCCTAGCGCCCGCGACAGGAGATGCCCCAAAGCGCAACGTGGACACATCCAAATTTTTGAAAGAAAACAGAGGTGTTTTTTGCGAAGTGCCTACCTGTAGATTTTGGCCTCTAGCTCAGCCGGCACCTAGGGAAACCTAACAAACCTGTGCATTTGTGAAAACTAGAGACCTAGGGGAATCCAAGGGGGGTGACTTGCGGGGCTCGGACCAGGTTCTGTTACCCAGAATCCTTTGCAAACCTCAAAATTTGGCTAAAAAAACACATGTTCCTCACATTTCTGTGGCAGAAAGTTCTGGAATCTGAGAGGAGCCACAAATTTTCTTCCACCCAGCGTTCCCCCAAGTCTCCCGATAAAAATTATACATCACTTGTGTGGGTAGGCCTAGCGCCCGCGACAGGAATCGCCCCAAAGCGCAACGTGGACACATCCAAATTTTTGAAAGAAAACAGAGGTGTTTTTTGCGAAGTGCCTACCTGTAGATTTTGGCCTCTAGCTCAGCCGGCACCTAGGGAAACCTACCAAACCTGTCCATTTCTGAACACTAGAGACCTAGGGGAATCCAAGGAGGGTTGACTTGCGGGTCTCGGACCAAGTTCTGTTACCCAGAATCCTTTGCAAACCTCAAAATTTGGCTAAAAAAACACATGTTCCTCACATTTCTGTGGCAGAAAGTCCTGGAATCTGAGAGGAGCCTCCAATTTCCTTCCACCGAGCGTTCCCCTAAGTCTCCCGATAAAAATGATACCTCACTTGTGTGGGTAGGCCTAGCGCCTGCGACAGGAAACGCCCCAAAGAGAAACGTGGACACATCCAAATTTTTGAAAGAAAACAGAGGTGTTTTTTGCGAAGTGCCTACCTGTAGATTTTGGCCTCTAGCTCAGCCGGCACCTAGGGAAACCTAACAAACCTGTGCATTTCTGAAAACTAGAGACCTAGGGGAATCCAAGGAGGGTTGACTTGCGGGGCTCGGACCAGGTTCTGTTACCCAGAATCCTTTGCGAACCTCAAAATTTGGCTAGAAAAACACATGTTCCTCACATTTCTGTGGCAGAAAGTTCTGGAATCTGAGAGGAGCCACAAATTTCTTTCCACCCAGCGTTCCCCCAAGTCTCCCGATAAAAATGATACCTCACTTGTGTCGGTAGGCCTAGCGCCCGCGACAGGAAAGCCCCAAAGTGCAACGTGGACACATCCAAACTTTTGAAAGAAAACAGAGGTGTTTTTTGCGAAGTGCCTACCTGTAGATTTTGGCCTCTAGCTCAGCCGGCACCTAGGGAAACCTACCAAGCCTGTGCATTTCTGAAAACTAGAGACCTAGGGGGAATCCAAGATGGGGTGACTTGCGGGGCTCGGACCAGGTTCTGTTACCCAGAATCCTTTGCAAACCTCAAAATTTGGCTAAAAAAACACATGTTCCTCACATTTCTGTGGCAGAAACTTCTGGAATCTGAGAGGAGCCACAAATTTCCTTCCACCCAGCGTTCCTCCAAGTCTCCCGATAAAAATGATACCTCACTTGTGTGGGTAGGCCTAGCGCCCGCAACAGGAAACGCCCCAAAGCGCAACGTGGACACATCCAAATTTTTGAAAGAAAACAGAGATGTTTTTTGCGAAGTGCCTACCTGTAGATTTTGGCCTCTAGCTCAGCCGGCACCTAGGGAAACCTAACAAACCTGTGCATTTCTGAAAACTAGAGACCTAGGGGAATCCAAGGAGGGGTGACTTGCGGGGCTCGGACCAGGTTCTGTTACCCAGAATCCTTTGCGAACCTCAAAATTTGGCTAGAAAAACACATGTTCCTCACATTTCTGTGGCAGAAAGTTCTGGAATCTGAGAGGAGCCACAAATTTCTTTCCACCCAGCGTTCCCCCAAGTCTCCCGATAAAAATGATACCTCACTTGTGTCGGTAGGCCTAGCGCCCGCGACAGGAAAGCCCCAAAGTGCAACGTGGACACATCCAAACTTTTGAAAGAAAACAGAGGTGTTTTTTGCGAAGTGCCTACCTGTAGATTTTGGCCTCTAGCTCAGCCGGCACCTAGGGAAACCTACCAAGCCTCTGCATTTCTGAAAACTAGAGACCTAGGGGGAATCCAAGATGGGGTGACTTGCGGGGCTCGGACCAGGTTCTGTTACCCAGAATCCTTTGCAAACCTCAAAATTTGGCTAAAAAAACACATGTTCCTCACATTTCTGTGGCAGAAAGTTCTGGAATCTGAGAGGAGCCACAAATTTCCTTCCACCCAGCGTTCCTCCAAGTCTCCCGATAAAAATGATACCTCACTTGTGTGGGTAGGCCTAGCGCCCGCAACAGGAAACGCCCCAAAGCGCAACGTGGACACATCCAAATTTTTGAAAGAAAACAGAGATGTTTTTTGCGAAGTGCCTACCTGTAGATTTTGGCCTCTAGCTCAGCCGGCACCTAGGGAAACCTAACAAACCTGTGCATTTCTGAAAACTAGAGACCTAGGGGAATCCAAGGAGGGGTGACTTGTGGGGCTCGGACCAGGTTATGTTACCCAGAATCCTTTGCAAACCTCAAAATTTGGCTAAAAAAACACATGTTCCTCACATTTCTGTGGCAGAAAGTTCTGGAATCTGAGAGGAGCCACAAATTTCCTTCCACCCAGCGTTCCCCCAAGTCTCCCGATAAAAATGATACCTCACTTGTGTGGGTAGGCCTAGCGCCCGCGACAGGAAATGCCCCAAAGCGCAACATGGACACATCCAAATTTTTGAAAGAAAACAGAGGTGTTTTTTGCGAAGTGCCTACCTGTAGATTTTGGCCTCTAGCTCAGCCGGTACCTAGGGAAACCTACCAAACCTGTACATTTCTGAAAACTAGAGACCTAGGGGAATCCAAGATGGGGTGACTTGCGGGGCTCGGACCAGGTTCTGTTACCCAGAATCCTTTGCAAACCTCAAAATTTGGCTAAACAAACACATGTTCCTCACATTTCTGTGGCAGAAAGTTCTGGAATCTGAGAGGAGCCACAAATTTCCTTCCACCCAGTGTTCCCCCAAGTCTCCCGATAAAAATGATACCTCACTTGTGTGGGTAGGCCTAGCGCCCGCGACAGGAAACGCCCCAAAGCGCAACGTGGACACATCCAAATTTTTGAAAGAAAACAGAGGTGTTTTTTGCGAAGTGCCTACCTGTAGATTTTGGCCTCTAGCTCCGCCGGCACCTAGGGAAACCTACCAAACCTGTGCATTTCTGAAAATTAGAGACCTAGGGGAATCCAAGATGGGGTGACTTGCGGGGCTCGGACCAGGTTCTGTTACCCAGAATCCTTTGCAAACCTCAAAATATTTGGCTAAAAAAACACATGTTCCTCACATTTCTGTGGCAGAAAGTTCTGGAATCTGAGAGGAGCCACAAATTTCCTTCCACCCAGCGTTCCCCCAAGTCTCCCGATAAAAATGATACCTCACTTGTGTGGGTAGGCCTAGTGCCCGCGACAGGAAATGCCCCAAAGCGTAACGTGGACACATCCAAATTTTTGAAAGAAAACAGAGGTGTTTTTTGCGAAGTGCCTACCTGTAGATTTTGGCCTCTAGCTTAGCCGGCACCTAGGGAAACCTAACAAACCTGTGCATTTCTGAAAACTAGAGATCTAGGGGAATCCAAGGGGGGTGACTTGCGGGGCTTGGACCAGGTTCTGTTACCCAGAATCCTTTGCAAACCTCAAAATTTGGCTAAAAAAACACATGTTCCTCACATTTCTGTGGCAGAAAGTTCTGGAATCTGAGAGGAGCCACAAATTTTCTTCCACCCAGCGTTCCCCCAAGTCTCCCGATAAAAATGATACCTCACTTGTGTGGGTAGGCCTAGCGCCCGCGACAGGAAACGCCCTAAAGCGCAACGTGGACACATCCAAATTTTTGAAAGAAAACAGAGGTGTTTTTTGCGAAGTGCCTACCTGTAGATTTTGGCCTCTAGCTCAGCCGGCACCTAGGGAAACCTAACAAGCCTGTGCATTTCTGAAAACTAGAGACCTAGGGGAATCCAAGGAGGGGTGACTTGCGGGGCTCGGACCAGGTTCTGTTACCCAGAATCCTTTGCGAACCTCAAAATTTGGCTAAAAAAACACATGTTCCTCACATTTCTGTGGCAGAAAGTTCTGGAATCTGAGAGGAGCCACAAATTTCCTTCCACCCAGCGTTCCCCCAAGTCTCCCGATAAAAATGATACCTCACTTATGTCGGTAGTCCTAGCGCCCGCGACAGGAAACGCTCCAAAGCGCAACGTGGACACATCCAAATTTTTTAAAGAAAACAGAGGTGTTTTTGCGAAGTGCCTACCTGTAGATTTTGGCCTCTAGCTCAGCCGGCACCTAGGGAAACCTACCGAACCTGTGCATTTCTGAAAACTAGAGACCTAGGGAAATCCAAGGAGGGGTGACTTGCGGGGCTCGGACCCGGTTCTGTTACCCAGAATCCTTTGCGAACCTCAAAATTTGGCTAAAAAAACACATGTTCCTCACATTTCTGTGGCAGAAAGTTCTAGAATCTGAAAGGAGCCACAAATTTCCTTCCACCCAGCGTTCCCCCAATTCTCCCGATAAAAATGATACCTCACTTGTGTGGGTAGGCCTTGTGCCCGCGACAGGAAACGCCCCAAAGCGCAACGTGGACACATCCAAATTTTTTAAAGAAAACAGAGGTGTTTTTTTTGCGAAGTGCCTACCTGTAGATTTTGGCCTCTAGCTCAGCCGGCACCTAGGGAAACCTAACAAACCTGTGCATTTCTGAAAACTAGAGACCTAGGGGAATCCAAGGAGGGGTGACTTGCGGGGCTCGGACCAGGTTCTGTTACCCAGAATCCTTTGCGAACCTCAAAATTTGGCTAGAAAAACACATGTTCCTCACATTTCTGTGGCAGAAAGTTCTGGAATCTGAGAGGAGCCACAAATTTCTTTCCACCCAGCGTTCCCCCAAGTCTCCCGATAAAAATGATACCTCACTTGTGTCGGTAGGCCTAGCGCCCGCGACAGGAAAGCCCCAAAGTGCAACGTGGACACATCCAAACTTTTGAAAGAAAACAGAGGTGTTTTTTGCGAAGTGCCTACCTGTAGATTTTGGCCTCTAGCTCAGCCGGCACCTAGGGAAACCTACCAAGCCTGTGCATTTCTGAAAACTAGAGACCTAGGGGGAATCCAGATGGGGTGACTTGCGGGGCTCGGACCAGGTTCTGTTACCCAGAATCCTTTGCAAACCTCAAAATTTGGCTAAAAAAACACATGTTCCTCACATTTCTGTGGCAGAAAGTTCTGGAATCTGAGAGGAGCCACAAATTTCCTTCCACCCAGCGTTCCTCCAAGTCTCCCGATAAAAATGATACCTCACTTGTGTGGGTAGGCCTAGCGCCCGCAACAGGAAACGCCCCAAAGCGCAACGTGGACACATCCAAATTTTTGAAAGAAAACAGAGATGTTTTTTGCGAAGTGCCTACCTGTAGATTTTGGCCTCTAGCTCAGCCGGCACCTAGGGAAACCTAACAAACCTGTGCATTTCTGAAAACTAGAGACCTAGGGGAATCCAAGGAGGGGTGACTTGCGGGGCTCGGACCAGGTTCTGTTACCCAGAATCCTTTGCAAACCTCCAAATTTGGCTAAAAAAAACACATGTTCCTCACATTTCTGTGGCAGAAAGTTCTGGAATCTGAGAGGAGCCACAAATTTCCTTCCACCCAGCGTTCCCCCAAGTCTCCCGATAAAAATGATACCTCACTTGTGTGGGTAGGCCTAGCGCCCGCGACAGGAAATGCCCCAAAGCGCAACATGGACACATCCAAATTTTTGAAAGAAAACAGAGGTGTTTTTTGCGAAGTGCCTACCTGTAGATTTTGGCCTCTAGCTCAGCCGGCACCTAGGGAAACCTACCAAACCTGTACATTTCTGAAAACTAGAGACCTAGGGGAATCCAAGATGGGGTGACTTGCGGGGCTCGGACCAGGTTCTGTTACCCAGAATCCTTTGCAAACCTCAAAATTTGGCTAAAGAAACACATGTTCCTCACATTTCTGTGGCAGAAAGTTCTGGAATCTGAGAGGAGCCACAAATTTCCTTCCACCCAGTGTTCCCCCAAGTCTCCCGATAAAAATGATACCTCACTTGTGTGGGTAGGCCTAGCGCCCGCGACAGGAAACGCCCCAAAGCGCAACGTGGACACATCCAAATTTTTGAAAGAAAACAGAGGTGTTTTTTGCGAAGTGCCTACCTGTAGATTTTGGCCTCTAGCTCCGCCGGCACCTAGGGAAACCTACCAAACCTGTGCATTTCTGAAAACTGGAGACCTAGGGGAATCCAAGATGGGGTGACTTGCGGGGCTCGGACCAGGTTCTGTTACCCAGAATCCTTTGCAAACCTCAAAATATTTGGCTAAAAAAACACATGTTCCTCACATTTCTGTGGCAGAAAGTTCTGGAATCTGAGTGGAGCCACAAATTTCCTTCCACCCAGCGTTCCCCCAAGTCTCCCGATAAAAATGATACCTCACTTGTGTGGGTAGGCCTAGCGCCCTCGACAGGAAATGCCCCAAAGCGTAACGTGGACACATCCAAATTTTTGAAAGAAAACAGAGGTGTTTTTTGCGAAGTGCCTACCTGTAGATTTTGGCCTCTAGCTTAGCCGGCACCTAGGGAAACCTAACAAACCTGTGCATTTCTGAAAACTAGAGATCTAGGGGAATCCAAGGGGGGTGACTTGCGGGGCTCGGACCAGGTTCTGTTACCCAGAATCCTTTGCAAACCTCCAAATTTGGCTAAAAAAACACATGTTCCTCACATTTCTGTGGCAGAAAGTTCTGGAATCTGAGAGGAGCCACAAATTTTCTTCCACCCAGCGTTCCCCCAAGTCTCCCGATAAAAATGATACCTCACTTGTGTGGGTAGGCCTAGCGCCCACGACAGGAAACGCCCTAAAGCGCAACGTGGACACATCCACATTTTTGAAAGAAAACAGAGGTGTTTTTTGCGAAGTGCCTACCTGTAGATTTTGGCCTCTAGCTCAGCCGGCACCTAGGGAAACCTAACAAGCCTGTGCATTTCTGAAAACTAGAGACCTAGGGGAATCCAAGGAGGGGTGACTTGCGGGGCTCGGACCAGGTTCTGTTACCCAGAATCCTTTGCGAACCTCAAAATTTGGCTAAAAAAACACATGTTCCTCACATTTCTGTGGCAGAAAGTTCTGGAATCTGAGAGGAGCCACAAATTTCCTTCCACCCAGCGTTCCCCCAAGCCTCCCGATAAAAATGATACCTCACTTATGTCGGTAGTCCTAGCGCCCGCGACAGGAAACGCTCCAAAGCGCAACGTGGACACATCCAAATTTTTTAAAGAAAACAGAGGTGTTTTTGCGAAGTGCCTACCTGTAGATTTTGGCCTCTAGCTCAGCCGGCACCTAGGGAAACCTACCGAACCTGTGCATTTCTGAAAACTAGAGACCTAGGGAAATCCAAGGAGGGGTGACTTGCGGGGCTCGGACCCGGTTCTGTTACCCAGAATCCTTTGCGAACCTCAAAATTTGGCTAAAAAAACACATGTTCCTCACATTTCTGTGGCAGAAAGTTCTAGAATCTGAAAGGAGCCACAAATTTCCTTCCACCCAGCGTTCCCCCAAGTCTCCCGATAAAAATGATACCTCACTTGTGTGGGTAGGCCTTGTGCCCGCGACAGGAAACGCCCCAAAGCGCAACGTGGACACATCCAAATTTTTTAAAGAAAACAGAGGTGTTTTTTTTGCGAAGTGCCTACCTGTAGATTTTGGCCTCTAGCTCAGCCGGTACCTAGGGAAATCTACCAAACCTGTGCATTTCTGAAAACTAGAGACCTAGGGGAATCCAAGGAGGGGTGACTTGCGGGGCTCGGACCAGGTTCTGTTACCCAGAATCCTTTGCGAACCTCAAAATTTGGCTAAAAAAACACATGTTCCTCACATTTCTGTGGCAGAAAGTTCTGGAATCTGAGAGGAGCCACAAATTTCCTTCCACCCAGCGTTCCCCCAAGTCTCCCAATAAAAATGATACCTCACTTGTGTGGGTAGGCCTAGCGCCCGCGACAGGAAATGCCCCAAAGCAACGTGGACACATCCCATTTTTTGAAAGAAAACAGTGCCTACCTGTGGATTTTGGCCTGTAGCTCAGCCGGCACCTAGGGAAACCTACCAACCCTACGCATTTTTGAAAAATAAAGACCTTGGGGAATCCAAGATGGGGTGACTTGTGGGGCTCGGACCAGGTTCTGTTACCCAGAATCCTTTGCAAATCTCAAAATTTGGCTAAAAAAACACCCTTTCCTCTCATTTCGGTGACAGAAACTTCTGGAATCTGAGAGGAGCCACAAATTTCCTTCCACCCAGCATTCCCCCAAGTCTCCCGATAAAAATGATACCTCACTTGTGTGGGTAGGACAGGTGCCTGCAACAGAATAAGGCCCAAAACTTGAAGAGATAGAAGGGATAGCACAGCAAGTTTATAAGGGCATATTCTTTTATACATCTTTAGACGGACTCTGCTTTGGGGACCCACATAAGTGAGGTGTCATTTTACTTGGGAGACTGAGGGGAAAACTGGGGAGTAGGAATTTTGTGGTGGAGCGGTGATCCTACTAAGAAAAGTCAGGAAAATATGCTTTTTTATGCAAATTTTGAGGTTTACAGAGGAGTCTGGGTAAGAAAATGTTGGGGGAGCCACGCAAGCCACACCTCCCTGGACTCCTTGGGGTGTCTAGTTTTAAAAAATTTCTGGGTTTTGTAGGTTTCCCTAGATGAAGGCCGCACCCAGGACCAAAAACATAGGTGGGCCCTCCCCCCCCAAACACAGGTATTTTTGTAATATATCATTTTGATGTGTGCACATACGTCCGTGATGTGCCAAACACTAAAATTGTGAAAAGAAACACACTTAGGTTATGTGAAGAAGTTGGTGGCATGCTTCATCATCAGGGTCCCACCCGAGGCACCTAGCGTGTCACAGGTGTGCTGCGACGCCTGATTACAGCGGAGCAGGTTTTGTCATTTTATAGCACACATACTGGTTGGATTTGGCACGAGGGTGAGTGATGGTTCAGTGGATCAAATTTTATTAACAAGAGATTTCACAAAAATGAAATGCACTGCTAATAACTGAAAGGCAAAAAAGTGAACCAATGACTCACAGCTCGTGAGCTGTAAAGCCGTGACAAGGCACCAACCGCTTTACAGTCCATTCACACACCTTTCATACATGACACGCACAAGACCATTCACACCGCCAGCCACGGGCCCAGCACATTACAACACTCACATCGACAGACCGTGCCACTCAAGGGCCCATCACTTACATACGCCCACATGCCCGATACAAGAATCACACCAGCTGATGGGAGTGTGGACTGCAGTTTGGCTGGCACCGCCATCCAACCGCCACCCCACGCACGCCGCCAGCCAAGCGCCACCCCAAGCACACCGCCAGCCAAGCGCCACCCCACGCACACCGCCAGCCAAGCGCCACCCCACCCCACGCACACCGCCAGCCAAGCGCCACCCCAAGCACTCTGCCAGCCAAGCGCCACCCCACGCACACCGCCAGCCAAGCGCCACCCCAAGCACACCGCCAGCCAAGCGCCACCCCACGCACACCGCCAGCCAAGCGCCACCCCAAGCACACGGCCAGCCAAGCGCCACCCCACGCACACCGCCAGCCAAGTGCCACCCCACGCACACCGCCAGCCAAGCGCCACCCCAAGCACACCGCCAGCCAAGCGCCACCCCAAGCACACCGCCAGCCAAGCGCCACCCCAAGCACACCGCCAGCCAAGCGCCACCCCACGCACACCACCAGCCAAGCGCCACCCCAAGCACACCGCCAGCCAAGCGCCACCCCACGCACACCGCCAGCCAAGCGCCACCCAACGCACACCGCCATCACTTTTTTTGTTTATAAACAACAAAGAAACCACTAATTATAAAATAAGCACAAAACTACAAACACAAAACCTCTAACTAAATACACGACAGAGATGCCAACCGTGAAACATATGAAAATATATTTCCCAAAAGTTTTTCCTTGTGTGGTAACTTCTAAAACAGCTGGGCACACACAGCCCAGGCTTTGAAGGGCATTCGGGGCAGTACATCCGGCTCTCCCTCCGGATTGATCTCCGGGCACATACTCTACATTTCTTTGTGGGCATGTCTTTTTTGGGAGTGGGAGGAATGTGATCTGGAAAGTGCCGATCTTTCAATCTAGCCACATCCTCCACCACTTCTACTCTAGGAACTCTTGCCGGTTCCACCACAATAAGGCTTTCTATCACCGACTCCTTAAATTTAACAAATGTCATCCTTGACTCAGGTGAACAATCCTTGTATAAAATAAAGGCATTAAAAGTTGCCAAATGAAATAAATGTAGGGCCAACTTTTTATACCACACATAAGACTTACGAAGAGCAGTGTAAGGTTCCAACCTCTGATCTACTCTATCAACACCACCCATGTGTCTATTGTAGTCCAAAATGCACGCAGGTTTGCGCACTTCCGCAACCTGACCCCAAACAGCCACAGGGGAAGTACTCTCATCATGGATGGTCGATAGCATGTACACATCCCTCCTGTCTGAAAATTTCAGAGCTAGCAGCTCATTATTCCGCAAGGCACTGCACTGTCCCCTCTCAAGTTTTTTATAGACAAGCTCCCTTGGATAGCCTTTCCGGTTAGAACGGATTGTGCCACAAGCAACAGTGTCCACCCTAAACAACTCCTTGAACAATTGCACTCCAGTGTAGAAATTATCTACGTACAAATGGTGACCTTTGTTAAACAGCCGTCTAGCAAGTTCCCACACAATTTTTTCGCTAACTCCAAAAGTGGCCGGACAACCAGGAGGGTCAATACTGGAATCCCTACCAGTGTAGACCCGGAAATTATACACATATCCTGTACTGCTTTCTGACAGCAGATACAATTTAATCCCATACCGTGCCCACTTACTAGGAATGTACTGCTTAAAAACTAAACGCCCCTTGAAAAGGACCAAAGACTCGTCCACACTTATCTCTTTGCCTGGAACATAGACCTCTGAAAACCGATCCACAAAATGATCAAGGACAGGCCTAATCTTAAAAAGGCGGTCACAATCAGGGTGATCTCGTGGCAAGGCTAAAGCATTGTCTACAAAATGCAGCATACGAAGAAGAAGCAAATACCGATTACCTGTCATAGTTGCAGGAAATATAGCAGTTGCCATCAAGGGACTAGTAGACCAATAAGAAGCCAGTGACGGCTTCCTGATCAACCCCATCAAAAAAGACAAACCTAAAAACCTATGTGGGAACCCAATGAGTAGCTCTAGACTGAGGCTTAAGTCTGGCAGCGTTGTACCGCAAATATTGCTCTGCATACACATTTGTCTGCTCCACAATCTCTTCCAAAAATACATCGTCCATAAACAAGTGAAAGAAATGGACAGGCAAAAAGTTTTCCGTATTAACTCTACACACTGGGAGACCAGTAAATGCAGGTAACTGTGGCTGCTCCATGTTTGGAGCAATCCAGGTGTCAGGTCTTCTAATGGGAAACCCATCAGCCCCAGGCTGCTGCACTCTTGGCACATCAATGTCCTCCTCTAACACAGGCCCTTCATCTGCACTGAGAGTAGCTTCCTCATCAGAAGAATACTCTCGGACAGAAAACTCACTTCCAGAATCTCCTGCTTCCTCCTCTGCCTCAGATGCAGAGTCAGTGTCGTAATCATGGTCTGAAGACGACTCAAAGAGCATGCGAACAACCGGCTGAGCGGTCACTTTGCGGCTAGCCATGATCCTAACAACAAATGGATTGCCAACAACAACTAGCACTAAAATAAGTAATAAACAAAGTGTAGCTTTATCACAAAGAGTTATGTACTACAAAAAACTATACCACTCACTTGCCTGAAAAAGCTACTCACCAAGCAACTACTCTGCACAGACACAGCAATCACCAATGATATCCTACTAAAAAAAAAAAAGAAAAAAGCAAATTAGACATATGACAACACAAACATCACTGTGCTCAAATCTAAGGACAATGTCAAACACACAATACTGCATTTAGTACACCACCTACAAACATGTCATTCATGCATGTCAACAATACTCCTTTGGAGTAAATTGCTTTCACTTACCTAAAACATGCAACTATGCAAACCGCAGGACAACTACTGCCAAAACCGCAAAGATCCACAGCAAAGGAAGCAAAAGCGTTGAACTAGAAGAAAAAGAAGAAATAAATTGTTATAATCACAAATACAAATACTTTGCCAGTTGACAAACACCCCACCACCAAGAACTTAGAAGTTGTCCCTGGTACCTAAGTGGATCCTGCCCCCCTCGGGGGTAGATGGGCATAAAAAAATTGGCCAATCTGCCCCCAAGGGGGGCAGAAATGGGCAACACCTCTGTGCCCCCTTTAGGGGGCGACCCTTCCCAAAGGGGGCACCCCCAGCACAACACAAAACAAAACAAAAAAATCCCTGCCGTATTGGTGGTTTCTGCCCTCCTTGGGGGCAGATGGGCCTACAAAAATAGGGGCAGAGATGGCCAATACGAACTTTCTCCACTATAGGGGGGCGACAGTTGCCCAAGGGGTGCCCCCAAAAACACACCACACACATGAACACCACACAATCCCTGGGGCCTAGTGTGCTTCCACCCCCCCGGGGTCAGATCGTCCAAAAAATGGCTGGTCTGCCATCGGGGGGGCCGAAACAGAAAAAAAAATAGCCCCCCAAGGGAGCGACCCTTGCCTAAGGGGTTGCCCCCAAAATAAACAATAAAAACAAAATCCCTGGTGTCTAGTGGATTTCGCCCCCCCCCCCGGAGGCAGATCGGCTGAAAAAAAGGCGATCTGCCCCGGGGTGGGGGGGCGAAACACTAAAAAAATTGACCCGGGGGGGGGGGGGCGACCCTTGCCCAAGGGGTCGCCCCCAAAATACACACCAAAAATAAAATCCCTGGTGTCTAGTGGATTTCGCCCCCCCCCCGGAGGCAGATCGGCTGAAAAAAAGGCGATCTGCCCCGGGGGGGGGGGCGAAACACTAAAAAAATTGACCCAGGGGGGGGGGCGACCCTTGCCCAAGGGGTCGCCCCCAAAATACACACCAAAAATAAAATCCCTGGTGTCTAGTGGTTTTCGCCCCCCCCCGGGGGCAGATCCGCCGAAAAATCAGCGGATCTGCACACAGGGGGGGCGAAATACAAAAAAAAATTGCCCCGGGGGGGGAGCGACCCTTGCCCAAGGGGTCGCCCCCAAAATACACACCAAAAATAAAATCCCTGGTGTCTAGTGGTTTTCGCCACCCCCTGGGGGCAGATCGGCCGAAAAATCGGCGGATCTGCTACCAGGGGGGGGGGGCGAAATACTGAAAAAATTGCCTCCCAGGGGGGCGACCCTTGCCCAAGGGGTCGCCCCCAAAATACACACCAAAAATAAAATCCCTGGTGTCTAGTGGTTTTCTCCCTAACTATACTGCATCGGCAGTTATGAGCAATACCTTACTATGAGAAGAACACCATAACTAGACTTTACCTGGCTGAACCAGCTGCTGTTTAATTCTTCTCCATTGCTGGTCAACCATGGATATTACCCACATTCACAACACCCAGAGCTTAATACTGATTTCTAGATACTATTGCTTCTAAGGATATCTTTGTTTTTACAATATTTTCTGATCTCTGCATCTGAAACTCATTTATGTGCTGGAGTGTTTTGACATTGTGGGTGCTCAGTCACACCTCATGTCAAGACTACAGCCTCTTTCCCACATGCAGTTAGTCTCTTTATAGTACATTTAGGGACAGATTTACGTAGCCATTCATGCCGCAAACAGCCCGATTCACAGAATCTGGCCATTTGCAACATGAAAAAAATATGTTGGCATGCACCAATGCTATTTTGCGATTTGGTAATCTTTTTACTGAATCGCAAAATAGGTTTTCAAGTTGCTATTTGGTAGTGGCATGCAAAGCGCATCCCTTCCAAATAGTGATATATAAGATTGTTTTGCAACCATGAATTTGGTCGCAAAACAATTGCAGTTACCACCAACTTTAAGTAGGTAATAACCCATTTACAAACTGGAAGGGGTTCACATGGGACCCCTTCCCCTTTGTAAATGGAAGCGAAAATATTTTTTTAGAGCAGGTAGTGGTCCCACAGACCACTGCCTACTCTGAAAAAATTCAAAGAAAACTTTTCATTTTTTTGTTTGAAATACATCTTGTTTTCCTTCAAGGAAAACAGGCTGCATTTAAAAAAACTGCTTTATTTAAAAAGCAGTCACAGACATGGAGGTCAATGAGTGAAGCATTTCCCAATGGGGTCGCAGATTGGGACCTTCCTCATGAATATGGATGAGGTAGGTAATTTGCCACTCGCTAAATGTGTCTGAGACATATTAGTACATTTCATTTTGCTAGTCTCTAATTGTAAGTCTCAAAAAACGCAATTAGAGACTGTCGTGCTATGGTGTGGCTAAAGAGATGTGTGCTCAGCCACTAGCAGACAATCCTGTCAATAAAGATCTAGGGGCAACATTTTAACTTTTTTTTTTACATATTTGATACATATTTTATTTTTATTAGATCATTTTTTATTTTTTATTTTTTATTCAGATCATTATTAATGTTTGTGGGGGTCATGGAGATTGAGATGACTGCTTAGCTGGGCATGTTTACTGCAGTCATGAAGAGAGTGTGGGATAGAGAAAGCTTGATCTTGACAGGATAGCCCAGGAACTTGAGATGAAAAATGCAGTGAGGCACAGCAGGAAGTAAGTAAAGCCTGGATCACCAGAGAAGTGGAACACAAGGTGAGGAAAATAACAAGCCATCCTTCTCATGTGCTATCCAGTGCACCACTCAGTATTTCTTGAAGTGGTATTTACTTTAATGAACTGCAAGACGCCTCAATACCAAGATAAAGGAAATGGAGGAAACATGTGTAAAGAGAATTTAAATTCGAAATGCAATTGACAGTTCTGGGTTTAGAGCACAATAATAGTACTTTGACCCTGGGAGAGCAAAATTTGACACCAGCTCCTGAACACGGCATTAGGAAGATGGACATTCAGTACCCAGCACTCACCGTTTTCTCTCTGGTATTAATTAGTAACTGTTGCAAGCAGTCCCAAACAACCATCTTCTCTGCAGTTGGAAACCACATATTTATTTAGGGCCAGATGTATCATTATTTTGAATAGTGATAACCTAATTGTGTTTTTCTGCGAATAACAATTAGGTAATTGCTATTTGCATGTATGAATCTCCAGGAGTTTCATTTAACTTTTCCCAATGACTTGCAAATCGACCTATTTCATTAATATTCATGAGGTATGTCTCAATTTGCCACCCATTAGAAAACGCTAAAGTCACAGGGATGGTGGCCTGCAGGGCTCAGGAGACCACCATGTCTGTGACTGCGTTTAAATAAAGCAATCTTTTTTTTAAATGCAACCAGTTCTCCTTAAAGGAAAGAAGGATGTGTTTGAAAAAGAAAAAGGTTTCTTTCCATTTTTTGAAAGCTGCTCTTAAATTTTTTTTTCACATGCTTTCACAAAGGGAAGGGGTACCTTGACACGCCCTTCCTATTTCGATATGCACTTAGTCATCTGTTAAGTTATTTTGAGGCTTAAAACATGACAACTTTTTTAACCACACATTAGATATAATCACTCAATTTAATCGTAAACATTACATATTAATTCATTTGTCCAAGTATGCGTTCACTTAATGGTATAAATATTTTTAGCATGTAACAATCTCGCTGTACTATTTTAGAACACTTTATTTTATTAATGCTTTACATTCATATTAATAAAAAGACAATGGGTGGTGAAAAAGGTCTAAAACGGTGTACGGAAATCTTTAACATGCTAAGGCTTGGTGCCTGGACTTGCCTGGAATTGGTCTTACCCAGTTAAAAGCAGAGGTCAGCTGCTTGTCCCATGAAATATTAATTTCTCTGACAAAATCTTTTTCGAGTTTTACTCCACGATATCAATACATGTTTTTGATGCCCTTCTCTATTATTGTCCAAGTAGAATTTAAGTGCAAACTGGAATTACTGTATAGCACGAGGTGACTCCCAGAGGTTTACAAGAGTGTTTTCATCCAGTCGCCTCCATGATCCCATGCTGGAGAGGCACCGAGCTGCATGCGCTAAAGTGTTTTGTAATCAGTCTACATTCAGTTAACCAAAGGAGTGCTAACAGAGGAACCCTTACACCATTGTAAGTAATACGATCAGATGCATACAGGCCATCTTTCAAGCATGTCTATTGCAAGCAAATGTGATAATCGTAATCTTTTTGACAGAGGTTCAAGGCAAGAGATTCTAAGATGAGGCCAAAAAGAAGAAGGGACAATAGGAAAGCTTTTCAAATGAGTGGCTGATCTTAACACCCAGGGACATATTTACTAGGATTTGGCCTAGGGTAGCACCACAAGCCTTTCTGCTGTGCTGCCCTATGCCAATTTGAAAGAGCAGAAATGCATGGCATTTACATGATAAGGTGCAGGTATGTCCTGTCGCCCGTGCTGGCGCACAAATTGCTGCCTAGCGCCTTGGCAGTACTCTTTTTGTGCAGGAAGGGGCACCTTCCTGAACAAAAACAATCCTGGGAGGCTTTTTTCTCTTTCTATGTGTGCTGCAGGGTGCATCACACATAGAAAGAAGAAACAACGAGGAGAACTAAAGATATTGCTCCTCCTTGCATCTGTCCGCTGGAGGCGTACAGGATTGAAGCATTCACAGGTTTGCAGGATTTTGAAAACCTGGGAATGCGTCAAAGCCCATGGGTGTTACATGGGAACACCCACTACAAAACACATGGTACGCCTCCCTGACACAGTGTAAGGCAACGCAGCGACAAGCCCTGCGTTGCCACACAAAATATCTACAACGCCATAAAAAGCCACTCAAAGTGGCTTTCCGTAACCTTGTAGATATGGGTCTGTAGTATGCGCCGCCAGCGCGTTATGAAAAGGTGATGCACCGGCGGCGCATAGGACTTGTAAATATGCCCCCCAATGTCAAGTAACCAATGATCAGAATACTTTCGTAGGGAGACTTGCATAGCGCCTGCAGCAAAAAGACAAGCCTGTTACCAAAACCGACCTTTTCTTGCTTTAATAATAAAAATGTCCCACTTGCTGCTTCAAAGCTTTGGGCACATCTGCAGTGTAGACTGCCAGTGTGATGAGGTACATATATCCAAATCGACAGAACTAATAAAATTATGTGACAGGAATTTAAGATGTTTTGTAGGTATGAAGAATCCCTGATCACTTGAAAGTAGGACTCAAATGGCACGATTCAAACATGATTCAAACTATACACTGCAATACTCGAAACAAACTTAGAACTGCTGTTTAGCAATGAAATAGGCCTGTAGCTATCACATTCACCTGGGTCTTTTCCTGTTGACAGAGTAAGGTTTACAGTGGCCTGTGCCAGAACACTGAAGCCCTTCTAGCTTAGAATATTTTATTTGTAAGTTCTAAGAACAGTGTAATAGTGGAGGATGTTGTGGCCCAGCGCTTTACCTCTTTTTAACCGAGGTAGGTACCTGAAGTTATGTATATATAACTACTATGTACAGTGAAGAAATAAATATATTTACACTATGAAGATGTAGAGTGAAAAATGAAATATATACTTACCTACATATACTTTCTTGCATAATAGTGTGATAGTCATTAATCTGGGCACAATGTTATGCAGTAAGATATTTAAAACTCTATATTGTGGCAGAACATCCATTGAGCAGAAGCATTCACCACTACTCTGAAATTCTATGTCAAAATCCAAATTATAAGGTAGGATTGACAGAATTATTCAACAATAAAAAAACAAATTATGTTGCATAAGACGCCAAACTTTGTGGCATTATTCTCTAAATATTTTGTCATTTTAACAACTATCAATACTGTGTAGGAAAAGTTGCAATTCCTTAAACCAGTTTACCATCTGATACAGCAGTCAGTTACTGAAAGGTGACAAGGCAGGTGAAGAGTGACCCATTTACTTTTGCAAAAAGTCTTTCGCTGCACAGAACAATGTGTAGCACTTTTTGCTTAGTGAGTTTTAATCTGTTTGAATTGGAAATAAAATGTCATCAATCGCACATGTGCATCTCTAAGTAAATCAATGTATTTAAAAGTTGTCTGCTTGTCCAGTGCTGCCAGGCTCACCTTGCTCTGACCTGCACGTAGTACTTTTGGTTTTTGTGGGAACTGCATACTTACCTTTAGTTATAGTAAGATGGCGGCATGTATGGTGGCCCTTTAACGGCCCTCTGGCCCTTTTTGTTGTGAAGTTGACAATATGTTTTACTGGGCCTACTCGGATTTCTCTCCCCCATTTTTAGTGTACAATCATACAACACAACACCGACCCTCTGAGTAAGCTGTTACTGTGTAATTCACATTGAAGAAGGAATTGAGGAAACCAATCTCTCAATTAATCTGATGAAGGTAAAAACCTGTTCATTGAGTGATTACTTCTAATATGTGTCTACGCCCTAATGCAGTTAATGAAGGAATGTATTTCTGTTAAACTAATGGAATTTATTTCAATGTTACCATGTAAATCTTAGCTCGTTAATATGTGTGCGGGCATATCTAGTGCTGTGTATAGATGAGACACCTCATGAGAACTGTTAGTAGGTACAAAGGTTTATCTTTTACTATGTACCTGGCTTTTCATCATAGGTGTATGTCCAGTTATCAGGGAGGTTCTTACCTAAAGTGATGGTCAGAAATTATCATGTAATTACATTGCATAGCATTGCCCGTGCATCATGTGTGGTATTGCAAGAGCAACGCAATGCTAAAGTCAATGTTACCAAGCAATACAAGGCCGCATTTTTGTTGTCTTTTGGGATTCTGTGCACTTTGCCACTGCTAACTAGTGCTAAAGTGGTTGTGCTCTCTCCTTTAAAACATGGTGAAATTGCCTCACACCCAATTGGGTCACTTAATTTACTTGTAACTCCCTAGTAAAGTTGTGTGACATACCCCTAAGGCCTATAAATTAGGAAGCTACTAGTGGGCTTGCTGCACTGACTGTGCCACCCACTTAAGTAGCCTTAACATGTCTCAGGCCTGCCATTGCAGCCTACGCGTGCAGTTTTAAGCTGCCATTTTGACTTAGCAAAATAAATCTTTTGCTAGGCCTAAACCTTTCTTTTTAATACATACACGTTAAACTAGGGTAGGCCTTAAACGGCCCACAGAGCAGGGTGCAGTGTATTTAAAAAGTTAGACATGTAGTTTTAGGTTTTACAGGTCTTTTTGTGAAAAACTCTTACATTTGTTTTTCATTACTGCAAGGCCTACCTCTCCCACAGGATAACATTGGGCTACGTTATTTCATTTAGGGAGTGCTAAATTTCAATTAAGAGCAAGTGTGAATGTTTAGCTTGGTGTCTAAAGAATTCTACTTTAAAACCCTCTTTAATGGTAAAGTCAGATTTTAAACCACAATTCTGAAAGTGCCACTTTTAGAAAGTTGCCATTTTTTTGCCTAAACCATTTAGGCCCATATTTATACTTTTTGACACAAACTTGCGTTAGCGCAGGTTTGCGTAAAAAAGTAGAGTGCCGCTAGTGCCATTCCAGAACCCCAGCTGGGTGCCATATTTAAGGCCCGGTTAGTGTCAAAATACATGATGCTAATCGGGTAGGGGAGGCGTAGGGAAAACTGGAGGTTGTGTGTGAAGGAATGGCGTTAGTCAGGTTAGAGTAAAAAAAATGATTCATATCCTGACTAGCGTCAGTTTTGTGACGCACAACCCCCATGGACATGACTCCTGTCTTAGTAAAGACAGGAGTCGTGCCCCCCCAGCCCAACGGCCATGCCCAGGGGACTTATGTCCCCTGGGCATAGCCATTGAGAACAGTGCCATGTAGGGGGGCCCAAGTTAGGCCACCTTATGGCACTTTAAAAATAAATAAATAAATAAACACTTACCTCCACTTATCTATACTTACCTGGGATGGGGTCCCCCAACTTCCGCTGTCCCTTTGGTGTGGGTAGGGGTGTCCCTGGGGCATGGGAGGGCACCTGTGGACATATTCCATGGTGTTCCAGCATTGAAATAGGCCCATAGGTCCCCTAACACCTGCCCTGACCCAGGTGTTAAGGCGCTATGGCCTTCGAGTCATTTTTTGCCCAGGAACGCCTACCTTGCATCTCATTGACGCACTGTAGTTTTCTGCAGCCAAAAAATGACTTTAACTCCAATATTTTGGCGCCAGACATGTCTAGCACCAAAGTATAAATATGGAGTTGAGTTTGCGCCGGATTTGTGTAAAAAAATGATGCAAATCTGGTGCAAACAGAGTATAAATATGCCCCTTAGTGCCTGCAGCCTGTCTCCTGGGTCACAATACTAGGTGTAACTGGTATTTGGTCTTTGTGTATTGCTGCCAGACAGCAATTCAAAGGAACATAGGTGTTGAGTGAGACGATGGGCCATTTCGGATTTCTGACCACACTTGCACATCACAAAGGCTCTACCTGAGCACAGTTACAAAGGGTTTTACACTAATCTATTGTGATCCTGGACAAGCTGGGGCCAAGGCAGGGGTGGCTTGAAATTCCATGCGTCTCTGGGGCTGAAAACCTCCAGAACCTTCTCCTTCTTCAAAGTGGGCACCAGGTATAAATACTGGTCCTGCAGACCCATCTCTTCAGTACAACTCTGGACCTGTGGAAAGTCAGAAGGACTATTGTGCTGGCCTGCAAGAAGGACTGCTAATTGGCTATCCTACTGCCCTGCTGCACTGCTGCTCTGCTGCCTGAGTTTAAGGACTGGACCTGCATTTTGAACCCAGGACTCCTATAAGGGCTATGTGGCTGGCCTCCTGATCAGATCCTCAGGGACAGAAAAAGCTCTAACCACCTTGAACCCAGCACCTTGACTCTGTCTGTTGTGAGTACCACCTCTTAAGTGGTGCAACCCCAAACCTGGAGCCCTGGAAATGGGCCTAAAGTTGCTCTCCAAGCCCATGTGTGGTTCCGTGTGCAGAAGTGATCCAGTGGGGAACATCTTCTTGCAATCTCTTTGGAATCACCACTGCACAATGCATCCCCTATGCAGACCTTCACATCGCAGCCTGCAGCTCCCTCAGAACCATCACTGCATGATGCGTCCTCAACTTACGCCTTCGCATCACAAGTCCCTCATCAATGGCATGTACGACAATGATGCAGGACTCTGCGTTGGAGCTCTGCAGCTTCTTTGGAACTGCCATTGTGCAACGCATTTTCGACGCAGGACTTCCCATCGCAAGCCCCTCATCAATGACATCCTCGATTACGATGCAAGACTCTGCAGCTCAGCCCCTCAGCTACTCGGAACCACCATTGCACAACACATCCTTGATGCAGGATCTCTCAATGATTAGCAAACCAGGTTATAAGGTAATCTTGTTCATCCAGCCTAATTTGGGCTCTGCAGCCAGCGCACACTCCATCGCAATCAGACTGAACTTGTGACTTTGTCCCGGTCTACTGTGACTAGATAACCACAGTTGGTGCTTTGTGCATCTAGGTACTACTTGACTTAAAACTTTAAAATTGCATCTTGCTCAACTAATTGGATTTTTTGTGGTTTGGTATCAAATAATTTAATGCATTTTAATCTAATTTTCAAATTTGGTGTAGGATTTTCCTTGTGTTGTAATTCACTTTTTACTGTTTGAAATGTTGGACAAATACTTTACACGTTGCCTCTAAGATAAGTCTGACTGCCTGTGTGCCAAGCTACCAGAGAGTTAAGGGGAGGTTAATTTGAGGTTTGCTTGTGTTTCACAGTGACAGGGATTGTGATTGCACTTTGAGTAGGATTTCACCCCCCTCAACTAGTAACCCAGTTTCCAACACTCCTTATAAATGTCCTGCCTGCAACTCAAACACCCTTGCACTGTGACACAAGGGTTCCTGTATTGGCGCCAAGCAGCAGATTGTGCAGCAGTGAATATAGTAAATATGGCGCATCCCTGCCCTCTCAACATTGATAAATCTGCCCCCAGGGCTCCACCCATATCTGTCCCGTAGGTATGTTTCTTTTAGGTAGGACCTATAGCCTGCTCCTTGTTACTGGGAGTTTGTTCTCATGGAGCCAACTCATTCTAACTTGATGGGACCTTCACAAGAAAGACTGTAAAAAACATGTCTAGAAACACTATTATTCTTTTATATTCATGTTAGTTAACACACATTGAAAACAACATATGTGTTGGGACCTATGTTCAGAGCGGTGTCAACATGTTTGACTTCCAGTGTTATGGGCAAATTCGTCTGGATCAATGAATTCTAAAATGTAAACATAGGGTGTTCCAGTGGGGAATGTTTGTCTCAGTATTCTAGGTCCACTGCAAGAACAAATAGAAGTGAGTAAAGTTTTTTCAACAACCACCCATAGCACATCCAAGTGTGTTGATTTAATTGATTATGCAATTTCCGAGCAGGGACATTTTAAGGATTTTGGGGGCTGTTTTGCTTCACTAATGACAGAGCTGGAACACTAATGCACTGACAAAAATCTCTGGAATGCGCTTCTTAGTCTAAAGAAAACATTTATTAATTCACTTTGCAAGGTTTGTAAAGGAAGGTCCGCATGCTGAGAGCACACTTTTAAAAAAGATCACAGCAATGAAATAAAAACATGTACAAATGATTTTCCACTGCAATATACACAGCAAATATATGCATCTGTATGTATGTATATATATCGCAATGCAAAGCAGATAACAATCTGCTTCATCTCCCTCCTATCAGCATCAGATCGCCAGATCCCAGAATCGATTGTGGAGAGAGAGAGATCAGTTATCCTCACGGGAAGGATGACACACCACAGCATCCTGAGCATGTCTGAGATCTCAATTACCCACACCAGTCCACCTGATCTCATCATCTTATACTTTGAACAAACAAGAGAGGAAAATTCTAGAAACTCCCTCTCACTGCAGAAGTTTATTATTCAAAAAATGCTGATTACTTTAGGCCAGCTTTGAAAAGAACACATCAGGACTTGGCCAAAATCCAAAGGTGCCACCTCAAAAAAAAACTTTCTCTGCCATACTAGTACATTCTTATAAGCCTAAGCCCTTGGTGGGAAAGAACACAAAAACAAGCAGAATAAAACATGAGCACATTGTATAACGTGGAAAACTACTTGCAGCTTTTAACGTGGTGGTGGCCAATGCTAAAGTAAAGTCAATAGGCAAAATGAAGTTGGTGGTCACTAATGTGATGGTGTGCTGCTAGGCTAAGTGTAACGTGGAGTGGGTGGCCAAAACACAAATATCATTACACTCCACCCTTTTGACCAATGACTCATATACCCTATAGTCCTAAAATCAACTTCTCTTTTTTTTCTTTTAAAAACACTACAAGCAAATGAGGTATGCATTGTGCACAACAACATAATGAAATGACAAGAGCACATTCAGATATTATAAACATCTAAACCAGGCACACCTACAATAAAAAGACTTAAGCTTAGATACTCTGATTGGGATGATAATTGAATCACAGTCTTCACTTAATTGAATAGTGTCTCTAGGATAACGAGTTGGTGTAGAGTTAGATGGAAACATCATGAGTCCTAATCATGTAAAGGTACACGGTCCACCTGTAATGTTTGCTGGAATGTAAAGTGAGGTTCCCATACGAGAATTGTGAGCCAAGTGGCAACTTAAACCTGTTTAATGTGACTGGCAACAGTCATCAGGTGATAACAATCCATGTGGTTGGTTTCATTAGAATTGCAATCAAATAGGTTGATGGGGCATCCACGGTACTCTGCATTGTTCCCATGCAGAACTTTTATCTGTGGAGCACAACTTGCACCAAAATGATCCATGGTTATTGCCCTTCAAAAGCAGCAGGGGTGTTGCGCAACGTGATTGATCAATCAGGTTAAGGTTGGGGGTGCTCTCCCTTCCAACGGCACACGCACACGCCCAAAGGGAGACCACAGAGCACACTCATTCTCAGAGGCAAGTTGTGGTATGATCTGAAAAAGAAACAAATATGATCTTTCTTACAAATAACATTTGTCAGCTGAAATGGGCTCCTATTTTCCTTTCCTAGTTTTATGATCAGCAGGACATTATTAGGGCCCTTGGCTGTAATTTCCGCAGGTTCTGGAGGACCATTTGGGGATTCCACCCACACCTTAGCACCAGGGTTTTGTCAGAAGGGCTGTAGCAGTCCCTTTCCTCACCAATCCTCCATACACTGGACCTATGAAACGTTGGGCAGTTTTGTAAGAATGTAGGTCAAGACCTGCAGATTCTGTTGTGGCTCTGTAAGGAGCTGAAGATCCAGGTTTTATTTCCCAGTACACAATTGTGTTGGTGGCCACATGTGGTTGTATCAGGAGAGTTTCAACATTTTGTAATGGTCTGTTATTCAGAATCTGGAGGGCTTCAGTTAAATGCTCTCTCCAGTTTTTCAGAGTCCCATCAGATAATTTGTTAGTCCAGAAACCTGTTCTTCTCTGCTTTTGCCACCTGCTCCAAACTACCTATTGTCCCTGGATAGTTACATGCAACACAATGTCTCCTTCCTGCACTGTCCACAAGTCTAAAACATGTTGAATTTTTATTTTGCCAAATCAGAAGCACACTGCTGCTCTTCACCCCATTCAAACTCCTGTTTTTTTTCTTGTCACTTTGTACCAAAGGGTTAAGATTTTACTCAGATGAGGGTCATGCTGCCTCCAAAAATCAAACAATCCCATGAATGCTGTGTCTCTTGCTTATTACGAGGGGTGGCAAACTCCAAAATCTTTTGTTTTACCTGTAGCAACATCTCTCTATGTCCTGGACACATTTTACTCTGCAAAATCTCCCTGAATATATCATTAACATCCTTAACTTCTTGCTGGGTGTAATTTGTTAAAGAATGCATTTCAACTCCTGCCAAAAACTGTGGGCTTCTCTGTATTTTTGTCCAAATATTGGCTAAGCACGAACTACATTCTATTCACGTAGCTCACATTGGCCCCCACCTTTTTTAACCTTCTCATTACGGGAATGTGAAAAATCAGCTTTCCCTGCGACAGCTTAGTAGATATCAGCCTTATCTTGCAATAACTTATTCTGACAAGACAGCATAGTTACAGTATTTATTGTGTCAATAAATTGTTTCTCTGATTTATTTTTCTCAGCATCTAACTGTTTACACTTCTTATGCATTTTTATGTAAGCAGACAAAAGTATCCTAACCCTCCTGTCAAGAACAAAAGGGGCATCATTCCATTCAAAAAGCACCTTTTCTAAACATGTAAAAACATTCAATCATTTTGTTTTATCCAAGCACCCATCCCAAAATTTAGAAAGTCCTGATAAACAAGAAAACACATTTGCCAAGACATCATAAGGCATTTTAATTTCATATGCATTTTCAGAAAAGGTTTGCGGTGCTTCCTTTAACTCTCTGAATAAAAACATATTTTCACTTTTGAATCGTACACTTTCAACCTCCCTTTAGACTGTCCAACTACGGCAAAATGTTTTGCTTCAATAATGACTGAGCTGAAACACTCATGCACTGACAAAAATCTCTGGAATGCGCTTTTTAGTCTAAAGAAGACATTTATTAATTCACTTCACAAGGTTCGTAAAGGAAGGTCAGCATGCTGAAAGCACCCATTTAAAAATAATCACAGCAATGAAATGAAAACAGGTACAACTGGTTCTCCACTGCAATATACACAACAAATATATGTATCTATGTGTATATATGAATATCACAAAGCAAAGCAGATAAGAAGAATTAAAAAGTATGCATCACAATGAGGCACGGGCACATCTGCTTCATCTCCCTCTTATCAGCATCAGATCGCCAGATCCCAGAATCGATCGTGGAGAGAGAGAGAGATCAATTATCCTGATGGGAAGGATGACACATCTCAGCGTCCTGGGCATGTCTGAGATCTGAATCACTCACACCAGTCCATCTGGTCTCGGCCTCTTATACTTTGAACAAAAAAGAGAGGAAAATTCTCGAAACTCCCTCTCACTGCAGAAGTTTATTATTCAAAAAATGCTGATTACTTTAGGCCAGCTTTGAAAAGAACACATCAGGACTTGACCAAAATCCCAAGATGCCCCCTCAAAACAAAACCGTTCCATGCTGTCCTAGTACATTCTTAACAGCTTAACCCCTTGGTGGGAAAGAACACAAAAACAAGCAGAATAAAAACATGAGCACATTGTATAATGAGGAAAACTAATTGCAGCGTTTAACGTGGTGGTGGCTAATCCTAAAATAAAGTAAATATGCAAAATTAAGTTGGTGGTCACTAATGTGACGGTGTGCTTCTAGGCTAAGTGCAACGTGGAGTCAGTGGTCAAAACACAAATATCATTACATGAGCCCTGGACCAAACATCATTTGGGGGCCCCTGTTCAGAACAGGTTTGAATTTATGATCTAATTTCATCTCTTTCATGCCCTCTTTGGTCAGGTCACTGATAGTGCAAAGGTACACTCGTCCAAATTCTAAATGTGAATAGTAGATGTGAAATATTCAGGGATAGTAACGTGTGTTTTCAGTATTGAAACACAGCAGCAGCTCACTAATATTACTGCAAATAATCTCTGTTACTCCCTCTCATTTCTCTTATGTAATATTCTGTTTTGAGCTAAAATAACTTTTTTAATGTACGTTACAGGAAACAGACAGCATTTCCCTGGAAAATGTCTGTAATAGACTCACACATCACCCACATTAAAATAAATTTAAGGAAAACGGTATTTAAAACAATATGTTTAAGAATTATTCAAGGTCATCAGGGCGAGACCCTCCGCAGAACAGAACTGGCTCTGAAAAACGCCCCCTGAAAGGCTGGGGCCCTGGGCCAGAGCCCACTTTGCCTTTATCTTAGAACGTCTCAGTTTTTGAGTTACCATGGTGTACAAGGAGATGCTTCTACAAGGATAATGTTTGGCAAATACCCTGCTAGGGTCAGGTTATGGTAACTTAGAACTTAAAGGCCTCATGAATGACTCCAGTGGAAATTTTGAAAAATATCAATCATCAGGTCCTAACGGTAGATGCCACACTTGCCCAAGCTGCACAAGGGTGCTGTCACTTTCAACGGGAGGGTTTTAGTAATGGCTCAAATTGCCGGTATAGCTTAGTGCAGATTGATAAAACCCGGTCAAGCAAGCCAGCATAAAGCGTGTTTTACCTCTCATGTCAATGAGTGGCAGGCCAGATGCATGGGAGTAATTGTGATGCTGACATTTAAGGTTCAGGGACCATAGAGGGAAAGGAAATGATATCAGATGTCAATGTGGACCATGAGCTGTGATTGTACGTGTGAAAACAAATTCCATCCTTTAATAGGATATTAAATCTATGTGGGTTGCATAATAAACATCAAAATTCATAAGGAAATGTATGACTTAAAGACAAACATAAATCTGAAAAAACGTATGACTTTATCGAACATTTGTTATGTAAACAATGTTCTGTTGTGTACGTGTGTTTAAGAGGAATGGGAATTGCAAATTAAAGGTGCCAAATTTGAATAAATTAACCTGTGCAAGGAAACACTAGTCAGGCACACAGTGAACTGGTGTTAGCCTTATAAAAATAGAGTCCCTATACCTTAAATGTGAATATCAGTGCAAAATGTCATGAGAAGAGGGAAACCGGATTTTTAACTCTCTGTCATCCTCATAAACACCTGTGAGTAAAAAACATATCTACAGTTTAGTAAGGTTGTGTAAGGGCGGCTGGTCAAAATGTGAAGGTTATAATGAGGAAGAAAACGTCTCTTACTTTCCCCTTGTGGTGGGTAATTGAGAACAAAAAAATTAAAGCTGTTTAAAAAATATAGAGGATGTATATCCCATTGAAAGACTGCTGTGGTATTGCAGGTAAGAGCTGCCACCTATTCAGCTGCTGTAATGTTGAATGTGTGGGGTTCTATGGAGGAATCTTGGAAGGACTTGAAAAACCTAGGAGGTGTTTGGATAGCCAAGACACTTTCCCCTGCTTTTCATAATGAAAGCCTTTAACCTTTCATCCTGTGTCATCTTTACCAGCAAGCCTTCTTTATTACACCGGCGACAAGGATGGGATACAAGCCCCAAATGGGAGTTGGTGAACACAATACGTGAACTATTGTCTCCCTCAACTAAGGAAGAGTTGTTGTGTTGAGAGAGTGAGGATGGTTGACTGCTTGTAAAGTTTGATAAATGGGTGGTATAATTTTGTGTCTTTAAAGGGTATTAGTATCTTGAGTTGGTTTCACCAAAGAGATATTGGTCCCATGAAGAATTTGAAAGATCTTATAGTGTTTGATACTCCTTTTTGCACATCCAGGTTTGTGACAATGATGTGCGGCTTAATTTCAGTGATCTTAGTGTTTCAAAGAACCATGGAGAAGGTATTCAAAGGAATTATTGTGGTCTAAGTGTATCTGGATGATGCTTTGGTAGCGGTGAGCAAGAACATGATGAACAAGTGAGGGAAGTTCTTAAGAGTTGAATCTGTGTCTGAGGTTTTGGACAAGATTGAAGAATATAGTCTGGATGCAGAGGCAAGCACATGTGTGTATTGTTAAAGGGAGCATTATTACAGAACATGATTGGAAAAAAGTGTTGAGGAGGATAGTGTTTTGCAATAAGTTCTAACCAGTATTAAGAAGAAAGGGTGGAAGAAGAAGGGTCATGGAAGTGAGGAATGCAGATAATTTGGATTGTGAAGGATGAATTGGCTGACATTTTTGGTTTGCTTTATAGAGGTACTAGGTTGATTCCACCCATGTATTTCAGAGAGGTTTTAACAAAGTTGACACATATTCATATTAGTGGCGCTGCACAAATCTCCATGTAGAAAGAGAAGTGAGGGATTATGTGCAGTGATCAGTTAGAGATAAGATCATGAAGCCTTGTGTCCAACCCACGGTGATCATGGAGTTACCTGTAGCCCTTTGGAGTGACATTACTTTAGACATTGTAGGTCCTATTGAAAGTTCAAGTAGGCAATTGTATATAGTGATGATTTTAAATATGTACTACAGATTCCCTAATGTTTTTTAAAGTGAGTGGGATTGAAACTAAGCATATTGTAGAGTGTTTAGGAAAGGTATTCAGGAGGGAAAATTTGTCAAAGATGATTTTGACGGAAAATGAAGTGCTACCAGTTTACAGGGTGATGGAAGAGTTTCCTAAAAGGAATGGACTAAAGTAATTGGGGAAAGCTGAAAAGAAGAAGTCGATAGATGGGTGTAGTTTTACATGTTGACTCCACACTCAGTTGTCAAAAGGTCACTGTTTGGATTGATTAGAGGAAGAAAAGCTAATTCCTTTGTTTCGCCTTACTTGGTGAATGAGAATTGTACTGATATCAGTGATACATACATGGAATGGATTAAGGGAGACATGGTTAAATATAAAGCAAGGAAATCATGGTTTGATGTTATAAAGCTGACAAGAGAACAATGGTAGAGGTTGGTAATTGGGTTATGATTACGAGACCCAAATTATTTGATGCTGCTTTCACCAAAGTGTCCATCTGTATATTTTCCAAGATCCACCATGAATTTACAGGTTTTAGGGTGTGATTTACATCTCAGTAAATGGAATATTCCATCACAAATGTGACGGATATCCCGTCAGCCATATTATGATCTCCAAAGGATATAGTGGGATCATAATACGGTGGATGGGATATCCGTCAGGTTTGTGACAGAGTATTCCATCCGCTGAGATCTAAATCAGGCCCTTAGTATGAGGAGTTTGAGCAAATGCTAATTTGGATATCTCTGTCTTCAAAGAACAATGGAGGGCGAGGAGGAGGTCAGAGTGTCTTATTGATCTGTGAAGTCCTTAAGGGTAACCTCAATCATAGTTGGCACTTGGATTTCTATACACAGTAAAACATTCCAGCATGCTTTTATTTTGTTTAGTTTTGAGTGTTTGTGGGGGCAGATTCCTTTGTTAACAATATGTAAGCTCAGTGTTTAAGGTATAACGGGGGCTAGAAAGAAAGGTTTCTTTCTTAGATTTTCCCTTTTCCGATTGCATTATATCATTAATCCTTATGTGCGCTACTCACCTTGCAAAGTTATCTTTAGATCCTACTAACCTTTGACAAATGTTATTGGCACAATGTGTTTAAAACTATCATTTTGGCTACTTCATATTTCCAGGCAAATCCTTTGAGGAGTGCCTCAGATCACCTTGTAAAATGCAAAAAGATGTATTCTGGTTCTATCAGTCTTTCCCCGCATTTTCCACTTTTATGTCTAGATAGGGCATAAAGGCACACTCGGGGTTTGTGCTCAACTTTGTATTTGGGTTTACCCACAGGTAAAAGTTGATAGCACCAACATGAAACTCCTTTCAGTGAGCAACATCTGCTCCAATTTGTAATTTAGCACAGCAATCATGCTGATTATAAAATGTTTTTGAGCATGATGTGGTTGATGTGCTAGGCTCCTAGTCAGCATAATAGACAAGAAACTGCACTATGATTTTTAAAATTAAGAAGAATCGGCAAATAATGAAAGTTGTTCACTGTCTTTTGGGTGCTGCTCTAATACATGTTAGAGAGCAAACATTATTAAACAAATATGAGTAAATACATCATATTAATATTGTGTACTAAAAGGCCTAATTAGAGAAACATGTACTAAAAATGTAAAACGTTCATGTCTGAAATGTGGTTGACATGGTATTCGCCATCTAGAATTCTATGTGAAATAATAAATAACGTTGAAAACACATTTTGATGAATCATAACCGTTTGTACTGACAAAAGATAATTGATGAGTAAAACTAATAGTTTGAAATTATTATTGACTAATTAAATAATGTACTAAATAGGAGTTGAATATTAGAATTGTTTTATTACTCATGTATTAGCATAAGTAAAAGGCCTAAGCTTTAGTATTTTTCCACAGTACATTGTTTGAGATGTTTTGCTAACTTCTTTGAAAATCTTTTGCAAACATTATTTATTAGCTGTTCCATTGAAAACTCACAGTGGAAATCTACTGCTTTTTCACTCTGTCCATTACCACTGGCAGCCCAAAGTGAGCCTAGTAGAACTACTGGGGAGGGGAATTCGGGGGAGAAGGGACATATTGTCACCAAGCAGATTGTATCTGAAGTTAATCCACCTGTAAATGTTCCAGGGGAGCTGGCTGCTTTGCCATCCAAGAGGTGTCCATCAACTGATAAAACTCAAGACTTGAAACTTTTTTGTTTGAATGTGGCCGGATTGGCTTCAAAGTTAGAGGTCGAGGGTTGGAGGCTATTTCTATCAAAGTTTGATATTATCTTTATGCATGAAACCTGGGCTGTTTCAGAATTGGTTATTGGTGGATACACTAGCTTTAGTAAGTTTGCCACCTCCTCACCTTCAGGTCGCACTAAAGGGGGTCTGGTGGCCTGGTTTAAGGTCAGTCTTGGTTACAAGGTCTTACCAATAACAATGGACTCAGATGGAATTCAAGAGTTTGAAGTTCATTGGTGTGGCAAGTTAAGAATTTATCTGGTGAATTACTACAATAACTTTGCATTTACTAACAACTTTTTCTTTATTGACCTCTCTCTAGCTATCAGTTGTTTGGCTGATAGGGCTCACGCGAGTGGCGGGCCCTTTAATGTACTTTTGGCAGGGGATTTCAATGCCAAACTGAGAGATATATCCACCTCAGTGGATTCTCCCGTCTATCCCGCTTGTAGGGAAGTGGATCAAATGGAGCTGAACCCAAAGGTATGGCACCTATATGCCCTCCTTCTGGTGGACGACTTGGTTAGCCCCAAATCCTGCCCAGATATCGAGGTGGCACCAACTTTTATTGGTCGGGCTGCAGCTCCAAAACTGATTACATATTTGTTTCCCACCTTACTGACCAATTAGCTTGAAGTGATTCCCTCAGTTTTCAGTGACCATAACCCGTTGGCGATCAAACTTAAAATGCCCTTCCAGACTAAACCGAGAGAACTAGGTCCCAGACTAAAACTAGGACAATGGACAATGGTAGGAGGGTAGTTTGGTGCTCAGCAAATCTGGCGTTTATTATGGACCAGTTGCAAACCTCCCCCCATCACTACAAATATTAAGTCAAATAAGCAGTGGGGACCCTGCCATTTGCCTAACAGGTTTTGCTGAGCTCACATTTTAAATTAGGGAACTCATGAGTAGACCAATTAAAAATGTCCCTTTGACTGGCTGTCCGTGGTTTATAGATCATGTAGGGTAGCCAATTCCTACCCGCACCAGGTGCTTAGCCAAAATCCCAGAGACAAAACCACTGTCATTGCTTGTAGAAAGGCATATATCTATGCGGTAAAACAGGGGAAGGCTGGAGTTAAGATAGAGCAGTGGGAAAATATAATAGAAGCCTCTAAAAAGAAGGACTCCCAGGCTTTTTGGAGGTTAGTCCAGGCTGGCCTCTCAGATGTCAAACTGCCAGAAGCAATTACAATCCATATCCCCCCTGATGCTTGGATTGGCCATTTTTCAGGTATCTATGGTGCTAACGAGGTGAGGGGTCAATCTGTACAGATAACTTTACCCTTGAACCCTGGTTCCCTCTTTTTAGAGAGTGAGGTCCTAAAGGCGATTCGTGACAGTCTCCCAAATAAGGCCCCTGGTCCGGATGGGATCCCAATGGACCTTTTCTTAAAATACTCAGGCCCATATTTATACTTTTTGACGCAAAACTGCGCTATCGCAGTTTTGCGTCAAAAAAATTAGCGCCGGCTAACGCCATTCTGAAGCACCATGCGGGCGCCGTATTTATTGAATGACGTTAGCCGGCGTTAGCCGCCGGCGCCGTCTGGTGTGCGTTAAAAAAAACGACGTACACCAGGCAGCGCCGGCATAGGGAGATATGGGGCTTGGGCGTCAAGAAATGGGGCAAGTCAGGTTGAGGCAATTTTTTCGCCTCAACCCGATTTGCGCCATTTGTTTTCACTCCCAACCCCCATAGAAATGACTCCTGTCTTAGCAAAGACAGGAGTCATGCCCCCTTGCCCAATGGCCATGCCCAGGGGACTTCTGTCCCCTGGGCATGGTCATTGGGCATAGTGGCATGTAGGGGGGCACAAATCAGGCCCCCCTATGCCACAAAAAAATATTAAAAAAAACACTTACCTGAACTTACCTTAATGTCCCTGGGATGGGTCCCTCCAGCCTTGGGTGTCCTCCTGGGGTGGGCAAGGGTGACAGGGGGTGTCCCTGGGGGCATGGGAGGGCACCTCTGGGCTCCTTCAGAGCCCACACGTCCCTTAACGCCTGCCTTTTGCAGGCGCTAAAAAACGGCGCAAAAGCGGCATACGTAATTTTTTTTGACCCGCCCACTCCCGGGCGTGAATTTTGCCCGGGAGTATAAATCCGACGCACATGCCTCAGAGTCGATTTTTTAGACGGGAACGCCTACCTTGCATATAATTAACGCAAAGTAGGTGTCCACGCTAAAAAATGACGCTAACTCCATGGACTTTGGTGCTAGACGCGTCTAACGCCAAAGTATAAATATGGAGTTAGTTTTGCGTCTAAATTGCGTCAAAAAAAACGACGCAATTCCGGCGCAAACGGAGTATAAATATGCTCCTCAGAGTTTTGGGCCCCTTTATGACCAGGATTTTTAATATGGTGTGCAGGGTTGGACCCCCCATATCGTGGCAAACTTCTGTAGTGGTTCCAACTTTAAAAAAAGGCAATACCCTGGACCTGAGGTGTTATCGGCCAATCTTGCTGCTTGACTCCTCATCAAAATTAATGGGGAGGGTGGTTTTGGAACGTTTGATCTCTTGGGTGCAGGAGAAAAAAAATATTTCTTGGGTCCAATATGGTTTCAGGAAAGGTCTGGGCACTATTGAGCAGTGCCTGACCCTTTACCTCCTTGAGGCCAAGTAAAAGTATGTGAAAGGTGGGTCCATTCACTTGGCGTTTATGGACTTGTCTAGCGCGTTTGATTATGTTAATAGGGAAAAGCTCTGAGCAATTCTTCTAAACATGGTTCTTGATAAGGGCCAAGTACATCTTTTGAAACTCCTTCACCAGAGTCAGAGGACAAAAATAAGGAATGGGTTGAATGGCGAGACCACCTCACATTTTGGTGTGTCAGGGTGTTCGCCAGGGTTGTGTCCTCGCCCCCATTCTATTTCTTTTATACATTAATGACCTAGAGAAAACCTTTCTACAGGAGCTGATGTGCCCCGCAAACACAATAATGCCATTCCAGCCCTACTGTATGCGGATGATGCAGTCTTACTGACGAGGACAGCAGATGGGCACAAACTGCTAGAGAATAGCTTTGTTGAGTTCATGAAAAATGTAGATCTGGAACCCAACTGCTCAAAGACCTTTGTAATGGTTTGTGGCTCTGAAAATACCAAGACGCGATCTATGCGGATAGGAGAACAAACTTTAACAAAAGTATGTTCCTTCTCGTATCTGGGGCTAGAATTTGACGAAGCATGTATTTGGCGTCCCTGCTTAAAAAACAGGGTATTATGCATGGTGCATACAGTAGGTATTACCCACTCCCTGGCCGCCAATATAGGGTAGAGGCAGGTTGCCCCCATATTGGAGGTTTATAAGAGAAAATGTCTGCTGGCTGTGGCCTATGGCATGGGGTTGTGGGGGTATAAAGATGCTGGGAACCTTCAGGTAGAGGAAAATCAATTCTGTCGCCAGTTGTTGGGTGTCCTGTCCTCTACTCCCCATTTTTCAGTCTACCAGGAATTGGGTCTTGAATACTCACAGGATAGAATTAGCGTTGCCCCGTTGGAGCTGTGGTGTGCAATTTGGCTTAGCAAAGAAGCCGCCCTCAACCAGCTGATAGTTCATGATTGCCTTCTTAGTGATCCTGCTTGTTCAATCCCATGGCTGAAATACATCAAAGGACTTCTGAATAAAGTGGGTTGCCCACATTTGTTTAAAAATCTGCATTTGATTATCAAAAAAGACAAAATGTGGATGTGTGACCGCTTCCTTGAGATAAGGTGGGCGGCTTGTGAATTAAATGAAGTGGTCAAGGTAACTGTCAAAGATTACTATATGGTACAAAGGTGCCCGGGCCCAGCCCCTTATTTATTGTTTGTACATAATGTGTATGAGGGATTGCTTTTAACCCGCTTCAGACTAGGGTCCCTTCACTGGTTACTGTCCTTTCCTCAAAGACAGTTCTCCTCCAGCACTATCTGTATCTGCCCCTGTGATGAGCACTCCCCACAAACGCTGCTACATTTTATGTTCTGTAAATACTATGCGTCTCTAAGAACATTGCACTTGGTACCTCTGTTGTGAAATTATAGCTCTACCAGTTGCAGGGCAGCTTTGCTTTTTCTTTGCCAGTTAAACGATTATGAGGTATTTAGCTCCGTGGGCCATTTTTTTTAAAGGATCGGTAGTCTGGCGTAAGAGGATGCTGTTTTAAAACAGTTGGGATGATTTGTTCGTAGGCGAGGACATGTAAGTGTTTTTAATATTTTATATGTTTTTTACATTTCATGTGGTAGGTGAATTGCATATAGGAGAGGACCTTAAGTGTTATTTATATTTTATATGCCTCATTATCTCGTGTGAATTTTAGTATCTTGAACTTATGTATGTCTCGGTGATTTGCCTGTATGTTTTTACTGGTGTTTCTTTTGTGGATATTATTATATCCGAATAGAGTTTACTACTACTACACTCTGTCCATTCTGTACTTCCTTGTGATAACTATTGGACATTTTAACAATGGGCATTAGTTTCTGGTAGGAAGTAATGTCAGTTAAAGTGTCATGTTCTGTGCTGTTTTCCACAATGTTATTATTCTGTGGAAACTGCTGACTGGAGAAGAGAGTCAACATGGGCCTCTCTCGAAGAATCCATGAAAAAAGTTACAATGTGAAGAAAAAATGTAATTGGTTGCTCACTGTCACACTGCATCGTCTTGTCCAATAGGGGGTCTAGCTAGTGATTTTCTGGACTTTAATCAGGCAAAGTTCTAGATGATGTAAGTCAGTTCTGTTGTAGGTTATGTCTAGTTCTGTTCCAGTTGACAGATTCTAACAGTTGAGATACCCTAGGCCCAACATTACTGAACTGTTTCCCCATTCATGTTCATGATGCCGTTTGCTGAAGACTTGCTGTTCCTGTGCTCTGCTGACGAAGACTCTGCCAACTGCTGTCATTCTTAGGAGAGGTATAACCAATGTGCATTTGTTTTTCTCTTGTAGGTTCTCGCCTTAAAAATCGAACTGCATTTTTCATTAGCACTACAGTTTAGATGTTTTCCAAATTAATTATTGCTTTATTTTGATTTTTGCTTGTGAAAAAGCCCTGTCCCACACATGCTTTTCGAATTAGAATTTGGTAGCAAGGATGTCTGATCCAATAGTTACAATTTTTGTTTTCTAATTGATTATGCTTGATTCAAATGCACAACTAATGAAATCTATTGCTATTTCACAAATAATACTGTTGTTATTCTGTATAATTCTTTAGGAGTGTTTAATGGTGATTGCTTTTGTTAGTTTAAGATTCTTTAAACATTTTGTTCAACCTGTGTTATTCCTATATTGTTATCATTTGGTTTTGCCTATTATTTGTGTGACTTTGGCATTGTTCATATAAGGGCAATAAACGTTTAAACTTTACAAAATTGGTGTGGTGATTCATGGCCACATAGGTCATGGTGAATGTAAATTACTGACTCCTTATTGCATATAGTTGATGTTTATGGCCATTGGTTCTTATTGTTTGATTGGATGATCTTATTATTCCTACTTGAGTCAAAAGATTAGAGTCGACCTCTGAGGGTAGTACATGTCACTACCCTATTACGTGTCACATAAGCCTAATTGAGAAAGGTCAGACGCCCACATAAGCATCTGCTCTCAGGAGGCATGTACCTAGCATGACAGTGTCTGATGATGTCAGCAGACTCCCTCCCCTTTGTGAGATTTCCTTGAAGTTACACTTGACAGGCCAGCCTAACAAATGTCTAGATTAAAGAAAGCCACATGGGGGTACTCTCTGCTTGTTCACACCCAGAAACAAATTGCTTTATGGAATCATTTGACAAGACTTTGTAAGAGGTGATCCATAGAATCTGGGACCTGGAACAATGGCTCAGGAAAAAGCAATACTCTTGCTAGCCTCCCCTTTGCCCTCACATACATATTCCAGAAGGGTGTAGGGTACAGTCCTGTAGAGCTGTGGTTTGGTTTCTCAGGTCAAGGTCCCTCGAGTTTGGTCAATAAGGAACTGAATCCTAGCACTTCAGTCAGAACTTTGGGCTTCATTTACAAGAAACTGGTGCATCCGCCTGATGTGTCAGATTTCTGGTGCTGCCTAACAATTCCCTAATGACACCATGGATGCGCTGCATTTACAATACAGAGCTTTATGGCACACGTTTTCACAGATGCGTCAGAAATTCGGACACATCTGTGGTGCTAAACGGACGCATTGCTGGACTTGCATCAAAAAAATGAGGCTACTCCAGCAATGCATGCAAGACTCAAATGGGAAAATGCCCTGCATCAGTTTAACGCCTGCCCTGAGCAGGCGTTAATTTTTGAAGTAGTGAAGTCACAGAGTGACGCAGTCAAATATTGTAAATTTCACTGCATCAGTTCTGCATGGCTTTTCCCTGGGATCACCTACCTTGAACATCATTGCCAGGAATCTGGCACCCCGGGGTGAAAAGTGACGCTAGAAGTCTCTACTGTCACTTTGTAGATTTGGAGTTGTTTTTTGCGCTGCCGCAGTGTAAAAGAAAATGATGCTGCGGTTGCAAGTCGGGCTTCCAAATAAGCCAATAAATGTGGTCTGTGATACGCCACAGGAAAATAATAGAGCGCTCCAGGGGGGCATCCAAAGTCAGTCTGTAAGGAAGGGAACTATTGGGCAAGCACTGTTGTTGGTTTTTCTTATTACTGTATGTCTTAGTGAATTTACTGAGATGCCAGTAAAGAGATTTCCATACAACTAAAAATACATAAAATCAATGGTGGAGACAGGGGAGGGAGGCTATGTACAAGAGATTGCAGGCAAAATAAGCATTTGGGTAGGTGTATTAGTGTATAGCATATGTATTCTTGAGCAAGAAAACGTGAAGAGACAAGTTTTCAATTCCCTTTAGAATGTTAAAAGGGTCGATCATCACTGAGTGATTATGGCCTAATTTGTAAATGTAACATCAGATTTTGGATTGGAGTCACATTGTGTATTTGTAAAGTTCCAGTTCTTCCCTAGACGTTTTGGAGCTGGATAGCTGATGTTTATTGTTATCCAACAGTACTCATATTATCAACCTAGGAAGGCTGAAAGGCTGACTGCTCCCACAAGGATTCGAACCTGGGACCATGAAGTCTAACACCGATCCTTGAAGAAGATTAATGACAGTGGCCCTCATTCTGACCCTGGCGGTCGGCGGAGAGGCGGCGGTCGGACCGCGAACAGACCGGCGGTATTAAAAATGGCATTCTGACCCTGGCGGGAACCGCCAACACAGCCCGCCAACTTAACACTCCGACCGCCACAGCGGTACAAACAAACAGCGCGGCGGTTCCCGCCAACAGCCCGGCGGCAGACAAAGTACCGCCCACCCTATTACGACCCACCAATCTGCCACCTTTTCCGGGGCGGGAGCACCGCCGATAAGAACACGGCGGAAACAGACTACGAACGGGAAAACGCTCACCTCTACGCACTCCACGGGAGATTCCGGCAGTATGGAGCCAGAGTTGCAGGTCATCCCCGCACTCCTATTCCTCCTCATATACCAGGAGCACGCCCGGCGGCGCGGAAGACATCGGTGAGTACTGCACCTACGACACAGGGGAGGGAAAAGATTACCGGCACACACCCACCCACCCACACCCACTACAACACACACATCAATGCATTCCCACAGATCACTGTCACAACCCACAAACCACCCCCCTCCGAAATAATGCAAAGACCAAAAGAAGAGATCATAAACGGGCAGATATATTGAAATAAACTATGTACAAAATATATACAGCTACTAAATGTAGTCCAACCACTGTCCGTGGATCACAGGGGTCCTGTGCAAAGGGGCAAGGCCCAGTCCCACGACAAGAACTCCACGGAGAGAACACTGCAGGGGCATCAGAAAGAAAATAGGACAGGCACCTCAGGGGGAAGGGAAGGGGGGGCACCTCAGCCACTTGAGTACACGACGCCAGATCCACGAGGGGACTCCATGACCACTGGGCCATCCTGGGGAGAGCAAAGCCACAGTCCATACAGTCCATACAGTGGGTGGCCTGCCCACTGGGCCATCCTGGGGAGAGCAAAGCCACAGTCCATACAGTCCATACAGTGGGTGGCCTGCCCACTGGGCCATCCTGGGGAGAGCAAAGCCACAGTCCATACAGTCCATACAGTGGGTGGCCTGCCCACTGGGCCATCCTGGGGAGAGCAAAGCCACAGTCCATACAGTCCATACAGTGGGTGGCCTGCCCACTGGGCCATCCTGGGGAGAGCAAAGCCACAGTCCATACAGTCCATACAGTGGGTGGCCTGCCCACTGGGCCATCCTGGGGAGAGCAAAGCCACAGTCCATACAGTCCATACAGTGGGTGGCCTGCCCACTGGGCCATCCTGGGGAGAGCAAAGCCACAGTCCATACAGTCCATACAGTGGGTGGCCTGCCCACTGGGCCATCCTGGGGAGAGCAAAGCCACAGTCCAAACAGTCCATACAGTGGGTGGCCTGCCCACTGGGCCATCCTGGGGAGAGCAAAGCCACAGTCCAAACAGTCCATACAGTGGGTGGCCTGCCCACTGGGCCATCCTGGGGAGAGCAAAGCCACAGTCCATACAGTCCATACAGTGGGTGGCCTGCCCACTGGGCCATCCTGGGGAGAGCAAAGCCACAGTCCAAACAGTCCATACAGTGGGTGGCCTGCCCACTGGGCCATCCTGGGGAGAGCAAAGCCACAGTCCAAACAGTCCATAACAGACCCCACTGCCACTGGAGGAGGCAAGTTGGCCAGAGGACATCCTGCAGCCCTGCGCGAGATAGATCCTGCCCTGCCACGTCTGCCAAAGGGCCAGCGGTTCTTGCCTTGAAGGGCCCAGTCCAGCGGTTCTTGAGACGGCGGGGCCCAGTTCAGCGGTTCTTGCCTTGAAGGGCCCAGTTCAGCGGTTCTTGAGACGGCGGGGCCCAGTTCAGCGGTTCTTGAGACGGCGGGCCCAGTTCAGCGGTTCTTGAGACGGCGGGGCCCAGTTCAGCGGTTCTTGCCTTGAAGGGCCCAGTCCAGCGGTTCTTGAGACGGCGGGGCCCAGTTCAGCGGTTCTTGCCTTGAAGGGCCCAGGTCAGGGTTCTTGAGACGGCGGGGCCCAGTTCAGCGGTTCTTGAGACGGCGGGGCCCAGTTCAGCGGTTCTTGAGACGGCGGGGCCCAGTTCAGCGGTTCTTGCCTTGAAGGGCCCAGTCCAGCGGTTCTTGAGACGGCGGGGCCCAGTTCAGCGGTTCTTGCCTTGAAGGGCCCAGGTCAGGGTTCTTGAGACGGCGGGGCCCAGTTCAGCGGTTCTTGAGACGGCGGGGCCCAGTTCAGCGGTTCTTGAGACGGCGGGGCCCAGTTCAGCGGTTCTTGCCTTGAAGGGCCCAGTCCAGCGGTTCTTGAGACGGCGGGGCCCAGTTCAGCGGTTCTTGCCTTGAAGGGCCCAGGTCAGGGTTCTTGAGACGGCGGGGCCCAGTTCAGCGGTTCTTGAGACGGCGGGGCCCAGTTCAGCGGTTCTTGAGACGGCGGGGCCCAGTTCAGCGGTTCTTGCCTTGAAGGGCCCAGGTCAGCGGTTCTTGAGACGGCGGGCCCAGTTCAGCGGTTCTTGCCTTGAAGGGCCCAGTTCAGCGGTTCTTGAGACGGCGGGGCCCAGTTCAGCGGTTCTTGCCTTGAAGGGCCCAGTTCAGCGGTTCTTGAGACGGCGGGGCCCAGTTCAGCGGTTCTTGAGACGGCGGGGCCCAGTTCAGCGGTTCTTGCCTTGAAGGGCCCAGTCCAGCGGTTCTTTAGACGGCGGGGCCCAGTTCAGCGGTTCTTGCCTTGAAGGGCCCAGTCCAGCGGTTCTTGAGACGGCGGGGCCCAGTTCAGCGGTTCTTGCCTTGAAGGGCCCAGGTCAGCGGTTCTTGAGACGGCGGGGCCCAGTTCAGCGGTTCTTGAGACGGCGGGGCCCAGTTCAGCGGTTCTTGCCTTGAAGGGCCCAGTTCAGCGGTTCTTGAGACGGCGGGGCCCAGTTCAGCGGTTCTTGAGACGGCGGGGCCCAGTTCAGCGGTTCTTGAGACGGCGGGGCCCAGTTCAGCGGTTCTTGCCTTGAAGGGCCCAGGTCAGCGGTTCTTGAGACGGCGGGGCCCAGTTCAGCGGTTCTTGAGACGGCGGGGCCCAGATCAGCGGTTCTTGCCTTGAAGGGCCCAGTTCAGCGGTTCTTGAGACGGCGGGGCCCAGTTCAGCGGTTCTTGCCTTGAAGGGCCCAGGTCAGCGGTTCTTGAGACGGCGGGGCCCAGTTCAGCGGTTCTTGAGACGGCGGGGCCCAGTTCAGCGGTTCTTGCCTTGAAGGGCCCAGTTCAGCGGTTCTTGAGACGGCGGGGCCCAGTTCAGCGGTTCTTGCCTTGAAGGGCCCAGTCCAGCGGTTCTTTAGACGGCGGGGCCCAGTTCAGCGGTTCTTGCCTTGAAGGGCCCAGTCCAGCGGTTCTTGAGACGGCGGGGCCCAGTTCAGCGGTTCTTGAGACGGCGGACGGTCTATGGCCAACTGCTAATTGCATGGTGGTGCCCTCCTGGGCAGCGGGGATGGTGCTCCTTCACTGCCCACCTGGGCTGTGGGTGGTGGGGCCCTCCTGGCCAGCTGGGCTGGGTCCTCCCTGGGCAGCGGCTATGGGGGTGGTGGGCTCTCCCGGGGCAGCGGCTATGGGGGTTGTGGGCTCCTCCTGGGCAGCAGGCCTGCTGCCTGACCTCTCCAACTTGCTGCCCTTGCCCTCCTTAGTCGTCGGCCTGTGGCCCTTGCCTCCCTTTGGAGCTGTGGCTGGTGACTGTCTCTGGGTGGTGTCCGGGGGGGATGTAGAAGGCGGGCTCCTGCGGCGCCCCTTCCGCCTTCTGCTCCTCTTCCCAGGGGGTGGGCTGGCTGTCCCCTTGCTGCTGGGTGAAGATCCAGACATGCGGGCTGGCGGGCTCCAATACCCCTGCACCCTTGTCAAGGGGGCTGCAGGGCTGGTGGTGGCTGAGGTGCTCTTCTTACCCCGACGAGAAGGAGGGGGGGGCTCAGGGTCAGGAAAGAAGTTAGTAGTGGCGAGGAAGAGCTTCTTGGGACAATGGAGAGTGGTAGGTACAGTGGGAATGGGAGTGGAGGGAGAGGATGTGGTTGTAGGTGAGTCACGTTTGCTGTCTTTGGGTGCAGGTGCAGGAGGGATAGGCTGTCGTGAGGTGGATGGCTGTTGGGTGGGTGGGTGGCTGCGTTTGTGTGGTGTGGAAGAGGGGGTGACAGACACAGTGGGAGAGGACACAGGGGACGTGTAAATGGCAGTGGGGGTGGTGACTGCACGTGTGCGGACTGGAGTGGAGGGTGTGCTGGTGATGGAAACACTGGCTGATGGTGAGGTGAATGGAGGTGTGAGTGTAGACGTCACAGGGAGGGAGGAGGGAGACGAGGAGGTGGGGGTCACAGAGGTGGTAGTGACTGTTGGCATGTCTGCATCGGAATGTTGCGTGTGTGAATGTCTGGGTGATCTGTGGTGCTTATGTTTGGATGAGCTTCTCTTGGGTGTTGAGGTGTGTGCAGGCTGGTCTGATGGTGTGGGTGGGACAGGCAGAGGAACAGGAGACTGGGAGGAGGGAGTTAGTAGAGGCAGGCAGGAGACAGGGACAATGGCTGCCGTCAGTGCTGAGGCCAGAGCCTGGAACGATCGCTGATGGGCAGCCTGACCCGAATGAATGCCCTCCAGGTACGCATTGCTGCGATGAACCTCCCTCTCCACCCCCTGGATGGCATTCAAAAGGGTAGTCTGCCCAACAATGAGCGTTCGGAGGAGGTCAATGACCTCCTCACTGAGGGCAGCGGGGGTAACAGGGGCAGGGCCTGAGGTGCCTGGGGCGAAGGAGATGCCCGGCTTCCTGGCAGAGCGGGCACGGGGCGAATGCGGAGGGGCTGCTGGGAGGGCGGAGATGGTGCGCTGGGTGGCGGCTGTACCTGTAATGGCGGGGGGCACGGATGGTGCCACCCCCGCAAGGGAGCCCCCTTCCGAGGACGTGTCCGTGTCGCTGCAGGCTCCAGTCGTCCCCGTCGTGGAGCTCCCCTCGCCCTCCGTCTCACTGGTCCAGTCTGACTCTGTGGCATGGCCCTCCTGGGCCATGTGAGATGCAGCTCCCTCCTGCCCCGATGCCACTTCTCCTCCGCCTGATGATGCTGATGCACACAAGCACAGAAAGACAAACAAAAAGGGGGGGGGAGAGAGAAATAAAGGGATATTGAGTACATGGATCTCCGGTACAGTTAGCGGACATGACAGACACAGATGCCCCCTGCACTAAGTTGCGCACTTGGGGTCCGCTACGCATTCCGTGGAACATGCCCTACACGCCTAGAGTTGTCAACTGCACCCATGGATGACACGGCCCAGGGATGGCTGTACTGACACACTACTGAGGGTGGTGGCTGGGGACACAGGGGCTTACGGGGGTGCCCAGCCTACAGATATCGCCCTGGCCTAGGGGGACCCCCAGCCCTCCTCCCCCACCCAGACACCTCCACTGCACGACAACAGAGTAGATGATGCTTCTACTCACCCCCTTGTGTCTGCTGTGCTGCCCTCACGCGCCCATCCAAATCAGGGTAGGCCACCGCCAGGATCCGGAACATCAGGGGGCTCAGTTGACGGCAGGCACCCCGCCTACGTTGGGAGGCCATCCCCAGCAGAGACTCGGCGGTCTTCTTGGTCCCGCGGCGGATGTCCTCCCACCTCTTGCGGCAGTGGGTGCCCCGTCGATGGTGGACCCCCAGGCCCCGGACTTCCTTGGCGATGGCACGCCAAATCCCAATCTTCTCATGGGCTCGGACCTATGTGACACGTACAGGGAGGGAGAAATACCACGTTCAAGTTACTCAGCATTTTCCTTTCCAGTGGCCCAACGCCCCCCATCCCCGCCAGGCCCCCCGCCAGGCCCCCCGCCATGCCCAACATGCCCCCCATCCCCGCCAGGCCCCCGCCAGGCCCCCCGCCAGCCCCAACATGCCCCCCATCCCCGCCAGGCCCCCCTCCAGCCCCAACATGCACCCCATCCCCGCCAGGCCCCCCGCCAGCCCCAACATGCCCCCCATCCCCGCCAGGCCCCCGCCAGGCCCCCCGCCATGCCCAACATGCCCCCCATCCCCGCCAGGCCCCCGCCAGGCCCCCCGCCATGCCCAACATGCACCCCATCCCCGCCAGGCCCCCCGCCAGGCCCCCCGCCATGCCCAACATGCCCCCCATCCCCGCCAGGCCCCCGCCAGGCCCCCCGCCAGCCCCAACATGCACCCCATCCCCGCCAGGCCCCCCGCCAGCCCCAACATGCCCCCCATCCCCGCCAGGCCCCCCTCCAGCCCCAACATGCACCCCATCCCCGCCAGGCCCCCCGCCAGCCCCAACATGCACCCCATCCCCGCCAGGCCCCCAAGCCAGCCAGTGGCCCCAAATCCAGATAGAATTAAACTCACTTGTTGGTCTGGAGGACCGTAGAGTTGCGCATACTGGGGGAGGACCCCATCCACAAGTTTCTCCAACTCCTCTCCAGTGAAGGCAGGGGCCCTTTCCCCAGTCGCAGCAGCCATTGTCCCTTCCAGACCGAGGTCACAGCAACACTTGCAGTATAGGTCCTCTCCTGTGAAAGTTCAAGTCGCAAGTGGATAAGTAGATAGGAAATGGCGGTCACGTCCGCGGCGGTGCGTACCGCGGCGGTGCGTCCCGCCACCGCCGGCGCCCTTCGCCATTGGCTCCTGAAACCCATAGGCTTCAATGTTAACCAATGCGGCTTCGCGCCGCGGTCTTGGCCCGCCGCCCGCCGCGGTGTGCCACGCCAGCGCATTGACCTCACATCCCATTGTCACACTTCACAGGTCAGGCAGCCGCCATTTCCAGGGCCCACATGGCTCAATTTCAACTGTGTCACACAGGCCTAGGCCTTGCATAGCCACTCATACACGCCATTCACTGCATAGAGAATCGTATACTGTGCTAGCTGTGAGTACGTACCTGTGGGTTGCCTGACTGTGTGCTCCATGTTGTCCTTCCTAGGCACCGTCCGCTGGGTTGGGCGAGGAGACGGATGAATCCTCCCGTGTACCGACCGCTGGTGGACCTGTCGACAATGGAAGAACGCCACATTATCCTGACCTACCGTCTTAACCGTGCCACTATCCATGAACTGTGTGCCCGGCTGGAGCCCGACCTGATGTCCCCCATCCGCCAACCCACAGGGATTCCCCCTCTGGTGCAGGTCATGTCAGTACTCCATTTCTTGGCAAGTGGGTCATTTCAGACAACAGTGGGAATTGCTTCTGGGATGTCTCAGCCCATGTTTTCAAAGGTGTTATCCAGAGTGTTGTCTGCCCTGATGAAATCCGTGAGGAACTACATCATTTTCCCTGAGGTGGGCGAACTGGCTACAGTGAAGGGTGATTTCTACGCCCTTGGACATATTCCCAACGTAATTGGTGCCATTGATGGGACCCATGTGGCTTTGGTTCCCCCAAGAGACAGGGAGCAGGTGTACAGGAACAGAAAAAGTTACCATTCAATGAACATCCAGGTGGTGTGTTTGGCTGACCAGTACATCTCGCATGTAAATGCCAAATTCCCAGGGTCAGTGCATGACGCCTACATCATGCGGAATAGCAGCATCCCTTACGTGATGGAACAGCTACAGAGACACCGTGTATGGCTAGTGGGGGACTCTGGGTACCCCAACCTGTCGTGGCTACTGACCCCAGTAAGGAATCCCCGGACCAGGGCAGAGGAACGGTACAATGAGGCCCATGGGCGTACTAGGAGGGTGATCGAACGCACCTTTGGCCTCCTAAAGGCCAGGTTTCGCTGCCTGCATATGACCGGGGGATCCCTAATGTACTCACCTAAGAAGGTGTGTCACATCATCGTGGCCTGCTGCATGCTTCACAACCTGGCTTTGCGCCGCCAGGTGCCTTTCCTGCAGGAGGATGGTCGAGACGGTGGTGTTGTGGCAGCGGTGGAACCTGAGGAGAGTGACGAGGAGGAAGACGACGGGGCTGAAACAGACAACAGGGACAGAATCATTGAACAGTACTTCCAATAGGACACAGGTAACATTTCAAAGATAATTTAGTAAAAGTTAACTACTCTGCAGCATCTCTGCTGCCTGTCTATTTGCCCCAGTGTATGATGACTGAGTTTTGGCTTTTCCCTCCCTATTTCAGATCTGGGGTCCCCACTACGAGTCCTGTGCTTCGTTTCCCCATGGACTACAGCTTTGTGGCAGCTGTTTGTTGACTTCACCATGTACAAGGACATATTTGCACTGTCATGTCAATTACAATCTATTGAAATCACAGCCAGACTCCTGATATTTTGGTGCAAAATAGGTGTTTATTGAAGTGCTCAAAATGGGATGGGTGGTTTCAAGTGGGTGGGGGCTATGGTGAAGGAATGTCCATGGCAGAGTCCAGAGTAACAGTCACACAGGTGCATTGTCCAGAGGCCTGTGGAGAGATGGAGCATGGGCAGTTCGAGGATGGACAGGGTGACAATGTGGGACAGTGGGATGACATCAGGTGGTATCCATTGCTGGCGGGGGTCTTGACATCCTACTCTGTCTTGCGAGATCTCAGGGCCCTCTTGCGGGGTGGTTCTTCTCCTGCAGGAGGTGGGGGTCTGGTGGGCTGCTGCTGTGCGGGGGCCTCCTGTCCACTAGCGCCGGCGGAGGTGGATGGCTGTTCTTGGTCCCGGCTAGTGGCAGGGGCCCTTGGGTGTTGTTCAGTGTCCGCCCTGCTGTTTACGAGGTCCTGCAGCAGCCCTACCATGGTAACCAGGGTGGTGTTGATGGCTCGGATGTCCTCCCTGTACCCCCGATAGTGTTCCTCCTGCAGCACCTGGATCTCCTGGAACCGGGCCAGTACCGTCGCCATCGTCTCCTGGGAGCGGTTGTATGCTCCCATGATGGTGGTGAGGACCTCGTGGAGAGTGGGTTCCCTGGGCCTCTCCTCCCCCCCCTGTCGCACAGCTGCCCGCCGAGTTGCCCTGTTTCCCTGGGCCTCTGCCCCCTGGCCGGTGTGCCCACTACCACTGCCCCCAGGTCCCTGTTGTTGTTGGGGTGGTGGGTTATCCTGGGTGCCCTGTAGTGGTAGACACACCGCAGATTGACGCGCCCTGGAGACAGAGGCATGGGCCCGCTGGGTGGGAGCTGTGCTGGTGTTCCCAGAGGGGTTAGGGTCTATAGTGGCCTGTGCCTGTGTGAGGGGAACCGACTGTCCAGAGGTCCCCGATGGTCCGGGCTGGTCATCGGTGTCCAGATCGACAGAGCTGCTGTCATCGCTGACGGCCTCTTGGGTGGGGGGTGTGGATAATTCTGGCCCCTCCGCCGCGGTGTGTTGACGGTCGGGTCCTGCAGGGGTATAGAGGTATGGTTATAGTTTCAATGTGTGGCATATGGGTGTATCTGTGGGTTCCCGTGTCCCCAAGTGCTGGCATTCGTGTGTGGGGGCTTTGGTGAGGGTGGCTTGTGGGGGGGATGTGTATATGCATTGGGCATGCTTTGGTGATGGGTGTCCATGCTTAGTGGACGCATGCAGGCCTAGGTTTTGGGATGTGTGGGTTGTGATGGTGAGACATTGGCGGGGAATAGGTGTGCTGGGGGTGGGGGTGAGGATGGTGGTGGGGGTGAGGATGGTGGTGGGGGTGAGGGTGGGGGTGAGGATGGTGGTGGGGGTGAGGGTGGGGGTGAGGATGGGGGTGGGGGTGAGGGTGGGGTTCGAGGATGGGGGTGAGGGTTGGGGTCTGATTTGGCATGCAGGTGGGGGGGAAGCAGTATTGAAGCTTCAACTTACCAGTATCCATTCCTCCGCCGACTCCTGCGAGGCCGTCAGGATGCAGGATGTTCAAGACTTCCTCCTCCCATGATGTGAATTGTGGGGGTTGAGGTGGGGGTCCTCCGCCAGTCTTCTGCACGGCGATGTTGTGCCTGGATACCATGGAACGCACCTTCCCCCGTAGGTCGTTCCATCGCTTCCTGATGTCTTCCCGATTTCTGGGGTGCTGTCCCACTGCGTTCACCCTGTCGACAATCCTCTGCCATAGCTCCGTCCTCCGGGCAATGCTGGTGTATTGGACCTGTGTGCCGAACAGCTGGGGCTCTACACGAACGATTTCCTCCACCATAACCCTGAGTTCTTCGTCTGTGAAGCGGGGTTGTCTTTGGGGTGCCATGGGGTGGTGTGTATGATGTGTGGGGTGGAGTATGTGTATTTAAGTGAGTTGAGTGTGGTGGTGTGTGTTGTTTTGTGTGTGGATAGTGTGTGGGTGATGGTGTTGAGTGGCTGTGGCTGTTATGTTTTGGATGCTGGTGTCTCTCTCTTGCCTTCTTTACGATTTTGTAAGCGTAGGGGTTTGTGGGTGATGTGGGTGGGTGTTTTATATTGTATTGTGTGTGTGGGAGTGGTGTGTGTATGTGTATCAGGTGTGTGGGATTCAAATCGTCCAATGTGGGTGAGTTTTGTTCGTTGGTGGGTATTCTGACCGCGCCGGTGTGTCCCGCCAATGGAATACCGCGTTTGAATGACCGCCGCGTGGATTCGTGGGTCGTAATGGGATGGGCGTATTTCTGTTGGCGTGGCGGTGGAGGTTTGGTCACCTCCACCTTTCCGCCGACCGCTGGTCTGGCGGTCTGTTGTGGCGGTCGGATTTTCGGAGGTTTGCCTTCTGCGGGTCAGAATGACCGTGGCGGGTTTCCGCGACCGCGGCGGGATTATGGAGGATTTCTGACCGGCGGTAGGCGCCTTTTACCGCCGAGGTCAGAATGACCCCCAGTGTCAGGATACCCTCTATGATGATAGTGTGCTCTACAAATCTGCATAACATAACCCCACTGAGGCACCTGACACCATAATGTACAGAATAATCAGTTGTGGTTCTGTGTGCTATTTTACAGGTGTCTGTTACTTGGGAGCATAGATTTAAGTGGCAATTTAAATTTCATGTAATGGGTCCAATCAAAGAGTTCATCCCAAGTCAACAGCTGTAGATGATCACTCTGGCAAAACCTGGGACTCTTGTGCATTTGGCAACTGGATGCTTAAAGGAGTTCTCATGCAAGGCTGGCTATCTTGCAGTTATGTTTTTTACACTTTGAGAAAGAGATATTCCCAAGATTGAAACCCAAGCTTCCACATCCAGGTGTATGTATGGCCATCATAGAATGCTTTTGGCCATACATTATGCCAAGCGAGCAGGTTTTGGCTAAGGCAATAGGACTGCACCCACATAGTAAAGGCAAGACTTGATGGTTTTGCCAATGCTTGTTCGTTTTGACAACAGAAGAGAAAGTGGAGGACTATGAACTTTGCCCTGACCTGTTGAAATTAGAGTAGCAAAATATCTTGTCAGAGAAAGGCGTTTTTTTTTTCTAATTCATACAACTGAATTGTAAATTGCCTGCTGGAAAGTGGAACTAAAAGAGTGGTTTGAAGAATTTTCCCTGACCCCCCATTTGACATCTTGTATATCTTCAAGATGGGCTCTCAGATTCTTGTTTTTTATAGGCCAAGCAGTAGATATTGTCAAACACAGTTATTTAGAAAGCATCAAAAGCAAGGTTACAAAGATACTTGTGGTGAGTAGTGAGTGTTAAAACACATGGAGTAGTCCTGTCATTATTGTACACAAGCAGATCACTAAGGTGCATCTTTGTTTAGAATACAGATAGGTAACTCTTTCAGCATGACAGATGTTCTGCTCACCCCTAAGGTTGATCTGCTTACCAAAAGCTGAAGGCAGTGCTTAATTTGAGTCAGTGGTTGCCAGTGAGGGACACTAACACATCTTTTTGGGGGCCGGGACTTTTTCCCCTTATTAAATGTTTCCTGAGAGCAAAAAGGACGAGTATTGGCATAGCCAATAGGTATCACATTTTGGATGTGAATGCACTATTTTTGCATTTCTATTGTGTGTATTGCCACTGCAAGCGAAAAAAACACCCCTCTATATGTTTGTGACACCATACTTGCATGCATCAAAAATATTAAAGGATGGTTGGGGGCTGTGTTCAGAGCATTAGCCAGCTCCTTGTATTATACTACCGATATGCTTTGTGAATGACACACAACCGCCTGCTGTGTCAGAATCAATTAGCATCAGGGGAGAGCAAGAGAGAGAGGTGTAGAGAGGTAGAGAGGTTTTGACTTAGAGAGGTAGTGGGGTAGAGAGAGAGGTAGAGATGCAAAGAGGTAGAGGTGAAGAGGGGTAAAAAGGTAGATGGAGAGGTAGAGGTAGAGAGGTAAAGGTAGCATGAGAAAGGGGTGGAGGTAGAGGTGTAGAGAGGTAGAGGTGTAGAGAGGTAGAGGTATAGAGAGGTAGAGGTGTAGCGATAGAGAGGTAGAGGTATAGAGGTAGAGAGGAAGATGTACAGGTAGAGAGAGAGGTAGAGAGAGAGAGGGGTAGAGATAGAGAGAGAGAGAACAGTAGACGTAGAGAGTGAAGTAGAGGTAGAGAGAGCAGCAGAGAGAGATATCCAAGAACAAAGCACCATTGCTGGGCTCGAAGTGCAGAGGGAGAAAACAAAACCTGAAGTCTTTGGTGCCTTTTGAAACATGATGCTTTCACTGGTGAGGTGTGACCACATTGCTATGGAGAACCAAAAAAGAACACTAAGGCTGCAATGCCCAGACGGGGGAGGGGCCAGCACACCCTGCAACAGGAAGAAGCGTGAATGTAGTGTGATGGCCAACAAAAATGTTTTCTTAGTGAAATCGCCTGGAAGGGAAATAAGCACACAAAGGAGGAACATTTAGAAACATGAACCAATAAAAATGAAGCATTTAAAACAAGCACAATAAAGAATGAATAGCAATAGTGGGTGTGGTTAAAGCCCATAAACTGAACACAGCTTGTCTTGCAGACAGCGCATGTGTGTTGCCTAGGCTCGTCCTAAAAAAACCACACAGAACGGAAAGACGTAGTAAGAGAAAGATGGCAAACCCGTGACAAATGCAGAAGGCAGGAGTCAGCAAGAGCAGTGAAAGGGAGAGTCTGGTAGTTGATGAAAGAGGCATGAAATGAATTTTACACGGCCAGCCTTGGTATTTAGCGCACCAGCGTATAATTGCAACTGATGGCTTTTGAGCAGCACTTTGTGGACCAGCACTCTTTCTTTCACAAACACTGGCTGAAGAACGGAAGAATTCCTGATTATATGTTGTCTCACACATGCATCCAAACACATTTCTCTAAGAGATGGAAGTGAGACTCAAGCCCTAAATTAGATGTGCGGATGCACTGAGTTTACTGTGTTGCCCTCTAGATCGAAGAGTGCTCTTTGTCTTTCTTTTGTTTTGAGCCTATGTGGGAAGTGTTCTTGTGTCATACATGGTTGACCAGAGAGGTGCTTTTATTTGGTCTTAAAATGCAGCACAGTCTGATAGATTACGGTGTAAAAGATAGGGACACAGGTTAAAAGTGTGTTGACTGTTGCACTGGTTACTTCTGCAGATTCTTAAAAGCTTTGGTTGTTCCATCAAGACCCTTTTTATACTTGTTGCAGCAGAAAGGTGTCTACGTGAGCTATGGTGTTGCAGCAGGGTAAAGCAGTTGGAAAGGGGAGGAAGTTTGGAGATCAGTTTGGGTGACTCAAATTACTTTTGTGTATGAGTAGGATAGAGACTGGGACGTTCTGAATGGGTCTAGAATGCAGTGTTTGACTGGGAATACAGTCTTCTATTCCACCTACCGTTAGGCAGACCTCAATACTTCGAGTAACCGCCCACCTAGTTCTTGTGGGTTTGCAAGCATGGAATATTAGTAGAATCTTAGTAGAATATATTAGAAAGCATTAATCCCAGTGAAGCTGGTGTTGAGTAATAACCAGGAGTGGTAATCCCAGGGACGTTGTTGCTAATATCTAGTATTCCTGCGGTAGCTATCTAATGGAGCTAGCAGTTAGCTTACTGCAGACTGAGAATCCTAAAAAGCTGGTACTGTATGATTACTAATACCAGAAAGATATAGGGGGTCATTACAACCTCGGCAGTCTGCCTTGCAGACCGCCGAGGTTGCGGGAGCCAGAATACCGCCAGTGCTGGCGGTATGGCTGGCTCCGTATTTTGACTTTTCCGCTGGGCCAGCGGATGGTAACAGAGTTACCGTCCGCTGACTCAGTGGAAAAGGCACATCAACATTGCCGCCGGCTCGTAATTGAGCCGGCGGCAATGCTGATGTGCAGCGGGTGCAGTAGCACCCATCGCGCATTTCACTGCCCGAAATTCGGGCAGTGAAATGCGCGATGGGGTTCTGCCTGGGGGCCCCTGCACTGCCCATGCCAAGTGCATGGGCAGTGCAGGGGCCCCCAGGGGCCCCTGAGTCGCCTTACCGACAGCCTCTCCCTGGCGGTGCAAACTGCCAGAAACAGGCTGGCGGTAGGGGAGTCATAATCCCCAGGGCAGCGCTGCTTGCAGCGCTGCCCTGGTGGATTATCACCGCCGGGGCTAAAATGGTGACCGCCGCGGTCAAAATATGGGTTTTCATACCGCCAGCCTGTTGGCGGTACGAACGCCACTTTAACCCTGGCGGTCGCCGACCACCAGGGTTGTAATGACCCCCATTGTCCGGTAACAATCAACAAGATCACATAATTGACCAGAAGGCCCTATTTATATCTTATATGGTACAGTACGTAATCCAATGCTACATTCACACAAGAGCTGTGTTAAAACATTATCCAGTACACAGGTGCAAAAAGACATCTTAATATGTTAATACAGTGATCTTATAAGGTATTCATATGCATTTTTGTTATATGGGACTAGCAGTACAATAGCTCCGCCAAATATAAATGTCCAAAACAGGTATCAGATACAGCTGACACGCGTTTCATCAATATAACTTTTTCAAGACTATTATGTGCCAACTAGGCACTTGGAGAACAATGATGCTGCGAAGTTATTTGCATAAATTATTAACCCCTTCCATGTGTCGGATGACCGGGAGGTGTTTGACGACACAGTGGGCATGTGCGTCGGACAACTCCTGGCCATCCTGGCACCCACCCACAGGGGAAGCTCTGGCCGCCCCCCATGGGCTGCCCTTTAAAAAATCCCCACCACTTCCGCTTCCACCTCTGACCCCACTAGATGATCTGGTGACATCAGCATACACCCAGTGCGCCGTTATCTGAGCAGGCCGAGGAGGTGCTAGAAGCTATTTTCTTTCAGTGCACAGGGAGAAGTGAGCTCCTGAAGGTGAGTTCTTTTACCTGGTGAGGGGAAGGTTTGTTTTGAAAAAAACAGACACTGGGGGAAAGAAAAGATTGTTTCCTTTCCCTCTGTGCCTGTTTGGAGTGGATTCCTGCTCCACGATTGTAGGTGGGGCCGTGATCGTGGAACAGGAATCCCATCCACTAGGCACCAGGGATTTAGTTTTTTGATATTTGGTAGTGACCCTTTAGGCAAGGGGCGCTCACCAGGCAGCATATATCTTCCATGCTTTGGGGGCCAGTTCTGCTGTTTTTTCAGCAGATCTGCCCCAGGGGGAGGGGGCCAAAACCCACTAGACACCAGGGATGATTATTTAGGAATTGCGGGGAGTGAGCAAGGGTTGCTCCCTTGGAGGGTAATATATTTTATCTATGTTTTTGGCCTCCCTTGGGGGCTAGTTTGTCCCTTTTTGGCCAATCTTCCCCCCGGGGAGGTCGAAACCCACTAGACACCAGTGATAATACACTTAGGAATCACAGGGAGCGACCCCTGAGGCAAGGTTCACTCCCCTGGATGACAATATATTTTATCTATGTTTCACCCCCGGAGACTAGTTTGGCCCTGTTTTTAGCCGATCAGCCCCCCAGGGGGTTTGAAACCTACTGGATGCCAGAGATTTTACATTTAGAAGTTGCGGGGAGGGACCCCTTGGGCAGGGTCGCTCTTCTTGGGACCCATTATATTTTATCTGTGTTTCAGTCCCCCGGGAGCTAGTTTGGCCCTTTTTCAGCCAGTCTTCTACTCAGGGGGGTCAAAACCCATTAGATGTCAGGGATTTTACATTTAGAAATTTGGTGAGCGACGGCTTGGGGCATATTGTTTGGTTGTTTGAGTGGTTGGGCCTCGCATGGGTTGTAACAATTGAGTCACCTGGAAATAAGGTTATGTTTGTGGTGGGGGATCAGCTTCTGGATTTAGGTTTACTTCCATCTGGTGATGTCTTTTTTTGCCTTTGTCACGCCTCCTTTCAGGGGATATCAGTGTCTTTTGATTGAGATTTTGTTATCAGTTTTATTCGTATTGTAATTCTCCTTTCTTTTTTTATTGTAAAACCAATTGTTTCTTTTGTCTTGTTGGTGAATTCTGGTTGCAGTTGCAGATCTGGCAGATCTCTGGTTTGTGGAGTTGTGGTTGGTAAGCAACTAATCTTGTAATCTTTTCATCTAATGTGTATCCTTGCTCTGTTTGAATAATTGTTTTTGACTGCTGCACTAATGTTGGAAACTTTAGCCTTTTTCTGTGATTGTCTTTCAAAGTGATGTACAGATTTGTGCAAATTTTTACTCCCTTGTGATATGTGCAATTTTTTATTTTCTCAGTTCGTGGACTGGTGCTTGGCTAGCGGTGTTTGTGGACTGGCACTTGGCTGGCAGTGTGAATGGACTGGTGGTTGGCTGGCAGTTTGCACGTAGTAGAGGTGTGTTGGTGACTGGTAGCCAGTATGTGTATTGACTTGCTTGAGGTGTGTTTGTTAGTTGTCTGATGTTTGCGTGCCTGATGGTGTGATTGGTGTGTTAGTCCTGTTGGCATGTGAGAGTGATGGGCCCTTGAATGGCGCTGTTTGTAAACGTAAGTGATGTGTTGTTTTGGGCCCGCAGCTGGCAGTGTGAATGGTTATCTGTCTTTAATTCATGAAAGGTGTGTGAATGGACTATAAAGTGGTTGGTGTCTTGCAGTAACGTTACAGCTTGCGGGCTGTAAGTCAGTTGTTCTTTGATCTAATGTTGAAGTAATTAACAGTGACATTGCTGATTTTATTAGTAAAGTCATTGGGGAATAAAGTTTTTTTCTATCAACCATTTACTTACCCTTGTGCCAAATCCAACCAGTGTGCCTGCAATTGACTAGCGGATGGGTGTGTGTAGGAAGCTGGCTCTGTATACACTATATCAAAATGAGATATAGGTGGTCATTCTGACCCTGGCGGTCTTTGACCGCCAGGGCGGAGGACCGCGGGAGCACCGCCGACAGGCCGGCGGTGCTCCAATGGGGATTCCGACCGCGGCGGTAAAGCCGCGGTCGGACCGGCACCACTGGCGGGGTCCCGCCAGTGTACCGCGGCCCCATTGAATCCTCCGCGGCGGCGCAGCTTGCTGCACCGCCGCGGGGATTCCGACCCCCCCTACCGCCATCCAGATCCCGGCGGTCGGACCGCCGAGATCCGGATGGCGGTAGGGGGGGTCGCGGGGCCCCTGGGGGCCCCTGCAGTGCCCATGCCATTGGCATGGGCATTGCAGGGGCCCCCGTAAGAGGGCCCCTACATGTATTTCACTGTCTGCTGTGCAGACAGTGAAATACGCGACGGGTGCAACTGCACCCGTCGCACAGCTTCCACTCCGCCGGCTCGATTCCGAGCCGGCTTCATCGTGGAAGCCTCTTTCCCGCTGGGCTGGCTGGCGGTCTGAAGGCGACCGCCCGCCAGCCCAGCGGGAAAGTCAGAATTACCGCCGCGGTCTTTCGACCGCGGAACGGTAACCTGACGGCAGGACTTTGGCGGGCGGCCTCCGCCGCCCGCCAAGGTCAGAATGAGGGCCATAGTGTGCACAGAGTACAGGGGTTACCCAAGAGGCTTGATGTTTGTAATAGATAATACTAATGCTCTATTTGCAGTTAGGCTTATCAGAGGGTAGTGTTAAGCATTTTTTGTACACACACAAGCAATAAGTGAAAACACACACTCAAGGACTTAACTCCAGACCAATAGGTTTTTATATAGAAACATAGGGCCTGATTCTAACTTTGGAGGATGGTGTTAAACCGTCCCAAAAGTGGCGGATATACCACCTACCGTATTACGAGTCCATTATATCCTATGGAACTCGTAATACGGTAGGTGGTATATCCGCCACTTTTGGGACGGTTTAACACCGTCCTCCAAAGTTAGAATCAGGCCCATATTCTTTTGTTAATTTATTTCTAGAACCACAAGATTCATTTAGTAGGTGAGTACATTAAATGAAAGGTACTTTGCACAGTAATACGTAGAACTTTTAATGGAATCAACAATGTACACAGTTTTCTTTAACATGGCAAAAAGCTATTTCAAAAGTGGACACTGCAATTTTCAACAGTTCCGGGGGAGGTAAGTAAAGTACAGTTTTTGAGGTAAGTAACAAACTTATGGGTTCAATCTCCGGGGCATAGGTAGCCCGCCGTTGGGGTTTCAAGATAACCCCAAACACCCAGCACCAGCAACACAGGGCTGGTTAGGGGCAGAGGTCAAACAGGAGTCAAAATAACGTGGGCCCCTTTGGAGACAGGCGGTACTCTAGTTCCAGTCTGCTTGGAGGTAAGTACCTGCGTGGTCGGAGGGCAGACCAGGGCACGGGGGGTCTCTCAGGCAAGCCACTGACTGGGCAAGGGTGAGGGCCACCTGCTGGTCATTGCTGCGGGTGCAGTGCTTCTCCAGGCGATGGATTTTTTTGTCTCGGGCAGTCGCGGTCAGGGGGGTCCTCGGGATTCCCTCTGTAGGTGTTGTCGTGGGGGTGTAGAGAGGTCAGCCAAGGGTGGACATGTAGTCGGAGTCACATGGGGATCCTCTCTGGCTAGTTGGTTTCTCCGGGCACGGGCCAGGGGCATCGGCTGGAGAGTAGTTGGGCTCACGCTTCTGGAGTGAGGTGAGAGTCCCTTTAAAGATGGTTTCTTTATCTTCTTTTTGAACAGGTCCACTGTCCACGGGAGTTTCTTGGTCCTTGGTGGTGCAGGCAGTCTCCTGGAGGCTTTTCAGGGGTCGCTGGTCCTGCAGAATGTGTTGCTCCTTTCCTTGCAGCTTTTTGAAGCAGGAGACGGGCTGGCAGGGCTGGGACAAAGTCAGTTTTGTTTCCTTCTCTTCTCTGCGGGGTATTCAGCTCAGCAGTCCTTCTTCTTTCTTGAGGTCATCAGGAACCTAAAGAGCTGGGTTCTGGGTCGCCCCTAAATACTAAATTTAGGGGTGTGTTAGGTACAGGGGGCAGTAGCCAATGGCTACTGTCCCTGAGGGTGGCTACACCCTCCTTGTGCCCACTCTCTCTGGGGAGGGGGGCACATCCCTATCCGTATTGGTCCTAATCCTCCAAAGCAAGATGCAGGATTTCTCAAGGAGGGGGGGGTCACTTCAGTTCTGGACACCTTAGGGGTGGTCCTGGCTGAGAGGGTGACTACTCCTTGTTTTTCTCATTATCCCTCCAGACTTGCCACCAAAAGTGGGGTGCCCTGGAGCACTGTAACACCAGGCTTGAGCCTTTGAGGCTCACCGCCAGGTGTTACAGTTCCTACAGGGGGAGGTGTGAAGCACCTCCACCCAGGACAGGCTTTGTTTCTTACCACATAGTGCACAACGGCACTCACCCCATGTGGTCAGAAACTCGTCTGGAAGTGGCAGGTTGGCATAGATCGGTCAGCCTGATACTAGCAGTTAGGCTAACATACATGGGGCATCTCTAAGATGCACTCTGTGTGCATTTTTCAAAAAATCCCACACTGGCATCAGTGTGGGTTTATTGTGCTGAGAAGTTTGATACTAAACTTCCCAGTATTCAGTGTAGCCATTATGGTGCTGTGGAGTTCGTAATGACAACCTCCCAGACCATATACTCAGTATGGCTACCCTGCACTTACAATGTCTCAGAACTGACTTAGACACTGTAGGGGCATAGTGCTCATGTAGCTATGCCTTCACCTGCAGTGTAGTGCACCTTGCCTCAGGGCTGTAAGGCCTGCTAGAGGGGTGACTTACCTATACCACAGGCAGTGGTTTGTGGGCATGGCACCCTGAGGGGAGTGCCATGTCGACTTTGTCTTTTCTCCCCACTAGCACACACAAGCTGAAAGGCAGTATGTGTGTACTGAGTAAGCGGTCCCTTAGGGTGGCATAATACATGCTGCAGCCCTTAGGGACCCTCCCTGGCCACAGGGCCCTTGGCACCAGGGGTACCTTTTACAAGGGACTTAACTGTGTTCCAGGGCTGGGCCAATTGTGGAAACAAAGGTACAGTTTTAGGGAAAGAACACTGGTGCTGGTGCATGGTTAGCAGGGTCCCAGCACACTTCCAATCAAAGCTGGCATCAACACTAGACAAAAAGTGGGGGGTGACCATGCCAACAGTGGAATGTTCCTACAGTGTGCAATAGTGTTTTGGTGTTTTTTTTTTTTTTTACTTTTAGTGCATACTCTCTCTGTAGTTAACACCTTCTGCCCTCACATTTTTGGGGGAAACTGGTCACTGAGGGAAAAATATGTGTAATGTTTTTTTCTGAATCCCTCAAGGTTTACTTACCCATTGACATAAATATTTTTTCCTCACATTTCTGTGTGGGACAGTTGTGAGATGACTGGGCCGGCTCAAATTTCCTACCACCCAGCATTCTCCTAGGTCCCCCAATAAAAATGCTACCTTACTTGTGTGGATGGGCCACGTACCCATGACAGGGAAGGGCCCAAAGCATATTGTGCAAACATCAAAATTATCTATCACAAAACAACCTGGTATTGCAAGTGTGGCACCTGTGTTTTTGGTCCTGGGCTCAGCGGCCTTCTGGGGAAACCTACCAAAACTAGACACTTGGGGGAGTCAACAAGGTGTGAGTTGAGTGGATCCCCCAATGTTTTCTTACCCAGAGAAACAGTGAATAAAAATACAACTTTTTCTTGCATTTCTGTGATGTAAACTACAGAAGTGTGTAGTAATCCACAACATTTCTACCCCAGTGTTCCCCTACTTGTCCCAATATAAAATCTACCCCCCTCTTGTGTCTGGGCCTAGTGCCTGCATCATGAATGGATCTACTGTTGACCATGGTGTGATCCATTTCTGTCGCAGGCACTAGGCCCAGTCAAAAATGTCTGGGTTTCATAGGTTTCCCTAAATGGTTGCGGACCCCACTACTAACTAGCACATCTACCATAGCTGATATTATCACCACAATACATTTTGATCCCGTGTGTGTCGTGGCCACTTGGCCCACCCCCACAAGTGAGGTAGCATTTTTATTGGGAGCCCTCGAGGAACACTGGGTGGGAGGAAATTTGTGTGGGACCAGAGATTCCACAACTTTTCCACACAATGCAAGGGAAATGTGGCTTTTTAGTCACATTTTGAGTTTTGAGGTTTGAAAGAGATTATGGGGGTCATTCTAACCCTGGCGGTAAAAACCGCCAGTGCGAATGACCGCGGTAGCACCGCCAACAGGCTGGCGGTGCACCGCTGGGCATTCTGACCGCGGCGGTTCAGCCGCGGCCAGAAACGGAAAGTCGGCGGTCTCCCGCCGACTTTCCGCTGCCCTTGAGAATCCGGGATTCTGACACCCCCTACCACCATCCTGTTCCTGGCGGGTCTCCCGCCAGGAACAGGATGGCGGTAGGGGGTGCCGCGGGGCCCCTGGGGGCCCCTGCAGTGCCCATGCCAGTGGCATGGGCACTGCAGGGACCCCCGTAAGAGGGCCCCACTATGTATTTCAGTGTCTGCTATGCAGACACTGAAATACGCGACGGGTGCCACTAAACCCGTCGCACCTTCCCACTCCGCCGGCTCCATTCGGACCCGGCGTCCTCGTGGGAAGGCTGTTTCCCACTGGGCTGACGGGCGGCCTTTTGGCGGTCGCCCGCCAGCCCAGTGGGAAACCCAGAATGACCGCCGCGGTCTTTCGACCGCGGTACGGTCTTCTGGCGGTTCCCGCTTGGCGGGCGGCTCCCGCCGCCCGCCAGCATTAGAATCAGGGCCTATGAGTAGAAAATGCAGTAAGAGACCCACAGTCACCCCATCCTGGATTTCCCTTTGTGTCTAGTTTTAAGAAATGTACAGGTTTGCTAGGTTTCCCTAGGTGCTGGCTGAGCTAAAGCCCAAAATCCACAGCTAGGTACATGCGAAAAAGAAGTCAGTTTTCACTAGGAAAATATGATGAATCCACATTGTGTTTTGGGGCATTTCCTGTTGCGAGCGTTAGGCCTACCCACACAAGTGAGGTACCATTTTTATTGGGAGACTTGGGGGAATGTTAGGTGGGAAAAGGTTTGTGGTTCCACTCAGATTTCAGAACTTTGCATCACAGAGATGTGAGCAAAATGTGTTTTTAGATACACTTTGTGGTTTGCAAGGGATTCTGGGTAACATAACCTGGTGAGAGCTACACAGTTCACCCCCTACTGGATTTCCCTAGGTGTCTAATTTTAAAATATGTACAGGTTTGCTAGATGTCTCTAGGTGCCAGCTGTGCTAGGGCCTAAAATACACAGCTAGGAAGATTGCAAAGAAACAAGTCAGTTTTCAGTGGAAAAATGTGATGTGTCCATGTTGCATTTTCAGCCATTTCCTGTTGCCTGCACTAGGTCTACCCACACAAGTGAGGTATCATTTTTATCCGGAGACTTATGGGAATGCTGGGAGGAAGGACGTTTGGTGCTCCCCTCTGATTCTAGAATTTTGCGTCACAAAATTTTGAGGAAAATGTTTTTGTCAGACAAATATTTAGGTTTTCAAGGGATTCTGGGTAACAGAACCTGGCGAGAGCCATACAAGTCACCCCATCCTGGATGCCTCTGGTATCTAGTTTTAAAAAATGTACAGGTTTGCTAGGTTTCCCTACGTGCTGCCAGTTCTAGGACCCAAAATCCACAGCTAGGCACATTGCAAAAACAAATGAGCTTTCAGTGGAAAATGAGATGTGTCCATGTTGCATTTTGGACCGTTTCCTGTCATGGGCACTAGGCCTACCCACACAAGTGAGGTACCATTTTTATCAGAAGACTTGGGGGTATACAGAATAGCAGAACACGTGTTAGAAGTCCTTTTGAGAAATGCCCTCTAACTGACATGCTAGTATGTGTACCCACAAATTCTGAGATGTGCAATTAACCCCTGCTTCTAAACTCCATACCATGTGCTCATTTCAGAAATACATAGGTTTCCTTGATACCTATTTTTTACTCTTGATATTTTACCAAATGAATTGTATACCTGGTACACAATGAAAAACCATTGCAAGGTGCAGCTAAGTTATTGGCTCCGAGAACCTAAAAGCCTCTATGTATCCCTGAAGCCAGAAGGGTCCAGTGGACGTAATGGTATATTGCTTTCGAAAATCTGCCATACTTTGAAAAAGTTACAGATGAAAACTTAGACACAAATGGCTGTTTTTTTTCAATTCAATTTCAATCTTTTTTTTTATTTCAAGTGTTACTTTCTATAGGAAAACCTTGAAGGATCCACACAAATGAACTCTTGCTGAATTTAGAATTGTGTCTACGTTTCAGAACTGTATAGCTTTCTGGGGTCCACCATTGGTTTCACACCCATTTCTGTCACTAACTGGAAGGGCATTGAAAACACAAACAATAAGAAAAATGAGGTATGTCCCAGTAAAATGCCAACACTAAGTTGAAAAGATTTCTGATTCTAGTCTGCATGTTTCTGAAAAGCTGGGAAGATGGTGATTATAGCACTGCAAACTCTTTGTTGATGCCATTTGCTTTGGGAAAACCAGATGCTTCCTTCTCCAGCACTTTTTCCCATTTTTCTCACAAAATTTCTCGATCCCATCCAGGAGAATACACAAACCTTGGATGTTGGAAAAAAAGGACTAAAATGTGGTGTGGATAGATTATGTGGACAAAAAGTTATGGGGGCCTAAACGCAAACTACCCCAAATAGCCAAAAAAAGGCTTACCACAGGGGGCATGCTTAGCAGAGAGGGGTTAAGAGTTAAATGCAGGTGTTAAGCTCAGTATGTAAATTCAGCTCAAGGTTGTGGGTAGGTTAACGGTTAAGCATGTAGTATGGTAGGATACAGAAGTTTAGTATTGTGTTTATAGCAATTTCATTAAGAGCTGGCTATGGAGTATAAAGGTGCAGTCATTCACAGAGCTACAGTCACTATAGCCAGCTCTATCGATTATCTGCATAATTTCTGATACTACTGGTGATTACTCTTTTGGTGTGGTTCAATTTGTTTGTATTTTGAGTGAGGTATCTTCCATCGCTCTAATGACTCATCATTGGCCTGGCGAAGCCCCAATTCACATTAACATTTCAATTTTTGATATTCTGTGCTCATTTAGGTATAGCAACAATATGCTCATGAAGTGATGTTAATCAAATCCACTCTTAGCATTGTAAGGTGGGTATTAATACTGCGCCTCCTACCCCTGATAAGGGCTTGAAGCACTTTTGCCTTAGTCACACACTGCTCTGTGGGAGCCCAATGTTAGTAATTTAGTCAAACATTATCATTTGCAGTGCTGTTTTCACTCATTACCATTCAATTTCTGATATTGTTCTCATAACAATTATTGCAATGTTTTACAGACTCCTTTTGTAATCTCACTTTCATATGCCCATGTACATTAGGTGCTTTACGCTATTAGACAATATAGACCTACTTAAGATACTAATTTTAATGTTACTTGCAGTTTAGTGCCATGCTGTTTGTGGGTTAGATTTCATGCCATTTGTGCATAAAATTTCCTTTTATCATTTATGAGATAGATCTTGTTATATAGATCAACATTAAGTGCAGTTAAGTGCAGTGAGTATGGGCATTTAAATACAGAGTGCCTTATTTATAAAGATTTGGCGTAGGGCAGCATCATAAGCCTTTCAGCTGCTCTGTCTTACGCCAGATTGAAAGGTCGGGAATGCACCATATTTATGAGATACGCTGCATTCCTGTCCTCTTAGCCGTGCAGAAATTGCTGCAGAGCGCCAACGAAGGCATCCTTGCACCTTGGCGCAAGGGTGTCTCTGTTATTTGCACAATTATTTTTGCGCGGGAAGGGACACCTTCCTGCACAAAAACAATCAATGGAAGCATTTTCCTCTTTTTATGTGTGCTGCAGAATGCAGCAAACATAGAGGAAAAAACGAGGAGAAATAAAGTTATTACTTCTTGTTAGGCCTCCTCTGGGGAGGTGCACACTTTTGACACATTCCCAGGTTTATAGATCCTTGTAAATCTGGGAACATGTCAAAACCCATAGGCGTTGCTTGGGAAAACCCACCGAAACCCAATGGAACATCTCCGTGATACAGAGTAAGCAAAGCAGCGCTTTGCTCCATATCTAGGAGGCCATGTAAAGCCATGCAGGGTGGCGCCTCATGGATATGATTGAGAGTCCTGCACCACTGAAGTGTCAAAAAACATGCCGCTCCAGTGGTGCAGGCCACTAATGAATAAGGCCCAAAGTATAGATCTTTGCTTGGACAAAAAGCTACTGATATTTATTAGGACACTAGCATTTCTTTGCAGTTCATGCACAGAAGGTGAAGGTTCTTAATTACAAATGACATGTAATGGGCATGCATGATGTAAAATCTATCAAATATTAACTCACAACTTGTAAAATGAGGAACTTTAATCCCTAAAGTCCAGGAATGGCAATACTCATCCAGAGAAGCTGATGTGGAGTATTGCCCTGAAATGTAATCCCATCAAAGATTACTAGAGTATTCTTAGACATAATAAGCCTCTAAATTTAAAGTCCGCTATGGGTACCCAGTGGAGCCGGTAATGGGTTGTGCCCAGGGTGAAGTACCCTACATATAGGTGAGAGCAGAATGCCCAGGAGAGATTAGTCTCAACTTGGATGTATCAAGTAAAGGGGTAAGGATTTATCTGAAATTATGGAGGTGTAGAGTCAGATTCTGTAGGCCAAGGCCCTGTCCTGGCCCTTACAGCCCCAAACAGGAGTGATGGCATTTAGCTGTGGGCTTTGGCTGAATGTCCGGAGGAACTCGTTTAGATATCAGGAGGAATAGAAAGTCCTTATCATGTGACTAAGTAAAAAGGACCTTTAAGAGATCCCGGTCCTATGGGAGAAGTTGATAATCCTCATCACATGATCAAGTCCCAAGACCTTGTAATGATCCCAGACTTTGGGGTGGATATGGTAGCTCTCATCACATTAAAACCTAAAGCCTGACAATGCTAGAGGAGGAGTTTACATACCTTATCCTCATTCCCCATAAAAAAGTTATTGTAGCAAGAAAGGTTAAGTAGAGACCGGCAGATCCAGTGATTATTAGATAGCCCTCCACTCCAGCAAATTAAAGCCCAATGTCTGAAGGAGAGAGATGTTTCTGTAGTAGTAGTTATGCAATTATTATGTGGTATATTGTTAGGCAAATATGGTGAATTAATAATATAACAAGCATATTAATAAAAGGTAGCATATTCATCAAATATTAATTTACCTATGAATAAGTTTCTTAATACATACTTGTTAGACTGTCAGCTTTAGGGTGGCCTTCCCCCACACATTTGCCTTCTCCCCTCCAGTTTGTTGAAATAAGTTTTGATGGCCGTAGGACTCTGTGCACTTTACCATTGCTAACCAGTGCTAAAGTGCTTGTGCTCACTCCCCTAAACATGCTAACATGTATTTACACCCAATTTGCACATTTAATTTACTTATAAGACCCTAGTAAAGCGGTATAACCTGTACCAAGAGCCTATAAATTAAATGCTACTAGTGGGCCTGCAGCACTTATTGAGCCACCTACTTAAGTGACCGTTTAAAAGATGGCTCAGGTCTGCCAATGCAGCCTATATGCAGTTGTAAACTGCCAATCCAACTTGGCAAACTAAAGCCTTCCTTTTTAATACATATGTCAACCCTAAGGAAGGCCCTAAAAGCCTTCAGGGCAGGGTGCAATGTATTTAAAAAGTTGGGCATGTACTTAAATTTCATATGTCATGGTAGTGAAAAACTCTTGAATTTGTTTTCACGACTGCAAGGCCTACCTATCCCATAACGTAACATTAGGTTACTTTATTACACTTAATAAGTGATAACTTTTGTTTAGGTACAGGTAGAAATGTTGTGTTTGGTTTCTAAGGCATTGTAATTTGAAGCCCTCTTAATTGGTAAACTCAGATTTTAATTCGCAATTCTTAAAATGGCACTTTTAGAAAGTTGCCATTGTCCTTTCCTAACCATTTTGTGCCTGCAGCCTGTGTCTTCGGTCACATGACTGTGATTAGCATGGCAGTTGGATTTGTGTATTCCTTCAAGACAGTGAGACATAAGGGAACTGGAGATTGGCAGATGAGCCATCCTGCCAGAACGTATGGGACAGAGCAGTTCCCCACCTGACTTACATCCCAAACGAGCTGACTCAGCACACTCACAAAGAACTTCACACTAGTCTTTTGTCACCTGAGACCTCTTGGAACCTGTACAGAGAGCAAGGAAATCCCAGAACCATCTGTGGTGGGAGAAACTCCAGAAGTTTCTTCCACTTTAAAGCTGGCACCAGGTATAAAAATAGGACACTCAGACCTACTCTTCAGTTCAGTCTTGGTCCTGCGAAGGACACCCAGAAGAACTGCCTTGTATTTCATAGGACTGCTGCTTGAGGCCTGCTTTGTAACTCAGAGAACTGCCCTGCTGCTACCAGAGGACTGCCATGTTGCTTGAAGCCTGCTTTGTATCATCAGAGGGCTGCCCTGCTGCTCGAAGCCTGCCTTGCTGCTTGAACCCAGGACTACCACAGTGACTCTAACGGCTAGTTGGCTGGCCTCCTGTCATGATCTACAGGGACACAAAAAGCTCCAAAAACTTTTAATATGCAGCTGAACCCTGCCAGAAGTAAGTCCTACTCTCCAAATGGTGCCCACCCAGTGAAAATTTCAGCCAAAAAGTGTTCTGAGAACCAACAGGAGATCAGGACCTACCTGCTCGCTGAGCCGCCCAAAGTGCATCACCGGTTGCCCTGACTTCGCTGTAGCTCCCGTGACGTTCTTCTCCGCAGCATCAAATCCTGTTCAGCTGCTCCTCGCAGAAGGGGTATCCAGCCTCATGGAGCCCACGTTTGCTACTGCCTGCAGCTCCACCCCGCTGTAGATTTTTTAATTCCAAAAAAGAGACTGTGTCCAAGCAAAGAAATTGTCACTGCAACTTCATCCAGCTGCTCTCCGACGATGACGCCTTCTCCTCAGACACCACCAGCTGTCTTGCTCCAATTAACTTTACCTTCTCAAACATTATTCTTCCAAACTTCTTCATCTAAAGGTAACCCGAGACTCATCCCAATCTGCCTTGTGTATCCAAACCACTCTCCATTGCGGTTGGCTATAACTTCTGACTTTGCCCTGGTCTTGCGTGACTAGATGTCCACAGTTGGTTCTTGGATCTTTTAGGTGCTAGTTTTGACTGAAAACTTTAAAAATCCATTACTTCGGATTTACTAATGGGATTTTTGTCCTCCTGGTTTAAAATAATTTACTAAATTTTACTCTAAGTTGTATTTTTACTTTCTTGCCATTTGTGTGCTGCAAACATACTTAACACATTATCTCTAAGTTAAGCCTGACTGCTTTTGAGCCAAGCTACCAGAAGGTTAAGTGCAGGTTAATTCCGATATTTTTGTTGTTCACCCTGACAAGGATTGTGGCTTTTGTTTAAGAAGGGTCTTTCCTCCCTGATTCAAAAAACCCAATTTCCTACAATACAGAAAAGAAAAGTGCTGCTTGGGATGATGTCATCAGCTATATTATCAGTGAGGCCATCAATGATGTACTTTGATATGTCATCAGTGATGTCATGTGTGAGACCATGAGCAGTGCAAGATGGCCACAAGTTATGGTTGGCTTACCTAATCATAATTGGAGAATTTAAGTGTTTTTTTTAGTTTTGTTTTTTTCATGGATTTGAGGTTTGTTTTTTTAAAAAATATTTTAAGCCATGAAAATACAAGAGTTATAACCACAACTTCACTTCAACTGTGTGCTTTTACCATGAAATATATTATATTGGAAATTCATTTTTTGAATTGCTCATAACTGTCTCACATAAAATGTCTCTGCTGCACAAACCTCTGAGCAGAACCACACCAAACCAGACATGAAAGTGGAACTCCACTCAGGGGAGAGCCCTTGCTTTGCTTGGTCTGGTGGAAACCTGATCAGCAGCCCTCAAGACATAAGCATTTGAAAAATGTGTCCAGTTTTTTTAAATGTCTTTAAATTTAGTGCTGTTTAACAAATAGACACAAAATGTGGCTTAGCATGTGTAGCTTACTCTTAGTACTTTTGAATTCTTGCGATCCTTTGGCGGGGATAGCTAGGTCACTGGTCAAAAAGTGTTTAATTCACGAAAAACTACAGCACACCCTGACAAATCTACACAAAATCCAACAGTCTTCCGAGTCTAGTCCCCTGCTGACATGTCAAGCCTTGTGCACATCAATGAATATGGGCTAAGTTAGAGGTGTAGAGCAAAAATATTCTAAGTTGCCAACAACCAAGACGCTCACCAATAAATCTGCATGACACTTTCCATGCCGCTATCAAATCAACGCAGTACAAAGATCTCAGACCGCAACAAAGATCTGACAAGGAGAGCAGAGGCAAAGGGTGCCAAAAAAATCTGTGCACAGAGGGACTCAGCTGTGACACCTGGCCTATGGCCAGGCTCCACAGAACGGTTAACTATAACTTGTACCCCCATGCACTGATTATGGCCTCACATATTACATCACTCATAACATGTTCTATGATATCAGTTATGAGATCACCAATGGCATCAGACTCTGAAGCCAACTTCTCGCAGGCAGCCAACTCCATGCAGCACACAGGCTTTTGTTGTGTGTGGCGCTGGGTTGGCCGAAGGGCCTGACATGCAGCCAGACCCTGTGTCAACTCCCTGCAGGAAGCCACCCAGAGGTAGTCAACCACATACCACACATGGCCTTTGGTCATGCGAGGTATGGGGTTGGCCTCAGGGCCTGGCTTGCAGGTAGGCCCTGCATTCATCGCCCTGCAGGCAGCCAATACCACACTGTGCATGGTCAATGGTGTGCATGGCGTGGAGTTGGCGCAGGCAGCCAACCACATGCATCATATGGCTTCTGGCAGTGCACAGTGGGGTGCTGGCCACAGGGCTCGGCCTGCCACCAAGCCCTGTCCCCAAATCCCCAGCAGGCTGTCAACTCCATGCTACCCACAGCCTTTGGCATGCATGTTGTTGGGTTGGTAATTGGGCCAGAGGATCCATCCCATGGGCCCGAATCATATATATTGTGGGAGGGGGCATGCGCCCCCCCCCCCCACAAGCATTAATTAGCCCCAGGACCATACTTCCAGGGGACAAATTTCAGTAAAAAGGGGAGTGGGCCATGCGCTTAAAAGGCTGCAGGGACCCAATCCCCTGGGGCCAAATACTATTCAATAGAGGAGGTGGAGTTCAGACCCCCCTCTCTGAGTTTTAATACACCCTGGGGGTCCCACTCCCCAAATATAAGAATATAAGAAAAATGGGAAGGGATGCCAAATGGCCCCCCTCCCAAGCCTATTTTGGCATCAGGGGCCCCATTCCCCAGGGCCTGCATTAATTATAAGTGAGTGCCACAGGGCTCCTCAGGCCCCAAACCAGCACCCTACATGGTGCAGGAGCAGCCACTGCTCCCGCTCAGAGGGAGCAGCTGTTTTTTCCATGCTCCCGTTATATAGAAAGAAACTGTTTTCAATGCTCCCGTTATATAGAAAGAAACTGTTCCAAAAAAACAATTAATAAATGCAGGGACAGAGAGTGTCAGGGATGTCTATGATATCAGGAGAGCCCTCAAGCACCCAAAGTGACAAGTATCATCACTGGGCTATCTCCTCGTCAGACCGGTACTGCAATGTCTGGCGGACCACCCCGGCAATGGGGGTGGTGCTAAACCGGAGGCAATTTGCCAGAAAAAGGTCTGAAACGAATACTGACTTAGTGGATACACAGGGTGTAAGTGTGTAGGAGAGAGTGAGAAAATTAAAATTAGCTCTGTGCCTCTAACATCACTTTAATGAATCAGGGAAAAGGCACAGGCCAAGGTTAAAAATAGTCCAGAGTGTTGGTGGGAATAATGTCCCACTAAACTCTATGAGGAAGAAAAGGTGCTAATTTATGGTCAACATGTTTCGCGTCTTCTATGAGTCAATAAATGATCCTGTGACCCTTCGTCAGGACCCGGAAAACTACTTCTCCTATTTAAATAAAAAAATACTAGAGTGTCACTTACAAACCGCAGACAAGTTGTCAATGTCAGTTGGTCAATCAGTCGCCCTGCATATAAGTGAGAGACAAATAAATATTAGTGCAAAGGTGCAGATAAGCTAAAAAAACAGTGTAATCACAGCAGAAACAGCAAGAGACAGCAACCCCAAGGTGCCACAGAGTAAAATGATAAAGTGGCTTACCATCCCACATTCGAGATTGAGCATCCTAGGACCGCGCTAGCCACAATCAAGGAGGTAATACTAGGTATAGAAATGACACGGTAACAGACATATGTACATAATGATAGGTCACAAAGGAAGTACCAAAACCATCACTACAAAATTGGTCAAGTAATACATGAAATAATGGTTATCAATGTGTCAAACATCGATGTGAAAAAACTAGACCCTTTCTGCAAGGTCTATTTACTGTATGGATACCAAGCCTAACTCAAATTAAAAATAATAGTAGGTCCAAGGCTCCAAGAGTAGACCGAGGGTCCTATGTGTATAAAAAGGTACATTCCTAAAAAATGCAGATGGAAGTTAGAAATAGTAGTGCAGAGGATTTGGGAAAATCAGAGACTATCAGGTTACAGGTAAGGCATCTGAAAACATCTGTGTGTATGCCTGTGCACAACGATGTATTATTATTTAATAACCGGTCATGAAGGTAACCGACCGCCTTTCCAAACCCCGTGTCAAAAGGTGCACTTACTTATATTTCTCCTTAGTTCAACAGGGAACCTGCCCGTGAGCCGCGCGCCTGTAGACGGCTGAGCGGTGTTACGAGTCAGTTTAGATATGGTTACTAAGACGTGTCTTACCGCGTCCCGATCCGGAAGGATCCGGCCGGTAACTATGGAGGAAGAAATAGAAAACGGACCATTGTTTGAGCGGCGGCCATCTTAAGAGAGTCTGCTCGAACGACTATCCACATGTGTTGAATGGCACAATGTTGTGAGAAGGAGCCCAATCTAATTCTGCCTCGAGTAAATCCCAAAAAATAAAGCAAAAGCCAAACAGGAAACTGAGTAGCATGGGCATGAAAATGGGCGCAGGACAACAGATGTGTAAAGGGGCGGTCATTTTACTGGTAGTAATGCAGCCTGCATTTACAACAAAAGCCATTCCCAAACAAGATGTTTTGAGAGGTAAGTGTAGGTAAAGACCCCCTGGGCCACCTTATCAAGCAAAGTGATTCGCATATCTGATTAGTCCACAGGCGGGGTATCCAAATCCATACAAAAAAGGGGACTTTACAGCCTGGATTTTGTCAAATAGGCCATGCCAAGGTCAAAAAATTGTGAATGTTATTAGTCTTGTCAACGGTCGTAGACAGATCTAGAAGTCATCATCGGTAGTCAGAGAATTAAGAATAAAAAATTGTCGACATCTGTACACAAAAGTAGAAAGTGTGCTGGAATTGTATACTAGGATGTCAAAGAATTCCATGGGATCTCATCATTCAGACCTTGAATATGGGTCTTGAGTCTGTACACCCATCTTTGTTCAACTTTAAATAAAAAGTTGGGATCGTTGCTGTTATATCTTGGTACCTGTAGTACAATCCACCACATATCATCAGGACCATGATTGGCTTCAATGAAATGCAAACTCAATTTAGTTGTAATTCAGGAGCATCTGATATTGCTCCGGTGTTCACTGATTGTCTGTTTTACCGGACGGGATGTCATACCGATATATTTCAAGTCACAAGGACAGGAGATCAGGTAAATACACTGCTGATGGTATGTTTATTCAAATGCCAGGTCCCGACATGATCAAGGACTACTCTGTCAGTGCGCTTGGTGAGCGGGCAAACATTACAAGTGCCACACGGGTAATGTCCGGTGACAGGAGGCAAACTCCATAGAGTGGTTTGTTTGACTGAGTCCGTTTGTGCACTGGGGCGAGTGTGAACAATTAAATCTCGTATGTTGGGAGATCTTTTAAAGGCAAATAAGGGCCTCAGGATCTGGATGCCGCCACTCTGTAGAATGTTCCAACGTCTATTAATGAGTTTCTTTACAGAGTTGGATAGCAGGGTAAATGTGGACACACATGTCAGTCGATTCTCTGGTTCCCTGAGCACCGGTGCCAGAAGAGCATCTCTATGATTATTACGAGCCCTCTTATAGGCCGAATTAATAATTTTTTTGGGATAATGACGATTGATAAGTTTCTGTTTGAGATCAAGGGGCTGAGTGTCAAAGGCTTGGGCTGAGCTGCAATTGCGACGTAACCTAAGGAATTGTCCAACAGGTAGATTATCGCATAGCGCCTTAGGATGATGGCTCTCATACAGAAGTAAACTGTTACGGTCAGTGTTTTTGTGGAAAGTGTTAGTTATGAGCTTGCCATTATCGATCTTGATCTCCAAATCCAGGAAGGAGACTTGTGTCGATGAAGAGTGCGCTGTAAATCTCAAAAAAGGATCCAAGGTATTGACCCATAGGATAAAGTTGTCTATCTCCTCATGTGACCCTTGCCAAATGATGAGAATGTCATCAATGTACCTCCGCCACAAGGTGAGATTCTCATGAAAGGGATTAGATGGTGGTAGTATGAATGATCTCTCAAAATTGTACATATACAAACAGGCCAAACTAGGTGCAAACGTGCTACCCATAGAAGTCCCTTGAATCTGGTGGAACAGGGAGTCTTCAAATTGAAAGAAGTTCTTCTTCATAGCTAATGTCGCACATTGCATCACAAAGTGGACCGGGGTTGGAGATGACCATGGACTGGCCAAAAGTGCTGACTCAACAACTTGTAAAGTAGCATCTTGAGGGATATTGGTATATAAAGCCTCTACATCTAGGGTGATGAGAACTTGCAAGTCAGTGTTGGAGTTGATGTCGTCAATCAGGATTAGGACATGAGTGGTGTCCTTAAGGAAAGTACTTGATTCTCTCACAGGAGGTTGGAGAAAAAAATCACAAAAAAAAGACAGGGGTTCTAACACTCAACCAATGCCTGATACAATGGGGCGGCCTAGAGGGGGGAGGGTGCCTTTGTGTATCTTTGGCAAGCAATAGAAGTAAGGAGTGCGAGGGTGTGAAGGGTCGAGGAACTCTGCCTCTTTGGGAGAGATTCATGTGTTGCTGCGGGCCTCTTCGATCATACTTCTGATCTGTGTTTGAAGATCACATGTAGGATCATGAGCAAGCCATTGGGGAGCATAATGAGTCGTATCACTCAGGAGACGGAGGTACTCATGTCTGTAGTCAGAAGAATTCATGATTACAATCGCACCTCCCTTATCTGCTGGTTTTATCACTATCGATCGGTCTAGAGATAGCTCTTTTAGGGCCCTCCTCTCTACAGATGGTAAGTTCATAAATGGCTTCTTAGGGCGGACTAGGTCTAGGTCCGCCATGACAGCATTTTCAAAGGCCAGAACCTCAACTGGGAGGGAGTGTGATGCAGGAACAAAAGTGGATGGTTTTCTTAAACCAGTGTCATCGCTACCCGGGGCCACAGGGCGTTCCAAAAAGAAAAAATGAAGTTGTATTTTCCTGAAGAACTGGGAAAGTTCACAGTTCAAACGGAAAGGATCGTCAGATGGTGTGGGGACAAAACCTAAGCCTTTGTTCAAGGCTGCTGACTCGTGTATTGAGAGACGTCTATCAGATAAATTTACCACTAAGTCCTCGGTGGGGGGTTCTTGCCGTGGCTCCAAGTGACCATTTGTGGTTCTTCCTTGCTCCAATGGACCCGTCTGCCTCTGCCTCTTCTTCTGCCTCTTCCTCTGCCCTGGCCGCGGCCTAAAAAAGGCACATAGGGTGGCATGGGGCGAGGTTGAAAGAATGGAGAAGGAGGTTGCCAGAAGAAAGGTTGATTAGGAGGGTATTGTGGCGGATTATAAAGAGGTTGTTGCATGCTCTTGTCAGTGCTCCATCCATCAGATGAGGAACTGCTACTGTAATTGTGAGTTTTTTTGTTAGATACGCTGGAATCATCGGATAAACGGAATTGAGTATCAGCGTCAAACTCTTCCTTAATATAAGGATATACTTTTTCTCGATCAAATCTCCTAATGTCTTTTTGCAATTTTGAGATTTTCTGTTGGGTCAGAAATTCTTTTGTTTCGTTAAGTTCAGTATTCATTTTGAGGAGACGGCTCTTAAATGCTGACTACGTGACTGTTGTCTTTATGGTACTCTCAATGCAATTGATTTGTACCGTAATAGATTCCGCTAAACGCTTTGAAGTATTAATGATCAAGACTAACCAGTCTCTGGTACACTTCCATGCGATCTGGGCCCAATCTTTTCTGAACGCCAGATCGTGTAGGAAAATCCTGGGCATGTTGGAAACCAAGAGACCGTTAGGAGCAATATTTGCTCTAAGATATTCCGTCATTATGGTGCCATGCTTTATCGTCTTGATCAGTTCACGTTTTAGCGAGGAAAGTTTATCCCAGTCCTCTTTAAGACTTCCCGTAGGATTAGAGCCTTCATTGTTAAGAATCGAGGGGGCTTGTATGATCACGGATACTATCTCGTCATCATAACTGAGACCTTGGACATTTTCCATAGTCAAAAAAAAGGGGATAAGAGTGGGGGAAAAATGAATTAACTGAAAAGGTTTGTAACTTGAAACAGAGGAAGTCCCACAGCAAAGCTGCTGTTCTAAAACAATCAATACAAAAGAGGGGCAGGGAGATTACTGGTCCAGTGTACGGTCTCCCAAAGTAACCTGTTATATAGCAGGAGCAGGCAGGCAGGCAGGAGCTGTATGTGTTCTTTTTACCTTGCCACAAGAGTGCATGAGTTTGTGCCCAGCCGGCAGGAGCATGTTCAAATCTCCCACTGACCGGGAGCAGACTTCTATGTTTAAAATGCTCCCACAAGACGTCTGCTCCACGCCAATGGGAGATTTAAACAGGCTTCTGCTGGCTGGAAGCAGGCTCGTGTTCAGATGTGTAGGTGTGGGCAGGGAAGCTACTGCGTCCCTGGAGTCAGCTCCCTAGGACACAGTAAGTGAGCTGGCCCAGGGAGATGGGGTCCCTAGGGCCCAAATTGGGCTTAGGTATAGGAGCCCTTCTGTTTTTTGGTTTTGCTGTAATCCTGCTGGAAAATCCACTGTTTTTTCTACTTTTGGCCTTGAGGAGTCCCTCTTGGTACAGAAACAGCCCTTTTTGTGATTTGGTGTAAATCCATCCAGTAGTTTTGTAGATATTAAAGACAAAAGAAATATACTTATTTATGGACATAAATCGTCTGCGGATCCAACAGATCTCATGCTGAGATCTGATTGGCTGCCAGCACTTCAATTGGGAAGTGCTGGCAGCCATCTTTGGACTCGGACTCAGCTGAGTTCCAAGAAAGAAGTAAAACAAAAAGAGAAGGGGGTAGGATAGGGATACTCTGACCCCCTAACCCTGGTGGTGGGGTCCTACAGGGATTCAGCTAGAGCCAAAAAACATTTTTGTTTTCCATAAAAATTATGGAGGATCTGCAAATCATGGCAAAACTTTTAAAAAAGCATGCACTTGTTTAAACTTGTTTGAAGCTTGTTTCCCTGCCCGCTGTCAAGAGGGCAGGGAGAGATGATAAAATGCTCCCATATGCAGGAAGCAGCATTTTTTACTGCTCCCTGCTGTACGGGGAAATGCCGGCTCCCGCTGGAGGCAGTGAGCCAGCAGGTACTGGAGGGGCATTCAGGCTCCCCCCTCAGCTCCCAACAACACACACTTGATGCCCGGGGTGGGGCCAGAGCACCCACCATGAACTGGCCGGGCCCTGGGGGTGTGGGCCTGGGGCTAAAACAGGCCTGGGAAGGGGGGCACGTGGCCCCCTCCCCTTGCACTAATTGGCTGGGCCCCATGGATGGACAAATTTCTGTGCATGGCTGAATGCCTTGCATGGAGCAGGTTTGGGTGGGGGGGTGGAGTCAACCCCCCCACCCTTGGCCATACACCGTACGTTACACTGGGTTGGGAGCCTATGGGGAACTGGCTGCAGGGCCTGGCCACAGGCTAGGCTATGAGGCCAACCCCAGCTGTGTATGGATAAATGCCATGGGCGGCATGGGGTTGGGTGCCTGTGGGTGATTGGCCACAGGGCCTGGCCACAGGCCAGGCAGTGCATCCAGCCCCTGCCACACATGGCCGAAGGCTCTCCATGGCACAGGGTTGAGTGCCTATGGGATGTTGGCCTAAGGACCTGGCCACAGACCAGGCCTTGCGGCCAACCCCATGACATTTCAGATGTTGCAGTGATTTTATCAATGATTTTATCAATTATGTCATAAAACATATCATGAGTGATGAAATATGTGAGGTCATAAGCAGTGCATGGGTGAATGCCTTGCTCCCCTTAAAAATAAATGAGGCCTTGGTGATGGGGATTAGGGAGACGGGCCACGTGTCCCCCTCTCATTATTTATGATTATGTGCGGCCACCGAAGGCCCTGGCCCAACCAAGGAGAGGTGGTATTGTTACCTGCACTTTTTAAATTTTACAGTGGATTCGCAGATCCACCATTAATTTGCAGTAAAATTTAAACAAATAATGTTTTTTGGCAACAGGCCTAGGGGGGCATGTTACCCCTGCCCCCACATACCTTTATTTTCTAGGACAAGGGACTGAGTCCCAAGTTCTAGCATGCTTGCTGCCACATCGTTATTGATATGGTGGCAGTCAATCAGATCTTATCTCAAGAACTGTTGGCTCTGCTGATTGTCTGACGTGTGAAATATATATGCATTTTGAAACATAATTTCTCTAAAACTACTAGACGGATTTACATCAAATCACAAAACATACGTGTTCTGGACAAAGAGTTTCTACCACATTTGGTGTAAATCAATTCAGTTGTATGGGCAGTAGCTGTGTCTATGTTTCCCATGGAAAAATGAATGTGGAAAATACATTTTAGAAGCCTCCTTTTTCTCTGCCCCTGCTTGACAGATCATCCCCAAACCTTCCAGGAATCAGCTGAGGTGGATGAGACTTTTTTTTGAAAGTTTTGTAAAGATTTGTCAAACGGAGTCAAGGTTATAAGCACACCAGAGTCCATTTCCTATGAAAGTATGATCCTAACTATAATCAGATGTCTTGTAAAACAAACAACTGCTTTCACAGGTGCCCGATCCTGCGACAGTTTTGCATGTTTTATGCCCAGTCTGAAGATGAGAGCAAAAAGTGCAGAACCACTAATCCTTGGGAAACATGCACACTCAGGTCAAGCGGTGCAGTAGGCGAGTTCATTTCCTGATTTCTCAAGTATGGGGAAATTAACTTTCACCTACTCCACTGTTTGACCAGAGCACGCATGATTCCTTGGAATTAGTGGTTCTGGGACTTTGTGTTATCTATCTATCTATCTATCTATCTATCTATCTATCTATCTATCTATCTATCTATCTATCTATCTATCTATCTATCTATTATTGCTAATAGTAATAATAACAACAATATTAATCATCATCATAATCATGATATTTAGGTTTGTAAACACTTACGGGCTCGTAGGAGCTCTCTGTTTGGCCTCCCTCATTCCAGCAGGGCTCAAGGTCTTTGAATTTGAGAGGGACTGTCAAAAAGGATACACGAGTCATAGATTGGCTCCGCAATCCCATTAAAAGAGTATGTGAACCTCAGAGTCTTGCTGATAAACCGTTATCCATGATCTGCAAACCCAGTAGCAGAAATTCTTTTTTTAAGTTTTTAGGGTTCTTTAAAGTGTAGGGTGAGGCAGCACTATGTAAACATCTTACATAAATTAAATGAGGAGCTGGGCTCAACCAGTGCAACCCCTAAAAGTCAGCTGTGATTCCTTGTGGAATTGATATATTTTCAGGATACTGAAGGTCAATGTAGCCTCCTGATCCAAAGTCCCTGCTAAGGTCTTCAACGCTATGCTGGTACTCAAGGCATGTTGGTGATCTGCAGAGGTTCAGATTTATTCTGCACCAACAAATCTCCTGCTAGAGGTTTGTTCAGCTTTGACTACCAAGTAGCTGTCAATGCTACACAGAGGATACATGGAGCTATCATAAGAAGATTCATCTACGAAGCTGTATACATCTTTGTTTGCTGTGGTGAATTCTGCCTTACTCTGGAAATATTCTTCTTAGCCAGCAGTATGACCATGGAAGGCACTCTGAGCAATGTGTAGTCATTGACTAGCCCAGGTTGACCTGGAATCACCCTGGTAAAGAATCTTGCAGTAATGCATTTCCAAGAAGTGGCATTGGTGACTGCTATGGAAAAGTAGTGGTAGAGCGAGGGGAGGAGCTTGAATAAATAAATAAATAAATTAATAAAATAAAAGTGCACTTACCTGTGAACTGCCGCCGTCTCTCCTCCATATTCTTCTTTTCCTGGCAGCACAAAAGCACAAAGGCTCCCAGACTCCCCTAAGGTAATCACACTGCTGCTGTCACCAGCATGGCAGCAGCGCCATGAATGGTCTGAGCTGCCTGGTTCAGCGCTCAGACAGGGAGTGGGAGCCTGTGCATGTTCTCCACTCAGCTGTGCAATACAGGCGGGTGGACAAATGCTAAGTGTTCATGTTCATGTACAAGACGACCGGCCAAACCACCAGGCGCGCTTATGGTGCACATACCACATACCACTCCTCCTCCCTGTGACCCCGCCCTAACCTGGCTCCACACTGAAAAATAATAATATAATAATTATATTAATATTGTTTATTTTTCCTTTTTTGCACTGCTCAGAGCAGTGAGGCAAACCTCCTCCGTTTTAGCGGTGGAGGCGCCGCTGGGAAGTGCTCTGATCACACATGGTTTGTCTTTTTATTCAGCAGAATGTGAAGACTCAAACTTATGAGATCCTTTGTCTGTGCTGTTGCGAGGTTCTGCCACCTGACGTTTTATGTCTCTGAAATTCTTTATGTATAACCTACCAAAAAAGCTAATTCGTGTTCCTTGGCTTCTCACCAATCTGTGCTTTGCCTTCATTTCGGTCATCCCTACCATAGTCAAATATTCCTTGATATGCAGATCATTTTCTTTTTAATTTATCTTGAATTTAAGCGTTTCCCACAATTTTATAATATCTCTGTTGAACTCTTTGACGTTGTATGCCGGAGGTTTTACTCCACAGTAAGAAGAGGTGCGGTGCGGTGCAACTATTTGATTTATACACTGAATGGTTTGTTTACCGTACAAAGTCTCATGCTGGCATAATTGCAACTTGTGCACGTCATCTTGGATCTGGCACAAAGTCCTTTAATTGAGTACACAGGCTGACTGTTAACTGCAGACAGGTCACAGAATCAGCTGAGGACACCGTAGGTGTGCCGAGGACTACCAAAGGTGCACTCACATGAAAATATTCTAATACTCCCGTTTGTACTTTACCCTATACAGATCCATTAACCAATGCTGGTCTTAAGCAAAGTTTTTTGATAAATCAGACACAAAGAGACCATTTTATTAGACTTGAAAACATAACATAGATACTGTATGTTTTAATGGAAGGACCAACAAAGTTTTGCAAAAGAGTGTTCTGTGTACACACTTGTTGCTTTGTTCTAGGGTTGTGCCCCTTCCAAATTAAAACACATGTGCATGTTACAGTACATAATAGGAACGCCAAGATCAGTGATAAATCCAAGGGTATTAATTGAGGGGGGAGCAGAGGTAGCAGGTGCTATCCTGCAAATGAGAGAAGTTACCCTCGTAGCCATGCCTTGTGGGCGGTGGACGTCATTACGCCATTACAGTAGCACGGGTCGCATGTGCTGTTCCTTGTTTGCCCAGTGGTACCCTTGAACTGACCTTGGTACCTCAGGGTGTCATAGGAGTAGCAGCAGACACCCTCATAATTTTCACACTTTGCCCTTTCTCTAGCCCCTCAGCAGCTAATAAGAGAGTGTTGAGGAGCTAATCGTTGTGTGAAGCCAGTTCCACTACTGATGGAATTTCAGTGACTTGAGGCCGTAGATACATCCTCTATCTTATAAAGCACTGCTGAAAGTATTCGAGGTAAATTATGAAACGTCCAAAGCATGCACAGGGCAACTGAAAACATTTACACCCGTACATGTACCTTTATTCACAGACATTAGCCATAAGGTATTGGAATGCACCATTCACTCCCCCGCCACCGAGAGGATAAAACTTTAAGATATGTGGGTGTTGCTTGGTGTCTGATACCAGTCAGGAAACGTACTTTAAATGCCCTACACGCTCTGCAGTGGTGAAGGTTTCAACAAAATATAGAAGTAGCAATAACACAAGCATATATAAGCAGCAGATAAGGAAAATACCTTAAAAGGAAACTACAATAGGAAAGCAGAAAGAAAAAGAAATGAAAACAAATAATCGGCTTGATTAAATTCTGGTTGGCGATTAAAGAGGAAGGTTATTTGGAAGAATAGGGGCGTTTTAAGGCATGGGCAAAGTGGGCAACCCCCTGTGTCCCCACCTTTTAAGGGGCCCCCTGGGGAAGCAGGCTTTCGCACAAGCTCACTTCTGTTTCCTTTTGCATCTTAACCCTTAAGGTATAGTTCTATATTGTTAGCCTAGCACGGGCTTGCATTATCACTAAATGGGTATCTTGCTTTAGACGTGCAGCTGACATGTAAAATAATATTGTGCTGAATCAAGCATTAGGCGATCGGACATTGTTGGCTGCAATCGGTTTGATGGAAAAGTTGTGTGTCTCTTAACACATCTTCCTTAATTGCTTCCTGTTCATGCTCTACTTTCTGATTTGTAATGTTGGACTAACTTAAAATATTTTGCTCTGTGTGTTTCCCTAGTCCTCATAATAAAGACAATATCTGGGGGCAGTGGACATTTTAAAATTGTAGTACATTCAAAACCTTGAATTAGGTCACCAACCTTATCCCCCGTCTCCATAAAGACAGGGTTGATGTGCCTCTTCTCCCTTTCTTCCTTGGGCTTCCAGGCACCTCACCATAAGAGCTAATGCTTCTGTTCTGGTTATTTTTGGAGGCTCCACTTCCTTAGTCTTAAGAAACCAGAAGATGGTAAAAGCCTTTCCTTCCTTGAAACACATTAGTGGAAACTGCTTTAGTGAGCTAAAGTACTCAATCTATATTCTCTTCGCTTTGCATCAACAAAATTGTAAGACACACCTAAATACTTTAATACAAAACTTGTGGCAGCATATCCTCACTACTCACCAATGCAGGCATCACTTAATTCTCCTGAGCCTAGGCTTACTAATACTCTTCTCATCTCCATCCTCATAGTGTTCCCTCAATGCACCCAATGAAAATATGCCACTTTCAGTTATGTCTCCAAGGCTCATTGTCCAGGGGCATCTTAGGCCCATATTTATACTTTTTTTGTGCCGCATTTGCATCACTTTTTGACGCAGAAGTGGCGCAAACTTTCAAAATACAATTATGGCCCGTATTTAAACTTTTTTTAGCGCCGCATTTGCACTGCTTTTTTACGCAAAAGCGGCGCAAACTTGCAAAATACAATTGTATTTTGTAAGTTTATGCCGCTTTTGCATCAAAAAATGACACAAATGCAGAACAAAAAAAAGAAAAAGTATAAATATGGCCTATATTTTGTAAGTTTGCACCGCTTTTGCGTCAATAAATGATGCAAATGTAGTGCAAAAAAGGATTAAATATGGGCCTCACTGTGCAAGAGTGTTAGCATTCAGCAGCTTCGATGGTGATGACCTTGCAGAATGCCATTCCATTCATTTTTAAGCCCGCCTGACCGAGTGCATCTTCATTCCATTAGAATTATAAGCACTCATGGCTCGCACACGGAGGGTGTCTTTTTTATATACTCACTCTTCATTTGTTTGTCACCTACTTCAGGGTGTGTTCACTTATGAGCAGTGCACATTTATTGAGGAATAACTGCTTTCTGGACCTAATGGGTGTATTTCTTCTTATTAACTGCGCTTTATTATTTCAGCATTTTTACCTCATGCTTGTTGATTAGGTCTGTGGCAATTCATCTTCCATTTTAATGACTGATCTGTGTTTGGAATGAGTCCACTGTGCTCTACTGTTTCAATCTATATGGTTTATCCTGTATGAAACCAACTATAGCCACCTATTGGCCAGAGCCTCATGCTACTCATGGGGCAGGATGTCATCTACTTGGAAGTGCTTCCATTCAGACCATCCCAGGTCGCACCCTGACTGGGGCTCATGTCTCTGAGCAGAGACCACTGCTCTGTGCCCCTCCAGACTCATGCAATTGGGTACATACTCCCTGCTCTCTCTCTTAGTTTCTCTCTTGCCCTCCTTCATGTTACTGTCTCTCTTGACACCACTCAGAAGCCACTTTGATGGTGTCTACTCACTCGGGCTGCCCCAGTATCTACAACCAGCAATTTCCAGCCAGCTTTGGAAAAATCAAAGTCTCTTAAACACTTACATAAAAGCAATAAACCAAATCAGCCTGAACCACTTGTACAGTAACATTTTCTTTTAGACTAGGACCAGTCACTCTCCATATACATTCAGGATTTCCCACTTGCACCATTGTCATGGCCCGACATTACCTCCCATATATTCCTTACCTGTGTACACAAAGCACATTGTCACAAACATGCAGAGTGGGGTGGCTCCCACAAACCATGCCACCAGAAACCCCTGTACTCAAACGTGCAAGCGAGCTAGGAACTCAACTGGGTCCCTCTTATAATAACCTTGTTCAGTTGCTCCTCCCATTGAGAACACATGTCCAACACAGCAGGAACATTCTCACAATCACTGACCATTCTTACTACTGCCTCTATGTATGAGTACATCACCACTCCTCAGCCAGACATGGTGCATGTATAATCACATCAGTCAACTACCAAACATTGTAGCAGCTCAAATTGGATCCCGAGAAATTGATTTTTACGAGGACATTAAAAACTAACCTAGCAGAGAAACTAACCACTTCAGGGGGTCAGCACCAAACTTCCCCAGACAGGCTGGAGATGAAGAAAAGCAAGGAAGCAAGTCTTCTTCATATACGAACTCAGATTCTGGGACAAGATCCTTAACAACATTAACACAGTCCCTACCCTCCTGCAACTTTGAAAAGAACGGGGGCGTGGCCTGGCTGTCCCGCAAGATGGCCGCCACACCGTGAGGCTCTGCCGGCAGGGGACCAATCTGACAAAATGCTCCTTCGGAGCAGCCGCTCGCCTCCTCAGACTTACTGGGGGTTACTTTGGAGGGTGTAGAGAGGCTGCTGGTTGCGGCCGAGCACCAGTCGGGTGCAGGGGGCCGCGCTGGCCTGCTTGGCCTGCTCGGCCTGGCTGAGTGGGCGCACGGTGCACACGGGCCTCTGCAGTGCATGTCGGCCTCTTTGCTGAGGGCCGAGCGGGTGAGTGACGCGGGGGGCGGCCCCTTCCTACTTTTATCTCGCCCCTGCAATCGGGGACCGGGGGTTTTAGGGTGGCCTACCCGGCCTGCCCGGCCAGTGCTTGGCGATCCTGCTCTCTCGCGGCCTGGTCGGCAGCTAGATCGGGCCGCGGGCTCCCGTGGGAGTGCTGGCCCGTACCTGGTCTGGGGACTGGTGCCTCCTGCCCTCCCCCTGTGTTTTGGTGGCCTTGGGGGGGCTGCTGGCGTCCTGTGACTGTGAGGGCGACCCGTGTGGCATCTGGGGTGTGGATTGAGGAGGCCTGCCAGCAATCCTGGATTTGGCCTCTCTTGATCGGTTGGGGCCCCACTATTGGCGACCTGCGGGACCTGTTCGGTGGAGGGACTCGATCCGCATGGCCCCATGGATGGGAGTGCTGCTGCTGTGGGCTGATGTAATTGGCTTCTGTGACTGTGGCCAGCTGTGCAGTGCCAGACCCGGGCCTGCCTCTGTTGACTGGCGCCCCCCTCCTCCCTCCTGCTTTGCTGTGATATGAGCGACGAGCGTGAGTAAGTGCCCGCGTAGAGCTTCTGGCTTTTGGCGGCCCTACTTATCAGGTGACTTCTACTGGTGTGGTGCAGTGGCACCCTGTTGGACGCCGGCCTGGTTGGCTGCGTAGAGGATGGGGAAAGCGGACCAGAAGCAGCCTAAGCTCACTTTTAATGGTGGGAAAAAGAAAAGTGGGCCGGCTGGACGGTCGGTGAATGACCTGCCGCTTGAGGAGGAGACTTCTGTGTCCTCCGTGAAGGCTATGTTCCTAGACCTCAAGCATAGCCTGGCTAGCATCAACACCAAGTTTGACCATTTAACTGAGCAAATGGATCGTCTAAAGGAATGGGTAGATGGTCATGACACCCTCTTTGAGCAGCTGGAATCACGCACCTTGGATTTGGAAGATGGTCGCCGCGGAGACAGAGAACAGTTGCTGCCCATGGAGCGAGTGCTGGAGGTGATCCGGAATAAAAACGAGGACCTTGAGGCCAGGTCCCGCCAGAATAACATCTGCATTTTGGATCCCCCGGAGTCAACGGCCATGGGGCGCATCGAGGAATATATCGAAACCATGCTTTCTGCGCTGTTCCCCGGCGAGCTCTGCCGGGTGTTGGTCGTGGAGAGAGCCCATAGATCCCTGGGGCCGCGACCTCCTCTGGGAGCTCCGGCATGCCCTATTATTGTATGCTTATTTATTACAGAGATAGGGACACTTTACTTAGACTGGCCAGAGAGCGTAGAATAGTTGAACTGAGTATCTTCCCCGATTATACTCCTGGGGTGCAGGCGGCCCGTGAGGCTTTCTTGCCGGTCAAACGCACTCTGAGCCAGACCCATGCTAAATACTCCCTCATTTACCCAGCTAAACTGCAAGTGCAACATAAGGGAAAGCTGCACTTCTTTATTGACCCGAAATTGGCTGCTAAATACTCTAAATCTGTCCCTAAAAAGGCGCCATCGGAGAGCCCGAGGGTTGGTGGCGGAGTGGAAGATGCTTTAAGTGACAATGACTAAATAGATTCTACTATTTGGGGCCCCTGTGACCTTGCCCGGTGCCACGTGGCCTGCAAATTTGTTGTTGATTTCAATGTTAGTGCAGGCTGTTCTGCTACATACCCTGTGCTGAGAGTCCCCTTGCCCTTCCATCCCGTTTGGGATTATTTTCTGATGGCCTCGCTGACGCCCCATTGGATGAGTCTATTCAAATTGTTCACTACTGTTGTGGGATATGTATTTGGGGATGGGAGGGATTGTAGTACTGACCCATTTGGGGGGTCAGCGTGGATGGGGGTTGGTAATGTTCTGTACTTGGTTTACTCCCCCTGTATTCTTTCTTTCACTCCAGCTCCTTTCCCTGCATGCCACCAATGCCTCCATTCTGATGGTATGGGGAGATGTATGTTTAGATAGGTTGCTGGGATGGCGCAAAAAAGAGTGACGCCTGTGCGCTGCCTCACTTGGAATGTTCATGGGCTGAATGATGGGCGTAAGATGCGATTCATATCTCCCAATTTGCATTGGTGAGTGTCACGCTGCAATGTATTTGCGATATGCACGAGGCGTGGCAATTTTGATTCGGAAGGGGCTACAGTGGTGCACTGTAAAAGGTACTTGTGGATCCAAACGTTCACTATGTTATGCTGCGAGGCAGACTGCTAGATGGATTATGCAAATTGGTGTCGATTTACGGCACAAATACTGATGACCCTGAATTTTGGGGGAAGTGTGGAGGCTGACTGGCTCACTGGGCCCCGGGTCCCTGCTGTGGGGGGGGGGCGACTTCAACGTGGTGCTGGACCTCATGGACGATGGTGAAAGTCAGGCTAGACCACAGCATGTAGCGGTGGCCAGGGCCCTGTCTCTCATGATGGCTGAGGGTGCTTTGGTGGACCTATGCAGGGCAAAGCATGGAACTGACAGGGAAGGTACCTGCGTCAATTAAGTGCCTGGTAGTTGGTCCCGTATAGATAGATGGCTTGGCACCAGGGATGTTGAGCTCTGGACGCAATCAATTGAGCATAAGGCCCGTACCTTGTCGGATCATTCACCGGTCATGTTGGAGTTGGTTGTTCCTGGAGGCCCCGGTCGTGCCTCTATGTGGAGGCTTCCTCATGGTGGGCTTAGGGATCAGGTATTTAGGACCGAGATCCAAGACACCATCGTCCACTACTTTGCTGAGAATCAGGGGTCTGTGACCTCTGCTGGCACCATGTGGGAGGATTTCAAGGCAGTAATCCGCAGAATCTGCCTCTCTAAACAGCAAGGAGTGCTGAAGGTGTTAAGGCAGGATTTGGCGCATCTGGAGGCCCAGCTTGCCGATCTTGAAAAACGCTTGGTCTATGACTGGTCGGAGGACCTTCTGGCTACCCTGAGAGGAAAGGCGACACAGTACAAGGAGGCTGCCCTTCGCGAAGTTTGCTTTCTAGGGAAGAACGCTATGGCGAGGCAATATGGCGAGGGTGATAGGGCTGGCCGAACACTGGCAACAATGCCCTGTAAACCGTGGCAAGTAAATATATTGTAGAGCTAACTGATTCGACTGGTGAGCGGCATGCTGGCACTGAGGAGATTAAGCATGTCCTCAAGGACTTTTATTTGGGCCTGTATACTGAATCCTCAGGGCTGAACTCAGCGACTTCCACTGATTACTTTGCAGATATCAGCCTGTTGTGGTTTGAGAATTTGCATAGGCTATATCTAGACGCTCCCTTTTCAGTGGATGATGTGATCCAGGCTATACAGTTTACCGGGTGATAAGGCGCCTTGGCTGGATGGCCTGACGCTGTCCTTCTATAAGGAATATGCAGATATATTAGCACAGCACCTCTTGGAAGTGTATGCAGAGGCTCTTGAGACCGGTGTTCTACCGGCCTCGTTGAGGGAGGCTTTTATTGTGACTATTTTAAATCCCGGGAAAGACCCGTGCTGTTGCGATTCATATCGGCCCCTCTCATTAATCAATATAGACAATAAGATCCTGGCAAAGCTCATTGCAGCCCGATTGCAGACTCTGCTCCCTTCCCTGGTGCTGCCGGATCAGTTCGGCTTTGTGCCAGGACGTTCCACCTTATATAATCTCCGCACCTATTTTGCATATCTAGCATGATTGATCCTGATGACCGTGTGGCGGGGGTGTTCCTTGATGCCACTAAGGCCTTTGACTCTCTGGCGTGGCCATATATGTTTGCTTTGCTAGCTCGGGTCGGGTTGAGTTCTAGGTTTATTCAGCTGATCCGCCTGCTGTACTGGCAGCCGTCCGCCCGGCTGAGAGTCAATGGGACTATTTCTGTCCCCTTTCAGATTGCCAAGGGCACTCGTCAAGGATGCCCACTCTCTCTGCTGCTTTTTGCGGTTGCGATGGAACCGCTTGCGGCTCGCCTGAGACAGCACCACAATCAAAGGGGCTTGGCATTTCGACAGCATCTAAAATTAATCTCCATGTATGCGGATGATGTCGGCCTACATGTTCGCGATCCTCAGCTGCACCTTGACGCGCTGTTAGATAAGATAGTTTGCTTTGGGCAGATTTCTGGGATCACCATCAACTGGTCCAAGTCAGTGGTGTTGCTTCTATCCGAGGCTACAGTGAAGTTTCCCTATAGATACCCCCTTGGCTGGACTGACTGGTGCGTTACTTAGGTATCTGGCTGAGTAGGATCGTTAATATGCTTTGGTCAGCAAATTACGGCGAAGCTATTATGTGGTTGGAAGATAAGGTGCAGGTGTGGCGTTCATTGCCGCTATCGCTGACGGGTCACATAGCGATAGCGAAGATGGTTATTCTGCCCAAATTTCTGAATTTATTTATTAATCTACCTCTTGCCCTTATAGCGAGTTCTCTGAAGCGGCTTGAGTCTGCACTTGTGGCTCTGGCCTGGGCTGGTTGGCAGCCCAGAATCTCATGGGAAAAACTGACACTTCCATTTGAATTGGGAGGTTTGGCGGCCCCAGATTTAGCACTCTATTATCAATGTGCGCAGGCACATTTTGCGCATTTTTGGCTACACCCTATCCGATACCTGCCACATTTGGCATCTGAAAGCGACACTGTGTGGCCTGATAGACTACAGCGGGTGCTGGTTGGCCCGATCAGACCCAGACCGCGAGAGGCGATACTGTGGCCTGTACGGCGAGAGCCTGGACTGCGCTGTTGCGGCACACTGATGTGCGAGAGCCTTTTGCACCTTGGATGCCGGTGCTGGATATTGCTGACATGCAGTTTTCGGAGGATGCCCGAGTCTGTGAGTTTCTTCATGAGTCCAACTTAACTAACTTGGGATCTTGGTTCTCTGATGGGATGTTCATCTCCTCGGAGGCAGCACTTGGTGAGGTGCATGACACTGCACTGCACCAACTATTCTTTCTCAGAATTCGTGCCATGCTCTGTGCGCTTTACCCCTGCTTTCCTGCAATGCCCCCGGTGTGTTGAGCGCTGGAACTTATATATCAAACGCAATCCCCACACAGACTTATCACAAGGCTATATGTTTGCATGCAGAATGCGGTGTCTGAGACTGAGGTTAAAGCTAAAGCCCACTGGGAGGTGGACTTGGGTGAAACCATTCCTGATGATGTGTGACGAAGACGCTGCATGCATATGAGAGAACTGTCCCCTAACTACAGACTGCCCCTTATTCACTTCAATTTTTTACATCGTTTGCATTATACGCCCTGTAGATTGAAGAGTATGGGAATCCGAGCTGATGCGCACTGTGAGAGATGTCTGGCTCCTGATGCAGACTTTTTGCACCTCGCGTGGAGCTGTGCGGCGGTGCGCGAATACTGGACGGCGGTGTTGAGGGCGATTGAGGAGATGACTAAACTCTGACTGCCGCACACCCCTAAACTTGCACTTTTGGGATATTTTGAGGGGATTCCCGCCATGCCCAGGAGACTGGTGGGACTGCTGCTGCTGGCTAAGCGTAGGGTCGCGATGTGTTGGGGGCGTCGACGAGCTCCCCGTTGCTGTGACTGGTTGCAGGATGCTTTGTATTGTCAGGAACAACTATTGATATACTGGGAACTTATGTCTTAGGGCTCCCAACCGAGAGACATATGGGCCCCCCTGCAATCCTTTTTGGAGACCCGTGCATCAAATAACATACCGTCTTCCAGCGTTCCCTGTTGACTATGTATAGTTATGCTCCCCTTCCATGCTATCCAACTACTGTTTGCATTTATATTGGTGATCTGACGGCTGCAATGTCCCTTTGTTCCCCCACTTTTTAGCTTTGTATTTTTATTCTCCCTTTTCCTTTTTTTTCTTTCCCATTCTGCTCTTTGCTCTTCCTCCATTGATATTACTTCCCTTCCCTTCATTATCTGCAACAGGAGGTCTTAATGATGCAGTTTTGTTTACACCGTGATTAGTGGTGGTATGACGCCTTTTTTATTAATGTATCGTATGATGGATATACGACTTTGTTGCTTCTTACATTTCAATTTGACTATAATTTGTGCTTAATGACCTCACAGATGTGTTTGTTTGGCTTTATCATCAATAAATGCAAAAATAAAATAAAAAATAAAAAACTTTGAAAATAACTCAATACAAATCTCTTAAAAGAGCACAGGGACTAATGACCAATGCTAATTGATACCCTGTAAACCATCTGAATTGTATCAGAGGTACACTCCCTTGTTCCACGTTCTATTGCTCTCCAGCTAGTAGCTTCAACACACATGTGGGGTATCAGGAGCAGGATACCACTTGGCATTATTGTCGCATGAGGCCCATCAGTCACCTTCCTTCAGGCCCCTACCTTAGGTGCTCATCCTCTTGGTGGTGGCAGATGAAATAGTTCTGTGGAAGAAGAAACAGACACTTATGGGACACAGATTTACTCCACCAAAGGGGATGGAGTAACTTTATTTACAGGAAAGAAAGAGGAACTAGTTACTTCAAAACTTGATAAAAATTAGGGGAAGGGGTTTCATTTTGGGAAAAATATTTTCTCCTTGGGGAGAAAAACAAAAGAAAAGAAAAAAACGTTCATTTGTACATGGGGCTCCATTTCCCCAGTGCATAATTTTACGCATATAGAAGCTTCGAGGAGATGGCAGTCAAGGGACTTTGACACATGGCGTTCCAGTAGTATTCGTGGAAACTGGCCAGGAAAAGGAGGTTGAGATCTGCCCCAGTGCCCAGCCCACTCCATGCTGGTGATCTGCAAGCATGCTCATGTAATACTCTTGTGCATCACCTGGGGCTGTGCCACCTTCCTGCCTGTGGCCATTGTGATCTTGGGATGGTTCAGAGGGATCAAGCCATCCCAATGTATCCCCTGCCAGTGGCTCAGATTAGGTCTGCTGTCCACTGGCCCTTTATGGGCCTCCTCTCATTTTGTCCCATTCCCAGGGAATCCCTGCCCAACAATGGCCCTCCCCAGGAATGTGTCCCTTAGAGAACCATGCATCATGCAGTTATAATTGCAACCTTCCAGACTAATTCATTCTCACCAAAACATTCAGGCTCAAGTAGACTCAGACACTACCCTCCACCTATGTGGCTGGCCAGTATTCGAACGGCCCTATCAATGGTCCATCTCCCCCGAAGCCGTGGACAGCACTAACTGACTCAGAATTAATGGGCTCATAGATTATGTTTCGTGCTCTCATTTATTTTCCCAGTTTTAAATGCATGGCCTACAAACCTGAACAGAATGTGTGACAAAGGGACTGATTACAAGTAAAGAATTACATTACAATTCTTGTTCAAACGCCCTTTTCAATAGGAATTGGAATTCAGAGTTGTGTTATGATTATCGTGCTTCCATTTTCCCCTAACAGATTTGAGCACATCAAACCTCACAAAATTTATCTGGGGCAGAAAACCTTGAAAAAAGGGAAACCGTGGTATATTTAGTTTGTTGCATAGAGCAGTGGTTCCCAACCTTTTGACCTCTGTGGGCCCCACTTTATCATTGCTAGAACCTAGCGGACCCCCACTGAATCATTATAGGAATCCGGGGACCCCCGCACTAAGTCAATAGTGAAAGCTGGTGGACCTAATTTGTTAATAGTATTCAATTTTCTAAGCATTTACGTGACCCCCTAAGGAGGCTTTGTGGACACCTCGGGGTCCCCGGACCACAGGTTGAGAACCACTGAGATAGAGATACTGCATGTGACTCCTTGTTTCCAGCTTTAAACAAAACTAGATTACGAGGTATTTACTGTACATACCTCAAGGCAATGGTATTTAGCAGTTAGAGTAAATATCTCACCACCCTCTATCCTCTTTGTAATCAGGGTAAGGATTCTCTTCTAAAAACAAAATGGTCCTTCTAATTTAGATTTAGCGACACTTGCTTCAGGACTCTTAATTATATAGCATAGAGTAGACCATGCAACATGTGCATGTTTCATATTTTCAAATGCACGTACGAATTCTCGATTTGTTTTTATTTTTAGAAAAAACCTACCTGACACACAGTGACCAAACGGCAGATTGAAGTTGATCAGAATCTGCGTGAGCGTATTTTGTACATTTTTTCAGGCTGCAGAGCTTCCACAGTCAGATCCTTGAACCTCTACATTTTCTAATACTATTTTTAACTCAATGCCATGCAGTTATACATAGATAGATGACTCATCCAGTGAACAATTTCATCATGGAAATATCAGAAAAGAAAAATGTGGACAATACAATTTTTAACAGGTATCAAAAACCAACATGATGGAACAGTTTACAAAATATCGAGCCCCCTCCTACTGAACTCTCCAAATTCATTGTAGATGTTTACATCCGACGCTGCATTTAGATATAGTAATGAATGTATGGGAATCACGCAAATGAGGAGATAATCAACATTTATCCTGAAAACCTTATTTAACACGTGTGACTCAATTAAGTGACATAAAAAGTAGAAAAAGGATCTCATGACATAACCTTGATGTCTTCAATTATAAGTGGACCAGGTTTAGTTGCAGGGATACTGTGTGGGGGAAATAACAATTATGACAGATATGCCCACACCAAAATCCAGCTATTTTGGGTTAATATTCGCAGAAGGAGGAAGAACCATGCTGAACTGACTTTTCTAGTCAAATTCTGCATGGAATTCACAATTTTGTGCGCAATGAAATCGCACTTACCACCTGCTTCATGCAGGGGTAAACGACAGTGAGGAACTGGGGTAGGGTTGCAAGGGTGGGTGGAGGAAGAGATCTAGACCCCACTGTGCCATAGCAAGGGTTCGGAGGTCGGTCGAACCTGCATCGCGATCTGCATGTGATTCTACTAGCTGCGTTTTCCCGCCGGTAAAAGTGGGGACCGTGCCCTCACACCTCAGAAATCAGTTTTTTTGGGAACAGCAGGCCATTTGTAATTGGGATGAATTCTACCCACTCGGTAACAGCGCTCCGCCAGATTAATAATCCGAAGAATGGCTTAATCAGGCATTTGTTTTGGATTGCCTACTTTCTTTATAAATTATTTTTTATCTGATTTTTTGTAGTATTTAATTCAAAATAAATTTCCTAACTCTTCTACATCTTTTATTTTTCTCTCTGACCTGGGGGTTCCGGACCACATCCATCAGGGATTTTGCCATTGCCTTAAATTAAGATAGCTTACTCAACTTGAACTTTCATCAAGTTCATTTTTTGATAAATTGACTTCTTAAAATTCTGGTTTAGCAGATTATCAACAAAATAACAATTGAGAGCAAAATTGCCTTTTTAAGTCTCGCCTACTGACAGATGTAGCTTTCTGGGGAGAGCTCAAGTCATCATACACCAACACCAAAAACAACACACACATACATACAGATATATAAATTGGCTTTTGGACAGGCTCTTGTAGCCACTGACCAATGTGGTTAAACTGGCTGGAGGAACTGGTCAACAGGGTTGTTCATCAGCACTGATATCAGCCCATAGCACTATGTAAATGTGAACTACTATAAAAAGTTGCCCACACACACTCATTGGCATTAATGTTTTGATTTTTACATTCAAAAACAATTACTGCGAGGGGCCTCGTCCTTCCTTCCTTTATTTATGTTTATTAACGTCCCTTCTATCTCTTCCCCACTGATCCGATTCTTTCTGGTATTCCCCTAAGAAATCTAATTAACAAATTAGAAATGTATATGACATCATTTTGTAATTGCTAATACAGTAAGGGCCTCATTTACAATAAACTGGCGCATTGATCACAATGCACCAGTTTCTTTGCGTCTCCCTGCACCCCACCCAATGACACCATGGTAGCGTTGTATTTACAATACAGCACATCATGGTGCTCATTAGCACGGCTGTGTCAGAATTTCGGACGCAGTTGAGGCGCTTTGCTGAACTAGAGTCAAAAAGTTTGATGCTAGTCCAGCAAAGCTCGGGGAGGCCCTTTTAAAACTGCCTAGCGTCACTTTAACGCCTGCCCTGAGCAGGCATTAAAAAATGACTCTAGGATGATACAGTGCACTGCGCCATTCCTGCGTGTCTCATTGTGGGGGAACGCCTCCCTTGCATACATTATAACTGGTGCATGTATACTAGTACACAAGGGTTTACAAACTAGTGCAGTGGTTCCATTTAGCCAGTTTGTAAATATGGCACAGGGTGGGGGAGTGTTCTGCACTGCTGTCGCATAACAAAAAAAAGACTCTACGGCAGTGCAAGGGCCTTGTAAATGAGCCCCTAAGTCTTTAGTGTCCATGACGAAAAATGTGCATGTGTTTCTTTCATTGTAAAATAAAATAAATATTATGAATTAGTTAAAATGACTGGCTTGCTGGTCTGGTGTATTTTCCCATGGCCAGCAGATGTAACATTAGAAAGACAAAGTCTGCAGTGTATTTTGGCAGAAATGTAAATGTTCTCATAGTGTTATATTTTATGAGATGTACATGCAAGAAAATGTTGTGCAAATAAATAAATTATATAAAGATATTTCACAGTTGTTAATTTCATTCGGGTGAAAAGGTCCTTGAGTCAGTGAATGACTGCACAGAAAATCAGTACAGTTATATTTTAAAGATATACGTTTCCAGATGGATAGCAATAGAAAATGTTTTTATTTTCATATAACATTTTGGTTCCTGTTACTGACAGAATGTCATGAATTAAATGCCTCACAATGATTTTGAGTTCTGTATTTATAAATAGTTTTTATTATTCAAAACCATGTAAGAACAGTCTGCTTGAATGGCAAGTAGCTCATTTTACAAACCCATTTTACGGGCACATTTTTAGAAACTCACTTAGGTCGTGTTGTACAGAGCACTCTGTTGCTCAGACTAAAGAGTTGGCTAATTGATTATGCTCTTGTAATTTGGCTTTCATATTGTTTCTTTGTACAGTTTATATGCTGTGAGCATACACATTTTCTGATGATTTGTAAATTTTTGCTAGTTACATTAATACTGTAATGTTAATTATATTTACTGAAAAAAAACTAATACTTTGAAAAAACCAAGTGAATGCCTTTGGTGGAATTCTGCATGGCAGAGTTTCTGAAACTAATTTGCCTCTCATTAATCATGCAAATCAACCCTACTTATACAAGCGTCAATACACTTCCCATAGCTATCTCACTTTTTAAACATTTTTTTGGCAAAGGCCTCAGCTGCTGCTAAGTGGTATCAGACCACTTGCTTTGCTTTAGAGTGCTCTGCACACTAAAGCTTTCATTTTCAGTTTACTGTTCTGATATGGCAGTCGACTGTGTTGGCTCATTAATGTAAAAAATAAGTTAAAATAGTAAACATTCCGAATGCTGAGCCATCCTTGAATGTGCTGTTCACTATACTAGCTGTTTAATTTCATTTGTTGGAGGAGCTTGCTTCGATCAACCACGTAACAAAGGCCCCCCAGCATCCGCAGTGCGGGGAGGCCCCGCAGCTCCCGGGGCCTCCTCAGCACAGCACCTGGCTGAGTGAGTCCGGAGTGGGCTCCCATTCATGTTCTTTGCAAGGGGGCTCCCTCCAGTTTTGTTAGGACACTGGCTTCGATGTTTGCTTTCAGGACCTGGGTGTGTGGTTTTTGTAAGGGTCTTGCAAAATTAGCTTTTGTCCCTCTCCTTTCCCAACATAGAGAATCCATTACTTGCCATAGAATAGGCAGAGGGGTGGTGTACTTCCAGAACACACTGAAGCAGTACTTGTAAGTCGAGCATAGTGTCCCGTCACTTTATGCTGCTGGATCCCATATCCAGCCTCTGGAGGGGCCACTTCTTTCTGGCATCGCTTGCCCCGCCTCCAAAGGTGGGGCAAGCTCGGGCTGTAGGGAGTGACATATGGATACACTGGCCTTCATCTCAGAATGTGTCATTCTGCCTGCCCGCATATTTGCCGTCACTAGTATCCACAACCCCAGCTAGATCAACACTGGAGATCCTCCTGATCCAATGGTGAGAGGAAAGGGCGGCGGCTGTGTGACCGTGTGCTCGATTTGGAGTGATGGAAGAAAACCAAAAACATGGATTGTATGGCCACCCAGAAAGAGGGCCATTGCCTGTAAGTCTGTGTTTGTTGGAGGAGATACAACTAAGTGGCCTGAGGGTGTAAAAATGTAAGGGCTGTGGATCTTGATTCAAAAGTCTGCAGCTGAGGCACTGTAATTATAAGGAGTGTACTTATTATGGAAGATGCACACATGGGAGATTTGCATCTTGGAGATACTCAATGCAAGATAACTATCAAGAACAGCAGGTCGTATGTTGGAAGTGCAACTCAATGCCTGATAATATTAGTGAGTGAGGTGATTCTGTCATTTGCGTAAAAGCCTACCTGCAGGTATGGGGATGCTAGCATCAGGTTTGAGTGGTCTTGATAAGTAAAGTGATGCCGTGGTTTGTTGATAGTGGTAGGTGAGAACTAGGATGTGCAATGGGGGGGGGGGGGCGTTCTGATACTGGTTAGAAATAGGTCTGAATTTGAAATATCATTGTAGGTATGTTTTGGCAGCCAATATCATCGCATAAAATTGCAATCAGAGATGTAGTCAGTGATTAATGTGTGCTTCTTGTTTCCGGTGCAGAGCACCAGCACTTATTTTTGAGGGCCGGCACTTATTTTTCTGCCTCAAGCATTTACTGCGAACAAACAACACATATGGGAAAGATGGAGGAAATGAAAAACGAAAAAGCGTCACAATGGGAGAAAGCAGAATGCCGCAAGAGTGAGCTGAAGGGGCAGGAAGTGGCTGTAACGATTAAAGAGGGCAGAGATGAGTTCAGGATTACGCTGCCTCAGTATTGTGTTTGCACATTTAATTGCAGTAACCACGTGTTCAAGAGGACGGCTTTGAGCGCCAGCACCTTTTTATTTACAAAATAAACACTGGATGTAGTAGTTTAATTAAGAAGGGTTGTAGTACAGTTCAAAGATGTTTTGCAAGGCACAATAGTGGGAATGGGTGATAGAAAAAAAAAAAAAGAGAAAAGGGACGAAGAATAATAGAATAGAGGGTAAGTTCGAAATACTAACAGGGAAGAAGTGCACAGTTGCAAAATTAATGTAGTACTGTCAGCTTATTTATACTTCACAGTATCACGTGATCATATAGACTGTTAAAATGTATAGGTGTATCGAAAAGAGAAGTTCAAACAAATTAACGATGTTAGCAAATCTGATTGGTACAAAGAGGATCAAAGCTGACTAGAGGATGCAGGAGGATTTTCAAGTGTAGCTATGTAACTGGGTATATGGTCATATATGGTGCCTGAGATAATTCTGACATTTACACAAAGATCAGCATGAAGCAGTGCCAAGGATAAAGTAGGTTTGGAGATACATGTTGGTTTAGTTGGTGGGAATTTCAAATGAGATGTGACTCGTAGAACTCTAAAACTTTCGGAAGAAGCCTGGAATGTAATCTGCCATTGCAAGGTTTGGTGGTATTTCATTTGATAGGCTTAAATCACGGACCAAGTGACTATGTTTCCTGTTTTGATTTTTGACATGTGTGTATGGTGTGACATGTCCAGTGGGGCTTGGAATTAATTGAAGTGCCGCTGATTTGACCACACAAAGGTATTTCTGTGGAAGTGAATAGATTGGAGCTGGGGTGAGGGCTCTGTAGGCATCTACACTGATGTGTCTAATGATCACAAGTTATAGTTATATTTTTCTTGGTCTTCTTGACTCATTAAAGGTGACCTGAAAGATAGCTGACATTCAGGTAGTAGAGCCCCACAGGCTTCAGACGTGGATCGGAATGATAAGGGCATTGCCCCTCATTTTCATGGCCTGCTTGTATTTTAATAGAAGTTTGAAAAGAGATGATAATAATTTAGTCCAAGCACACTGACTTGAGAGTAATATAGGTGATGTCTACAATAATGTTTAGCTTTCACCTATTGACAGCTTTATCTTTCTGTCACAAGCTCATTGTACAACACGCAACATACACAGACACACAAGGAGATACAGAAGGCTTTTGGATATCCTCTTTCAGCCATTGACTATTGGTGTCCAAGTGATATTATGCTTGCCTAAGAGGGTTGTTCATCAGCACTTGTATCAGTTCATGGCATTTAGCAAACGTGAACACCTTAAAAAATAGTCCATAGACACATGGGTATTAATTCATCGTTATTTTTTTAAAACCTGAAAGCCTCCCTCAGCTCATTTGTTGCTCCCCCACCCATCCTTGCCTAACTTCATTTATTTCTTTTTTTCTGGGGGTTATCTTTTGAACGCTGTGTCTACAAGCTTTAGTATAGCCATCAAACGGAAGTCGCCTCTGGTTGTATGCAACTTTTGCATCGACTGAAAACATATTAAAGGAGCTAGCATCAGCAACACATTACAATTACAGTGAAAACAACCTGGTTCCACAAAAATGACAGAGAGGATGGTGTGCAAACCATGAAGATTTTATTTACAAATGTAGTTAGTTACAAATCAATCACTAAATCAGTTTATCAAATAAGCACATCCATCCATTTGGTCACGCAATTTAAATTTCAATATTATGAAAAAGAAGATTCAAACTACAATAAAGTACAGAGTACATAACATTAAATAAGTTGGTACCATAAAGAAACTTCGGCAAGGAAAATAAAGCATCAAAGGTGGCAAGTGAAATTCTGAGAGGAAGGTGTCAGCATCATATTGTATGTGGTCCCATTCCTCTGTCTAGAATCCCCTCTCAGGGGTGGATGTGGGAAAGAGAAAAGTAGCTTCCACCATCCTTGCAATGTGGACCCTAGTCTTTTTATATAGTTTCTTTAAATGTGGGGTATTGTAAAAACTGCCCCTATTACACTAATGGTTGCATCCAGGTGCCTAATTCTTTAAAAAGCGATAATCTGAAGGCAAACTGTTTGCTAAATCATAGCGACGGCAGAAATTCCTCCTAGAAAAACAAATAGTCCTAGCTTATTTTAGCATTTATGATCACCCCTGACAGACTTTCACTTTGAGCACAAACTTGGGATACTTGAGTAATACCCTAATACAACTGGCCCATACCACTGCATTATATTTCATTATCTCTCAGACATATGTGAGTGTGTGTTTGCATATGTGCATGAGTCTCTGTGTTTTTTAATGTGTCTCTTTGTGTTTGTGTGTACCTTTGCATGTGTTGGAATTACTCTGGAATATAATGGCAGTGCCATGGCATAGAATGGAATCGGCTCTGATGATGTTTTATTTTCCCACATAATACATTTTGAGGGATTAACAAATTACATGGGACCAATCATCAGCTTTATTTCCTGAAAGTATTTTCTGAAAAAGACACTATTTCTGTTGGTATCAGATTTTCAATGGATGTGTATTCTTTCCACTGTACATCAGGGGCCATATCATGCATTAGGCCTCAGGGGCACAACAGCATGTGTGCCTGCTTTGTGGTCCACCAGTTTACAATGGTATTATTGAAGAGGCCGCAGACACTTGTGCATCCCCTTCTGTAATATTGATAGTGCTGGTGCACATGTAGCACAATTGCTATCATGAGAGGGTGTTCCCTTATTTGCGTGGGGGTGTGGCCCCATGCAAAAGAGGGAATCACTTTGGGCCAGATGTATCAAGCCTTTTTGAATTCGCAAACGGTGCGAATGCCCGTTTGCGAATGCAAAAATGCCTTTCAGTATTTATGAAAGGCATTCACAACCCAAATTTAAGGAATCGCTAAAATAGCGATTCCTTAAATTTGCGAGCCTGTTTAGAAAATCGCAAATTGTGATTCTCTGAATAAGAAATCGCAAATAAGGAAACCTTATTTGCGATTTCTAAACCCCATGTAACAAGCAATTCCTTAATGCAAATTGGGCATTAAGGAATCGCTATTACCACCAAGTTCAACTTGGTGGTAACCATGTGCAAATTTTAAAAATGCATTCAAAATGCATTTTTAAAATTGACATATAATGCACACATGCCCCTTTTGAAATATTTTTTGGGGGTTCAGCAGAGGGGGCCTTAGGCCCCCAACACCCTACGGTTTTGCATTTCCTAAATTGCGAATTCCAGTTAGGAATTCGCAATTTGGAAAATGCAAAAAAATCGCAAATATGGGCCTACAGGCCCATAGGTGCGAATGGGGTCTGTATCGCAATTTGCGATTCGGTAATAGCATTTGCGATTTTTAAGAAATCGCTATTACCGAATCGCAAATATGATACATTGCATTTTGCGAATCGGAAATAGCGATTTCTTAAAAATCGATATTTCCGAATCGCAAATGCCTTTTTTGTTACATCTGGCCCTTTGTCTCTGCACCTGAACCATATTATGGATGCGGATCCAGAGGCAAACATGTCAGTACGCCAAAAAATGGTGGCATACTTTCAGTGCACCTTGCAAAGGCAGCCCTTTAGGAGGGAGAAAGGGGGTCCATGGACCCCCATGGACATCCTCCTGCGGACAGGTGCAGTCACTTAGTGCACTTCCCAGCAAGGGTATCTCTATCCCCTTGTGAAAGTGCAGAGGGCATGCTGCCTGCACTGTAAAACACGGAGCAGCTTTAAAGCAACTGCTGCATATTTCACTTTAATGCACTGACCCCAGGGCAGAGCAAGTTCGCGGCTGCACTGAGGCCAGCACATTCTGCATAACCCCTTCACTGCCGGGCCTTTTCCCCCTCCTGTGCCGAGCCTTTTTATGTCTATTTGGTGCAGTTCGCACTTAGGCCCTCATAACGTTTTGTTCAAATAAGCTACCCACGCCAAATTTGTGTCCTTTTTTTCCAACATCCTAGGGATTCTAGAGGTACCCAGACTTTGTGGGTTCCCCAGAAGGAGGCCAAGAAATTAGCCAAAATACAGTGAAAATTTCGTTTTTTTCAAAAAAATGGGAACAAGGGGCTGCAGAAGAAGGCTTGTGTTGTTTTCCCTGAAAATGGCATCAACAAAGAGTTTGCAGTGCTAAAATTACCAGCTTCCCAGCTTTCAGGAACAGGCAGACTTGAATCGGAAAACCCAATTTTTCAACACAATTTTGGCATTTTACTGGGACATACACAATGTTTACGATTTTTTGTGCTTTCAGCCTTCTTCCAGTCAGTGACAGAAATGGGCATGAAACCAAAACTGGATCCCAGATACTGAAACATTTCTGAAAAGTAGACAAAATTCTGAATTCAGCAAGGGGTAATTTGTGTAGATCCTACAAGGGTTTCCTACAGAAAATAACAACTGAAAAAAATAATATTGAAATTGAGGTGAAATAAACTGCCATTTTTCTCTACGTTTTACTCTGTAACTTTTTCCTGCAATGTCAGATTTTTTAAAGCAATATACCGTTACGTCTGCTGGACTCTTCTGGTTGCGGAGATATATAGGACTTGTAGGTTCATCAAGAACTCTAGGTACCCAGAGCCAATACATTAGCTGCACCCTGCAGTGGGTTTTCATTCTATACAGGGTATACAGCACTTTATTTGCTGAAATATAAAGAGTAAAAAATAGCTATCAAGAAAACCTTTGTATTTCCAAAATGGGCACAAGATAAGGTGTTGAGGAGCAGTGGTTATTTGCACATCTCTGAATTCCGGGGTGCCCATACTAGCATGTGAATTACAGGGCATTTCTCAAATAGACGTCTTTTTTACACACTCAATTATATTTGGAAGGAAAAAATGTAGAGAAAGACAAGGGGCAATAACACTTGTTTTGCTATTCTATGTTCCCCCAAGTCTCCCGATAAAAATGGTAACTCACTTGTGTGGGTAGGCCTAGCACATCCCATTGTTTTGACAGAAAACAGAGGTGTTTTTTGCAAAGTGCCTACCTGTAGATTTTGGCCTCTAGCTCAGCCGGCACCTAGGGAAACCTACCAAACCTGTGCATTTTTGAAAACTAGAGACCTAGGGGAATCCAAGATGGGGTGACTTGTGGGGCTCTGGCCAGGTTCTGTTACCCAGAATCCTTTGCAAACCTCAAAATTTGGCTAAAAAAACAAATTTCTCCACATTTCAGTGACAGAAAGTTCTGGAATCTGAGAGGAGACACAAATTTCCTTCCACCCAGCGTTCCCCCACATCTCCCGATAAAAATGATACCTCACTTGTGTGGGTAGGCCTAGCGCCCGCGACAGGAAATGCCCCAAAACACAACGTGGACACATCCCATTTTTTGACAGAAAACAGAGGTGTGTTTTGCAAAGTGCCTACCTGTAGATTTTGGCCTCTAGCTCAGCCGGCACCTAGGGAAATCTACCAAACCTGTGCATTTTTTAAAACTAGAGACCTAGGGAAATCCAAGATGGGATGACTTGTGGGGCTCTGACCAGGTTCTGTTACCCAGAATCCTTTGCAAACCTCAAAATGTGGCTAAAAAAACACATTTTCCTCACATTTCGGTGACAGAAAGTTCTGGAATCTGAGAGGAGCCACACATTTCCTTCCACCCTGCGTTCCCCCAAGTCTCCCGGTAAAAATGATACCTCACTTGTGTGGGTGGGCCAGGTGCCTGCAACAGAATAAGGCCAAAAACTTGTAGAGATAGAGGGGATAGCACAGCGAGTTGATAAGGACATATTCTTCTTTTATACATCTTTAGGCTGACTCTGCTTTGGGAACCCACACAAGTGAGGTGTCATTTTACTTGGGAGACTGAAGGGAATGCTGGGGAGTAGGAATTTTGTACTGGAGCGGTGATCGTACAAACGAAAGTCAGGAAAATATGCTTTTTTAAGCAAATCTTGAGGTTTGCAGAGGAGTCTGGGTAAGAAAATGTTGGGGGATCCACGCAAGCCACACCTCCCTGGACTCCTTGGGGTGTCTAGTTTTAAAAAGTGTCTGGGTTTGGTAGGTTTCCCTAGATGAAGGACGCACCCAGGACCAAAAACATAGGAGCCCCCTCCCCCCAAAACACAGGTCGTTTTGGAATATATCATTTTGATGTGTCCACATACGTCTGTGATGTGCCAAACACTAAAACTGTGAAAAGAAACACACTTAGGTTATGTGAAAAAGACCCCTCACCCACCAACCAAGTTGGTGGCATGCTTCATCATCGGGGTCCCACCCGAGGCACCTAGTGTGCGACGCCTGATTACAGCGGAGCAGGTTTTGTCATTTTTACCACACATATTGGTTGGATTTGGCACGAGGGTGAGTGATGGTTCAGTGGATCAAATTTTATTAACAAGAGATTTCACAAAAATGAAATGCACTGTTAATAACTGAAAGGCCAAAAAACTGAACCAATGACTCACAACTCGTGAGCTGTAAAGCCACTGCAAGGCACCAACCGCTTTACAGTCCATTCACGCACCTTTCATACATGACACGCACAAGACCATTCACACTGCCAGCCACGGGCCCAGCACATTACAACACTCACATGGACAGACAGCACCACTCAAGGGCCCATCACTTACATACGCCCACATGCCTGACACAACAATCACACCAACTGATGGGAGTGTGTGGACTGGTGTTTGGCTAGCAGTCTGTTGCAGTAGCCAACAGCAAGTCAATATGTACACCATGTACACCCTCAGCCAAGCCCCACTCCACACACAATGGCATCACTTTCTTTTTTTTTTTTAAACAAAGAAACCCCTAACTAATTAGAAATAATTACAAAACTACTAACACAAAAGCTCTAACTAAGTACATGACAGAAATGCTAACCATGAAACTGAACACATGAAAATACAAAATAGGCATGAGTTTACACTCATGGTTGTTCCCAGTAATTCTTCTGGGTGTGGTAATTCTTAAAACAACCACCCACACAAAGCCAAAGCTTTGAAGGACAATCTGGGCAGTACATTCGAGTCTCCCTCCCCATACCGCTTCGAAAACACACTCTACATTTCTTCACTGGAAAATCTTTTTTGGGTGTGGGAGGAATGTGCTCAGCAAAGTGGTGATCTTTCAATCTAGCCACATCCTCCACCACTGCTTCTCTAGGAACTCTGGCCTGTTCCACCACAATAAGGCTCTCTATCGCTGACTCCTGAAATTTCACAAATGTCATCTTTGACTCTGGAGACCTATCCTTAAACACAATAAAAGCATTACAAGTTGCTAAGTGGAAGAGGTGAATTGCTAACTTCTTAAGACTTACAAATAGCAGTATAAAGTTCCAACCTCTGATCAACTCTATCTACACCTCTCATGTGCTTATTATAATCTAAAATGCACACAGGTTTGCGCACTTCAACAACCTGGCCCCAAACAGTCACGGGGGAAGTACTCTCATCATGGATGGTACTAAGCATGTAGATATCCCTCCTGTCTGAAAACTTCAAAGCTAGCAGCTCATCATTCCGCAAGGCACTGCACTGTCCCCTCTCAAGTTTTTTACAGACAAGCTCCCTTGGATAGCCTTTCCGGTTACAACGAATTGTGCCACAAGCAACAGTGTCTCCTCTAAACAATTCCTTGAACAACTGCACTCTAATGTAAAAGTTATCTGCATACAAATGGTGACCTTTGTTGAACAGTCGTCTACCAAGTTCCCACACAATTTTCTCAGTAACTCCAAAAGTGGGAGGACAACCAGGGGGGTCAATACTGGAATCCCTACCAGTGTAGACACAGAAATTATACACATATCCTGTACTACTCTCAGACAGCATATACAATTTAATTCCACATCGTGCCCTCTTGCTAGGAATGTACTGCCTAAAAACCAAACGACCCTTGAAGAGGACCAAAGACTCGTCCACAGCTATTTCTTTGCCTGGAACATAGACCTCTGAAAACCGAACTACAAAATGATCAAGACAGGCCTAATCTTAAAAAGACGGTCAGAATCAGGGTGATCTTGCGGCAAGGCTAATGCATTGTCAATAAAATGCAGCATCCTAAGAAGAAAGCAAATACCGATTACGACTCATTGTTGCAGGAAATATAGCTGTTGCCATCAAGGGACTAGTAGACCAATAAGAAGCCAGTGATGGCTTCCTTATCAACCCTATCAAAAGAGTCAAACCTAAAAACCTTTTCATCGCCTCCAAATTTGTGGGAATCCACTGGGCAGCTCTAGAGTGCGGCCTAAGTCTAGCAGCGTTGTCCCTCAAAAACCGCAAGGAGCCACAGCAAAGAAAGCAAAAGCTTTGAACTAGAACAAAAAGGAGGAAAAACATTATCACAAATGCAAATACTTCGTCAGTTGACAAACATCCCACCATCAAGCATTTAGAAATTGGTGCCTAAGTGGATTCTGCCATAGGGGCAGATGGGCCTACTAAAAAATAGGCCTATCTGCCCCAAGGAGGGCAGAAAATACCTTTAGTAGTGTGTCCCCAAGGGCCCACCCCCAAACAAAAAACAAACCACACACACACACTATCCATGGTGCCTACGTGGCTTCTGCCCCCCTTGGGGGCAGATGGGCCTAAAAAAAATAGGCCCATCTGCACCCCAAGGGGGGCAGAATTGACCAACAGTTCAATGCCCCCCTTTGGGGGGGTGCCCCTTGCCCAAGGGTACGCCCCCACATAAATAAACATATTTTAAAAAATCCCTGGCATTCTAGTGGTTTCTGCCCCCCTTGGGGGCAGATCAGCCTAAAAATAATAGGCTGATCTGTCCCCAAGGGGGGCAGAAATGGCCTTGGTACACGTGCCCCCAAAAGGGGGGCGACCCTTGCCCAAGGGGCCGCCCCCCCTCCACTAACACACGCACACACACACTATCCCTGGTGTATAAGTGGCTTCTGCCCCCCTTGGGGGCAGATGGGCCTAAAAAAAAAAATAGGCCCATCTGCACACAAGGGGGGCAGAAATGGCCACAATAAACAAGACCCCAAAAGGGAGCGACCCTTGCCAAAGGGGCCGCTCCCAAAGACGTAAACATTTTCTAGAACAAAAAAATAATCCCTGGCGTCTAGTGGATTCTGCCCCCCTTGGGGGCAGATCGGCCTAAAAATAATAGGCCGATCTGCCGCCAAGCGGGGCAGAAATGGCCACAATAAACATGCCCCCAAAATGGAGCGACCCTTGCCCAAGGGGCCGCTCCCAAACACAAACATTTTAAAAATAGTTTAAAAAAAATCCCTGGCGTCTAGTGGATTCTGCCCCCCTTGGGGGCAGATTGGCCTAAAATAAATGGCCAACATTAACATGCCACCAAAAGGGAGCGATCCTTGCCCAAGGGGCCGCTCCCAAACAGAAACATTTTTTAAAAAGTTTAAAAAAATAATCTCTGGCGTCTAGTGGATTCTGCCCCCCTTGGGGGCAGATCGGCCTAAAAATAATAGGCCGATAAATGGCCAACATAAACATGCCCTTAAAAGGGAGCGACCCTTGCCCAAGGGGCCGCTCCCAAACACAAACATTTCAATCAAAATGAAAAAAAAAATCCCTGGCGTCTAGTGGGCATTCCTGCTGCCTGATCACAATGCGATCGGGCAGCAGGAATGCTCAAAGAGACACCGGGGGAAAGGTAAAGCCTTTCCTTTCCCACGGTGCCTTTTGGCCCAAACCCCCCACCTGCCGGAGGAGAAACTTACCTGTTTCTCCTATGATCGCACTGGAAGCAAATGGCTTACAGTGCGACCAGCAGTGGGTAATGAGGCCAGCGCGCGATCGCACGCTGACGTCATCACAGGGGGGTGGGGGTGGAAGGTCTTCCCCTTCCATCCCCCCCTTGGGGGGGTGGGGGATTAACAGGAGCACTGTGCCGCGGGACGTAACCATTACATCCACGGCGCAGAAGGGGATAATAGGGCACACTATCCCTGTGTGCACCCGGCGCAACTTTTCAAAAGGTGCGCCAGATGCAAACTGGGAAAGCGCACCATGGCACAGACAGAAAGTGCTCCATATATAATATGGCCTGAGATAGGCACTACTGCATAAGAATTCAACAACTGGGCACCTTACCTTTTTTTTTTATAGCACATGTCTTATAAGATACAAACAGGAAACATTGTTTTGGGGTACTTTGGCACACCTGGAGTACTGAAATATTTATATCACCGTTTTGTGAAATCTACTGTGTTGTTATATTTTTTACATAGTATTAGAAAATGTACCATTTGTCCCCATTGCTGGAAAACTTTATTTGATAGAGAGTGTTGGAAAAGGCCCTTCCTGCAGGGTTATCCCCAAACGTTTTGCTCTTCTCCTCCTATTTTTATGCCCTCTTTATGTTGGCTTTAGAACCCTGGGCACTTTACCACTGCTAATCAGTGCTAAAGTGCATGTGCTCTCACCCCTAAAACATGGTATGGTTGGATCACACCGGTTTGGCTTATTTAATTTGCCCATAAGTCCTTTGGAAAGTGGTATACCATGTACCCAGGGCCTATAAATTAAATGCTACTAGTGGGTCTGCAGTGCAGATTGCACCACCCAGAGAAGTAGCCTTTCAAATATGTCTCAGACATGCCACTGCAGAGCCTGCATGCGCAGTTGCTAATCAGTGCTAAAGTGCATGTGCTCTCACCCCTAAAACATGGTATGGTTGGATCACACCGGTTTGGCTTATTTAATTTGCCCATAAGTCCTTTGGAAAGTGGTATACCATGTACCCAGGGCCTATAAATTAAATGCTACTAGTGGGTCTGCAGTGCAGATTGCACCACCCAGAGAAGTAGCCTTTCAAATATGTCTCAGACATGCCACTGCAGAGCCTGCATGCGCAGTTGACTGCTGCTGCACTGAGTTGGCAAGCCAAACCCTATGCTAAGGCCTAGACTCCCTTTCTGCTGCACCTAAGTCCCCCCTAATGTGCACCCTAGATAGCACTATTGGCAGGGTGCTGTGCATGTAAAAGGTAGGACATATGTCGTTTTGGGTTACATGTCCTTGTAGTGACAAACAGCCTATTAGTTTCTCACTACTGTGAGTGCTGCTCCTTTCATAGGGTTGCATTAGAAATCCCCTGTTCTATGTCTAAGTGGTTAATTAAATTCTGATCTATAAGGAGTAGTGTGGGTTTGTCTGGTATGTTTGAAATGATATTGAAAAATCCTGCTTACTGGCGTAAGTGGACTTTACATTACTATTTTAGAAATGCCACTTTTAGAAAGTGGGCATGTCTCTGTGCTTATAACTCTGGTGCTTTGTAGCATGGCTCCAATCCACCTCTAGGGCAGGGTAACAGCTCCACTTTGTGCATACTCCCCAGACAGCCATCCATCAGGGAGGGTTAGGTGTGACAGCGATGCATCTGCATACTGATGGTCTTCTTGGGATGGGAGAGAGGGCGGTGGGGTGTACTTTACACCCGAATAGGTTGTGTCCTGCACTCACACAAAGGGCTCGTTCACACCCCACTGATGCCTGTAGCCAGGATAGAGGAGAAGGGGAATTCGTAGAACTGGTCAGATCTGGCTGGAACCTTCTCTAACCTTCTAGAAGCTGGCCATTCTGAGTATAGGCAGAGGGGATATAGCCCCCTGATTTTGAGAGCACTTTTAAAACTGGGACCAAACCTTTGCCAGAGGGACTGCTCAAATGACTCATCTGGACTGCTCTTCTCTTGTTGCCCTTCTACCTGGTATCTGCTGGGTGGCCCAAATGACTCATGGATTGCTTTTCTGTATGTTGCCCTGCTGCCAGTCTGTTCCCTGATGCTGAACTGCCAAGGTTCTGTGAGGCTGCTAGGAGGCACCGCCATTTGATCCTCATGTTGTGTGCTGGCCTGCCCGCCCCTTTTGTGTCCCCCCTTTTAGTGCCTCTGAGAGAGCCCAGCATGGAGAGGGCATTGGTTTCCTTCTCCCTGGCCACTAACACTTGGCAAGCACTTTATATTGTCCCTAAGCACATGAATAGCACCCCTATTTGTAATTTCTTGGAGCGTGGGGAGCATTTTCTCCTATTATTCATTCTATGTGTGGGGAGCACTGTATTCTGTCCTGCCATTTAAGCGCTCCTCCTTTGTCGTTGCCCTAGCCATGCCACGAGCACAATGTGAGCATTGCTTTCTTTTCCTCTAGTGACGTGGTGGTGAGTGCCGCTCCCAATTCTGGAGCACCTGGTCAGTGTGTGGCTGATCAAGCACTTCCCAGACAAAAGCATAAGAGATGCTCTCCCCTGTGACTGGGCGAGTGCATCCACTGAGGAGACAATGGCCTTCCCTCCACTGCGTGCACAGGCGCACATGCCAAATTGCACTCTGAGGAAGGCTGATCGCCATGGGAAGGACACACCGCAGGATAGCCCAGGAGTGACCCCTGTCGTCCCAGGAGCTCACCAGGCACCATCAGGGGGCTCCCAGAACCAGAGATTTCTGCCTGTGCTCAGTCTGACACAGGAGAGGGCTGAGTTCCCCAAGAGTGGTGTCTGGAAGTTCCGCACAGCCATGGGCAGCTGCCTCTGTGCTTCTGCATCCCGAGGGAGCCTTCCCAGGTGGCCTCACCTTTCTCTCCTTTCCATGAACACTGCCCTGGAGCCTCTCCTCCATATGGAGTTAGTCAACATGCAAAAAATCGCCCACAACTGTAATACTGCACTGCAGTCTGGTAGTCCAGGTGACCACACCGCATCTAAGAGCTGCGACCACAGCTTTGATATATTCTGCAGATATTCCTGGTGGCAACGGAGGAAGTACCGCAGCACATGTTATAGACGTGCAAGGGCCCCAGTAGCCCATGTGAAATTATTATTGTCTGGCTTCTGATAACACTACTGCATGATGCATACATTTTGTAATAGGCCATGTGTTCTACTGATGCTGATGTGTCATTATCAAGATATAATTCCTGCCCAAGGGCATACTGATGTTGTGGTGTAGAACATGATGGATCCTGCAATGTCAGGCTAACATGTACTATATCAGGGGACTGCATAATATGCCCAGTCATGTTGTTTCACCATATGAACTTTCCATTAACCCTTCTAAGTATTGCATGGTGCATACTATTTCTTTGGTTCTAACATTATCAGAATGATGACTATAATACCGTAATGGCATAATATACGCAGCATGTATGATATCAGATATTGGTCTATGATTTGTGCACAATATATTTTATATTTTTGTATATATGATATCAAGTGGAGTCTCTTTTGTGGTTTAGTTACTGTGTCAGTGGTGTGAGTGTGTTACACCAATCCCTTACACATGACCTCTAGGGATAAGCCTGACTGCTCTGTGTCAGTCTACCAGGGGGTGAGCATGGGTTTCTTTGGTGTGTAACTGACTCGCCATAGCTAGAATGGTGGTTTCTCCCTGGTGAGGTGCATACCCTAGCCAACCAGAAACCCCATTTCTAGAAACTCCAATTCCTCCTGGAGAGAGTCAGACATAAGCACTATGGGCGTGATTTAGAGTTTGGTAGACAGTTATTTACTCCATGAGGGTGATAGGCCAAAGTACTCCATCTCCCTGAATGAGTATTCTCCCACCCAATTTTGAGATCTCCCTGGGCCTAGTGGATATCTCTTGCATTAACAGAATCTGCTGTCATGGTCCTTCCTGTAAATGCATTGAAAGGCAAACTTTCAATGTTTTTTTTTTTAATTTTCAAAAAGAAAATCCCAAAGTCAGATTTTCTTTTTGAAAATAAAAAAGTCCCCGTTGCCATGAAAGTTTTCTCCCATGGCGTGGGGGTCATTTTATAGTTTTCACTGTCCCTTACCACCTGGTGGTGACAGATAGTGAAAAGTAGCCATTTATCCACCCACTGTAAATAAGGTGGTCAAATGAATGGACAAACCTCTGACAACCCTTATTCTGTCAAGGTACTGGAACTGTATATTGGTGCTGGAGACAGAGTGGTCTCTGCTACCGGCATACTGAATGTCTGCCTGATTCTAAAGGAGGCAGGCGGCCCTCCAGTTTGGCGGAGAGGGTACTCCTTTGCTGTTGCAGCAGAGTACCCTCTCCAGCAAAGTACAAATTGGGCCCTATGATTCCTCATTAGTTGCAATGTGTGGCTTGGAATTAAATATATTTGTTGGGCCTGCCTTGTGTTCTGAGTCCTTGTCCTTATCTACACCCCCATTAAATAGGAGAGTGCGCCCTCACCCTTTCCGCCTTGGAAGCACATTTATGGCTACTTTTAACAAGATTAAGTAAGCATATTTCAATAATATGGTGATAAACAACCAGGAAGAGATATGCATATATGTCTAAACCAACTAGCATGTTGACAACCAGAAATCCCTACTTAACCTTCCCAACCGTAAATTTGTCAATGCGGAAATTCCACCGTACTAATGTACTATTTGTATACACTTTGCAAATGTAAAGTTCAACCCATTCCGATTCTGTGACACAGGCTTGCCAGTTTATGCCTGTAAAGTGTTTTATGTTTTTGCACTGTAGTTAGGCTTGTGAATTTGGATAATCTCTAGTAATTAGATGCGAACATCCTGTTCCCTACAACACAATTGAAGTTAATTTAAATATATTTGTCACGTGTACTTTAACCGCCTCAGCCCACTCGGCAACTTTCCAGTGTGTTCGATGCATTTTATTTTTGGTGTGTCTAAAGAATATATGATCAGGAAGTGTCCCTGAAGCATCCTTTAGTTTCCCATACCCTTCAGAACTCGATGCAATCACTGCCTATATTATGTTTAACTAAATGCCTCTAAGGCATTTAATTATGGGATATTTATAGATCCATTTCACGTCTCGATTTCAAATTCATGTCATGCCTTTCAAATCTATATTAATGCTGCTTGCTGATTACAGTTCTCTATTACTATTTAATTAATGGGCTAAATCGAATCGGGGCCTAGTACTTACTACAAAGCACCTCACTGGAAGCTTTAATATAATGGGTCCCTAGAAAATGATGCAAATATATGTTCCTTCAGGACACTTTCTTCCATCCACCTCATTTACAAATAGGCGTTAATCTTGTTTATATGTCTTCAGGGAAAGTGGTAATGTGTTTTCCAAGCACCTGCGGCCTTGTTTTACAGAACGGATTTCGTCCTGTGCAAGCCATACATTCAGTCTGATTTCCTTCCAGTTCTTTATTCTCTGGCGTGACAGTGCCTACAGATAATGAAAGGCCTGTTTCACTCTGCAGATTTATCATTGCTTCGTGAACATCCCAATTTAACATTTACCAGAACAACTGACAATCAGAACACTTCAATAATGACTACCTGTTGTTTAAAGGAGGCTTCCACAAAATAGAGACCTGTGATAATCACAGCCTTGCTATTATCTTGCTTTACACAATATATTTCATGCAAAATCAGAATCTTTCTGTTATCCAAGCCTTTCACAATCAGAGAACTAAAATAATCACAACCTTAAAATGGTCATGTGATTTTAACGATCAGAGACCTGAAAAAAGAGAACCTTTCAATTACTGACTGTTTCAGAATCAGACCTTTATATTGTGCAAGTTCTTCCCAAATTAAGCCATTTCATATTGGGATCCCGGCCACATCCACTAACTTTGTTATATCCAGCAGCCACCCATTTTCAAAGTTCAGAAGGTACCAATCTTGGTGTGCAGTGTAAATCACATAAGTCATTGAAGAATGAACATCCCTGCAAAAGATCTCAAGGATGCCAACCCCAACCACACCTAACTCAGTCTCTTTCCACCTCAATTATTCTTGTTACATCCAAGGACAAACACAATTTCCCTGATATACTATCCCACAGAAACTCAAAGAATCACAGCTCCTTTAAAAATTAAGCTTTATCAAGAAACGTTTAGGGCCTGATTTAGAACATGGTGGACAGGTTACTCTGTCACAGTGGTGACGGATATCCCGTCCCTTGAAATGTAAATCCCATTCCATCCTATGGGATTTAGATTTCGGCAGATGGAGTAACCCGTCCGCCGGGTTCTGAATCAGGCCCTTAGCCTATAAATATGTCTTAGGTACACAAGTACTCCTAACAGAGAATAACTGTGTGCAATTGAGCTCACAGAGATTGAGGGCCAGATGTAGCAACCGGTTTGCATGTCGCAAACTGCAAAAAACACAGTTTGCGACATGCAAAACGGCCATCGCGATGCTGATTCACATTTTGCGAGTCGGTACCGACTCGCAAAATGTGAATCCTACTCGCAAATAGGAAGGGGTGTTCCCTTCCTATTTGGGACTCACACCGCGATGTAGAATTGCTTTGTGACCGCGAAAGCGGTCGCAAAGCAATTCGCAGTTAACACACACTTGAAGTGGGTGGTAACTCATTCGCAAACGGGAAGGGGTCCCCATGGGACCCCTTCCCCTTTGTGAATGTCGCTGAAAATATTTTTTCAGAGCAGGCAGTGGTCCAATGGACCACTGCCTACTCTGAAAAAATGAAACCAAATGGTTTCATTATTTTTTTGAGTTGCAACTCGTTTTCCTTTAAGGAAAACGGGCTGCAATAATAAAAATAAAAAAACTGCTTTATTAAAAAAGCAGTCACAGACATGGAGGTCTGCTGTCTCCAGCAGGCTACCATTCCTGTGAGTGCAGGGACTCGCTATGGGGTCGCAATTTGCGACCCGCCTCATTAATATTCATGAGGTGAGTCTTTGCGACCCCATAGCGAGTCGCAGAAGGTGTCTGAGACACCTTTCTGCATACACTTTTGTGAGTTGCAAATTGCGAGTCGGTATGACTCGCAATTTGCAACTCGCAAAATTTTCTGTACCTACATCTGGCCCATAGTTCGGTAACCATTAAATAAATATATTTGAAGATTTCTTCCCTCAGGATACAGTCATCAATAAAAACAAAGATGGAACGGGATGGGGAAGGATGGCACAAACATATTCTAGTACCTAATAGGCACAAAAGCCCACAACTTTTGTTTTTCCTCTTTTGAGAGTGGTGTCTCATGTTGTGTGAGAAATTCAAATGGTTCCTACATCATGTGTTCATCTATTACCCTCAAGGTTGCAATCATTCATTTACAAATGAGATGCTTGATCTGATCTTGCAGTTTCAGTTAATCAGACAGATAATCTTTAGTACTGGAGTCTTTAATATGTAGGTGGACTGACCAGACTGCCCGTTTCAGGACTGAAGTAAGTTTTAGAACTGAATTGTTTGAGAACATGAACACTGAGGATTTCATTCAAGTTGTAAATGGCTACACCCTGATGTTCAAGCATTATGTTTAAACAATGCAACCTCATCTTTGGTCTGTCCATTCATGGATGGCTCTTTTCCTGTCTAATCCCTTGCAATCCTTCATCCTCATCCCTGAAGTGAATCCTTTACCAACCTGACAACTGACATAGGAAAATATGAGTTACACATAGCTTGAATGATCCAGAGATTCTCTCAAACACCCTCTGCCAAAAAATATCAAGCACATCCGATAAAATAGATACCATGATGACTGAGAAAACCTAAGTCTAGCATCAAGCTCATCAACAAAGTGTATAATCATGAACTAGTTGGCAACTGAATTGCAAATGGTATGGTTCATTGCTGGAAGCAGACAATGCTAGCTGTGGGAGTTTGATAAGAGGTAATCAAAGAAATGTTTAGAATCTTCCAATAATTCTGTAAATCCTTCTTTCTACAGTAGCTGATTTCCAGTCCACAATAACATAAATTGTATAATTACATCAGTTTAATAGGATACCTACTTCCCAGGATTGAACAAAGTGCCCTCCCCGGGAGCTTTCAGACAGAGTAAGCTACAATATATTGAGAGCAATTATAGAAAAAGAATTTGGCCAGATTATATTTTTATATACGAAACAATGGGTAAGGTATTATGCTGTGAAGACTATTCAAAGTCTCTGTTCTCTATCATGCTTTTACAACTATATAGGTCACACAAAGATGGAGTTTTTACTAAACATATGTCTGACTGGTCAGAACTGGGCTCTGAAATATCAGATCTGAAGTAGGGTAAAGCCTAAGGAGTATCCTGAAGGTCATAAGAGACATATCTGGGAGACTAACACACGTGAAAGTATGTTTCAAATTGCAATGGACTCCACAGAAAATAAGAGTTAGGACTGATTAACACTAATCCCTATTCAAAATGCAATTCTATCATGGGAAACCACAAACATTTGCTTATGCCCTGCCCCTCCCTCCCACAGCTTCTTTTTTGGAGACTGCTGTTAGAATGAACAAAAAGCGACAAATGTATCTAAAACCTGAACCTAAATAAGGAGAATTGTTCACACTTTGCTGATATAATTGGCTGGGCCTTAGAAATCAATTCTTGGGGGATGTACTGCAGATAGTACAGTGAGTTAAGGTGGTTGGGCCTCCTGAGCTGGTAAATACTACTTGGTCCTCAGGTTGACCGAGATTATTCTGGACTGTATAATGTTTGACTACTGATAAAGTGTTCACTTGTGGGTCTGTGCCACGATGGACATATACTTGTGAGTGGAAGCAGGAAACCTATTTTATATCAATATAATTCCTAAAAAGTGCACAAATAAAGGTACTCTCACACCACTTGCAGAAGTCTAAGTCAGCGCATATCCACTGTCCTCTCATGGTGTGGTCATGTGGCTCATTATGACCTACAATTACTGTGTAATGGGGATTTGGCTAGTCTGGGTGGCATACTCATGATACATATAGGCCTGTTAATGTACACATATACATATAATTGTAGGAAGCATACATGTTTGTGTCATGCAGTAAATATAGTGCAACAAAGTGCAGGAAATTGCTTTGCTTTGGTTAACAACACATTTACAACATTTTTAGAATGTTTGGTGCGAGTGAGGAGATAACTGAACAATCTAATTTGTTTTGAGAAGGAAACATGATAACTTTTAAATTTGTAGTTTTAAACATGAATTCCTGCAGGTCCAAATATTCTCACTTTAGAAACCATTCTTTCTCCTCATCCTTAAATTAATAAACAAGGATTTTGCATCAAACTTGTTTTGGGATGCACATAAGTCCAAATTCCAATCATTGCATATTATTTTCAGTATGTTAAACAACAAGAATCAACTAAACAAATTATGGCCCTCCTTCTGACATAGGCAGTAAATTTTGCCTACCTCCACCGCGACGACCGCCACAAGACCGTCGCTGTGGCTACCTACCGTCCGCCATATTATGACCGTAGCCGGAATTCAGCCATAAGGATGGCAGATTCCGGCTACGGTCATGGCAGCTGACGACGGTAAGGTGGCGTTGCTGCCAGCAGCAGGGCCACGCTACTAGACTGCCGCCGACTGTATCATGATCCATGTTCTGCTGGCGGACGCTGCTGCTGGCACCAGCGCCACGTCCTGTCTCCTGCCGGAGGACCCCCTGCAAGCAGGTAAGTCGGGTGCTCCGACAGGGGAAGGGGTGGCGGGTGGGTGTTGTGTGTGTGGGTGTGGGTGTGTGAGTGTGTATGTTTCTGTGTGCGTGCATGCGGGTGTGGTGTGTATGCAATGCGTGTGTGCATGAATAGATTTGAGTGTGCGTGTATGGTGTGATGTGTGAATACGCGTGTGCTTGTATGTATGTCAGTGTGTGGATGTGTGTGTGCATGGATGTGTGCATGGATGTATGCATGGATGTATGCATGCGTGGGTGAATGTAGGTATGCGTGTGAGTATGCGTGTCTATGTCCGTGCATGTAGGTGTGAGTATGTCGGGGGAGGTCGGAAGGGGGAGGGTAACGGTGGGGGAGGACTCTGGGGAGGGGGGCAGGGGAGACCCCCTATCAGTGCCAAGGAGGGAATGCCCTGGCACTGATAGTGCCTACCATCATGATTTTCGTGGCGGTAAAAAAGCCATGGAAACCATGGCAGTGGGCGGGGTCATATTACCGTGGGCAGCCTAGTGACAGCCGCTGGGCTTCTTCAGCCCTGTGGTCGTTACCACCGTGGTGGTTGGTGTGGCACATTTGTGGTTTGGCTTTTGCCAAACAGCCAATGTCATAATATGGCGGTATGTACCAGACTGTTGGCGGTACTACCGCCACTATAACACCGACCACCGGGGTCATAATGACCTCCTATGTGTTACACCATAAAATGAAGGGAATATTGGCTCTTCAAGGTATGCAGACACATGGAAATAGCTATCAACGGAGCAGCAGGTGCTGTGGGACCGAGGCCCAGCGGCTTGAGGGGCCTGTCGCACTGCAATTACGGCTGTGTTACTATGCAACAAGATGGCAAGGGTCGTTATTGCCTGCTTGCATTAGGGGCTATGGCACCCTAGCGAGGCCACTGTGCGGATTTCAACAATCCTGATCTTTGGAAATCCAGGCTCCTTTTCTAGTGTAATTGTCGTAAATATTTTGAGTTCAAGAGCTTTTAAGCAAGAAGAGTCCTTGCTGATTCCTCACTCCCTCCTTCCTCCTGACCCTAAGCAGAAAATAGTGTAATACTATAAAAAAAAATAGGTATCTTTATATTCTAGAATGTCAAGAGCATTAACAGAGAAACACCTTAATCTTTTTATTGCAGTTTTTTTTATAGAGTGGAAACCTGACCCAAAGTTACTGTAGCACTTTACATAAGCATCAGCTACATAAAACAAGGGCACATTTATATTTTGTAGGCATAATGAGATTAAGGGCATCATTACAAGACCGACAGGCCGACCGCCGGCACGCTAGTGTCGTGGTGAGAAGACAGCCGCTGACATGGAGGTCCTCTCACTGGACCCATTATGACTTTCCCACCATGGTTCCCACCCGTCAGCGCAGTGGGAAAGGTGCAGCATCATTGTTCCAGGCTCATAATAGAGCCAGCAGCAATGCTGACAGTGCACATTTCAAGGGGTGCTGGTCAGGGGGACCCCTGCACTGCCCATCCAATGCAGGATGGGCATTGCAGCCTCCCCGTGGCACCATGCACTTGTTCTCCACCACCCTTTTCATGGTGGGGAAACAAGGTTGTAATCCGCACGGCGGTGCTGAATTCAACGCAGCAGTGGCTGACTACAACCAAGACCGATGTCAGCCCATCAGGATATTTGATCCTGGTGGGGCCGGCTGTCTGTAGGTGGGTCTGCCCACCTATCTTGCAATGTGGCAGCTGCACCGCCACAGCCGCGGCAGTCAGACTGCCAGCCTTGTAATAAGGCTGTAAGTGATTTGCCCAGAATCAAAAGGAGTTGAGCCAACGCTGTTGGAAATGGCCCTTTTGCAGGGTCAACCCTAAACTTTTTGTCTTTTCCTTCTAGTTTTTCTGACCTGTTGTTGTTGGCTTTAGGACTCTGGGCACTTTACCACTGCTAACCAGTGCTAAAGTGCATATGCTCTCTGTGTAAATTGTATTGTTGATTGGTTTATCCATGATTGGCATATTTAATTTACTAGTAAGTCCCTAGTAAAGTGCACTGGAGTTGCCAGGGGCCTGTAAATCAAATGTTACTATTGGGCCTGCAGCACTGGTTGTGCCACCCACATTAGTAGCCCTCAAATATGGCTCAGACCTGCCACTGCAGTGTCTGTGTGTGCAGTCTTGACCTGCAAATTCGGCTTGGCAAGTGTACTTACTTGCCAGACCTAAACCTTCCCTTTTTATACGTGTAGGGCACCCCAAAGGTAGGCCCTAGGTAGCCCCATGGGTAGGACGCAGTGTATGTTAAAGGTGGGACATGTATTGATGTGTGTTACATGTCCTAACAGTGTAATACTGCTAAATTCAGTTTTCACTGTTGCAAGGCCTATCTCTCTCATAGGTTAATATGGGGGCTTCCTTTAAATATATTATAAGTGCAGATTACCTTTGAGAGCAAAGAGAAATGTGGAGTTTGGAGTCTCTGAACTCACAACTTAAAAATACATCTGTTAGTGAAGTTGGTTTTTAGACTGTTAGTTTGAAAATGCCACTTTTAGGAAGTAGGCATTTTCTTGCATAAACCATTCTGTGACTCTGCCTGTTTGTGGATTCCCTGTCTGGGTCAGTTTGACAATGTTGGGCTGTTTGTAAATCCCCACTAGACAGTGAGACATAGTTTGCTGGGGTCTAGCCTGCATATCCTGATGAACCACCTGTGCTAGAGTGGAGGGAGGAGTGGTCACTTACACCTGAATGGGTTGTGCCAGCCCTCTCACAATGCAGTTTCCAACCCCCTGGTGTGTGTCTGGGGCCTGGTGTGGGAAAGTCAGGATCCTGTAAACAAGAGAGACTTCTCTTTGAAGTTTACCAACTTCAAAGGTAGGAAGGGGTATAAGTAGTGGACCCAAAGCCCCAGACTTTAGATTTCTTCAAGATCACTTCTGAATTGAAGAGGAACCTCTGCCAAGGAGAAGAGCTGAAGAGCAGAGGAAAAGTGGAAAAGTGTGGCCCCTGGCTGTGACTGTACTATGTTGGGCTATAATGCAGTTGCTGCTTCTGCCTGAGAAAGGGGACAAAGACTGGACTATGTGGTACATTCCTGCTAGTGAAGATTCTCCAAGGGCTTGAACTGAGCTTGCCTCCTGTTTTGAAGTCTCAGGACCATCAAAGACTTCCTTTGCCAGCACCTGAACTCTCTGCTGAGACTCCTGCCCTGCCACGTGGTGTCCTATCCAGTCCCTGGGCCCTTGAAAGGTGAAGTTGGCAGAACAAGAGCTGAAAAACCATGCACAGAATGCTGTGGGGGGAAATTTTCGAAGCACCATCTGCAACACAGCTGATAAATGACGTGCCGACAGCTTTGCGGCTGAAATCGATGCTCTACCTGCATCGCGGCTGGGAGATAAATGCATCGTGGCTGGAAAACCGATGCGCAACACCTGCTTGCGGCTGCTGATAATGATGCAAACCCCATGCAGAGCGTTTTTTTAACACCGTGCGACTGCATTTTCCACGCATTGTCCCTGGGCGTCAAAGTCATCCTGACTGCGCGGATTCAAGGTGCCCCGTCTGGAAATCTACGCATCACTCTCTTGTGAGGGAGAAAAATGACACATCGCCGACCTGACCAGAGAAGAAATGATGCACGGCCTCCCTTGCGAGGAAGGAATTGATGGATTGCTGCCTTGCCTTTTCTGTTCGCCTGTGCGGCTTTATTTTTTACGCTAACCAGGTACTTTGTGCAAAATCAACATTTCCACTGTTTTCTATGGAGTAAGACTCTCATTCTTTTGAAAATTCATATTTTAACTTGTGTATGTTGGAGCTTTGTTGTTTTGGTCTTGTTTGATTTAGATAAATATTGCTTATTATTCTGAACTGGTGTGGTGTCGATTTTGTAGTGTTTTCACCGTATTACTGTGTGTGTTGGTACAAATACTTTACACATTGCTTCTGAGTTAAGCCTGCCTGCTCATGCCAAGCTACCAAGGGGGTGAGCGGGGATTAACCAGGTGTGTTTCTCCTGTGCCCTGTGACTAGAGTGGCGTTCCTTGCTTGGAGAAGGGGTAACCTGACTGCCAATCAAAGATCCCATTTCTAGCAAACGCCAAGACTGGAACCTGGCTCCCCAGCTCCAAAGGCAGCAGTTCTGGACCTTACCTACCTCCTCTCTTTTGATTTATGGAATCAGAAGCCAATCTAATTTATTAAACAGTGCACCAATAGCTAAGTGTGACCTTGACAACAATATTCAAACTAAAATTAAATGCTTAGCTTTCATATTGACTTGAAGTTTTGATTCACCTGGGACGCTCTAATTTAGGGCCTGACTCCTTTGCAAATATGATGGATATCCAGTTTTCTGTATTTTAAATGGCATGGGATCTAATGTTATTATGATACGGTGAATGGGAAATACATCACGTTTGTGAATGTGTATCCCATGTGCCAAAATATAAATCAGGCCCTTAGTCTCTCCGTAGGAACTGAGATGCAAAGTAGGCTTTTTCCATACTACCAAGAGCAAGGGGTTAGCTTTATAAAACCCTTACCTTACACTGTGCACTGGTGATACATGTGTACATCACTGCTGCTGCTTATAATGATGAACATGTGGAAAATTGTGTTTCTTTTCCCGCATCCACGTACAATACAAACATGTATGCCTTGTAGTATGAAAGTCAGTCGAGTGCTGATCTCGTAGGAGCCAGATCTTTGTTGCTTTCTTGATTCTAGATGACTGCTGATGATCTTTACTGTCTTTGGGAGGTGCTTGCATGACTTTGGCACCGAACATAGAGTGACAGACGTCAATGCATGCAGGCACTTTTAGCAGCCAAAAAATAATTAATGCACTCCACCCAAAGTTGACAAAAGACATCCATTAGTGGAGGTGGTAAGCCTCCAGTAAAACAGTTAGTACAAACACCACATCACAAAAAGTTAAGAGAACTTCCTGTATATATTTTGCCTATTAATCTAAATACAAAATACAGAAAAAGTTACCTTTTGAACACCTTTTCGCAGTATCTCACTCCAATATACACATCCTAAAATCAATGATGAATAACTACCTCAAATGAATATTTAAAATTTGTGGTATTTCTAAATTAACAGTTTATGCACACATATAGAAAAGACCGAAACATTAGAGAAAATAAAAATTACAAATTGAAATTATTTCACATAACCTTCAAAAACAAGTTGAAGCTATCCCTCACCAGATATTATATCTTACACATTTGCCTACAAGAAGTTACAGGGCACCCTATTCTATCACTAATGGTAAAGGAAGCGGTGAGCACTCTGCAGTAAAGGAGTGGCATAGTGGTCACTGCGCTGTGGGGGTATATACAACTGTACCAATCCCCAAAAGAGATGGGCCAAGATTCCAACCACCTTGTTCCTTCCTGGTCCATGGGAACTTTTGTCCTCTCACACTGTAGCTCGACTATGTCAGACTCTCTACCTAGTAAGTGATGTTCAACCTGGTGAGCGCATTCCATCTACCAGGCGTGTGCTAGCTACACCTGGTCTACCCTTGCACATCAGTTTCAGGCATAGTGTCACTGACCCTATGACCCGAGCACTGTCAGCAGTAGTTGCATTCATAATTCAGTAGAAGGAGACAAAGCAAAGCACTGGAAGTGATGAATGTGAGACCACCACTTAGAGAAGATTACCAGGCTTACTATTTACATAGGAGCTTGTGCAAAAAGTAAGCCTTGAAGACATGGAGTCGCATTAGGGAACACCTTATTCATAATCTTTGTTAGTAGGCTCTTTTAGTTTGTTTGTTTTACCATGTTTCATATCTCCATGGACTTCAAACTGGTTCATATTTTTGGGAGAATTTGTGTATAATGTTCTACTCTCATTGATGTAAAAGATATACTTTTGTTATTGTTCCTTGAGCTATCAAGCACCATAATAAGAAACTGCCAACATGCATGCATGCACACATAAAAATGAACACATAAACGTACTGTGACATCTTTACAACTGTCACTGGGGATTAGGTTTCTGGGGATTGGATTGTGGCTTTATAATCCTGACTACTGCAGGATCCTTCAGCTAGCTCTGGGGTGGAACTGGCTATGACCTGTGACAGTTGGAGCCATGCTGTAGCAGAGATGTATGAAATAAACTTACATTCCAACCTCTTCACTTGTGGCCCTTTGTTTATTGGCAGTTGCCCATTTTACACCTACGTTTATATTTTCATTTATTTACCTATGTTTATTTTGATCAGCTTACAGCAATTTACTTCCCATCTAGAACAAAACAATATGAAACGTGATACCAGGCTGTAAGATGGAAGTTTTAACCCACTCTGCAAACTACTGTTGGCTCTGGTGCTGCACAATATGCTGCGTTTAATCATGCACAAGTTTGTCAGTTTGGTACTTTTTCAGTTGCCTATGTGACAGCGTGTGTTGTCTCGTTGGAAAAGGTATCATCAAGCACTTACAGTGGACTTAGACCCCCACTACTGCTTCTGTTGGCTGAGTTTATTGTCACTTAATTCATAAAATTCTTAATCAACAGCTTACCTTGTCAATCTTGCACCTGAAGCATAGACTCTTTACCATCCTTTTCAATAGTTGACTTATTGCCTTCACTGCCAATTTTTAGGGAACCACTTTTTTTTCTTTTTGATCAAGCACACCATGACAGAGCATGCGTTTTCAAGCTCTCCCCTCCCCTCATGAACTTTCCCCTCTGGTGCTCTGTGTTGCATTTCTTCTGTCTGCTCCTCTCCCACGGTGGCTCCTTTTTGCATCTCTTTCATTTGTTTCCACACTTGTGTTGCTCTATCTTTGGTTCTCTGCTTTTTTACCTTGTACCCCACTCCATTCCCCTGTTGGACTCCTAATTAAAACAAAAGAAATCCACGAGCACCAACCCATTTCCAAAAATCCCCTCAAAGAGGTGGCTAATCCAGCCTCTGCCTTCTTTTAAACAAATATCCCAAAGTGAATTTATGGATCTAGTCAAGGCAAGCAGACCAGCCGGCTGCCCTTATGACCGTTGTCCCCCACAATTCTTCAAGAACATTTGTCTAACTACCTCTGCTGCCACACCAGTAATAAGAATCATCAATATTTTTTTAACTACAGAAATTTTTCCTGAAGACCTAAAAAAGGAATACCTAAGCCCATTGTTAAAGAAAACAAACCTGGTCCCACATGACCCCAACAACGATAGACCAATCACAAATTGACCTTTCCTGAACAAATTTGTATAAAGAGCATCACTCACCCAAATGTCACAATTCATTGAGGATAACTCCATACTTTCAGACAAGGATTATGTCCAGGATGTGGCACAGAATCTGCCCTCATCGCCATCTGGGATGACCTTAAAAACACAGTAGACATGCAACATGTTTACTGTACTACTTCTCTTGGACCTCTCTGCTTTCTTCGACACAGTTGACCATGAAACTCTAATACAAAGACCGTCCAAAGTCGGCATAGAGGGGACAGCTCTCGAATGGATCACATCCTATATTCAAAATAGAAAAAAAATAATCTATACTCCCCTTTTCTCATTTAAACCGTACTTCTCAAAAGCAATGGTCCATCAAGTCTCTATCACCTCACCCCTACTTTTCAACAAACTACATGAAGTCATTACAGACAATGATCAATGAATTTCAGCTCACATGCTATAACTATGCAGGTGACATACAAATACTCCTTAAACTGAAAAGTCTGAAAGACACTGGAAACTCAAACATTTTCAGTTGCCTCAGAGCCGTTGATTAGTAGATGACATGGAGCCATCTCAAATTGAATACTTCCAAAAAACTGAAATAATAACATGTGGCAATTGGAAAAATATGACCTACTCTGTGCCTGGCCTGATGATCTGGGACCGCCTCCTAAAGATTATAAGGAAGTAAGAAAGCTTGGAATTACCATGGACTCCAAGTTATCAATGAATGCCCAAGTCGGCAAATTAGCAAGGTCAAGCTTCATTACTATGAAGACTCTTCAGGAACGTTCCATACAAGGTCCAGGCTACTATCTCTCTTGTGTTGTCTATTCTTGATTACACCAATGGCCTCTACCACGGATCATCTTTATGAACTATGAAAAGACTAAAGCAGATTCAGAACTCTGCTGACAGACTACTCCTACATGTAAAGCCACAAGCCCACATATCCCCTGGTTTGAGGACCCTACATTGGTTACCAGTTGCCAGAGGATCCACCTTCAAGCTTCTTTCTATCATCCAAAAAGCAATACAGAGAACAGGACCACTTTTCATCAGGAATAAAATCACCAACTTTAAAAGAGAAACCTATGCTCCAGATTGGCACCTCACCTCAAAATCCCACCATACCATACAAGCAAAAAAGCATAGCACATCCTTCTCTGTCCAAGCTGCCAAACTATGGAACTCATTACCCCAAAACAAAATATCCACAAAAACGACCTTATCTTCCGAAGACTATTCATGAGTTAGCTCTTTCCTACATAACCACCATACTCAAACACTAATGTACAGCATATCCCTATGTATATAAACATTTATAATTTGATTATATGTATGTATCAATATATGAGACCCAGAGACCCATAAGCATCAAATAGCGTATATGAAAACCATGTAGTGACATACATATATATATATATATATATATGTAGTTACATGTTATATATTTATATATATGTGTATCACATGTCACTACATATATATGTATGTATATACATGTTAAGCATAGGAATATATATATATATATATTTATATATATATATATGTATGTATGTGTATATATATATATATATATGTATATTTCTATGCTTAACATGTATATAGGTCACTACATAGTTTTCATGGGTTTCATACAAGCTATTTTAATAGATGTTATAATAACTATTTCAATATTGAGAAAAATATCAAATGTAAAAAACGTATTAGTTATAAAATACAACAACACTTCAGAGTCTGATTTTTAAAATACTACTTTAAATCTCGATATATTATCTTCCTCATACATATATACTCTGTCTATGTACCTATGTATCTATATATTTATTACTTTACTCCTACTGTGGAAGAAAAATACTTTGAGACGATCCAATGCACTACTCTATGTCTCACCCTATACCTCTCTCGTTATATCCTCTGCCTCCACTCTCTGACTCATCCCAAACATCATTCTACTACTATGCTCTCCAAAATATCCCTTTCTAGACTCTTCCCTCCTTTATCACTCATTGGATTACCCCAAACTTCATTTTACTATTATGATTTACCAAACACTCCTTTCTAAATGCTTCCCTCACGTATCCCTTCTTTGATTCATCCCAAGCCTCATTTTACTAATAAGATCTTCCTAATCTATTTCTAGATACTCTTACCTTCTCTGTCTCTTTTTTTACTCATCTGAAGCCTCATTTTACTAATATGATTTCCCAAATAACACTTTCAAAACGCTTCTATCCCTTCATTATCCTAGTCATTCCAACTAGCAGACACAGCCAAACTAAATCATATTTCCCTGTGGTAATCCACCACTAATCCTTTTTGGGTTCGAGAGCAGTGTGCTACACACCGAAAAGTGCTTTGATTCCTTGTAAGGTGTAATAAGCACCATATAAATACAATTATAATTACCCCCTTCCTGCTAACTCCCCATTGCTCCATCCCACCTGCTCCTTGTGGTGCAGAGCTTTTTTACATTTCTTTTTTGGTTTATTTAGTTTTTGAAGGACCAGCAGCTGTCATTTGATTCTGCCCACTCTGCAATGTTAAAAGTACTTTCGTGACACTCAAATCACTTTTTTTACATTTGCTAATCCAGGTGGCATGCGCCATCTTCGATCAGTAAATAAATAAGCATTTGCAATGCAATCGTTCTCGCATTTGCTTGCATTAGAGTGATTGGTGTTATAAAGGGATAACTGGACTTTTCTTGCACATACATTGGTCAACCCTGTCGCATATTTTGGTCCTCTCTGCCACACAATTCCAGTTGCCCTACATATCAGTAAAGCACTTCCATTTACCTTCCTTTTAAGAAAACATTGATAAATGCATTAGGTTTCGCCTATGTGATTAATAATAAGCTGTTTTTTGGTGTAAGTTGCAGCTTGGTGAATAGTTGTGCAATAAAAGTTACTGAAACTCCGTTCTAGTGTCATGTCTTGTTTTGTAAGAAAGGAAATATATCAGGCGAATAAAAAAGCACTCTTTGAACTTACACACTGTAGTAATCACACACCATCACTCTACCTAAATTAACCAACCACCACTCCACACATTGACGCAGTCAAATAAAGCATAAAACTAGTGTAGCTTGCCTGGTTTTGCCAAAAGCATTTGCGTTTTTGTAGTGTTTGTTTTTCAAATGATGAGGTGTGAGACTGGCGAGAGCTTCCCACCATACACTACAAACTCAAATCTGTTTTCAGGACAATAGGATTAGAAGAAAAAATAGTCCAGAAGTTGCCCTTTATTATTAATATATGCCAACAGTGTAGCTCTGCATGCTGACTAAGCTGTTTTGGAATGCTAACGAGCATAGCATGCACCATTAATGTCACATTAACTGTCTTCAGATGAGGTGTTGTTTGTTTAAAGGAAACCCACCTTTTTCATTGTTCCTCTGCTGTTCACTACACCAATAGTATAATTATTTCACTACCCTACAGTAAATTATACCTTTCAATAAGACCACCCCCAAAAAATGTAAGTGGTGATTTACCACAAACAAACTAAGCAATTTAGGAAAAAATCTGAGTCTCTGTACAAAGCTTCACATTCATTAAAATCGGGCAAATAGCACCATGTTTACAAGGAAAAAACACACACCTATGCTATCTTTAATCCCTTAGCTGCTGGGTCTTCAAAAAAGGCTGAGCCCTTTTTTGGCTATTTGGGCTAGTTCGTGCCTAGGCACCCATAACTTTTTGTGCATATATGCTATCCACGCCAAATTTGCATCCTTTTTTCCAACATTCTCAGGATTGTAAAGGTACCCAGAGTTTGTGGGTTCCCCTGGAGGAGACCAAAAAATTTGCCAAAATTCAGCTAAAATGTGTGTGTTTTTTTTTTTAATGGGAAAAAAGTGCTGCAGAAGAAAGCATCTGTTTGTTTCCCTGCAAATGGCATCAACAAAGGGTTTGTGATGCTAAAATTACCATCTTCCCAGCTTTCAGGAGCAGGCAGACTCGAATCAGAAAACCACATTTTTCAACACAGTTTTGGCATTTTACTGGGACATACCCCATTTTTACTATTTTTGTGCTTTCAGCCTCCTTCCAGTAAGTGACAGTAATGGGTGTGAAACCAGTGCTGGATCCCGGACAGCTAAACATTTCTGAAAAGTAGACAAAATTATGAATTCAAAAGGGGTCATTTGTGTAGATCCTTCAAGGTTTTCCTACAGAAAATAACAGCTGAAATAAAAACATATTGAAATTGAGTTGAAAAAAACAGCCATTTCTGTACACATTTTCTTCTGTAACTTTCTCTAACTATAGCAGATTTTTGAAAGCAATATACTGTTGCGTCTGCTTGACTCTTCTGGTTGCGGGGATATATAGGGCTCATAGGTTCATCAAGAACCCTAGGTACCCAGAGCTAATAAATGAGCTGCACCTTGCAATGGGTTTCAATTGTATACCGGGTATACAGCAATTCATTTGGTAAAATATAAAGAGTGAAAAATAGGTATCAAGAGAACCTTTGTATTTCCAAAATGGACACAAGATAAGGAGTTTAGAAACAGTGGTTATTTGCACATCTCTGAATTTGGGGGTCCCTATACTAGCATGTGAATTACAGGGCAAAAATTTAGATAAAAATACTTGACAATAACACTTGTTTTTCTATTCTGTGTTCCCATAAGTCTCCCGATAAACATGGTGCCTCACTTGTGTGGATAGGCTAGTGCCCGTGACAGGAAATGCCCCAAAACGCAACAAGGACATATCACATTTTTCCATTTAAAAATGATGTGCTTTTTGCAAAGTGTCTAGCTGTGGATTTTTGGCTGTAGCTCAGCTGGCACCTAGGGAAACCTATAAAACCTGTACATTTTTAGAAAGTAGACACCTAGGGGAATCCAGGGCGGGGTGACTTGTGGGCCTCTTACTGGGTTCTGTCACCCAGAAGCCTCTGAAAACCACAAAACTGGGTTATAAAAACACATTTTCCTCACATTTTGGTGCTGCAACGTTCTGGAATCTGAGGGGAGCCACAAACTTCCTTCCACCCAGCATTTCCTTAAGTCTCCCAATAAAAATGACACCTCACTTGTGTGAGTAGGCCTAGTCCCCGCAGCAGGAAATGCTCCAAAACACCACATGAACACATCACATTTTCCCATAGAAAACTGACCTGTTTTTTTAAAAGTGCCTAGCTGTGGATTTTGGCCTCTAGCTCAGCCGGCACCTAGGGAAACCTACCAAACCTATACATTTATGGAAAGTAGACACCTAGGGAAATCCATAATGGTGTGACTTGTGGGGCTCACACCAGGTTCTGTCACTCAGAATCCTTTGCAAACCTCAAAATGTGGCTAAAAAAACACGTTTGCTGTAAATTTCGGCACTGGAAAGTTCTGGAATCTGAGAGGAGCCACAAACGTTTTTCCACCCAGCATTCCCCCAAGTCTCCTGATAAAAATGATACTGCACTTGTGTGGGTAGGCCTAGTACCCGTGTCAGGAATGGATCACACAATGGTCAAGTTACTCCTTACATGAGAGCAAGTATTGACCCTGGGGTGATCCATTCCTGATGCAGGCACTAGGTACAGGCACTCAAGTGGGGTAGCGTTTTTATCAGGACAGGTGGGGAAACATTGGGTGATAGGAGTTTTGTGGCTCTCAGCATATTCCTGTAGTTTGTGTGACAGAAAAGCAAGAAAAAATAGAATTTTCATTCAACATTTCACCTTTGCAGGGTATTCTGGGAAAGAAAACTTTGGGGAATCCACAAAGCCACACCTCCATGGACTCCCCCAGGTGTCTAGTTCACAGAAATATCTGGGTTTGGTAGGTTTCCCTACATGGCGGCCGAGACCAGGACCAAAAACGCAAGTGTCTGCCTTACAAAACCAGGTTGTTTTGTGATAGATAATTTTGATGTCTCCACAATACGATTTGGGTGGTGGAATTTAGGGCTGAACTAAATTGGGGAGCTCCCAAAAGAGCATTCTCTCTGTGCTTACCACTGCATGCACCCGCTCTCTAGGTTTGGCTAAAACGCTATTGACCCGCTGCACAGACTGTGCTTGTGAAGGGACAGCAGGACTGTCCTCATCACCTCCCTCAGAACCACTGGAAGAGAAGTTGTCGGGTGGGACTCATCCGACTGAAAAATCACTCCCAGAGTCTGCGGCATTGTTCTATCCCTCAGATGCAGTCTCAGTATCTGTGGTCTCTGTCTCTGATCCTTCGTTAGAGATGTCCGCTATAACCCGAGTTAGGGCCTGAGCAGCAGCCATCCATCGAGACACCATCTCTGCTACTAGCTAAATTGGCCCTCTAAAACACTAGCCTACGTAGACAGTTTGGTGGGTGGGTGTGATGCGTGCAACAGTAAAGTTCACCTTACCTTCGCTTCATCCCTCAATCAGCACGTTCTCTCAAGACACTCAAAAAACAAAAAACACACACTATTACTTCACCTTATCACATACCAATCATTAGTCTTTAGCACCTCTGGCGCCCAGTCTGACAATCATTATTGATGCTCCCAGTCCCATGACCTCCTCCTCGGATTCCCTCGCTACCACCCATCAAAAGGTCCCTTCATCTCTCCATAGCCCCCCTCGCACATAAATTTCATTTGTATTATAGCGCAGGTAATTGCTGGCTTTACTAATCCACTCAGCTATTCACATAAAATACAGATATGATCTTTGCAGTAGGCATATAACCTTCTGAGCTACTTTATGGCATCAAAACTGCCACTAGACAAAAGTCAGATTATGTTTCTAGCAGAAACATAATCACAAGAGTTAACTTGACTTTATTGCTGCCTAAAAGCTGCAGTTGAAACTCGTTGGTTGGAGTATGTGCAATGCTTTGAAGACACGCGCTGTGAGACAACTGGTGGCGAATATATATATATGTACATGTAAAGAGATCACTTTTATATGTGGGTGTGGTTTCCCTGGGGGCCGATTGCAGCCCCCAGGAAACCACACACACACACTGACAAAAGTGATCTCTCTCTCTCTCTCTCCCTATATATATATATATATATATATATATATATATATATATATATATATATATATACACACATATATATGTATATATATATATATATATATATATAGATATATCTATCTATAAAAAAATATATATCTATATATATATACAGATATATATCGATATATAGAAATATATCTATAGATCTATATATATTTTTAATAGCTGTATGGTTTCCCTGGGGGGGGCGATCGTGGCCCTCAGGGAAGCCATACAGCTATTAAAAAAAATTGCCCCCACCCTTCTCACGGGCAACCTCTTGTCAGTTTCATTTAAAAAATATATATATATACTTTATCTTTTATCATTTTTTAACACCTGGGGGGGCACAACGCGCCCCTCCAGGTGTAAACTAACATATTTTGTTTTTAAATATGCCCCGGGGGGAGGGGAGAACGGTACACCCACCCACCCAACTGTAATCCCTGGTGTCTAGTGGGGTTCCCTGGACGTGGATCACAGCGCAGCTGCAATCCACGGCCAGGAAACCATTTCAGGAAGATCTCATTCGAAAGGGGAGAATCTCCCTTTTCAAATGAGGTCTTCCCGAACGGTAGGGAGGACCCTTTGAGTCTGTTTTCCCCACCGGAGCAGAAAGCCGCCTTACCTGCTGCTTCCTGCTCCGGTGGAGAAAACAAAGTGTGATGTCAGTGAGCATCTCGGCAAGATGACATCACAGAGGGGTGGGTGGGGAGGCGGGGGAGACACGGAAGCTCTTCCGTGTCTCCCGATGGTGTTTTAAATAAAATAAATCCTCCAGTGCAATTTTTCAGATTCCACCCTTGCGTTGGCCACGGTTGTGACCCGCACCTATGGGGTTGACAGTGATAGCGATCTTAACAATTAGGCTAGTGTCCTCTTTTATATAGCATAGCTCTCCTCTTTCTTAACCAAAGTTAAAAGTAGGCAACCTTCTTGTGGGATTTCAGACTCCTTGCTGCATCCTTTTTGTTTTGCAAAAATAAAAGGTGGAAGCCTATCACAAAGTTCAGATGTGCTAAACATACCCTAAAGACTTTTACATACAAAATTGCCTTTTAAGCGACCTGCAGAAACATTTTAATCCCTGCACAACATCACGGGTAAATCCTTTGAAGCTTTGTTTAGAAAACAGACAGCTATAATGAATAAAAGTGAGAATTAGCCTTGACATGAAGATTGTTTACGTTATTGTAAGCAGCATATGTGTTTTTCTAAAAGCACACCAATATTTGTAGGTAAATGTTCCCAAAAGCAAAATACACACAAGGGTGGCCCTCGCCAGCAGCAACGCTAGAGGGAGGTGGGGTGTAGGGGTGGGAGACCAAAATATCAGCACCTCCATGGGCCACACCACCCCAGCTGGGATGGCTAAAGCTGCGTCAGCATGCCGTTTGTGACACAAATCAACCTTCTTCTGGACTGCAAACTCTGCACAAACAAGAATTAGACTAGTTGTAAAGTTTCTAATTATGTAGTTAGTACACAGCACCTAAGTATGTCCAGCAGTCACAAGTGCCTTCTGTGATTAAATAATGATAAAAATAAACACAAACATAAAACAGAATAATATCCATAGAAGTAGCATAGGTAAAGCATCTCTCTTCAAAAATGTTTGATGACCTGTAAAAGCGACTTTATTTGGCTATTGTTGCACACAGTATGTTTTGGGTGTGTTTTGGACGTGGTTGCACCATGCATGCTTGACCACTTTTATGACACAGACTCTTACCTAGGCATACAACTCCATCCCCTTCGTACTCTCGGTTGCAGATACATGGTTGCCAGGGGTAGTTCTCTTACATGCTGCGTAGGCTAAGTAGCCTTCATTATTATCTTCACACTTACCTAGCAGGACAAACGCAATTCAGTGCTGCTCTCAGCAGAGAAATGGAAGGGACGTCTGTGATTTTGTCCCTGCCTTTCACACTCAAACAGTGGCAAATGGAGCCCTGTGAAAACTGACAAATGGAAGCTATCCTGGTGTGGGAAGAAAGACAAATAGAGAGGGGAAAGGGAAGGAGTAAAGTGCAATCGGGAGGGGATGACTGGTGAGTGTAAACAGACGGGTGCTGGCCACTAGTTTTATATAGGAGAACTCGATCAGAAGGTATTTAAGCATTTTAAACATGAGCACCAGTTACAATTCACAAGCAGGACACATGCCAGAAACATAAATGAAAGGCAATGAAGTGCAGGAAACCGGGAGTGCTGTGCCTGTCTTTATATGGCTTTAATTGTCCGACTTGTTCAAGCATGATGCGATATTTTCTGGGAAGCTTGTTTATTCCTCTCAAGAGCCAGAGGGCGAGGGCAGAAGTGAATGGTGCAGGTAAAGCCGAAGGCGCATGGTGGTCTCCAGAGGCCTGGGCTAGGAAGCAGAGCACTAAGCAAGAGATGGCAAATTACTTGCTTACAAGTTGTGACAGAAAACTGAAGAAGCTGGGCATCTAAGCGACACTAAAAATAAAGGAAGTAGATTTAAAGGCAAAGCAAGCACAAGGACTGTTAAAGGGGCAGGAACCGGGCAGTCAGAGGAGTTGGACAAACACAATCAGGGAACAAAGACAAGCAGCAAAGTGGGAGGGGCTTGGGGCACAGGGGAAATCCTCTGACTTCAGAGAAAGAAATTTACCTTGCATCTGGCATTTGATCTCCGTCTTTGAAGGCACAGTAAATGTGAGGAGATAACAAGAATTACAGCCCTGTTTACATAAACAGAAGTCAGAGCACATGCAAACAGTGATAGGAGCAGGGAGGAAATCAAGTGTTCTGGTCAAATGCTCTTAAAGAATGGGAAAAGTAGTCCCTAAACACACCCTACAGTGACAGAAATAGAAGTGTTCAAGTACTCGGGCACTGCTCCCTGGATTCAAAAGGCGGGACAAATAGTAAACAATCAATCAACCATTCAATCATAGCATTTGTAAAGCGCACTACTCACCTGTGAGGTTCTCAAGGTGCTGGGGGTGCTGCTACTGCTCGAACAGCCATGTCTTGAGGTGTCTCTTGAAGATTAGCAGGTCCAGGGTCTGTCGCAGGTGGAAAGGAAGAGTGTTCCACGTGTTGGTGGCGAGGTGGGAGAACAATCTGCCACCGGTGGTCATTCTGTGGATGCGTGGAATGGTGGCGAGGGAAAGGTCTGCAGAGCAAAGCTGTCAAGTTGTAGAAGGAGAGACATCTGTTAAGGTATTTTGGTCCGGTGTTGTGCAGTGCATTGTGAGCGTGGGTGAGGAGCTTGAACGTCATTCTCTTGTTGATGGGGAGCCAGTGCGGGTCTCTCAGGGGGCTGTGATGTGGCTGTGGAGGGGGATGTCCAGGATGAGGTGTGTGGAGGCGTTCTGTATGCATTGCAGTCTTTTATGGAGCATGGCCGGGTTCCTGCGTAGAGGGCGTTGCCGTAGTCCAGTCTGCTGCTTATGAGGGCTTGGATGACTGTCCTTCTAGTTCCGGAGGGCATCCATTTGTAGACCTTCCGAAGCATGCGGAGGGTGTTGAAGCAGGAGGAAGAGACAGCGTTGACTTGCTGGGTCATTGATAGCGATTAATCCAGGATGAAACCCAGGTTGTGTGTGTGGTCGGTGCGGTTCCCAGTGTGGCGGGCTACCAGGAGTCTTCCCAGGCAGAAGGGGAGGAGCCAAGGATGAGAACCTCAGTTTTGTCAGAATTCAGTTTGAGGCAGCTGTTCTTCATCCATTCAGCGATGGCCTTCATTCCTTTGTGGAGGTTGGTTTTGGCAGTGGTGGGATCCTTTGTGAAGGAGAGGATCAGCTGGGTGGCATCGAGGTATGAGACGGTGTTGAGGTTGTGTGTTCGGATGATGTTTGCGAGCGGAGCCATGTAAACGTTAAAGAGGGTCGGGCTGAGGGACGACCCCTGGTGTACGCCGCAGACAACCTTGGTGGCTTCAGAGTGGCAGGGAGGGAGGCAGACTCTCTGGGCTCTGCTGGTAAGGAAGGAGGTGATCCAGTCCAGGGCTCTGTTGTGGATCCCTGCATCATTGAGGCATGTGTGTAGGGTGTGGTGGCAGACAGTTTCAAAGGTGGCTGAGATGTCCAGGAGGATGAGGGCAGTGGTTTTGCAGTTGTCAAGTAGGGTCCTGATGTCGTCGGTTGCTGCAGAATCTGGATTGGGACAAGTCCAGAGGGCTGTTCTCCTCGAGGAAGCGGGTCAGTTGTTTGTTGACAATTTTCTCGATTACTTTTGCTGGGAAGGGGAGAAGGGAGGTGGGCCGGAAGTTCTTGAGGTCCTTTGGGTCCGCCTTGGGTTTCTTGAGGAGGGTGTTGATCTTGGCATGTTTCCAGCTCTCCGGGAAGGTGGCGGTCTCGAAGGAGCTGTTGATGATCTTCTGAAGTTGGGGTGCGAAGATGTAGCTTGCTTTGTTGAAGATGTGGTGAGGGCAGGGGTCGGCTGGTGAGCCGGAGGGGATGGTGTTCATGATTTTGATGGTGTTGTCGTCGTTGACGTGGGTCCAGGAGAGCAGGAGGTTGGTGTGGCTAGGGGGCAGCCACACCAACAAGCATTTATAATGCAATAGGTCTCACATATTTCAAACAAGTTAATTGTCATCTTTTGACAACAGCGTCCATGAACAAAACAAAAAAAATACATGAGTGGAAACTGAGAAAAGACGACTTAACAAAATAAATAAAGTTAACTTTAAAAAATAAAACTTTGCAATTTTGTTTGTCCTGCTGGGCACGTTTTTGCCAGTCACAAGCCTTCTGTTTGCGAGGCACTGGAAGTTAGAGCAAAACAGTACCTCGATCACATCAGGATCAGCTTATGGGCAATAATTAAGCTGAAATGAATCAGTGCTTGATCCCTGCTCCACACAGAGGAACAGAAATGGTGCCAGACATGCCTTAACAAATTACAAGGTTGTAAAGAAGAGTACCACACAAACCAACAAATGGTGAGCGACAAGCAGGTGCTAAGCCCTTTACTGAACACAACTGCGTCTAGCATACGAGATGCATGCGGAAGCGCATGCACTCGCAGACTCAGAACCTTGAGGCCCTCACATGTGAGTAGTGCGCTTTACAAATTCCCTGATTGATTGATTGATTGACTTGACACTAAAATTTGACCACTAGCAAGCAAAGATTTTTAAATGACACTGAAACAAGCCAACCAAAAGCAATAAGCCCACAAATACGTATATAATAATGTATATACAAGAGGTCTCAAAAGCTTGACCTAAAAAGAAAGGCACTATTACGCTGCCATGTCATTCCATAGTCATGCACATGTGCAATCATTGCTTGTGCTCCCCTAGGGCAGGGTTCTGCAAAGTCAGTCCTCGAGAGCCGGGTCCATGCCAGGTTTTTAGCATATCCACATTTAGAAAAAAGATGTTCCAGAAATCTACATCTAAATCTATATTGAAATTAAGCCTGTAGACCTCTCGTTGCTTGATACGCAAGATACCCGCCAAAAATATTCCACCTAACAACTATTTGTATTTGCTAACACCTTTCCTATAATATCTGGGGGTACAGGTGTGTTATTTATGTATTGTAGCTTTTTGGAGCCACAGAAGATTCATTCAATGCTTTCATAGCACCGACAGATGTTAGAGTCTGTATACAAGCACCATGGGTTCATTTACGCATGCTCACCTCCTTGAGTAGGTAGTCGAAGCTCTATCCAGATCAGAAGCCAGCTGAAGCCATCATTGGGAGCTTAACACAACTGGGGTCTCCCGCCAGGCAGGAAAGAAGGTCACAAAGGTTTTCCTACAGCAATAAATACTATATCGCTGCGAAGCAGCTGTAAAGAATATATATTGCATGACACTCTCGTCATAGCATGTTTACATAGCGCCACTACAACTGTCACAACAACCTCTAAGCACTACAAAGCAATAAAATCCTATTTCTTTATTATGGAGATTTCTATAGCATCCCACGTTGTCATGGCTACTTCAGAGTGCTAGCATCAAACATTAATGTCCAGAAAAGCAGAGAGTAAGCCTATCAATGGGAGAGGGCGTTTACAGCAGTTAGTCGTGGAAAGTCGTTTCCAGGCACTGTGAGGTGGGTGAAGCAGTACCTATCTGTTGACATAGACATTTCTCAGCACTGAGACATCACGTTTGCACTGGGCCACATGCGGAGCCTCGTTGGATTTGTACACCATTTCAGTAGGTAAGATTGTCAGCGAGGGCATACTATGGAGTAATTCTGCATTCATCAGCAGGGGTTACAGAGAGCTGGCCACTCAGGGAGTGTAAGAAAAGCTCATCAGAAAAAGGCAAGACGATACCTGCACAAGTAGTGTTTTTAGCAGAAGGCGTCCATATGTATGTGAGAGATATTCGTGCTCTTAACTAGAATAACAAACACAGCTCGAGAAACAAGTGCTTTAATATGGATGGCTGCTTATATTGAGAGGGCCCTGATATAAATTTCAGAGAGGTTGGAGTATTAGAATGTTTATTTCCAGAAAACAATTAAAAGCAGAGATTCAATATCCAAAATGTATTTCAACAAGATTTTGTACAGTTTTGCAGTGTTTAGTTGCTGCATGTACTTTATTATAGACAAAAAATGCCGCATCTTTGAACTAATTGGAATTGCCATCAAATTCCGTTATTTTGTGGCTTTGTCACTTTTGCGCCGTTTCACCTTCCACTATGGGGTTTTGTCATTATTTCTCCCTAATCCATGAGTTTATGCTCATAGCAACTGTTACTTTGTCCTTGATGGCGCGGTGTTGCTGCTTCGTAGCACTATAAACAACATACACTATGGGGGTCATTACGACCGTAGCCGCCCGCCAAGCGGTAACCGCCGTGCGGCCGGCAATGCGGCTGCACTCCCGTGGCCCCCATCACGACATCCCCGCTGGGCCGGCGGGCGCAAACCAAGTTTGCGCCCGCCGGCCCAGCGGGGATGAGGCCGCAACATAGGAGCCGGCTCCTAATGGAGCCAGCGGTGTTGCGGCCGTGCGACGGGTGCAGTAGCTCCCGTCGCGCTTTTCACTGTCTGCTATGCAGACAGTGAAAAGCTGGCCGGGGCCCCAGGGGCCCCAGGACACCCCTTACCACCAGCGGTGAAAAAACGCCAGAAACAGGCTGGCGGTAGGGCTGTCATAATCCCCAGGGCAGCGCTGCTTGCAGCGCTGCCCTGGCGGATTATCACCGCCGGGGCTAAAAAAGCGGGAAACCGCCAGCCCCGGCGGTGCGACCGCGGCACTACCGCCGCAGTCGTAATAAGGGCCCCCGTACCGCCAGCCTGTTGGCGGTACGGATGCCACATTAACCTTGGCGGTCGTAATGACCACCTATATGTATTCAGCCCGATTGTTCTAATGCTACCTTCCGTCAAATTCACGAAAACCCCGTTCAGTTATCAGCAACAGATGTATCAACCCATAGAGCTTTCTCCACATCAACGTTTTTTTTTTTTTTACCAAGTGTAGTGATCAAGTTGGAGAAATGTGCTGATTTCCATGAGCCATTTAAAAGGGAAACTAGGGCGTCTTGGTGAAGGGCTCATGCCTCAGGGATAGCTGTACTCTATGAAAGATATGCCGGGAATGTCACTGGGCTGTGACTTCATGGGAGAAAAGTGAAGGCAATAAAATGCAAATGCGGTCTTGATAAGACAAGCTTGTGGGGTCCCTGGCACTTTGAATGGGCTCCCTTATAACTGTTTTACTTTAGTTTTCAATTTATGTGGCAAGAAAAGTCCAGTTAGGAATTTACAACGCTAATAGCTCTAAATCGAGAAAAAGCGAGACCGATTGCTTGTTACATTCTGTTGAGTTCTACAATAAACACCTGAACCGTACGCAACAACTTAACACACAACGTTAAAATATAAATATTGATAAGAACATATATGGTTGCTACATAAGATAAACCAAAACCCAAACACGTGCTGTAAAATGGAGAGAAAGATCACAAAGGTCACAGCGCACCGATTTATAGAAGAGTTTTGAAAGGAAGAGACATACGAGTAACCAAATAGTGACGGGGAGGGGGACGGGGCATCCTGAAATATGGTCTGGGACAGCTGGGAGTTAGCCTGTTATTTTAAGTCTGGATAAACTAGCTCACGAGGGTTTACCGGGGCCAGTCAGAAATGAATGCGACATGCCGTTTACTGTTTAGTTCACTGACTGCTTTACTTCGTTTATACAAGGCGCCGCACAAAGACCAAAAACTCGCCCAAAATTAGCCCAAGCAAAAAGGAAAGAAGCATTTGCAAAGCCATTAAGTCTGCGCTTGGCTAGCTGGTGCGATGGTTATATTTTATTTTATTGTGAACACGTGCAACAAATATAAACAAGAAAAGAAAACATGATCCTACCTAAACGTGAAGTGCAAAAAGCAGTTTAAATAAAAAAAGACAGAACAATCACATACAACTTCATTACGGTACTACTGTTGCTTTCTAAGAGGGAGGCCTATTTAAACAAGAAAGGAAACCCTTTTTACATGCAAACTTTTTGACTCGGAAAATAGTAAAACTGAACAGACATCATGTAGTTATAGCCCTGTCTTAGTTATTCTTGTTTTCTCCAAGAACATGACAAATGGGGAGAGTTGGAGGGAAAGGATGAGCAAATGGAAACTACATTAGGTTAAAATATCAGTTTAATTTGGAGTACGGACCTCCGTCCCCAAATCAATAGCTTCGTGTATTGGTATCCCATTAAGGTTAAAGCAGGAGCATCACCTTCGTACCCAGAAACTTTACCAGACAAGCATTGGCAAAGCCAATAGGTCTTCCCTTTGAGACCTATTAAATTCATCAATGCCTTTTGACGAAGCTGTACAGCATAAGCAAAAAGCACTTTTTGCCGATGCTGTGCAGCATCAGCCAAAACAAAAAAAACAAAAAAAAAAAGCCACAATGATGCCACTGCATCGTTTTGTATGTGCGTTCATTCATAATGATGTATACACAATGACGTCATTACCTTTTTTATTTACTAATCCAAGATGGATCGGTTAAAAGAAAATGAAGCCGGAGTAGCACAAAAACACTACTGTTAAGGTGGAAGGACCAGTAGCAATTTGCTGCCTAGCTGTAAAGAACGGGAACACCAACACGTACAGTTACAGTTCCATCTCTTTTTATTCTCCAAGAAAAAGGGTTCACTATAAGGAGCAATGCCAGCACAACATGCACCAACAACCGCCCACAGCATCTGCCCACCAACGCTCTCCTTCCAACAGTTCTATCCCCAGATTCCATACCCATTATGACCATCTATACATTCTAATCACCACACATCTTCCCCCTCAGCAATAACATTTTCCCATTTGAAAACAACATAGACAGTCTTATCACTTAATTTACATGCATTGCACTCTCTCACCCAATGGTCCACCATACCATCTAGACCAGGCCACCAAAAATGTTCCTTTATCTTCCTTCTGATACTCGCTATACCTCCATGACCATCATGTCCCAACCTAACAATAGTTCCTCGCATTCCATAAGGAGGTACTTTTTTGTCACCCCTCAAAATAATCCCATTACATACTGACAATTCATCTTAACTTCCCAATATGTACCACATTCACCTTGTAACTGCCACTCAGATGGCCACTTCTTCGTGAGGAATTCCTTTACCTTCGATAATATCTCCTCTCTCTGCATTTCCTTTATCCACTTTTCCTCAGATAACTCCAACTCTGTTTTATCATTTCGAACAAATATCACATCATCATCTGTAAATGCCACATCACACTCACTATTGTCACCTCCTCGACATTTTCATTTTTCAAAGGTAGCTGAGACAACCCATCCGCCACACAATTATAATTCCCTGGCAGATGCATTATCTCGTAATGATACATTTGCAATTTTGAAGCAAGTCTTGCCAACACCCCAAACTTAAAATGTTTTCCAATGGTTTATGGTCCATGTAAATTTTAAATTTACGACCCCATATATACATTCTTAATCGTTCCACAGCCCAAGTAGCAGCTAGTAATTCCCTTTCGAATACAGAATGATTCCTTTCTGCATGTGTCAAAGTGTGGGATGCATATGCAACTACCCACCCATTTCCTTTCCTCTGCTGAGACAACACCACACCAATACCATGCCTACAAGCGTTCTCAGATATACTGCATTCTGCACCCTCATCAAATGATCTTAAACATGATGCATTTACAATTTCTTCTTTTATAGCTGCAAATTCTTAACTATGTTCCTGTTTCCAGCAAAATGTTGCATTTTTTCTAACTAACGCTTGTAGAATCTCCACCTTGGATGCATAATTTTCCACAAATCGTGAATAAAATTCCGTCAGACTTAAGAAGGATATCAATTGTTCCTTGCACTTAGGCTCAGGAGCTTCACGAATAGCTTTTACATGGCTGACCTTAGGTTGAATGCCTTCCTTTGGAATAACATGACCTAAATATGCCACTTGATGTTTCCCAAATTTACATGTTTGTTCTTTCACCGTTCTCCCATTGTCCTTTCATGCTTGTAATACTTTCTTCAGTATACAATCATGTTTAATCCTATCCTTCCCAAATATCAATATATCATTCTAGAACACTTTTGCACCAGTTACAATTGATAGTACTTTAGATAATCCTTTTTGAAAAACAGCTGACGCACTAGCCAACCCAAATGGCATCCTTTTGTACTGAAACATCCCTTTGGGTGTTATAAATGCTGTGTAATGCTTAGAATCCAGATCCAGTTGTACCTCATGGTAAGCATTGGCTAAATCAATTGTTGAAAAAACTGTAGCATCACCAATGGATGACATTAATTCCTGTAAATTTGGCAATGGAAAAACATCTACCCAATTAGCATCATTGAGAGAACGTAAGTCCACGCAAAGCCTCAGATCCCCACTAGATTTCACTGAAATTACAATCGTAGATATTCAATAAGAACTTTCGATAGGTCCTATAATGTCCTTTTCACATAGGTCATGTAACATTTCGTTTAGCTTCCCTCTATAATTAAACAGAACATTCCTCAACTTCTGTCTTACAGGTATTGCATTTTCCTTTAAAACAATAGTGTATTGAAAATTCTTCATACTACCTGACTACTAAAAACTGTTGGAAATTCCTTCTTTAAATCAGAATACGAATCATTTGTATTCTGTTAACTACTCTCACCCACAGCATACACAGGCGGGATTAGCAATAGGGTCCACTTTCATTCCAAGTTCTGTTATATGCGGCCAACCCAAAACCGTTGTTTCTTTCTCAGCAATAAATACATCTCCTTAACATTTTTGCCAGCAAATTCAAACTCTGCTCGCATTTTACCTACTATAAAAAATGTATAACCTGAGTAACTGCATGGACTTGTTTTTGTACTCTAATTCTCTGCCAGGCCATAACTGGTCAAATAATCTTTTCCTCATTATGGTATGCCATGCGTAAGAATCCACCGTAGCTTCCACCTGCATGCCATCAATATTTAACCAACACTATGGCAACCAAAGGTTTTTTCCATTAATGTTCTTACTCTGTATACTCAACACTACATTTTGCATACCATACTCAAGTTCATCATCATTAAAACCCTCCACAAAACAATTCACTTTTTTCCCAAAACTTTTACATGCTCACGAAAAATGTCCCTTCTTCTTACATGCATTACAAATCTTGCAAATAGCAGGACACACTTTAAAATTTGCTACATGTGTACTAGCACTACACCTAAAACACAATAAAGCTTTGGCATTATCTGTTGAGTCATTTCTGTTACTATTATTGACAGTACGGACAACAAATTTATTTTTCTCCTTACCATCCTTCTCACCACCCACGACACATACTGTACTATTGTCCTTATTTTTTTCCTCATGACTTGTATACAACTCTCTGTTATTTCAATACTTCTTGCTACTTCTATTGCTTTCAAGGACAATTCTCCTGAATACCATAATTTCTCCTGTATTTTTTAAACTTTTGTCTTCATCAATAACTGGTCCCTTAAAACCTGGTCATACTTCATGTGCTCAAAGGCACAAGTAACAGCAAGTCCTCTCAATACCGCCGTATACTGGTCAATGGATTCATCCTCTTTTTGTTCTCTGGAGTAAAATATTTCTTTCTATGACAGCGTTAATTTTCCTGCCATACCTCTCCTGTAATCGTTTAAGAGCACACTTGTATACATCTTCCTCACCAACATTATCTAATGGGAGAAGATTTTTAAACTCTCTCAATCCAATAGCCCCCAGTCGATGTTTAAGTAATGCTAAATGTCTCTCAGGTGTACATTCTCCATCCTCCAATACCTCCACATATGCCTAAAATAAGTCTAACCTTTACTCCCAATGAATAGGATGATCTCCTGGCTCAACTAAGAAGAAGGGTGGAGGTTGAATACTGGACATATTTTCTCTCTTCACTCATATACCAGTTACAAACTGCACAGTTCAATGAACAGTTAGTGTTGATAATCAAGATAGGTGCACAAACACCAAATGCAGATGTCCTGTAGAATAAAATATCCATACAGAACTCCTTATTTTCAAAGAAAAACTGCAAATGGACTACGTAATGTGACACAAGTCAAATGCACACTTCACAGGCCCTGGTATGCAGTTGACAGGGCCAGTATAGGTGTGCCTATCACTGTATAATTCATGTATCCAAACACAAATCAAACGCGCACTTCACTGGCCCCGGTATGAAGTTGACAGGCCCAGTATAGGTGTGCGTATCACCGTATAATTCATGTATCAAAATAGAACTCCTTCCAAAGAAATACGTGCTGCAAATGCACTATGTAATGTGACACCCGTCAAATGCGCACTTCACGGGCCCGATATGCAATCGACAAGGCCAGTATAAGTGTGCCTATCACCGCATAATCCATGAATCTCCGTGAAATGCTCCCCAACTCGTAAAGATGGCTGCCAGCATGACGACTAACATGCTTTCAGCAGGAAGTGGGGCTTGCTGCTACCCAGAAGTCTTGATTCTCTCTCAGTGTGTGGAGAACGCTTCACGCCACAGTACTTTTCTCCTCAACCAGTCTTGCGAGCGGTCCTCTTCACGCATACAGGAGACTGAATATTCACGTGCAGCTGTCAACTGCCTATCGCAACAGTGTTAGCAGAAATATCGTTACCCAGCCTCGACTAATCGGTCCCTGGCACTCCTCCTCAACTCTCCCTCATCTGATGGCCCAGCCGTCAAGCAAGATCCCAGAACTCGATAAACAGCACGGCGAAAGCTATACTGACATTGCTCCTGCCCACCTCATCACCATTGTTAAGAACAGAAACACCAACACATACAGGTACGGTTCTAGCTCTTTTTATTCTCAAGGAAAAGGGTTCACAATAAGCAATGCCAACACAACACGCACCAGCAACCGCCCATAGCAACTGCCCAACAACACTCTCCTCCCAACCGATCTATCCCCAGATTCCAGACCCATTATGACCATCTATACATTTTAATCACCACACTGGCCCTAAAAAATAATAAAATGAAAAAAAGGACCACACTGTGGGTGTGGGCTCAACAAGGAACTGGTGAGAGGGGAAATAAAATAAAAATAAAGCTGGGTCGGAAGGAGGGGAAACCAGCACATATGAGACAGAGCAGCATGGAAGGGTGAAGTATAGCACAAGAGAGAGACAGCAAATCAGAGAGCGAGGAGAGCAATAGAGAGCATGGGCATAGGGAGTTTGGCAGGAGTGAAGCATGAGAGAAAAGGAGAGAGAGCAGCACACACGGAAAGCACAGCATGGATCAATAGAGGGTGAGAAGCACACGAAGGAGAGAATTGAAAAACATGTGCATTGTCATGAAGTGTTTAACCAGAAAGAAAGCAGTCATTCCCTAAAAGTGAGCCGTGGAACAATACAAGACAGCCAATCAAAAGCATGATAAATAAGCTTTGCTCCAGGGGAGGAATAAACTGAAGAAGTCATTCAACATGTAAAAAAACATTGCCAAAGCAAATAAATTTCACGTAGGCAAAACCTATTGGCTTTGCCAATGCTTGTTTTTTGTGAGAAGGAAACTTATCATAATGTATGTTTCTTTTCCTATAAAACCATGGAGATGAGGTTTTGGGGCTGAAGCCGTAGCCACATTAAAGCCCCTCTAAATACCACATTACGATGACGTAGGTATTTCAGAAGGTCCATTGCTAGAATGCACACATTCACTTAGAACGTAGGTTTCTGTGTAGAAGTACCCTCTGCTGTGTATACTGCTACTCAAGCCAGAGGCAAGCTGAGACACTGCTCTCCGGTAGGGGCGTAGTCAGCAGAGCTTTTTGTGAAAGTAGAGCTGAAACATAAAGCTAATTACTAAAGAAAGCCAAAGGTGACCAGAAGCGATACGTGTATTCCAGAGAGGGCTAAATAGTGTAGAAAAGTGGCTGGGCATAGTACCCGGAGAAAGAGGCAGGGTGTTTGGAAAAAAGATTTGGACTAGGAACACATGCAATTCATAAGAGGACAGTTTGAATGTTTCTAAGGAAACAACAAAAACAAAGTAGTGGCTTAAGCAATTAAGCAGCTAATTAATTTGCTAAATCATTTAAACAAGTTATTGTACAGACTGCTTCCAGGGCTAGCGAACAAGATTAGTGGTTTATCAGTATTTGTGAATTCTGTGCCTGAGCAATATGGCTTTTATTTGAAGTCGTAAGTGGAGGTGTATCCTTTTCAAGTTCCTGAGCTAGTCGTTTATGTTTTCAATGGAAAATAGTCTGACCTCAAGTGGAGGATGTGGCGTAACGATCAGAGGAGCCAACTTTGAAGCTGGGGAACCGAGTTTGAGTCTCGGCATCAACAACATGCTGTGATTCTAGGCAAACACTTAGGTGGTCATTATGAACATGGCGGTCCGGGCCACCATGCCGGCGGTGGTGATAATTATCGCCACCGGCATTGAGGTCCAGACCGCCATATAATGAATGTGACAGAACTGACACTTTTGTAACTCCGCCACTGCCAGGCTTCCGCCACCAGGCAGCCTGGCGATGGCGGAGTTACATATTCGATAGGGCAGTGCTGCCCGCTGGATAATGTTCCTGGTTTCACCAGCCTTTCCCTGGTGGTTTACCCCACCAAGGAAAAGCTGGCAGAATGGGTGGCTAGGGCCCGCCCTGGGGGCCCCTGCACTGAAAATGCAATGCCCCGTGAACAGCCCAGTCGCACATGTCACTGCCCGATTTACGGGCAGTGAAATGCGCGACAGTTGCTGCTGCTCCCATCGCACTGGTACATTGCCACCGGGGTCAATGTATAAGCCCTACATTCAGCTGGGCCGGCGGGCGGAAACAGTGTTTCCGCCCGCCGGCCCAGCTGAATGTACATTATGTGGCCGGTGGGGGCTTCTGTGTGCTGGTGGTCTTTCGTTGACTGCCAGTGCCGAACTCAGCTGGTTTTCCTGCTGAGTTCATAATGACCCCCTTAATCTCTCCCTGTCAGTCTGAATATAAATGGTGGTCATGTAAAGTGTTCCGTTACCTATGGAGTGGGGGACAAAAGTTTTTTTTTAAAAATAGTACCTCTAAAGAACGCATGGGCAGTGGAACAGCACCAACTGGCAGCCTCTGACTGCCAACCAGAAGGGGTACTTCGTACAAGCTCCAGGGAACAGAATTAATGATGTTGAAAGCGACTACTAACCAGTCAGAAGAAAGAAAAGGAGAGTGACTAGTGAAGCCAACAAATGGTAAGTATATTTGGCCAATGTGCTTTTAAGATTTTTTTTTATTAAAAACAAAAGACTTAGCAAGCACAGCAAAAGCACTGTGCAGGCAAAACCTAAAAATGAGGCCCGGTGATCCCCACCTGCAACCACTGGCTCAAATCCAGTCCTCCATCAGAGAGATAATTACAGAAGTCCTGGTCCAAAGGAAAAACACAGCCTCAGAAAATGACAGGAATCAATGGAAGAATCACAATGAAAACTGTCCCACATGGGATGTAGAGAAGCCCTATACTTTGTATAAATGAAGGCATACATTTAATAAGGCACGCACAGGTGCTCTCGCGGCAGCGCACAATTTTGTCCTCTTCCTTGTAGGCCTTTTTAATGGTAAGCAAATGACCTTAGTAAATAGCATTCCAGTTAGCTAGCCAAGTAATCTTTTTGAAAGTACAAAATTCTAAAATTAATGCCAACCAATTTTGAATAGCCTCAAAAGTAAACCATTGGTTGGTGTACAGGTGAAGTAGGTTTATGCGTGCTGGCCTCTACAGTGAACCGTGAGGTTGCATGGTAATGTGATTTGAGGGAATACAGAGCACTCCTAGGGAGGCTAAAAAGAAGAGCTCTGTCCGACTAAATGAGCCAGGCCGGAGGGTCGGACACGGGTTCAAAGAGACTGAAGGGTGAAAAATCAATTGAATCTAAAAAAAAAAGGTCACAACAAAGATATGATAAAAAGCCTGAAGAAATTTGTAATCTTCATTTAGTTGTATGATTGCTGAAGCGCCGTCCAGCTGGATGATTATTTTTATTCAACACAAATAATGATGACTTGTTTATTATACAGCTTTCCAGCCCCACTGAGAAATCCAAACGCTGTAAATAGCAGGTGCTGCACTGCTCAACTGGTGGTTCTTAATTTAGCAGTTGACTGGGTCCACCTGGGAAACCAGCCATGGGCAATTCTCAGATCAAAGAACACTTTCAGTTCACCAGCCAAATAAAAACAAATGTTTATTAAATTTCTGTCTCCTTCTTTCTCTCATCTCTCTTTCTCTCCACCCTAGGAAATGTAAAGATCAAATGTTTCCTTTTGAAGAATAATTGAGATTATAAAGCATAGAATAATGAAGGTCTTTATTGTTTTCCTGACTGAAATAATGATTAGTGCGTTTGGTAATGTGCAGAAGTCTGCCTTTGGTCTGATAACATCTCAATAAAATAAAAACACATTTTCAAATGGAATTTAATAGATTTGAGCTTTTGTACTTCTAGGTTCAATGTTTTGAGTGCATTTTTCACACAGTCTTGCAGGTAGGTAGCACAGTAAACGAGCAGGGACTTGGGAACAAATATGCCAAGGCAACCATTATGCCATGGACCTGTCGCCATTATTTGAAGGCGGGATAAATGTTCATCACTGCACCATATGTGAGGCACCATAATGTCAAAGATTGCCTCATTATGTCAAAGTCACTATTAAGCTATGGTTCTATGCAGCGGTTTGTGGAGCCCCACTCCTACAAATAGACATACATCTACAAGAAGCAGAAGACACACAGATAAGCAGTTGCCTGGATACATAAACGTGCTGTTGGGGCGGAAAAGTCCCTCACATGGTAATGGACGTGCACCCGTGCCTTGAGTGCCCCAACTGTACTGCCTCTGCACCATGACGTAGGCCTGCCTCACAGATTGTGGTCTTGTTGGAACTGGAAAGGTGCACAAAGAGCTACCCTCAGAATGGTGAAAGGCTACTACCATTACCAGGTGTTAAGCAGCATGAGTGAAGTGGTGGCTGCATGCTGATTGGTGATCAGTAGGAGTGAACATGCCTACAAAGCCCTCCATAACCAAGGCTCCACCTATCTTAACCACCGCTTTCACCTCCACCAACTGACCAGGAGCCTCCCTCGGCACACATCGTCATCGCAAAAATACCACACATACACCACTGCTGCACCGGAGGACAATCCTTTTCCCATCTTGCCACCAAAGCCTGGAACGCCCTCCACCTCCACACCACATCCTCGCTGACCAAATTCAGAAAGGGACCGAAACCCTGGCTTTTCAAACAAACACCAGCAGCAAGCACCTGGATACCCACTTGGGTGACAAGCCGCACTATACAAATAACACCTGATTGATGAGCAGGTCCTTTTCAACCTGTGCGTCTTGAGTGAGGTCTACAGGCTCACTTAATCAAGTTCCACTGCTGTGTGCTTAACCCACCCATTGGCCTACATTGGTTTAGAATATTGTGTTATGCAGCACAAGAGTGGTGTATCTGCACTGGATGTATGTATGCCTGATTAGGGTAAACTATTGAGATAATGAAACACTGTGCAGTGTGTGTGTGCATCGTAAATATATGTGCTGGATGTATGTGTGCCTTTGAGTGGTACAGTACATGAAGGATGTAGTGCTATGCAGTGCATGCATGGTAAATACATGTACTGGATGTATGTGTGACAGTGATTGGTACAATACATGAAGGATGCAGTTCTGTGGAGGGTGTGCATGGTAAATGCACGTCCTGGGTGTATATGTACCTGCGTGTGGTACAATGCATGAAAGATTTAGTGCTGTTCAGTGTATGCATGGTAAATTATATAATGGGTGTCTGTGTGCCTGTGAGTGGTACAGTACATGGCAGACTATGACTTCCATTTTAATAGACCCAGGCCTGCATGGTGAAACATGAGGAGATAGAGGAATTCCCCAGACAGATGTATGTATTGCTGCATTCCTTTAAGCTAAGTGGGAAACACTGGAGAAGGGAGAGCCAGGCTTCCCGCATACACTTCGAAGGATGCTCTTTGATTCAGATTCAGAGAAATGTCACAATGAAGGGGCCTGCGCACCTCTCAGGAATGAGATGGGGCTGATAAGAGGATCATAAAGAGTAAGGCTGGAACTCTTGGCTAAATGTTTTATACACCTTTCACTGTGGCTGATATCCAGGTGTGAACTCTAGTCACTCCTATGGCCTGTGTTGTGGGGCTATCACCTTAGGAGTCACTCTTGCTTTGACAGACTGCTTTCAAGGAAAAGAGGGAGCAGAGAATTTGGCACTTCAAAAAAGGAAGCAGATCCCCAACATACACTTCAATGACTCAGACTCTAAATCACATTTAGCATCTGAAAATGTACTAAAAGATGAGGAGCTTTGGACCTCAAACAATTGTCAACTGTCACGCAGCCAGTCAGGCTGTGCGAGGAGAACAAGCTCTACAAGACTTCTGCCTGTGACTGGGACTGGTGACCAAGGCCTACTACTCTTCCTGCTGGCTGAGGGGACATCACCCAGGAAATCCAAGACCACCTGCCCTGGAGCTGGGAGTACCACTGTCTGCCTGCTTGCCAAGACCAGTATGCCCTGTGAGAAAAAAAAAGAGTGTCTGAGGGAGCGAAGTCCAGCTGGGAATACTGCTGGGTGGATTTCTTGAGCGGGGTGTTGCATGAAGTCAGTAACCCCCTTATGCCAGGGGAGAGCAGCCATGAAGTCAGCCATGGCTATCATTGAACCAATCGGGCCAGAGCCTGCGCAAAGTGAGGCGTTGGTGACCCCTTTTGCCAGGAGGGGCTGTTACACAGCAAACCACTAGTCGGCCCAAAGCCCATGTGCAGTGAGGACTCGTCAACCACGTATGCCAGGAAGGGCTACCGTGGATGGACTGCCGTGTGCAGTGGCCTGTAGTGCTTGTGTGGTGAAGAGCCGGTGACCCCGTATTCCAAGAGGGGCTGCCGTGCGTGCATCTGTTGTTCGACCGGGTCAGTGCTCAAGTACAGTAGAGGTTTGGTGACCCCAGAAGGGGTCAGTAGAACTGCCAAGAAGTGTGACATGACAAAAAGAAGTCACAAAGCAGTGAGGCCATAGTGAGTTCTCCCACGCACTTAGATTGGGATGCGGAACCAGCATCAGGAAGTTCGCATCACCTTTTCTCCATCGAGGGACTGACAAAACAACTTACCTTGCGAGGAAGAGCCTTGAGAAAACCGGTCAATTTAGTATCATAACCCCATGTGAAGAACTCTGGGATTGCTGAGTGCAACCTGTAGAGGGGGACTCTGGATGTTCAGATCCTGAGGGGTGTGGGTAAGACTGAATTCGGGCCAGTTGGCCCTGGGGGAACATGCTTGCTAGAGAGCTCTGAGGCACTGGAAGGCTTTTGAATTTGAGACTGAAGTTGGAGTGGACTCTTGAAACTAACACTAAAAGTGGACTTACCCTAGATGTTGCCTACAGTGAATGGGGAAAAACAACTATTGCTAGAGCAAGGAGGAAGTGGAACCACAATGAACTGGATATGAAAAACTAGAACCCCAACCTCTGGGGTATTGTGTAGTTAGTTGTTTGTTAATGTTGCATTTCCCTTTATATTGAAAGTGGTACAATAAAATACTTCTTTTATCATGAAAGTGAGTATTTGGCTGGTCACTTTTTTTGCTGGTACTGCATGTATTTAGAGTTGTGAGCCTGTATCCACTGTCCCTGAAGGAGCCCTGGAGTGCTCAGACCAAGCTATTCCTGAAAGTCAAGTGCTAAATAGGTGCTTTGCCTAGTTGCTCAGGATACATAGAAGGTCAGGCCCTGGGACATCAGGAGTGAAAGGCATCAACCCTCATGGTTGAGCCAGTGACCCCTGCATGCCCCATGGCCCTCTGAATGGTGTCTGACACAAGCTTTCTTTTACAAATAAGCATGCAGTCAATAGCTTTTGGTACCGCTCTCATCTACTTTACCTGGAATCCAGGCTGCAGTGACCAGTTTAGCTCAGTCTTCAAGTCCAGTCCCATGGTTTATAGGCCTCAGAACCCCTGTCAGTGTCAGTAACTGCTGCACACATAAAGTCTTTGGAGTTCCATGAAGCAAATGTTCTTTGCATACTTGCTCGGCCTCCGATGTTGCTGCCTTATCCTTAGCTTATGTGTAGCTCTTTGAAACTAAGACCCACAGTGCCCGCAGAAGCATAGCGGTGAATAGTTCAAGTTGTAGAGGTGGTAGAGCTGCACTTGGAATGCCTGTTTCAGAGAAGAGCCTGCACTTGCTGGGACATTTACACTCCATTGCTGTGCAGTTGGCCACACTGCCAGATGCCACAGCTCAGAACACCCCTCTACAGCGCCCTCAAGAGTGCTGTGAGCCAGCCGCTTCTCCAGCTACAGTGGGGATTGAGAATGGGCTCACTGGAACACTATCAGTGGCCCCTCTCTCCTTTCATTTGTTTGTTTTTTGTATTTAATACATGCCAGAGAATAGGACAACAAAACTGTGGGGTGGGGCACTGGGGTGCCTGAGAAGTTCAGCAAAATGATGAGAAAATTTGAATTTATAAAACTGGCAATGATAAAAGAGAGTTAGATGTAGGAAATCTTCCTTTTCTGCATGATCACCCCAGATTTCTCGCCCTTTGCTAAACCCTACATTTTTGCTGTCTTTAGAACTCTGTGCACTTTACCTCTGATAATCAGTAGTGAAGAATCTGCACTCTCCCTTTAAACAAGTTTGATTGGCATATTCCTAATTTATATATTCAATTTACATATAAAGCCCTAGTCTATGGGAAAATTAATACTTTTGAGATTAAATATTAGTAAGTCACCCCTATGCTGGTCTTGTGGCCCACAAGGCAAGGTGGTATTGAACAGTATGATGCAGAAATTTATTGTTAACGTCCTTAAAATGAGTAACCCCCAAAAGCTATTTTTCACAATGGTAGGTTTAATTGTTCTATGTGAAAAAACAGACTAAAAGTTACAATTTTAATACTGTGTCTTACAAATGGGAGTAGCTAGAAAAATAAACAGCTATTTATAAAATGTATTAAAAATTTGATTCAATAGTGAAGTCATGAAAGCATTGAGCAGAGAACATGGCGGCTGCCTTGCGGGCAGCGCGCTGAGACACTCACCGGCTCCGTGGCACGCTGCCGGCGCCTCTGTCACCTTTGAGTCCCGAATCCCCAGGGGGGCAAGCCAGCATTCCCCCGGTCCCTCCACATGCCGCTAGATACCTCCGGCGCTCGGAGGCTGGATTGTTGATTATTTGTTTTTGTGGGGACGACTAACTCGTCTTTTTGCACTCCCATTGCGGTGAATGGGAGCGCCCCAGCAGGAGAGAGAGGGCCTCGTAGGGGGCCCTGACATTTCTTACGGGCTGTGCTGGGTAAGGGCCAGCCTGGAACTGCGTCACTCCAGGCGAGCAACTGCCAGACTCCCCTTCTGGGTCAAAGCTGGCAGAGTCAGCACTGACACAGATAGGCTGTTCAACGAAGACACAGAAGCTGCAGGCTTGATGAGAGTAGGTGAGCAGCTCCAGAACACATCCTCTCTCCGGTTTATTAGCACCTCAGAAGAAGGTAAGAGACAGTGGATGCGAGGAGAGGGAGGAGAGTCAGTTGATTAAGGAGCTGCAGAAAGTGGATCTTATGAGGCGTCATACCCCTCTTGCAAGGCTAAGTCTGCCACGAGCTAAGTTGGATACTGGGGAGGGGAGTGGAGATGGTGGTTTAAAGCCCTTTAAAAGCCTTAAAAGTATAAAACCCCGAAAAAAAACAGGAAGCTCTAAAGTGACTCCATCGGCAAAAACCTTCTTTAAAGTTAAATCCCCTGATAATTTGGCGATTTCGGAAAGTGAGATGGATGGGACTGCTTCCAGGGGTCAAGAGCTGGAAGTGGAGGTGGAGTCAGGAGGGGAAGATAGCTCCTAAAGTGGGAGACATTCTTTTGGTAGTCAGCAGCTACCTCCAATGGTCCAAGGGACTCTAGTCGACCGCCAGAAGTTTGGAAAAGACTTGGATAAGGAAGGAACTGTCCCCCAGAGTGTTTTTTCATTGGTCAATATGTTGCAGGGGAGTGAGACTCCTGCTTCCCCCCCACGGTCATCCAGTGTCGGCTCAGTAGGTCTTCACAGTAGTTTTGGCTCGTCTATTGAGGCTGTGCTCTCAAATCTATCAGTGGACATTAAAAAGGGCTTCACCATATCTGAAACTAATCAAGGGGAAATAAGAGAGGCCTGTGGATCCCTGGAGAAAAAATTGGATCTTTTGGTGCTAAGAACACAAGCACTGGAGGAGGCGGTGGGGGAAATAAGAATGGAAATTAGCGACCACAAAAGTTGTTGAAGGGAAATAAGCAGGCTCTTCAGAGTAAATTGGAACGATTGGAGAACAACTCAAGAAGAAACAATCTGAGAGTGTTGAATGTGCTGGAGGATGTGGAAGGCGGAAACGTAAAAATGTTTTTGAGCTCCCTGCATAAGAACGCGCTTTCACGGTAAGAGTCTCTGGAGGAAATAGCAGGGGATATCCAGCGAATTCATAGAGACCCCTTTAAGAAAAGGCCAGGTAGTCTTAAACCTAGGAAGATTTTTATACATTTTCAAACCTATTCTTTGAAAGAGAAAATCTTGCCCTTGGGGCTTAAACAGAAAACCTTAAAGGGGGATCACTTTTCGTTTGAGGTTAGGTCTGATCTGTCAATTGTGACCTTAAACAGGCAGTGGGAGCTAGGAAGGTGGATGGAAGAGTTCAGGAAACTTGGTGCCTCTGTACAGATGAAGTTCCCTGAAACCCTCAAGATTATGTACAATTATAAAATGTATAACATTAGAGAGGTGGAAGCAGCGGATGAGCTCCTGGGAACCATTAAAGATGGAGGCGTCGAGAAGGAATCTGTGTTGCCAAAGGAGGGCCGGACGTTGTCTCAAATTGGGTCATGGACCTGAATAATTGGAGGGGCATGAAAGGGGGGTGCACAAGAGGGGGGAGGCGAAGATGGGTGTGGGTGTCGGAGAAGGAGCACGCAAGGGGGGGAGCACAGGGTGGGGATTAGAGGGGAGAGATAGTGGTAAAAGAAAAAGTCCTGTACACCTCGGTTTACTAGACAACCCGCAAGACATGTATAAGGAAGAAGTAGCCCAAGGAGTTTATCCCCAGGGGAAACTTCAAATACTGTCTTGGAATGTGAATGGTTTGAGGGTGAGTGGTAGGAGAGATAGGATCATACAGTATTTGAGGGACTCGCCTGCCCAGGTTTTGATACTGCAAGAAACGCATCTAACGGGTGAAGAGTGTAAAGTTTTATTTGGGAAACAGAAGTGGGTTCGTTGTTGTGTGTGTACTGAACAAGGCTCCCACATTAGGGGGGTGGCCATAGTGTTTAAACATCAGGGCGATCCTGTGGTATTAAAAGTCAGTGTAGATACTGCAGGGAGGTGGGTAATAATTAAGGCTAAGTTATTTGGTAGTCCGGTCACCCTGGTTGGGTTTTATGGTCCCAATACCGATGATATTGAGCCTCTTATGAAACTGTTTTGTCAATTGCTGGATTTTTCGGATTCATTGTTAATGTCAGGGGACTTTCACATTGTATTAGATAATAAATTGGATATATCAACCAAATGTAGATCAGTAATTAATTAAAAGTCTTAGCAGTTTTTGAGAAAGATGATGAAGGAAAGGGCATTGGAGGACTGGTGGAGAGATAGGGTGGGACCTCATCAGGTCTTTTCATATAATAATAAGAAGTATAACCACGCGTCACAAATTGATTACTTCTTGGTAGAACAGACATGGCGTGGTGCGATAGCTAGTATTGAGTATCTCCCTCCGCATTTGTCGGATCATGGAGCAGTGGTATTAAAAATGAATTTAGTGAGGGAGAGACAGGCGAGTCGGTGGACGTTGGATCGCTCCTTATTATTAGATGAAGAAGTCAGAATTAGGCTACTTGCAGAAAGAGAGGAGTTTTTTAAGGTGAATATGAGTTCTGCCCCTTTTGATGTGGTTTGGGATACATATAAGGCGGTGATACAAGGGATTCTTATTAATGTTGCCAGTTATAAGAACAAGCGGTATAGGGAACGAGTTAGAGCTTCTGGAGGAAGAAATGAAGGTCTGTAGGGAACGCCTAATGATGACTATAGGTGAAGATGAGAAGCGGATAAGGCAGCAAAGATTGGATGTCCTGAAATCCCAAGTGGAGGCACTTTTACAAACAAAATTAATGCAGCGATGGGAGGCAAGTAACCTGGCACATTTTGAAAATGGGGAAAACCCAGGGAAATTACTAGCCTGGAAAGCAAAAAGGGCCCAAGGTAGAAACTTGATAAAGGAAATTGAGGTAGAGCAGGGCCAGAGGACTAGAGAGAGCAGGGAAATTAAGAATGCTTTTGGACAATTCTTTTCTCAACTTTATACAGAAGAGATTAAGGTTACTGAGCAGGTGGTTCAAATTTGGTTGGGGGATGATACTCTTCCCTGTCTATCTGTACAGCAGCAGCGTTGGTTGAATAGGCCCATCACCCAGATTAAATTGCAGCTGCTTTGAGGGGAAGTAAGGGGGGTAAGGCTGCAGGTCCAGATGGTCTTCCGGGAGAATTGTGTAAGGTCTTAGAGAAGGCATTAATGCCCTTTTTGTTAAAGTTGTTCTGTGAGGTATTTGTGAATGACTCCCCTGTTCTGGCATCTTAGAATGAGGCAGTAATATCATTGATTTTGAAACCGGGTAAAAACCCGGCTAGGTGTGAGTCATATAGACCCATTTCACTGCTGAATGCAGATTATAAGCTATTTGCAAAGGTTCTTTCAGGTAGGTTAAATTTGGTGGTGAAGGACTTAATTAATATGGATCAGAAGGGGTTTATTAAGGGAAGGTATTTACATGAGCTCACCCATGCCTTGATAGGGGCAATAGATCTGGCAACCACTTATAAGACCCCTTTTGGGGTTATAGCTTTAGATGCTATGAAAGCCTTCGACAGGGTCAATTGGAGTTATTTATTTCAGGTTTTGAATATGTATAATATAGGGAATAATTTTTGTAAGGCCATTAAACGGATTTATTCTAACCCCTCTGCTAGAACCTTAATTAACGGAGAACTAACAAATTGCTTTAAGATATCGAGGGGAACTAGGCAGGGGTGCCCATTGTCCCCGCTCTTGTTTGATCTGTATATTGAACCTTTTGCCAGGAAAATCAGACAGTGTCCTGAAATAGTTGCTTTTAAATGGGAACAGTGGGAGAGGAAAGTTGCACTCTATGCAGATGAGTTAATGGTATTTACCGCTAATTTATCAACTGCCCTCCCAGCACTACAAAGATTAGCGGAGGAGTTTGGTTTGGTCTCTGGCTATAAGGTCAATACAGAGAAGTCGGAAATCATGGTATGGAATCAGGACTGAAAAGGGAAGGCTGAAATACGCTACTCAGGGTTATTAATTACACATGAAATTGAGAAGTTAGTGGTGAAAAAACAAGAAGCATTGGTGGCAGATTGCATTAATATAATGAAGGGCTGGGCCCACTTGCCACTGACAGTACTGGGAAGGGTAAACCTGGTTAAAATGTTTCTTATTCCAAAAATAATTTTTATTCAGAACCCCATTCCGTTATTAATGGATGGCAGATATCTTAAGAAACTTCAACAGGCTATCACTTCTTTTATCTGGGCCTGCAAGGGTCCTAGGATTGCATGGAAAAAGCTGCGGAGGAGGAAAGAGAAGGGAGGTTTATCATTGCCCGATTTACAGCTATATGCATGGGCCTACCAGTTGAGGAATTTGAGAAGGTTGTTTACCTCCTTGGACGATTCAGGGGTAGGTGCAATGTTTAAAGCAATGATATGTAACATTCTGGGGGCAGGGAAACAGTTTCTCTTTAAGTATGGAGACCCAACATTTTTCAAGAAAATATGACTAAAAGTTCTGAGAGAGGCAGCTATGTGTTGGTATCAGGTGAAATCCATTATGAAGATGGATTATTATAATCAGCTAGCCCATATCTGGGATTCCCCCGGGCACTCCAGAATGTTTGAAAGACGCTTTGGCTAAACCTTTAAGAGATGTTGGTTTAGAGTGCTGGTGGATCTTATACAGGACACACTGTTACTCTTGTTGGAAGAACTGAGCGATATGACGGGTTGTACTCTGTCTAGGTTCAAATATTTCCAATTGACTTCCTAGGCATTGTCCACTCGACGGAGTCGTCAAGGGGAGAACCCGTTATCAAAAGATCTCTTTAACGGCTCCCCCAAGGGCTCCAAGATTGTAAGGTGGTATTGGGAGATTCTGGAGAAGATCGACTGAGAGTTTAAGTTGACAGAGCAGTTGTGGCAAGGTGTCATGACAAAAGAAACGGCGCAGTTGGGATGGCAAGAATCATTGAGAACATGTTTTGAGGTAGTTAAGGCCGCCCCGTTAAGGAAGAACCATTTGTATGTGATACACAGAGCTTATATCACTCCAGCGAAACTAATGAAGATAAAGAAGGGCGAAGTGGTAAACTGTCTTAAATGTGGAGCTCCGGAGGCTGCAGACGTTCATATGTTTATGGAATGCCGGGAGTGTGTTTCTTTTGGACGGAAGTAGTGGGTGCACTGTCACAGATGGTAGGAAAGGAACTTTCTGTAAGTCTCCCTTTAAATATTTTTGGGAAGTCCGGCGATATGGTAGGCTGGTCTAGAAACAATAGGAACTTTGTGCTTTTCGCTATTTTGTTGGCCAGAAGAGAGATCTGTGTAAAATGGATGACGGCAGCCCCGCCACTATACAGGAGCTGGTTGGATATGTGTGTAAAAACAGCTAAATTAGATCTTAAGGTGGGCAGTCCAGTGCAGAGGAGGAAAAAAAGTAAACTATGGGCTCCTCTATTGGAAGGGGTTCCTTCCTTTCCTCCCTCCCTTCTATAAGGGGCATTATGTCCTATGATTTAAATCCTCCCCCTTTCTACATTTGGGCCAGCTACTGGGTCCTCCCAGGTGGGCTGAGCAGGTGATACAAGGTCCTCCTTGGGCGATATGTCCACCGCTAGCTTTAGGGCAAATAGACCTTGCTCGGGAGAAAGGTGTGACTTATCGGTGAGGTGAATGAGGACAAAAAAAAAGAAAATAGTAAAGTCATATTTTAATAAATTTCAATTAACAGTAACTTCTAGGAAGTTACCTTTTCTCTGCTTGTTCCTGGAGGCTAAATTTGCATCCCCCTTCTGTGAGCCAGTAATTAGCATTTAAATATTTGTGAAAAATGTGTGTAAAATGTGTACTATGTGTCCCAGGCACAAACAACAGGCTGACCGGAATGGGTAAAAGTGCTTCCTCTGAACCTGGCAGAATATGCAGGGTGGGGCTTTGAGCATCCCTTTTGACATTACAGTGTAAAATCATACGTGAATGTCTAATCCTGCTTGGCAGGTATGCTGGATGTTATATATAACTCTGGGGGGGCACTTAAACGGAATGGAGTCTCTGCTTGCTGGAAAACCCTACTGTTGATCTACCATACTCCTGTCTCTGGGTTTATTTTGCATACAGTGAATGACCCAAACTTGATTTTAAGTGTTAAATGTAGGGGGGCACAAGGTTTACCAAAGTACATCCCCCACACACATCCCCAGCCCTCAGAACCCACATTACTGTGACCAAATGCCCAAAGTGAGTAGGGTTGGCTTCAGGAACTTGTACCCTACTGGTTAGGACATGTCCAGAAGTTATTCCCACCCAATAGCTTATGCGAGGCATAAATGTGGTACCTCCAGGCTCAGTTCAGGACACTCATCCACCCGAGGGGGATCAGAATAGGGCAGCACCTGTTGTCTGGTGACTTGAGAAGAGCTCTGGAAGGACTGGATCTGCTCTCTCTTGTACCCAGGAAAAAGAAGTGGACTTCAAAGGTCATAAGGCTGACTTTCTGTGAAAGCTACAAAGAAACAAGAAGCTATGAGAGGCCTTTTCCTGCAACTGTCCAGCTGATTAGTGGCTATTAGAGCTGGGGTGGAGGCTTCTGTTTGGTCTCTGCCTGACACCCTGTGAGTCTCTAAGCACCTACCCTGAGGTTTTGGCAGGCTTTTAATGTGTACCACTATAATGGAATGGGACTTAATTGACAAAAGTCAGAAGGTAAAATCTTTGATAAGTCTAACCCAGTTGGCATATCCACCGCACACTGAATTGTGGTCAGTGTCAAATTGCACCTAGGTCCCGGTCCACTGCAACCATTGACTAGCATTGCCACTTTGTGCTTCTTGGCACTATTTTTATTAAAACATTAAAAAAATCATATCTCCAGTTTTTCTTGTTGGATTTTTGTCATTTTTACTTTTACTTTATGTTTCTCATTAGGTTTAGGGTTTTTATTGTTTTGAATTTCAACTTTTTTACTGTTTTCATACTGCATAAATACTGTACACATTGTCCTAAGCTAAGCCTGTCTGCACATTGCCATAGGTACCAAGGGTTTGAGCTCAGGTTCATTTAGTAACTTTGAGGGTTCAACCTGACAAGGGTTTTGATTATTATTTGTGATGAGTATTCACCACCCCCAAATAATAATCAAATGTCTTACAATAGGCAAATAGAGTAAGGTCATTAAACAAAGCTGGAAGGAGGGAAGAAGATGAAAGTAAAGAAGGAGGAAAAGATCCCAGGAAAAACATAAAGATAGGATGATGGAAGGAAGAAGATGGAAGGAAGCATTTAAGGATGAAAAATGAGAGGAAGTAAAGAGGGATAAGGGGAAATGAAATATAGGTGGTGTGAAAGGAAGGAGAAGAAAGATAGAATCAAAAGAGGAACTATAAAAAGACAGATGAAAACTATGAAGACAGATTGAAGGATGAGTGAAAAAATGAAAGGATGAGAAAGGATGGCACAATCGAAATAACAATGGAACAAGTAGGAATGATGGAGGAAAGAAGGAAGTATGCAAGAATAGGAAAAAAGAAAATGTGGGAGATTGGAGGGAAGGATGGAAGGAAAGAATAATGTAAAATCAAGAAAATGTAAGATGAAAAGAAGGATGCAAGGCATATAAAATGCTATGAAAAGCATCATATGTTTTTTTTTAATATACTCAGTTTGACCTCTAGTTATTGCTCACTTCGCTTGTTTACTTGTTGCCATTTAGGGTTTGTATCAAGGTGCAGGGTATTTTATGATGATTCATTTGCAACCCCTCTTCCTCTTCCCGTGGTGCTGCACTTGTCCTTTTGTGGTTGTCTGAGAATGCACTACCTCTCAGAATGCCTCCATGCTTGAGAAGCAGGGGCAGGACCTGGCAGTGTGGCTGTTTTTGTTGCTTTACCAGTGGGGAGCTCAGAAGAACTCAAGTCGTCAAGTCGCCAAGGCACCAGGAGCAGGTGCAGACTTTTTCATCTGACTATCATTTGTTAGCTGGCACTCAGAACAGAACACTGCTAAGTTAATGTCAGCGGCCAGCCACGCAGTTTTGGAAGCGTCAAGCAGTAATCCACGTGTCCCTCATGGCTTTCATTTGTTCCAGCGTGTTAGTCCTTCATGGCATCTATTCGTATTGCATATTCATTTATTCATGCTTTTGTGAGCACATTTGTATTTGCATGTTTTCATATAATGTAGCTATTTGTTAGTTCATATTTGTGTAATAACATTGTAATTTATAAAATGCAGTGGTAAAAGGCAACTGTGCAACCGAATTTGTATGCTAGTTAGTGCATTTTATATCACAAACCATGAGGTCTTAGTTTTTCATAAGAAAGTTGAAATAGTATTTAGGCCTGATGCAAAAACTTTTCATTGGAGAGCACACCATCAGAATTTCTCTTTCTCAGGAGCTTCGGGCTCACTACACGCTTCAGATACTCCAGCTGAAGACCTTTCACGGGAAGAACCAGTGCTAACTGTGCTCTGACAGGAGGGAACACCATGACAGAGCCAAACTGCGGCCATATTCTCAAAGCTTAGCAACAAATTGGAAAACATTTTGCAATGTCCCAGAGGTTTGTGTGTCAAAGGTCATCTAGGAAACTGAGACGGGCACTTTGGGGCTGAAATGGGTTCAGCTAGTGGCTGGGAAGGAGGTGGTCCCAATGCAGATTGATTTGATGCAATGGAGACTATCTAATTTGTTGACATTCTTTTTAATCTATTCATGCACCATATTCTTATTTTTAACCATCATGTTTATTTTTGTTATAAATTGTATTTGTATGATCTGAAATACAATAGGGCAATAATCATTAATGAAGTATTTTTTAACATATTTGGTGGGTTTCTTGTGTGTTTTGTGTGCCTTCAAAGGGCTCCAAGTCACTAATAAATAAAATGATATCACAGTTTGTTGCCCAATATGCGCCATCCCCAGTTAGGTTGTCGGAAGTGTATAGGTTACAGACAGTGGCAGTGGGGACCTGCAAATACCTAACAAATGGTGGATAATTTGCCAGTGGAAATTCTGGCAAATAAAGAAAGGTTCTATCACAGTGTTTACTCACAAACGTCGCAGGGTTACAGCTGAAGGTTGTTTGTCATTCTGAAAAAAACTTTCCCAGCAAGCCCGATTCCTCAATTACATTCAAATGGTTGCTACTGACAGAAGGTCAAATGCATCCTGGTGAACGCTCTTCATGTTGAAAACTTTCCTGCACTATATTTTCCCCTAGGACTGCATTGACCTCTTACCCTCTCCTTTAGCTCTTCAATAATCTTTCTAAACCCCAGCTGCTTTCTTCCCTGTCTTACTCAGCTATGGGTAGCTCTTTATCCCTGTCCTCTACTACCGGATTACCTTAGCACCTATACCACTACCCCTACCTATACCGTAGTGCCTCTTCCCAACCCTTTCAGCTCTATCGCTATATGCACACCCCAATATGTCTAGCCCCTGCCTGCATCTTTGTTAGTGTAGCTCTACCTAAACCCTGCAGGTACCTCTACCCTTACTTATCTCTTGTCAGGATAAGTGTGGACAAATATAAAAGTTGCCCCCTCAAGATTGGATTTGAAGCAAACAATATCTTTATTTAGTGTCTGTTACGTTCAATTTACAATATGTTCTGCTGAGATCCCAAGTCCCCAACCCTTTACAAGTCTCCTTTCATTTATTAATTCGAAATTGCATTCTTCTCTCCACCAGAAGTATCTTCATCCCCTGAGAGAACACGGGCTCATCATTGGGTGACTAGGTTCTTGAGGAGATTTTTGAAAGTAGTGATATAAGTGAGTTTTCTGGTAATCCTGTAACATGTGATGTATGTGAATTACATAGAGAAACCGATTTAGAAGCAGACACTTGTCTTTCAGAATCCAAAAATGAAGCATTTTTAAGAACTAGTCTCCCAAATGGGTCACATTCCTGAAAGAATCACTCAGCATGAGGAGGAGAAATCCCACTAAGTGGCTGAATGATTGCCTGTGTGAGGAGGATGGGTAATATCTCCAACTACAAAAAGCCATTGGTTAATCTGAGCGTATAGAGTAATGACCTTTTAACCTTGAGCATCATCTATGACACATCTTCTCCATGTAATCACAGAATGTACTGCTTTTTCATGCATGTATTTGTTTTCTCAGTTTTTTTCTTCTGGCAGTTGTCAATGCTTTTTCTTATTATTATAATTACTTCTCTAGTTGGGCACTGTAGGCGCTATAATTTATTTCTTTTTGTGGAAGGGGGATGGTGTGCTTGAGTTTGAGCTTGGAACCACTGGGGAGTCTATTCTATTATGCAGTTGGTACAAACTGTGTGGCTTGAATTGTGGGGTCAACTGCAGCGGTGGAGCCATCGAGGAAAGAAACATAGGTTGTGCAGATAAATAACATTGTGGAACTCATCCTATAGTTTCATTTCTGCATGATACTACATTACGACCATCCTAGGATATGTAAGGGTAGTGCTCTTCATTGTGGATGATGTCTGAAATGATTGACATTCACTGCGACCAAGAGCTAAAAGGTAGAAGGTTTCCCACTGTTAGTCAACAACCCCTGGGTTTCAAATTTTGCATTATTCCAAATAAATACATTTCTGAATATAATGAGAACTGACCTCTAAACTTCTCCTTTTTGCTGAATACAACTTTCACTTGTGTGCGAAATAACTTGGCCCTGAGTCCGAAATTTACAACTGAAATGCAAGTAACTCTTACTTTGTAAATCTGCCTGTGTCTGCAATTTCAAAGGAGGCCTTCACAGTCCCTCAATGCAGCTGATTATCCGAAGTATCATAATTGTGTTTCTACACATCTTTACAGGCAGTTATGTTAATTTTCCCGCTTCCACGATAACAGCAATGATATTACACTCTACTGGCCTAGAAGTCACCGACATTACCTGGAGTAAAGAGGTCCCAATTGTTCCTGTAGCTTAAATTGTGATTTTTTTTTTATCTTAGAGATGCATTTCAAAAGGATATAAGATGTCAACTGTGCCGTCAGTTATTGTTAATACTACATCTGTGGCTTTCCTGCGTTCAACAATACCTGAGATATTTCTGATTCAGTCTCTAAATAAAAGAAATATTTTTGAGCATGAGATCACCATATAACTCATTCTTGTCAATGTCAGATCCTTGACATTTTAGCCTGCCGTGTTACGTCTATCTACACTGCTATTTCTGCTCCTTGCCTGCTCTCCATTGACGCATTTTGTACTGCGTACATGACGTCGTGAGGACCTATACCCCCTTGTTTTTGCTGCAATAAGATGTATTATTTTACAGCTACCAAAACCCTTTTTCTTCACAAGCGGCCTGACTTTCGTTTCACACGTATCGCTCCGTGAAAATATCCTTTCATACCATTTCATGTCTTTCTTTTGTTATTTTAGTAACAGGTTCTATTAGTGCAAATTGTGTTCCAAATAGCACAATTTTCTTTTAAAAATAGCCCTGTTGTCAGTAATGACTTGAGCAGTAGCATCTTTTATGCTGCATACGATGCTCAACAACCGTCCATCCCTCTCAGCCTCAGAAGCTGTACATGTTTTAGTCAATACCGCAACATGAATCTGTCGCTATAAATAAGTGTTAACGTGTATGTATGTATTCGGACTCTGTTGCTATACTGCTTCAAACAAATTCAACGTGTCTTTCCATTGCATAACCAGCGCACTGCTTTATATTACACTGGCATACACTTACACCCCGTCGGTCTACTTACCAAACTGTGAGAAATAATGTATTTGCTTTTATAACACTCCAAGGCACTCATTCTACTGCGCGTCAAAGGCACCTGAAATTCCTGTTGCCATGGTATGTGTTGACCTCTGAAAACATAAAAGTAAATCAAACTTGTATTCATTTTTCAACATTTGCACATCTAAAAAGGGGAGTAATAGCTGTGAATTAAAACGGAAAAAACATAGAAAAAGTTTGGATTTTTAAAAATATTATTTACATTCTTTCCAAAGGTAGAATGAATTTGAGGATGTTTGAGAATTACGTGTTTAATTTAAAACTTTATGTACTGTATTGTTATTGGGTTTTAGAGTAAAATAAAGTATTTCATATGGCAGTAGTTTATAGAAGTGTTTAGTTATATGTACTATTTTTTAAATATGCTTAACTAATGGTAATTCATGTAAAATATTACTTTTATTTATTTTTAATACATATAAAACCAATATGTTATTTTTTTAAATAGGAAATATAATTATTATGTTTGTGGAGAAAGGTGTTTTAAATAAGAGATATGTTGAAATAATTAAGTTTTTGATGGTTAATTGCTATTAATTAAAATACATTATTTAATAGTTTGCAATACTACGTTTTTGTAGTAAATTAATAATAATACACGTAAAACCAATATTTTATTTTTTTAAATTAGAAATATAATTAATTTGTTGAGAAAGGTATTTTAAATAATAGATATTTTGAAATAAGTCTTTGATGATTAATTACTGGTAATTAAAATATATTATTTAATAGTTTGCAACACTATGGGACTCATTACGACTTTGGCGGTCTGACTGTAAGACCGCTGTGGTGGCAGCTGACAGAAGACCGCCAAGTTGGCAGACATACAACCACTGTATTACGAGTCACACTGTGAGCCACTTTTCTGAAAACGCCAGGACACTGGAGGACTAAAAAGAGATGGTTGCATCGTCAGCACTGCCAGCCCAACAAAAATCTTCCCATCCTATTACCATCCACAAATCACAACAGCGTTTTTTTTCCATGGCGGAAAACCATTGGTGTGCTAACCGTGACAGTCTCAATTCACTTAAGTCAGGACACAACACCACATTGGATAGTTTGAATACCCCACACCTAGTTTGAACACATCCACACACCTGACACACCTACTTATTGCATTATAAAACTCACCCCTACACAACCCACAATCCTTTGCATCCAGAATGCCATTCACATACACTGAGAAGCCAAAAAAATAGATTTTGCTATTTTACACTATATGCACACATACACATTTCACTCAGCACTCACCCCACAACCACACAGCATTCACAATACACACATCACTAGCACACACAATCCTCTACAACTATCACCTACTCACATCACAGCACCTACACCTCACCATTTACCAAACACTGCACCCTTTCACTTACAACACGCCACACACCGTCTTCACAGCCACTACCGTGCCCCCACAAAAACACCCATGTTTCACTGATGACAAGTTGAGGGTCATGGTGGATGAAATTCTAAGGGTAGTGCCACACCTGTTCGGAGCACAGGTTCAACAAACATCTATTGTCAGGAAAATTGAGTCATGGCAAAGAATAGTCAACAGGGTCAATTCTGTAGGCAGTCATCCACGAACAAAGGAGTACATCAGGAAGAGATGGCACGACCTGGGGGGAAGGTGCATTCCATGACATCCAGTCACCAGCTAGCCATACTGAACACTGGCGTGTGCCTGCAACTCCTCCTCCTTCTTTCACATCATGGGAAGAGAAAGTCTTGAATATCCTACATCCTGATTGCCTGACAGGAATACCTGGGGGAGTGGAGTCTGGTAAGTACCCACAACATTCATGTCATACAGCTCTTCCATCCTGCATGCTCCCCCACCACCTAAACCCATCCCAATTAACATTCACCCACTACACCTCTGTTCAAATCACCTAATACCTCTCTCTGGCATACCACTGAACTCATCTGGTCTCACAGCCCTTGGAAATGGCATGTGGACTACTGGTTGATCATATCACAACAACTCCCAGAATGCACTACCCCATCATTGTGAAAACCTGGAATGTGCACAAAATATCATGTCATGCATGTATTAACTAATTTACTATCTACACCATCTTGATTGTTCTAGTTTGGAACAGCACATGGTAATGACAGCAATGTAATGGTTCACTCACACTAACATTCCAAGCAAAACACAGCTATAGCTGTGTGCCCATTTATAATGGCCACAGATTAAAGATCCCAAGCTAGAAATAGGTTCACCTGGGTTGGAAAGTCAGATGGCTGTGTCAATGCACATGCAGTACATCCAATAACAGGTCAATGTCCCTTGCTTACTCACATACTGTGTTCCTACAAGGACACCATTGTGCATTGTACATCTCTTATTTTACCATCTAGCATGCCTGACTGTTCACTAGGTAACAAAGGTTACAGTCATGTCTATAATCAGACAATACTAGATGCCATCAGCAGTACATTCACTACTAACCTAGGCTAACAACTATTTACATGGAGTATGGAAATCAAGTCACATAGTTGTATGTACAATTAATGTATGCTGTGCAGCAGCTGTCCATGTCAATGCTGGGAATCATGTTAGGGCACTGGCTGCATCTCACACAACTGCAACAACACACCCATTGTAACCTAAACTCTGTGTCTCACTTCCCCCCACAGGTGACCTTGCCATTGCCACCATAGGGAGGATACCAGACACTGTCACTCCCCCTCTGGATGAAGACGCCAGTGAGGACAACACTCTTGGATGTCTGGACACTGACGAAGAACCTGGCCCATCTGGGACACCTGGTCAGACAGCCACTCTCAGCCTCAACCTGCCCACATCAAGTCCTCCCAGCCCTGTTGCATCGACATCAGAGACAATCATTTGCCCAAAACCTATGTCCCAAGGACTGTATTTTCTATTGTGTGCCCCACAGTACAGGTACCTGAGTCTAACCTTGCCACCCCTGACCATGATGGACTTGCAACCAGGGGCACAGGCACATAGGGGTAGGGTGTGTGGGAGCGATGCTGTGGGCCAGAGGATGGGGCCTCAAAGGGACACAACTGACCAGGAAACCATCTCCCAAGTCTTGGGAGCCTACCAAAGTCCCCAAGGCATGATGGGATAAGTCATTACCATGTTGGGGGAAATTCAAACGCTTCAGAGGGATCACCACCAGGACATCATGGTGCAGTAGCAGGCAAAAAATACCGACCTGGCTTCCCTTGCAGGGGTCCTGAGGGACATGAATACCACCCTGATTAGGTTTCATACTCAACATCTGCCCCCTTCCATTAGCAATTTACACATCTGTGGCTGCTGGTAGAATGGAGGCCCTGTCAGGGGAAGGGCATGTCTCAGACACTCCTCCCTCAGTAGCTGAAGAACCCTCCCGCAAACGTGAACGTCCTCCCAGACATCCAGCAGGATCAGATGCCAAGACAAAACCCACTGCCAGGAAGTGAACCTCTCCTGAATTGTTCCCCTTGTGTGCCACAGATACACTATGTTGACTGTTCTGAGACCTAACTCAATTCTCCTGTGGTAGAAGGACACTGGACTTGTGTTTCCAACTCGTGTTGCAGCTACCCTGATGATTTCATCCACCATGACTTCACTCGTCACTTGTTTGTTCATTTCTTTCCTTTTATGGTCACAGATATTCTTTTGACATGCACACTTAAACACAGGTCCTGTGTATGTGTCTTTTATCATCCATGAACAATAGTTATGCATGTCAATTCTGGTCTGATTATGTCCCTCTGTATTGTACACCCATTGTTATGGACATAAAACGGGGACTCCATCAGCAGGAGAGTCATTTCAATAGAAATGTTACAGGACAGATTTCAAATAAGTTGAAATCTAGTTCTACACCCGTTTATAGGTAGATTTGCAAACAGCACATAGAGCATGACTGAGAATAGAATCAGGATGTATGCTAAGGTGTCACAATGCGAAAACACAGAATATAGAATTCAGGGTCATGGTAAATGTCCTACAAGGCAGGAGGCACACTGATAGGTCCTCTGTATCACCTGGTATAGTCTTATCACATATCCATACCATAGCTTCATATTCGCATATCCCATTAAAACATACAAAGATGGTTACTGAAGTTCCCAGTCCTGAAACCTTTCACTTACATTTGTCCCATGTTCATTGGCACTGGGGGTAAACAAAGCTACATAGGTGCCATGAATAGCTCCAACCACATGTGGAATGAATCCTATGGCATAAAAGTCTGCCTTCACATAGGCCAAATTCACTCTTTGGGAAAACCCGATGTAGCTGTCCAGGTGTTTCAACAACGCATACAGTACATCCTTCAAAACCAGACTGAACACAGGCCAAGACATCCCTGCAGTTAGAGTCACTATATTCTTAAAGGAGCCATTGGCCAGGAAGTGCAGCACTGACAAGACTTAAACAATGGGAGTTATACTATAGGGATTGCGAATGGCAGGCATCAGATCTGGCTCCAACTGTTTGCAAAGATCCATGATAGTATGACGATTCAGGCGATAAGTCTGAATACAATGTCTTTCCTCCATGGTGTGCATGTCTAATAGTGGACAGTACACTGGTGGTCGTCTTCCTCTCCCCATGGCAGGGTAACTATGTGAAAACATGTAAACATAGTATGCATCATGCAGCATGCACACATCAAGTACAGTTAAGTAAATTACTCACACATAACAGCTGTCGAGGATGGCTACTACCTTTGACATATACAGTACAGCGCATAGCTATGCATCTGATGACACCCTCCATGGTGCACGTTGCCTCAACTAACTATAGGATTACACTTAAAAATTCATTTGTTACTGTACATGTTTGTAATACCAATCGTTTAGACATGTTTCACACATATTTCTGGACATTATCAACATTTCTGAAACACATAGGAACTTCAGAGTAGTTGTACATTGCTATCACTATATGTCCTCCAACAACACAGCATTTACGCACAGCACAGATGCACAAAAAGTCACCTAAACATGAGAGCAGTACTTACAGATGTACAGCACAATATTGGGTATAGTTGATAACCCAGAATATTAAACTCTTCCATATATGAAATGTGCTCAAAATAGCAGACCCCTGACCTACTGTCCTGGACATGTGAAAGTGACCTAAGTCCACCGGCAGAAGTTGTCACGGTGGTAGGCAATCACAACTGCGGTGTTATTTGCCATTGGAACACATTGCTGCCTTTGGTGGACTTGGGCCAATGGCAATGTCCACCGGCAGTGACAGTCATGTAAGTGGTGGGAGTGACCACCATCTTCTGCAGTATTGCTCACTTGACTCCTGACACTGCTAACAGCAAGACCTCCACGACCTGAGCTGCTGTGTACTGCCTCTGGGAGCTATCATGCCACGTCCTGAAGGCGATAGGGCCCCTGCCTTTACCTCTGAAGAGCTGGAGAAGTTAGTGGAGGAACGTCCTACCCTGCATGAACAGCTATATGGTGCACCAGAGAAGCAGGTGAGTTCATGTCATACAAATGTGTGATAGGTGTAGTGTATGAAGGTGTACCGTTAATGTAAACCAGTGAAGGTGTTGATGCATGCAGATGGTATTTTGTGAAGGAGTGTGAGCTGAGAGGATGGGAATGTGTGCCTACGTGTTGTTACTGATTTGTTCTGTCCACTAATATTGGTATGGTGCATGTGGACGTAACTTTCTCCTTTCGCCTGTGTCATCAATGCAGGTCAACGCCCATCAGAAGAAGGGAATCTGGTGTGCCAATGCCAAACAAGTGTGGACCCTGGGGGTCCACAGCTGGTAGAGCACCCACTGTAGGAAGTGGTGGGAGGACCTGAGACGCTTGGCCCGGAAGACTACAGCGGCCCAGCTGGGGATGTTCTCCTAACGAGGGAGGGGTGTTCATCGGACCTTTACCCCCCAATTGACCTACCCTAAGGTGGATGGGCGTTTGATGGCAGCACAGCAGCCACAAGGGGGTGAGTAGTGACAAAGCCCATGTACTTTCTTATGATAGTTTAGTGTATACTGTCTAAGTATTGCAGCTGTGACGATGTAGGTGCTACAGGTATGCTGACTACTGGGAATATACGGTACTCCAGTTGCCAAAATACAGACACAGATGTGGCCATTGTATTGTGCATGGAAACATGTTAATCACCTGTATCTAGCAAATAGTATGCCTGCATGTGGAGTTGCACATGTGACTGAATCATATGTGTGACTCTGCTCAGTCACATACATTTGTTACCTGCTGTGTCATCCTTCCTGCCTAGCGTCCCCAAGTACATTCTTCCAAATGGTGAGGTATGTAGCTCTAGGGTGTCTGACCACTCCTATTTCACTGGACCTGCTCTATGTGCAACACTAGGTCTGACAGATGAGTTACAGGGCCAAGTAATCCTGTGTCCTGAAATAGTTGGACACTTCATGTGAGGCTGTCATCCAAATCAGGCTTTTGTTATGGCCAACTTAGTACTGTCCCTATGAGGTGTCCCCATTGTAATGTCATATTCATACAATGGGAAATGTAAAGTTTGATAAGGATGGATGTTAGAAATGGGGTCTTTGGTTGGTAGACAGGTTACCCCCTGTCCAAGCAAGGACCCTTACTCTAGTCAGGGCAAAGGAGAAACACACCTGGTTAACTCCCACTCACACCCTTGGCAGCTTGGCACGAGCAGAAAGGCTGAACCCAGAAGCAATGTGTAAAGTATTTGTACCAACACACACAGTAATATAATGAAAACACTACAAAATGGACACCACACCAAGTTTAGAAAAATAGGCAATATTTATCTAAATCAAGCAAGACAAAAAAGACAAAAATCAAGATATGAAATAAAAAAAATAAGAGTCTTACTCCATAGAAAACAATGGTAACATTGATTTTACACCAAGCATCTGGTTTGCATAAAAAATAAAGTTGCCTCGGCGAGTGTGCGTAGGAAAAGTCAGCGATGCATCGATTCCTTACTCGCAAGTGAGGCCGTGTGTTGTTTCTTCTCTGGTCGGGTAGACGATGCGTAATTTTTCTCCCTCGCAAGAGAGCGATGTGTCGATTTCTGGGCAGGGCACCTCAGGTCCATGCAGGTGCACAATGATTTTGATGCCCAGTGACGATGCATGAGAAATCCAGTTGCACGGTGTTAGAAAACTGCGCTGCAAGGGGTTTGTGTCATTATGAACAGTCGCAAGCAGGTGTTGCATCATTTCTCCAGCAGCGATGCATCGATTTCCCAGCCACGAAGCAGGTGGGACGTCGGTTTCAGCCACAAAGTGGGTAAGGGATCATTTTACAGCCGCATTGCAGGTGGTGCGTCGAAAATTTCCCTGCAGTCTCTGTGCTTGGATTTAAGTCCTTGTTCTGTCAACTTCACCGTTTAAAGGCCCGGGACTGGATAGGGCACCACTTGGCAGGGCAGGAGTCTCAACAGAGAGTCTATGTGCTGGCAGAGGAAGTCTTTGATGGCCCTGAGACTTCAAGACAGGAGGCAAGCTCAGTTCAAGGCCTTGGAGATTCTTCACTAGCAGGAATATACCACAAAGTCCAGTCTTTGTCCCCTTTCACAGACAGAAGCAGCAACTGCAGGATAGCCCAACAAAGTACAGTCACAGCCAGGGGCAGCACTTGGCAGAGATTCCTCTTGAATCCAGAAGTGATCTTGAAGAAATCTAAAGTCTGGGGTTTTGGGTCCACTACTTATACCCCTTTCTACCTTTGAAGTTTGTAAACTTCAAAGGGAAGTCTCTCTTGTTTACAGGATCCTGCCTTGCCCAGACCAGGCCCCAGACACACACCAGGGGGTTGGAGACTGCATTGTGAGAGGGCAGGCACAGCCCATTCAGGTGTGAGTGACCACTCCTCCCTCCACTCTAGCACAGATGGCTCATCAGGATATGCAGGCTAGACCCCAGCAAACGTTGTCTCACTGTCTAGAGGGGATTCACAAACAGCCCAACTGTCAAACTGACCCAGACAGGGAATCCACAAACAGGCAGAGTCACAGAATGGTTTATGCAAGAAAATGCCTAGTTCCTAAAAGTGTCATTTTCAAACTAACAGTCTGAAAACCAACTTCACTAACAGATGTATTTTTAAATTGTGAGTTCAGAGTTTTCAAACTCTACATTTCTATCTGCTCTCAAAGGGAAACTATACTTTAAGGATATTTAAAGGCAGCCCTCGTGTTAACCTATGAGAGGGATAGGCCTTGCACCTGTGAAAACCCAATTCAGCAGTATTTCACTGTCGGGACATGTAAAACACATCTGTAGATGGCCCGCCTTTAACATACACTGCACCCTGCCCATGGGTCTACCTAGGGCCTACCTTAGGGATTCCTTACATGTACAAAAAGGGGAACGTTTGGGCCTGACAAGTGGGTTCACTTGTCAGGTTGAATTCACAGTGCAAAACTGCACACAAAGACACTGCAGTGGCAGGTCTGAGACCTGTTTACAGAGCTACTCATGTGGGTGGCACAATCAGTGCTGCAGGCCCACTAGTTGCATTTGATTTACAGGCCATAGGCACCTCTAGTGCACTTTACGAGGGACCTTCTAGTAAAACAAATATGCCAATCAGGGAAAAGCCAATCACACATATAATTTCACATGAGAAGCACTTTCACTTAAGCACAGGTCAGCATTGGTAGAGTGCCCAGAGTAACAAAAACAGCAAAACAGAGTCCAGCACACAGTCAACAACCTGGGAAGCAGATGCAAAAAGTTGGGGGAGACCACGTCAAGGATGCCAGGTCTAACAGTGGACATCCGACAATGTGGAACTCATGTTGTCTATTAGATCCTCACATTTCATGGTATTACATTGACATGGGTACAAGTAACTTGAATCTCAATGTGTTTGTTGTAGAGAAGGCAAGTAGCTAGGTTGCTAAACCCTTAGTCTATGCGTATTGTCCATGCTAGATAGGTCAATGTTATACCTATGTGAGTGCTACATAGGATATTTGCTGCCTGCATCATTAGTCAATTGATACTTCGTGGCTGATTATATATTGTAGCCCATTTTTTCCAGACTTACCTTAGCTGATCTGAGGATGTTTGGACAGCTATGGTTATGGCTCAGCTCATTTCTGCCTGACTTAATTGTGTGGCAGATGTTCCATATGACACACACCAGTTGGTGTTGTGGGATATTTTGTCAGTTAATTCGGTTTCCTCTAGGTGTATGTGTCTTTCATGGGTACATTGGTAATCAGTTGCATAAGTGTTAAGTCTGGACTTAGGTAGTGAGAATCACATGTCAGGACAGTCTTTGGTGATGTAGGTGTTCTAATGCTGTCATGTAGAGGCTTTTATTCTGCCTATCTGGTGGAATGGTATGAGCCCTTCAAGCACATTTTATGGTGTCCATAGTTTTGTTGGTGTAACTATGCTCCCTGTGGTAGTTTGTAGATGTATCCTGTGTGCTAGGTAGCACCCAATTGCAGTACATAGAGTAGTTGTCTATGTGACAATCTATCTGATTAGTGAGTGCTGAAACTCCTGATGAATCATTTAGAAATATTTAGATACATGTTTCCCAGACATGTCATCTAAATTTGTGATGCCCACTGAATGGGAGTGCCACATGTAGTGTATTCAGCAGAGATTTTAACCTATGTGTCAGGTATGGCAGAATGATCAGTTAGGCATCCGATTGGAAGGCAAGATGCTGTGTTGTATCTGAAGTGAGATGGCTCACCTTTCATGGAACATGACTTTTGGTGATGGACTGGGCAGGTGTGGAGTCGGAGTGGGCATGTTATTGTATTATCAGTTACCTGCATTGCTGTAGACTGATGTGATGCTGGACAGTGATGAGCTGTATGGGGATAAATGTTTTGGTTTAGCCAGTTCATCATGTGCATGGTGCTTTTGAGTAACAGGTGATTTGATGGGATGGTCAATTAGTGGTCAGATGGTTGGCCTATGTTGTGGATGAGACTGTTGTCGGATGGGAAAGTTGGAATTATCTTCTTGTGAAATGATGTAGGCACTGAAGGGTCTTTAACAGGGACTTTCCTAGCAAGAGATGCATAGCTACTGTTGTGCATCCTGTAATGGTTATGTGTGTGAAGAATGTGATGACCCTCTTTTTCTCTCTCTCTGTTTGTGTGCATCATCATCAGCAGGTGAAGGAGATGGGACACAGGCCAGTGGGGAAGCTGCCGGCCACGGGACCTGGAATGTTAAGACCACGACAGCATGGGGCCCGGAGGGCAAGGAGAGTGCCACGGGGAGACAGGGTCCAATTCATCATCCTCAGAATCCTCCTCCAGTGGCTACTCCCTGGTGGTGGCGGACCCATCTGGAACGACTACAGCACCATCTTTGTCTACCATCCCCCTTTCTACTAGCGCCATCCCAGTAGCTCCCCATCCAGTTGTTTGTGCCCGCTCAGGCAAGAGGGTGGGCATCTCCTTTGCCACAGGCACCTCTGCCCCTGCCCCTGTCAGCCCTGCTGCCCTCAGTGAGGAGGCTATTGACCTCCTGAGGTCCATTTCTGTGGTTCAGTCGACCATCGTGAATGCCACGCAGGGACTTGCAACTCAAGTCCAACAGAGTAATGAGCTCCTGGAGGGCAGTCACGATGCACTGGCTAGCATGCAGAGATCCTTTCAGACTCTGGCCTCCACAATGACGGCAGCCAGTCACCCTTTGTCTTCCATCCCCCCTCCACCTTCCTCTTCCCAATCCCAAACCCCTCCTCCCCAACCCAGCCAAAGCAAACAGACAGACAAGCATGTATCCACCTCAACATCCAAGGGTAGCTTTGACAAACACAAACACCACAAGACACACCAATGGCATGCACACAAGCAACATACACCTGCAGACACAGCAACAGTCACAACCTGTCCTGACACCCCCACCAGCCCCAGCATCACAGACAGGACACCAGACACAATACCAACAGTCACAGATCCAGCCACTTACCTATATTACCCAATGAGAGCATGATAGCAGACCCTCAGTCATCCAGCCCAGTTACCACAATGACAGACACGTAAATGCAGCACATCCATCACCTTCAATCACCACCCCAACAGACACTCACCCACCACGGCATCTTATAGCAACTCCACCCCCCTCCTCTCAAGGCACATAAATGCCCACACTCACCCAACAGACACCCACCACCCACAAGTATACCTCGTCCAAACATGCACCCAAGACATCCACACCAACACCTCAGACAACCAACCCCCCTCATCTCAAGGCACATAAACGCCCACACTCACCCACCCAACAGACACCCACCACCCACAAGCATGCCTCATCCAAACATGCATCCAAGAAATCCACACCAGCACCTCAGACTCCCTCTCTCTCCACACCTAAACCTTCTTGGTATGACTGTCCTTGTGTGTGTAAAAAAGCTTTCCTTTTGGAGTTTGCCCTTTTCCCTACTCCTTTCCCACCCGTGATACCCCTAAACATTATTTGTCTCTCCCCAAGTCTGGCACTTCCACCTGCAAGGCCTCCCCTGCCCAGCCTGCAAGTTCACATGCCCCACCCTCTACCAAGAAGTCTACCCCTCCCAAGAGTACCCAACCCTCCCCTAAGCCAGACCTAAACCATCCACTCCCACACCCTATCCCAAAGGTCCCCGTCCCAATCCAAAACCCAAACCTCCCCTCTCCCCCCCCCATAATCCCTGGGGTGCTTGCCTGCCCCCTTGATGCCCCTACCTGTGAAGGTTACATGGCAGTCAGGAGTCAAGTTGGGGACACACACATGTGCATTGTGTGCATGTTGCACAATGTTATTTTGGACTGGACTATGGCCTTGGACATTTTTAGAATATTTATTCCCTAAATATTTGGACCAACCAGTTGTTTGTTTCGAAGTTAAATCTTTGTCCTGCATAGCTTTTCTGAGGGCAGATTTGTTCATGGCTGACATTATTACTGTGTGAGAGTATTTGTGTGTCACTGTTGGTTGTGCTACCTGTTTTGTCTGGGCAGCATGTGAGGTTGTGTGCAGTGTATTTGTTCCCCAGTGATGGGTGTGTGTTGTGTGATGGGCATGTGTATGTTGGGAACATGTTGTTGTGATGGTATTGAGTGGTGTTTGTGTTGACACATGTTTGTTGCAGTGTTGTGTGCCTTTTGTGCTTGGACTGTGTGCGTGAGCGTGCGTGGTGAATGGTATTTCAGATACGTTGTGATGTGTGTTTGCGGGGTATGTCAAATGCTACGTTGTATGGTTGTGTGATAGTGTGTGTTTGTTCCCTGTTGGTGGTATGTTGTGCTGTATGTGTGATTTGCCAGTAGGTAGTGTCTATTGTGGATGCTTGCCAATGGTTTGCAGGTTTAGCGGTTCTGGTGTTGTAGTATCGTTTGTAGGTGTTGTGTGTTGTTATGTGTGACTCTGCCGGTGCTGTGTTTTTGGAGGTGGGTGTGTGTTTTTGAAGTGTGTGTGATGGCCATAGTGTGTGTACTGTGTACGTGTGGGTGTGTATATGGCAGTCTGTGAGTGTGCGTGTCAATGTGAGGTTACATGTGTGTGTCGTCCCCGCCACTCATTCCCGATTGGAATGTTGTGTGTGCGTAGGTACATTGACATTTTACAACAGTAACAGGTAATTGTGTGTACTCACAGTTGCTGTCGTTGTCACAGATTCCAAAGCCATTGGGCGAGCAGGAGCAGTGGGAAGACATGTAGTTCTGGTTCCATGGCAGCTTCGGCCAAGTATGACTTGCTGCAGGTGAGTGTCTCCTTTCATACAGTTGGTTTCCGGCTCGGTTTATGTGGTGGTGTGACTGCAGCGGAAAACTTGATGGTGTGCAGCATCGTAATCTGTCCGGCGTAAACATGGTCTCCTCTGTCCTGCAAGTGGCTACCGTCATCTGTGGCAGCCTGACCGCAGTGGCGGTGCCAGCAATGGTTGGGCTGTATTCTGTTATGAATACCACCATGGTCATAATTTGGTGGTCTTCTCAGCCAGCCTGTTGCGGTACGACCACCACAGCCAACATTGCGGTCCTGGGACCGCCAAACTCATAATGACCCCCTATATTTTTGAAGTAAATAGTTTTGCTAATTTCAATATTATTTTAAAAATGCTACATCATTGTATTGTAGATATTTTGGTAGTAGATGTTTTAAAACGTTCTACATTATTTACAGTTGATATTTTGGTAGTGGCTATTTTGGTCATTTTAAGTTTAAATATAGAAAGTCCATTTAATAGTAGTAGATACTTTGGTACATAGATATTGTTGTAGCAGATATTTAGAACTATAATCCTCCTCCAGTCAATCAAGAATGAGAATTTGGAGAGTATTCAAACTCAAATGTCCAACTTACTGGGTGAGCTCATAGCTGCTTTCAATCAATATAACTCAATTATAGGCACATCACTTTTCCTGAAGAAAACATGTACATTTTAATATATTTCAGCAAAGCCACTATGAGGTTGGCAACAAATTATTTGTTTGCATGCCTGGTATGCTGTGGGCAGAATCACACATTTCTTGGATTAAACAGGCCTTTGTTGAACAGTTTAGAAGGGAGTGCTAAACCTGAGAGCCTTCGGTGTGGTTTTCTCCAAAACATTTTGTATTCTTCCCTCCTGTTTGCTGAAATTCAGTTTTGTTAGCTTTAGGACTCTGTGCACTTTACCTCTGCAAACCAGTGATAAAATGCTTGGGCTCTTTCTTTTAAATATGGTAAAATTGGTTTACACCCAATTGGTACATTTCATTTACTTACAAGTCCCTAGTAAAGAGATACAACAGGTACCCAGGGCTTGTAAATGCTACTATTGGGTCTGCAGCACTTAATGTGCCACCCACCTATGTAGCCCTTTAAGACATGTCTCAGGCCTGCCCTCGCAGCCTGTGTGCTGTCATAAACTGCCATTCCAACCTTGCAAAATACTCTTTTGGCAGTCCTAAACTTTTTTAATACATATATGTCACCCGTAGTGAAGAGCCTAAACAGTTCATAGAACAGGGTGCATTGTATTTAAATGATATGACGTGTTTTTAAGTCTTACATGTCCTGGTAGTGAAAATCCTGAAAAACCCATAAATCCATTTTTCACTTCTGTGAGGACTTCCTCTCCTATAGGACACCATTTGGTTACGACATTGCATTTAATAAGTGCTAACATTTGATTGGGAACACGTAGAAAAAACAATTTAGTTTTTAAAAGAATAGTAATTTAGGACCTTCTTTAATGATAGGTTAGATTTTAAGTCACCATTCTGAAATGCCACATTTATTGCCCTAACCATTTGGTGCCTGTAGCCTGTATCTTTGATCACATGACTGGGTGTAATCAGCAGCTGGTCTTTCTGTATTCCTCCCAGACAGTGAGACAAAGGGAGACCAGATGTTGACAGTATGGGCCATCCTGTTAGGACAAGAGGGATGGAGCTGTTCCCTGCCCCACTTACATTTCAAAGAAGCAGCATCAGGACACTTACAAAGAACTTCACACAAGCCTACTGTCACCCAAGCCCCTTGGAGCCTGGGCAGAGCAGGGTAGGAAACTTCAGAACAAGATGTGAAGGGCAGTTTAGAAGTTTCTCCCACTGCAAAGCTGCCACCATGTATAAAAATAGGACCCACTCTTCAGTGGGTCCTATTGAGGACTATCCTGCTGCTTAAGGGCTTCCCTGCTTTCTGAAAAGGAAGAGTGGACATACTCCATTCCTCTCAGGCTGAGTAACTCCAAGGAGCAGACCTCCTTTTCTGAGCTACAGGGATTCCATAAAAGGCCCCTGCAACTGCCCAGCTGCCCTGCTGCACTGGACCTGCAGAACCCTGCTGGCCCCTGCTGGAGTGTCTGTCTTTCCAATTTGTGTTTTTCCCTCTCTTGTTGTCAATAAATATCTGAGGTGGAAAATTAAGTGTTGGTCCCCGAAAGTGAATGCCAGGGACTCCCATAGACAACCACCGGCTCAAAATAAGCACTGGACTCAGCCCAAATAATTAAACAAGTCTTTTCAGAAATTCAAATTCATAGTGAGGTTGATACATTTTCTGCATCTAACAACACTACTGACAGCCTTTGGTCACACTTTTGTTTGATATTCAACTTTATTTATTTTTATTAACAGTGGTGCAGACTTCTCAGAAAGCACTACAAGGTACATTTCGATTACAGTTCATGATGCCCACATGGCATCAATTGTGAGTCAATGACAACTACTTAGTAATGTAGGACACAGGGAACACAGGCATCACCCTCACACATGCTCCAACCCACATGGTCCAGCCATTTACCCCAAACTCATTCATGCTTTGATAGACAGCCTCTTTCTTCATACACATGTTTCTCCTACACTGCACTCCAATTGAGTCCCTTGTACCACTGTGTCAGGGTAGGGGACCTGGGGCTTTTCCATTTGACTGCAATTACACAGTTGGATACCATAGCAGTGGTGCCCAGGAACATCTTGTCTGCCCGGGAACCCCTGGAACCCTCAAATACCACTGCAGAAGGACCAATGGAGCGCCTGGGACCTCCCATTTCAGGACATGAGTGAGCACCTTCACTCTATCCGTCCAGTAGTTGTGGATTACAGTACAGGACCATACCATATGGTAAAAGTCAGATGGAGATTCTGAGCATTTAGGGCAGTCAGGGATGGGGAAAAACCTGCTCATTGCAGTCTGATGAGAGTAAGGTAGGTGCAGTGTAGATAGTAAGTTTGTATTAATTTCAATTTGGGATATGGTTATGACCCAGTGGACCATAAAGGCGTCAGACCAATCATCTTCCTCCAAAGAGCTCAACCATCGCTCCCAGCACTTTCTAAGAAGTTCAACGGTTGTGGAGACATTCATAGTGAGGGTGCGGTAGATCTGTGATATTACACCCTTCCCCTTTGCACCCATCAGGACTTTGGCCTCTTCTGGGTGGAACTCTGGTATAGGTCCCTCACAGGGAACATGGGCGATAAGTGAGTGTCAGAGTTGGAAGTATTTGTAAAATTGTGTGGATTGCAAGCAGTAGCCATCTTGTAACTCATGAAAGGTACGTAAGTGAGACCCAGAGAAGATATCCCCTAACTTTGTGATGCCAATGAGGTCCCATTCCTGGAAGCCCTCCAGTGTAGCCACCTCCCTCAACCAGGTACCGTTCAACAGTGGAGCTTGGAGTGTAAGTCTACCTTCCTAATGTGTTTGTGAGAAAAATCATCCAAATCACCACTGAGAGGGTGATAGGTATCAGGGAGCCATATAGCATTCCCATGATTTTGGGAAAACCCATGAATGTGAGCTCCAGTTGATAGGTTGGGTCTGTCCAGCCCTTAGAGAAACAGTCATTGATTACTAGGAGCTGGGCCCCAGACAATAAAGGTTGGTCGCTCGTAGGCCCCGTCATAGGGATCATGTTGCCAATGGACCAGAACCAAGCGGGGCCTAGAGTTGCTCTAAAGAAACATAGTTGCAAGCTTATCTAGGACCTGGAACCAGTGATGTGGCAAGTGGATTGGGAAGTTCTGAAAGACATATAGGAATCTAGGAAGTATCATTATTTTATATGGGGCTGTCCTCCCCAATACATTCAACGGGAGTGATTGCCAGCAGAAGTCTTCCTTTGCTTTTCTGGTCAAGGGGTTAAGGTTGAGGGACCAGGTGAGCTCTGGAAGGAGTGCCACCCAAATCCCTAGATATTGGAAACTGAGGTGCGGGAAAGCAATTTAAGATTGCAATGCCATGCAATCACAGGTCTCATTCAATGGTACCAAAACCGATTTGGCTGGGTTTACCTGCAAACCCGATGCTTCATCAAAGAGTTGGAAGCCCCGGAGCCAACAAGGCCAGACAAAAATAGTGAGCACATGATCCATATAGAGCAATATACGGTTTTCCTGAGTGTCATCCCAGCAGCAGCCTGTATCTGAGTCGAGCCAACTGTTTGATTGCCAGGGCAAAGAAAAGGGGAGGCGGGGGCAGCCCATTCTCGTCCCTTGCCTAATGGGAAAGGTGTCTGATGGGATTCTATTGGCCTGAACTCAAGCTGCAGGATTGGAGCAGAGAACACCGATGGGTCCATGAAAATGCAGCCCAAATCCTGTTCTGAACAGAACTGGCTCCAAATATCCTCAGCCCACCGAATCAAAGCCCTTTTTAAAGTCTATAAGCAGCAAGGCCAGGCTGGGTATTAGGAGGTGGCGGTGGGCTAGAGCAACGTGGAGCCATCAAAGGCAGTGCCTTGTGCTCCGGTGGCATAAAACCGCTTTCATCCGGGTGAATGAGTGTTTTAATTACCTGTCTTAGGCGGGTAGCCAGAATTGTGGCATTTCTCTTCACCTCAGTATTAATGAGTGGGATCAGATGGAAGTCAGAACAGGAAGCTGAAGTGTTCTGTGCCTGCAGAATGGCTCTGATCATAGCTATCTCTATGTCAGGGGGGAAGGCATAGTTCTTGGCTGCTTCTTGATATAAACATGAAGTTAAGGTGTCTGTAAATATAGAGTAGTATTCTGCAGGGAACCAATCGGGGCCCGGGATTTTTCCAGAAGCCACAGCCAATATAGCTGCTCCAACCTCATCTATCGATAGCAACTGATCTAATAGTGGTGACTCAGCCTGGGACAGTCTCAGGAGAGGCACCTCTTCCAGGAGGGAGATGTCCGATTCATGTTCCACTGGCATGGCCACAGTATCAAGGCGGCAGTAGTATTCCACAAATGTCTGCCAGTAAAGGAGTTAACTATTTTTGTCTCTCCACCCATAAACTCTGGCCGTAGAGCCTCTCCACATCTGTCTTGCCGCTTTGAATGACATGTGACGGATTTCCTTGCATGTGAACCTGAGCTGCCAGGGCACGTCACCTCGGCTGCCAAAGGTCATTCCTCTCTCAAGACGAAGTGCTTGGGCCTCCAGCCGGTAGAGATGCTGGGATTGTGTATGTACCTTACTTCTAAGGCAGTCCTTGGCATATTCCCTAATTGTGGCCCTGCCAGCAGCCCACAAGGTACCAGCCGACTGGACTAAGCCACTGTTGACCTGGAAGTAGGCTTGTCATTTCTTGCCAAGTGCTTGTCTATAGGCTTTGTCTTGGAGAAAACAGGTATTGAGTCACCACATGGAGTGAGGAGCACCAGTGGGGGATCTGGTATGCAGGAGGAGGGGACATGATCTGATATGGCAGGCAAGAGGATTTGGACATGGGTGACGTCACGGCAGTCTGAAGCAGGCATCAGTGTAAGATCTATGCAAGAATGATTGTGATGGGCTGCAAAGGTATGGGTGTTGGTGGTTCCATATCCTTCGTACATCGCCAAGACCAAGGGCAAAGGTCCAGTCCGAAAGGTGTTGACATTGAAGTAGCCCCTGATTACTGTCAGCCCCTCCGGAAGGTCTAATAATATGGTAGAGAGGTCACTAACGAGAGTATCTAGAGCTGCAGAAGGCACATAGGTAGAGATAAGGTTAATTGTACATCCTCCTCTAGTCCCTGTAAGGGCCAGGAATCAGCCTTGAGGGTCTCTGATTTCCTGTGTTACCATGAGTGGAAAGGAACGACGAAGAAGGATTGCCACTCCCAGGGAGCCCAGTGTGAACCCTGCATGATAAATTGTGTCCGATCCCTGGTGTGCCAAAAAGTGACAGTGGTTCCCCTTCAGATATGTCTCCTGAAGTAACAGGATGTTGGGGAGGAAGCAGAGGGAATATTTTAGGACTGCTGTGCGTCCCACTCTATCTCAGAGCCCATTGGCATTCCAGGAGAGTACCCGCATGGACTCTAAGTTAAGGTACGTAGAAGCCATAATGGTATGCAATGGAGAGAGTAGACAAGAGGGCTTGAGCTGCATGCCATAGTGTCATGTAACATCTAGGAGGAATGCTGGAGTATTTCTTAAATAGTATAGTGAGTGTTGAAGCGGGACTTGGTTGAGTGTTGTAAAGTGGAGAACTGTCCCTACAACCTGAATAAAAAATACAACACTGCAATTACTGTAACCCCCACAACAACAAAATCCCTCCCCTCACTTCGCCCATAGAAGCAGCTGTGGCCCCAAACGGGTTAACAAAGTTATAACACAGTTTGAACTTGGAAATGGAGTGGTAAACTCCTCCAAGCTGTAGGATCAGGACCCATGGTAACTTTATAGCTGGTAGATCATTGTCTATGCATGCCGTTGATGGGGGGATGTTGCCCCATCACAGTGTCAGGCTCCGTGTAAGGTTGGTGTTGTCTGCTAGGGCAGCTGGTGACATGGTGCATCATACCAGTAGGTCACCAAGTGTGACGTCCGGTGATCTGGGAGATAGAGAGGCAATATGATGGGGATGGGCTGGCCCTGGTTCATTGAAGGTGATGGCGGGCCACTTGCGTGAACAAGTGCTCTGTCCCTTCAGTATGGGGCCAGATCCTACCTGGGTGATCCATCTGGTCCCAAGATGGCAGTTGAAGTGCCATTTGTTGAATGGAGTGGTTGTTTCTCAGTGAGCCAAGTACAGACCGCTTCCGGAGTGTCAAAGAAGTGACTTTTATTGACGAAGACCACTTTGAGCCGGATCAGAAATTGCACTCTGTAAGGGAAATAGAGCGATTGGAGTTTCTGCTTGACCGCAGTATAGGTGCGATGCTGTGACTGTACCTCTTTTATGTAATCTGGGAAGATGAGCACTTTGTACACCTGGTAGGATGGTTTTGGGTGGGAGCGGACCTCCTGCAGCACATCATCTCTGTCTCTAAAGTTGAGGATGTGTGCAATTAGGTCTGCGGGGGCACCTGGAGGTGGCTTGGGCATCAAAGCCCTGTGTGCCCGCCCAACAGTAAACCATAGGTAAATCCAGTCTGTAGGCTTCCAGGATTTAATCCAAGTTTCTATGAAGGTTACCGCTTGTAAAGGTTCTGCCTCAGGTATTCCCACGAAGCATAGATTATTTGATCGGGAGCAGTTTTCTGCATCTTCTGCGTGGCAGTGGAGCTCAGCTGTGTGTGACAGTATTTTGGTGACTTGTGTTCTCAGTGAAGTAATATCGTCCTCCACCACAGGCAGGCGGGACTCTGCCATGGTAAACCTTGCTGTGCATTACATAGGTCCTTCCATATGAGAGCCATGTCAACACATACCTCTCCTATTTTGTTTTCACCAGAAGCTTGGGGGGGTGTGAATGGCTTGGAGGATGGTGGCTGTTAGAAATGGGCTCTTTGGTTGGCAGTCAGGTCATCCCCTGTCCAAGCAAGGACCCTCAGTCTAGTCAGGGTAAAGGAGAATCACACTCAGCTAACCCCCCACTCACCCTCTTGGTAGCTTGGCATGAGCAGGCAGGCTTAACTTCAGAGTGCAAGGTGTAAAATATTTATACCAACATACACAGTAACTTAATGAACACTACAAAAGGACACAACACTGGTTCAGAAAAATAGAAGATATTTATCGAAACAAAACAAGACCAAACCAACAAAAATCCAACATACACAAGTTAAGTTATTAATTTTAAAAGCAAGAGTCTTAAATCCTTAAGAACTCAGGTAAAACACTGTTAGCGTTGAAAAGTACCTGGGTAGCATCAAAATACCAAGCATGGGTGAATGTGCGTCAAACAATGTGAGCAGTGCAGCGATTTCTCACCCGCAAGCGTAACTGTGTGTCGTTTCTCCTTCTCCGGTCGGGTCGGCGTGCGTCGTTTTTCCTCCCTGGCTCTTGGGTCTGGGCAGGCATTGCATCGTTCTTCCGTGCCTAGCAAGGTTTGCATTGAAATTCCTGCTGCACGGTATCAGGAAAGCCACGCAATGTGGGTTGTAACGTTACCAGCCTCCGTCAGCACGTGTTGCGCATCGTTCTTCTAGCTACGTGCATCAATTTTCCAGTTGCGATTCCGGTGGTGCGTTGATTTCTGCCGCGAAGCTGGCAGCACCTCCTTTTTCAACCGCGTCTCGGAAGGTGCGTTGATATTTTCCCCGCACGGCGGTCTGTGCATGGATTTTCAGTCTTGGTCTGCTAGCTTCATCTTCCAAGGCCCCAGGAACTGGATAGGGTGGCACTTGGCAGGGTAGGAGTCTCAGCAGAGAGTCCAGGTGCTGGCAGGAGAAATCTTTGATGGCCCTGAGACTTCAACAACAGGAGGCAAGCTCAGGGCAAGCCCTTGGAGATTTCCTCACAAGCAGGAAGGCACACAAAGTACAGTCTTTGTCCTCCTGCACAGGCAGAAGCAGCAACTGCAGGAAAGCTCCACAAACCACAGTCTCAAGTAGGGCAGCACTTCTCCTCAGCTCTTCAGCTCTTGTCCAGGCAGAGGTTCCTCCAGAAGTGATCTAAAGTTTGTGGTTTTGGGTGCCCTTCTTATACCCATTTTGGCCTTTGAAGTAGGCTTACTTCAAAGGTAAGTCTCTCTTGTTGGTGAAATCCTGCCTTGCCCAGGGCAGGCCCCAGACACACACCAGGAGGTTGGAGACTGCATTGTGTGAGGGCAGGCACAGCCCTTTCAGCTGTAAGTGACCACTCCTCCCCTCCCTCCTAGCACAGATGGCTCATCAGGGTATGCAGGCTACACCCCAGCTCCCTTTGTGTCACTGTTTAGAGAGAGGTGCAAACAGCCCAACTGTCAAACTGACCCAGACAGGGAATCCACAAACAGGCAGAGTCACAGAGTGGTTTAAGCAAGAAAATGCCCACTTTCTAAAAGTGGCATTTTCAAACACACAATCTCAAAACCAACTTTACTAAAAGATATATTTTGAAATTGTGAGCTCAGAGACCCCAAACTACAAATGTCTATCTGCTCCCAAATGGAATCTACGCTTTAATTATTTTTAAAGGTAGCCCCCATGTTAACCTATGAGAGAGATAGACCTTGCAACAGTGAAAACCGAATTTGGCAGTAGTTCACTGTCAAGACATATAACACACATCAGTATATGTGCTACCTTAAACATACACTGCACCCTGGCCATGGGGCTACCTGGGGCCTACATTAGGGGAGTCTTACATGTAAGAAAATGGAAGGTTAAGGCCTGGAAAGTGGGCACACTTGCCAAGTCGAATTGGCAGTTTGAAACTGCACACACAGACACTGCAGTGGCAGGTCTGAGCCATTTTTACAGAGCTACTCATGTGGGTGGCACAACCAGTGCTGCAGGCCCACTAGTAGCATTTGATTTACAGGCCCTGGGCACCTTTAGTGCACTGTACTAGGGACTTACCAGTAAATCAAATATGCCAATCATGGAAAGCCAATTACATACACATTTTATACAGGAGCACTTGCACTTTAGCACTGGATAGCAGTGGTAAAGTGCCCAGAGTAACAAAAACAGCAAAAACAGAGTCCAGCACATATCAACAACCTGGGAAACAGAGGCAAAAAGTTAGGGGAGACCACGCCAAGGATGAAAAGTCTAACAGTGGCCAGGTCACCATTGGGTGCAGAAGGTTTGTAAGGAGTGGTACCTTTGGCATATTGATCTTTGCTAGTCTGTGAAGCCTATGGACAACTGGATTTTTCTTTGCCCATGGTTGCTGAGAGGTGAGTTGCCGCTCGAGAATATCTTGGGGGTCTGGCCCACTTACTGTTGTGGCACAGGAGCATGAGCAGCCAGACCTTAGAACCGACACCCTGTCCAGATAGAGACGTCAGGTGTATGACTTGGGTGACATCAGCTCACAAGGCATGCTGAAAATAGGGGAAGGAGACAAGGACCAAACCTCCGTGTTCAGGCAGTCTGCTTGTGGGGTCTAAGCAGACTGATCAACCCAATGAGACTGGTCTGGTAGTATATGGGTAGCGCTGCAGGTCATGGGCAATCGCGGTGATGGTGGGTGTCACCAGCTGGGCTGCCGATCCCTTGACTCATCGGTCAACCTCATATGGCCCAGGATGCAGCTCCACATGAGGTGCCGATGGAGCAGTGACCACAGAGTCATCTGAGTGGCGCAGCACGCTGTTTCTTCTGCCTTCATAGTGTATGGTGTGAGAAAGTGTGCCCCTCCGAAATAGTATTCTCGGGGGGCCCACGGGGTGCCAGGAGGATGACAATATCAGGAGTTCCTATAAGGCAAAGGGCCCTCTCGCAGATATGTACGGGCTACAGTGGCGCTCAAGGGCCTACACCTTGGGTATGAATCATATAGGTGGCGTCCCCAACATGGAAACAATAGTTCAGCAACCTTCCAAGGTTTGAAATCATGTCACTGAGTATTCCAGGGTACCTCAGCAAAGCACAGGTCAGTCAGGTGGGCCGCGATTGGAAGCCAGGGACCTTAGTGGCTGGGAAGAGTAGGAGTCTCAGCAGAGAGTCCAGGTGCTGGCAGGAGAAATCTTTGATGGCCCTGAGACTTCAACAATAGGAGGCAAGCTCAGGGCAAGCCCTTGGAGATTTCCTCACAAGCAGGAAGGCACACAAAGTACAGTCTTTGTCCTCCTGCACAGGCAGAAGCAGCAACTGCAGGAAAGCTCCACAAACCACAGTCTCAAGTAGGGCAGCACTTCTCCTCAGCTCTTCAGCTCTTGTCCAGGCAGAGGTTCCTCCAGAAGTGATCTAAAGTTTGTGGTTTTGGGTGCCCTTCTTATACCCATTTTGGCCTTTGAAGTAGGCTTACTTCAAAGGTAAGTCTCTCTTGTTGGTGAAATCCTGCCTTGCCCAGGGCAGGCCCCAGACACACACCAGGAGGTTGGAGACTGCATTGTGTGAGGGCAGGCACAGCCCTTTCAGCTGTAAGTGACCACTCCTCCCCTCCCTCCTAGCACAGATGGCTCATCAGGGTATGCAGGCTACACCCCAGCTCCCTTTGTGTCACTGTTTAGAGAGAGGTGCAAACAGCCCAACTGTCAAACTGACCCAGACAGGGAATCCACAAACAGGCAGAGTCACAGAGTGGTTTAAGCAAGAAAATGCCCACTTTCTAAAAGTGGCATTTTCAAACACACAATCTCAAAACCAACTTTACTAAAAGATATATTTTGAAATTGTGAGCTCAGAGACCCCAAACTACACATGTCTATCTGCTCCCAAATGGAATCTACGCTTTAATTATTTTTAAAGGTAGCCCCCATGTTAACCTAGGAGAGAGATAGTCCTTGCAACAGTGAAAACCGAATTTGGCAGTAGTTCACTGTCAAGACATATAACACACATCAGTATATGTGCTACCTTAAACATACACTGCACCCTGGCCATGGGGCTACCTGGGGCCTACATTAGGGGAGTCTTACATGTAAGAAAATGGAAGGTTAAGGCCTGGAAAGTGGGCACACTTGCCAAGTCGAATTGGCAGTTTGAAACTGCACACACAGACACTGCAGTGGCAGGTCTGAGACATTTTTACAGAGCTACTCATGTGGGTGGCACAACCAGTGCTGCAGGCCCACTAGTAGCATTTGATTTACAGGCCCTGGGCACCTCTAGTGCACTGTACTAGGGACTTACCAGTAAATCAAATATGCCAATCATGGAAAGCCAATTACATACACATTTTATACAGGAGCACTTGCACTTTAGCACTGGATAGCAGTGGTAAAGTGCCCAGAGTAACAAAAACAGCAAAAACAGAGTCCAGCACATATCAACAACCTGGGAAACAGAGGCAAAAAGTTAGGGGAGACCACGCCAAGGATGAAAAGTCTAACAGTGGCCAGGTCACCATTGGGTGCAGAAGGTTTGTAAGGAGTGGTACCTTTGGCATATTGATCTTTGCTAGTCTGTGAAGCCTTTGGACAACTGGATTTTTCTTTGCCCATGGTTGCTGAGAGGTGAGTTGCCGCTCAAGAATATCTTGGGGGTCTGGCCCACTTACTGTTGTGGCACAGGAGCATGAGCAGCCAGACCTTAGAACCGACACCCTGTCCAGATAGAGACGTCAGGTGTATGACTTGGGTGACATCAGCTCACAAGGCATGCTGAAAATAGGGGAAGGAGACAAGGACCAAACCTCCGTGTTCAGGCAGTCTGCTTGTGGGGTCTAAGCAGACTGATCAACCCAATGAGACTGGTCTGGTAGTATATGGGTAGCGCTGCAGGTCATGGGCAATCGCGGTGATGGTGGGTGTCACCAGCTGGGCTGCCGATCCCTTGACTCATCGGTCAACCTCATATGGCCCAGGATGCAGCTCCACATGAGGTGCCGATGGAGCAGTGACCACAGAGTCATCTGAGTGGCGCAGCACGCTGTTTCTTCTGCCTTCATAGTGTATGGTGTGAGAAAGTGTGCCCCTCCGAAATAGTATTCTCGGGGGGCCCACGGGGTGCCAGGAGGATGACAATATCAGGAGTTCCTATAAGGCAAAGGGCCCTCTCGCAGATATGTACGGGCTACAGTGGCGCTCAAGGGCCTACACCTTGGGTATGAATCATATAGGTGGCGTCCCCAACATGGAAACAATAGTTCAGCAACCTTCCAAGGTTTGAAATCATGTCACTGAGTATTCCAGGGTACCTCAGCAAAGCACAGGTCAGTCAGGTGGGCCGCGATTGGAAGCCAGGGACCTTAGTGGCTGGGAAGAGCTCTCCTTATTGTGACCACGCAACACAGAAATCACAGCATGGAGAGGGGGCTTAGGCTTCAGCACAGTTTTTCCTAGGGTCATCTCCAGGGCACCATAGAGCGTGGTTCTGGAGCCCCAACACAGGAGCAAGAGCCGGCTGGTGCGTGCCAGAAATTCCATCCTCTTCCCACATGAGCCGCGGGGCTTCATGTCAGCAGGCACCAGGCGGGTCAACTCAGGGCTGTAGGCCCAGTTGTCAATGATTGCTACAGCTGGGATGGCACGACCCCCGTGCCGGATCCTGCTGCGGTGCACATGAGTAAGGAGCAGCTCACCCACATTGCAGCGAGAGCCGCAGCGGTCGCTGCACTTGACAGGAGAGGCCCCAGAGCTGAGGGCAATCCCCAAGGGAAGACTCACCTTATGGGTCTGTACAGTGCCGCCACTCCAGATGGCGAGATGGTCAAAACTGCATTAGGTGTCCTCTCACAGGGTTGTGAGCCCAGCCAGTCAACCCTGCCAGTTATCGGGTCAGCAGGTGTTCCGCTATCCCATGTCACAGGGGGCCTCAACCTGAGTGTTCCACAGCGCCCGGTGAGGAGGGAACTCTCCTTCAGGCCATCACCATCTTGTGGCCCAGTTATGGGCAATCAAGGTGGTCGCCAGATGCCAGGATCATGGGAGCCTGCTCTCAGGACCTCCAGGCTGCAGTAGGCAGCTGTAAGGGGTCCGAAATTTTGCGTGGATGAGAACTGGTGATGGAGTGGTCCTGGGCACTCTTAAAGTGTGACTGCCATATTGACACCCATGACCACGCCAGCCTGGTCAAACTTTTAAACTTCAAATATAATCTACAATACCACCTTCAAAGAGTTAAACACATGAACATTCTTAGACTAAGCCAATTTGTAAGAAAGGAGTAGTTTGAGAATCTTTTGATTGACACTGCTTGCTACTTTGATTGTAATGAGCAAGTGCAAAACCTGATTTTATTGACCTGGTATCTTGTTTTGTCAGTTTTATGTGAGTTTTTTGTGGTCAGAAGTATATGAAATTGTTGTTTTGTTTTTTGCTTTTTATTTTCATTTCTGTTCATGTACCTTTAAAAAAAGGTCACATCACTCACTGAGGAGGACGAAACGTGTTAATTATGAACACTAGCAATGTGGCTCATAAGATCTATTAATGCAAACAAAGAGTCAGAGTATTCAATTGATAGATAGATAATTAATGACTGGAACCACGAAAAGAAACTTGCTTTTTTCAGTATATCAGTGAGGGTGTTCTTGGTGCATACACTGAGCTCAGTGAATTAAGAACCAGTTTATTTAGTCTGTTTGTATGTTTCCTTTAAGATTATTCACTGATCATCTTCTTCAAGTGTTATTTCAATAGCTTCAGTGAAAATTATGTTATAGTTTGCATTGTTCTGGTCTTCTTTGTATTGGCCTGTCAATTACTGGCACTCATTTTCTCTACAACCTTTAAACAACTGTCATGGGAGACTATCTGGTCCCACTGCTTTATTATTTAAGAGACTATCTAGTGTCTTACTAGCATATTGCACTGCAATTGGTTTACCTAGAGCCTGTCTTGCTTATAAGTCTCCTTCAGGACCATTATGCTCTGCACATATTTCTCCATTATTCTGTTTTTTTTTTTTAATAGTTTTTACAGATTTTAGAATCTGTAATTTATTCCACTCCCCCACCTCACTCCCACCGATTCTCAAACTCTCAATCTATTCATCTTCACTTTTTTCTCTTTCTGATGTTCCCCTTTTTTCTCTCTCTGTAATTTTCTCATGCATAGTCAACCCCCATTTAGGAGGCCATGGGGAGAGGGGGGCAGTTGAGCCACAGCCGTGGGGGTTGAGTCCTTTTACCACTGCTGTCTAAGAACCTGCCCTCATCTGGCTGTGCAAACTGGGCCAAGTGAAACTGTTTCCTCACTTGACTCTCAGTGGTAACGAGGGCGAGCTGTCACAGACTCAACAGAGAGGTCAGAATGGGGGTACTTATGCTCAGTAATAAACACCACTACCTCCCCATGAGAGCAGTAAGATCCATGTCAGCCCAGTGCTCTCTTCTACCTGTTTTGCAGGTAATTATACAATTATCTCATTGTACACCTAGCTAGTTTTCCTTGGTGTTACATCTCACAGATTGCTAAAAATTAATTCGATGCATCCAATAAATGCCTCAGGGCTATAGAAGCCGTATTACGAGTCCATTATATCCTATGGAACTCGTAATACGGCTGGTGGTATATCCATCACTTTACCGTAACTTTTGGGACGGATTAACACCTCCTCCAAATTTGTAATAACCCCCATAGTCTTGTCCCTGTGCGGTTTGTGTACCATTCAGGAGATTTTGTCAAAGTTATTATTTTGTATGCAAATGCACGCTCAGCTTAGGCATTCATTGTTGACATTTCTGAACTCCTCATTAGGAGTCTCTTTCATCAGAGCTGCATAGGAGTGCACAGATACATTACTATTATGAATGATCTTCTTGCATTTTAGGCAGTATCTGCAATTAAACAATCAAGACATTCTTAGCGATAACAGTAACTTACATCACCTTAAAACATGTGCTATAAAACATATACATTTCGTTATCCTACATCCCTATCTCCAGTAAAGTTCATTGAATGCCATTTCATTACCAACAGGTAATCATAACCATCTTATTTATGAAAATACATTCTAAGATGGGGATGGTGCTGTCTACAGAGACATACATGGACAGGCCACTCTTCAGCTTCTTTTTTCTCTCCCTTTCTCTTCTGTCCCCAGAATCTGTGTTCAGAGCTGCGCACAAGGACCTGAGCATATAAGCTTGATCCCTCTTCCAGCCACTCAAATATTTCCATCGATGTACCTGAAATGACCATGCTCGGATTGATCCTGAACATGGAGCTGTGTGCCACTGTTTCCTCAAAGATACCACTATGTCAAGCCCTGCTGAAGCTTTCTTAGCCACCCCGAATGAAACTGCTGCCAGCTGTGCCTATGTGGAAGCCCTCTGACGCCCCAAGTAGTCCAGAGATGCAGAAAGAGAGGGCAAAGAACACTGCTCTGCGTCATGGCAGAGACCCAAGGAGGGTTGCTAATGCGCGCCTGTAAATTAGTGATGACTTCACCTTTCTTCACTTTGTGAGGCCCTCGCACCTGCCCTTTCCCACTACTCATTGGGCCTTTGCAGTATGGCATGAGCACAATCTCATTATCACGCTTAGAGGACGTGGTGTAAGTAGAAGTGTCAGAAAAAGTGGCCTGGTATTGGAAGAAGAGTCGCTTGACCCCTCCGTGGTCAGCAGTGGTGAAGCACTTCGTTGGGTTCCTGCTTCCCAGGTACAGAAGCATGAGATAGCCCTCAATGGCCTTTGAACCCTGGACCGACACTCCAATTCCCCCCTGTGGCTAGACCCTATATTGGCCTCCTTTATTAATAAGATCTGACCCCGGTGGATGTGTGCAGCTCCTTTTCGTTAGTTACATGGAAGTCTTAAAGTATTCGGCAAACCCTTAACATAGACTAGGACCCTACTCATGGTTCCCAGCCCTATAACTCTTTACAGCGAACACGGAGGCACTCAGAGCAAGATGACTGGTTTCTTCCAAACAGGTTGCATAATTTACAATGACCCTAATCTAATGTTATGTGGTTTTTTTTACACATAAAGCACTTTATTGCCTATGTGGCTAAATATGTATATTATACGTAATACCAATGAAATTTAAATAAACAAACTGTATGTTTATTGTATGTTACCTATTAATCGCAATTGTAGTGATTAGTAACAGCCTGTTAGGAAGACCATTGCATTCTTAAAATAATTTCGAAGCGCACAGCACGAGCATCCAGTTAGTGATTACAGAAACTGTGTACATTGTATGTAGCGTGGCAGTACGGTATTGCAACTGTATTTCTTTGCGATACATGGATACAGTTTTATACCTAAGGTGTTAGTAACATTTTAAATGCAATATAACTCTGTCTGTAAATTGTACAGTCTGCACCTTTTGTAGCTCTACCGTTCTGCAGCTAGTCTCAATAGTCACACCACTTCCTCTGAGTCAGGCCTAGAATGCTCAACCAAGCAACGCTGGTGAATCAAGGAGGCTGGGGCGCCGCCTTCCTGTCACACACTGAGTATCAGGATCTGCAGTGTGTGGGGAAATCCTTGCAGTCGTCTCTGTGATATTGCCAAGAAATCCCACCACTGGAAGGGTCTGGAACACCATCTGACCACTATGTACAGTTGGTGTAACCGGCCTTCTATCTGATCCTGTGCACCCTCAACAGTTAAGCAACAGCACTGCTGTAAGAGCAATCCAGCTCCACTTCCTACAACGTATGACTGTACGTCTGTATACCATTGGATTTGTCCGCCCTGTGCTATATAGATTCTCAGTCGTAAGTATGTAGCTGAGAATCAGCATGGTACCAGAATACCTTAACCAAAATAATGATTTTCTTTCATACAGCCATGTGAATCTACTTGCAAGGGGCAGGATAGGAACATTAAAGGATGTGAAATGTGAAAGTAATGATAGATGCTTTATACAGTTCGGAAAGTTGTTGGTTGTGTTGAATTATCACCAGATTTTTTTAGAGCATTTTTTTATTATTTTCATATAGGTCACAAAAGGAAAAAGAATACAGCAACCTCTAATCTTTGCATGTGTGATTCTATGTGCCCGAGCTTCAGACCAATATACAAAAAATCAGTTCTGACAATGAACTTAAATTGTGCGCCATTGATGTGATATGTGACAGTCAGCTATTTCAATACAGCATATGCAGTTTTTTTTATTATGGGTAATGCTTACTGCACCTTAGACACATTTTGGTGAAATTATGCTTTAAAAGAACTATTTTGCCTCCATTATTTGAAAGTTGTTTTACAGTGAGTAAACAATCAGTACTGTAAAAAGATCCAAATTGTAGCTAATTTACATGGAAAATCTTCTGTAAAATGCCCTATTTGGCCCTGCTTTTTCCTTCATTTTCATGGGGCTAGCCCACTGAATGACCAAGTTGGTAGTCAGACTAACTCACTTTTTTCATTCATTCTGTGCATTTTGAGGAAGGTAGTTACACCCCTTTGCGCTACTCTTTTACATTTGACAGTCATCAGCAATGATTATATCCCATCTACAGACTCAGTGGTGTAACGAAACTGGAGGGGTCCCCCTGCAAAGAACAAGGAGAGCCCCGGCTCCAGGCTCACTTAGGAGCTCTAAGACAAGGCTGCTGTGCTGAGGGGGACCCTTGTAGTTTAGGGCTCATGCACCATGGGGGCTGCGAGGGCCTTTGTTATGCCACTGTTCAGACTCATGGACTAGAGCAGTAGTTCTTAACCTGTAGTCCGGGGACCCCCTGAGTCTGTGACACATTCTCATAGAGTTTGCAGGCCCACAGGTCTTCAGTACCTAGCCCAAGCCATCTCCCACCACTGAAGGCAATAGGATCGGCTGGATACGAGATGCACCTGCACACACATCAGACAAGAACTGTGAATGACAGTGCAGGTGTGGCAGGATTAAAAAAAGGGGAAACAACAGGCCAGTAACTACACAGTTTAATGTGTAAGCTACTGGGTGATCGGCGTTTGTTTTATTATCTGCACTGCTGACGTTATTGACACCAAGCCCTTCACGAAAGGGGCAAATCTGTTCCCTCTCCAGATCTGGCAATGCCATCTCACCCACATTGAGAAGAGCTGTTCCTGTGCCTCCTATATGTTGCTTTGAGACTGAACAGAGCTCACATGGGCAGTTAAGGATGGGCCATTAGGAAAAAACGTTGCTAACTCGCATGGTGTGCTACTGTGACCCTCATCCTCCTCAATAAGCCTCTTGTTTTGCACAAGTGGTTGTGATCTTTTTTTAAACTTTGGCATGGCACAGTTCAGCTGTAAAATATAGGCATGCGTAAAGCCAATAGGTCTCGCCTTTAGAAGCTATTGGTTTTGCCAATGCTTTTAACAGTGTAAGATTGTATATGCTTTGAATATTGTACATAAGTAAACGCTTAAGAGTCAGTGGGCCATCATAGTATTCAGACTACATGATCATTCAATCTTTGATCTCCAGGGCCCACATAATGATGGTCACATATGAACCTTTTGTAATTAAACAATTCTAATTAGTGCTCTTTAGAGAAGGACAATTGAGAGCCTGAAGCCCCCAGCCCTCACTGTGACATCCCAGGCCAAAAATTATAGGTTCTGCACTATTAGAAGTGGAGTTGCTGTATTTGTTCCCCAGCGAAGTTGATCCAAAAGTCATGACGGTTATTTGTCCCTGGCAAAGCTGAACTAAGGGGCATATTTATACTCTGTTTGCGTCGGATTTGCATCGTTTTTTTTTACGCAAATCCGACGCAAAGCTAACTCCATATTTATACTTTGGGGCATATTTATACTCTGTTTGCGTCGGATTTGCGTCGTTTTTTTTACGCAAATCCGACGCAAAGCTAACTCCATATTTATACCTTGACTCTAGACCCGTCTAGCATAAAAATTCTTGGAGTTTGCGTCATTTTTTAGCGTGGACACCTACCTTGCGTTAATGAGATGCAGGGTAGGCGTTTCCACGCGAAAAATGACTCTAAGGCATTTGCGCCTTATTTAAACTTCCATGCAAAAATGACGCACAGGAGGGGGCTGGCCTTAAAAGATGACGCGCAGCCGTATTTGCGTCATTTTTTAACGACCGGTCAGGGCAGGCGTTAAGGGATCTGTGGGCTCGGAAGGAGCCCAGAGGGGCCCTCCCATGCCCCAGGGACATCCCCTGCCACCCTCGCCCACTCCTGCAGGACACCCATGGATGGGGGGACCCATCTCAGGTAAGTACAGGTAAGTAGAGGTAAGTATTTTTTTAATATATTTTTAAGTGGCATAGGGGGGCCTAACTTGGGCCCCCCTACATGCCACTGTGCCCAATGGCCATGCCCAGGGGACAGGAGTCCCCTGGGCATGGCCATTGGGCAGTGGGGCATGACTCCTGTCTTTGCTAAGACAGGAGTCATTTCCATGGTGGTTGTGCGTCATAAAATGACGCGAGTCAGGTTAGCGTCAATATTTTTGACTCTAACCTGACTTGCACCATTTTTTGATGCACAACCCCCATTATTCCCTATGCCAGCGCTGCCTGGTTCGCGTCATTTCTTTTTACGCTCACCAGGCAGCAGCGCCGGCAAGCGTCATCCCATAAATATGACGCCCGGCTGGCGCGTTGGAATGGGGTTAGCCCGCGTTAAATTTTTTTCAGTTGTGAAATAATACAATATTTTGAAAGGTCAGTTTATGGTGTGAACTTATTTGTGTATTTTTTGCGTAATACTGTTTTAAAGCTCAAATAATATGAATTGGTTGGGGAGCCCCGGTTTTCAGTAATGATTCACTGGGGCTCCTCAGAAGTCAAATGGTTAAGAACTGTTGTACTAGAGAATGAATCTATGCAGCAGAGGCACACAGGAGCAGCAGGAGCCAACTATCTATGCATGCAACCCGGATATTAGCAGTTCTTTCTTGTCTTGGCCCAGCTATGCCTGAATGCTGCCCATGGGCCACTACAAAGCAAAATTCAGTCCATAAACAAGAATATGATACATAAAGTGTACGAGTCAACAATTGCCCTCTGCCATGGCAATCATGAGCAAAACTCAAATGTCAAGGCACTAAAAACTGGCCGATACACACTGCTAAACCAAAACTGCCCCCTTTGCCTGCTAATACTGACACAAAAAATCCAGGGCTAAAAATGTCACACTTAAGGTCCTTAAATATTGTGGAACCAAAGCCATGCTCTGTAATGTGCACTCAGCAATTGTGCATAGAAGTGAAATATACACATGTTATTTGAACAATATAACCTGGACTTACTTCAAAGGAAACCTGATTGTCTTCTCCAAGAAACCCTGTTTTAGATTAATTGATCCCAGGAGGGTTTAAAATAATATCAGATGATCGGAAATACAAGCGTGGGGGAGGAGACACCATGCCTTTGGAAAAACAGAGTTCCCTAAACTGTCTTTGTTATGACAATCTTGTTCTAATTTTCGGTACAGATCATTTTCAGATATAGTTAAGTTCAACTTTTTGCCTCCCTCAATCATTAATAGATTTTCTTGAAAGGTTTTCTGAGGCGATAAGTCTTTCATGTCTTCTGAAATACACTATGATTTCATTAGGTGTTTTGAACGTGTGACATGAAGGGCCTACTGAATTGTAACCCTTTCCTTGATAGCATCCCGGCCCCCAGGCACCCCACCCTCCACCCCAGCACTGAGCCATTTTGATGTTTAGGGCATTTTGTGGTTCAGCCTTCTTAACCGTCTCTCCGCATATGATATCTAGGGCAAGTTGCCTCCTTTTTTTCCACTGCTCCTGATTCGTGGGTTCCTTTGGAGGTAACAAGAAAAATAGGCAAAGTGTAACTTTTTTTAAAATACATTTTTTTTAAATGTGCTAAGCAAGAAAGAATATGTTTGTTTTTTTCTAAAATGTCACCAACAAACGGTTTGCTGTGTTAACATCACCCTCTTCCCAGCTAGCTTTTGGGAGAAAAACAACTTATTTTGCCCTTTTGTGGTTTCAATCTACTTGCATGTTGTGGTGGAAACAATCATGAAATTCATGGATGAACTGAAAGCTATACATTTATGAAAAACAGAAAACATTCAGGTTTTAGCAAGGGGTAATTTATGTAGATTGGACAAAATTTTCTCAAAGTAACTATTCTTTGAAATAAAAAATACTGAAATTAAGCAGGAAGATATAGTAATTGCTGCCATTTTCCTCTCTAATTTTCCAGTTTTCGAATGGTCGATTTACAAACAGAAACTACTGTTACATCTGTCAGATACTTCTAGTTGCAGCAATATGTAGTCTTTGTTGTTTGTTTAAAAACATACAGTACTCAGAACTGAGCTACAGACTATAATGACTTTTCATTCTATAACAACCATGTAGCAATTCATATGTTAAAATATAATGAGAGGAAAATGGGTATGGAGGAAACCTATGTATTTTTGAAGTATGCATAAGATACTGACTTTGTGAACTGTGGTCATTTGTACACCTCTGAAAGTGGGGCACCCGTACTAAAATGTGGTGCCGAAGGCATTTTTGCAAAATATGTTATTTCTTGCACACTGGCTTACATTTGGAAGCCAAACATTGAGAGAAATCCAATAAGTAATAACAAATGTTTGTACTATTCTGTTTTTCCAAACTTCTCCCAATAAAAATGGTGGCCAACTTGTGTGGCTCGGCCTAGTGCCTGCGACAAGAAAGGCCCCAAAAACACAACATGGAGATATCAAAATCAACACTTTTTGTCGATCTGGGTAGCTGTGGAATTAAGGCCCTGATTTGGCTGCCGCTCTGGAAAACCTACCAGGCCTAGACATTTCTGAAAACTAGACATCCAATGGCGACCAAGGTGGAGTGACTTTTGTGGATCACACTAACATTTTAATTCATAATGTCCTGCAAACCTCAATCTTTAACTAAAATCGTCATTTTCTACATATGTCTGTGAGAAAATGTTCCAGAATCTGTGAAAATTCAGATAAAACCATTACTCTGTTTGTGTGCTTGGGCCTTGTGCTGCTGACAGGACTGGCCCAAACGTGGAGAAATCCTTCTAGGGGCGTGTCCCCTGAACATCGAATCATGAAAATCAATGAGACAGAATATCAAAGACAGAATATTGAAAATAAAATATCGTTAGGTAAGTAAGCCTAGAGTTTGGATACCTAATTCCTCAAATATGTACCTTTAGGATTAGTAAATCTGTAGTTCCCTACATGCACTTACCTTTCAATAAGTTTTTCCCTTCATATTCTGTCCTTAATATTAGTATGTTGCCATATTGTTGGTGTTGATATTCAGTTCTACGATCCCCTTTGGCAATTGGTCATGCATGTTCTCACATTTCAGAGGGAAAGTTTCACAATATTCCGAATCCACAACATGTGAAACCCCTACACTTCTGATGAAAAAGTAGCTCAAGTGGCTAGCTTGGCCTAATGTCTGTGATAGCAAAGGCCCCAAAATGTGATGTGAAGACATCAAGAAGCTCAGTCATAAAAGAGCTGGAACACACTGTATTTAGTCAAGCTGAGTGTTCCGACAGTTTACCCTTGGATATATGACATCTAGACAATGCTGTATTCTCAAGATTTATTTTCCTATATATTCCATATATGTCTTAGAATGAAAAATGCAGGATCACCCCCAAACATTTTGCCGTCATCTTTCCTGTTTTCTGAACCTGTTTTTGTTGGCTTTTATGACTCTGTGCACTTTACCACTGCTGGCCTGTGCTAAAGTGATTGTGCTCTCTCCCTAAAACATGGTAGAATTGGCTTCCACCTGATTGGTACATTTAATTTACCTGTAAGTCCCTCGTATATGGTACCACAAGTACCCAAGTTCTGTAAAGTAAATTCTTCTAGTGGACAGCAGCACTCATTGTGCCACTCACTAAAAGTAGCCTTTTAAAGCATGTCTCAGGCCTGCCTTAGCAGCCTGTAGTGCAGTTTTAAACTGCCATTCAACCTGGCAAATAAACCTTTTTGGTAAACAATCTACAACGAATGAGGCAGGGTGCATTCTATTTAAATGATACAACCTGTTTTTTTATATTTTACATTTCCAGGTAGTAAACCTCTGACATTTGCTTCTCACTACTTTAAGGCCAATCTCTCTCATTGGATAACATTGAGTTACCTTATTACAGTTAATAAATGCTAATGTTTGACAGGCAGATATAACATGTTTGACCTCACATGAATTGTAATTTAAGATCCTCCTTAATAGTAAAGTCGGATTTTAGATAACAAATTTGAAAATGTCATGTTTATAAAGTTGGCATTTATCTGCCCTAAACTTTCTGAGGCCTTCTATGAGTTTCCAGCTGCTTGGGCCTCCTAATTGCTCCCCGATCAGGAATATGTATTGGGCCTAGTCAGTTGTTGTGGGTACACTATTACATCCAAGAGCTCGATTACTGTAAGGTGCTGTTGCTTGCAACATTCAGACTTATTTCGGTATATTCATTACATCCTCGAACATAAAGTTTGCAATAACCAATGCTTGTTAAATGTCTCTTTTATCATAACCAATGCTTGATGATTATGCACATAGTATTCCACCTGCTCCAACTGTAACTACTAAAACATGTGCTCTTCGCAATGTGATCAGTATTGAACATGTGCCACAATCAAGAGGATAATTGCTAATTTCCTTAACAAGCAACCAACTGCCTTTTCACCTGCCCCAACTGTAGTGCCAAAACATATGCTCTTCACATTGTGATCTGTATTGAATATGTTCCACAATCAGAAGGATAATTGCTAATTTCGTTAACAAGCGTTCAACTGCCAAAAAAGCACATGTGCACATTTGACCATTTAAGGATACTTGTGAGTCTGAGGCCTTGCTTGGCTTCGTACCTATTGCTCTGTTCACCTGTTTCCAGTCAAGTCAAGTTCCTTGTCCTCCAGCCTGCCTCCAGTGGAGTTCCAGTGCAAGTCAACTTCCTTGTTCTCCAGCCTGCCTCCAGTCAAGTTCTAGAGTTCCTCGTTCTCTGACCAGCTTCCAGTTGAGTTCCAGTATTTCTCGGACTCCGGACAGCCTCCAGTTGAGTTCCGGCGAGCCTCCCAGCATTTCTTGGCCTCCAGACAGCCTCCAGTCGAGTTCTGGCAAGCCTCTCCTTCTGGTCAGCTTCCTGTGGTGTCCCATCTCTCCTCTTCCATCTTCTGCCGACAATCCCATATTTCCTGTTAAAGAGAGAAAATAAGAAAGATGAAAAACCCAGTTTGGCTTCTCATTAAATTTTCAAGCAAGTAACTTCATTTCAAGGTAAAGAAAGATTATTCGCTTAAATGAAACAAAAAAGAGCTTTGTCTTTTAAATAATTTATGACAATAAGAACTAGCGTGATTTATCGTTTGAGTGGGAATCCAAGATACCACTAAACAGACATTAAGGAAAGCTGTTTTTCCTGTAACAAATGCTCCCCTGAGATTTAGGAGATTGGAAATAGAGCAAGCTTATAAAAACTATTATTGGTAAGAGACTACGCCAGAACACAAAGAAGTACTTTAGTCAAGTTGATTGTTTTTGAGTTTGGACACTGCTTCAGAGACTACTATAGTAAAAAGAAGAAGAGACTTGTTCAGCCTTATAGAAACGTATGCACAATGTGTCAACAATAACTGGCATTATGCAATGTACAATAGTTTATGCAAGAGCAATGTATTAATGAAGTAATTCTTTTGCAACCCAGAATCCCAAAAACCAAGAACCCAGTATTTTGAGAAATCAGAAGTCCTGGCACCCAACATGACACGCAGTCCAGGGTCCAGCAGTCCAATTCTGCAGTACACAAAGCAGAATTTGGTATTTTCTCTTTTTCTCTTCCCCATACCCTCTTCCCCTTGAGGACTTGTGAGACGGCAATGTACTCTTCATCGCGGTCACGTTAGTCCTCATAGGGATTGGGGAATTGTCATTGCCCTATCCAAATGCCTGGAATTCAGGAATTCCGGTGACTGGCTCGCACAGAACAACAGTGAACAATAGGAGACTAGGTGAGGCCAGTATGGGCCATCCTACCACAGTGGTTGAGGGCAGAGAGCTGGCTAAAGAGCTCATTAAACCTTCTCATCCATTACAGATTTTGCAAGCCCAGTAAGATTAAAGGGAGGACCAAATGGTACACACCAGAACTAAGCAGCTTCAAAAAGAAGGAAAAAGAAGGGCGAGAGAATGGAGGAAAGCATACAAACACCTTGACAAAGACAGGTACAGAACAACAATAAAAAATTATGAAAATGCCATAAGAGAGGCCAAAATGGCTTCTTTTAAGGACAAAAAAAAACATGTCCCTATCTCTCACAAGGAACCGTTTAAGATAGTAAACAGCTTTATGAAAGTACCCCGAGCTCCAATGGTCCCCCTACATCAGAAGATCTATGTAATATTTTTGCAAGCTTCTTTCTTGAAAAAGTTAAAAAACATGATGAACCTTTTGCCTGCAGCCATTCCCCCCAGGGCAACTCCCCCAGTAATACCATGGACAGATCCCAGTCTGACTGCTTTTCCTGCATTCAATTATGAAACTAAGGCATCAACAATAAAATCAATAAAATCAGGCTCACCACTCGATCTGTTACCTCCTAACATTCTAATTAAGGCCGAAAGCTTCATCCTTCCTTTGCTAGTGGGCATTCTCAATCATTCCCTGGTAAATTACACTACCCCCAGCATGATAAACACACAATAGTAAAACCATTACTGAAAAAACCCATGGCCAATCACTCTCTGGCAGGAATATCCTTGCTGCCGGTTCCTAGTAAAACACCAGAAAAGTGTGTCAATGGACATCTATCCGGCCTCTTAGAAGTTAATGACATCCTCCACCCCACCCAAACAGGCTTTAGACCAGTTAGTAGCACTAAATTGGCCCTGCTAGTGCCCATAGAGGAACTTAAAGTAATCCTCGATTTAGGTGGCTCACCTGCCATGATAATGTAAGTTCGAACTGCTGTTTTCGAAACCGGCTCAGATCCGACCCTCATTTAGAGGATGAAGGATGTCGGTATTAGTGGAGATGCTATAATGTGGTTGGAAGTCCCACAGGGCTCTTCACTGAGCCCCACAATTTTAAATCTATATGTACTCCCCCTGGTAGAAATGTTTCACGCAAAAGGATTAGCCTTTGTGTCATATGCAGATGACACACAGATTATCATGGCCCTTACACCTGAAGTCAGTAGAACCTCCACCAAACTGTTTAAAAGAGGCCACAGACTGGATGGCTGCAAGCAGTCTGAAACTGAACAATAAAAAGATTGAAGTTCTTGTGGTAGTGAACAACCCCTCTGGGTGGACAGACCTATCTTGGCCTGAATATTCAGGAAAGAATCCTATGCCCATCCAGCAGTAAAATGCCTTTGCGTTTGGATAGATGACAAACTTATGATGGACGTACATCATCTGGCATGATCATGTTTCAGTATTCTGAGAATTCTCAGAAAAGTTCTACACCTACTGCCACCATCTACCAGGAGAGTGATCATACAGGGATTGATCTGCTCACCGCTGGATTATGGAAACTCGCTCTATAGAGGGAGTCCAAAATATGTTATTAAAAGACTTCAGGTGATACAGAATGCTGCAGCCAGAATTATGCATAAAATTCCCAAATTCCAGTCAACGAATCCAACCTTAGCAGCGCTGCACTGACTGACGGTTGAAAAGATAATCCATTTTAAGCCCCCCTATATTGCACATCAGATTATGCAGAGAAAAGGCCCTCCAATCATGTGGAAGTTAATCTCCTCCTATGTCCCAAGGAGATCTCTTCATTCCAGGGAACAAGGGCTCCTTATGGTACCTAAAGTATGCCAAAACTGTAGAACACTCCCTCAGAAGCTAGTTTTAGGAAGCTTCTCAAAACATATCTGCTCTAAAGCCCTGCACTAACCTAAACTACACTGAAGTATGCCGGCTGGTGTGGGTGTAAACCACGCTGGGAGCCCCGGTCAGGGTAGCCATGAATTCTACAAAAACATCTGAATTAAATAGAATAGAATATTGGATCTTCAGACCAACTCTTCAGTACACTCCTGGACCTGCAGAAGACAGCTGAAGGCCTTCCTTGAATTCCAGAGTACTGCTCTGCTGCTTGAGGCCTGCCTTATTTCTGAGGACTACCTTCCTGCATGAAGCATGTCTTGTTTCTCTTGAGGACTGCCCTTTTTCTTGAGGTCTGCCTTGTTTCTCAGAGGACTGCCCTGCTGATACCAGAGGACTTTCCTGCTGCTTGAGGTCTGCCTTGTTCTTCAGAGGACTGCCCTGCTGCTTGAGGCCTGTCTGGTTCTTCAGAGGGCTGACCTGCTGCTTTAAGGAGGGAAGACCATCTCCTTGGACCTAGGACTACCAGAGTGACTTCAAGGGTCATTTGGGTGACCTCATGCTCTGATCTACAGGGACACAACAGCTCCAGAGGCCTCCTTGCAACTGCCTATCTGACCTACTGCAACTAGCTCTGCCATACCTGCTACTGGACCAGCCTGTAATTGCAATTAGACCTGTCTGAGACCTGATGGCCTTTGCTTGAGTGCATTCCTAATCCCCATGAAGTGCCTCCCACGGTCCTGCACCCTTGGATGGCATCAATTGGCATCAGGGAAATCCTGACTTTTTGAACTCTGTGCACTGGACTTTGAGAAAGTAACTTTTTTAAGTATCCAGCCCAAACTCCATCGCTGTTGGTGTGAACTTGTGACTTTGTGGAGGTTTAGCACGATCTGATACCCACAGTTAGTGCTTTCTGCTTCTAAAATCTATTTTCACTTAAATCTTTAAAATTGCTTATCTTGGTTCTGCTGAATTGACTTTTGTAATGTTAGACTCATGTTAGTTATAAAAAGTGTTCTGTACTTTTTTGGATTTTGTGTGTGTTGTGTTTTCACTTTCTAACTGTTTGTGTGCTGCATAAAAACTTAACACAGTGCCCCTCAGTTAAGCCTGAGTGTTTTTGTGACAAGCTACCATGGTGTTAAGCACATTTCAATTTAGTAACTTTTGTGGAACTGCTAACGCGTCCTTCTATGTTAATTTATTACACATTAGGACTCGTTTTAGGCCAATGAATCTTGTGACCCAGTGGAGAGACACCGTAGGACGAGATAACTGATCAATATGTCAAGCAATATATCAATAATGTCATCAATATTTACCACCACAATGCACTTTACTTTGGATGAAGACATTAATCAAATTGTCGACTCAACCATGACCTTTCAGCCGTGAATAACCACACCTTTTGATAGAATTTTATGAATTTTATTCCCTATTGATTACAATCTACGAGCAGAAGGGTTAATCTCAATACCAAGAAGCATAAGAGCATAGTCACAATATGGCAACTGTGATAAGATTTAATTAATGCAAGAATCACAAACATAAGAACATAGCACGGCGCAAACATAGATCAGAATACAGCAAATGTCATATACGTCTCAGTTCAGCAAAGCGTAACGTCAGTCATTTGTCTATTTGCGTCAGTCATAGTGAACTCCTATCCTAACCGCTAATTAGCATCAGCATGTTGGACTTCATGCAAAACAATTTAGAACATCAATTTAGAAAACATCTAGCTATGGTCTCTATCAAAATGAGCAGTTGGTACCTAGAAAGGAAAAGCAAACAGACAAATTACAAATTGCATTGTCATAATTACCCTCCAAGGATTAGGTCAGCACACAGGATCAGTCTTCGTCTTCAGGACATCAGTCAAAACGCCATCAGTCTAAACTCGTCTAAAGGACAGGGGACACTTCCCTCACAAGGAGGAGAAATGCAAAGGGCAGTCTATGGGTGAGGATGATTTAATAAGTCTCAAGTCACCAAACAGAGTGACAGAGTTTCTGGATAAAATTAATAGCATTCCCTACCTAGTTCTGACAACCCTCCTGTTACATGGGTTTTTATCCCTTTTCCATAATACCTTCCCCCAAAATTCTATTGTACATTCACTATACCCCACTATCTTTAACCTATCAAATTATACATTAGGTAATTCCAATTGTCACCCCACGATAATTCATAACATTTTGTTTGGTCTTCATAATTGACACCTTCGGAGGTGGCACATCCGGGGGTTTACTTCACCGTTTGGCACGTCTTCTCGGGTCATGAGTTCCTTTGTCCATGGTTTAAACGTCCTTGTACATTACATTAATCTACTTTTGTTTCAACTTTGTATATAAACTCATACTAAAGCAGCAAGCATGCGGATGAGAACAGAATCCGTACTGATACATTCATCTTTCCAAGTTGAAGAAAAAGAACATTTGCAGGGTCTGTGCCCTTTGCGAGTCAGCACACTGAAAAAACAGGAAAATGCTTTTAATATGAGAGCTAGGCAGCTAAATCCACAGCTCACGCTAACTTAAGGCCTATAGGATTTTCAATGCAATATCGTAAATACTAATATAAGCTTGATTAATCATATCACGAACAATTTTACTCATTATTGTCATTAGTTCACATTAGTAGCTCCACATATCATAGTCATAATTCAAATGCACGTTAAGCAAATCACTAATTATTGTCGTTTTCTATGCAGCATCGTTAAGCATTCATATAAGCATTTTCGAACTTAGTATGTGTATTATTTAAACTACGCTCTCTCAGTCCCTCCTCTGATGACGCTCGTCACCACACAACCTTTCCCTTTGACCTTTCACTTTTAATTTTTCACCTTGCGCATAATGCTCATTTCAACATCTTGTCCGTAATGTGAACTTCCCCAAATTTCATTGAACATTTTCTCTCTTTCACTTTCTTCATTTCTTCTGGTTCTTTTAGTCCAATTTTTCTTAATTTTATCATTGATTTTGTATGCCCCCCATAATCCTAATAGAAAGACCAGAACAATTAGTAGACCCATGAGTATTTTTGCAAGCACCCCATTCCAAATATTGGTAAACCAGCTCCCTACTCTGGCAATTCCCTTTCTAAATTTCTCCCAGGCACCAAGTTCCTTCAAATCCTCCAAATCTGTACTATGTCTAGTAAGGTTAGTAAGCATACCTCTAATCTTTTTACTATTGTCCGGAATAAACGAGCAACAATGGCGCTCGTTAAGCATCTTGCAGACCCCTCCACTCTTTGCTAAAAGAATGACTAAAGCAAGCTGATTTTGAAGAGTCATAGCTCTTTCTACAGCAAGTTCAGTATCCATCAGGAGTATAGCCCCTGTGAAATTTATCAGCATGTTATCAACAATAGTAGACAACTTTTGAATTTTCATAGAATTCACGATAACCCCTACTGAAGGGATTATAGCTCCAAATATATCACCAATGACAGCAGCCACTGATTCTCGTTTTTGTCTAGGATGTTGTAATTCAGACGTTTTAGGTATTTGTTTTAAGTCATCAATCTGGTAAATCTTTGGGAAAACTATTCCCAAATAACATGTCCCATACCATCCCTTAGGGAGACGGTAATAAGCATTCAGTCCACAGATGTAATAGATCCCAGGGATCGCTGGATCCTGTCCATTCAACATAAATGTCCACTTACTCTGAAACAAAAACACATGTCTGCATTCACTTGTTCCCACAAACAAATTGTCCTGTTCAGATTTTGGCCTATATACACAATGTCTACCCACATGTAATGCATCTATAGCTAGCTTGCCTTGCGTTTTGATTGCAGTGTGAGCATAATCATTTGCATATGTGTGTTTTTCTAATCCTTTTTCTAATCTTTCCTTCAGCGCTTTGCGTCTATCATTGGTGTGATCTAAAAGGCTTTTCTCTACAGGTGATAGCAAGCAGGTCAAATTATTGCAATGTGCATAAGCAGTTCCAAATGTAAGCGTCGGCTCAAAGGATCCTCTAACTATTTTTATATCATGTTCCTTAGCTAGTTTGTTCAGAAATTCAATCACAGGCACAAAAGAAAACACGACATCCAGATTTGAATAAAAGTGTGGCACATGCTATTGATTATAAAACCTTGTTAGTAGCAAACTGCAACTAATCCCATAAGTTAGAGGAAGGCTATGGTAAGTAACTCCTTCCTGCACAGATGAAGGAATCTTAGTGCGCACATAACAGTCTTTCGCGTCCATGGTCTCCAAATACTCATTTAGCAAGCGATAGAAGACATTAGTAGAAAGTTCCCCCTTTGAATTAGTTCCCTCATGCAAGTGTCTTGCATCCTGCTCAAATCTTTCCCACGGTGTTAGTGTTGTAGTTTCAGGTTTTGAAGTAGCGTTAATAGTCTCTTTCTCTATTCACGGCATTCCCACGATCACTCCCACAATTATTATTGCACACACAACACCTATTATGAGTCCTAGCCAACCACACACCTTACTTCCCTTGTTACTACCTCTATTATAAGCCATGTCTGTATAGAATCAGATAGTAGATCAACAATCAACTTGAGGATGATTTAGAACTTTCTCTTGCTCTCTGTGTGTATTTACAGTGTCTTCACTCACTCCAGGACCCCTTTTGTCAATTCAGGTTAGCAGCTTGTCATAATCAGGTTTTTCGAAGTCAATCCGGTTTTAAGGTCTCATTCAGTAATTTATAAAGTCTCTTTTATCAGTTTTCAGATTTTCGATTTTAACCAAGTCTTTCTTTTGGATTAGTTCAGGTACCGTAGTACTGGTCTGGTACTTCTCGGTCAAAACAGAACGCTAGGAATTCTTGTTGCCACTCAGATGTTGTAACATATGCCCATTCAGGACCCGTATATCTTCTGTTTGCGACCCTCTTTCTTTTCAGCCTTCGTTCACATTGCTGTTCTCCTTCACTTAGGTCTTCCACTCGGGATGTATCGTTCTCCTCTATTATTGTGTCTCTTGGTATGTCTCTTATCCTTAAGAGTGGTTTATCTGGCCAGTTATCACCCTTATGTGTCTTCTTTTGCTGTGTCTTATCAGGACGCAGGACAGCACCCTCCTCTTTTACTATGGTGTTTTCACTTGATGGACCTGCAATTGGCTCAGGAGACTCTGGCACACTCCGATTTCTCTCTACTATTTCTCCTTCTTCTTCTTCTTCTCCTTCTTCTTCTGGGTCTGTACCGGGTTCGAGTTCTAACCCGTATCTGTCTACTTCTGGGAGAATCTCTCCTTGATTTAGTTCTCCTGCTGCCTCTACTGAGATAGGCACTCTGTCACCTCTCTAGAACTCATTAACTGTTTGAGGGATGATGCTGTTCTCAGTGGGCTCTCCAGCAGTCTCAGTTCCTTTTTGACTGTTTTCTGGCACTGAGACTTCTCTTTCTGAAGCTGTTGTGCCGGAAACTTCAAGTTCCTCTTCAACAGGACACGTTACCTTTTTTGTGTGACTGGCATGTATCCAGTTTGGAACTCCTGCACACTTTACAGCAGTAGTAGTTGTCAAAATTACTTGATATGGCCCTTTCCAACGTGGCTCCAGACACGACTTTCTCACGTGCTTCTTGACAACCACCCAGTCACCAGCTTGTAGAGAGTGGCCTGGATCGCCAATCGGTGGCAATGTGTTAGCTTCCACCTGGTGAGAGAAAGAGCGAATCACATCAGCCAAACCTTTGCAGTAGTCCAACACCATATCATCTGTGATATTCACTAGAGCATTTGCAGGTACTGCTGGTAATCTCATAGCTCTACCCATGAGGATCTCATGGGGGGATAGTCCCGTTTTCTTGTCTGGGGTGTTTCTCATTGACATCAGCACTAAGGGCAATGCATCTGGCCATTTCATATTGGTAGCTGCGCACATTTTTGCCATTCTCAATTTTAAAGTACCGTTCATTTGCTCCACTAGTGCTGATGCTTCGGGCGGTAGCTACAATGCAGCTTTTGTTCGATGTCAAGTGCGGCACACAGGAGTTTAATCACTTCATTTTTGAAGTGTCTGCCCCTATCTGACTCTATAGAGACCAGAAACCCGAACCTTGGTATCAGTCCCTAAGTAGTAGTTTTGCAACTGTGAGACTGTGGGGTAGGCTTCAATCCAATGACTGAAAACACACACAATCACCAACACGTACTTCAATCATCCACAAACAGGCATTTCAATGAAGTACATTTGCATTTTGCTGAATGGACCACCAGCTCTCCCAATGTGGCTCAAAGTTACCACTGTCCCTTTTCCAGCATTCATCTGTTGACAGATGATGCACCTGTGACAAATGACTTCGGCAGCATGTCTGAATTTTGGATTGAACGATCATTGCATCCCTTCCAAGGTGAGCCTGTCCATGATACAGCCTGGCAAACTGAGATAGAAGGCTGTTTGGTAGGACTAGTTTTCCTTCCTCTGAGACCCACAAATCATCAGCTCTTTGTACACATTGCATTCTTTGCCAGGAGCGTTTTTCTTCTTTGCTTGCACGACTCTGTAATGTCTTTAACTCATCTAATGTGTCGACCACCCGTAACGCAAGGTTTAAACATGTGTCATTTTCAGTTTGCGGTAACAATTCCCATTGCTCCTTGAACGATATACAGTTCAATGCGCAAAACCTTGCGACTTGATCTGCATAACCGTTTCCCATGGACACAAAGTCTTGTGATCTAACATGAGCATTGCATTTCACCACGGCAATTTCAAGAGGTAACTGAATCGCATGTAACAAGTCCTTTATTTGTTCACCATTTTTCACAGGAGAACCAGAAGAGGTCATGAAACCTCTCTGTGACCAAAGTTGGCCAAAATCATGTACAATTCCGAATCCGTATCTGCTGTCAGTATAGATAGTGACTATCAAGTTCACAGCTGCGTGGCATGCCTTGGTAAGGGCAATTAATTCTGCCACTTGAGCGGAAAACACTGTCTCGAGCCAGGAGGCTTCAATGATACCAGCTATGGTACATACCGCATAACCAGCTCTCAGTGTTCCAACAGAATCTCTTAAACAGGACCCATCAACAAACATGATACAGTCATTTTCTTTCAACTGTGTGTCCTGAATGTCTGGACGTGGTTTGGTACATAGTTCAGTTACCTCAAGACAGTCATGTTCAAACTCTTCCTCATTGTTAATTTCAGTGTTTTCAACAGGAAGTAAAGTTGCCGGGTTCAACACGATACACCGTTTAAGTGAGACATTTGGTGACCCCAGTATGATTGTCTCATACTTAGTAAGATGAGCATTTGTCATGTGCTGAGTTTTAGTTCGAGTCAACAAAATTTTAACTGAATGCGGAACCATTACTGTTAGGGGGTATCCCATGACTATGCCTTCACATTGCGTAAGGCTCTGACCAACTGCTGCAACTGTGTGCAAACAACCCAGTAAGGCTGCTGCGGCGGGGTCCAGGGAGACTGAAAAATATGCTACAGGGCGATTTGCACCTCCATGGGCCTGTGTTATGACAGACAAAGAACAAGCATCACGTTCATGACAGAACAACAGAAAAGGCTTCGTATAATCAGGCATTCCTAATGCTGGTGCCCTGCACATGCATTCTCTTAACTCCATGAATGACTCAAGCTCTTCCTTAGACAAAACTATGGTATATGGCTCATCCTTGATTTCTTTGCCTGTCAGTTTTATCAAGGGTTTTGAGATGATCGAGAAGTTGGGTATCCACTGACGACAGTAGCCCACCATTCCTAAAAACATCCTGACATCTCTTTTTGTCGTTGGAGGGTTCATTTGCAAAATGGCTGTTATTCTTTCCTTTGATATTCTCCTGGACTCTCTTTCGATCAAATGCCCTAGGTATTTCACCTCTTTCTGACAGTATTGTAACTTCCTAGGTGACACCTTGTGCCCATTCTTTCCCAAATGATTCAGTAAGGCAATGGTATTCTATTTACAATTGTCCCTAGTTTTGGATGCAATCAGCAAATCATCAATGTACTGCACTAAGGTCGAATTAAAAGGCAATATCAAGGACTCCAAATCCCTTTTCAATATCTGATTGAAGATGGACAGTGATTCAGAAAACCCTTGAGGAATTCTGCACCAACTGTACACCTTATCCAGGAATTTGAAACTGCACAAAAATTGACTGTCCTCATGAAGAGGTATCGAAAAGAAGGCTTGTGAGAAGTCTACAACAGTAAACCATTCAGCATCACAGGGAACCTGGAACATGATTACTGCTGGATTGGGCACCACAGGGCAACATTTTACCACAATTTCGTTTATTTTCCTCAAATCCTGCACAATTCGAACTTTCCCACAGGGTTTCTTCAAACCCATTATGGGAGAGTTACACAGACTGCTCAAAACCTCTTTCAGGACTCCCTGTCTCAGAAAATCTGCAATTATTTGTGACACTTCAATGAGAACGTCTTGTGTCATATGATATTGTGGCACCTGAGGGAACACCACATTTGGCTTTATCTGGACCTTAACTGGTTCTACCCCTTTTATTAGTCCTACTTCTTTTCCGGTCAGGTCCCATACTTTCTCTGTTACCGTCCCCTGCAACTCGACAGGTAGATCAATCATGGTAAGCATCGGGAACAGGGTAATCAAAGGGTAATCCTCATTGGCTGTCCCTGTGTCTTCCTCTGAGAACTGACCTTCATCTCCTTCATCGTCACTATTTGTCTGTACTTTGATTCCGTCATTGGAACAGGTAATCGAACATTTTGTCTTGCACAGTAAGTCCCTTCCCAGTAGGGATACCGGACTTGAATTGCAGACTACAAACCTATGTAGCCCTTGAAAGTTGCCGATCTCAACCTGTACTGGATCTGTAATCGGGTTTGTCAGATACTGGTTTGCTACTCCGACCACCCTTATGGTACGCCCTGAAAGTGGCAATTTTGGAACCTCTGCACTTCTGACTGTAGAGCGTGTCGCTCCGGTATCAACCAAAAATGAGACCTTAGAGCCCATCACTTTTCCTTCTAAATATGGACCCCTTTGATCCACCTCTAAGGATGCTGCAAGCCTGCACTCTTCACTGTCTGAGCTATCGTCTGACCATTCCCCATTCATGCCATTTTCACCTCGTAATGGGAACTGTTGTACTGTATTATTTTGACTCATTACCTGACCTGTGACCTGTTGAGGATGCATCACCTGTTGCTGTCCCATCGGAGCTATTGGTAATTGCATTTGCTGTCTAGGTACCACAGGAATCTGCTGTTGTACTGGTTGCATTTGCACTGACTGAAAACGCGGCATTTGCATCTGCTGCATGGGCTGTACACCTTGCATTTGTAACAGATTGTTCTGAAAATTCGTGTTTTGATGTCTCATTTTTGGGCCTGTACATTTTGTAATGTACCAACATTAGCACTTTGCTGAACAACACCATCCTGCACCATATTCGGGCACTCCCATTTCCAGTGCCCCACGCCCCCGCACGCGTGACATGGTGACATCTTTTTTCGCCCCTTGTACGTCATTTTGAACCACAACAGTATTCAAGTCTGGACCGCGATTCACAAACCCTCGGCCTCGACCTCTCGGCTGTGTCTGAAACACACCATTCATTTGTGGTTGTTGCTGTATCATCTGTTGAACTCCATTTCCCTGTATTCCTGCCTGTGCAGCCCTTATCTGCATCACCATCACTTTCTCTTTCAACTTTTTCTGTTTCAACTCAATCTCATCACTACAGTATTTTGCATACTGTAACACTCGGGCTATCTATCTGAGGAAGCGGCAGGGGCAGGAGCCAAGCCCCCGTGCCGATTGGTCTGTGCAAGGGGGCAGGAAGCGGCCCCTTTAAAAAACATTCGCGCGCCCGCTGCCGCGGGACGCGCTATCTATCTGAGGAAGCGGCAGGGGCAGGGGCAGGAGCCAAGCCCTGTGCCGATTGGTCTGCGCAAAGGGGTGGGAAGCGGCCCCTTTAAAAAACATTTGCGCGCCTGCTGCCGCGGGACGTGCTATCTATCTGAGGAAGCAGCAGGGGCAGGAGCCAAGCCACCGTGCCGATTGGTCTGCGCAAAGGGGTGGGAAGCGGCCCCTTTAGAAAACATTTGCGCGCCCGCTGCTGTGGGATGCGCAGCGGGCGAAGCCCGGGCCAAGGGCGGGCCCGTCCTGCGCCCGGCAGCGACCGGAGGAGGCCGGGCTAGGCCACATCTCTTTATTTTCTCTTTTTGTACTCAAGATTGCCACTGCTGGCCGATAGCAGAGGGTCTGAGGAGCCCACAGTCTCATCCCTGGTGAGGGGTTTCCAGCTGAATAACAGTGGGTGGGGCTAGTAGGCCAATTGCACTATCAACTAAATGTTTAATCAAGGTACCCGAAAACAAGAGGGAAAGATGGGCAGACGGAAAGGGGAGGGAGCGGAAGAAAAGCATGGGTCTAACAAAACCCTAGATGGTTTTCTACAAAAAGCCGTCGGGCGTTGGAAAAAGAGATAGAGCTGGTAGAGCGCTGCTTAGCCGTCCCCTCTTCTACAGCCAACAGTTCATCCTATGCTGGCTTCGACTCGCAGCCCCCCCTGCCTACAGTCTTGCAGCCTGTGTCAACTACTCCCCCCACCTCACCCTCTAGTAACTCCCAGGTGCACCAGGCAGAAATTCTGAACAATCCCAATGCCCTCATTGTACCAACCTTGTTGATTCGGAGCCCTTCCAAAGGAGGGTCCCCAACTGCAGCAGATCCCAATAGTAAAGGTAAAAGGAAACGAAGGGAGCCCGTCATAAAAAATAAACGCACCAGGATCTTGAGCCCCCCCTACCCAGGCCGGTCTTCTAACAAAGACGAGACCCTAACCTCCTTAGAAAACGCCAATGGTCGACAGGCAACCGATCACATAAGGGATCTTATAAGTGAAGAGCTTACTAAGCTGCTCCTTCACATAGCAGCCCAGCTCCAAACGATTGAGGATAAACTGGAAGGCTTTATCAAGAACCAGCTGCCAGCACCTCCTCCAACCGCAGAAACCCAATCTTTCTCCCACCATTCTCATCTTAACCAAACCCATGCCAATGTCTGTAGTTTCCTGCTCAAAGGACCAAGAGTCTTCTCCTTCCCATAAATCAGGAAGGAAATATACCCATTAGTGCAGCCAACAACCCAAAGTATAACCCTGCTAAGATTTCAGTCCCCCTTCCAGAAAGAATTGTTCCCTCTAACAGCACAGCATCTAATGTTGGTGCTGCCCATTCAACATATGACTATCGTTCAATAGGCCCCCTGAAGAGGGCCCAGACCAATGTTAGGTATGGATTGAGAGCGTTGCATCTTCCACCGGAGGCTTGCCCATACGTCCTTATCATTACCAATGTCCCCGAACTTAAAACTAAAACCCTGGAATCTTTTACTGAACTAAAAAATAAGGTCATACATTGGTTACATGCAAATGCGGGGTTTGCATTTTCTATGATACCCTCGATATTAATGGTGAGAAGGGTGGGGTGGGTGGGCTCCTTGGAAAAGATTGGTACAGGGTACAGGGTACAATGGGAGTTATTAACCTCAACTCACCTGGTCTTGTTCAGCTACTCCTTTCACATGCAAATAGACCCTATCCTTTAGCAGGGGCTGTTTCTTTATGCAGACTACAAGCGTTTTATCCTCCATCCGCGACATTTGCAAATAGCAAGCCGCCATTGGTGCACAGAGTCTCCCCCGGCTCCCAGTCACAGTCTAACCTCGAATTAGGCCCTAGATGCTCCTCGGTCCCTCTCTCTGATATAGATTGACTAAGTGTCGGATCACGGGGTGTGGTCATGAGTAGCCATGAAACTGAGCACACTGCTTACCCGGCCCATAGTGCCTTTACTCCATCCACACCGTTTTCTTTGACAGATCATGGCAATCTGGGAATTTCCCAGAGTACCACATGCCCAGCCAATGAGGAGAGAGATCCACCCACGACAAATGCCCCCTGCATCTCTGGGCCTACCCCCTCTGTCAATTTAATAGATATGAATATGACTGGCGTAGTATACAGCGGGGCGACCAATTCACAGGGTAAGGAAAAAAAGGGTCATTGTATGTCTGTGGGGAACAGTAAGGCTACTGGCTACACCTCCCCTTTCAGGGTGCAATCCCCGAGAGAAGTTGGTCATGCTAAAACAAATGTTCTTAACACGGTTCTTAGCTGGAACATAGCTGGGCTGGAGAGTAAACTGCAAAGTCCTGGATGGGGCCAATTTATTGACGAACATCAGATCTGTCTATTCCAAGAAACCTGGGCACTGGGACCCAAACACAGATCAGGCTTCAAAAGCTATTGGGTGGCAGCACGTAAGACGTCTTCTGGGAGATCATCGGGGGCTACTAATATGGCTAAGTAGTTCTCTTAGGTGCAAGGTTGAAGTTATAGATATGGGCTGCCCCGATTTACAGGCCTTACCAGTATCAATTCTTGAGGAGAGATCCTTGCTAATAATTAATATCTATAATAGAAGTGTGGGCAGTCACTACGACTCTGACGCCCTTTCCTCATTGGATACCTTTCTTCACAACAATATCTCATCCCATTTCATCCTGATTGCAGGGGACTTCAATGTTACATTTGAGCCCAATTCCTTGGTCCAAGAGCTATACAAAGAAGAAGATGCTCATTGGGGTAGCCCTCAGTTAGCTGCAAATAAAAGACCGAGATTGAATAAAACAGCGCGCCTAGTGGCTGATATTACACTAACATGCGGTCTCCGAGCTTGCAATGGTCGCTCCCGCTCTAACTTGCACCCCACTTTTAGGCGTGGAGTGCATAGGAGCCAGATTGATTAAATACTTCTTGACATTCGACTGTGGGGCCACATGTCTGATATGAGGGTACAAGAGCACGATGAGAGTGACCACGACCCGTTGATTCTATCGATCAGAGGCCTCTTCTCTGCGCTTGAATCACCCCATACAAAGGCATACGCACAACAGCTCGTCTTATCAAATAACAGACGCAATGTAAAATGGGAGTCTGTTATTACATCCCCTGAGCACCTCTCATTAATATATAACTTACTAGCTGATCAAATGGAACGTATGATTCTACACAATGAGGACGGTGATGGTGAAGGGCTATTAGCAGCCCACACCGATCTGTTTAATTCTTTAAAGTATCTCTTCACAAAAGAGATTATCAGTAAACCTAAGAAAAAGGGCTGTGCACGGTGGTTCAGTAACTCATGCAGGGAAGCACAGCTTAACTTATTGAGATTACTAAAAGAAGGCCACGCAGAGCTTATAAGAAAAGCTAGGAAGGACTATAAACAGGAATGCTCCAAGGCGCGTAGAAGCTGGGAAGAGGCCAGATGGGCAGCTATCCTGGAGACTGCCAAAACAAATGACACTTTCAGGTTCTGGAAACTGATAGCAGATGACTGTAGAGACCCCGCCTCCTTACCCGGCTCTTCAATTCTCTCAGCAGTATGGGCGGAGCCTTTTGGTCAATTATACGAAGGTCCATCTGAAGTATCTTTTAGGACCCGCGACGATCCCATAACCCACGGGGCCACCCCGATTAAATTTACTTTAGCCGAAACTAGAGCTGCAATTGAGTCATTGAATTGGGGAAAGGCCCCTGGCCCTGATAAAATCCCGGGCGATTTATATAAGACAAGACCTGATATATGGGCACCTTATCTCAACCTAATCTGCAATGCAGTTGCAGCAGGAGCTCCTGCCCCATCTTCCTGGAAAGGGCCCGAGATAGTTCCCATCTTCAAGAAAGGTAGTCCCAATAATCCTGCCAATTATCGACCGATATGTTTATTTGATAACTCACCAAAAATCTATGCAAAACAGCTTTTGTCTCATCTAGACGAATGGATCTTGGAGTGTGAAGCCTTATCTGATTTACAAGCGGGGTTTAGACCCGCTGTTAGCACCATAGACCAAGCTGTAAGATTCCTGGCAATCAAATGGAAGAACGTGGACTTGGGGGGGGGGGGGAATTTGTATGTGGTTTTCATCGACCTTAGAGCCGCTTTTGATTTGATTCCCAGGAATATGCTCTGGTTAACACTTTCCAATATGGGGGTCCCATCCGGCCTTTTGAAACTCATTACTAGACTACATGATAACACGTATGCACAAATCAGATGCGGCAAGGAGGGTGAACTGACAGACCCTGTAGCTATCAAAAGAGGAGTCAGACAGGGCTGTGTCTTGGCCCCCACTCTCTTTCTGCTTTATATAAACAACTGCATCCACTATTTAGAGAATTGTATTAATGACTCGCCCAAACTGGCTGGAAAGAAAATTCCGTGTCTGCTATATGCAGACGACACAATTCTGCTAGCTAAATCACCAATGGGAATCCAAAATCTGGTCAACCAATTCTGTGACTTTTGCAGAGACTATGGGCTGGATGTCAACGTCAAGAAAACGAAACATATGATTTACAGCACCTCAAGGAAACAATCTTGTGCAAGAATAGTAATAAACTCAATCCCGTTGGAAAAAGTGGAAGAATTTGATTACCTAGGTATCAGGCTAACCAATACAGGTAATTGGGAGGCAGCTATTGACAAAGGGGCACTTATCATAAGTCAAAGAGGTGGGGCACTAGTACGCAGATCTAGAAAGGCACCGAGCCCCCCCGAATACAATTGCGTAGATTTACAATGTCCAAATCCGTGCGGCAGCCCTGTATGGAGTGGAACTTTGGGGTTCGCACAGAAAACTGGACTTCCTACAAACTAAAGAAAACCAATTCCTCAGACAGGTTTCCAGGTTAGGGAAAGGCACACCAATGACCCCTCTCAGGCTCGACCTAGGATTAAATAGTATTAAAACCATAGCAGCCATGAGACCCCTCTCCTACTGGATCCGTCTATGGAAAACTAACGAACTTGAACCATTCAGGGTGGCAATAAGAGAACTTATAGTACTGCCCCAAGGACCAAAAACAATCCTTTGGCTGAAGGAGATGAAAGCTGCCTGGGACAAATTAGGATTTCCCCACTATTGGAAACACCCTGAACTGATCCCTACTAACGCAAGGCAACCTGTTAAAAGGAGATATTGGGAGAAAAACAATGAAGATTTTCTGCATCACAACAGGGCGGGCAGGCTAACAACAGAATTCCTCCAGCTTAAACACGAACCCAGGCCCAAGATCTTCATGGATCGTCCTATGTCTGCATATGCTCGTGCCCTACTCCTCCAACTAAGATATGGTACCCTGCCTATTAATAGTTACACGGCTCGTTGATCATCAAGTATCTCTCTGACTGACAGATGTATACTCTGCCATCATTGTAAGGAAACAATTGAGCATATGCTGTTTTTCTGCCCCCTATATAAGATCCCTAGAGTGAGGTGGATCATTCCTCTCTGCAAAAACGTATTATTGCAGGACCGAGCTAACGCCATCAGAATATGCAGATATGACACATCTATATTGGTAGTTAGCTCAGTCACCAAATATTTATCCGAAGCCTGGTCCATCTGTCGTAGGTATATCTATCCACGGGTCCCTGAGTCAGCTAGGCACTTCTCATGTTTACAGAAGGAAGTTTTAACAAGAAATATTTATTTCTGATTCTTAACTTTTAATTCTCAGATATGTTTTGTACTATGATATTGAAGTGAATCTTATTTAACACTCATGTGGTCTCTTTAGGAACCTTTTTAAGGGCTTGCGATCCCTTTTAGTCTAATTGTTACGATACTTTATACACATCTGCATAAGGGACACATGTCTAATATTTAAGTATTTATTATATTGTATGACTCATTTTGTATTTTAAATATGCTCAAAGCCTTAGTGCCAAGGGGCACATTGTTGATATTCATCTGATTGCCGGATACTACGTTTTACTACTACTATGTATGTTTGTTAGTGTAAATTTCAACGGCTCAAATTTATTTTAATGGTCTAAATGTTTAGACCGAATGAATATATGATAAATAAAAATAATACGGTAACACTTCATCAATCGGCTTCGCTTGCCAACAAATCAAATGATTCTTAATCATCTGACTAACTTCTGGTCTCAACCCTTCGACGAATCTAAACACAAGATGGTTCTTGTCCTTCGGTTCAATAGTCTCAGTACCACTATAGTGTTTGAAGGCTTTTAACAACCTTTCATAGTAAGCATGTATCGATTCCTTAACCTCTTGAGAGGGCGGGTCGATTTTCTGCCAATCAGTCACTTTCAGCGACACCTTTTGCTTCAAAAACTCAATCACCTTATGATAATACTTCATCACCTCTTCAGAGGGTGCCACGGTCACCTTATCTCTTGCCGGCTCCTTCATCGGACAATCTACCCCTCTCTTGCATTCAAGCCACAAATCAGGCGGAACAATGATCTCAAACAAGGTATTCAAGTCTTCCCAAAGACACTTTGCAAGTTTCACAAATCTGTCTGTCTGCTGATACCACTCGATCGGTTTCTCTCTCAATCTGGGATAATCATTGGTAAAAGATAGCATGTCTCCTCTGGACCACGGTACATGGACTAAGACACCACCAGCTGTCTCTCTCATAGGTAATATTTTTACTGAATCCACATCGGGGGAGGCCTTAGCTTGGTTAGACCCTAGACTGTCACCCTTTTCCTTATCTCTTTTCTTTGCCCACCTGCCTTCCCATTTTTCCAGTGCACCCCAAATTTGCGCACTTTTCAACAATTCTTTCAAATGTGCCTTCATTCCAGCAGACCTCATGTGCTCAAAATCTTTGGAGTCAAAGTCTAATCTGTAACTTCTTTTCAGATGTTTAGTGTTTCCGATGTCAATATTGTATTTCTCTGCCAAATTCGCTAATCTCTGATGCACCTTGCCTACTTCTTTGGTAATCTTAGGACACAGGAATCTTAATTATGCTTCCGTGTAGGACTCCAATCTGTTTACTCCCATCGTACCTTCCACTAATTCAGCAGCTTCTGCCCCAAATCTTACAAGGTTAGGTACTCGTCTTGCTTTTCCTTTTCTGGTTCGACTGCAACCACTGCAGCCTTTTGTGGAGTATAAGTCTTCTCTAGCCATTCATTTAGCTGTTGGACTGTGAAACCCTGCAGTGAAATGTTCCCTGCTTGTATCATCGGTGAATGTGAGGTGTTCGTACTCATTGTCTGTGGAGTTAAAACTCCTAACCCTGCTTGACACATTGCTTCTATGGGTGCCCCCACTGGACTAAGGTCCATTAAAGACCTCGGCTGTTCAACTGCTTGCTCTCCCGGGGCCATTATCTGGGGAGTTCCCATAGACCCTCCTCTTGAGTCATCACTCCCTGATCACATACGCCAGTTTTGCCCTGCGCATACAATGGCACTGGTGGACCGACAGTAATTGGCAACGATATGGCAGCAGGTGTCTGACCTGGTCCCAGACTCCGTGGAGCAGTAACTCCATAGGTCTGTTCCAAGGTACCCGGGACAGGTACTAATGGCGGACCAGCTACTGGGTTATACCCTGGTATCAGCTGTGGCTGCGGTTGGGACAGTAATTTCGGAGTTGACTCAATCTGTACTAATTTTGATTTTGTGTATATCGGGTCTGGCGGTACTATCAGATTTGTAGTAGTCTCAAGTACTGGAATGTCTGGGTAGATTCTCTGTATCTGCGGTGGAGGTTGCAACTGTATCGGTATGTCTGGTGCAGTGGGTACACTGACACCATTCTGTATCGAAGCCGTATCACTAGTCTGTACCGTATCAGTAACTCCCTTTTCCTGCGTCTGGTTCCGAGGATCCATGCTAGTGCTTGGAGCACTATCGCTCACTGCATAAGGTGGCGGGCGATCATGTAATAATCTGTCCATGAATTCCTCATTGTCTGAATCATCTTCCTCTTCCCAAGGTCTTTTATTCTCTTTAGATTTGCCTGAGTCTTTGTCTGTCTTACAGGAGGCTTTCTTTCCCTGCGTTTCTTCTCCCTGTGTTATTGCTGGGAACAGTTTTAGTCCGTCAACAATTCCCCTTCTCCACATTTTATTCTCATTATCCCATCTAGCCTCAGCATAGGATTTTTCTGCCCTTCTCAGCCTTCTATGAAACCTTTCTTGTCTATGTTTAAGAGCCATCAAATCCTAAATCGCTAAAGCCTCATATTGAGCTGGCCTCGGAGGTGGTTTCTGTGTACTTAACATCCACCTTAAGTTTTCCAGCACCTTTGGGTTGAACGTCCCATGCTCCGGAAATGCTAAACATCCCTTCTTCTCTGTTAATTTGCGCCACTGCTTCATCCGTAAACATGGCGCAACACCCTTCTCTTCCATAACCATATAAGCTGGAGTACCCTCGGGTGGTGTAGGCTCCCCATCAGTTGCTATGATATATGTGTCTCCCTTCAGAGCACTCTTAAATGCTTTAACAAAATTAATTTTTGCGATTTTCCATTGTTTTGTGTTTAATCAGAAGTGACTTAGTTCCATGGACACTCTTCACCCACCTTTCTTAACCTATTGCCTCTCACGGACGGCAGCCAATCCGTGCGCGACCCCTCTCGACGACTGACCTATCTCAGCGCGGCACCACTGACGTCACTCTCACACACACACTGCAGCTGACAAAGTCTTGCTGCTCATCCGCTCCTCACTGAACCCACACAAACTAATGCAAATTATTGCGAGCACCTTAAAAGACAACACAAGTCAGCCGGTTTACTACAGGAAGGGTAACACATTCGCTTCAGAACTTTACAGAGATTTCACTTGAAGTCTCAGCCGCTACCTTCTCCTTGTCAGTTCCCGCATACGCAAGCAGAATTCGACCTGCAAATTCTACTCTCGACTTGTCAATGGCTCGGCCTAGTGCACTTCAGAACTCGTCAAATCTCCATCGAAGGTTCCACACATGCATCTACTCAAACTTGACTTGTCAACCATGCCCGATTGACCTATTAAACCACACAGATTACAACATAAACCCAAGTGTCTCCTACACTTGTCAACATACTCCGGAGTCTTAGACCACGACAGGTCCGTACATAAACAACCAACCATGTGGATAATTTTGAGCACCAAGCGCCACACTCATATGAAGTACGCCGCCTTCCCTACTCTCATACTGCGGAGTACGCCTACTCCTACTAAACAACACATACTTGACCTAAATACACACAAATCTCACAATCACCTGCAAAAAGGCATAAGCTAAGCAAGCGCAAAAACCCTAAACCACACACATTATGGTGCCGAGAACATCCCCAACTCACTTAGGCAGGCTCCGAGATCCCGGGATAGTCATGGTGAACTTAGAAACCCATCATATCTCCAATTTGCATTATCACAGAAAAACAAATTTAAACAATGATTTTCCGTCCTAGGGCACACAAGGGCCAAACCGTCGCTCTGCTACCAGAACTGCTAACGCGTCCTTCTATGTTAATTTATTACACATTAGGACTCGTTTTAGGCCATATGAATCTTGTGACCCAGTGGAGAGACACCGTAGGACAAGATAACTGATCAATATGTCAAGCAATATATCAATAATGTCATCAATATTTACCATCACAATGCACTTTACTTTGGATGAAGACATTAATCAAATTGTCGACGCAACCATGACCTTTCAGCCATGAATAACCCCACCTTTTGATAGAATTTTATGAATTTTATTCCCTATTGATTACAATCAACGAGCAGAAGGGTTAATCTCAATACCAAGAAGCAAAAGAGCATAGTCACAATATGGCAACTGTGATAAGATTTCATTAATGCAAGAATCACAAACATAAGAACATAGCACGGCGCGAACATAGATCAGAATACAGCAAATGTCATATACGTCTCTGTTCAGCAAAGCGTAACGTCAGTCATTTGTCTATTTGCGTCAGTCAGAGTGAACTCCTATCCTAACCGCTAATTAGCATCAGCATGTTGGACTTCATGCAAAACAATTTAGAACATCAATTTAGAAAACATCTAGCTATGGTCTCTATCAAAATGAGCAGTTGGTACCTAGAAAGGAAAAGCAAACAGACAAATTACAAATTGCATTTACCCTCCAAGGATTAGGTCAGCACACAGGATCAGTCTTCGTCTTCAGGACATCAGTCAAAACGCCATCAGTCGAAACTCGTCTAAAGGACAGGGGACACTTCCCTCATAAGGAGGAGAAATGCAAAGGGCAGTCTATGGGTGAGGATGATTTAATAAGTCTCAAGTCACCAAACAGAGTGACAAAGTTTCTGGATAAAATCAATAGCATTCCCTACCTAGTTCTGACGACCCTCCTGTGACATGGGTTTTCATCCCTTTTCCATAATACCTTCCCCCAAAATTCTATTGGACATTCACTATACCCCACTATCATTAACCTATCAAATTATGCATTAGGTGATTCCAATTGTCACCCCACGATAATTCATAACATTTTGATTGGTCTTCATAATTGACGCCTTCGGAGGTGGCACATCCTGGGGTTTACTTCACCGTTTGGCACGTCTTCTCGGGTCATGAGTTCCTTTGTCCATGGTTTAAACATCCTTGTTCATTACATTAATCTACTTTTGTTTCAACTTTGTATATAAACTCATACTAAAGCAGCAAGCATGCGGATGAGAACAGAATCCGTACTGATACATTCATATTTCCAAGTTGAAGAAAAAGAACATTTGCAGGGTCATGGCCCTTTGCGAGTCAGCACACTGAAAAAACAGGAAAATGCTTTTAATATGAGAGCTAGGCAGCTAAATCCACAGCTCACGCTAACTTAAGGCCTATAGGATTTTCAATGCAATATCGTAAATACTAATACAAGCTTGATTAATCATATCATAACAATTTTACTCATTACTGTCATTAGTTCACATTAGTAGCTCCACATATCATAGTCATAATTCAAATGCACGTTAAGCAAATCACTAATTATTGTCGCTTTCTATGCAGCATCGTTAAACATTGATATAAGCATTTTCGTATTTAGTATATGTATTATTTAAACTACGCTCTCTCAGTTCATCCTGACAAAGATTGTATTTGTTGCTTGAGAAGGATTTTCACCCCTCTCAGTCAAAAACTCAATTTCTTACACTCTGCTTGTGTTCATATTGTTTCATTTTATTCTAGACCCTTCGGTGGTTGTCTCTTGGGTCCAGGATTTTATCTTATATTTTTTGTTTCTACTTTCTCTTTCCTGCTACAATGTTGTTCAAAGAAAATAGTTTCCCTTTTGTATGGGGCAGAGAATCTGTTTAGTAAGTTTGAAATAGCTATGGTTTTCTATTTGGCCTGGATAATCTTTCCTCTGCCTTCCCTATGGTATGCTAATTATTTTTCCACGATTCAGCCATCTCCCGCCACCAAACACATTTGAGTGTAATAGTTTTTAATCAAAATGGTCCAGATTTTACCTCAGTATTTCCCTTACCGAAATCACTCACCCAAAAAGCCACATGTCTACTGACATGGACAGTAACAGTATGCATCCCTGGATGGGTCCAAACATCTGTGTCTTGCATGTAAATTCTGTCTCTTTCCGGCAGGGTTCTCAAGTCCTTGTGTCATCCTCCTGTGTTGGCTCTCCCCGCAAACCAGCCTTGTCTTTCATCGATTTCTTTCACCAATGCTTTCAATCCTGATTTCTTGTGCTTCGTCCTTCTTCTCTCCCTCTTTAATTCTCTTCCTGACTTTTAATTCACTTTCTGTTCCTCTTAACTTAATTTTACTATCTTTTTCAGGTGCTAACTCTTCCTCTGTGGCTCAATGCATCAACCTGACATCAGCAGACTAAGGTAAGCAACCTAGTCTATCGCCAAAAATCTCCTTTAGATCTTTCCATTCTGAATGAATGCAGAGAAATATGACAGAAGATCTATATCTCCCTGGTTGCTTCTTTTACTGTTTTGTGAAACTGGCACCTTGTTGTAAAGGCAATTGTAAACACCTTTAACTACCACTATAAGTCTCTAGTAAATGGGTACCTAGGTACCCAGGGCATGGGGTATTAAGGGTAGGCCCCTGAGGGCAGTAGCACTGATTGTGCCACCCTCTAGGGCCATGCATCCAGATGCACCAAGTATTGCCATAGAAGGGTGAGTGTCCTGGTGCAAACCTAAAATGCAAATTTGACATAGCACACTGCCTGCATTCCATGTTCTCTATACACTGCCTATCATATAGGTACGTCACTCCTCTGGCAGGTCTTTCAGCCCTACGGCAGGGTGCACTATGTTATATTTGAGGGCAAGCTGCATGAGCAATATGCCCCCACTGGGTCCTTGCCAAACCTGGGACATAGTGAGTCAACAGAGCAGCCATTTTAATATATGTGCTGGAAACTGGTGCACACGAGTTTCCCAGCTACATGATGGCTACTCTGAACCCTGGTTTGTTTGGTGTCAAACAACTCATAATGATGAATCCAAACTGGTGCCACTATTAGATTTACCCTTAAATGTACCCAGGGGTCACCTTAGAAGTGCCCCCTGCAGAAGCTAACTATCCTGGCATAGTTGCTGACTGGTCCTACCTAGCTGCCACCTCCAGAAAGCCAATATACAAACCTTGGGGGAGAGTCCTGCCCCTCCAGTTTGTAAGACAATGCCCTTCCTGGGTGGAGGAGCTAACACCCCCTCCCTCAGGATTGTGCACTGTCCTGGCAGTGAGCTTCGTAGGGCTTACCGCCCTTGAAACTCGACCCCCAAGCCTGCTGCTAGCAGCAGATGGCCTCCCCCTTTGCAAACCCCTACTTTTGGTGGGAGCAAAGGCTGGAAACCTCACAAACGGTATGAGGAGTGACCTCACCTGCCATGCACCACCCATAAGGTGTTGCCTGTGAGGTGAACCCCCAATTATATTATCCTCCATCTTGGATGGAAGGAAAATAGCCAACTAGGTTTAGGGCAGTGACCCTTCCCACAGGAAGTGGTCACTATAGTGGGTGTAGCCACCCAAAGGTAAGTGTCCCATTGGACACTATCAGGTTCCTCCTAAAACACCCACTAAATTCAGTATATAATGGGCACCCCTAGACAAAGAAATCAGATTTGAAAGGACAAAGAGAAGACAGCATCAAGAAGAACTAAAGCATCAGAACTGTGGACCAGCTGCACGAGAGAAAGACATCAAACCCTGCCTGCTGCACCTGGGTCCTGATAATCACCGCTGCGGAGGAGCTGACCACTGGACTGACCTTGAGAAATCCAGAGTACCTCCAGGCTTTGCCAATAGCCTGAGATCTCCCTTCTGAGTGGAGGTACCTCTCCGCAACCGGCCAATATCTCCCAAATCAGAAATTGCAGCTGGACCTGATGACAAAGTGATAACCATGAGGACAGACCCTGCAAGTGTGCTAAGTTTGGTGGTACTGCACCCTTCAGTGGCCGGACCGTACTAATTACCTGAGTACTGATCAGTGGATGTCGTACACCAAGAAAACCAGCTCACCCAGAGCTGAAAAGGGACCAGGAGGAAGCCCCAGTTGAGGGACTTCAGGAACACCCTGGTCTTCCCACCAGAGTGTCCCCGTTGTCCTGCAAGCGACCGACAAAGAGACCCACCTCCAGTTCGAATGAGCTCCTTTAGGCACAGCCTCTGGCTCGACGATTTGCTGTGCACCCGGCCATCCTGTGCCCTACAATGAAGAACCAGCTGTGCCTCAAGGGTCCCTCACCCCCTTACAACCTTGACACTCCAAGGGGACTCCCAGGTACCACCTTTAAATCTGCGAGAACAGACCTTTTACAAGTGGTCCCCCTCCGTGGCCTTGCATCAGCTTCAACCACCATTGCTCCTGCCACAAACGGGAGCCACCCAAACTTCTGATGTCCTCGACCTCGACCTCGACCAACCTGCAAAAGCAGAACTTGGTAAACCAAGGGCCATATTTATACTTTTTGACGCAAAACTGCGCTAACGCAGTTTTGCGCCAAAAAAATTAGCGCCGGCTAACGCCATTCTGAAGCGCCATGCGGGCGCCGTATTTATTCAATGATGTTAGCCGGCGTTAGCCGCCGGCGCTGTCTGGTGTGCGTTAAAAAAAACGACGTACACCAGGCAGCGCCGGCGTAGGGGGAAAATGGCGTATGGGCGTCCACAAATGGTGCAAGTCAGGCTGAGGCAAAAAAATCGCCACAACCCGATTTGCGCCATTTTTTTACGACGCCCATCCCCCATTGAAATGACTCCTGTCTTACCAAAGACAGGAGTCATGCCCCCTTGCCCAATGGACATGCCCAGGGGACTTCTGTCCCCTGGGCATGGTCATTGGGCATAGTGGCATGTAGGGGGGCACAAATCAGGCCCCCCTATGCCACAAAAAAAAATAAAAAAAAATACTTACCTGGACTTACCTTAATGTCCCTGGGGTGGGTCCCTCCATCCTTGGGTGTCCTCCTGGGGTGGACAAGGGTGGCAGGGGGTGTCCCTGGGGGCAGGGGAGGGCACCTCTGGGCTCATTCTGAGCCCACAGGTCCCTTAACGCCTGCCCTGACCCAGGCGCTAAAATCCGGCGCTAATGCGGGTTTTTTAGACCCGCCCACTCCCGGGCGTCATTTTTGCCCGGGAGTATAAATATGACACATATGCATCGGAGTCATTTTTTAAGACGGGAACGCCTACCTTGCATATCATTAACGCAAGGAAGGTGTTCATGCAAAAAAATGACGCTAACTCCATGAACTTTGGCGTTAGACGCGTCTAACGCCAAAGTATAAATATGGAATTAGTTTTGCGTCGAATTTGCGTCGAAAAAAACGACGCAAATTCGGCGCAAACGGAGTATAAATATGCCCCCAAATGTTTGATTTTATATGCATTTTTAAAAGTGACTGCCTATTGATTCATATGGTGCGTAATTATGCACAGAAAGACTGCATTTATTAAAACTTCAAAAATCCACATCTTAAAAGGTACTTAACCAATTTTTATAATCTTTTAGGTGATCTCATTAGTTGATCTAGTTTTTAAACCAATGTGTGGTTGCCTTCCCCCTTGCACAGTGTTTGTAGTTTTGCACACTACATAGAGGGCCAGCCTCCCTCAACTGTATTTCACTATGAATCTATAATTTTGGAGTAACAAGAACCACCTGAACACAATTGAGTTATTACCTTTATTTTGTGATAACCATGCTAACGGTACATAATCTGTACAGCAGTTAAACTGTCTATATCTCAAATAATAACTGAGCTTATCTATTTCCCATTTCATGGCCAAATGTTATTTCTCAATAATTGCATGTTTTTGTGGAAATAAATTCCTATAGAAAAATAGTATAGGTCTCTCCTCCCCATTTTCAATCCAACTAATACCTTATGGCTCCTTCACTAGAAGCATCTAAATGGCTGATTGGGGACCGAAGCAATACAAATCTTAAGGAACTGGGATGCATGGATAACCTGAACATTAGGATGCATCATTTCTTTATTTGGATGACACATCTTGCTTGACTCTGTAAGTAAAACTATTTCTGAATAGGTTCTTCAGATTGCATAATCATAAAAAGATGTCTTGGCGACCATTTGATATTCTCAGACATGGATTCCCCTAATAATACATTAAAGCAACTGGATCTGTACCTAGAATTAAAGCCCTAGATAGACAGTCTGACCTCCAACAAAACCCCAATGCCCAAGGGTCTCTTCAATTTGACTATAGCCAAGAAATTACTCTTCTGATCCCCAGGTGCATATTGTATATTAAACCTTCTGCTCAGAAGGATTTACTGAGGTCTACCAATCTAGGATACTTGATAGTCTACAACCAGAAACCAACAGAGTGCTTTCTTTCCAACCAGTCACCTGAGTGGGACAGTCATAGGGCATCCCTGGAGGCAATATCCCATAATATGACTCCAGTGACTTCAACAGACGTTTTGCAGCTTCTGGCAGATCACATGGTTTCTATTGATAGAGAGGCTAGCTGAAACGTCCCTTTTGGAACATAATTTTGCCTAAATGCCTGAGGGAAGAATACGTTAGGTGTTCCTTTGCTTTTATCTCTTCTGTTATTGCTCAAGGTCTTCTTGCTCTTGAGTAAGCATTTGCCATCTTGAGAGCTCGAGGCATGGTTAAATCATTGTATTGGCATAACCATCATTGTATTGAATTGGGCAAGGCTTCCAGGAATCATTCTTGATAGATTTGGGCCGTGATTCTGACACCATATTTTGGGACTGTGTACTTTTGGATATATGATAGTTAGAGCCAGTGCTGTATTTGTAAGCTTTTATCTTTCATGTAAAAGCCGCACATCTTACATGGAGGAAACAGTCAAACACAAAAATATCTGCATCATAAAATGCCTCAAAAATGTCAATATTTTCAATTCTGCTCCATTGACTCTCTTCGCTAGTACCCCTGACATCAGGCATGTACACCAATGGTCTCCTCCTGCTTGTCCACATCCCTCAGGATAGAAGACTAGTGGCAGGTAAATAAAATGTTTCCTATAGCCTTTCCCTCACTTTATGTTTTTTTCATTCTAGTCTAGATCCTTCTTTGGCTGTGTCTTGGTTTTAGGACTTTGTCTTATATGTTATTGTTCTCTTTGGGGGCAACCAGCACCCTCTAAATGTGCACTATCTCCAAAGCAGACAGTACGCATTCAGAGGGTTCTGGGCAGGGGCTCATCTGTGGCCCCTCCACTAGTTCTCCGCCACCCTTTTCATGGTGGGGAACAAGGTTTCAAGGTTTCAATTATCCAGGCGGTGCTGAGTTCTTGGCGCCATCTTGGCTGTCTACAAGTAAGACCACCATCAGCCCATCGGATCAATGTTCCCGATGGGGACAGACGGTGATTCCCTGGTGGGTCCGCCCACCAGTGTCATAATTAAGCTGTTAGACCACCCATAGTGCAGCAATCCTACCTTCAACGCGAGTGTGACGGTCCTCAGACCGCCAACTTGTAATGAGGCCCTTGGACTAATGTGAACACAGTTGTTTTAAAAAAAACCTTCGCTAGATCGCAATGATTCTAAAAATTTCCACCCAATCTCACAAGTTGAACTTGAGAAATTAGTTTATCATAACTACTAAAGTATGGAAAACACAATAATATTTTAGTTGCCCATCAAGTACGTGTTTATTCAGGTCAAAGAGCAAGATTTGTAAAAGTCTAAGGCCCTCATTATGAAATTGGCGGTAAATCCCACTTACCGCCATGCTGACTGCCGCAGCAGATATCCGTTCACCATATTATGACACACACACACCAATCCGTCACTATTCAGCCACACACACAAGTCCGCCACACCAAACGTCAGTGATAAACTGGCGGTATCCAAACCCACACCGTTACACCAACAGAACTATGCCCACCACATTATGACCCATGAATCACCACGGCGGACATTCAATGGCAGTAAACCACTGGCGGTACATACCCCTGCGCTCACAATACACACACTCAAACAAAACAATACCAAATTGGACAATTCAAACTACACACACTTGACACCCATACACACACCCACGCCCACACCACTATAAAACACACACCCACATTACCCACAACCCTTTATGACAACAAACCATTGGCACGAGACAGACACCACGACCACAGACAAGACCAGAGACACACAACACCATCACCTATACACCAACCACGCACCTCCCAACACACACACCAACACATCACTCTACACACCCTCACCCACACTACTCACATAACACCCATGGCACCGCAATGACACCCCAGATTCTCAGAGGAGGAGCTAAGGGTCATGGTGGAGGAAATCATCAGGGTAGAGCAACATCTATTTGGAAAACCGGTGCAGCAGATATCCATTGCTAGGAAGATGGAGCTATGGTGAAGGATCGTGGAGAGGGTCAACGCCGTGGGAAAGCACCACAGAGCAAGGGATGACATCAGGAAGAGGTGGAACGACCTACTGGGGAAGGTGCGTTCCATTGCTGCAAGACACAAGCTCGCAGTACAGAGGTCTGGTGGTGGACTCCCACCTCCTCCCCCACAACGAACTGCATGGGAGGAGCATGTCTTGCAATCATGCATCCTGAGGGCCTGGCAGGAGTTGGAGGAGGACTAGACTCTGGTAAGTCAACTCTTCACTACTTTCACCCCCCTTCCTGCATACCCTCACTCCCATCACTCCTCCACTACCCACACACCCCACCATCACAACCCACTCATCCCAATGCCAAGCCCTGCATGCCATACCAATGCTAGGACACCACTCACAGACCTGCATAAACACCTATCACTAAAGCATGCACACTAGAGATAATCAGCTGGCCCACCACACAACAAATCACACAAGGTAGAGCTGCCAGGGTAATTACAACCATAGAGGGCAACCCACCCATGCACAATATGTCAAACACAGAAACAATAACACTGCATTTACAACCCCACAGGTATCCCAGCCAATGTCACTGGAGAAGAGGTGCCAGCACTATCCAGTCCCCCCACAGAAGAGGCTCACAGTGATGACAGCAACTCTGCTCGCCTGGATCTGGATGACCAACCTGGCCCATCAGGGTCCTCCGGACAGTCAGTTACCAAGGCCACGTCACACACCACAACAGAGCCTACCCCCCCAGGAAACACCACAACAGCACCCACCCAGCGGACCCATACCTCTGTCCCCAGGACACGTCAATCATCAGTGTGTCCACCACTACAGGGACCCCAGGGCACACCTCATGCCCAAGACAATCAGCGACCTGGGGTCAGTGGGCACACGGTTCAGGGGACAGAGGCACAAGACAACAGGGAGGCTGGGAGGACTGCTGTGTGGCCGGGGGAGGACAGGCCCAGGGAACCCACTCTCCAAAAGGCACTTGCAGAGATCCTGGGAGCATACCAACATTCCCAGGATATGCTAGGCCAGATCCTGGACAATGTGCAGGAGAACAGGTGGCTGCAGGAGGGACAGTACCAGGGGATAGTGGAGGACTTCAAGGTCATTAACACCACCCTGGTCTCCGTAGCAGGGGTACTGGAAGACATGGCCAACATTATGAGGGAGGCAGTTGTACAACAGCGGGCCCCTGCCACTAGCCAGACTACTGAACTGCCCTCCACCTCCGCTGCCGCAAGTGGACAGGAGGCCCCGCCACGGGACCAACAGGCCACCAGCACCCTTCCCCCTGCAGAAGGAGAACCACCCCGCAAACGTTCCCTGCGATCCAAGCAGAAGCCAGAGACTATTGCCAAGAACCCTGCCAGGAGATAAGACTCTCCTGATTGTCACCTTTGTGTCCCACTCAGTTACCCTGTACCCCTTCAACTGCCATTGCTCCCCTTCCTATGCCCCCTTGGACAATGCACCTGTGCTACAAATAGGTTGGAACTATACCATGGACTTTCCTCCATCATCACACCAGCCCATTGCACTTCTCCCTTTTCTTCTTAGCACTGCAATAAACACACTTTGAAAAAATAAAACTATGGAGTACGTCAAATCATTTAAGTATGTAATCGTTTAACAATGTTTACCATTGCAATTCAACTGTACAGTAATGTTTACATAGGAAAGACCTGTAGTTGGCTGCTGTGAACACACCAGGAGTGATAGTGGGGCACCAAAATCTGCTAAAAGAGTTGTCGAAGGTTACAGTGAGTGGGCATAGAAGTGGAAATTCACATCATGCCAGTGACAATGTGAAACAAAAAGATGACAATGGATTGTGAAGTTACAGTCTTATCTGTGTGTCATTGGGAACATTGTCTAATCACTGCATATCTGTTGTCCTCATCATCTGCCTCCTCATCTTCACTGTCCACAGGGTCCACTGCTGTCACACGGCCATCTCCAGCCTCCTCCTCCTGCAGAAACGGCCATTTGCCAAGAAATGGAGCACAGATAGCACTTGCACCAGAGGGGGGATCCCAAAGGGGTGACGGATGGCAGATATCAGGTCAGGCTTCAGTTAGGCACACAGCTCCGTGATTGTGGCCCTGTCAAGTCTGTAGGTGAGGGTAATGTGCCTGTCCTCCATAGTTGCCAAGTCTACCAGGGGTCTGTACATGGGGAGATGTGTCCATCGCCTATTTATCCTCAGCGGTTGCAATCTATGGGGCAAAAGAGTGAGGAGCCGGTCATAAACTGTACATTGTAACCACTACAGTTCAATGCATGATGTGAATTTTAAATGTATTAGTGGCATTTGTCCTGTATGCACAATTGTGATCTGTGACGCAGTTATGATCCATGGCCTGCCCCCACCCCCCTGAAATGGCATCCGCCTGTCCTGTATGGAGGGACAGGTGGAAGTGATGTAACTCTGCTGACGTTGTGCGACGTTGCGGGAGGCGGTCAGGAACCGTTGTGCAACGCCTCATTGGATAATATTGGGCCCTATGGGGTTCAGTGACCAATGGTGATGTACGCACCACCGTAGACGTCACCGCTATTTTCTATCTGTTCACTCACTTGCCACCTGACCTTCAACAGGAGAGGACCTACACTGCATATGTTGCTGTGACCTGTGTCTGGAACCTACCATGGCTTATGTGCCTGGGGAAAGGGCCCCTGCCTTCACCTCGGCGGAGTTGGAGAGACTAGTGGATGGGGTCCTACCCCAGTACGGATTGCTGTCTGGGCCTCAAGACCAACAGGTGAGTACACTGTGAGCACGATGCATGGGGCATGAATGATTGGAGTGGTGTGTGTGTGAAGGCCTTGTGTAGGGGGGTTGGTGGATGGGCCTGCAGCTCGTGTGCTGGGTCATGTCTGGGGATGAGAAGGGGTGTGGTGGGCCAAGAGTGTAACAGTCAGGACGGTCTGACTAATACCTTTCCATGTGTGTATTTCCTCTGCAGGTCAGTGCCCATCAAAAGAAGGGTATATGGTCTTCCATCGCCAAGGACGTGCAGACCCTGGGGGTCTACGGCAAGTGGAGCACCCACTGTCAGAAACGGCTGGGGATGGCCTCCCAACAAGGAAGAGGTGCCCATCGAACCCTGACCCCCCTGATGGCCCGCATACTGGCAGTGGCCTATCCGGAGATGGATGGGCACTGGAGGGCATCACAGAAGCCTGAAGGGGGTGAGTACAGTGCCCATCATTACTACTTACACATGGTGGGGTGGTATCCGGGTGGGGGATGTGTGTCTGTGGGTGCCCCTAGGCCAGGCCTGACATTGCAGAGTAGGTCCCATGTTGGCCAGGGTTCTGATGTGATATTCCTCCAACCTAGCTAGTAGGCATCCACTACTGGGCAGGGCTGTGTGGGTCCCAGGCATGCTGCAGTTGGTGGTATGTGTCCCTCCCCATGCCCTGGTGACTAGCATTGTTACTCGTAGTGCATTGCATATAGCGTAGGGCTGTTCCCTGTGTGTGACTGTGAGTGTGCTGTGTATGCCAATGGTGGTGTAGGTGCAGCCATTGACCAAGTGTATCCTTTGTCTCTCCCCCTCCTTTTTGTCATCCTGTCCTTATGTGTATTAGCATCATCTGGCGGAGGAGCAGAGGCACCAGCGATGGAGGTAGCTGCATCCCACAGGACCCAGTAGGCAGAGTCCACCGATGCTGAGGGCACCAGTGGGACGGAGGGAGAGGGGAGCACCACGGCGAAGACTGGAGGGGACAGTTTGGACACGGATACCCCCTCAGATGGAAGCTCCCTGGTGGTGGCGGACACCTCTGTGCCCACCCCAGCTACAGGTACAGCCACCACCCCCTGTATCAGCACAGCCCTCCCAGCAGCCCCTCATCGAGTTGCCCGTGCCCGCTCACCCAAGAGGGTGGGCATCTCCTTCACCCCAGGCACCTCAGGCCCAGCCCCAGTTAGCCCAGCTGCCCTGAGTGAGGAGGCTATTGACCTCCTGAGATCCATCTCCGTTGGCCAGTCAACCATTGTGAATGCCATCCAGGGGCTGGCAGCCCAAATGCAACAGACCAATGCATTTCTGGAGGGCATTCACACTGGCTTGGCGGCCCAACAGAGATCAATCCAGGCTCTGGCCTCCTCTCTGATGGCAGCCATTGTCCCTGTTTCCACCCTTCCCCCTCCAACTTCATCTACCCAGTCCCATTCCCCTCAACCCCAGCCTATCCCAAGCACACAGGGAGACGCGCATGCACACAGGACACATAAGAGTGGCACAGGCAAACACAAGCACCACACTTCATCCCACAGGCTCTCACACAAACATCATCCAGATGCAGACATGTCAACATCCACAATTTCCACTGTGTCCCTTTCCTCCTTCTTCTCCACCTCCCTCCCAGTTCCGTCTACACTCACACCTGCATGCACTACATCCTCATCCACTACAGCCATCACCAGCACACTTATCAAAACACACACCTCACTGGCAGACACTACCCCAAAAGCTATGCACACGTATTCTTGTGTCTTCTCACCCTGTGTCTGTGCCCCCCCAAAGTACACAAACGCAAGCACTCAGACACCCAACAGCCATCCACCTCACAACAGCATTGAGCCCATGCACCTGCACGCAAACACAGCAGACTGACACCTCCTACAACCATTCCCTCTTCCTCCTCTCCCAAACCTTCTCCCTCCCCCCATCCCAATGTCCCTAAGAAGCTTTTCCTCTCCACCATTGACTTCTTCCCGACCCCTCCCCCCAATCCTTCACGTCTGGCCAGGGTGTCTAAAAATCAGGCAAGCACCTCAGCCACCCAGTCCACCGGCCCAGTAGTGTCCACAGCAATTCGTGGTGGGGAAGGATACCAGGCAGCCACACGGAAAGGGTGCCTGCCCCAAATGCTGCCAAGAAGGGCAGGGAGCCCTCTCCAGCTGCTGCCATGAAGGTCAAGGTGCCACCTCCAGCTGCTATCAGGAAGGGCAAGGAGCAATCCCAGCTGCTGCCAGGAAGGGCATGGGGCAATCCCCACCTGCTGCCAGGAAGGGCAAGGAACAATCCACCGGCTGCTGCCAGGAAGGGCAAGGGGCCTGCACCAGCCCCCATCACCAACCATGGTGGTGCAGCCATCCAAGGATGCAGGGGATGGGCTGGAGCTTCCCCCCCCCCACCACCACTAGCAGCAGCACCACCACTGACCATCCATCACCGCTGGCGGACAGTCTGTAGTCCTGCGTCAATGGGCTGCTGTGCGGCCTGCCCCCTGCAAATCTTGTGGGTATGACATCGACCTGAGAGACTGTAACCTTGCACTCCCCAAGATCTGCATCACAGGGCTCGATACCCCCTTCAGAACCAGTGGGGAAAACACCCACTCACCCCATCCTCCCCAGGATGAATATCACAGGGTATGATGCCCCCTCCAGAACCAGTGGGGAAAACACCCACTCACACCATCCTCCCCAGGATGAAGATCACAGGGCACGATGCCCCCTCCAGAACCAGTGGAAAAAACACCTTTCACCCCATCCTCCCCAGGATGAAGATCACAGGGCATGATGCCCCCTTCAGAACCAGTGGGTATGGCACCCACTCACCCCATCCTCCCTAGGATGAAGATCACAGGGCACAATACCCCCTCTATGGCTAGTGGGCAAGTCACCCACCCGAGAGACTGTGGCCTTGCACTCCCCAGGACCAAGCAGTGGGCAAAACACCCACTTGAGAGACTGTGGTCTTGCACTCCCCAGGACAAAGGGCACAGGGCATGTTGCCCCCTCCAGGACCAGTGGTGTTGTACCATCTTCTGGCTGAGGTGCCCCCCCTGCTCCCCGTCCCCCTGAGGTGCCTGCTTATTTTCGAAAATATGCCCCTTCAATGTTCTCTCTGTGTTGTTGCAGGAGACAAGTGGGGCCTTGGACTTTGTAATGTGGCTCTGTGGCCCACACACATTGAGGACTGGGCAATGTCCCTTGATTTGTACATATGTTTATACTTTTAGAGAGGATGTATGTATTTTTGATGTATTTATATTATTACACTCACTTTCATCTATTCGTGTTGTCCTTGCATTATTCCTGAGGGGTACGGGGTAAATATATTTTCATACTGCATCTGATTGTGTGTATGGTGTTGGGGGTGGGGGTGTTGCATGTTGCATGTGTGTGTTACTCTCTTTTTTCTCCCCACCTCCCCTGTGTGCTAGGCGGCTGTACTCACCGTGGTCGTCTTCGCCGTCGTTGGTGTTTGTGGTGGAGCAGGATGTAGAAAAGCATTGGGAAGATCTGCAGTTCAGGTTCCATGGTGGCATGGTTCTTTCCTGAGTCTCCAATGGTGAGTCGTTTCCTTTCTGTGCAGTGTTTCCGCCAGGCTTTTGATGTTGTTGGTACCGCCCCGGAAAAGGTGGCGGATTGGGCTGTCATAATACAGTGGGCGGTACATTGGCTTCCGCCTGGCTGTAGGCAGCTACCACCGTGGTGGCTGTTGATTCCGCCCTGGCGGTCGGTGTGGTAAAGTGGCTGTCTGTCTGAGCTCTTTCCGCCATGGTCATAATTTGGCGGTATTTACCACCAGCTTGTTGGCGGTATTACTGCCACTTTATCACCGACCGCCAGGGTTGTAATGAGGGCCTAAATCCTCTACAACTTGTGGCAAATGATGGAAGCCAGGAGTCCGGAGGCCTTCACTCTCCTAGACCTCTCAGCAGCAATTCATATTATCAGTCACAAAGTTTAGATATCATAGGGCCAGATGTAGGAAAGTCCCAAATTGCGACTTGCAATTTGCGAGTCCCTGCGACTCGCAAATTGCAAGTCGCAATTTGGGATGCAGAAAGGTGTCTCAGACACCTTCTGCGAGTCGCTATGGGGTCGCAAAGACCCACCTCATTAATATTAATGAGGTGGGTCACAATTTGCGACCCCATAGCGACTCAGGGCACTCACGGGGATGGAGGCCTGCTGTGAACAGCAGACCTCCATGTCCGTGACTGCTTTTAAATAAAGCAGTTTTTTTTTTTTCAAAGTGCAACCCGTTTTCCTTAAAGGAAAACGAGCTGCACTTTGAAAAATAAACCGAAACCTTTTGTTTCAGTATTTTTCAGGGCAGGCAGTGGTCCATTGGACCACTGCCTGCTCTGAAAAAAATTTTTTGGGTCCAGTCACAAAGGGGAAGGGGTCCCGTGGGGACCCCTTCCCGTTTGCGACTGGGTTACCATCCACTTCAAGTGGATGGTAACTGCGAGTCCATTTGCGAACGCTTTCGCGGTCGCAAATGGAATTGCATACCATTGCGACTCGCAAATAGGAAGGGAACACCCCTTCCTATTTGCTACTCGGAAATGCATTTTGCGAGTCGGTGCCGACTCGCAAAATGCATTTCTACATAGCAAAGACACATTTGCGACTTGCAAACGGCATTTTTCGCCGTTTGCGAGTCGCAAAGTCTTTGCTACATCTGGCCCATAATTGGTTAAAATAGGAAATAAAGATATAGCCTTATTCTGGCTGAAGACCATCTTAATTATCTACTAACACGTTGTTTCGCTCACACCTTATGTGTTCCAGCTGAAAGAACTAAAGTACAAGGTCCCAGTGTGCCCCGTTCTTTTCAGTACATACACACTCCCTCCTTCACGTCTTTTGCATCAGATGGGGATGAAATCTCTCCATCCATACTGATGATGCAATGATCATTTTTGCTCGCCACCTCACTGATCCTCAAGTAAGGAACCTGATTCTGCCCTTGTGGATAATGTTTCAGTCACCAGATGGTGGATGTCAGCAAATTATGTAAGGTTCAACCCCAACAAATCCAAACTGCTATTAACATCACCTAAAACTGGCATATATGAACGTCATTGGCCTTCGGTTAATGCCCCCCCACCTTCTGCCTCCGCTAATAACCACAACTTGGCATTCCAAATGTATTTAAACTTAGGATTAATGACCCATGTGGAAAACACCAGCAAATCTTGTGTTGTTTCAAATGAAAGCGCCTTAGACCTTTCTGCCACTTCTCCACAAAGATATCAGAGTCTCTGTGGTGAAGACTGATACAGTTTAGACCACAAGACTGGCATTCTGAATTATTAACTGCTCCAAAAACTAATTTCTTGACTTCGGCTATTACATAATGCAGTGTCATATTTGCTCAGTGGTTGAAAGAACCTTCGGTAGCTGCCTGGCCACAGCAGGATCATTTTCAAGGCAATGACCATTACCCATGGGGTGATTTATTCTAGTGCACAAGAATTTATGGCAACAACATTTATCTAGTATCACCCCACTGGTTGTTTGACACAGTATAGACTACAAAAATATTGAACTACATATATATTGCTAAAAAATATTGATGACCAGAATATCGCCATGCTATACTTCAAAAGCAAAAATACAAATATCAACTACAAAAATATCACAATTCTAAAGATCTAAAATACCGTAATATTGACATCATCAATAAAGATATACAAAATATTGTGATAACATTAAATTCAAAACAATACCAGAATATCGAAAACAACAATATCTAGTACAACAATATCATAATTAACATAAAAAATGCAACTATTTTAAATTACAAAACATAACTCATTTAAAATGCTTTAAACTGCTAGATAACATTTTTAATATTCACAATAATGTATTTAACTTATGAACACAAAGTAAATCATGCATACATAGTTTTACAATACCATAAAGTAACATTAAAATTCAAATTACACTTAAATTATATCATTACAACCTCATTTAAAAAATATATTTTTATTAACACATGACATACATTGTGTAGCGCAGGCTGTTACAATTCTGTGAATTGGTCTGGTTCAGGTGACTTATGTAGCAATACATTCATTCGTGGATGAATACGACAAAATCGAGCCCAATTCTATTCTGACAGCTCCCACCATGAGATGAGTTTCAGAATGAGAAGGAAATAATTGTCTGATAACACAATAAACTCTGCACGTTCCCCTGAAATTTGCTCCTCCCCAAATTCTAACATATTACAGAAGAAAAAGGTACATTGTAACATTGTGGCAGCTGGCTGTAACCCTTAATCTGCCATTAACGATAGTCACTATGTCCAGAATTCAACATTTTGGTGAGCAGGGGCAAGTATAGCATTAAGACAGGTCAAGTAATCATTCCATTGTTCCATAAATTCACACCTCCCATCTCGGGCTCTGGCATCTGCCCGAACCGAAAGTTCAGCATGTGACCAGCGGACCATTTCCTTCTCCCAAGCGACCGCTGGAAGAGCGGTCGAGGCCTTCCAGGACATGGCAACACGTCTTTTTGCCAACATCAAGGCCAATGCTTCCAGTCCTCTCAATTGTTTTGTTCGTTTCCTGACCACCCCGTATGAAAAAGACAGAACGCAGAGTCATGTTGTAAAATATATGCAGTGACATCAGTTATACAGGAAATCATCGCTTGCCAAAAGACCATTATTACAGGACATGACCACACCATGTGAAAAAAAATGAGCATTAACCTGCGAGCTTCTGGAACATGTCGCCCTAGTACCCAGAATTATTTTCGCTATTCTGTCCGGGGAGAAGTTTGTGTGCTGTACATAATTGAACTGCGCAAAACGGAATCAGGCATTCCGTGTGCTCATTCTAACAGACTGCAGGCACCTCAGCCATGCAGTGTCCTGGCATTCCACATTTCATTTCTCTTCCCACCAATCCTTAAGGATCAGGAACCTAGTGTTTGTACCATGTTCCTAAAAGGGTCTGTAAATACGTGAGGTAGCTCGTTTTGATCTTAATGTTAACATCACCTCCAATGGGAGGGCCATCTGCGCAGGGTTCCCATCTAAATTCCACAGCTTTGCAGCCACCCCTCTCTGTGAGGAGTATAGAAGAAACTGCCCCGGGTCTACTGTGCCCCTCTCTGTCAGGTACCCAAACTGCAAAGTCTACCGTCAAACATTACATGTCCCCAGGTCTTATATCCACCCGCAGTACAGGACACTACTCTACTATGTCATCTGGGCTGTGGGAGTGCCCTGAGGGAGGCTAGGTGCATAGGGTGTCACCAGTGTACCTGGTAGTATGTATTTCTTCTCGCTCCATGTTGCCACCATTAACAATTGTATTAGGGATAGCATTGTGTGTGGGAGAGGTCAGGAACCACTCCAATGGTGATTTGTCCCCAAAGTCCGACCCCAGCAGATGTCGTTCCGGTTTGGCAGCATCAGGCAGCCAGTAGAGTGGCCACTGAAGCTGAGCCATGGCATATTAAAGCTCGTAATTGAGAGCACCCAGCCCTCCATTTTACAGGGTGTCATATATGGGGTCCAGTTTAACCATGTGTCTCTTATTAGCCCATATAAATGAACCCAACACGCATTGGAGGTCTAGGAAGAACTGCCTCTTCAATATTACTGGGAGTGCCTCAAAGAAGTAAGGGAGTCAAGAAAGGACCAACATTTTAGATATAGACACTCTCCCCATGGGTGATAGAGGTAGCTGTGTTCAAAAGGGCAACAACTGTCTAATCAAGGTTACTGTCTTCCCCAGCTTTCCCTCTATCAGGTCGTTCTCAGAGTGATATATTTAAACACCCAAGTATTTGAGTGTGTCATGCTTCCATGGTAATGGGACATCTCCTGGTCAGTAACGTAGAGGATCAGGTGTCTGTAACAAAGGGAATAAGCATTATATCCCCCAGTTGATCCGCAGGCCTGAGATGCGGCCAAAAGCTCCCGAAGCAGACATAACCTCTGGCAGTATTGTGGGTACTGTCTGCAGAGTATCATTTGCATACATGGAAACTATGTACAGGTGGTCTCCCACAGAATAGCCCCAGGCGTGTGTGTTTGCAAAGCATGCAGCTAAGTGGCTCCATGGCCAGGGCGAAGAGCAAGAGACATGGGGCATACCTGCCTACTGTCACATTCAATCGCAAAATTATCAGAGTTAAGACACCCCGTAGGTACCCTAGCAAGAGGAAGCTCAAACAGGATTCATCCCCATTTATAGAACTCCGGCCCCAGTTCAAACTTTAATAACACCACTTGCAGATAATTCCAGCCCAGTGTGTCGAATGCCTTTTCTATGTCTAGTGAGGGCACCTATCCCTGTGTGTTGGTCCGACATGCCCAGTCCGTGAAACCAAATAACCAGCGAAGGTTCAAAAACGTGTTCCTGCCCAGAATGAACCCATTCTGACCTGAATGGATCACCGTACCTATTATTCGGCATCATTCTATTTGCCAATACCTTACTCAACACCTTGTAATCAAGGTTGAGTAACGAAAGGGGGCAATAAGACGCTACCTCCAGTTGGTTTTGCCTGGATTTCGGGAGTACTGTTATATGGCTTCCCACATGATGTCTGGAAGTCTGCCCTGTTCCCTAGCTTTACCATATACCTTCAAGAGAAGAGGAGTTAGAGAGGCTGGGAATGTGGGTAAAACACTATTGGTAAGCCATAAGTGCTCAGAGTTTTGCCCCTAGTTATCTGCGTGATGGCCAACATGATTTTTCCCAACATCAAGGGGTCATCTAGTTTCTGCTTCAGCAGTGGATTAAGAATGTGCATGTCAAGGGAGCGTAGATACGCCTTGATTGCACCCAGAAGTACGTCTTGAGGTGCTTGATACAACATCCTGTAAGAGGTTACAAACTCCTTATGAATGGCCAGTTGGGAGTTCACAAGAATAAACACTCTCCTCTCAAAATGCCAAAAACCAAAAATTAAAACAGATAAAATACAAAATCTAAGACAACCACCTTTAATGAAAAAATATATATATTCAAGACAAACAAAACCTACCCTCCTACAATCAATTCATAACAAAATCAATTCTATTCACTGTAAATTGTACAAAAATCATTAAAAACACAACATAAATGTACATGCACACAGACTGAAATCAAGACAAACATTCAACGTCACACACTCTAGACAAATCCCGACATACACACATAACGAATATTCAATACTTAACACAAATGATTTGATAAATATCACATACATCACACATTACTACAATATAACAATCCATATTTGGCAATTATATATTCGTACATCATACTAACGGAATCAAAAGTCTCTGTGTATAATGAATCCTTCATATAGGTCTTTAACAAGATCTTTGGAAATCAAAAAACACTCCTTAGTTCTTAAAGGTAGCACAAGATCACAGTGCTGCCAATTCTCCAAATGATTCGAATTCAATGATCTAGAGTTCCAAAGTTGATTATGGCATTGGAGTACCAAAGTTGATTATGGAAAATTTTATGTATATTGATCTTGGTGGAGAAGTGTGGCTCAATGGTTAGAGCGGCAGACCCTGAAGCAGAGATCTGGCTCAAGACCAGGGTTCAAGTCCCACTTCGGCAGGTCTTGGGCTCAATTCCCCTTGACCAGATAATTCTCGCCTCGGTGCCTAATCTAATTCATGGGTCCCATTCTGCAACTCTGGGCAATAGCTTGCTTAATCTCCACAACGGCCCCAACAGCGCTTGGATGCCTTGCTTCACCCTGGGGGTGCTTAGGAGTGGGTGCCTCACAGGGAAAAGCCAGGAGGGGTTCCATAGCGGTATGAGTACAGCGCCTTGAGACCCTAACGGGTGAGTGCTAATTTACATTTACATTTACATCTTATTATAAATCATTGAATTCGAATCATTTGGAGAATGGATTGGATATCCTTCAGGTTGCGGAGCCCTTCTGAGTCCATTTCCTAAGCCTGTTCTGCCACCCATAATCACCCCTGTATCTCAAATACTTCCCTTTGTAAACCTGTCTTCATGTGTGGACATACACTCTCCCCTCAATGTCACCTTAAACGCACCCCACTCAATTCCTTTGTGGGTGGCTATACTTTTGTTCTCTGTAAAATATTGGGTGATCTGTTTACCCACATGAGTCTGATGTGGCATATATTCCATTGCCCGTGGCTGAAGTCACCAAGTAGGTATCATTGAGTGACATCGTCCCCACTGCAAGGTCATCAGTAATGGGCGATGATCGGATAGTGTTCTAGCCAAGTACTCTGCTCTTTTGCAAATGTATATCAATTTCCTGCTAGCATAGATCAAATCAATTTGCATGTGGAGTACATGTATGGAAGAGTAGATCAAATACTCATGGTGTGATAGATATGAGCATTGCTACACATCATCTAACTGCCTATCATGGGCCCACTGCTGTAACTGCTTGGTGTTAGTGTGAGATTGTGCCCCTTGAACCGGGAGGTTGGATCTATCCAGCATTAGGTCTGGGACACAATTGAAGTCTCCACAGCAAAGCGAGGCTGACATCAGGGAATGCAGAAGGGCAGGTGTTAGTGTGTTAAAGAATATGGGGTGTCCCGTATTTGGGGCATAGAATACCACCAGTGTGAGAGGCTCACTATCCAATGTACCCTCTGTATGACATAGCAGTTCTTCAGATCTATTAAGTTGTGTTCTATAACAAATGGCACCCCCGGAGCCATCCAAAGTAGGACCCCTTAGGGTAGGCTGAGTAAGTGGTGCCCAATGTCATGTCTTGTCAGCGTTTACATAAGCTAGTGAGTTACCCTGTGGTCAAATGGGTCTCCCAAAGGCATGCAAATTGGATATTACATCTCTGTAAATACGAATAGATTCTATGATGTTTACCAAAGTTACCCTATCCTTCCATGTTCCAGGTCAATACAGTGTAATCCCTGGACGCCATAGCAATCGTACATGGGAGGTTGCCTCTGTCGCTAAACACAAGTCAGACAGGAGGGTCAGAAGCAGGAGAGCCAAACAACATAACAAGAAACAAACAACTTACAAACCATTACTAACATTTCCCAACAACCCCCACTCCCTGGCCGTATTCTCAGTCGGTCACAGTCACTTAGTGCCGTCACTGATTCAGCAATTACTTCAAAGTCTATTCTGTATTGGGGGCAATCCAAAGCAATCACAATTAAAACCCCTCACTCCAGAGTCTTGCCTCCACAATAGTAGGAAAAACCAGCGTGCTCCTCAATGTTGGTGTTGAACTGCAATCATTTGCCATCTATCAACCCCTCCAACTGCCATCCACCATAACCTCATGCACCTTATTAGGTAGAGAGAAAAAAGCGGGGATGGGAGCAAATGAAAGAAACATATATTATACTCAAGTAGACTAAAAGAGGTCCACAGTCATCGAGGTGATTGTGGGCCACCCCATAGCTCCTCGGGTATCTCCAGCACCTACTTGTTATTTCGAAGAGTCCAAACTGTCCTTATCAGATAAGGAGTATTGTTGCACTGCCACCAGCACATCCACTCTGCCCAACGTTGCTTGTGCTTTTGTGGGTCTGCCACGTATGTTCCTGCCAATCTTAGTTGCACGTCTCCTGCATTTTTGTGTCTCCACATCCCCCCCATTTTCAGAGGTGTGTGCGCATTGGTGGTCCGCTCTATTTTCTAGCCAGGCCCATGCCTTTTTGGGTGATGCGAAGGATAGCGCCTCAATGCCTAAGATGACCCATAGCTGTGCTGGGAATAAAAATGCATATTTAATATTTAGGGTGCAGAGATGCTACTTCACATCACAAAATGCGTCTCTTGATTTGCGAACATTCATTGTATAGTCTGGCAATATGGCGAATGTACTATTCTTCACAGTCCAAGGACCTTTAACTCATGCCAGCTGCAGTATGTTGTCCCAGGCCTCAAAATTGCAGCACCTTGCTCCCAGTGCTGGGGGTGACCAGGCACCCTGTGCGCTCTTTCGACCAAAAAGAATTTAGAGACCTTTCCTCCTAGCACCTCCTCAGCCAACCACGTTTCCAGGTATAAGTCGTTACTCGGTCCTTCGATCCCCTCTGGAAGGCCCACCACCTTGATGTTCTTCCACCGTGAGCTGCCCTCTGAGTCATCTGCTCTAGCTCTCAATAGCACCACTTCTTTCTGGAGTGTGTCTATCTGTAGTTGGTGATCTGTGACTGTAGGACGAACCGCCTCTATTGCCTTTTCTACATTCTGAACTCTGTCCTTTTATTTCTTATGATCTTCACTCAAGAGTCCAATGCCAATAATCAGTGAGTTTAACTTCAGCTGAATGGTGGCCTTAAGGCTATTGACAGCCACCAGTAGTTCTGAGAATTTCATAGAGTGATCCTGTAGGAGGAGCTCCACTGTGTTTTGCGCCAGTTCTGTGGTGTTTGTGCACATGCAGACCATCTTCGCTTTTCCACTTTTCACCTTGCCCATCTTGAGATTGTGCTCGACGTCAAGCATGTCCCAAAATTGAAGCAACAAATGAGAAAATCTGCAATGTTAACCTGCCTGCGTAATCCAGCCACATTTCAGAAACGTGATCTACAGGGGGGAAGTTAGAGGACTCACCTCGGAATGTGCATTGGTAGTGAAACAATCTGAGGCATTACAAGCAGTTACAGAGGGGGGAAACACGGTCTACAAGGGACACATCTGGTTGTGGGGAGGGCTATTGCCATAACACTCGGGGGCAGATTTACAAAACTGTCACCTAGCGCAGCAGCAAAAAATGCTGCGCTGTGTTGCGTGACAGGGAGGGAGCAGGAGAGTGCCATATCTTCAAAGATATGGTACTCCCCTCCCCTCTCTCTAACGCTGGCACAGATTTTAGCTGTTGTGTGGCAAGCACACACCTTTGCGCCACCTTCCAGGATAAGATACTACACTTAGACATACTTTAAAAATGTTCTTACTTTGTATGCATGCTGCACAGTGCAGCATGCATTCATAGTAAAAAAAACAAGCATTTTCAATGCAGCGGGTCTCGCATTTGTTCGAGTTAGAGCTATTAGCGCTGTGAAGCAAAAATAAACGCAGCGCGATAGCGCTATGTAAAATGCAGCGCAATCGCACTGCGTAGAAAATAAACAGATAAAGTAGTCCAGACTCAAGGCTGAAAACATCGAGCCTCGTATGTTTTTGGTACTTTACCGGTGCTGTGTAGGTGGGCTAAACACCAGAAAAGGCCTGACGTATGCATGCCTTTCACAAATAAAAGCAAGCGGATTTTAAAAGGCAAGCCCACGAACCAATGTAAGTGACTGACGTGGCATGGGCGTGGTTTCAAGCCCAAAGAGAGATTACAGAATGGACGGAGCACTTTGTGCTTGCCCATAAAAAGGAGAAATTAAAACATTTGTTCTTTTAATGCCTGCTTTTAAAAGATGTTAGCTTTTGGCATAAAACATTGTCTACTATTTTTTACAGATAGGGTTTTGCGTCAAAAGATATAGGTGGTTGCATGGGAACGCCCATGTCCCACTCATGTAATGCCCCCTTGGTGCTAAGTAACGCAAAGCAGTGCGTTGCGCTGCTTGAAGTTTTTTTTTATCGTACTTTCCAGTGCAAAACAAGTTTTGCGCTGGAAAGTAAATTAGGAAAAAATATGTTGTGTTGGTTAGCGTCACTTTTGTGACACTAACCAAGCACACAATATTTGTATATCTCACAGTGTGGAGACGGGTGAGACTAATGTTGTAACTGAAAACTACTGGTATTGATAAGCGAAGTGAAAGGCACTCTTCATTCTTAGAGGCACCGTTTTGACTGGGAGTGACTGCCTCTTTCGATGCTGGGCCGAGTCAGTCAACTCCATCTAACGCTGCCAGTCTTTCGTACCGATTATGTGTAGAAATAGCAAAAAGGGAGGGGGTGGAACGATTTAGGGAGAAGGGTGGATTAACATGGGTGTCATGTGTATCAGTGGTGGAGAGTGCGTGATAGAAAGAATCAAGTGGAAGAACTGATATTTGGAGAGGTGACATATAGTAGGAATTGGTTCTATTCAAAATGGCATGCACTATTATGGGAGAGTCAAAGATCAGGACTATGCAATTGCCTGCTAGCCTTGTTGGAGCATTGCCCATTCATTGCACCCTTCTTGACATTTTGAAGTATTTGAGCAGTGTCCCAGTGTCCCAGTGTCCCCGTGAGACCGTGGTCGGCTCCTTTGAACTTTTATTTTTATTTTTTCACTACACGGTTAGTGGTTACATGTTTCCTTTTGATGGCAGTGAAGTGTTTTTACTCACATCATATGACACATTTGATGAAGGTATCCAGTGGTACAATCAAAAGCATTATCATGCAAAGTATTTATATTTGGTTTCTTGTAGCCTTGACAAAATCATGGGTGACCGGACCACATAAGACGAAACACGTGTTGGCTACGCTGTTGTGTTCAAGGCGTACTATTGTAACCAAAAACAAAACTGACATTATTAGCTACACTGTTGTAATCAAGACACATTACTGTAATCCAGGATGAAAGTGAGTACTGCATTACAACGTTCAAGGTGCTACTGTGATATCCAAGACCTACACAACGAATAAAGGCCTAACTGAGAACATATGGACTTGTTGATGTGAAACTATATTTGGGTTCCTCGGAGGGTTGTTTTGAAAGCACAGAGCCGCCACCCGTATCACCAGTTGTGTACTGCATGACCCCGTGGATGACACTTGGTTGCATAATAATAGGGCAAGTGTCTGTGGAAAGTAAAGGAAAAGGCGGGACACAGGAGGACCTGCACAGCTACCGGAAGAAGACGATACGGTATTGGAGGAGGCGTGAGATCTCAGCAGATCTAGGCAATTCGAGGTGACACTTTCAACCTGCGTTAATCTGGTGACAATGGAATCCAAAAAGGCTTTGATAATAGATTCTAACGCTAGACACACAGCATACGAGCTTTTTAATTCACCTATTGATAAACTCAGGTTTGTACACCTGGTCTTTTTATAAGTTGGTCTATGAGATTTGCCAGGTGCCTCGGGTTTACGTTTAGTGGATGGTTGTAGTCTCAGATCAAGAGGAGAAGTATGAGGTACAGATTTTACACAAATATCATCCACATTTGGAAAGGTGGATCCGGGGGGGCATTACAGGGTCGTCTGAAAAGGAAGCAGAGGGAAGAAATATATTTGTGCTGGGTCACACAGTTTGGTCAAGTGGGGTAGTTTTGATTGAAACCATAGTGGGTTGTTTAGGACCCTGCATCTGGTTTTGCCCTGGGTCCAATAAAAGCTTCTGACTAGCTTGGGCATGTTTTGTAAGGGCATTCCAAGTTTCTTTTGTTTTTTTATTCATTGTGAAAACACGCCTCTTCTTACAACAGCTACGCCTTGGACAGAGACAGTGCAAACATCCCTCCTTCAGAGGACAGGTACTTCTAATGTAGCATCTGCACAAACAGGTACACATTTGGCAACAGCAGTGCAAGGTTTAGTTCTTAACAGAATAAAGGCAGCATGACAATAGCAAAGCAAGTGTCCTCCTGTCAAGAAGAAGTGCAATCTTCCATTTATTCAGAACAGATCTAGTATTGCAGAGTTGTACAATCTTTCATCGCTCGCAGAACATGAACAGTTAAGGTATGTGTGATGAGTAGGTTGAGACAACTCTCTCGAGCAGGTGCTTCACTCAGTAAGAGGAATGTATAGGTAGATGAGTGAATGAATATGTGAGTTCTGACACCATTCTCACTTAGGGATATGCCGTCCACACCCTGGAAATTCTGCTGCAGTCACTCTGAGACCTTCTTTTATTGATCTTTTGTTTTTTCCACGAATTGCTAGACTGCAGTCACCTAGTGGGTCATTGTCAGTTGGAACAGCCTTGCCACCGCCTAAGTAACTATTCTATAGACAGGCACACAGTGCCAACCTCTTAGCACACATCAGGTGCTGCGCCATCCCAGCCTCGGTACAGCACCTGTTCGAAATGTTGAGGGCCACCAGTGACGTAGTCTGTTTCAGTACCAATGAGCTGGTATAGAAAGCTGTGCCGGCGGCAGGGATCAGACTGCAAACACACGCACTTCTGTGGGGACCTCAAAGTTATATTTATATCACAGATAAAATAAGCAGCAGCCGAGTGAAGAATGTGGTTGTCTTCAGCTACAAGATCAGGCAGGAGGAAAACACGGACCTCTTTCGGAATCATGGACTTGTATACCATTTCACAGGCATTTTAAAGCACTCACTCAGACATCTTACTTGAGCAAGTGAGCTCACATTTTGCACTCTGTTTATCATTTTACTGTAATGCATTTTTAATTGATAGCTACACTGCGTTTGCTGCTTTAAAGCCTTGCAGCAGACATTGTTTCCAGGAAGTTCTGCTGCATGAAGTACAGGACCTGTGCTCGTGGGCTGCTGCTGGCAGCCTGTCGCTGAACAATGAAGGCGTACAGACTGTTCCCGCTCCTGCTGCAAGCTGCAACACAAAGATAGTCACCCCACTTACAGAGCTTTTTGCAATAACAGATATTATTTCTGCTAAAGCTCCATGTCTTGAGGCAGAAACGTTTGCTAAAGAAAACATCTGCATCCAGCAGCAGGTCAAAAATCACTCTTTAAGGCAACAGCAGTTCCATATTCACTTTTTCAGATAATATCAGTTCCATCTCACTCTTTAAGACACCATAAGATCAATCAATAATCACGCTATTAGGCAAGCAAAATACATAGGCCCATATTTATACTTTTTGACGCTAAACTGCGCTAACGCAGTTTAGCGTCAAAAAATTTAGCGCCGTCTAACGCCATTCCGAAGCGCCATGCGGGCGCCGTATTTATGGAATGGCGTTAGCCGGCGCAAGCAGACCGGCGCTGCCTGGTGTGCGTGGAAAAAAACCACGTAGACCAGGCAGCGCCGGCGTAGGGGGAAAATGGCGCTAGGGTGTCTTAAAATGGCGCAAGTCGGGTTGACGCTAAAAAATCGTCTTAACCAGATTTGCGCCATTTTTTCGACGCCCAGACGCCATTTAAATGACTCCTGTCTTAGTAAAGACAGGAGTCATGCCCCCTTGCCCAATGGCCATGCCCAGGGGACTTATGTCCCCTGGGCATGGTCATTGGGCATAGTGGCATGTAGGGGGGCACAAATAAGGCCCCCCTATGCCACCCAAAAAAATTTGAAAAATATAAAAAATTATACTTACGTGAACTTACCTGAATGTCCCTGGGGTGGGTCCCTCCATCCTTGGGTGTCCTCCTGGGGTGGGCAGGGGTGGCAGGGGGGATCCCTGGGGGCAGGGGAGGGCACCTGTGGGCTCATTTTGAGCCCACAGGCCCCTTAACGCCTACCCTGACCCAGGCGTTAAAAAGTGGCGCAAATGCGGGGTTTTTTGACCCGCCACCTCCCGGGCGTGATTTTTGCCCGGGAGTATAAATACGACGCATTTGCGTCGCCGTCATTTTTTTAGACGGGAACGCCTTCCTTGCATCTCATTAACGCAAGGAAGGCGTTCACGCTAAAAAATGACGCTCTTTGCCCATACTTTGGCGCTAGACGCGTCTAACGCCAAAGTATAAATATGGCGTTAGTTTTGCGCCGAATTTGCGTCGAAAAAAACGACGCTAATTCGGCGCAAACGGAGTATAAATACGGGCCATAGATGCTTAAAGGCCTGATCTACGGGGCCATGTAGAATTTGGGTAGTGGGAATGTGCTAGGGTAGAAAAGGCGCTCCCTCAACCAGTCCCGTGGTGAACAACCCACCAAATTTAGAGTTCCTACCATGCAGATGGAGAACTTTCATTAAATTGCTTCTAAAGCAGAATCGGTCAGCTCAATCCTTTCGAGGGAGAAATTTCTGCTGGTAGATTCTCCTCCCTATTTTGAGTATCCTCCAGAAATTGGAGGATCTTTATTTCCTATCCAAATCTAGACCAATACAGCTCTTTCAAGACTTCTCTTTTCTTCCATAAACGCAGAGTGACGACAAAGGATGTATTTCAGAGCTTCGTTTTAATATCACCAGGCTATGTTACAATTTCTTGATCAGACTGGTGAACCAAAGCAACCCTTGAAAACATGCTCAACTAGCCTTACTCCCTTCATATCCTTGCTCAATCTCTTCCTTTCTATCTATCTCTTCTTTTTCTCTGTCCTCTCCTCTCTCTTCTCCCTATATGATTGCTTTCTCCCTACCTTTCCCCTCTCACCCTATTTTTCTTGAAGCCTCCCGTGACTGTTGCAGTTAACGTTAACTTCTGGGAGCTGGGGAAAGTTACAGAGCCACCAGGAACGGACCCCTTCCCTAAAAATATGGCCTCCAGGTACTCCAGACCACTGGGGAAATGCCTGGTGGAATTAAAGACCTCTCTGGCTATGTTTTTATGCAATGTATGTACATATAAATTAAGCATAGGTGGTGACAGGCAGGGGCCCTGAGGAACCTCACAACAAACCCAACCTTCAATAATTCAGATCGATATCCTGCACAGTGACAGAGCTCAGCTTTTCTTGAAAAAACAGTGGAAAATTAACCCCGCTCAACCCCCGAAACCCACAACAGAGACTTCAATTTGTCCCACATAATCATGTGATCAAGAGTATCAAAGATGGCTGAAAGATATAGATGAAAGTGGATTGTTGAGTCAATTCAAATAGTTCCATCAGATTGGTCTTTTATCCCGCAGTCAGCCGTGTGTCTCTTTTGGGCCCGTAGCCTGATTTTAAATCGCCCAAGACGTTGCATTATTGAAAATGATTCTGAAATGATTCACACCACTGGCAATACATGGAGAATAATGTGGTGCCCAGAAAAGTCTTCTTTATTAAAGCAGGAATCCATCCTTTCCTGAGTGAGTCTTTAACATATGCTTCTCTAATCGAGGGTATTCCATTCTAGTGAGCCTTTATGTGTCATGCCAAAGACTTGTCTCAGTAGTGATTAAACATATAGATGTTGAATACCACCACATTCCATGGATGATGAGATTGTCCACGAAATTGCGTGAGATATCTTTGTGTTCTTTGTGTTCTACTATTTCCTTATAGCCCACTGCTGAGGGCTACACAGGCTGTTCAAGGCCCTGAACCCCAGTTATAGGCCAGAGACTCAGGAAAGTCCAAAAACAATGATGATGGCCTTTAACAACAGGTATAGGCTGAGGCAGAAGGGCTATTAGGCTATTCAAACAGTCCACCTACTAAGGGTAGAATGTTCTAATTTAAAAAGGGGGGAACAGAAAGACACAAATTGGAATGTTGGAGTTTGGGCGTTAATCCAGCCATTATAAAGCCAGAGCTGCTCCACTGTCTTCAGTGGAGCTCTCAACATTCCAGTGTTCTAATATAAAATACAAACATTTCCTAGAAAAAAGCATGAAACTTTTCAGACAGATTTTCCCTTCCATTGCCCAATACAAAACTGCACAGTGAAGAGGTTGGAGATTTGCTACCTTCGAAGCAAATGTCTAGCTTTTATAGAATTTGCTAAAGTTCTGAAGTGTACTCACCCACACCTCTGAACATCACTAGTTTCCCTGCTTAAGATCAGCACATGCAGACTTTAGTGTAAACAGGCATTTCTGGATGCGGAAAAGTGGCACTGTTGTGCATTTGTAGATGTAATTTCTTTCATTTCCCCAAAGGAATCTTTGTTCTCATGGAAGAGATCTCTTACCCTACATTCCTAGTAATTATGGGGTGTTGCATACCAATTTTCATCCTTAAAAGTTACTTATTCCTGCCCTTCACAGGATAAATATCCAAGTGATTTTAGAATGGAAACTACCAGATCTATTTGAATACCCACTTTGGTATCTTAGCTTGGAAGAAAAACCACCAAGAATGCCCACAACCATGTCCATATCGCTAAAGTTGCAATCTGAGAAACTCATCCATGCTGGTAGCACTTTCACATTCGCAGATGTTCAACAAGAGGGTAAAAATGCAGGAATTCTGGTTCTGTGAGTTAGAAAAGTATTTGGTCTTCCACTCTCTATCTTTACATTGTCATAACATGATTATATATTTGATCCCATCAACAACATTTACTGGGAAGGGAACCAACGAAATAGGTACCAACTAAATACTTCTCCGAAATAAAACTTGTTTTTTTACAGTGAAGAAACCACAATAAAGTGAGCCTTAGCCAACGTCTATAAGCCTTGCAAGGTCAAGAATCTAAGATACAACCAACTTAAGATGGAGTGACTTCCAGGCTGTTGACCTGTTCTGCGAAAGTATTCCTGCATGACAAGTGAAACCGACACTATCAGAAGGGCCGAAATGAACGCAGGTCATTCACAAGCACAGTTCTTGCAGATAACAAAGTCCATAGTTCTGTTGGCCACTGTTTAAATTTTATTTTATTGATACCAAAGTTCTTTCAAAGTTAAGTCAGCAACGATGTTTACGGTACAATAATAAAAAACGGACCTGTCATTCTCAGAACGATGAAATTGCACATGAATATTGCAAGTACGGGTTGTGAACAGAGCACATGAAAGGAGAAGCAGAAAGTGAGCAGGTAATTCCACACACTAGGTTCACATCCTAAATGTTTTAATTATGGCTACACTTGAGTCAGACATTCTTTCAAACTACTGGCCAGCAGCATGCGACTGGCTGAATCTTTTCCTTGCTTTCTACCAGTCCATGTATCTTTGTGCGAATAAACAGAAATCTGGAGTGGGTCTAGCACATTAGATCTACGATGTGCACATCGGTGTATCATCTGATAGTTCTGAGGTTACCAAGCCCCCTGTCTATTCTTTTGGGGTTTTAAGGCCACGTGTACAAAGCATTTTTTATCAGCCCGTTTGCGAGTAGAAAAATGCTTTTTGGGATGTACAAAGTCCAAAATGCGAATCAGTAGCTTGCTACCAAGTCACAATTTGGGTTTTGCGATTTGTTATTAGGAAGGGGCGTGTTCACGGCGTCCCTTCCAAATACCAAATCTGAATGGTATGTATGATTGTTTTGTGACCTTTGAATGCAGTTGCAAAATAATCGCAGTTCACATCAGTTTCAAATTGGTGTTAACCCATTCGCAAACAGGAAGGAGTCCCCACTAGACCCCTTCCTCTTTGCGTATGGTAGCGAAAATATTTTTTCAAAGTAGGCAGTACAAAGCAGGCAAATATTACCATGTTATACACTAATACATACTAGCTCAAACGAACCGAACACCTTCTGACGTACTCACACTTTATCTTCTTAACAATTGTAAATAACCAAGTGAACCAACACCAAAGAGTCATGGGCCGCTTAACCCAACCCAGTCTGGGCAGAGAACATAGTGGGAGAGTGAAGGGTGGTTAACTAGGGGATGGATAGTTTTACACTCTTCCTCTAACATACTGAAACTCCAAAACATAATGAATAACCCATATTGCTCAATAAAGCAAATTGAACAATCCCCAATGACCTACTAGTTGGGTGCAAGATCCGATCTGGTCTAGTCACAGACCAGATACTATCTTTATGTTAAACAGTCCTCAAGGCCATATCTTTTTTTTTCTCACTCTCTCCAGGGGTAAATTCACATTCACTCCTCATCTGCAGACATTCTTTAGGTGCCTCGGGCTGGTTGAAAACAAATGTCTTCCTCTCATACCCAGAGCCGGCAAGAAGTAAGAGGGAGGCCTCTAGTCCCAGGGAGAGCATAATATTGGCGTTACGAAACTAAAGCGCCCCCCCTGAAAAGTACATGGAGCCACGACACCCCCCCAGGACCCAGTCGGGAGCTCTCAGGCCAGGAGTCCGACGCCCATTCACAGTGTACTGTGATGATGGGGCCCCTTGGAGTCCCAAACCGTAGGGCTGTGGGAGCTAATGTTACACCACTGGAGCTTAACTTATATGACTTATATGATCACCTTCATACCTCGATGCCTCTTTAGCTCTACGTGGTACACCTCCGGGAACACATGAAGGCTTGCTGCCTCCACAATTAACTCTTTTTTTCAGGGTGTTACTCTAACCACCTCTTGTGTTGACCAAAGTCCCTCAAATCAAGCAAGATGGTATGAAGCCCCACACTGCACCCTTTGGGCCTCTTGTAGGTAAGTAAACTGCTCTCAAACAGTGGACCCTTGGACATTGTGTTGCCCACACATGTCTAAATTAGGAAGGCAGCTCACCTTGCCCTTTAAATCTCCAGAACCAGAGGTGGTGTACAGTCCGAAAATAAATTTACTTGAGGCCCCCACCTCATTCACAGGGTACTCCATTTTGGTGTTCGTATGCTCAATGGATAAGTACCCACACTCCTCCAACCTCTGGAAATGTGGAGCCCTCTCTCCTAGATCGGTAGTAGCCTTGTCCATCATCACTACCTGATGGTCCAGGGCACCCAATTGTTGATCAGTGCAGAGAATATTTGCTCCCATTTTCCTGTTGCTATTTCCAATAAAGACATGGGCCCAAATTTAAGAAAAGTGGTGCTTCACATCGTGAAGCACCACTTTTCTTGCACCCCCCTGCATCCCTCCTAACGTCTCCATGTGTGCACGGTATTTAAGATACGGTACACCATGGCAGTGTAAGGAAAAATGGTGGCAACATTTTTTTCACTAATGTGGCGCTTTGCTCACTTCGCCAAACATCCTGACACTAGTGGAGCAAAGTGCAAGGAGGCCCATTGATTCCTATGGGTGTGTCTTTTTAATGCCTGCTTTCAGCAGGTGTTAAAAATGATGCCAAATGGTGCAATGGAATCTTGCAGATTTCATTGCGCCATTTATGCGGGTCTCCTTGCGCTGGAACACCCCCTTTGCATACATTATGCATGGCACATTTCTTTCACACACTGCCTCTTCTCCTTGCTGTCGCCAATCCCCACTACAAAGGCTTCCCCATGTCCATTTCCGACTGAGATAAACTCCTAGGGCCCCAGGTACTCAAATAAAGTGCAGTTAGGTCCCCTGTGCAGAAGTAGAGGCACTCTAATGACGATGCTGCCATGTTGAATCCTTGGGCATCTTGTTTCACAGACATATTTTGGGGGCAAAACAGTCGGTCACAGCAGGCCAGTACCCTGCCAGGGTGTACCCTAGCCCGAGCCATCTATCCACTGCCAAACTCAGGCCAGCTCTCCCCTCCAACAGCAAGGAGTGGGTTGAAAGAAAAATCCCAACCATAGTTCCCAAATCTGTGGCCATCTTGGAGTCTGCTTGGCTCGTCTCTGTGTTTTTTATCTTGCTCTAGAACTCTATGCTGCCTCCCTGAGATGTTACAACCAGATAATGTGTTTTCGTTATGGGACGTTAAACATTGTTTCATGAGCTGATAAGGTCTATCTACTTGTTCTTATTCTGAATCTCTTTGCCATGTTTTGTATGGAAATCTTTCTCGATTTAAAAATAAAATCGGTAAAACAGAGGAGTTTTCTTTATTCAGTGCCTTTTTGAAAGGTCACACAACAAATTGGTGGAATAAATGATCCAGTGCCTCAAGCCACTACTGGGGTATACTAATTAGAACGGACCTTTGCTGCCAGATCACGACATATGAAAATATCTGTATCAAAAGGTACTGTAGGGTATTGTATGCAGCTCTGTAGAGCTTTATCTGCAATTTTCGATTGACCTCTTGAAGGCAGTCATTAAGTAGGGTGAGCTTGGCACTACTGATCTGGATTCGTACCAAACCTCATTCACCTTGCATCACCTATTGCAATGGCTGTCATTTGCTGAGCTTGTTAAGTTAACATGGATGTCTTGGAAGGAGAACGCTGTGTATACACGCACCAAGGTTCAACCATTCTATGTATCTAGCAGGTGAATTCTAAAATTGGATTCAAATTAGTGGAGAAAGGTCTTTGCCTCGAGGCTGCCAAAATAATTTTGAGGCCAGCACTTTCACTAAACGTAAGAGCCAATAACCTCTATTAACTTATTGGTTCCCCATGAGTATGATTATTGATCACCTTCCCTTCCTAGTATTTTATACTGGTGACCCGCTACCTTTAGACCCTACAGCTGTGGCGCTAGGACAGGCACTGGATACGCTATCTTGTCACGCATGAGTAAACCTGTGGACGATTCATTTGAACAGATGCCAAATGTCTTTCAGCAAGCATGCTTCAAGGGCTTGGGATCGGTGGATGATTGTGAACTGGATTTGGTTGTTGCGTTTAGATATTCATTTTATCTTTTTTGACCAGGCGCTTTCTTGGAAGCCTCTCTACAGCATTAAAAGGGCTGTTGTTTTAGTGTTGTCAAATGGTCCCTGGCTTCCACCAGGGTCAGTCTACATGGGGAAGGATCAATGATTAGGCGGTCGTCTTTCTAACCTGTGATCTCTCGACTGAAATTGTTGAGAGTACTCATATAGTTTATCTAGTGCTCAGAGGAATATGACAGACAACAATAGCGTCTTCATTAACTGAAGGATCAAGTACCAATATAATATTTACATACCTAGCCCATTGAGGACCCCTTTTTTTTACGGAGAACCATGGCTTATTGGGCCTGATGAAAGCCCACTAACAACCACTACAGGGACAACCCAAAGGGGGAAACATGTCGAACAAATCACAGGTTTGAATTATACACCTGTTTTTAACCATACACATCAGGGGACAAGGTTCCCCCAGAGAGGTATTTTATTGTTTTTGTACATCTGTATAAATTCAGAATTGTGCACTTTCCCCCTTCTTCCCTTCGTTACCAGCTCCTATGCCCACACAGGCCCTCCATCATAGTACTCCCAGAAACTGGATACCTTCAGAGCTTCCCTGCCCAACTGGGCTGGCGCCCATACTTAGAGGCATGAAGAGTAACTCTATGATGAAGCATCCCACTAGGCTGGGGGGTGAGTACTTTTGTCCTTAAACGGAGAACTACTGGAGGGATTGACAATGGCTTGATCATTTAGGTAGCCAGAATTAACTAACAAGCCCACAAGGTACTCTGAGTTGTTTTTCATTTAGTTTTGTGTGGATTGTACCCTGTGTGCCTCCCTATAACTTCTATTATGCCTTTAAGTAGATCTTTCGTTATTAAAGCTCAGCCAAAAAAGCTCTGGAACTAAAACCATATTATGTCCCTTACTGTAGGTTTTATAGTTTTTTGGGGGATCTTACCAATAAGAAAACATTTAAGCAGGTGAGACAATGGGCATGTTTTGAAGCTTGGCAGATGGGTTACTCTGTCACAAACGTGACGGATATCCCGTCCACCATATTACGATTTCCATTGGAAATAATGAAATCATAATATGGCGGACGTGATATCCTTCATGTTTGTGATAGAGTAACTCCCTCTGCCAAACTCTAAATCAGGCCCTCTGTCTCATTTGTACTTTCATTGTTGTTGAAAGAGGGCTCTGCAAAATCTGGTTTAGGATTTCCTCTTTCCTTACCTCTCACTCCTCATTCCTAATTCTATCTCTCATTTCAGCTCTTATTCATTATCCCGCACTCTTCTCCTCATTGCCCGCTCATTCTTCATTTCTCATTCTTATATTTACTATTCCCCACTCTCCAGTCCTTGCTTCCAGGACTTTACCACTCAAGCCCCATCACTCACTCCCCAGTCCTCATCATGCAATTCTCATCACTCGGTCTTTGCTTCTCGTGCCTCATTCCCTCACTCCTCATTCCTTACTGTTAATTTTTGACCCGTAACTCTTCATCCCTCATTTCTCAGCTCTCCTCCTCTTTTATATCTGCTTTTTAAAAGCATGGTTTGCCACCATTTGGACCTAACAAATAACAAAGAGACCTTTACTTTGATGTTTATGCAGATCATTACCAGCACTAAATGCTTCTCTATGGTGGGCATGACTGATAACATCACCATTTTCACTCGTTATTAGGGGAGAAGGGAAAGAGGAGGAGGTGTGAAGAATGAGGAGTGCAGCCTTCTCTGAAGGCAGAGTAAGCAGTGAGAAATGCCGTTTTAGCCACAGCTCCACTGAAGGCACCACACCCCAGTCTGCCTGGGGAGAACTTTGAATAAGGCATGCATTCTTCTTCCGGTAACACAGCACTGCGCGCCTCACAACGCTTTACTTATTTTCGGCACCGCAGCCTTTTTGGCAGCGCTGCGGGACGCTGTGATCGACAGCACTCACCCCCTTCTTTGGCACCAATGGGGCTGGGGCTGCGACGGCCTCACTTCTCCTCTTTCCTCCACCGATTGCTCTGTCGTAGGTTCATGTCTGCAACCACGTGGGGTTGCAGATCCCACTCGTCGCCAATGTAATATGGGGCCCTAGGCCCTCATGCTGGTAAGTAAGGTGACGCAGACACAGTGGTAGGGTAATACTAAACTGGCCTCAGGCACGTGCGCCCGGCCCCTTTTATTGGCAGGGTCACCTGACTGGTGACGCCTGTGTTGGGTGGGTGTGGGTTACACATGTAAGACCAGCCCTCAGCAGAGTGGCTGGCAGAAACACTAGAACGAGTCCAGCTGGACTCTACAGTAACCTTTACTTGCCTGTCGGCTGTCTACCAGACAACAAAATGACACTATGGGCCTCATTCCGACCCTGGCCGGTGGCGGTAGCCGCCGGCCTGGCAGGGCCCGCCAGAATACCGCTGCACGGTCAAAAGACCGCCGCGGTTATTCTGGGTTTCCCGCTGGGCTGGCGGGCGACCGCCAGAAGGCCGCCCGCCAGCCCAGCGGGAAACACCCTTCCATGAGGATGCCGGCTCCGAATGGAGCCGGCGGAGTGGAAGGGGTGCGACGGGTGCAGTTGCACCCGTCGCGATTTTCAGTGTCTGCATGGCAGACACTGAAAATCTTGGTGGGGCCCTGTTACGGGGGCCCCTGCAGTGCCCATGCCATTGGCATGGGCACTGCAGGGGCCCCCAGGGGCCCCACGACACCCCATACCGCCATTCTCTTCCTGGCGGCCAAAACCGCCAGGAACAGGATGGCGGTATGGGGCTCGGAATCCCCATGGCGGCGCAGCAAGCTGCGCCGCCATGGAGGATTCCCCAGGGCAGCTGGAAAACCAGCTGGGCACCGCCGGTTTTCCGTTTCTGACCGCGGCTGTACCGCCGCGGTCAGAATGCCCATGGGAGCACCGCCAGCCTGTTGGCGGTGCTCCCGCGGTCGTTGGCCCTGGCGGTTTTTACCGCCAGGGTCAGAATGACCCCCTATATCACTGGACCCTGATGTGGTTAACTCAGCAGAGGGTGCACTCCACTCCACAGACAAAGTTGGAGCTAGTGTGAAAAAGGCACTTCCTGGGGCTTTGGTAAAAAAAAACATATATCTGTAGTACTGTAAATTAGACCTCTTTTGTGGGTTCCACACATTTACTCCACCAGGAGTTTTCACTTGATTACTCATTTTTTGTTACCTATACCGTGTGTGAATCTCACTACCTGGGTCTCGTTTAGGGTACATTTACATTAAATAGACTGAGGGGGTCATTCTGACCGCGGCGGACGGCGGTCGCCGCCCGCCACGCGGTTCCCGCCGAAAGACCGCTCCGCGGTCAAAAGACCGCGGCGGTCATTCTGGCTTTCCCACTGGGCTGGCGGGCGACCGCCGAAAGTCCGCCCGCCAGCCCAGCGGGAAACACCCTTCCCACGAGGACGCCGGCTCAGAATTGAGCCGGCGGTGTGGGAAGGTGCGACGTGTGCAGTTGCACCCGTCGCGAATTTCAGTGTCTGCTAGGCAGACACTGAAATTCTTTTTGGGGCCCTCTTACGGGGGCCCCTGCAGTGCCCATGCCATTGGCATGGGCACTGCAGGGGCCCCCAGGGGCCCCGCGGCCCCCCCTACCGCCATCCTGTTCCCGGCGGGAGAACCGCCAGGAACTGGATGGCGGTAGGGGGTGTCAGAATCCCCATGGCGGCGGAGCGCGCTCCGCCGCCATGGAGGATTCTCAAGGGCAGCGGAAAGTCGGCGGGACACCGCCGACTTTCCGTTTCTGGCCGCGGCTGAACCGCCGCGGTCAGAATGCCCAGCGGTGCACCGCCAGCCTGTTGGCGGTGCTACCGCCGACCTCCGCCATGGCGGTAATTACCGCCAGGGTCAGAATGACCCCCTGAGTGTCTAACCACCAGTGTCTTCCTTTTCAGGTAAGGCAGCTGCTGCGCAGCATTGGGCTGGTTATGTGTGAACATGTGTGCACACGTTTATGGACTGTGCTTGTGGGACTATTGTTGAGCGCAGCCAGACTGGTATTTGCCCACAGGTAGCCTGTCGCAGATGGGTCTCTTGAACGATAGGTGCTGACCTGGGATAGGCCTTTTATTTTATTGGACACTCATAGATAAGTCACTAGTGCTTACTGGAAAACACATGGGGGGTCATTACAACCCTGGCGGACGGTGTTAAAACCGCAAACAGGCCTGTAGGAAAGTACCATCTTGCCTGGCATGTTACCCCCATTTTTCACTGTATATATGTTGTTTTAGTTGTATGTGTCACCTATATGTCTAACCTTTACCTGGTAAAGGTTAGGTGCAAAGTTACTTAGTGTGAGGGCACCCTGGCACTAGCTAAAGTGCCCCCACATTGTTCAGGGCCAATTCCCCGGACTTTGTGAGTGCGGGGACACCATTACACGCGTGCACTACATAGAGGTCACTACCTATATGTAGCTTCACAATGGTAACTCCGAATATGGCCATGTAACATGTCTATGATCATGGAATCGCCCCCTCTATACCATCCTGGCATAGTTGGCACAATCCCATGATCCCAGTGGTCTGTAGCACAGACCCTGGTACTGCCAAACTGCCTTCCCCGGGGTTTCACTGCAGCTGCTGCTGCTGCCAACCCCTCAGACAGGCTTCTGCCCTCCTGGGGTGCAGCCAGGCCTGGCCCAGGATGGCAGAACAAAGGACTTCCTCTGAGAGAGGGTGTTACACCCTCTCCCTTTGGAAAATGGTGTGAAGGCAGGGGAGGAGTAGCCTCCCCCAGCCTCTGGAAATGCTTTCATGGGCACACATGGTGCCCATTTCTGCATAAGCCAGTCTACACCGGTTCAGGGACCCCTCAGCCCTGCTCTGGCGCGAAACTGGACAAAGGAAAGGGGAGTGACCACTCCCCTGACCTGCACCTCCCCTGGGAGGTGCCCAGAGCTCCTCCAGTGTGCTCCAGACCTCTGCCATCTTGGAAACAGAGGTGCTGCTGGCACACTGGACTGCTCTGAGTGGTCAGTGCAAGCAGGTGACGTCAGAGACTCCTTCTGATAGGCTGCTTCAGGTGTTGCTAGCCTATCTTCTCTCCTAAGTAGCCAAACCCTCTTTTCTGGCTATTTAGGGTCTCTGTCTTTGGGGATTCCTGAGATAACGAATGCAAGAGCTCATCCGAGTTCCTCTGCATCTCTCTCTTCACCTTCTGCCAAGGAATCGACTGCTGACCGCGCTGGAAGCCTGCAAAACTGCAACAAAGTAGCAAAGACGACTACTGCAACTCTGTAACGCTGATCCTGCCGCCTTCTCGACTGCTTTCCTGGTGGTGCATGCTGTGGGGGTAGTCTGCCTCCTCTCTGCACTAGAAGCTCCGAAGAAATCTCCCGTGGGTCGACGGAATCGTCCCCCTGCAACCGCAGGCACCAAAGAACTGCATCACCGGTACCCTGGGTCTCCTCTCAGCACAACGAGCGAGGGCCCTTGAACCCAGCAACTCTGTCCAAGTGACTCCCACAGTCCAGTGACTCTTCAGTCCAAGTTTGGTGGAGGTAAGTCCTTGCCTCCCCACGCCAGACTGCATTGCTGGGAACCGTGACTTTTGCAGCTACTCCGGCCTCCGTGCACTTCCGGTGGAAATCCTTTGTGCACAGTCCAGCCTGGGTTCACGGCACTCTAACCTGCATTGCACGACCTCCTAAGTTGTCCTCCAGCGACGTGGGACTCCTTTGTGCGACTTCGGGTGAGCACCGTTTCACGCATCTTGGTAGTGCCTCTTCTGGCACTTTTGCGGGAGCTGCCTGCTTCTGAGAGGGCTCCTTGTCTTGCTCGACGCCCACTCTGTCCCCAGACACAATTGGCGACATCCTGGTCCCTCCTGGGCCACAGCAGCATCCAAAAATCCTAACCGCATGATTTGCAGCTAGCAAGGCTTGTTGGCGGTCTTTCTTCAGGAAAACACTTCTGCACAACTCTCCATGGCGTGAGGGATCCGTCCTCCAAAGGGGAAGTTCCTAGCCCTTGTTGTTCCTGCAGAAACCTCAGCTTCTACTGTCCAGTAGCAGCTTCCTTGCATCCGCAGCTGGCATTTCCTGGGCATCTGCCCATCTCCGACTTGCTTGTGACTTTTGGACTTGGTCCCCTTGTTCCACAGGTACCCTCGACTGGAAATCCATCGTTGTTGCATTGCTGGTTTGTGTCTTTCCTGCAGAATTCCCCTATCACGACTTCTATGTCCTTTGGGGAACTTTAGTGCACTTTGCACTCACTTTTCAGGGTCTTGGGGTGGGCTATTTTTCTAACCCTTACTATTTTCTAATAGTCCCAGCGACCCTCTACAAGGTCACATAGGTTTGGGGTCCATTCGTGGTTTGCATTCCACTTTTGGAGTATATGGTTTGTGTTGTCCCTATCCCTATGTGTCCCCATTGCATCCTATTGTAACTATACATTGTTTGCACTGTTTTCTAATACTATTACTGCATATTTTGGTATTGTGTACATATATCTTGTGTATATTTGCTATCCTCATACTGGGGGTACTCACTGAGATACTTTTGGCATATTGTCATAAAAATAAAGTACCTTTATTTTTAGTATATCTGTGTATTGTGTTTTCTTATGATATTGTGCATATGACACTAGTGGTACTGTAGGAGTTTCACTCGTCTCCTAGTTCAGCCTAAGCTGCTCTGCTAAGCTACCATTATCTATCAGCCTAAGCTGCTAGACACCCTATACACTAATAAGGGATAACTGGGCCTGGTGCAAGGTGCAAGTACCCCTAGGTACTCACTACAAGCCAGTCCAGCCTCCTACAGTGGTTGTGCAGTGGTGGGATAAGTGCTCTGTAACTTCTTACCACTTTTGTCATTGTACTTTTCATAAGAGAAAAATATACAAAACAAGTTTAGTGTATGTACACCTAACCAAAAAGTTTTGTATTTCTTTTCTCACCTCTTTTCTAAAGTGCTGAAAAGTACCTCTAAACTTTCTAAAAAGTTCTTAAAAGTTTGAAAAGTTTTTTTTTCTGTCTTTCTAAAAGTTCTGAAAACTTTTTTCTCTTTGTCTGTCACTTAAACTCTTTCTAAAAATGTCTGGCACAGGCCAAAATGTTGATATGTCCAAACTTGCATATGATCACCTTAGCTGGAAAGGAGCAAGGAGTCTCTGCATAGAAAGAGGTTTGAGTGTAGGGAAGAATCCTTCCTTGGAATTATTGCTTAACATGCTTAAAGAACAAGATAAGGCCAGAAGGGCCCCATCTGTTGAAAAAGTAGCTAATGGTTCCCAATCTGATCCAGGGACTCCCCTAGGAAAAGATTCAGGAAAGAAACTTCTTAGCCTGCCCATTAGTAGACAGTCTAGCATAGTTGGTACTGATGTAGAGGTACACCATACAGATAGTGTTATCTCACATCATAGCAAGAGTATTGCTTCTCACCACAGTAGAAGTGATGTTTCTGTTAACCAAGCTGTTAGGGTGCCTTCTGTAAGGGATAGGTCTCCTTCTGTCAATTCTCATCATACCTCTGTTTCAAGACAAGTCCCTCCCGCCCACCCTGATGACAGATTGTTAGAAAGGGAGCTCAATAAGTTGAGAGTGGAACAAACCAGACTGAAGCTTAAGAAGCAACAGCGGTATTTGGATAGACAGTCCTTAGAACTAGAGAAGGAAAGACAGAAGTTGGGTTTTGATCCTGAGAGAGCATATACTTAATAACTGTGTGTCTGATTTGTTGCACCAGTACCTGGTGGACTCTGATCTGACCTCTCCCCAAGAATTGGGAAAGAAGGCAGACAAATGGGTCAGAACAAGGGTCAACAGAAAAGTTCATACAGGGGGTGACAAAGATGGCAACAAGAAGAAGGATGGTAAGTCTTCTGAAAAGTGTGGGGACAAATCTAAAAATGAGTCTTCATCAGGCCCACAAAAACACTCTGGTGGGGGTGGTGGGCCCAAATCCTCTTCTAATCAAAACAAAGAAAAGAAACCATGGTGCTATTTATGTAAAATAAAGGGCCATTGGACAACAGATCCCAGTTGTCCAAAGAAAAGCACCAAGCCTCCTACCACTAAAACCCCTACTGCTACACCTAGTGTCCCTACTAATAGCAGTGGTGGTGGGAGCAAACCTACTAATAGCCAATCCAAGGGAGTAGCTGGGCTCACTTTTGGTAACTTAGTTGGGGTTGGTCTTGTTAGGGAGACCACAGAGGCTGTGTTAGTCTCTGAGGGGGCTATTGATTTAGCCACCTTAGTTGCTTGTCCCCTTAACATGGATAAGTACAAGCAGCTACCCCTAATAAATGGTGTTGAGGTTCAGGCCTACAGGGACACTGGTGCCAGTGTTACTATGGTAATAGAGAAACTGGTCCACCCTTAACAACACCTACTTGGTCACCAGTACCAAGTAACCGATGCTCACAACAACACACTTAGCCACCCCATGGCTGTTGTAAATCTCAACTGGGGGGGGGGTTACTGGTCCAAAGAAAGTTGTGGTAGCCTCAGATTTACCTGTAGACTGTCTACTAGGAAATGATTTGGAGACATCAGCTTGGTCAGATGGGGAGTTGGAGGCCCATGCAGCAATGCTGGGCATCCCAGGGCATATTTTTGCTTTAACCAGGGCTCAGGCCAAAAAGCAAAAAGGACAGGGTGACTTGGATCCTGGAACAATGGACCAAGTGCTCCCTAAAGCTAGGGCTAGTAGAAGTAAAGCACTTCCTACTATCCCTCCCTCTACAGTGGATTCTAATTCTGAGGAAGAAGAATTTCCACCCTGTGCAGAACCTACACCAGAGGAGCTGGAAGCAGACACTGCTGAGCTTTTGGGTGAAGGGGGGCCTGCCAGGGAGGAGCTGAGTGTGGCACAGCATACCTGTCCCACACTAGAGGGTCTAAGACAGCAAGCTGTCAAACAAGCAAAGGGGGATGTCAGTGACTCTCACAGAGTTTACTGGGAGGACAACCTCTTGTACACTGAAGCAAGGGATCCTAAACCTGGAACTGCCAGGAGGTTAGTGATTCCTCAGGAGTACAGAAAGTTCCTCCTAACTCTAGCCCATGACATTCCCTTAGCTGGACATCTGGGACAAATGAAAACTTGGGACTGGCTTGTTCGCTTGTTTCATTGGCCTAGAATGTCAGAGGACACAAAATAATTTTGCAAGTCCTGTGAAACCTGTCAAGCCAGTGGCAAAACAGGTGGCACTCCAAAGGCACCCCTTATTCTACTGCCTGTGGTTGGGGTTCCCTTTGAAAGGGTAGGGGTTGACATAGTTGGCCCCCTTGACCCTCCTACTGCTTCAGGCAATAGGTTTATCTTAGTGGTAGTGGACCATGCCACAAGATATCCTGAAGCTATTCCTCTAAGGTCCACTACAGCACATGCAGTGGCAAAGGCCCTCCTGGGAATATTTTCCAGGGTGGGCTTCCCAAAAGAGGTGGTATCAGACAGAGGAAGCAATTTCATGTCTGCTTACTTAAAGGCCATGTGGAAGGAGTGTGGTGTGACATACAAGTTCACTACACCCTATCATCCACAAACAAATGGACTGGTGGAGAGATTTAACAAAACTCTCAAAGGCATGATTATGGGACTCCCAGAAAAACTCCGCAGGAGATGGGATATCCTTTTACCATGCCTCCTTTTTGCCTACAGGGAGGTACCCCAGAAAGGAGTGGGCTTCAGCCCCTTTGAACTCCTCTTTGGACACCCTGTGAGGGGTCCACTAACACTTGTCAAGGAGGGTTGGGAACAACCTTTAAAAGCTCCAAAGCAAGATATAGTGGATTATGTACTTGGCCTCAGATCAAGGATGGCTGAGTACATGAAAAAGGCCAGTAAAAACCTTCAGGCCAGCCAAGAGCTCCAAAAGCAATGGCATGACCAGAAGGCTGTTTTGGTTCAGTACCAACCAGGGCAGAAAGTGTGGGTCTTGGAGCCTGTGGCCCCAAGAGCACTCCAAGATAAATGGAGTGGACCCCACAAAATTGTTGAACAGAAGGGTGAAGTCACCTACTTAGTTGACTAAGGCACTGCCAGGAGTCCCCTTAGGGTGCTCCATGTCAATCGCCTTAAACCCTACTATGACAGGGCTGATCTCACCCTGCTCATGGCAACTGATGAGGGACAGGAAGAAGAGAGTGACCCTCTCCCTGATCTCTTCTCTTCCACAGAGCAAGATGCTCTAGTGGAAGGTGTAGTTTTGGCTGATTGTCTCACTGCTGAGCAGAGAGACCATTGCATAAATCTCCTGGGTCAGTTTTCTGAACCCTTCTCTACTGTGCCAGGTACCACTTCTTGGTGTGAGCACACTATAGATACTGGAGACAGCTTGCCAGTCAAAAGTAACATCTATAGGCAGCCTGACCATGTCAGAGACTGCATAAAGCAAGAGGTGCAGAAAATGTTAGAACTAGGAGTGGTTGAGCACTCTGAAAGTACATGGGCTTCTCCTGTGGTACTTGTACCAAAACCTCATTCCAAGGATGGAAAGAAGGAAATGCGGTTTTGTGTTGACTACAGAGGTCTCAACCAGGTAACCAAAACTGATGCTCACCCTATACCCAGGCCAGATGAGCTCATAGATACACTGGCATCTGCCAAGTATCTAAGCACTTTTGACTTGACTGAAGGGTATTGGCAGATCAAATTATCAGAAGATGCAAAAGCAAAAACTGCATTTTCAACCATTGGAGGCCATTACCAATTCACAGTAATGCCTTTTGGATTGAAAAATGCACCTGCCACTTTTCAGAGTATGGTGAATACAGTCCTGCAAGGGCTGGAAGCTTTTAGTGCAGCATATCTGGACGATATAGCTGTCTTTAGCTCCAGTTGGGATGATCACCTGGTCCACCTATGGAAAGTTTTGGAGGCCCTGCAAAAGGCAGGCCTCACTATCAAGGCTTCAAAGTGCCAGATAGGGCAGGGGAAGGTGGTTTATCTGGGACACCTGGTTGGTGGAGACCAGATTGCACCACTTCAGGGGAAAATCCAAGCTATTATAGATTGGGTTCTCCCTACTACTCAGACCCAGGTGAGAGCCTTTTTAGGCCTCACTGGGTATTACAGGAGGTTCATTAAGAACTATGGCTCCATTGCAGCCCCTCTTAATGACCTCACATCCAAGAAAATGCCTAAAAGGGTATTGTGGACAGCTAGCTGTCAGAAAGCTTTTGAGGAGCTGAAGCAGGCCATGTGCTCTGCACCTGTCCTGAAAAGCCCTTGTTACTCTAAAAAATTCTATGTCCAAACTGATGCATCTGAATTAGGAGTAGGGGCAGTCCTATCACAACTTAATTCTGAGGGCCAGGATCAACCTGTTGCTTTTATTAGTAGGAGGTTGACCCCTAGAGAAAAGCGTTGGTCTACCATTGAGAGGGAGGCCTTTGCTGTGGTCTGGGCACTGAAGAAGTTGAGGCCATACTTGTTTGGCACTCACTTCATTATTCAGACAGACCACAAACCTCTACTTTGGCTAAAACAAATGAAAGGTGAAAATCCTAAATTATTGAGGTGGTCCATAGCCTACAGGGAATGGACTATACAAGGGAACATAGACCTGGGAGTAGCCACTCCAATGCAGATGGACTCTCCAGATATTTCCACTTAGATAATGAAGACTCATCAGGTCATGGCTAGTCTTATTGTCCTTCGTTTGGGGGGGGGGTTTGTGTAGGAAAGTACCATCTTGCCTGGCATGTTACCCCCATTTTTCACTGTATATATGTTGTTTTAGTTGTATGTGTCACTGGGACCCTGCTAGTCAGGGCCCCAGTGCTCATAAGTGTGCCTGAATGTGTTACCTGTGTTATGACTAACTGTCTCACTGAGGCTCTGCTAACCAGAACCTCAGTGGTTATGCTCTCTCATTTCTTTCAAATTGTCACTAACAGGCTAGTGACCAATTTTACCAATTTACATTGGCTTACTGGAACACCCTTATAATTCCCTAGTATATGGTACTGAGGTACCCAGGGTATTGGGGTTCCAGGAGATCCCTATGGGCTGCAGCATTTCTTTTGCCACCCATAGGGAGCTCTGACAATTCTTACACAGGCCTGCCACTGCAGCCTGAGTGAAATAACGTCCACGTTATTTCACAGCCATTTTACACTGCACTTAAGTAACTTATAAGTCACCTATATGTCTAATCTTTACCTGGTAAAGGTTAGGTGCAAAGTTACTTAGTGTGAGGGCACCCTGGCACTAGCTAAGGTGCCCCCACATTGTTCAGGGCCAATTCCCCGGACTTTGTGAGTGCGGGGACACCATTACACGTGTGCACTACATATAGGTCACTACCTATATGTAGCTTCACAATGGTAACTCCGAATATGGCCATGTAACATGTCTATGATCATGGAATTGCCCCCTCTATACCATCCTGGCATAGTTGGCACAATCCCATGATCCCAGTGGTCTGTAGCACAGACCCTGGTACTGCCAAACTGCCTTCCCGGGGTTTCACTGCAGCGGCTGCTGCTGCCAACCCCTCAGACAGGCTTCTGCCCTCCTGGGGTCCAGCCAGGCCTGGCCCAAGATGGCAGAACAAAGGACTTCCTCTGAGAGAGGGTGTTACACCCTCTCCCTTTGGAAAATGGTGTGAAGGCAGGGGAGGAGTAGCCTCCCCCAGCCTCTGGAAATGCTTTCATGGGCACACATGGTGCCCATTTCTGCATAAGCCAGTCTACACCGGTTCAGGGACCCCTCAGCCCTGCTCTGGCGCGAAACTGGACAAAGGAAAGGGGAGTGACCACTCCCCTGACCTGCACCTCCCCTGGGAGGTGCCCAGAGCTCTTCCAGTGTGCTCCAGACCTCTGCCATCTTGGAAACAGAGGTGCTGCTGGCACACTGGACTGCTCTGAGTGGTCAGTGCCAGCAGGTGATGTCAGAGACTCCTTCTGATAGGCTCCTTCAGGTGTTGCTAGCCTATCTTCTCTCCTAAGTAGCCAAACCCTCTTTTCTGGCTATTTAGGGTCTCTGTCTTTGGGGATTCCTGAGATAAGAAATGCAAGAGCTCATCCGAGTTCCTCTGCATCTCTCTCTTCACCTTCTGCCAAGGAATCGACTGCTGACCGCGCTTGAAGCCTGCAAAACTGCAACAAAGTAGCAAAGACGACTACTGCAACTCTGTAACGCTGATCCTGCCGCCTTCTCGACTGCTTTCCTGGTGGTGCATGCTGTGGGGGAGTCTGCCTCCTCTCTGCATTAGAAGCTCCGAAGAAATCTCCCGTGGTTCGACGGAATCGTCGCCCTGCAACTGCAGGCACCAAAGAACTACATCACTGGTACCCTGGGTCTCCTCTCAGCACGACGAGCGAGGTCCCTTGAACCCAGCAACTCTGTCCAAGTGACTCCCACAGTCCAGTGACTCTTCAGTCCAAGTTTGGTGGAGGTAAGTCCTTGCCTCCCCACGCCAGACTGCATTGCTGGGAACCGCAACTTTTGCAGCTACTCCGGCCTCCGTGCACTTCCGGCAGAAATCCTTTGTGCACAGTCCAGCCTGGGTCCACGGCACTCTAACCTGCATTGCACGACCTCCTAAGTTGTCCTCCGGCGACGTGGGACTCCTTTGTGCGACTTCGGGTGAGCACTGTTTCATGCATCTTGGTAGTGCCTGTTCTGGCACTTCTGCGGATGCTGCCTGCTTCTGAGAGGGCTCCTTGTCTTGCTCGACACCCACTCTGTCCCCAGACGCAATTGGCGACATCCTGGTCCCTCCTGGGCCACAGCAGCATCCAAAAACCCTAACCGCATGATTTGCAGCTAGCAAGGCTTTTTGGCGGTCTTTCTTCAGGAAAACACTTCTGCACGACTCTCCACGGCGTGAGGGATCTGTCCTCCAAAGGGGAAGTTCCTAGCCCTTGTCGTTTCTGCAGAAACCTCAGCTTCTACTGTCCAGTAGCAGCTTCCTTGCATCCAGAGCTGGCATTTCCTGGGCATCTGCCCATCTCCGACTTGCTTGTGACTTTTGGACTTGGTCCCCTTGTTCCACAGGTACCCTCAACTGGAAATCCATCGTTGTTGCAATGCTGGTTTGTGTTTTTCCTGCAGAATTCCCCTATCACGACTTCTATGTCCTTTGGGGAACTTTAGTGCACTTTGCACTCACTTTTCAGGGTCTTGGGGTGGGCTATTTTTCTAACCCTTACTATTTTCTAATAGTCCCAGCGACCCTCTACAAGGTCACATAGGTTTGGGGTCCATTCGTGGTTCGCATTCCACTTTTGGAGTATATGGTTTGTGTTGCCCCTATCCCTATGTGTCCCCATTGCATCCTATTGTAACTATACATTGTTTGCACTGTTTTCTAATACTATTACTGCATATTTTGGTATTGTGTACATATATCTTGTGTATATTTGCTATCCTCATACTGGGGGTACTCACTGAGATACTGTTGGCATATTGTCATAAAAATAAAGTACCTTTATTTTTAGTATATCTGTGTATTGTGTTTTCTTATGATATTGTGCATATGACACTAGTGGTACTGTAGGAGCTTCACTCGTCTCCTAGTTCAGCCTAAGCTGCTCTGCTAAGCTACCATTATCTATCAGCCTAAGCTGCTAGACACCCTATACACTAATAAGGGATAACTGGGCCTGGTGCAAGGTGCAAGTACCCCTAGGTACTCACTACAAGCCAGTCCAGCCTCCTACAAGGCCTGCGGGAAAAAAAAGGGAATTATGACCGTGGCGGAAACCGCCAACATAGACAGCCACTTGAACACTCCGACCGCCACGGCGGTACAGACAAGCAGAGCAGCGGTCACCGCCAACAGACAGGCGGAAGACAAAGTACCGCCCACAGTATTACAACTGGCCAATCCGCCACCTTTTCCAGGGTGGATTCACTGTGGATAAAAACACGGCGGAAACAGCTTTTGCAATGGGAAAATGCTCACCTTAACACACTCCACGAGGAAGGAGGGCACCATGGAGCCGGAACTCCAAATACTCCCTGTGCTTGTCTTCCTGCTCCTGTACGACGATCATCAACGGCGGCGCCGACGACAACGGTGAGTACTGCACCTACGACATAGAGGAGGGGGGAGGCAAAAGTCAGGGACACACACACGCAACACCCCCACCCTCTACCCGACCCTCGCACACTACAACACACACACCAATGCATTTTCAAACATCACAGTAACAACCCCTAACCCCCCGGAAGAATGCAAAGACTTAACCAAATTACTTGAACCATTGTAATGTATCCAAATGCAGTAAGCTCATATATACAGAAATATATACACATTCCAAATATATACATCACGATTGGTAGTGCAGGTATGCACAATTCAATGTCCGTGGACCACTGGGCTCACAATGCGTGGGCGAGGCCCACACTAGATACCTGTCCACAAACGGAGAGAACACTGCAGGGGCATCAGATAGAAATACAACAGGCACCTCAGGGGGAAGGAAAGGGGGGGCACCTCAGCCGGATTACAGCACCACGCCAGATCCACAACGGGGCTCCATGCCCATTGATGTATCCTGGGGAGTGCAAAGCCACAGTCTCTCAAGTCTCTACAGTGGGTGGGTTGCCCACTGGACCATCCTGGGGAGTGCAAAGCCACAGTCTCTCAAGTCTCTACAGTGGGTGGGTTGCCCACTGTACCATCCTGGGGAGTGCAAAGCCACAGTCTCTCAACTCGATAACAGTGGGTGGCTTGCCCACTGTTCAATCCTGGGGAGTGCAAAGCCACAGTCTCTCAAGTCTCTACAGTGGGTGGGTTGCCCACTGTACCATCCTGGGGAGTGCAAAGCCACAGTCTCTCAACTCGATAACAGTGGGTGGCTTGCCCACTGTTCAATCCTGGGGAGTGCAAAGCCACAGTCTCTCAAGTCTCTACAGTGGGTGGGTTGCCCACTGTGCCATCCTGGGGAGTGCAAAGCCACAGTCTCTCAAGTCTCTACAGTGGGTAGGTTGCCCACTGTACCATCCTGGGGAGTGCAAAGCCACAGTCTCTCAAGTGGATAACAGTCTCCACTGGTTCTGGAGGGGGACTGGTGCCCAGAGTGCTTCATCCTGTGAAGGATTCAGGTAGTGGATGCAGTTCCCCACTGGTTCTGGAGGGGGACTGGTGCCCAGAGTGCATCACGCTCCCCGTGACGGTCCCAATTCCGTCACTGTCCCATCTGCACATGGGCTAACAATGCTTGAGTTGGCGGTCTTTGCCCTGTTCAGTGGTGCTTTGCCATGGCAGTCTTTGCCCTGTTCAGCGGTGCTTGACTTTCCAGTTTCTGACCTGTTCAGCGGTGCTTGCCATGGCGGTCTTTGCCCTGTTCAGCGGTGCTTTGCCATGGCGGTCTTTGCCCTGTTCAGCGGTGCTTGACTTTGCAGTTTATGACCTGTGCAGCGGTGCTTGCCATGGCCGTCTTTGCCCTGTTCAGCGGTGCTTGACTTTGCAGTTTCTGACCTGTTCAGCAGTGCTTGCCATGGCGGTCTTTGCCCTGTTCAGCGGTGCTTTGCCATGGCGGTCTTTGCCCTGTTCAGCAGTGCTTGACTTTGCAGTTACTGACCTGTTCAGCGGTGTGTGGCATGACGGTCCCTCAGTGCCCAGCGGGGCTGTGGCTGCAGGGGCCCTTCAGGGCACTGACGCTGGCGGTGGTCTCCGGACCAGTGACTATAGTGCTGCCCTCCTGGGCACTGACTCTGGCGGTGGTCTCCGGACCAGTGACGATAGTGCTGCCCTCCTGGGAACTGACTCTGGCGGTGGTCTCCGGACCAGTGACGATAGTGCTGCCCTCCTGGGAACTGACTCTGGCGGTGGTCTCTGGACCAGTGACGATAGTGCTGCCCTCCTGGGCACTGACTCTGGCGGTGGTCTCCGGACCAGTGACGATATTGCTGCCCTCCTGGGCACTGACCATGGCGGTGGTCTCTGGACCAGTGACGATGGGGCTGGCGGTGGCGTCCTGGCCAGCGGGGAGCATGGCGGCCTTCTCCGCCGTGCTGCTCTTACCAGACTTTGGAGACTTCTTCTGCCCCTTCACCACCTTGGGAGGAGTCACAGCTGACTTGGCACTCCCCCCGGGACCCTTGTGAGCGGCTTTGCCGGCGGGAGTCTTCACCCTTTACCGTTGGGCACTGTCCAACTTCTGGTGCTTTACAGGGGGTGGACTGGCAGTGCTTTGGCTCCGTGTCACACTGGCTGCCCTGGTGCCCGGTGCACTCCACATACCTCTCACACGCACCACTGGAACCGGACTTTTTTTGGCTGAGGTGCTAGTACAGGACCTATGAATTGGAGGGGGGGTGGTGGGAAAGAGGTCAAGGTTGCTCAGGAAAAGTTTCTGACGAACACTGGGACAGGTAGCTGGAGGGGGTCTGGGAGTGGAGGAAGAGGAGGTGGTTGTAGGAGGTGTAACTTTAGATGATTTGGGTGCAGGTGCATGTTCTGGAGGCTGTCGTGAGGTGGATGGATGTTGGGTGTGTGGGTGCCCGCGTTTGTGTACTTTGGGAGGGGGCGTCACAGACACACTGTGAGAGGACACAGGGGACGTGCAAATGGTAGTGGGGGTGGTGAGTGCAGGTGAGCGGGGTGTGGTGCTGGGTGTTCTGGTGCGAGTCCTAGTGGCTGTGGATGTAGTGCATGCAGGTGAGAGTGTAGACGACACTGGGAGGGAGGAGGGAGACGACGAGGAGGGGAACACAGTGGAGGCAGTGGATGTTGCTGTGTCTGTATGTGGGTGATGCTTGTGTGAGTGCCTGTGGGATGTGTGGTGCCTATGTTTGCCAAAGCCACTTTTGGGTGTTGAGGTGTGTGCATGCTGGTCTGATGGTGTGCTTGGGACAGGCTGGTGTACAGGGGATTGGGTCTGGGTGGAGGAAGTTGGAGGGGGGAGGCTAGAGACAGGGACAATGGCTGCCATCAGTGCTGAGGCCAGAGATTGCATGGTTCGATGAAGGGCAGCCTGACCAGAATGAATGCCCTCCAGGAATGCATTACTGTGTTGCAACTCCCTTTCTACACCCTTTATGGCATTCACAATGGTAGACTGCCCAACAGTGAGTGACCTGAGGAGGTCAATGGCCTCCTCACTGAGGGCAGCTTGGGTGACAGGGGCAGGGGCTGAGGTGCCTGGGGCGAAGGTGATGCCCACCCTCCTGGGTGAGCAGGCACGGAGCGAAGGCTGAGGGGCTGCTGGGAGGGCAGTGCTTGTAGGGGGGGGTGGCGGCTGTACCTATAGAAGTGGGGGGCACAGATGGTGCCGCCACCACAAGGGAGCTGCCATTGGAGGACGAGTCCGTGTCGCTGTTTGCTGATCCGGTGACCGACGTGAAGCTCCCCTCGCCCTCCGTCCCACTGGTGTATTCGGAGTCCGTGGTGTGGCCCTCCATGGCCATGTGGGATGCAGCTCCCTCGTGCTCCGGTGCCACTGTACCTCCGCCTGATGATGCTGATGCACAAAAGAACAGGGAGAGCACAAAAAGGGGTGGGGAAACAGAAGAAAGACAGGTTGAGTGCATGGCTTACCGCTACCGTTGGCGGACAATACAGACACAGCAGCCCCCTGCACTACGCCATGCTCTTGGCCTCTACAAATGCAGTTCCTGGGATATGGTCTACATGGCTATGAGTGTCATCTGTCCACAGAGATGACACAGGGGCATGTATACCTGTACTTGGCACTCTACAGAGGTGGGGTGGAGTGGCACATGGCCTGCATTCTGGAGGGGCCTAGCCTACGGAACTCGCCCTGGCCTAGGGAAACCCACAGCCCTCCTCCCCCCCCATACCCCGCCACTGCGCGCAAAGTCATCAGAATGTGAGTGTACTCACCCCCTTGTGTCTGCTGTGATGCCCTCAAGCGCCCATCCAACTCAGGGTAGGCCACCGCCAGGATCCGGAACATCAGGGGGGTCATGGTGCGACGGGCACCCCTCCCACGTTAGGAGGCCATCCCCAGCTGAGCCTACGCCGTCTTCTTGCTCCAGCGGCAAATGTCCTCCCATCTTTTACGGCAGTGGGTGCACCGTCTCTGGTGGACCCCCAGGGTCCGGACTTCCTTGGCGATGGCACGCCAAATATTCTTCTTCTGGTGGGCGCTGACCTACATGACATGTACAGGGGAAGAAGAGAAGTCATTAGCAATTGCACCGTCGAAGTGAGTGGCCCCCATCCCTGCCCTTGCCATGTGGCGCATGCATTCATACTCCTTCATGCTCGCATAACTCTGCCCCCTTCCTACTTACATCCAGCCCTCTCCACCCAGGCATAGCCCATGCAACTTGCACCCTATGTACTCACCTGTTGGTCTGGAGGACCGTAGAGTAGCGTGTACTGGGGGAGGACCCCGTCCACGAGCTTCTCCAACTCCTGTGCAGTGAAGGCAGGGGCCCTTTCCCCAGACGCACGTGCCATTGTCTCTTCCAGACCAAGGTCACAGCAGCACTTGCAGTGTAGGTCCTCTCCTGTTGAAGATCAGGTATCGAGTGATTGAACAGATAGAAAATGGCGGTCACGTCTGCGGCGGTGACGTCCGCGGCGGTGCGTATCATCACCGCCGGCGCACTTCGTCATTGGCTCCTGGGACCCATAGGGTCCAATGTTAACCAATGCAGCATTGTGCCGCGGTCTTCGACCGCCTACTGCGACGGTGTACAACGCCAACGCAGTTACCTCACATCCAATTGTCCCACTTTAGAGGTCAGGCAGCCGCCATTTCAGGGGCCCACATGGCTTCATTTACAACTGCATCACACATACCTAGGCCTGGACTCAACACACTTACAGACAACTTTTTGGATTATGTTTCGTGTACTGTGAAGCTGTGGTTACATACCTCTGAGTTGCTTGACTCTGTGGTCACTGTTGTCCTTCCTAGGCACCGTCAGCTGGGACATGTGAGGAGATGGCAGAATCCTCTGGTGTACCGACCGCTGGTGGACCTGTTGACAATGGAGGAGCGACATTTAATCATCACCTATAGGTTTGACGTGCCACAATCCAGGAACTGTGTACCCAGTTGGAGCTAGATCTGATATCACCAATCCGCCATCCCGCAGGAATCCCCCCTCAAGTGCAGGTGCTGTCAGTACTCCATTTCCTTGCAAGTGGGTCTTTTCAAACAACAGTGGCCATGGCATCAGGGATGTCCCAGCCTATGTTTTCCAACGTGTTGTCCAGAGTGTTGTCTGCCCTGCTGAAACACATGAGGAGCTACATTGTTTTCCCTCAGGTGGAGGATTTGGCTACAGTTAAAGGTGACTTCTATGCCCTGGGACATATCCCTAACATCATAGGTGCCATTGATGGGACCCATGTGGCTTTGGTCCCCCCCCCCCCACAGGAGTGAACAGGTGTACAGGAACCGGAAGAGTTATCATTCCATGAATGTACAGATGGTATTTTTGGCAGACAAGTACATCTCGCAGGTAAATGCTATGTTCCCTGGCTCAGTGCATGACGCCTACATCCTGCAAAATAGCAGCATCCCTTATGTGATGGGTCAACTCCAGAGGCACCGTGTGTGGCTATTAGGGGACTCTGGTTACCCCAACCTGTCATGGCTATTGACCCCAGTGAGGAATCCCAGGACCAGGGCAGAGGAACGCTACAATGAGGCCCATGGGTGGACTAGGAGGGTGATCGAACGCACCTTCGGCCTCATGAAGGCCAGATTCAGGTGCCTCCATATGACAGGTGGTTCCCTATTCTACTCACCAAAGAAGGTGTGCCAGATCATCATCGCCTGCTCTATGCTTCACAATCTTGCGTTGCAACGCCAGGTGCCTTTTCTGCAGGAGGATAGTCCAGATGACGGTGTTGTGCCAGCTGTGGAGCCTGTGGACAGTGATGAGGAGGAAGCAGAGGAAGAAGACATTGATAACAGGGACTCTGTCATACAGCAATATTTCCAGTGACACACAGGTGAGAATTTTTTTTTTACTATTACATTTACTTTCACACTTCTACCTCTATCCTGTCTGTCAATTTGAAGCAGTATATGCTGAGTGGTACATTTCCATTACGGTTTCACAGGTGTTGTTACCAACGTGTGTCATCTGCTTGCATCCTTCATGGGCTTGTGATGTTTGACATAGGTATGTTGACATTACATTTTCGAACGGATTTTGTCATTGTCAAAGATAATACACATTTTCATAATCACAGACTGACTCCAGATTGTTTTGTGGTTCAAGGGTGTTTATTGAAGTGCTAATTATTGGAGGGGTGGCAAAAAGGTGAGGGGTGATGGTGGAGGAATGTCCATGGCAGAGTCCAGTCTATTAGTCTCACAGGTGCACTGCCCATATGGGCATAGGAATTGGAGCTGGAACAGTTCCAATCTGGACAGCGTAACAAAGTGGGACAGTGGGATGACAATCAGGGTGGTCTCATTTCCTGGCGGGGGTCTTGCCATCTTGCTCTGTCCTGTTCCTGGATCTCAGGGACAGCTTGCGGGGTGGTTCTCCGTCTGCAGGGGGTGGGGTGCTGGTGTGGTGGTCCTGTGGCGGGGCGTCCTGTCCACTAGCGCCGGCAGAGGTGGTGGGCAGTTCATCGTCCAGGCTAGTGTCAGGGGCCCCTTGGAGTGCCACGGTGTCCCTCATGGTCTTCTGTATGTCCTTCAGCACCCCTACGATGGTGCCCAGGGCGGAGCTGATGGTTCTGAGCTCCTCCCTGAACCCCAAATACAGTTCGTCCTGCATGCGCTGGGTCTCCTGAAACTTGGCCAGGACCGTCGCCATCGTCTCCTGGGAGTGGTGGTATGCTCCCATGATGGAGGAGAGGGCCTCGTGGAGAGTGGGTTCCCTAGGCCTGTCCGCCCCCTGTTGCACAGCAGCCCTCCCAGTTCCCCTGTGTTCCTGTGCCTCCGTCCCCTGGACCGTGTGCCCACTGCCACTGCCCCCAGGTCCTTGTTGTTGTTGAGGTGGTGGGTTATCCTGGGTTCCCTGTAGTGGTGGACACACAGCTGATTGACGTGTCCTGGGAACGAAGGTATGGGCCCGCTGGGTGGGTGCTGTGCTGGTGTTGCCAGAGAGTGGAAGGTCAGTGTTGGACTGTGCCTGTGCGAGGGGAACCGACTGTCCCGAGGCCCACGATGGTCCGGGCTGGTCATCTTGATCCAGTTGGCCAGAGCTGCTGTCATTACTGTGGGCCTCTTCTGTGGGTGGGGTAGAGATGTCTGGACCCTCCTGTCTGGTGACGTTAGGTAGTGGTCCTGCAGGGGTATAAAAGCATGATTATTGCATGTGTGTGTGTCATGGTGTGCAATGGGTGGGTGAGCGTGTACCCCAGGGCTAGCATTCCTGTGTGGGGGCTTGTGTGATGATGGTTAGGGGGTGTTATGGGTATAAGCAGTGGGCATGCTTTAGTGATGGGTGTCCATGCTTTGTCGTGTCATGCAGGGCTTGGTGTTGGGATGTGTGGTTTGTGTTATTAGTACATTAGTGAGGAGTTGGAGTGATAGGGGAGGGGGTGAGGGTGGGGGTGTGTGATAGCATACAGTTAGGGTGGGGGATATGATAGTTAAGATTTGACTTACCAGTGTCCATTCCTCCACCGACTCCTCCAAGGCCCTCTGGATGCATAATGGTCAAGACCTGCTCTTCCCATGTTGTTAGTTGTGGGGGAGGAGGTGGGGGTCCGCCGCCAGTGCGCTGAATCGCGAAGTTGTGCCTGGAGACTACGGAACGCACCTTCCCCCGTAGGTCGTTCCACCTCTTCCTGACGTCCTCCCGATTTCTTGGGTGCTGTCCCACTGCGTTGACCCTGTCGACGATTCTTTGCCATAGCTCCATCTTCCTAGCTATAGAGGTGTGCTGCACCTGTGAGCCAAATAGCTGTGGCTCTACCCGTACGATTTCCTCCACCATAACCCTGAGCTCCTCCTCTGAAAACCTGGGGTGTCTTTGGCGTGCCATGGGGTGGTGTAGGTGATGTGTGGGGTGGTGTATGTGGTGATGAGTGTGGTGATGTGTAGTGGTGTGTGGTGTTTTGTGCGTGGATGTTGTGTGGGTGATGGTGTTGTGTGCCTCTGTGTGGTGGTGTTGTCTATTGCTGTGCTCTCTCTGTCGCCTTTGTCTCTATTTTTTGGTTGTAGGGGTTTGTGGGTGATGTGGGTGTGTGTTTTATATTGTGTTGGGTGTGTGGGAGTGGTGTTTGTATGTGTATCAGGTGTGTGTATTTCGAATTGTCCAATGTGGCGGTGTTTTGGAGATGTGTGTGTATTTTGAGCGCAGCGGTGTGTACAGCCAATGGAATACCGCGGTTGAAAGACCGCCGCGTGGATTCGTGGGTCGTAATAGCATGGGCGTGTTTCTGTTGGCGTGATGGTGGAGGATTTGTTATTGCCAGTTTATCACTGACCTTTGGTGTGGCGGAGTTGTGTGGGTGTCTGAATTTCGGCTGATTCCGAGATGTGGGTCATATTAGCTGTGGCGGAATTCCACAGCCACGGCGGTGTATTGGCGGTCTTCTGCACGGCGGTAAGCGGCTTTTACCGCCGATGTTGTAATGACCCCCATGGTGTTTTCACTGTATTATTATACATGTAGGTGAAATATTCCCTAAAACCCACTTTTTCTCTACTTAGGTCTACACAATCCAGCTAGGTGTCAAACTGGGGGTAAAACATGTGCTCGCCTCCATGTCCTTAAAAATTGAAACTTTCCGTTACGATAGCTAGGACATTTTTCATTCTATGTCAGGACAGGAGGCGAGGATTAGGCTAGTTTAAAGCTTATTGCCCACTAGAGAGGCCACTGTTTGGATCGGTCTAAAGTAGAAATTCTTAAAAGTAGAGTCCGAAGACCAGTCAGCTGCTCTAAGAATATCCTCCAAACGTGCCCCCAATGTCCAAGCCTTAGACGCCATCGCCCCTCGTGCAGAGTGGTCCCCAAAAACAGATGTATCTATTCCAGCTTCACTCATCGCCCATCTAACCCATCTAGCGATCGTAGTGGATGTCACTGCCCTATGGGGCTTTGTTAAATCAATGAGAAGCTGATTCTCACCTAAGCCCCCAGGTCATGGATTCATAAGCCTTGATTGACTTGACTACACATAACTGAGGGGCCTGGGGAAAACTCGGAGAGGAAATCACCCGGGAATCAGATTTGGTACGTCTTGTAAAGTGAAAAGTGACCCCTTGTGGAGTAAACACTCTGCCAGACAAATCCAGTGCCCTGACATCAGAGACCCTATGACATGACAGAAGACATAGCAGAGTTGCCAGTTTGGCCAAGAGCTGTTTCCTGGAAAGATATTTATTTGATGGCCAATCCTGGAAGAGAGTCAAAACCCTATTGGCATCCCAAAGGGAGGAATATCGAGGTTGTGGGGATAAGGATAACCTAATGCACCTCAAAAGCTTGCAGACTAGTGGATGCTGTCCAGGGGAGGAACCCTCAAGTGGTCCATGACCCGCCGAAATAGCAGAACAAAAGGTATTTATCGATCTATAGGCCATCCCTTCTGAAGCAAGAGACGCCAAGAAATTAATTATAGGGACAAAGCCTGCCCCCATGGGGTCCAAGCGCCGGTGAAGGCACCAACCCATCCAGCGTTTCCATGCAGATTTGTACCTCTTGTTAGTACTGTCTGACCAGGCCTTGGAGAGGAGAGCTTCACCCGCTGATAAAAACCTCAGGATTTTCCAGCATCTCCGGTAATCCACCAAGCCATCAAGTTGAGACCGCCCTTCTCGATAAGAAGATGGGGAAGACCCACCGGATAGAGAAGGATATCTAGAAGCAGGGGAAGAGGGATTAGAAAATCCCAAGAAAGTTCTATCAGAACTGGAAACAGGCTTGAGACTTCCACATCGGTGTGACCATCGTCAAGCCCGCCCGTTGCCTCCAAAGTTCAGATAACGCTCTCATTATCCTGGCAAAGGGAGGGAAAGGCATAACCCCTCTCCAGAGACCAATCCTGGAGAAACGCGTCCGGGGCTACCGCTCCTGGATCCGGTCTCCAACTATAGTATCTCTTGAGTTGATGATCCAGTCTGGACGCTAAAAAGGTCCATTGAGAAAGGACCCCATCTGTTGTGGATCACCTGGAATATGCCTGCTTGTGATTTCCACAGAATTGCGTCGTGCCAATGACGGGAGTGGCAATCTGCAACCTGATTGGAGGCTCCTAGAAGGTGTTCTGCCAGCACCGAAACCTGGTGTGAAAGACAGTATTCCCAGAAGGACCTCGCCAGATCAGACAGAGCCTTCGAGCGAGTGCCCCCTAGGTGGTTGATATAAAGCACATCCGCCGCGTTGTCCATTTTCAGAAGGAAGCAACATTTCGGTTTGTCCTTTGTCCAGCACTGAACCACAAAAGAACCCGCCAGGAGTTCTCAGCAATTGATGTGAAGTGAGCATTTGTCTGAAGACCAGACGCCACCTGTGGCAAATTCCCTGTAACGTGCTCCCCGACCCGAGGAGCTGGCATCGGACTCGATAATCAGATCTGGTTGAGAACCGAAAATGGCACGACCATTCCATGCCTCCATGTGTGAAATCAACCACTGGAGCTCCTCGTTGGCCTCGTTCGACAGGGGAACCACTTAAGAATAAGTGAGGCACCTCCGCAAGTGAGAAATCTTCAGCCGTTGAATAGCCCGGTAATGGAGGGAACCCGGAAAGATCACCTGGATTGACAAAGAGAATAGGCCTACAATGCGAGCCAGATTGTGAAGAGATGTAGTGCATTTGCTCAAAGACCGTCTGAGTTTGTGCCGGATTTTGGACAACTTGCGGGTTGGGAGGCTGAGTATGGCTTTGAACAAATCCACCATGAAGCCCAGTAATTGGAGAGATTGGTTTGGAGTAAGGACTGATTCGGCCCCGTTCATAACAAAACCCAGGGACTCCAAAAGATGGACCGAGGGCTGGAGGTAGTAAGAGAGACGAAAAGGGCACTGATCCATCAGAAGAAGGTCATCGAGGTGTATTATCAGCCTGATACTTTTGGAGCGGAGAGACTCTACAACCGGACGAAGAAGCTTGGTGAAACACCAAAGAGCGGAGGAAAGGCTGAACAGAAGGGAGGCGAATTTGAACACCTGCCCTCTCCATTGAAATTGAAGAAAATGGCGATGGGGTGTAAAGATGGGAACCGTCAAATAAGCGTCTTTGAGATCGAGTCGAACCATCCAGTCGTTGACCTGAAGAAGATCCCAAAGGAGATGGATGCCCTCTATGTTGAAGTGATTAAACACCACCCACTCGTTGAATTCCTTCAAATTGATGACAGGGCGATAGCCCCCGTCCCTTTTCTCGACAAAAAAGATGTTGCTGACGAACCCCGAAGGGTGAAGAAAGGTGTGAACGATGGCTTGTTTCTCCAATAGACTGGAGATCTCGGCATCAATCAAACGCATTTGCATCGAAGAAAAGAACAATGGGTGAGACCTCCTGACCTGTACGGGGACTTCGTAAAACTCTATATGGAACCCTTCTATGGTTTGAAGAACCAAAGCATCAGAAGTAAGAGCTTCCCAATTGTGGTAAAAGTGCGCCAACCTGCCCCCCAAAGCGTATCCCGCATCAGGGAATAGACACACCTTGCTGGGTGTTGAAGGTGTGAGGGTTGCCTCTGCCGGAGACCCTAGGGTCTCGGGTCCTGGAGAAGCAGCAAGTTGGGTAGAAGGACCCAAATCGCAAGGGGTCCTGCCATTGTCTTCGACCCTTGGGGGCATTCTGTGTGGTACGGCCAATTCAGCACCCCCTCCCTCGATTGGCCAAGGTGAAAACCCTGGATGAAAAAACCTTCTTTATGGAGGTTTGGGCCTTATCTAATGACGTGAAGGTAGAGACAAACCTACTGAGTTCTCTGATGAAGGGCTCGCCAAAAAGACCACCTTGTGTGACCGGGCCCGCCTCCGAGGAAGCCAACACACCTACCCCCCTAACTTGGGGTCTACCTTAATCAGGAGGGACCTGCAACGCTCCACAGAAAGAATTAAATTAGCAATGCCCAAAATGGGAAGAAACTTGAGGGGCTAGCAGATTCTTCGTCCGACAAAGGCAGGGATCATTGAGATGCTATCAAGTCAATCTTCTTCTCAAGGGGAGCCATTGGTTGAGTGACGATCTCATAAATGGAGGCATCCATAATCTGACAGAAATTGTCATCAATAGGGAGGTAGGGTATTTGATACTCCCCTGAGGTCTCCTTCATACGCATTTCTCCACCATGTCAATTTCCTTAGGCCCTTCGGGCTTAGTCCTCACTGGTATGGACTGCAGGGCAATAAGTATGGTGCAACCAAAAGGGAAGCGCAAGGTGCTGCACTTCACCCCAGAGGTGACGCACTTCCCCAATTAATGTGGGGTGGAGGGCAGAACGAGCCAACTCCGAGGCCTGGGCAGCGTCCCTAGACAAATTGATGAGTGAGCCTTACCCTGCGGGTGTCATGCGCAAGGCCGGCTCCGTAAATGTGACAGCTCCCACCGTTTATAAATACACGTGGGGATTAGATCGAAAAACCTTCCCAGAGGACTGCGATCGCGTGTCGGAATCGTACAGCAACAAACCAAAACTGACGCAGGATTGTCTCTGGGGTCAGGCGCGCAGCACGTGGATTACCTGGAACGCCAGGAATGAGCGGGTCCTCTTGCGGTCTGAAGACCGCACCGCGCACGGAGCCCAAGTTCGAAAAGCCGCAAAGGAAACGGCAACGTTCCCGCAGCTAAGCATAGAAATGCATGTGCATGTGAAAACAATCTGAAAATATCATTTGGAAAGAGAAGAAAAGACGCAACTTATCTGATGTAACAGCGGTGAAGAAAGAGGAAGGGAGGACGCGTGGTGGACCTGTCAGACGCTGGTCGGCTGCCAATTGGTTGAGAAAGAAGTCCATCTTCAATGTTGTTTCTCGTTGATGCCTATTGGGAAAAGTAGTTCCGAGTGTTTGTTTTTCTTTAAAGATGCTATTGAAGAATAAAGTGAAGAAAGAACAGCCTAATCCTTGCCTCCGGTCCTGACATGGAATTTTGAAGAGAGATATTTATGTGTTGTTTGGGTAATTTTTTAACACAAATGGCATTTCCAGTAGCTTTTTTTACACAAACCTACCATTTACATAATTTTTTTGCACAAAACTGCAAATGTGGAAATGAGCTCCAGTGTTTTGTTTGCAAACAGCAGTTCTTTTATGTGGACCGTTCAGGCAATTATTGAGCACAAAACTAGAGTGGCAGAGTGGCACCTTCATTTTTTATTTCAATTTTTACATGAGTGAACCGTTGGAGCAATTTTTTGAGCGCAAAATGCATTTTGCATAATAGTACATAATTTTGTGTAAATTCGCAACAATTTAGCAAAATTGCATTACAGCAAATTACGTGAGTTTCACACAGCACTAGTTTTATTGTTGCCATTGTGGTGAATTCTAACTTGTAGCTACTATTATTAGTGTGCTAATAGCCTGACAAAGCCAGTAAGTCCAACTTAGATATATTTATGTGACTCCCTGACAAAGTCAGTAGGTCTACTTTATGTATATTAGTGTGGTGGCCCATTGTCAAAGCCAGTAGTCCTGTCTTATGTCTAATGGCACATCTTAAATGGCGATGTCTGGAATAGGCAGGGAACAAACATTGTGAATATGGGGTTTAGGACCCACTGGGGGTGAAATGTGAGATGGGGATGTCATGAAAGGTATTGTCCATCTACTTGATGTATATAATTGTATTTAAATTCCATGTTTAAAAGAAAAAGGCCTGATTCTTGAGTTCTGATGTGTGCCAGTGAATTGAGATTATTACCCACATCACCTCCACTCAGAAGGCCTTGGACTACTCTGCTTCGCTACCCTCAGATAGTCAAGTGCTACAATGGGGTACTTGTTTCCCAGTAAAACGAAACTTGTGGACTAATTACTTGCAGATGACTCACTTTGCAAGTAACCCATTGCTTGTATCATTGTAAGAGGAAATGTATCTCTCGTCTCTTGTCCAAGGCATGCACGCTTCAATAATAGAGTATAGATGGGGTGAAAACATCAGTACTGAGACTGTGGCATAGGAAGGACAAATTTAGAAAAATGACATAATGATTTAAAACAACTTAAACATGTACGGCATTCACGTAAATTTGCAATGCGCGTTCTTGACGATATGTGAAGTTTCCTGAAGTCTTTAGCGATTAGAAAGATATCAATGTTTTTCCTTCCCACAATAGAATCTGCTATTACTGATTATCAGTTGTGTGCTTTATCTTATTTTCTGTTCAGACTATTGTGTCCCTTCCCCTCTTTTCTTCTTGCATGTATCGTCGTGTGGTTTGACGTTCTATCTCTGTGTATGTGGGTAAAAAGCGAGATGGGTCTATTGTTAAGAGCCGTCATGGCTCTCACCATGGTTGCTTCTGAGATGCTACATCGCCACAATCCGCCTAGCCAGTCTAACCACCACAGCAAGAGAATTAAGATTGGTCAGTGGACTGTCTTAGAGAGTTGGCAAAACGAAGAAATGAAACACAGCTGAAATAAAATATGCGGACTGTTTTGGGCGTATGTAAAAAAAAGGCATTATTACCTACGCTGTGTCCATCAGATACTACCCGCGAATTTAACAATATTGCCCGAGGAAGCGTTTACATTTTATGTATGACTGCAATGACATGCAATAGCAATATTCAGTATCGTCTTGCTTCACAGAGACTAGTCATTGGAAGTGCATATGTAAGGGCAGCCCATACAAACAAGCCAACTAGGTGGTCGCGTAGGAGCCAAGGTAAGTCAGCTGTCAAATTCCAGGAAATAACACATGTAAAGCTAGTTATATGGAAATGGTGTGGCCAGATTGTGTGGCTCGCCTAGGGTTATAATTTCTGGCAGAGTGTAGGGCTATATATATTTGCATGGCATTGCAGTCCATTTCATATCAATATGACCTAAAGTGACAAAATAACTCGACATTAATGCTACATTGTATGCAATAAATGTTACCTCCAAATCAATGTATATGCTGCATAATATGCCCTTCTTTGTTGCATAATTGACCTTTCCTTTGCTGCATAATTTAGCCACGCCAACCACATAATTTAGCTCTCCATTGCTGAGCAATTCTAGTGGCCCTGCATAGAATTATCACAGTCTTTTGGAGATGTTCCAGTACATTTTTCTGGGTTTGGTAACGCTTCCCACTAGCTTAGATTCTGCATAGTACACTCTTAAAAGAGAGCACTGCCCTTTCTCTAGTATTCTGTAAAATACCATGAGCAGCCCATCTTCCCACACCCAGTAAGGATTGCACAAATAACCTTTTATATTTCTGCTATGGTTGCATGATGATCATTCCACAATATCTGGAATATGTGGAATCCAAATGTAATGTGTTGAAATCAGCAGGATTTAATAAATTATCCAACTTTTAGGAAGGGACCCCTGTCTATCGGGCCACTAACCACAGAGATAATGCCGAAAATATATCATTTTGTTTTCCTTGCTCTAGTCTAAGGAGATTAGTTTACTTCTTACATGGGTATATTCATTCTTATTCACAAGATAAAGGTTGTCCTTTTTAAATGTGTTAATGTGGCCTGATCTAAAGTCTACCACCTCTCTCCTAATCCTCCATCTCTGAGAACCTCTATTGGAAATGGCCCTTTCAGCACGGTTATCCCCAGACTTTTTGCCTTTCTCCTCCTATATTTCTGACCACCTTTCTGTTAGCCTTAGGACTCTGGGCACTTTACCACTGCTAACGAGTGCGAAAGTGCATGTGCTTCTTCCCTAAACATGGTAACACTGGTGTAGCCGCAACTGCCATGTTTTATTTACCTGTAAGTTCCTTGTAACGTGGTATACCATATACCCAGGGCTTGTAAATTAAATGCTACTAGTGGGCCTGCAGCACTGATTGTGCCACCCACTTAAGTAGCGCTGTAAACATGTCTCAGGCCTGCCACTTCACAGACGATGTGTGCAGTCTCTCTGCCACCGTTACTTGGCATCTAAACCCTCTTGACAATCCCAGAACTCCCCTTTTCTTACATATAAGTCAACCCTAAAGTAGGCCCTAGGTAGCCCATATGGAGGGTAACAAGTAAGTAAAAGGCAGGACATTAACTTTAAACTTTTCATGTCCTGGCATTGAAAAACTCCCAAAGTCGTTTTTCATTACTGAGAGGACTGCTCCTCTCATAGGCCAGCATTGGGAATTCCTTATAATAATAATAAGCTATAAATCCTGATCTGAGAGGAGTAGTTGCATCAGGTTTAGTACCATTGGAATGGTAGTAATACACCATCTTTACTGGTAAAGCTAGATTTATTATTACTATTTTACAAATGACACTTTTAGAAAGTGACAATTTCTCTGCATTCACTGCTCTGTGTGCCCACAGCATATCTCCAATACACTTCTGGCTTGGACTAGGTGACAGCTACACTTATGCATTCCCCTCAGACACTCACAACACAGGATACTCAACTACTCAAGTGCATCTGCATGCATCTGCATACTGATGGATCTTCCTGGGGAGGAGGTTGGGAAGGGCTCATACTTACACCTCAAAGGGTAGTGACCACAGAGTTCACACAAAGGGGCTGATTACCTCCTACTGTGCACCTCACAAGAACTCTTTGTAGCCATCCTCTACATCAAAGGCACTCTCTAGTATAAGTACTGGGTCCATGACCCACTCAAATCAGTACACTTCGGGACTCAAGGAAACACTGCAGGAGTAAAGACTGCTGTGTACCAGGTTGGACATTCTTACAGGATTGACTGCTCCCAGGAACTGTTTCCCTGCTTTGCTCTGCCACACTGTTACCTGCTGATCTCTGCCCGGTAGCCCAAGACTCATTCACCAAACCCAGAGAACTTTTCTTTGCCACTTGTTACTTCCCCCTGAGTGGCTTTGCCAAACTCTGCTGCTTGCAACTGTTTGATCACCTGGAGCAGCCCTGCTGAATCTTTGTGGCTTGCTGCTTCAATCACCCCGAGCAGCTTTGCCAAACTCCGCCACTTGCAAATGTTTGATCACCCAGAGCATCTCTGCTGAATCTTTGCCTCTCACTGCTTGAATCAACCCTGAGCGGCTTTGGCAAACTCTGCCGCTTGCAACTCTTCGAACACCCGGAGTGGCCCTGCTGAACCTTTGCCTCTCATTGCTTCAATCAACCCAAGCCACCTTGTCCAACATGGCTGCGTGCAGCTGCGATCACCTGGAGCGGCTCTGGTAGCTGTCGACGACCATGCTCTCCTTGCAGCTGGAGTGGCCCTGCTCAACCTGGCCGCTGCACCATTCTCCTGTGGTCCCCACCTGCTTCCCGGGTGACCGCGCCCGGAAATCACCAATCTGCTCCCCAAGAGGAGCGCAACCAGAACTTTACCGTAGTATAGAAAATCATTGCACTCTTGTGCCGAGAAGTTCCCAGCAGCACCTCCCTGATCACATCATCGGATGTCAACCTTGTTTTATTTTTAGCCTGCAAAGCAAATATTTAACCATTTAGAAATTGGATCTATGTCATGCTGATCTTAAGTTAACCAGATGAACAAGCTTTTTTTTCTACTTCTGTGTGGAGTCTTTGGGTGGTGTACCTCCCGTAGTTATGGTGTGTGTGTTGCACAATACTTTACACTTCTAAGTTAGGCCTGCCTGCTCTGCAACAAGCTACCAGACGTTGAACACAGGCTAACTTATGTTGTGACATTGACTTGCTTTGACGACGATTGTGGTCCCTACTTGGACAGAGTACATATCTCTGCCAACTAGAGACCTAATTTCTAACAACCTCCACACATACAGGCATCTCAGTACTGTACAGGGTGACGTGTTCATGGGCAAAAGGGGCATTGCCCTGCCACCCTCCGGGAGAGGCAAACACAAGAAAATAAACACAGAGAAACTGAAAATAAATCACTGCTCCGAGACAGTTAGTGTGATGAATCTATTGGGTGAACTCTTGTGAAATTTGCAGATGTCCTTTTGTGCAAGTGCCAGCCTGGGGAGGTTTTCCTTGACCTGCAGACACAAGCGACAGCAGTGACATTGGAGAGGGAGTGCTGAATTAGAAAGCAAGTGATCCAGTTGCTTTTGGGGCGCATAAACAGTGGACCTGGGAGGAGTTACAAAACTCCATCCACTTCAGTGGCTGGGGGTGGGGCAGGCCGATGAGATAAGGAGGGAGTGAGTGGCAACAATTTGCTGGTCAGCACAGAGGACAGGCTGTAGGAGGGGTGCAGGGGGCTGTTCTCCTGTCAGTAACACATGTTAAGTACTTCATTTGGTTTCACTTTGAAAAAAACATAATGGAGCTGAGCACACAGAGTGCTCCTTATCTTGACCCATAGAGGCCCAAGAGAGGGAAGTAACCTGCTGTGGACAACAATTGCACTAGTGGAGTAAGATGTCTAAGTGTGCAGTTAAGCTTCTTCATCAGGGGCATCGTCACCCCACCCCAAACCGCTCCCTGCTTTAGCAGCTATAGGGGGTGGGGTTCTTGATAGGACTTTTGCGTTTGCAGCTCGGCAGACAAAAGCTTGTAATTAACTTGGAAGGGTGAGTGAGTGAAAGGAAATATGGGTGGATGGATGGATGCATGGATGAATGAGTTACAGGATGGACGTACGAATAGAAGAATAAAAGACAGAGAGGGTGTATGAGTGAAATGAATGGATGGAAAGGATGGGTTGATGGATGATAGTAGAATGAGTGAAAGGATGGATGGATGAGTGGAAGGGTAAATGGATGGATGAGTGAAAGGATGGATGGATGAGTGAAAGGATGGACGTAAGAATGGAAGAATAAAAGACAGGGAGGGTGTATGACTGAAATGGATGGATGGAAAAGATGGGTTGATGGATGATAGTAGAATGAGTGAAAGGATGGATGGATGAGTGGAAGGGTAAATGGATGGATGAGTGGATGGATGGATGAGTGAAAGGGTGGCGTAAGAATGGAAGAATAAAAGACAGGGAGGGTGTATGAGTGAAATGGATGAATGGAAAGGATGGGTTGATGGATGATAGAATGAGTGAAAGGATGGATGGATGAGTGGAAGGGTAAATGGATGGATGAGTGGATGGATGGATGAGTGAAAGGTTGTATGTAGGGATGGATGAGTAAAACAATGGATGAATGAGTGAAAGGCAGGGTAGATGGAAGTTTAGATTAAAGGATGAATAGATGGATGAATGAAAGGGTGAATTGATGGGCGGATGAATAGATGGATAGATGTATGAGTGAATGAAAGGATGGATGGCTGAGTAAATGGAGGGATGTGTGGATGGATAGATGGATGGATGGGCAAAGGGTGATGGTGGGTGTATGGATGAATGGCTGAGTAAAAGTGTGGATAGATGGATGGAGTGGAAAGATAGATAGAGTGGAAGGGTGGATGGATGAGCGAAAGGATGGATGGATGATTGAATGGATGGATGAAGGGATGAATGAACGGGGGGATGGAGAAGTGAAAGGATGGATGCTTGTGTGGATGGATTGGTTTGCTTTCTAGGTGACCCTGGACCATTGGCGGCTCTCCTCTCCTTTATGGGCTAGTGACATTGATTGCTGACACAGATGCATGAAAGTGCCCGTGCCAGGCATCAGAGATACTGTTCAGAGCAGGTGAAAACTTAGCACTGTGAGCATGTCTGTGTGACTAAGGCCCTCATTACGGGTTTGTGGCTGGTGGAGCCAGCACTGCGGTAAACAGGGCCTAAACATTGACGCCGGTTGTAATCGAGCCGGCTGCAATGTGGCATTGCAGTGGATGCAGCAGCAGCACCCGTTTCGCTTTCCACTGCCCATAATTTGGGCAACAGAAAGCGTGACGGGGCTGTCCATTGGGATCCCCTTTCCATCAGCCTTTGCATGTCAGGACTACCGCCATGCAAAGGCTGGTGGAAAGGGGACTCGTAATCCTCAGGCAGCGCTGCAAGCATCAATGCCCTGGCAGATTACAACCTCCGAGACCGCCATGCTGTCAAATGGTGGCAACTTGGCGGTGTCGGCAGTCTGACCATGGCGGCTCTGCCACGGTCGTAATGTGAGGGTCTGACCGCCATGACCGCGGCGGTCCAACCGCCAACGCGAGTCTGGCGGTTTTAAGACTGCCAGATTCCTAAAGAGGGCTTATGTGTGTGAGTTAAAGTGAGAGAGAGTTAGTGAAGGAATGGGTCAAAGTGAGTGAGAATAAGTGACAGTAAGGACCAGTATGTTTGAGAATAAATGTGACTGAGTGAGGGAGAATGCCAGTGAGTGTAACTGAGTATTACTGTGAATGAGACTGAGTCACAGTAAGACCGAATAATTCAGAATTAGTGAGAATGAGTGGGGCTGAATGAGATATAGTGGGCCTGAGTAGAATGAGTGAGACTGTGTGCCTTAATGAGACTGAGTGAGTCAGAGTCAGACAGTAAACTTAGTGCAAGAAAGAGTGAGGGAACCCTTCAAGAAAAAGCTCTTTGGAATTCGAGCCGAGGATTACGCCCACCACTTTGAAAGGTCACCAGCCAACACTGGTACTGTAATCAAAGTGCTTTTCCACAGATAAGCGACAAGTGTTATTTTATGTTAATATTTATTTTTAGAGTGCATGTGTGCATAGTTTCTTAGTGCTGAGCTTAACACTGATCCTAAAAACAGACAAACATGAAACATGAGATAAAGCTGCTGGCTACAGAATCAGGTTTTCAGATAGTTAGGAAAACTCTGCAGGCAAGATCAGGTGTGCAGGGTAAGGGTGTAGTCCAACCTTTGGAAGCTGCAACTGAAAAATGCACTGTATATCAATGTTCTAACGTTAGGGACGTGTAGGTGGAACAGATAGGTAGAGATCGATAGAGGGCAGGAGACAGTCTAGGGTGTAGAATCTAAATCTGGCTGCAAGAGAGTAAATTCTGACTTAGTAGCTAGCCCCATGTCTAATGACCATTGATATAATGAAAACTCTATGGTGCAGAAGGAGCGAGTTGAGGACCAGCATGATAGAGTTGGTGTGGTTGAGTTTGACGTGGTCATGCCTTGATATCCCAGTAAGTGATCAGATCGTCTAATAGTTTGTCAGGTAGACAGAACTGCCATAGTCTAGTGTGGACTGTGTAAGAGCATTGCCCATTGGAACATGGTAGCAGGTTTGGATAAAGGGTCATTCTCTTTTGTAGGATTTTATCTACAGGAAGCATCTTCAGGACACCGTAGCAATCTGGGTTTTAAGGAAGAGATTTGAATCTAGATAAATGCCCAAATAGCTTAGGTGACAAGGACCCAGTCTTCAAAGGGTTGAGTTCAAGAAATTGGTGTCCATCCAATGCCATATGAGACATGGGAGAGAGAGAGGCTGTATGGTAATCTGTCTGAATCAACCTCTGGGCAAGTGTCATATGCTATCTTTAATTTTATTCTTAAAAATAGTTAACATAATAGTTTGATCGTAAAACAGCTCCTTCAAATTAATTTACTTTAATCAGGTACAGTGCCTAACTTGTGAAGAAAGAGTGCTGTGACCGAATCTCAGCTCGGACGACCAGGGTCGGTGTAAATAGATATTGGTGCATGGAATACCAAGGCTGGTAGTTTTTATTCCACTACCAGACACTCCCTACCCCTTTCTCTCACTATTGCATGCTCCTACTTTCTCCATGTGTGACAGTTTTGCCGACGTTCTCTTCCTCTGTCTTTCCGATTTGTGCTCTTGCACTAAATATCCGACGTGGGGATTTAAGTGCCGGTCTCCAACAATACGTTCTGGCGCCACCCACTGACAGCACTGGCTCCATTTAAGCACTGATCAGATCCAACTGCATGTGCCATAATTTGCGTTGTTTTTGCATTTCCTCCTAAAGTAAGGATTGAAATTAAGCTAACTCGTCCCTTCCTATGTACAAGGGCTAACCAAGAACAGGTGCAGTACCTTTGCCCAAAATGACATCAATCACAGCTCAAGCCATAATATTCTGATGAAAGTCGATCTTCATACGCCAAGTGGTTTCCTACACAGATAAGCCTCCCGGGTACAAAATCCGTGGAAGACACATGAGAACATCTAACATAGCATTAGATTGATCTTTTCAGTTTAAACATTGACAAGGGAGAGTATAGTCTACATCCCAAAATAGTTACTACATTTCAAAAGAGTATTGTCAGCAGTTTCGATAGCTTTCCCCATAGCTACTTTCTCTTTCATCCAAGATAGACGTTGCACTATTGGCCCAAACGTATACACTATGTACTTTGTCTCCCAGCATCTTATATAGGATTTTGCTTTCTTTGTAAATCTTCAGAGGCTGCACGTTCTCTCTCTGTGAGAGGTCTAGCTGGAGCCTTTGAAGGATGGGCCACTCCAGCTGAGCTTACTTCTTCCAGCCCACCACCAGGATTGGCTGCCTGCTCTGTGGTGCCCGTCTGCAAACTGTAGCTTCATACCTCGGTTTACTAACATGGGCAGTGGTGCACTGTTAGAATGGACTAATGCACCGTGCACTGTTTCTCCCCTGTCTGAGTTTTTCTTTTTTTGGAGACCTTTAGGGGCTCTATACCTTTCCACTTCTTCTGGAGCTCATGTGATGCCTGAGTTGGGTTAGTTGCTCCAGGTGATCTTAATTCCATCAACTCATCCCTAGGGTTGGTTGCCTGCAATATGGTTCTCCACACCAACCCGCCTGTTGCTTTATAGATGTGTGTGCAGTCTTGGCCAAAGCTGCACCATTGAGCTAATCTTAAACAGTGTGCATTTGGCTCTCCTTGCATCTTGTGTGAATGTGTGTATTGGAACATCATAGAGGCTTCATGTTCGCACTGTGTACAGAGCCCCGGGGATGCCTGTGTAGGACAAGCCACTTCAGCAGATTTTAACTCCACCTACCTGCCAGCCAGATTCTTTGCATTAAGTGCGTAGATAGTGCACCCATTCCTCTACCGTTTGCAAGTACATAAGATGTTAAAGTGGTGTTGCCAGTTACACATAATCAGCCCTCTACCACATGCAGCATTATGTTAGAGAATCCCCGGAGGCTGACTGAAAGCAAAGTTCTAGCTCTGCTGAAGTAATATTTTCACTATACACTCTTCAATGTCTTACCTGTTTTTTTGATCATGAGACTCCTGCTCCCAATCAGTGGATCGCATCAAAGGCACTTGACTAATCAATGCACAGTAGAAACAGAAAAAATGCTATCCTTAATAAAATAAGCATCACCTACCAAACACATTTCCATTTGAGTTTACTCCTATGCAGCACAGAAGTGTTTAGCAACCTGAAATTGCAGTCCAACCTTTATCTCAGATAACACAACACATTGCTGTCTATGATGAAATTGCTGGCCAGAGAGCTGACAGGTCAAAATCACTCCTTGAATATTCATTAAGCAAGGAACCCTCATTCCTTAAAATGTAAATGCTTTCTGCCGAAACTGAGGTACACCTTTCATTGTGCCCCTGATGAAGGAGATGATTGTGCTGGTGATGAGTAATGAGTGTCTTACTGTACAAGATTCACTACCAATGGAGGAAGAAGTCTCAAAGCCTGTTACTCCATTGGCTTCTTGCTTGTCAACCTAATCAGTCATAGCAATATGACCTTGTTCCCAAGTTTATTTGTTCTTCCTCTAACGTAATTATTAAAGCACAATGCTGAAAAGCAGACAAAAATAAGTAAATCAAGAAAAAAAGCAATCAGCGTTCAATTTCAACTTCCACCTTCTGAAATGTCAGTGACGCTGTCGACCTAGTCACCCACCATTGGGTCATATAATATCCCATTACTAGAGAGAGTGCACTTTTGCCCACTGTACAAAGTAATGTTGATGCTTCTGTCAATTTTCTAACTCCTAAGATTCTTTTGATTCTTTTGATTCGTGGATTTAATTTATTTGCTGAGAGAAATATGTTGGTCTTAATCTCCTTTAAAAACAATGTATCTTTGTAAAGGAAACAGATTGAATTCCCCATCATGTGTCGTGAATCAAACCTAGACTGTAATATTGTTAGAGTGACCCTATCATTAGATGCTCCTCTGTAGAAATAAGTCCACACCAAGAATGCAGGTCAGCAAAATCCCAGTCTAAAAGAGGATCAAACTGAACTGGCTTATGTATCTTCCAGAATAGGTTTCTTTATTGTAGAATACGAATTAGGAAATGAAATCATCCTTAATATTTTACACTTTCATACTGAATAGTTTATACATTATACATCAGACCCAATCTCAAATGTAAGGATGACCAATATCTGTAGCACACCTAGTGCCAATTCCTGTGGTTTATGTTTGTCTACATACAGTTACTTATACATTGGAAAAATTGATCTCTAAAATTAATCTTACCATTTGGAAACTGAACACATTCTAAACATGAAAAGTCTGGAATGCACACTTTTGAAATAAGTAAAGAGCAAGATGGTGGCCACGTAGTCGACGGCCGTCAAGCCCTGCCCTTCCTGGATGCCGGCAGTGAGCACAGTGCATCGACGGCGGAGGAGCAGACGAGATGTAGTGTGCGATAAGCATGCCAGACCCCCTGTGCTGATAATCGTGCATGTCGGATGCTGGAGTGCGGCTCCCAGTGAAAAGCAGCAGTCGCAGAGCCTTGGCGCTGACACCGCTTCGGCATGATTTGATTGCGGCAAGTTGGACACACGCATTGAAGCCAGCAGGAAGGTATGAAGGGCACTTCCGGACTGCAAATATAAAATAAGGGGCTGGTCGGTGTGGGTTCTAATGCTGGCTGCCCTCCGATTTAAGTTCGGTCTGACTGGAAACACGCGGTGTGACTCAGCGTGGACAGTGAATTGGTTGCTGAGTAGTGCCATTAACTTTTTTGTGAGGAGCACAGAGTATTGGTCCTGGAGGCTTGTAAAACTAACTGCTGCTCTGCCCAGGCCCCTAAAAGTGAATATGGCACCAAAAACGATACGTAATTTTTGTGATAAAGGGGAGGGGGCCCGGTCAACACGTGCAGGGAAAGACAGTGGGGATGCAGCCCTGCTGGTAGGTGGCCTGCCTCAGGAGTGACTAAACCGTACGGTAAAAACACAGGCAGGACCGCCAAGGATGGCAAGATCGCCACCGACATCCCCCCACCAGACTCTAGGGGGAAGGACAAAATACAGCCTGTTATCACATGTTTTCTGACTGGTGGCATGCAAGAGAGCGTTTTCAAGAGCTCCTTATCCCCCCCAAAAGACACTCCAGTCTGTACTAAAAAGAACTGTAAGTCAATTAGAGAGGAGACTGCGCATGCTAAAGAAAGCAAGGAAATGTCTTACGGGAGCAACTCTCCTCTGATTAGGCTGCAAGGCGCCGAGGGGTGGCTGACAGAGGCTCAGGATAACGTTGATGAGCAAAGGGCGCCGAACGGGGAGGAAGATAAGGTAACCAATAGTGGCAGCGTGCAATCGCAACCGGTGGAGCCTAACGGTGTCACACAGGCCACCCAAGATGTAGCTGATACTCCTACTTCAATTTGTTCGGGGGACCCAACCGGGGGAATGTACGTTGTCAAAAATTTGGAAGTGGAAGCCAGGAAGATTGGAAGAAGAAAGAAGGTCCCGGACTGGTCCAAGGACGGCGGAGATAAATTCTACTCGTTAACCAAGGACTCTGAAGCTACCAGCAGTGGCTGTAACCAGAGCGCAAGAGAAGGCAGCACATCTTCTCAGTCATCAGCGGCGGAATCCACTGTGCGACAACAACGACAGCAACGCAGATGTTTAAAAGCACGGGCTGGTCTTACTGGGGGAGACGAGCTCTCAGGTCAGAGCACCAAGGCACTTAAATGGTATTATTTAGGAACCAGACTGACGGGATTGGGAAAAGTACCCACGTCCGACTCTCTACCAAATGCTGATGAGAGAGCAGATTGCCAGGTCCCTTGCATTAGCGCAACCAGCACAGACTCAGAAATGTCACAGATAATATATGATTCAATTAAGGCATTGCAAACAGCGATAAGGGCTGAGAGCCAGCGGGCTCGGATCGCCACAAAACGCCTGCAAGGCGCGGTTTGCAAAGTCGCAAAGTCTTGAACAGAAATCGAAGAAAAGCTGAACGTAATGGAGGATAGAACTACGGCGGTGGAGGCGGATGTCGAGGCCCCAAAGGAACAGTTAGAATCACACAGAGGACAACTAACTGACATTATGTGGAAGCTGAAAGATCAGAAGAACCGGCAGAGGAGAAATAATCTGCGCTTTTTAGGCATAGAAGAAGGGGTGGAGGGCAACAATCTCAGGGCATATATGATTAAGACTCTGCAGGCGCTTTCCCAGAGCTTACTAACCGGGACTGGGAGATTAATATCCAAAGGGATCACAGATTTCCAAGAGTTAGACATGAGGGAGGTCACAAACTGGAATCTAAATATCCCAGAGCTATATTCGTTTTTTTGTTGCAATTATTTGTTAAGGCAGTCCATCTTTGAAAAAGCTCGCCCGGATACCGCACACCGTGTGGATAATGTCACTTTTTTTACCCGACCGGATTACTGCCACGTTACTGTGTAGCGAAGGTGGAGGCTGCGGCATCTAATCAAACCCTTTCAGGATAGAGGAGGGGAGGCATATCTGCTGGCCCATGCCTGGTTGAAGACGGTGGTAATGGGAAAGTCAAAATGTTTACTTCAGAGGTTCAGGCAAAAGAATACCTGATGGAGCTGAAAGCCCCCCAGTGCTAATGATCGTAATGAATGTAGGGGTATTTAAGTAAGTAAGAGTCTGGCAGTCTAGCGTGGGCTTGCGGCTGGCATCTGTGGGTCACCATCATTCAGACAAGCGGTGGTGGTCTGATTGCTCTTAGGGGTGGGGGGAGATGGGGTAGGGGAGGGTGGTTACAATGAGGTATGGGGGTAGAGGTGGTGGAGTAGGAATAAGATCAAGGGAGGGGGTAGGTGGGGATGTAGGGGCGGAGGGGTGCTTGGAGTAGGGGTAGAAGGGGCAGAAGGGGTGGGGCGGTGTAAGATGGAGGGGGTTTCTGGGTGGGAAAAAAAAGAAAATTGGGTACCCAAGGGAACGCATACAAGGCACAGTAACCAAATACAGGTCGACTTAGCGCTCGGAGGGTGGGGTAGGAGGATGGACGTAACGGATCATAGGTGCAGCTATAAGAACAGAGAGTTTATAATCAACTTTGGTAATGATGTTGTGAGAAACCAGCTCGAGGCACATATATGGTGGTATTCCGGATAGCATCCATAAATATATGTGGTTTAAATAATCCCCTGAAAGAGAAGAAAAGTGCAGAAGACTTGAAAATGCTAAATGCAGACATGTATTGCCTGCAAGAAACTCACATAGAGTATTCTGATAAAGCTATGTTGGAGTCTCTAGGCTTGCGGCTCTTGGGATGTACAGAGCAAAGGACTAAAACAAAGGGGGTCGCCATTCTCGCAAGCAATATCAAATGTATAGTCACCCGGAGCAGGGCTGATCAGCTAGGAAGATGGGTAGTAATAGAATGCCTGCTGGGTAAAGAAAGGTTTACGCTATGTTCACTGTACGGTTCAGTGTATGATGATCCGTCATTAATCGATTTTATTTCAGCAGAATTAGCAGTATGGCCTGCCCGGTACATTGTCTGCGGGGATCTGAATTGTAATGGGTCATAGGATAGATTTCAGAACCTAAGGGATGTCAGGAATAAAAGCTACTCAGTGCGTAAACCTAGAGTATTTCAGGCCCTTAAGAATTTGCAAAAGGAAGTAGGATTGGTAGACGTATGGCCAACATTGAAGTGGCCAGATCTGGGATATACATATTTCTCATCTCCTCATAGGAAACTGTCCTGGTTAGATTATTTTATCATCTCACCTGTATTCCTTGAGGGGGTGGAAATGAAGTTATACTCTCGATTCATGGCAGATCATAACCCTTTACTTCTTGAGGTTAAGATTACGGATGGGCAGAGACATAGGAAGGGCTGGACATTCGAGAGAGGACTGTTGAATAACCCTACGTACATACAGCATATGAAAACATTGTTGAGGGAGTTTTTGGAATTCAACATGGGGACTGCCCCAGTTGAGATAGTGTGGGATACATTAAAAGCCGGGAAAGGGGGTGAAACGCTTAGTTTCAGTATGAGACGTCAGAAACAGGCAGCAGGTCAGATTCAAGAATTATTCAAAAAGCTCCACGAAGCAGAAAAGCAACTCACCATGGCGGTTGAGAGTGGCATGGATGTCAAAAGTGCCCTACGTCAGAGAGAGAGATAGCTAGAATGTTAATAGACAAGCGCCCGGTCGAAAGGGCGGCTGAAAAATATTTGGCAAGGCGGAGGGAGTGTTATGAATTCAGCGAGAAAGTGGGTCATTTATTAGCAGTACGGGCTCGCCAAAGGGCTACTCTTGGCTCAATTCTGAAGATTCAGAATAGGCTGGGGAAGCTAGTTACAGACTCAGACTCAATCAGGGAAGCTTTCCGGGAGTATTATGCAGAGTTATATAGAGCCATCCCTACAGGTGTGAAACAGGTTGAAAGTGGTTGGGTGAGTGAGATAACGGGTGGTAGGATCACTCCCGAGGAGCAAGCGGTATTAGGACAAGAGGTTACAATGAAGGAGATGGAAGAAGCGCTGTGAGGGCTCCCAAGTGGAAAGGCTGTAGGGACTGATGGTATCCCTCTTGAACTATATAAACATTTCAAGACTACGCTACTACCTGTGTTGTTGGAAGTATTCATTCAAGTGCAGCAAGGGGGAAATCCTCCCCCGTCTTGGGGTACCGCTAATATAGTAGTGTTTTTAAAGAAGGGCAAAGATCCGCTTAGTTGAAGCTTGTATAGGCCCATCACACTCATAAACAGCGACGCGAAAATGTATTCCAAAATTCTTTCACCTCGTTTGTCATCCGGTATTAGCAATTTAGTGACTCAGAAACAGCACATTCTGTCCCTGGGAGAGACACAACCGATCATATCAGAAGAGTTATAGCTCTGTTCGATGCCACTCATGTCGCAGAGGAGCCTATGGCTATAGTTTTGTTAGATGCTGAGAAAGCATTCAACAGAGTCAACTGGGAATACATGTGGGAAACTTTGCGGGTCTACGGCTTGGGAAATAGATTTATTACGGCTGTTAAGGCCCTGTATAAACACCCAAGTGCCAGAATCCAAATGTTTGGCGGCCACTGAAATGATTCTGATCAAACGTCGTACGAGACAGGGATGCCTGTGCTCACCTCTGTTATTTGCATTATATATAGATCCTTTCCTGCAACATTTAGAAAAGAATACGACTATCCAGCCTGTGATTCGTAATGGTTGGGGTACCAAACTTTTGGCATATGCCGATGATGTGGCAGTTATCACTTCCAACCCAGATCTGGCTCTTGAGGAAATTGAAAAGGCTGCAGAAAGTTTTGGGATAGTATCCGGTTATTTAATTAGCAAAGATAAGACCCAACTAGTGGTAAATGAGCATTGTGGGACAACTGATACTCGAAGGGTCAACCACGCAGTCTATTTAGGGATCGATATCAGACCCCAAGTGGAGCAGATAGTCCGGCTTAATCTAACGCCGATTTTAAAAAAAGCTAGATATAACATCGGACAGATGGAATAATTTACATATGTCAATTATGGGGCGTTGTAACATGATAAAGATGATGTTTCTCCCCAAGGTCTTATATTTATTCCGGGCCATTCTGTTGGAGTTCGAGAAATCTTGGTTCAACATGAAAGATCAATTAGTGATGAGGTTTATCTGGTCGTATGCCAAGATCAGGAGTGCTAGTAGATATATGACATTGCCTAGGGAGAAGGGGGGCTGGTCTCTGCCTAACTTTAAATTATACCAGCTGGCAGCTCTCTGTTTAATATTAGAGGATCGATGAGTGGCGAAGGGTACGTTCTGGATATTTATGAATTACTAATCAGACCCTCGGCTAGCGGGGCATTGTTGACATTTATGGAACCCAGCTATTACAAGAAGGTGCGTTTTAAGGTCTTAAATGCTGCATTTGAATGCTGGGACCCCTGGCGGAAAAGAATGGGACTTGGTAGATATAACTACTATACGGTGATCGCGAATAATACATCGCTCCCTGAGATATTTAGAGATAATTATATGGTGAGCTGGAATCGACAGGGGGTACAAAGGTTAGGGGATTTCTTCATAGGATCCACAAGAGTTACATACGAGAACTTATGGGAGAGATTTGGTTTGGGACAAAGGGGATTTTTTAAATATTTACAAGTAAGGGATTTCATTCATAGGAAAACGGGTGGGGCAGCAGGATTTGCAAAATGTCCTTTGCTGGAGGTGTTGGTAACTAGCGACAGGATTACTATAAGATTAGCTTATGCTAGACTGAATGAAGAGTCGCCAGAAGATCTGGAGAAGCACTGTAAGAAGTGGGGTGCCCAACTTAATGTGAAAGAGTTGGAATTTTATGAGTCCCTTGGGTTGGGGTGTAGTATCCTGATCTCCACAACACTTCAGGCACAGCATTATAAAACAATTTTTGATTTGTACTTTACCCCTGGGAAGCTAGCTAATTGGGGTAGGTAGAGGGGATACACTGCCCAAGATGTCAGCTATATGGTGCAGATCTAATACATATGTTTGCTACATGTACAAAGCTGGTGACTCTGAGGAAGGATGTTGGGCAGTTGATCAAAGAAGTCGCCAGTCAGGATGTGGAACTAACCCCTAGGGTGGTAATACTTGGGGTATCTGATGTAATTGGGCCCCGAGTTTCCAACTTCATTTTTGTAACTATGGCTGTGTATAAACTTTGTATTTCTTCTGCATGGTTGGACCAGCATCCCCCCACTTTCCAATACTGGCTAGATCGGCTCCTCTCGGTATACCAGCTTGAACATGCGCTGTATGAACGGAAAGGGAGAGAAGGGAGACGGAAAGGCCAAGCCACATGGGGAGTATTGGGAAAATGGCTAGCTAACCGGCAATAGGGAAGGCAGGGGTGACGGAGGGCCCAGGTGCATGTTCTTGGTCAATCATCTTTCTGTATACTGTACCCTCAATGTCAGGAGTGTTGAGCCTCTGCCTGTATTCTCTTGGGTTACAAAAAAGAAAAAAGAAAAAAGAAAAAAGAAAAAAGAAAAAAAAGAAAGGTATGTGCTAACCTCAGGGTTAAATGGGGACATGACTGCTGGTAGAGGGAATAAATGGTGACTACATGACAGTCAAAGGGGGCTGCGAGATACCTGGGAGCTGATGGAGCAGCAGGGGTAGACACGGATGGGTCATGAGTGACCTAAAGGACAGAGGAGGAGATTGAGCAAGAGCGAGGAAGGACTCCGGTACCGGCAGGGAGACATGGAGTATAGGAAAGAAGAGTCTAAGAGGGTAAGTGTGGAACCAAGAAAGGTACCTGCACAAATGAGAAGGAGGCCTGCAGTCGGCAGGAAATGATCCTAAGCTAAGTGGGAGACTGACAAGAACAGTACAGAAAGGAGGCCTGTGGTGGACCATGAGCAGCTTTAGGACAGATATGAGTGCTGATGGGGATACTGTCTCGGAGGGAAGGTTCAGTCTGCCTATCAGTCCACTCCTCCACTCAATCCAGTAAGCAATCTCTTTTTAACTGTCCTAAAAGTAGTAAAGCGTCAGAATGTCAGAACTTTGCTCAGAATACTGCTAGCATGCGTACACCATAGAACTTCACTTGATCTGCATACATGAAGCTCTCAGATGCCTTCGGTCCATGCCCAGGCTATATAAAATTGCAAAACTAAATAAATAGACATCTACTTGTAAGATGGGAGGTTATGCTAGTCGTAATGCTGACGTCAGTACTACCACATTGAAAATATGCTCATTCTCCGTTGTATTATTTTCCAGTACTTTAAGTGCCAGTCTTGTTCCCATGAAAGGAAGTAAAGTTCTGGATACCGTATGATACTTTAGGACCACAGCTGCCCTCACAAGACCTCTTGCCACTTTCCATAAGTCTTAAAACAAATACAGTTCATGGAGTTGGGCACTTCCTTTTTCTTAGTAACTTCTTGAAAGGATGGGCCTTGCCTATGCGTCAACTCCCCATCATTGCTAGCATCCAGAAAGTGCCCACCCTGTTGGTCTGAGTGGTTAAGTAATGAAGACGAAACGACAATTCGAGACAACCCTATCTAAACATATGCTTAGGAAGAGCTGATGTGACCTTCATACTTCATCCTGAAAAGACTGGAAGCATCTCAGCGCCCTCACAGTTCTGTTAAACAAACAGCTCCTGTGTGTATTCTTGGGACACAATTATGCTTGAGTTTTTCTCGAAATCTGCTCAACTCTATGCACAATGTTGCAAAATTGCACCAGGAATCTAACTTACAGGAATCTCTTATAAATTATTCAACACTTTTTCCAAATCCCCTACATAAAATGTAAGTTGTTAGGGATTGGTTATCAAGAGAGCTAGTCATTGTCTTGCCACAACCTACAAGTGTACACTTAATAGTCCATCAGGGGCAGCCTTCGTAGTTTTTAGGGTTACAATAGTAGTGCAAGTATACATTGATTTTTTTTCTTTGAAATGTGGTATAGGCCTTTTGAAACTTTTAGAGAAACACAATCTCAGAAATGCATTTTGGTATTTAGAGAATTGTTTTAACTGAACAGTTCGATATATTTTTACGTTGTTGAAATACTTTAACAAAATAATAATGCATGTGAAAGAAATGTTAAAAATAATATCACTAATAACATAACATTTAAAAAATAAAATAAAGCCATGAAAACAACTGAATCATTTACAGCATAAATATAAACAAGGGATGAAATGTTATCTTAACAATTCACATTTTATATAAAAGCTCGACTATAGTAAAAAAGAAAAATGAAATAAGTAAAAAGACTAACCTCCTGGCTGCCTTACTAGGGCGGATTGCTCAGTAATATTTTTTCCAATGACAAATTCACCAAGCAAGGGTCTGTTGCTGAACTTTATGTGCTGGAAGTTTTTCCTCAGTGCCTGAGCAACACTTGAGCATTTTTCATACCTGTAACCTCCATTTTGAAAATGACAGCACAACCATGAAAAACAAGAAGGAACTGAAGCTGTAGGGGGCCGGACGTAAATTGGAAATACCCTTCCATGCCATTCTCACTGGAAAATGGGAGGAAGAGTACTGGTTTCCAGCGGCGAGGTAGCTCAGGATCTACCAATGCCACTACAGCAGTTCCATTACCTCTCAACCCATGAGCTCCTCCCTCTCCATGTTCACAAGTGAACTGAAACTATGTTTCAACCGTCATTTGACTTCCTACTATGTCCCTACCTTAACCTGCAAGATGCTCCTCAAACTCTCTTCTATAAAACCTGTGGCCTTTTGGTTGGACCACATCCCAAAAGCCTAATAAAATGAGGTGCCTAGCATTTGATCCCATCGTGGCTTTCTGCGACAGGTACAAAGGCATCAATAGTGTGCAAAAAACTTCTGAACAAGATTCCTTATGCCCTTCCATTTTGTTTGGCATTTCTCTCTCCACTTATGCAGATTACATGCACACGGTATGTCAAGATCCGCTGGGGCTACATGTGATTGTGTATTGATGCTCTTCTCTGGGAGTGTGTTTTTCACCTTACAAGCTAATTTCATCATACTCTACCATTCATCAGAGGAAAATATTGTCTGTAATGTCTCAAGATTCCTACTGGTTTACAAAGATACAGCATTCATTTTGTCTGTATAAGTATCAAGATGGATTTCTCACAGAGCATCCGCAGAAGTCACCTGTCCTCACTAGGGCCCTCTGCTAGAGTACATGATGCAGTGGAACCCTGTAGAAGCAGACTTAAAATGGGTATAAGATAACTAAAATCCTAAGGCCCTCAATTTGATGTCCAGTATTTAACAGGTATGTACGCATGTACATATATGTTATTTTTGGAGCACAAATCTCGCCAAAAAGCAGTGGCAGGAGGTGGAGGTCTTCGTGCTCCCTTGTTCTTCACATCTAGGATGAAGTAGCAGAATGTGGGTGCACTATTGAAAGAATTCGCTATACCATTACCAAGTAACATTGTTATTCATCTCAGTGTTGGAGATTTCTTCACAGAGTGCTGTGGAGAACTAGAGGCACAAAAGGTAGATCTCCCCACTCAACACAAGCTACATTTTATGAGTAAGGTCAATTACTTCTGAAACAAATGTGTCACCAGGAAAATGCTTGATTTTCTGCTTTGATGTGTGCGTAATCACTCTAAATCCATAAAGGAAATCAAGTTCTGAGCCCCGGTAAATAAGATCTGGGCCCTGATAAACTAGAACATAGGGACTGCATGCTACCAGCTTGGCATTCCTAATATTTAAACAGGAGTCATAAGAGAATTAAATGGATGAACTCAACGACCAGAAAGACAGGACTAAATTAATGAACATGATTAATCCAAAATATGGTTTCCTATTGTCCTTAATTCTCATTTAATTCTGACATTAACCTATTAGACGATGATCGGGACATATCTTATTTACTATCATAAATGTATTGTGCATTACCATAGAATACCAAGGATTTTTAGAAATTTTAGAATTCTTCAGCACAGAGAAAGTTAGAGAGCGATGCCCATGGGTAAATGCTAAAGAACAAACATATTGGTCCTCTCTCTGTTGCTCTAACAGCTCTCATTCTAAGCTGCTTCTTTCTTCTGCATTTGGACTCCCCTAGAAGGGAAGGATCTGTCTAACCATGATGATGAGAACAATGTGTGGTTGCAAATATTTTTCCAACTAAAGATGTGGAAGGATCCTTATTCTGATACAAGCTTTAATGCAATTATCTTTGGGAACTAGAGGGTCCACCGTTTTGTTACTTTTTATTAAAGAGCATGGTTTCTATAGCAGAGTTATCACTAGTGCAGCAGATGCAGAGTCGCCAGGTCTCATATGTGTGAGGGCCTGACGACACCCCAAATATGGCTCTTTTTTCCTATTCCACAGTGACATGGATATTTCCTTTCTTGCATTGAGTCCCATTGCACCCTTGTTCCAGCACCAGCATTTCCTTATCAATCAATCAATCAATCAATACATTTGTAGCGCATGCTACTCACCCGTGAGGGTCTCAAGGCACTTGCGGAGGGGGGGAGCTGCTACTACTCGAACAGCCACATCTTGAGGAGTCTCCTGAAGGTCAGTAGTCCTTGGTCTGCCGTAGGTGGATGGGGAGGGTGTTCCAGGTCTTGGCTGTGAGATAGGAGAAAGATTTTCTGGTGGTAGTTGTCCTGTGGATGCGTGGGACGGTGGCGAGGGCGAGGTCAGCGGAGCTGACGGTTCGGGGTGTACACGGTGAGACGATCGTTGAGGTATGCTGGTCCAGCATTGTGCGTGCTTTGTGGGCGTGGGTTAGGAGTTTGAATGTGACCCTTATTGTTGACGGGAAGACAGTGTAGGCCCTCTCAGGTGGGCTGTGATGTGGCTGTGGCAGGGGATGTTGAGGATGAGGTGTGCGGAGGCGTTCTGTATCCGTTGCAGTCTTTTCTGGAGAGCTGCCGTGGTTCCCGCGTAGAGATCGTTGCCGTAGTCCAGTCTGCTGCTGACGAGGGTCTGGGTAACCATCCTTCTGGTTTTGGTAGGGATTCACCTGTAGATTTTGCAGAGCATGCAGAGGGTGTTGAAGCATGAGGATGAGACGGCGTTGACTTGTTGGGTCATGGAGAGCGATGAGTCAAGGATGAAACCCAGGTTGGGGCGTGGTTGGTGGGCGTTGGTGTGGCTCCAAGCATGGGCAGTCACCAGGAGGCGTCCCAAGTGGAGGGGGTGGGGACGAGGACCTCTGTCTTATCTGAGTTTAGTTTTAGTCGACTGTTCTTCATCCAGTTGGCGACGGCCTTCATACCCTCGTGGAGGTTGGTTTTGGCTGTGGCGGGGTCCTTGGTGAGAGAGAGGATCAGCTGGGTGTCGTCGACATAAGAGATGATGTTGAGGTTGTGAGATCGGACCATTTTGGCAAGCGGTGCCATGTAGGCGTTGAAGAGTGTCGGGCTGAGGGAGGAGCCCTGTGGTTCACTGCAGATGGTCTTGGTGGCTTCAGATAGGAATGGAGGGAGGTGGACTCTCTGAGTTCTGTCAGAGAGGAAGGAGGTGATCCAGGCAACATGATGGTGAACCCACTGCCCAGGTCATTGCATTATTGTATAAACGTATGCAGTGTTTGAACCCTCTGCCCACCACTCCTGTCTAAATGTTTGCCCACAAACCCAGCATCTTTGAAGCCTACAGGTATTCAAGCCAGCAGGAAAACTCTAGGATACTTGTCATTACGTCTGCACTTGTTGTTAGGCCAAATTCTATTTTAGAGCATTACGTGGTACCTTATGGCAGACTAGAGTGGCATAAATAAAAGGCTGCCAGATTGCACTTTGCTATAAACTGAAATATCTTTGCACTGGTCCTATCTGAGGAAGGTTTGGGCAAGACCTCATACTGTGCGCAATACTTCAGTTTTTAAAATGTGCCATATAGACTTTCTTGTGCAGAAGCAGTATGTCACTCTGCTCCTCATTGTTACATCTGCGCTGATGATGTTACATCTGTGATGAGGATGTAGTTGAGAATTTACTGGAGGCTAGGTGTGAGCTGGAGAGGAAAGAACATTGTTCGCATTGTCTGGCGGTGCATCCTGAGAAGCCGTACTTCCGCGTAGCTGAGCATCCAAGCTGCTGGAACCTCTATCATGTCTCCACATTTGGAACAACTCACAGCAGTGTTCCACACACTGCCTGGAATAGAAGATGAGAATGGTGGAAGCTGATTCTCCCAATGAAGCGCTGGGTGAAAGATGTCACACCTGGATTTCTTGTTCACTTGCCAAGCAAACACAATCATTTCCAGAATACAGGTATTGTGAAGCATAGAAAAAGAAATTTCCAAGATAGTGTTAAGTCCATTGGATGTTATCTGGAAATTGGCCTGGTCCTTTTCACTTTCCTGTTCTTTGGGAGGAGTTTGGTTCCTCGATATTCTCTTCATTATTAATCGTCATCTTCAGTCAAGAGTCATAAAACTGTCATGGAAGTTTTTTTACCTATGCAAGTTTTTCTTCCTATTTCGGACTCGTTTAAGAATGTAGTTAAGATCTTGCAAACACACTATTCTTTGTAGCATGGTACTGTGGCCACTGGAAGAGGTCACCTTTTCTTTGGGCAATCTAGAAGGTGACTCTACCAACCATCCAAGTGTCCAGCACTTGACATTTATTTGAACATTTCTGATTAACTCAATATGTTTTACCTGCACTGAAGAGTCATGTACTGAGTCCCTGGCAGATGCTCCACATGTTTGCAACAGTTTGCTCACCAGCTGAGTATTCAATTCCATTTGATATGTGGTTTACCAAAAAGGGACCTCCTTTTGACATAGGTGACACCATCCACAAGTCCAGGCCATTACATTGGTCCCTTTTGGTGGGAAATGATTCATAGTCATGGGTGCAGGTCTTTTTACTTACACCCCACATTGGGGGAGCTTTCATATATGTTACCTTAGAAATCCATATATTTTGTCATAAATGATTTTCCTCATTACTCTAAGGATCTGAGGTGTGTATGTATGTGGGTGTTTAGCATGTTGATTACCGTAAAATGTGGTGGAGAACTAAAAGGAAGAGTTCAAGCTTTGCTTGCTGCCACAGGCCCTCTTTCTACCCTATTGTCATTCCTCATCCTGTTGTGTGAGCAGCAAGGTTGTGAACCTTACCATATTTGTCCTCTGGCAGTCTGCCAAATGCTTGAGGCCACATTGTTTTAGTGACTCCACTGTCCACCTTTTTGTTGTTCCAAGACACTTGTGTGCCCTTGCACCAGAGAATTGTGGTTGCACAGGTTCAGTACAGAATGGAACATACAACTTCACCACACATAGCATTCTGTGATCACCACCAGCACAACCTCACTTGCAACTGCTGGAGTCCTTCAGCCGCACAGAAATCCCAGTGTGCATCTGAACTTTCAAGCACTATTAAATCACAGGTTTTGACTCTCTCTTTCAGACCATACACTGCACCTCAACCATATAGCTAGAACGCCTGGGTTCCTCTGCCTATGGTATAAGCATAACTTACAACAAGGTGATATAAAGGCATTTCCTCTTGATACACTATTGAATCTTTCAAACTGAATATACGTTTTGCACTCTTTTAATAAAGCTACAACTCTGTTAGATATTCCATTTATTGTATAATGTAAAGTAATGTAACATGGATTTGTATAGAGTGAACTTCTTACCCATGAGGGAATCCAGGCGATGAGCATGTGCGGACTGTGCGAGAAAGTTTAGTTGAAGAGCCAGGTTTTCAGTTTCTTGCTGAACTCCGTAAGAGACACGGCTATCCACAAGTGCTGGGGGAAGTCTTGTCAGGATTTGGCTGCCAAGTAACAGAACGTCCTGCCTCATCTTGCTTCTATGGATATGAGGGGTGTGGACAAGTGCGAGTGAGGTCGAGCAAAGCTTCCTAGTTGGTTGGTGGAAGTGTAGTAGGTGGTTGAGGTAGGTGGGGCCCAGATGGTGTAGTGCCTTGTAGGTGTGAGTGAGTATGTTGAACTGGCAGCGTTTTTGAATGGGGGGCCAGTGAAGTTGTCAGAGGTGAGGTGTGATGTGCTTGCAGTGAGGAAGGTTGAGTACTAATCTGGCAGTAGCCTTGTCGAGCAGCTTGTAGTGCAGGTGTGTGGAGATGCCTTAGAAGAGAGCATTGCTGTAGTCCAGTCTGCTTTTGATGAGGGCCTGGGTGACGGTCTTTCTGGTGTCAGGAGGGAGCCATTTGATGATTTTTCTGAGCACGCAGAGTATGTGAAAGCAGGCGGAGGTGATGGGGCTGATCTAATGTCTCATGGTGAGGTTGGTGCCCAAGATGATGCCTATGTTTCTGGTATGGTCGGAGGGAGTTGGGGTGGGGCCTGGTTCTGTGGGCCATCACGTGGAGTCCCAGGGTGAGCTCTTATTGCCAAATATCAGAACTTCCTTTTTGTGAGCGTTGAGACTAAGGCAGTTATCTCTCATCCAGCTGACCATGTTAGTCATGTACATTTTTAAGTTAATTTTGGTGGTGTTTGTGTCTTCTGATAGGGATAAGATGAGGTGGGTTTTGTTGGCGTAAGAGATGATGTTGAGTCTGCGGGTTTGAATGATGCTTGCTAGAAGAGTTATGTACACGTTGAAGAGAGTGGGACTGAGTGAAGAGCCTTGTGGGAATCCGCAGATGAGGTCCTTTGGTTCTAAGCTGAATGCAGAATGCTTTACCTGTTGTGTTCTTCTGGTCAGGAAGGAGGCTATCCACTTGAGAGTTGGTCCTTGGATTCTGGTTTCATGGAGTCTGGAAATGAGTGTGCGGTAGGAGACTGTGTCGAAGGTGGCGGAAAGGTCCAGGAAGTAGGGTGGCGACCTGTCGTAATTTTCACGGACTGCCCATAATTTAGCCCTGCCGTCCGTTGTCCATGATGAAATGCTTAAAGGACAGCATTTGTCTGTAATTTTAGCCTGTCAGCTAAAGGACAAATGCTATTAGGAAAATTCAGTTTTCCCAGCTGGACTGGAAGGCAGGGAGTCTCCTGTGCTCTGAGAGAGGGAGGGGCAGACAGATAAGAAACAGGCCTTCTTGCCAGGGTGTCTCCTTCCCAAAAGAAATGCAAATGTGCGCAGTTGGTAAATCTGCAACTGTAAAAGGGCTTGGAAACCTGTATTGTCTTTAATGGAAGGAGTCACTTGAAGTTTTCTGATGGCAAATATATTTTCTTTCAGAGAGGTATTGTAAGGGTGATCCAAGCTGAGCTGTGGAATGTGTGGTTTTGATGGACTTTTATAAACAATGTTAGTACTAAGTGTAATCTGTAAATTAGTAAAATCTGTATTTTAGAGGGGCTTTTTTTATTTAACCTAAATGTGTTTGCACATTTTGTGGTAACCTATATTATGCTGTGTGTAATTCATGTTTATAATGAGGACTTACACATTCACAGTGCTTTCAGAGACCTCTGCACCTTACAGTACTATCAGATATTGCCAAAGCCAGAAGGTCTCGTCTGCGCAAGAGATATTGGTTTGCCACTGTGTTTTTGCTATGTTATAAACCAGAGTGGCTGCTGTTTAGCATGGCTAAACGTTAGTGCCATAGAGGAGAGTGGCACGGAGTGTCACAGAGTGGAATGACGAACAGTGCAGTGGACTGGAGTGGCCGAGAGTGTTGTGTTTAGGAGTGGCATACTGTGGAGTTGTGTAGACTGGCATATAGTGGGGTGGTATGCAGTAGAGTTGACTTGTGTAGAGTGCAATGGTGTAGAGTGTTGCAGAATATAGTGGTGTAGAGTGAAGTAGCATTGAATGCAGCAGCATATAATTCAGCAGCATACAATGCAGTGTCATAGAATGCCAAGGCATAGATTAGAGTGGTGTATTGTAGAGTACACTGGTGCGGAGTGGTGCAGAGTAGAGTGACATTGAGTGCAGTGGCATAGAGTAGAATGGTGTACAATAGAGTGGCAGAGTGTTTAGTGTGTAGAGTGGTGTATAGTGCAGTGGCGTAGAGTGCAGAGTAGACTTGAGTGGCATAGAGTGCAGTGGTGTAGAGCAACAGAGTGGTGCAGAGTAGAGTATAGTACTGTAGAGTGCAGTGGCATAGAGTGGAGTGATGCAGAGTAGAGTGGCGTAGAGTGCAGTGGTGTAGAATGCAGTAGTACAGAGTAGGGTGGTGTAGAGTACAATGGTAGTGAATGCAGTGTTGCAGAGTGTCAGATTGCAGTGGAATAGAGTGGCATAGAGTACAATGGTGCAGAGTAGAGTGCAGTTGCGTACAGTGCAGTTGTTTAGAGTGCAGTGGTACAGAGTGGCATCGGGCAGAGTGCAGTGGAGTAGAGTGCTGTAAATAGAATGCCCAAGAGTGTAGTAGTGTAGAGTGGTGTATAGTGCAGTGGTGTAGAGTTCAGAGTAGACTAGAGTGGCATAGAGTGCAGTGGTGTAGAGTGGTGCAGAGTGGAGTAGTGAAGAGTGCTGCAGTGCAGAGTAGAGTATAGTGCTATAGAGTGCTGTGGCTTAGAGTGGACTTATGCAGAGTTGAGTGCCAAAGAGTTCAATGGCATAGCTTGTATTGTGCAGAATGCAGTAGTTCAGAGTAGAGTGGTGCAGGGTGCAGTGGTGGAGACTACATTGTTGCAGAGTAGAGTGTCAGAGTGCAGTGGTGTATCGTGGAGTAGAGTGGCATAGGGAGAAGTGGAGTAGAGTACAGTGGTGCAGAGTAGAGTGCAGTCACATATAGTGCAGTTGTTTAGAATGCACTGGCATAGAGTGCATGGAAATAGAGTGCAGTGGTTTCGAGTGCAGTGGGGCAGAGTGGTGTAGAGTGCAGTGGCTTAGAGCACAGTGACATAGAGTAAATTGTTTCAGAGTAGAGTGCAGTGGCATAGATTGCAGTGGTGCAGAGTTCAGTAGCGTAAAGTAGATTGTTTCACAGGAGAGTGAAGTGGAGAGGCGCAGGGAAGAGTGCAGTTGCGTAGAGAGGCATCCAATGTAATAGCATAGTGTAGAGTGGTGTAGAGTGCTGCAGCATAGAGTGCAGTGGTGCAGAGTAGATTAGAATGACGTGCACTGTACTGGTGTAGAGTGCAGGGGCATAGAGTTGAGTGTTATACAGTAAAGTGCATTAGCATCGAATGTATTGGCATAGAGTACAGTGGAGTACAGTGCAGTGTTTCAGAGTGTCATAGAGTGGAGTTGTGCAGATTAGATTGATGTGGCCTAGACTGGGGTGGTGTAGTGTGCAGAGGCACAGAGCGCAGTGGTGTAGAGAGGCATAAAGTGCATTGGCATATAGTAGAGTGGTACAGAGTAGAGCAGAGAGGTGTATTGTGAAAGTGTCATAGAGTGGAGTGGTTCAGAGTACAGTGCAGTGTTCCAGAGTGCAGTGGCATGGAGTGGTGTAAACTAGAGTGGTGCAGAGTAGGGTGCAGAGGTGTGGAGTGTTGCAGAGTGGAGTGGAGTATGCATGGTGGGGTAGCACACTGCCATTACAGACAGCACATTTTCGATTGAAATGACCATTACAGTTCCACAAGCATACAGTTTTTCTACTAAAACTATACAGTGCACAGATGATGTGTGGACATTTCATCACCTAGTGTAATGATTTTTTTTAATAAAGTTACAGTATTGGTTTCTAGCACAGCTCAGAATTAACAAACATGTGCTTCATTTGTGTTCATAATTCTGATATATTCTGAAATCCTTGCACAGTTCATTTAAATGTTGTTGTGTGCTACAAACATTATTTTCTACCCCCAGTATCCAGCAAGATTGTCACATGAATCCTCTCACTTTGAAGTCAGACATTGAAAAGTAAACACCACGTTCCCACAGAAGACAGGGCCTGACAATTTCCCTTGTTCTTTGAATGCCCAGCAAATGTGATGAGATAAGAACAAGACCTACAGGCCTGTTTACATAAAAGGAGCACTCAGAAGGATACTGTAAATAAGGTTTTGGCAAGGGAAGGGATAAACTCAAGTTGGACAGCCTAAAACAAATAAAGCCAGCAAATTGAAAGCAACAAACTGTGAGTTACAAACTACAAAGCCAATGCCAAGCAACGGGTGGAATGCATTCCCAGGGAAGCTCTATGAATGTACTTAAAGTGGCAGCCACAGGATACTTTGTGGGGAAAGTCCAGTATTTTAGCCTAGTCTGTATCTTGCAGAGGTGTGGCCACATCAATCCCCCAGTTACTATAACAGGAAAATCTGGTGTGGTCTCCATGTTGCAGGAAAGGTCTGTACAACCGTCAGTTTGCCACCAGTCCCTATGGCGTGGAGATTCTGGCACATCTCTTGTAGAGTTAGTGATAGGTGGCGGACATGAAATATGGCATTTAATGATTGTAAAAGGTGTTTGTAAGTAAGGGGTTGACCCAGGTTAAGAAGGTAGTCTGCCACAAGAGTTTGGAAATCTTGTAGCTCGCCATCCAGAAATGAATCCCCCCAATTTTAAGACACCTGCATCATGCCACTGACAGAGTTGCTCTGAGCGCAGCCGTCCTGTGTGAGTGGGAAGGCCTAGCGAAGATAGTGCAGAAGCACAGTGTTTCTTCGTGTCAGTGAATTTACAGGTTCTAGCGAGGCAAGAGAAAGCTGTGCAGGGTAACCCCTGATGGTGTTCTGTGGAATGTTCAGTAGAAAACAATGAGTAGTGCATTAAGCCCTCCTTAAAGTCTTTACTGATAAACCCCATCTCATGCGGGGGCGGGCAGACAGCCAGGGAGCTGCCCATTGGACCTGTGAAGCTAAATAATAGCATTCTAAATCCAAAAGTTCTAATCTACCCGTAGTCATTGATAGCTTCAAAGTGGAAAGAGCTATCCGACGGCACCCCAGCAACTAAATCTGATGTGTAGCGTGTCTGAAGAAGGAATGAGGGATGAGCAGGGGAAGGTTTTCAAAATAATACAATATTATTGGTAGCACACCATCTTCACTAGTGCCACATGGCCCACTACAGAAAGCAGAAGAGAAGATCAAAAAGCAAATTAGGCTCGGAGGGACAGTGTCGCTCTGCAGAGATTTCCATCCTGTGAATCAGTGGGGAAATGGTAGATATCAGTCCCTAGGTATCATAGGCTAAATGGTTCCCAGTTCAATCTGAGGTTTAATTGAATATAAAGGGGAAAACAGCACTATGGGGGTGATTCTAAGCTTGGCGGGCGGCGGTAGCCGCCTGCCAAGCGGGAACCGCCAGAAGACCGTACCGCGGTCAAAAGACCGTGGCGGTCATTCTGGGTTTCCCACTGGGCTGGCGGTTGACCGCCGAAAGTCCGCCCGCCAGCCCAGCGGGAAACACCCTTCCCACGAGGACGCCGGCTCAGAATGGAGCCGGCGGAGTGGGAAGGTGCGACGGGTGCAGTTGCACCCGTCGCGAATTTCAGTGTCTGCAAAGCAGACACTGAAATTCTTTGTGGGGCCCTCTTACGGGGGCCCCTGCAGTGCCCATGCCATTGGCATGGGCACTGCAGGGGCCCCCAGGGGCCCCACGGCACCCCATACCGCCATCCTGTTCCCGGCGGGCGAACCGCGTATGCGGTGTCAGAATCCCCATGGCGGCGCAGCAAGCTGCGCCGCCATGGCGGATTCCCATGGGCAGTGGAAAGTCGGCGGTACACCGCCGGCTTTCCGCTTCTGGCCGCGGCTGTACCGCCGCGGTCAGAATGCCCGGCGGTGCACCGCCAGCCTGTTGGCGGTGCTACCGCTGACCTCCGCCCTGGCGGTAATTACCGCCAGGGTCAGAATGACCCCCTATATGTTAAAGAAACACTAATTACATTTTAACATCTTTCTCATGATCTTACATTATGTTTGTGAAATTTACATCCCAAATATTTTGAAGATTCTATGTGTACCTTGATACTTAAGTATAAGCCAGATCACTGGTTTGGCTTTTGTTCAATTGCAAAACCATTTTAAGACATGGACAGAGTGGGCAATTGCCTTGCACAACGTTGCAAGGGGTCTGGCCACTGCTCACCCTTCATAAGCATGAACAGTAGATCACTGCACCAGAGTGGTCAAGGTGGGTTGGTGCTGCTTGTTCAGCTACTTGACAGTGCTTCTTCTGTTTCTCTCCTGTAGCAGAGACAACTACCCAGGTACGCAAAACCTTTCCGATACTATTGCTGGACCTATATTCTCTGATTTTAAGAATTATTTCACCTTGTTCTTCTCTTCCTTAGCCAGTTCTTAGCAACAACCATTTGAATCAGTTGCTGTGGCTCGCCCATCTTATCTCAATTTCATCCTCCTCTTTTAGTATATGATTGGTAGTCCGGGCTCCCAGAACTGAGATAAATGTAGAGTTCGGACATGCACTCTAGTGCTGTGAGACTATAGACAAGTTGTGGGTACCTCACATCCTGATATTAGGTGTGAGACTGTTGCCCATACCATCTGCTCTACCTCATTAATTTTATTTTAGGTTGAAAGTCCATTGGAGGTTGAGGTGAGCCAGATGTTTTCTTTCAACTTGTTTAAACTAGCATATGGTTACTTACCTTAATGTTTCCCAAATTGTTTGCCATGGGTTTTAATATGTTTAGAAACCTAATCAAAATGTTGCTGTTGCTTTCTCTCCAAGAATGATTGGGTATGTAGGAAGCAGGCTCTGTATAAACTATATCAAAATGAGATATAGGCCCTCATTAAGACATTGGCGGTATAAGCCGCCTACCGCCGCAGTGACGGCTGCCAAAAGACTGTCGCCGCAGCTACCATCCATCAGCCAGATTATGACCACAGCCTGACTTCTGCCACAAGAAGGGCGGAAATCACAGCCATGCCGGTAGACCGCCACCAGCCATATCATGACACATGATTCGGCCTGGCGGTGTTGTGCTGGCAGGCGCTGCTAGCGATAGCAGCGCCTCATCCAGTTCCCTTCCGGAAGACCACCTGGATGCAGGTAAGTTGGGCTTCCGACAGGGGAGGAGGGTGAGGGGTGTTTTGTGTGTGTGTGTGGGGTTGTGTGCATGAATGTGTGAGTGTGTGGGTGAATGCATCTGTGTGTGTAGTGTTGTTTACGTGTGTGTCTGCATGTGTGTGAATGCGTGTAAAAATGGAAATGTGAATGCATGTCTGCATGTCAGTGTGAAAGTGTGTACGAATGTGTGCGAAAATGAATGGATGTATGCGTGAATTAATGCGTGTATGCCAGTGTGAGTAAGTGGGTGTATGCGTGATGCGTGAGTGCGTTTATGGGGAGGGTGGGGGATCAGAATGGGGGAGCGTGGATTGAGGGAGTGTGGGGGCCATCTGGGGAGTGTTTGGGGGATGGGTGAGCCTCCTACCAGTGACAGGGAAGGTATTCCCTGTCACTAGTAGGCAGGCTCAAAATGCCGCCGGTGGTACAATAGCAGCCGCCGGGCTGGAGATTGTTATCTCCGGCCCGGCAGCTACTACCACCATGGCGATAGGAATGGTAAATTGGAGGGTTGGCTGCAGCCAACCCGCCAATGTCATTATGTGGCGGTATGTACCGCCAGCCTATTGGTGGTACTACTGCCACATTACCACCTTCCGCCGGAGTCATAATGACCCCCCATAGTGTGCACAGAGTCCAGAGGTTCCCCAGAGGCTTAACAGATGCTAAAGTAAATAATACTAATGCTCTCTTTTGTGGTAGTGTTGTCGAGCAGTTAGGCTTATCAGAGGGTAGTGGAAAGCATTATTTGAACACACACAGGCAATAAATGAAGCACACACTCAATGACTAACTCCAGGCCAATTGTTTTATATAGTAAAAATATATATTTTGTTAATTTATTTCTAGAACCACAAGATTCAAGTTGCAGGTAAGAACATTTGCAAGTAAGTATCCAACATATGTATCAATACCACTTTGTTTCAAATTGGCAAGTTATACATTTTTTGAATAAATAGCAATAATCTGTTTTAAAAGTTGACACTGCAATTTTCAGAAACAGTTCTGGGGGGAAGAAAAGTTAGCACAGTTTTGAGGAAAGTACAAGACTTACAGTTCCAGTCTCCAAGAGTTAAGATGTCCACAGGTTTGGGTTCAATTTAACCCCAAACACCCACCAGCAGCAACACGGGCCCAGCCGGGTGCAGAGGTCAAAGTGTAATGGGGCACTCGAAATCAGGCCTACTTGCAGGTAAGTACCCACATCTTCGGAGGGCAGACCAGGAGGGGTTTGAGGAGCACCGGGGGGGCACAGGTCAGCACCAAACATACACCCTCAGTGGCGCAGGGGCAGATGAGTGCAGGGTGCAAACACAGCATTGGGCTTCCAATGCTTTCGTATAGGGGGATCCTAGGGGTCACAAAGATACTGCAGCTGAAGTCCAGGGGGTCGGTTCCGGGAAACCAAAGGCTGGACAAGGAGAAGAGCCATATGCTGGACACTGCTGCACCGAAGGTCGGATTACCCAAGGTCGGGTGGATGCAGGTGTAGGGGTACCTTTTGGCACCGAGAATCTTCTTCGGGTTCTGTCGCAGTCAGGGGGCCCTCTGGATTTAGGCTGAAGGTGTCATTGTGTTGGACAGGAGGGGTCAACCCAGACTAGGCACTTGCTCAGAATTGTCTAGGGACCAGCTTCAGTCAGTTGCGCCACCCGACACGGGCCGTGGGTGTTGCATGCAGAGTGGGCAGGACTTACGGATCTGAGGCGGTTCTGGAGTCCTTTGTTAGAGTTTCGTTCTGGACAGGGCCGCTGTCCACAAGAGTTCTTGGTCCTTGGGGTGCAGATAGTCCTCCTGAGGCTTTTAAGAGGCCACTGGTCCTGCAGGATGCATCACCTTCTGGTTTCAGGGTTTCAGAAGCTGTAGACAGGCCTGTAGGGTAGGGCCAAGTCAGTTGGTGTATTCAGGCTTCTCTGCTAGGGGTCGGCTTAGCAGTCCTCCTTCTTTTCTTCTTTCTTCTTCTTGAGGTCACCTGGAATATGATGAGCTAGGTTCAGGGGGGGCCTTAAGTCCTGGATTATGGGGCGATACAGGGGTCAGAGGGCAGTAGCCAATGGCAACTGTCCCTGAGGGTTACTACACCATTTCGGTGGCCAATCCCTTTGGGGAGGGGGACACATACCTAACCCTATTGGTCCCTGTCCTCCAAACCAAGATGGAGGAATTTGCAAGGAGAGGGTCACTTCAGCTCTGGGCATCTCAGGGGTGGCCCCAGCTGAAGTGGTCACTCCTCCTTGTTTTCCCTAATTTTTCTGCCAGACTTGCTGCCAAAAGTGGGGCTTTGTCCGGGAGTGGGCATTTCCACTAGCTGGAGTGCCCTGGGGCACTGTAATAAGAGGCCTTAGCCTTTGAGGCTCACTTCCAGGTGTTACAGTTTCTGCAGGGGGTAGGTGTGAAGCACCTCCACCCAGTGCAGGCTTTGTTTCTGGCCACAGAGAGCATAAAGGCTCTCACCCATGTGGTCAGAAACTCATCTGGGGGTGGCAGGCTGGCACAGACTAGTCAATCCTACACTAGAAATTTGGCTAAAATACAGGGGGCATCTCTAAGATGCCCTCTGGGTGCATTTTTCAATAAATTCAAACCTGGCATCAGTGTGAGTTTATTGCGCTGGAAAGTTTGATACCAAACTTCTCATATTTCAGTGAAGCCATTATGGAGTTGTGGAGTTTGTAATGACAAACTCCCAGCCCATGTACTTTATATGGCCACACTGCACTTACAATGTCCAAGAATGGACTTAAACACTGTAGGGGCATATTGCTTGTGCAGCTATGCCCTCACCTGTGGTATAGTACACCCTGCCTTAGGGCTATAAGGCCTGCTTGAGGGGTGACTTACCTATGCCATAGGCAGTGATTTGTGGCCATGGCACCCAGGGAGGGGTGCCATGTCGACTTTGTTTTTTTCTCCCCACTAGCACACACAAGCTGAAAAGTGGGTACCACGCATGCAAAGCAAAGCAAAGCACGCAAAGCACCAAGCATGTGCTTGGTGAGGGGTCCCCGAGGGTGGCATAATACATGCTGCAGCGCTTGGGGACCTACCTGGCCACATGCCCCTTGGTACCATGGGTACATTTTACAAGGGACTTAACTGTGTGCCAGGGGTGTGACAATTGTGGAAGCAATGGTACATTTTTAGGGAAAGAACACTAGTGCTAGGGCCTGGTTAGCAAGATCCCAGCACACACTCAGTCAAATCAGCATTAATAGCAGGCAAAAAGTGTGTGTGTGTGGGGGGGGGGGGGTAACCATTCCAAAAGAACTTTCCTACAGGGTAGGCTTGAGTAGGGGTGATGGCCTCGACACAGTGCTGAAGGGCATTAATGTACTACTAAACAAGGACATAATCTGACACCTGAATTTAGCGTATCAGGAGGCAATCACAAAAAGACCACAGTGAATAAATAGTGCTATGAAAAAGAAAGAGTAAATAAATGCACTGATAACGTAATAGGGTATGGCCCCTCTTGGATGTGTCTGTAAAACTGAAGTTTGTTCCTGAATTTTGACCCTTCGTCCTGACTTTTTGTGCTGAATTTTGACCCTTTGTCCTGAATTTTTTACAGCCCTGTCCAGAATTTGCCTCAAAGCCAGGTGGACACCCTACCAGGTGGATGAGTGCAGCAGTCTGGCCTTGGTCTAGTTTGGTGTGAATGTTGTTTGCAGCTGCCATGAGGGCAGCCTCAGTGCTGTGGTTGCTGCAGAAGCCTGATTGCGAGCTGTCCAGGGGTACATAGTGTTCAAGGTAGTGGAGAGATGAGAGGGGAGATTGTGCCCCAATCAAGTTTACCTTCATCTGTGCATCTACTCCACAGAACCTTGCAGGAGTAGTAAGACTTGACTGCTCACCCTCACTATCTCCTGAGAGTCGAAGCCTGAAGAGGAGAATCTTGGCATTCAGTGAGCTTCCAGTAGAATCTGGTTCCTGAGGTTCCAGTGACAACAGGCAATATTTGTTACAAGGATTGCCCTGCTACCAGAGATCGTTAGACCAAGAGAATCTGGTCTAAGGTGTGATAAATCGCTTAAACAATCCCTAACGTAATGCTCCACTTTATCATTCTTTAATTTGTCACAAATAGACTCTGGTATGGCAGTCCAGCGGCTGCCGAAGTATTCTCTGTGCTGTTCCGTTTCCGACCGCGTGCATTATCGCACCGCCCACAGAGCACGACGCCTGACTCACCAGGCACGGCGCTTACTTCAGTATTCATCTAGTTCCGCTGCAGCCCACCCTGTCTCCTCGGTTAGAACAAATGAAAACTCTTGTCGCATCTATTTGAAGTGTCTTCTTCTGCAGCAGCATTAGCGCACAAGGTACCGTGCAGGTTCGTGAAACCAAAAATCAAGGGAAATGTTTTTGATTTCACGAAAATAAATAATACAACGTAATTCTTGTTTTTTTTTTAATAGCAGGTTAAGTTGTTACACGCAGTGTCAAAAATAACTAAGCGAGCCTGTTTAGAGCAGTATAAATAGCACATGGATGATGTCGCTAAGTCATTGTTTTGCCCTGATTAGTTTTCTGCACCAGCATGTTCCGCACTTTACTTTTATGAGTGAGAGGTACATTCTGCACCTCAGATCAAATTGCTGATGTCGCAAAGCGCTGCAGCTGATCTGCATTCACAGCCTCCTGCGAAATATAAAGCACTTCTCGGAGTGTTCTCTGGCAAGCGGCCAGTTTCCCTTTCGTCAAAAGCCGATAATAGCTTCTAAATTAATCCTTCTCAACGCCCCTGAACAACTGTAGCAAGATCTGTCTCTACAGACGGCTGAGAGTGCAGACTGAGTGAAGGGACTGAGCATAGACAGATACCTGAGTGCAGACTGAGCGCAGGAACCGAGCATTGACAGATACTTGAGTGCAGACTGGGTGCAGGAACCAAGCATAGAAACCTGAGTGCAGACTGAGCGCGGGAACCAAGCATAGACAGATTTGTGAGTGCAGACTGAGCGCGGGAACCGAGCATAGAAACCTGAGTGCAGACTGAGCTCAGGAACAGAGCATAGACAAATACCTAAGTGCAGACTGAGCTCAGGAACTGACCATTGACAGATACCCGAGTGCAGACTGAGCACAGGAACCAAGCACAGACAGATAACTGAGTGCAGACTGAGCGCGGGAACCGAGCATAGACAGATTTGTGAGTGCAGACTGAGTGCGAGAACCGAACATAGATACCTGAGTGCAGAATGAGCTCAGGAACAGAGTTTAGACAAATATCTAAGTGCAGACTGATCTCAGGAACCGAGCATTGACAGATACCTGAGTGCAGACTGAGCACAGGAACCGAGCAGGGACAGATAGATATGTGAGTGCAGACTGAGGGCGGGAACCGAACATAGATACCTGAGTGCAGACTGAGCTCAGGAACAGAGCATAGACAAATACCTAAGTGCAGATTGAGCGCAGGAACCAAGCATAGATACCTGAGTGCAGACTGAGCGCGAGAACCGGACATAGATACCTGGGTGCAGACTGAGTGCAGGAACCGAGTATAGACAGACACCTGAGCGCGGGAAAAGAAACGAAAATAGATACCTAAGTGCAGACGGAGCGCAGGAACTGAGCATGGACAGATACCTGAGCGCAGACTGAGCACAGGAACCGAGCAATGACAGATACCTGAGTGCATACTGAGTGCAGGTGTCGAGCATATATAGATATCTAAGTGCAGCTCAAGCGCGGGAACCAAACACAGACAAATACCTGAGAGCAGACTGAGCATGGGAACCGAGCACAGACAGCTACCTGAGTGCAGACTGAGCTCAGAAACCCAGCATAGACAGATACCTGAGTGCAGACTAAGCGCGAGAACCAAGCATAGACAGATACCTGAGTGCATACTGAGAGTGAGAACCGAGCACAGACAGATACCTGAATGCAGACTGAGCGCAGGAACCCAGCATAGACAGATCCCAGAGTGCAGACTGAGCGAGGGAACCAAGCATAGACAGATACCGGAGTGCAGACTGAGCGCAGGAACTGAGCACTGACAGATACTGGAGTGCAGACTGAGCGCAGGAACCGAGCACTGACAGACACCTGAGTGCAGACTGAGCACCGGTACCGAGCATAGACAGATACCTGAGTGCAGACTGAGCACAGGAAACAAGCATAAATAAATACCTGAGTGCAAATGAGCGTGGGAGCCGAGCAAGACAGATACCTGAGTGCAGACTGAGCACGGGAACTGAGCATAGACAGAAACCTGAGTGCGGGCTGAGCGCAGGAACTGAGACTGGAGAGATACCTGAGTGCAGACTGAGCGTGGAAACCGAGCAAGATGTAGGAAGTTGGCTCTGTATATACTATCTCAAAGTGAGAGATAGTGTGCACAGAGTCCAAGGGTTCCCCTTAGAAGTTGATAGTGGCAAAATTAGATAATACTAATGCTCTATTTTGTGGTAGTGTGGTCGAGCAGTAGGCTTATCAGAGGGTAGTGTTAAGCATTTGTTGTACACACACAGGCAATAAATGAGGAATAGGCACTCAAAGACTTAACTCCAGGCCAATAGCTTTTATATAGAAAAATATATTTTCTTAATTTATTTTAGAACCACAAGACTCAAGATTTGAAGTAAATACATAAAATGCAAGGTACTTTACACAGGTAAGTATAGAACTTTGATTTAAAACAGTAGTACACGCAGTATAGGTTAAAATGGCAATAAGCTATTTTAAAAGTGGACACTGCAAAAATCAACAGTTCCTGGGGGAGGTGAGTTTGGTTAGGTTTTGCAGGTAAGTAAAGCACTTACACAGTCAGTCTCCTGCGCATAGGCAGCTCACCATTGGGGGTTCAAGGCAACCCCAAAGTCACAGCACCAGCAACACAGGGCCGGTCAGGTGCAGAAGTCAAAGGAGGGCCCAAAACACATAGGTGCCTATGGAGAACAGGGGTGCTCTGGTTCCAGTCTTCTGGCAGGTAAGTACCTGCGTCCTCTGGGAGCAGACCAGAGGTGTTTTGTAGAGAACTGGGGGACACACACACAAGCCCACAAAACACACCCTCAGCGGCACAGGGGCGGCCGAGTGCAGTAGGCAAAGTAGGCGTCGGGTTTGCTATAGAAAGCAATGGAGGGACACGGGGGTCACTTAGGCGATGCAGGCAGGGCACAGGGGGACTTCTCGGGCCAGCCACCAACTGGGCTAAGATGAGGGCCACCTGCTGGTCACTCCAGCACTGGTAGGTGGTTCCTCTCGGTCCTGGGGGCTGCGGGTAGCAGTGCTTGGTCCAGGCATCAGGTTCCTTTGTTAGCAGGCAGTCGCGTCAGGGGGAGCCTCTGGATCCTCTCTGCAGGCATCACTGTGGGGGTGCAGGGAGCTCGACTCAGGGTGTCCACGTCATTGGAGTCGCCTGGGAGTCTTCTCTGCATGTTTGTTGCCCTTGACTCGAGCCAGGGGTGTCAGGTGCACAGTGTGAAGACTCACGCTTCTGGCGGGAAGTGAGAGTCTCTTTAAAAGTTGCTTCAAAATTGCGAAGTTGTTGCAGTTTCTGAACAGTGCTGCTGTTCTCGGGAGTTTCTTGGTCCTTTAGGTGCAGAGCAGTCCTCTGAGTCCTCGGAGGTCGCTTGTCCCGTCGGATGCGTCGCTGTGCAGGTTCTTTGAGTCTGGAGACAGGCTGGAAGGGTTGTGGCCAAGTCAGTTGGTGTCTCCGTCATCTCTGTGGGGCTTTCAGGTCAGCAGTCCTTCTTCTTTCTTCAGGGTGCAGGAATCTGATTTCCTGGGTTCAGGGTCGCCCCTAAATAGAAATTTTTGGGGTGTGTTTAGGTCTGGGGGCCAGTAGCCAATGGCTACTGTCCTTGAGGGTGGCTACACCCTCTTTGTGCCTCCTCCCTGTGGGGAGGGGTGCACATCTCTATTCCTTTTGGGGGAATCCTCTAAATTCAAGATGGAGGATTTCTTAAGGCAGGAGTCACCTCAGCTCAGGGCACCTTAGGGGCTGTCCTGACTGGTAGGTGACTTCTCCTTGTTTTTCTCATTATCTCCTCCGGACTTGCACCAAAAGTGGGGTCTGTGTCCGGAGGGGCGGGCATCTCTACTAGCTGGGATGTCTTGGGGTGCTGTAACAAAAGGCAGAAGCCTTTGAGGCTCACCTCCAGGTGTTACAGTTCCTGCAGGGGAAGGTGAGAAGCACCTCCACCCAGTACACGCTTTGTTCCTGGCCACAGAGTGACAAAGGCACTCACCCCATGTGGCCAGAAACTCGTCTGGTTGTGGCAGGCTGTCAGAAACTGATCAGCCTAGCACTAGGAGTCAGACTGGTATTCAGGGGGCATCTCTAAGATGCCCTCTGGGTGTATTTTACAATAAATCCCACACTGGCATCAGTGTGCATTTATTGTGCTGAGAAGTTTGATAACAAACTTCTCTGATTTCAGTGTAGCCATTATGGAACTGTGGAGTTCGTAATTGACAGACTCCCAGACCATATACTCTTTATGGCTAACCTGCACTTACAATGTCTAAGGTTTTACTTAGACACTGAAGGGGCATAGTGCTCCTGCAACTATGCCCTCACCTGTGGTATAGTGTACCCTGCCTTAGAGCTGTCAGGCCTGCTAGAGGGGTGACTTACCTATGCCACAGGCAGTGAGATGTGGGCATGGCACCCTGAGGGAAGTGCCATGTCGACTTAGTCATTTTCTCCCCACCAGCACACACAAGCTGTGAGGTAGTGTGCATGTGCTGAGTGAGGGGTCCCCAGGGTGGCATAATACAAGCTGCAGCCCTTAGAGACCTTCCCTTGCAACAGGGCCCTAGGTACCAGGGGTACCATTTACAAGGGACTTATCTTTGTGCCAGGGCTGTGCCAATTGTGGGAACAAAGGAACAGTTTAGGGAAAGAACACTGGTGCTGGGGCCAGGTTAGCAGGGTCCCAGCACACTTTCAATCATAAATGGAATCAACAAAAGACAAAAAGTTAGGGTGTAACCATGCAAAGTGAGGCATTTCCCTACAATACCTGAGTGCAGACTGAGTGCGAGAACAGAGCAAGGCATATACCTGAGTGCAAAGTGAGTGCAGAAACCAAGCATATAAAGATTCCTGAGTGCAGACTAAGCGCAATAACTGAGCATAGACAGATACCTGAGAGCAGACTGAGGTCAGGAACCAAGAACAGGCAGATATGTGAGTGCAGGCTGAGCACAGGAGCCGAACATAGATAAATACCTGAGTGCAGACCGAGCGCGGAAATCGAGCAAGACAGAACCGAACATAGGCAGATATCTGAGTGCAGACTGAGATCAGGAGCTGAACATAGACCGATACCTGAGTGCAGACTGAGTGTAGGGACTGAGTGTAGACAGGCTCAGCCAGACAGTCACTCTTCATGCTTTGAAAAAAGGTGGGGACAGGGTCCTTTCGCCCTTAACTATGGGCCACTACTGCACCTCAGTACTACCTAAGTGCAGACAATGAGAAGATAGACAGGTCTCAGTGCAGGCTAAATGTGGAAACGGAGTATAGAGATATGTACCACACTACAAAATGAATGCAGAAACTCAGCGTAGAAATGCATAACCGAATGGGCAGCCCAATAGTTCTGGTGTGTAACTGGAGTGCCTTTACAGTCACTGGTTAGCTTAGGCACTCAATAACTCATCATGCATGCACTCTGTCACTCATTCTTGCACTCATGCATCCATTAATCAACCCAGTAAACATGACACTGGATGGCCTTCTTGCAACAGTATTGTGCATAGTGTATCATCGCCTTTTCCCCAATTGAGAATATTTAGTATTGTTCAGTTATTTTGCAACTGTTGTAATCCACTTAAGATATAAAATTCTAGTTCTATGCATAGTTCTATGTAAAGCTCTTATATTATAAGGGCCTTTGTAACTCTATAGAGGCATATAAGTAAAAGAATAAATCAAATGTAGTACTGATCCAAGACAGTCAACGTTTACTTCTAAATATGGCATCCATTATAGGACAGTAAAACAATGATGCACTACAAAAAATACTGTTCTAAAATGGCCACCCATTTGTGAATGAGGGATTGTGTGGTATGCAGTTTACCACAGGTGAAATGAGTGTTAAGAGAGCAGTTCAGTAGCACTGTCTGGAGAGCTGATCCAGGCTCCATACAAAATAACAAAATTATAAAAAGAATGAAGTGTAATGGAGCTATACAAGGAGAAAATGGAAAACTAAAGGACTGGCCCATCAGCCTTGGTGCAGAAACACACTAATTTCCTGTTAGCTGTGCATGTGATAATGTGAAATGCTTTACTCTCAGGCACTGCAACCAGTGGCTGAAGTGGGACAATCTTCTACACCCAGGGCATGTCAGGGAGTAACCAACACCAAACCCCGTGCCTATGAGATAATAGCATGTGAAAACAATGTTTAAAAAAATCTCTTTTGCAGCACTCAGCTTTCAAAATAATCTTTTATAACAACCTTGTTTCCCCTTTACACTGCAATCTCTCTCTCTCTCTCTCTCTCTCTCGCTTTCCCACTTTCCCCCTTGTTTTCCCTTACCACTACAATCTATACCACTCTCTGCCCCCACTACGTTGGGTTTCTTGGGTTCACGACAGGTTTTCTGCAGGTTCGTCTAGTATTGGCAAAGAATAATGGGAATCCCCAAAGTGCTATTTCCCATTTCAAATCTAATTGGATTCTTTGTTCTTCCAAATGGCAAAAACAGCTTCATGGAATTCCAAATTTGACACGAATGTTGAATTTTACTCAATGATTACACTTTTGTTTGTTTGGTGCAAGCACATTCAGCAGTTTTTCAGAGTTTAAATAGGGGTCCAGTTTGGAAGAGATGAATTTAAACTTTAGAGATGTTGGGGCAGTTAACTTGTGATTTCATTTTAAAAAAAAAAGCCCTCACCCACTAGACTAGGAAACTCTTTCTCACATTGTATATTATGGATTCTCCAATCTGCAGTATTACGATTGGCTAGCCATTACTGAAACATTTGCGTTGCAGCCACCATTACCTAAAACAGCGCACTGAGCACTGTCCTGGGAAAAAAATACAAAGAATAGGGGCATAAGGATCCACAGTGAGCCTACCCTAACCCTTAGACCCATGGGGCACTTCTACCGGTATAAAAATAAAAATCAAAAATCTTATTTTTATCCTGGGATTCACAAATCTTTGACTCTCCTTGGTTTGAAATTCACAAATATTAGACCCTCCTGGACCTCGGGATTTGCAAATCTAACGTGAGATCCATGAATCATGCAATCCATTGAACAAAAATTGCTGCCCTTGGCCAATGCCCACATGTAGGGGTTGGTTGCACATGGTGGGGTAAGACTAGGGCCTCACTGCAGTCCAGGTTTTGCAGCAACCCTCCACAACATATGGTTGAAGGCCTTTTGCAGCAAGGGTGGCTGCCTGCAGCACATCTGGTACGCTGGGGTGGCCAAAGGCAAGGCCTGTCAGTGGAGTGTTGGGTGCAGGGCCTGGCTGGAGGTCAGGACCTGCTGCAAATCCCTGCTGCACATAACTGAAGGCCAGGCGCTGCAGGAGTTGCCACCCAAGGAAAGTTGGGTGCAGTGGCTGGCTGCAGCAAAGCCCCTGACGCCAGTCTCGCTCCACAAGGCTGAAAGTTGTGAGCAGTGGGAGATGGCGGCCTACAGTGGTTAGACAGGGCCTGGCTAGAGGCTAGGCTCTGTGGACACCCATGCACTGTACATGACCGAAGCCGATGCACAGCTTGAGTTGGTTGCCCAGAGGCAAGACCCTCTGGCCAACCTCATCAGAGCACAGCCAAAGCAATGCACAGTGGGGCTTACCCTAGTTGCACATGGCCAGAGGCCATGCAGAACAAGGATGGTTGCCTACTGAGTAGTGGATGCAGGGGCTGGTTGAAGGCCAGACCTTGTGGCCATCTCTACTGTTCAAACCCAAAGTCATTTAGGTCAGTCCCTATGGGCAACCCTGTTGCACACAGCCATGCACAGCTGAGTTAACATCCACAGATTGTTAAGTGCAGGGCCTGGATAGAGGACAAGATCCTATGCATACCCCCACTGTGTACAGCTGAAGGACATGCACTGCAGATGTTGGTTGTCTGTAGAGATTTGGGCACAGGGGATGGTCAGATGCCAGGCCCTGCCACAAGCTCCTGAGGCACATGAACCGTGTCTGTTTGCAGGGGAGGTTGACTGGAGTGTTGGGCACAAGGCATAGAAAGAGTCCAGGCCTTGTGTCCAGCCCCCACTGCACACGGCCAAAGGCCACAGACTGTGAGTGCTGGCCTCCCAGAGAGTTGAGCACATACATAGGCCAGAGGCTAGTGACTTTAGCCAAATCCCCACTGTGCATGATTGAAGGCATGGAGGTCAGACCATGGAAGGCAACCCTGCTGCACAAACCCATGTATAGCTGTATTATCCACTCACAGAGGATTGAGTACAGGTCTTGGTTAGAAGCCAGACCTCCCTGCCAAACCACACTATATAAGGATGAAGGCAGTGCATTGCAGGTGCTGGGTGCTTGCAAAGATTTGGGCACAGGAAATGGCTGGAAGTGAGGCCCTGCAAACAACCCTTCTCTCCATGGCCTATGGCCTATGGCTTTGGGCTGTGGGCATGCCCAACCACAGAGATTTGGGTGCATAGGCTGGCCAAACCTCTACTGCACATGGCAGAAGGCCATGCACAACTGTGTGTACCATTTTCAGTGAAGGGTGTTCACAAAGGGATTTATGGGTTCAGGACCTGGACAAAGGCCAGGCCCTGCAACCAACTTTGCAACACAATGCCTAAGGCTTTGTGCTGTAGATGTTGCCACCCACAGAAGCCATGCCCCTGAGTCAACCCTCACTGCACATTGCTAAAGGCACAGTTAATGTGCAGTTATGGTTCTAAATGAAAACTGGAAAAACACTGAAATCCACAGGTTAAGGTTAACAGCACAATCCATAACACACACAACAGTCATGCATACCATAACTTAGTTTTGTTAAACCAACTATATAGTGTCAATGTATAAAAACAATGCACATTTTAGAGAAAATGAGAAAACACATTGGTGGTCATTATGACATTGGCGGTAAGTGATAGAGTGGCAGAAATACCACCAACAGGCTGGCGGTAATTACAGCCAAATTATGACCATGGTGGTGATAGCTCCCATAGACAGCTAATGTACCACACCATCTGCCAGGGCGTTAACACCACGTACCACGGCGGTAGCCATCAACCGCCAAGCGGAAGACAAGGTACCGGCCACCATATCATGACACTGCTATCTGCCACGGTTTCCGGGGTGGTACCAACGCCATCAAAAGCCTAGCAGAAACACTGCACAGAAGACAAAAGACTCACCATCAGAGACACAAGTAAGAACAACGCCACCATGGAACCGGAACCGCAAATTTTCCTGTTACTCTTCTACGCCATGCTCCACCTGGAACACCAACACCGCCGAATATGACGACAGTGAGCACAGCCACCTAGCACACAAGGGAGGGAAGGAGGAAAAGGAGAGTGACACAGACATGCACAACACACACCAGACATTCATACACATAACCAGCTGCAGACGAAAAACGATGGCACACGGCACACGTCATAATAAAGCAAGGACAACAATAAGGCAGTACTGGGAATGTATTGAATGGGAACCGCCACCAAATGAACCAATTGGATAACAAAGAGATATTTACATTCGTCCTCAAAGGGCCAATGCCCTGTCCAAAGTAGTAAGGGACCACATGGCCACAGGGCACAGTCCAGGGCCCAACTTGTTTCCTGACAACATCTGCACAGAACTCTGCAGGGGCATCATTTTTTAAGTGGCTAGGCGCCTTAGGGGGAAGGGAGGTTGGGGGCACCTCAGCCGAAGTTGGGAGCTTGCCCACTGGTTCTGGCGGGGGCTCCATGCCCATTATCTTTGCCAGGGAGTGCAAGGTCACAGTCTCTCAGGTGGGTGACATACCCACTGGTTCTGGAGGGGACTCCATGCCCATTACCTTTGCCAGGGAGTGCAAGGTCACAGTCTCTCAGGTGGGTGACTTGCCCACTGGTTCTGGAGGGGACTCCATGCCCATTACCTTTGCTGGAGTGTGCAAGGTCAGTCTCTCAGGTGGGTGACTTGCCCACTGGTTTTGGAGGGGGCTCCTTGTACAGCAGTCCATAGAGGGTGGCCTACATGCCCTCTGCTGGATGTGAGGGCTGCACTGTCTCAGCTGGAGGTGAGGGCTCCATGACCACTGGTGGTGGTGATGTTGGTACCCTGCCAGCCTCTGCTGGAAGTGAGTGCTGCAGTGTCTCAGCAGGTGAAGGTTTCTCCTGGGCAACCTCTGCAGAAGGTTAGGGCTGCTGTGTCTCAGCTGGGGAAGGTGCCTCCTGGGCAGCCTCTGCTGGAGATGAGGGCTGCACTGCCTCAGCTGGAGGTGAGGGCTCCGTGACCACTGGTGGTGGTGTTGGTACCCTGCCAGCCTCTGCAGGAGGTGAGGGCTGCTGTGTCTCAGCAGGGGAAGGGGCCTCCTGGGCAGGCTCTGTTGGAGGTGAGGGCTGCTGTGTCTCAGCTGGAGGTGAGGGATCCTTCCCTTTCATGGCAGGAGGTGAGGGCTTCTTCTCTTTCATGGCAGGAGTTTAGGGCTTCTTCCCTTTCATGGCAGGAGGTGAGGGCTTCTTCCCTTTCATGGCAGGAGGAGGTGTGGGTTCCTTCCCCTTCCTGGCTGGTGGAGTGGGATCCTTCCCCTTCTTGCTGGTGGAGTTGGATCCTTACCCTTCCTGGCTGGTGGAGGGGGATCCTTACCCTCCCTGGCTGGTGGAGTGGGATCCTTCACTGTCTTGCCTCCACGACTATGAGGTGATTCCACTGTCCCCGTGGACTGTTTGGCTGAGGTGCTGGACTAGGGCATTGGGATCCTGCTCTTACGGGCAGGACGGGGAGAGGGAGGGGAAGGGAAGAGGTCAAGTTAAGCTTCTTAAGGACAGTGGGGTGGGATGAGGGAGGAGGGATGGGAGTGGAGGTTGAGGGAGTGGTTGTTGGAGGAGTACATCTGCTGGACTTGGGTGCAGGTGCATGGGCAGTGTGCTGATGTGAGGTAGGTGGCTGTTGGGTGTCTGAGTGGGATTGTTAGTTCCCCTATGCTGTGCATTCTTTAGTGATGAGTGTCCATGCAGGGCTGGGAGGGCTGTCCATGCATTGGTATTGCATACAGGGTTTGGCATTGGGATTAGTCATATGTGTAGGTGCATTGTGTGGGATGGAGTGGAATGAGGGGAGTGAGGGTGGGGGTGTGTGATGGCATGCAGGTATGGGGGTTGATAAGTAATAAATGTTGACTCACTAGTGTCCAGTCCTCCGGCAACTCCTGTGAGTCCCTCAGGATGCAGTAATGCCAAGACTTGCTCCTCCCATGCTGTGAGCTGTGGAGGAGGAGGTGGGGGCCCACCGCCAGTCCTCTGTATGGCAACTTGCTGCTATGGAAGCTGGTGTCTTGCTGCTATGGAACGTACCTTCCCCGTAGATCATGCCATCTCTTCCTGATGTCGTCCCTTGTTCTTGGATGCTGTCCCACAGCGTTCACCCTGTCTATGATTCTCCGCCATAGCTCCATCTTCCTGGCAATGGATATTTGCTGTACCTGTGCTCCAAACAGCTGTGGCTCTACCCTGACTATTTCCTCCACCATGACCCGCAACTCCTCATCTGTGAAATGGGGTTGACTTTGTGGGGACATGGGTATTGTGTGGTGTGCGTAAGTGTGTGAGTGTTGAGTACTGTGGTTGGGTGTGCGTAGTGTGGTGCGTGACAGATCTATGGGTGTATGTGGTGTGTGTGTCTAGTTGTCGCAGTGGTCTTGGTGTCAGTCTGGTGGCAATAATTTGTATTCGTAAAGGTTTGTGTGTGTGTGTTTTATAGTGCTGTGGGTGGGTGTGGTGTGTGTATGAGTGTCAGGTGTGTGTTTTTGGTATTGGCCAATGTTGTGTTGTTTTGTATTTGGGTGGCCATTCTAAGCGCGCTGGTGTGTACCTCAGATAGTTTACCACCATTGAATGTCCACCGTGGTGATTCGTGGGTCATAATGTTGTGGGCGTTGTTTTGTTGGGGTATGGGTGTTCGTACCGACACTTTAACACTGACCTTTGGGCTGGCGGATATGTGTTTGTGGCAGTATTCTGTTGGTTTGGTGTGTGTCTGTCATAATATGGTGAACAGATGATCGCGACTGCGACGGTATGTTGGCAGCCGTCACCGCGGTGGTAACTGGAATTTACCGCCAATGTCATAATGAGGGCCATTGTCTCATGGAAATGTGGTTTATTTATAATCACATCGTATATTCAGCAACAAAATACAAACATTTACCAAAACATTGACAAACATATCTGCAGTCTCAGGCAAACGATGAATGCAAAAAATTAAACTGAGGATTTACGCGCAAATGCATCAACTCCAATCTAAGACTTAGGCTGGGCGGAAATTCTCCTTCACACATGGAGTTTTTGGGATTTGGGCACTTCGCACTATGTGGAGTAGCGTGTAGTTCCTGAATTCTATGCCACCTGGCGTGAAACTGAGTTTTTTTTCCCAGCTGCGTGCAAAATTGTGTTTTTGGCACTTGCTTGCAAATGCCACAATACCCTTGGGCCGCTAGCGAGCACATGAGAGACTTTATACCCGCTCAAGCAGCTTCCCGCCATGAAGACAGCAAAAACAGTGCTGCATGCGAGCGGGATTGCACCTCGTGTAGATTTTCTACTCAAGATGCGTCTACATTTAGTCAAAAAGGGGTTTTTGAGTGGATTTTCTTCTCCAATGGACACTTCAAATTGTTTTTTAATGTGAAAAGCATTTTTTAAACAGGAAGGAAGTGCCCCACAGGCTCCAACTTCCTGTTTCTGATCAGCATGCTCCTTCCAATGCTTTGTCTGTCTCCTTGTCACTTTTCACTTGGATTTCAATGTGGAAGGATCACTCGCTTTGTCTTCTGGAGATATACCGTTGGATTTAAGGACTTTGTTTTTGTAATATCAAACAAGTGTGTTCAAAAACAACTGTATGAGGGTGTTGTTTGTTTGCTTAGGCACGCACCAGTATTTCTTTGTACTTAAATTTCATTTTTAAATTTTATAGTGGTGGGTGGCTTGGAGTTTAATTAAGAAGGGGCATAGTTATTTATTTTTCATTTCATTGAGTTTTCATTTTTGGTAAAGGAGAATTGTTGCAATTCATTTATTTTACTATTCTGCCTACACTTCAAATAGACCATCTAGCCAGTAGGGCCAGCACAAGTACTCATCAGTGCATGAAATAAATGCTTCTGTGGTATATGGTTTTTAAACTTCATTTAGGACAGGGATGGTATTGGATTAAATTAAAAAGGTTGGTAATTGTTTGCATTTCATTTTTTTTGTTCCCAAAAGTGTATATGTTGTGGGGTAATATTTGATGACATCGGAGAATGTGTGTTGTAAACATTTTATAGCAACATTCATTTTCGTGTTTTGCATTGCTGAACTAATGTTAGTGTTTTCTGAGTGTTACCACAATGACCCCATACCTCCTTGCTTGTTGTTGTTGCTTGACCATGTGGCTGACAGCCTTTTTGTGCATCCAGCCAGTGTGTCTTTGCCATAGCCTTGCATGTGTTCTTTGTCCCCATGCCGCCTTGCTCACTGTTGTTGTTTCACCATGTGGCTGGTGGCCATTTTGTACATCCAGCCAGTGTGTTTTTGCCATAGGATTGGATGTGTTCTTTGTTTGCCATGCCTCCTTGCCCGCTGTTGTTGCTTGACCATGTGGCTGGCAGACATTTTGTGCATCCTCCCAGTGTGTCTTTGCCATAGGCTTGCACATGTTCTTTGTTCCCCATGCCTCCTTGCTCATTGTTGCTGCTTGACCATATGGGTGACACCCATTTTGTGCATCCAGCCAGTGTGCCTTAGCCATAAGACTGCATGTGGACTTTGTTCCCCATGCCTCCTTGCTCACTGTTGTTGTTGGTTCACCATGTGGCTGGTGGCGATTTTGTGCATCCAGCCAATGTGTTTTTGCGATAGGATTGCATGTGTTCTTTGTTTGCCATGCCTCCTTGTTCGTTGTTATTGCTTGACCATGGGGCTGGCAGCCATTTTTTACATCCAGCCAGTGTGGTCTTGCCATAGGCTTGCATGTGTTCTTTGTTCCCTGTGCTTCCTCACTCACAGTTCTTGCTTGACTATGTGCTCGGTGCCATTTTGTGCATCCAGTCAGTGTGTTTTTGCCATAGGTTTGCATGTGTTCTTTGTTCCCCATGTATACTTGCTTGCTGTTGTTTGATTATGTAGCTGGAATACATTTTGTGTATCCAGCCAGTGTGTTTTTGCCACAGGCTTGCATGTGTTCTTTGTTCCCCAAGCCTCCTTACTTGCTGTTGCTTGAAATTGTGGGTGATGGCCATTTAGTGCATCCAGCCAGTCTGTTTTTGCTGCAGACTTGCATGTGTTTTTTCTTCCCAAAGCCTCTTTGCTTGCTGTTGTTTGACCATGTTGCTGATTGCCATTTTGTACATCCAGACAGTGTGTTTTTGCCATAGGATTGGATGTGTTCTTTGTTTGCCATGCCTCCTTGCCCGCTGTTGTTGCATGACCATGTGGCTGGCAGACATTTTGTGCATCCTCCCAGTGTGTCTTTGCCATAGGTTTGCACATGTTCTTTGTTCCCCATGCCTCCTTGCTCATTGTTGCTGCTTGACCATATGGGTGACACCCATTTTGTGCATCCAGCCAGTGTGCCTTAGCCATAAGACTGCATGTGGACTTTGTTCCCCATGCCTCCTTGCTCACTGTTGTTGTTGTTTCACCATGTGGCTGGTGGCGATTTTGTGCATCCAGCCAATGTGTTTTTGCCATAGGATTGCATGTGTTCTTTGTTTGCCATGTCTCCTTGTTCTTTGTTATTGCTTGACCATGGGGCTGGCAGCCATTTTTTACATCCAGCCAGTGTGGTCTTGCCATAGGCTTGCATGTGTTCTTTGTTCCCCGTGCTTCCTCACTCACAGTTCTTGCTTGACTATGTGCTCGGTGCCATTTTGTGCATCCAGTCAGTGTGTTTTTGCCATAGGTTTGCATGTGTTCTTTGTTCCCCATGTATACTTGCTTGCTGTTGTTTGATTATGTAGCTGGAATACATTTTGTGTATCCAGCCAGTGTGTTTTTGCCACAGGCTTGCATGTGTTCTTTGTTCCCCAAGCCTCCTTACTTGCTGTTGTTTGAAATTGTGGGTGATGGCCATTTAGTGCATCCAGCCAGTATGTTTTTGCTGCAGACTTGCATGTGTTTTTTCTTCCCAAAGCCTCTTTGCTTGCTGTTGTTTGACCATGTTGCTGATTGCCATTTTGTACATCCAGACAGTGTGTTTTTGCCATAGGATTGCATGTGTTCTTTGTTCCCCATGCCTCCTTGCTCATTGCTGCTGCTTGACCATGTGTCTGACAGCCATTTTGTGCATCCAACCAGTATGTCTTTGCCATAGGCCTGAACGTGTTCTTTGTCCCCCATATCTCCTTGCTCACTTCTGTTGTTTCAGCATGTGGCTGCTGGTGGACATTTTGTGTATCCAGCCAGTGGGTTTTTGCCACAGAATTGCATGTGTTCTTTGTCTGCCATGCCAACTTGCTTGCTCTTCTTTTTCTTTGGCCATGTGGCTGGTGGCCATTTTGTTCATCCTGTTATTATGTTTTTGCTATAGGATTGCATGTGTTCTTTGTTTGCCATGCCTCCTTTCTCGCTGTTGTTGTTGGACCATTTGGCTGGCAGCCATTTTATGCATCCAGCCAGTCTGTTTTTGCAATAGGATTGCATATGTTCTTTGTTTGCCATGCCTTCTTGCTTGCTGTTTTTGCTTGACCTTGTGGCTGGCAGCTATTTTGTGAATACAATCAGTGTGTTTTTGCCATACGCTTGTGTAGGAAAGTACCACCTTTCTTGGCATGTTACCCCCAATTTTACATGTATGTCAGTATGCTATGCCTGTCTCACTGGGATCCTGCGAACCAGGACCCCAGTGCTCATAGTTTGTGGCCTAAATGTGTATGCCTGTGTAGTGCCTACCTGTGTCACTGAGGCTCTACTAATCAGAACCTCAGTGCTCATGCTCTCTCTGTCTTTACATTTGTCACAATAGGCTAGTGACTACATTTACCAATTTCAATTGGCAAACTGGACCCCCCTTATAAGTCCCTAATGTATGGTACCTAAGTACCCAGCTCATTGGGGTTCCAGGAGATCCATATGGGCTGCAGCATTTCTTTTGCAACCCATAGGGAGCTCAGACAAACCCCTATACAGGACTGCCATTGCAGCCTGCGTGAAATAACGCACACGTGATTTCGCAGCCATTTTCACTGCACTTAAGTAACTTATAAGTCACCTATATGTCTAACCTTCACTTGCTGAAGGTTAGGTGCAAAGTTTCTAAGTGTGACGGCACCCTTGCACTAGCAAAGGTGCCCCCACATAGTTCAGAGCCATTTCCGCGGACTTTGTGAGTGCGGGGACACCATTACACGTGTGCACTACATATAGGTCAATACCTATATGTAGCTTCATAATGGTAACTCCGAATATCGCCATGTAACATGTCTAAGATCATGGAATTGTCCCCCATTCCAAATCTGGTATTGGGGAGCCAATTCCACGCATCCTAGGGGCTCCACCATGGACCCCCAATACTGCCAAACCAGCTCTCTGAGGTTTGCACTGCAGCTACAGCTGCTGCCACCTCACAGACAGGGTTCTGCCCTCCTGGGGTCTGGGCACCCCAGTCCCAGGAAGGCAGAACAAAGCATTTCCTCTGGGAGCAGGGTGTTACACCCTCTCCCTTTGGAAATAGGTGTCACAGGCTGGGAGGGGTAGCCTCCCCCAGCCTCTGGAAATGCTTTGAAGGGCACAAATGGTGCCCTCCTTGCATAAGCCAGTCTACACCGTTTTAGGGAACCCCAGTCCCTGCTCTGATGCAAAACTGGACAAAGGAAAGGGGAGTGACCACTCCCCTGTCCATCACCACCCCAGGGGTGGTGCCCAGAGCTCCTCCACTGTGTCTCAGACCTCTGCCATCTTGTTTTCAGCGGTGTGGGGACACTCTGGAAGCCTCTGAGTGGCCAGTGCCAACAGGTGATGTCAGAGATCCCTCCTGATAGGTGCATACCTGGGTAGGTAGCCAATCCTCCTCTCAGGGCTATTTAGGGTCTCTCCTGTGGGCTTCTCTTCAGATTACGACTTGCAAGAATCCATCAGGACTCCTATGCACTTCTCTCTTTGACTTCTGCCAAGGATCGACTGCTGACTGCTCCAGGACACCTGCAAAACTGCAACATAGTAGCCAGAAGACTACCAGTGACATTGTAGTGCCTAATCCTGCTGGCTTTCTCAACAGTTTCCTGGTGGTGCATGCTCTGGTGGCTTCCTGCCTTCACCCTGCACTGGAAGCCACGAAGAAATCTCCTGTGGGTCAACTGAATCTTCCTCCTGCTCCAGCAGGCACCAAACTACAGCCTCACTGGTACTCTGGGCCCCCTCTCATCCTGACGAGTGTGGCCACTGGAACACAGGTGGTGGACCCAAGTGACCCCGACTGTCCAGTGGTCCAACTGTCCGAATTTGGTGGAGGTAAGTCCATGCCTCCCCTCCCCAGACAGTGATCCTGTGCACCGTGTGATCTGCATCTATAAGGGCTTCTGTGCACATTTCCAAGAAATCCTGCATGCACAGCTGAGCCTAGGTCTCCAGCACTCTCTCCTGTGATGCTCAGCTCCCTGAGTTGACCTCCGGTGTCGTGGGACCTCTCTTTGCAGTGCTGAGATGACCGCCGTGTTTAGTCTTGCTGGTGCTTCCCTCTTTCCAGTGGGCCCTCTACGTGGCTGAGGGCCCCCTCTGTGTCCCCTCCTGAGTGGGGACATCCTGGTCCCTCCTGGCCCCGGGCAGCACCCTTTTTCTTCAATCGTGACTCTTGCAGGTAGCAAGGCTTCTTAGAGATATTTTGCCAAGGAAAGAACTCTGCATCCTCCAGCACGCCGTGGGACATCTTCTGCACAAAGCACCACTTTGGTGCAAAAGCAGTATCTTCTTCCAACCGGAGGCAGCCATTTTGCACCTTCATCCGGGGTTTCGTGGGCTCCTGACCCCCCGGACACATTAGCGACTCTTGGACTTGGTCCCCTTCCTTTACAGGTCTTCAGGTCCAGGAATCCGCCTTCAGTGCTTTGCAGTCTGTTGTGGTCCTTGCAAAATCCTTTATCACGACTTTAGTGTGTTTTAGGGGAAATTCTCCTGCTTTCCTGGGGTGGGGTCTCCTTTACACCCTTGGTGTTTTCTCACACATCCCAGCGACCCTCTACAAACTACACTTGCCTAGGAGTGCATTTGTGGTTCGCATTCCACTTACTTAGTATATAATTTGTGTTGCCCCTAGGCCTATTGCATCCTACTGTGCTTTACAGTGTTTGTACTACTTTCTGACTGTTTTACTTCCCTGACTTGGTTATTTGTGTATATTTTGTGTATGTTACTTACCTCCTAAGGGAGTATGTCCACTGAGATTTTTGGCACATTGTCACTAAAATAAAGTACATTTATTTTTAGTAACTATGAGTATTGTCTTTCTTATGATATAGTACCTATCTGATATATGTGGTATTGAATGAGCTTTGCATGTCTACTAGTTCAGCCTTGACTGCTCTGCTATAGCTACCTCTATCAGCCTAAGCTGCTAGAACACTACTACACTCTACTAATAAGGGATACTGGACCTGGCATAAGGTGTAAGTACCATTGGTACCCACTACAAGCCAGGCCAGCCTCCTACAGCTTGCATGTGTTCTTTGTTCCTCAAGCCTCCTTGCTCGCCATTGTTGTTTTTTGACCATGTGGCTGGTGGCCATTTTGTGCATCCAACCAGAGTGTTTTTGCCATAATGTTGCTTGTTTTCTTTGTTTGCCATGCCCCCTTGCTTGCTCTTGTTGCTTCACTATGTGGCTTTTAGCTGTTTTGTGCATCCAGCCAGTGTGTCTTTGCCATAAGCTTGCATGTCTTCTCTGCTCCCCATGCCTCCTTGCTCATTGTTGTTCCTTCACCATGTAGCTGATAGTCTTTTTGTGCATCCAGCCAGTGTGTATTTGCCATGAGCTTGCATTTGTTCTTTGTTCCCCATGCCTTCTTGCTCGCTGTTGTTGCTTGACCATGTGGCTCACAGCCATTTTGTGCATCCAGCCAGCTTGTTTTTGCCATAGGTTTGCTTGTGTTCTTTGTTCCCCATGCTTCTTCGCTCACTGTTGCTGCTTCACTAGGTGGCTGGCTGCCATTTTGTGCATCCAGCCAGAGTGTTTTTGCCAAACACTTCTATATGGTCTTTGTTCCCCATGCCTCCTTACTTTCTGTTGTTGTTTGAACATGTGGCTGGCGGACATTTTGTGCATCCAGTCAGTGTGCTTTTGCCATACGATTGCATGTGTTCTTTGTTTGCCATGCCTCCTTGTTCGTTATTGTTGTTTCACCACATGGCTTCTGGCCATTTTGTTCATCCAGTCAGTGTGTTTTTGTCATAGTATTGCATGTGTTCTTTGTCTGCTGTGCCTCCTTGCTTGCAGTTGTTGCTTGACCATGTGGCTAACAGCCATTTTGTGCATCCAGCCATTCTGTTTGCCCCATAGTCTTGCATGTGTTCTTTGTCATGCCATCTTGCTCACTGTTGTTGCTTGACAATGCAGCTCTTTGTCATTTAGTGCATCTTGCCAGTGTGTTTTTGCCATAGGCTTGCATATGTTCTTTGTTTGCCATGCCTCTTTGCTTGCTGTTTTTGCTTGACCATGTGGGTGGCAGCCATTTTGTGCATCCAGCCATTGTGTTTTTGTCCAACGCTTGCATGTTTTCTTTGTTCCTTGAGTCTCCTTGCTCTCTGTTGTTGTTTTTTGACCATGTGGCTGGTGGCCATTTTGTATATCCAGCCATAGTGTTTTTGCCATAGGGTTGCATGTTTTCTTTCTTTGCCATGCCCCCTTGTTCGCTGCTGTTGCTTGGCCATGTGACTGATAGCCTATTTGTGCATCAAGCCAGTGTGTCTTTTCCATAGGCTTGCATGTGTTCTTTGTTCCCTATGCCTCCCTGCTCACTGTTGTTGTTTCTTGACCATGTGGCTGGTGGCCATTTTATGCATCCAGCCAGTGTAAATTTTGACATAGGGTTGCATGCTTTCTTTGTTTACCATGACCCCTAGCTTACTGTTGTTGCTTGACCATATGGCTGGTAGCCATTTTCTGCATCCAGCCAGTGTGTCTTCCCATAGGTTTGCATGTGTTCTTTGTTCCCCATTACTTCTTGCTTGTTGTTGTTGCTTGACCGTGTGTCTGGCAGCCATTTTGTACATCCTGCCAGTGTGTCTTTACCGTAGGCTTGCACGTGTTCTTTGTTTCCAATTCCTCCTTGCTTGTTGTTGTTGCTTGACCATGTGGCTGACAGCCTTTTCGTGCATTCTGCCACTGTGCCTTTGCCATAGCCTAGCATGTTTTCTTTGTCCCCATGCCTCCTTGCTCATTGTTGCTGCTTGACTATGTGGCTGAGAGCCATTTTCTGCAACCAGCTAGTGTGTCTTTGCCATAGGCCTGCATGTGTTTTTTGTTCCCCATGCCTCCTCGCTCACTGTTGTTGTTTCACCATGTGGCTGGTGGCCATTTTATGCATTCAGCCAGTGTGTTTCTGTCATAGGATTGCATGTGTTCTTTGTTTACCATGCCTCCTTGTTCATTGTTATTGCTTGACCATTGGGCTGACAGCCATTTTGTACATCCAGCCAGTGTGTTTTTGCCATAGGCTTGCATGTGTTCTTTGTTCCCCATGCTTCCTTGCTCACTGTTGTTGCTTGACTATGTGGCTGGCTGCCATTTTGTGTATCCAGTCAGTGTGTTTTTGCCATAGATTTGCATGTGTTTTTTGTTCTCCATGTATCCTTGCTCGCTTTTGTTGTTGTTTGTAGTTGTAGTTGGTGGTCATTTTGCACATCCAGCTAGTGTGTTTGTGTTCTTTGTTCCCCAAGCCTCCTTGCTTGCTCTTGTTTGAAATTGTGGCTGGAGGCCATTTAGTGCATCTAGCCAGTGTGTTTTTACCGCAGGCTTGCATGTGTTCTTTCTTTCCCAAGCCTCCTTGCTTACCATTGTTTGACCATGTGACTGACGGCCATTTTGTGCATTTAGTCAGTGTGTTTTTGCCATAGGATTGCATGTGTTCTTTGTTTGCCATGCCTCCTTCCTCGCTGATGTTGCTTGATCATATGGCTAGCAGCCATTTTGTGCATCCAGCAAGTGTGTTTTTGCCATAGGCTTGCATGTATTCTTTGTTCCCGATGCCTCCTTGCTCGTTTTTGCTGCTTGACCATGTGGGCTTGGCAATTTTTTTTGCATCCAGCCAGTGTTTTTTTGTTGCAGGCTTACATCTGTTATTTCTTCCCCATTGCCTCATTGCTTGATGTTGTTGTTGTTTGAAATTGTGGCTGACAGCCATTTTGTTAATCCAGCCAATGTGCTTTTGCTGTAGGTTTGCATGTGTTCTTTATTCCCCAAGCCTCCTTGCTTGATGTTGTTGTTTGACCATGTGGTTGACGGCCATTTTGTGCATCCAGCCATTGTGTTTTTGCCATAGGATTGCATGAGTTCTTTGTTTGTCATGCACTATGTGTCTGGCAGCCATTTTGTGCATCTAGCCAGTGTGTTTTTGCCATAGGCTTGCATGTGTTCTTTGTTCCTTATGCTTCCTTGCTCATTGTTGTTGTTGTTTAACCATGTGGCAGCTGGTGGCCATTTTGTGCATCCAGCCAGTGTGCTTTTGCCATAGGATTGCATGTGTTCTTTGTTTGCTATGCCTCCTTGCTTGCTGTTGTTTGTCTTTGGCCATGTGGCTAGTGGCCAATTTGTTTATCCAGCTATTGTGTTTTTGCTATAAGATTGCATGTGTTCTTTGTTTGCCAATCCTCATTACTCACTTTTGTTGCTTAGCCACATGGCTGGCAGCCATTTTATACATCCAGCCAGTGTGTTTTTGCTGCAGGCTTGCATGTGTTCTTTATTCCACAAGCCTCTTTGCTTGTTGTTGTTGTTGTCTGGCCATGTGGCTGACAGCCATTTTGTATATCCAGTGTGTTTGTGCCATAGGATTGCATGAGTTCTTTGTTTGCCATGCCTCCTTGTTCATTGTTGTTCCTTGACTATGTGGCTGGCTGCCATTTTGTGCATCCAGCCAGTGTGTTTTTGCCATAGGCTTCTATGTCTTCTTTGTTCCCCATGCATCCTTGCTTGCTGCTTTTGTTTGAACATGTGCCTGTTGGCAATTTTGTGTATCCAGTCAGTGTGTTTTTGCCATAGAACTGCATGGTTTCTTTTTTTTCCCCATGCCTCCTTGCTTAATGTTGCCGCTTGACCATGTTGCTAACAGCCATTTTGTGCATCCAGCCAGTGTGTCTTTGCCATAGGCCTGCATGTCTTTTTTGTCCCCCATGCCTCCTTAGTCGCTGTTGTTGTTGTTTCACCATGTGGCTGGTGTCCATTTTGTGCATCCAGCTAGTGTGTTTTTGCCATACAATTACATGTTTTTTTTGTTTGCAATGTCTTCTTGCTCACTGTTGTTTTACTTTGGCCTTGTGGCTGGTGTGTGTTATTTGTTCCCCATGCCTCCATGCCTCTTTGCTCATTGTTGGTGCTTGACCACATGTCTGACAGCCATTTTGTGCATCCAGCCACTGTGTGCTTGCTGTTGTTTTTCTTTGGCCATGTGGCTGGTGGCCATTTTGTTCATCCAGGTATTGTGTTTTTGCTATAGGATTGCATGTGTTCTTTGTTTGCTAAGCCTTCTTGCTCGCTGTTGTTGCTTGACCATGTGGCTGGCAGCCATTTTATACATCCAGCTAGTGTGTTTTTGCTGCAGGCTTGCATGTGTTCTTTATTCCCCAAGCCGCCTTGCTTGCTGTTGTTGTTGTTGGACCATCTGGCTGATGGTCATTTTGTGCATCCAGAGAGTTTGTTTTTGCCATAGGATTGCATGAGTTAGTATTTTGCCATGCCTCCTTGCTCGCTGTTGTTGCTTGACCATGTGTCTGGCTGCCATTTTGTGCATCCAACCAGTGTGTTTTTGCCATAGGCTTGCATGTGTTCTTTGTTCCCCACGTTTCCTTGCGTATTGTTGTTGCTTGACTATGTGGCTGGATGCCATTTTGTGCATCCAGCCAGTGTGTTTTTGGCATAGGCTTCTATGTGTTCTTTGTTCCCTATGTATCCTTGCTTGCTGTTGTTCTTTCACATATGACTGGTGGCCATTTTGTGTATCCAGCCAGTGTGTTGTTTGCCATATGATTGAATGAGTTCTTTGTTTGCCATGCTTCTTGATCGCTGTTCTTCCATGACCATGTGGCTGGCAGCCATTTTGTCTATCCAGCCAGTGTGTTTTTGCCATATGCTTGCATGTTTTCTTTGTTCCCATGCTTCCTCGCTCGTTGTTGTTGTTGTTTCACCATGTGGCTGGTGGCCATTTTGTGCATCCAGCCAGTATGTTTTTGCCATAGGATTGCAGCTGTTATTTCTTCCCCATGCTTCCTCGCTCACTGCTCTTGCTTGACTAAATGGCTGGCTGCCATTCTGTGCATCCAGCCAGTGTGTTTTTGCCAAAGGCTTTTATGTCTACTTTGTTCCCCATGCATCCATGCTTGCTGTTGTTGTTTGAACATGTGGCTGGTGGCCATTTTGAATATCCAGTTAGTGGGTTTTGCCATAGGTTTGTATGTGTTCTTTGTTCCCCATGCCTCCTTGCTCACTATTGTTGTTGTTTGACCATATGGCTTGCAGACATTTTGTGCATCCAGCTAGTGTGTTTTTGCCATAGGATTGCATGAGTTCTTTGTTTGATGTGCTTCCTTGCTTGCAGTTGTTGCTTTGACCATGTTGTTAACAGCCATTTTGTTCATCCAGCCAGTGCGTTTTTGCAATAGGCTTGCATGTGTTCTTCATTCCCCATGCCTCCTTGCTCGCTGTTGTTGTTGTTTGACCATGTGATTGGCGGCCATTTTGTGCTTTCAGTGAGTGTGTTTTTGCCATAGGCTTCCATTTGTTATTTGGGCCCAATGCCTCCTTGCTCGCTATTGTTGTTGTTTGACCATGTGGCTGGTTGGCCATTTTGTCCATCCAGCCAGTGTGTTTTTTGCCATATGATTGAATGAGTTCTTTGTTTGCCATGCTTCTTGATCGCTGTTCTTCCATGACCATGTGGCTGGCAGCCATTTTGTCTATCCAGCCAGTGTGTTTTTGCCATATGCTTGCATGTTTTCTTTGTTCCCCATGCTTCCTCGCTCGTTGTTGTTGTTGTTTCACGATGTGGCTGGTGGCCATTTTGTGCATCCAGCCAGTATGTTTTTGCCATAGGATTGCAGCTGTTATTTCTTCCCCATGCTTCCTCGCTCACTGCTCTTGCTTGACTAAATGGCTGGCTGCCATTCTGTGCATCCAGCCAGTGTGTTTTTGCCAAAGGCTTTTATGTCTACTTTGTTCCCCATGCATCCATGCTTGCTGTTGTTGTTTGAACATGTGGCTGGTGGCCATTTTGAATATCCAGTTAGTGAGTTTTGCCATAGGTTTGTATGTGTTCTTTGTTCCCCATGCCTCCTTGCTCACTATTGTTGTTGTTTGACCATATGGCTTGCAGACATTTTGTGCATCCAGCTAGTGTGTTTTTGCCATAGGATTGCATGAGTTCTTTGTTTGATGTGCTTCCTTGCTTGCAGTTGTTGCTTTGACCATATTGTTAACAGCCATTTTGTTCATCCAGCCAGTGCGTTTTTGCAATAGGCTTGCATGTGTTCTTCATTCCCCATGCCTCCTTGCTCGCTGTTGTTGTTGTTTGACCATGTGATTGGCGGCCATTTTGTGCTTTCAGTGAGTGTTTTTTGCCATAGGCTTCCATTTGTTATTTGGGCCCAATGCCTCCTTGCTCGCTATTGTTGTTGTTTGACCATGTGGCTGGTTGGCCATTTTGTCCATCCAGCCAGTGTGTTTTTGCCGTAGGATTGCTTGAGTTCTTTGCCATACTTCCTTGCTCGCAGTTGTTGCTTGACTATGTGGCCGGCTGCCATTTTGTGCACCCAGCCAGTGTCTTTTTGACATAGACTTCTATATGTTCTTTGTTCCCCATGCTTCCTTGTTTTCTGTGTTGTTTGAACATGCGGCTGGCGGCCATTTCGTGCATCCAGTCAGCATGTTTTTGCCATAGGTATGCTTGTGTTCTTTGTTCTCCATGCCTCCTTGTTCGCTGTTGTTGTTTGACCATGTGTCTTGTGGCTGTTTTGTGCATCCAGAGAGTGTATTTTTGTCATAGGATTGCATGTGTTCTTTGTTTGCTATGCCTTCTTGCTTGCTGTTTTGCTTGACCATGTGGCTAACAGCCATTTTGTTCATCCAGCCAGTGTGCTTTTCCAATAGGTTTGCATGTGTTCTTGGTTCCCCATGACTCCTTGCTTGCTGTTGTTGCTTGACCATGTGGCTGGTGGCCATTTTGTGCATCCAGCCAATATGTTTCTGCCATAGGCTTCCATGTGTTCTTTGTTTGTCATTCCACCTTGCTTGCTGTTGTTGCTTGAGAATGTCGCTGGCTGCCATTTTGTGCATTCAGTCAGTGTGTTTTTGCCATAGGTTTGCATGTGTTCTTTGTTCCACATGCCTCCTTGCTCGCTGTTGTTGCTGTTTGACCTAGTGGTTGACAGCCATTTTGTGCATCCAGCTAGTATGTTTTTGCATCGGATTGCATGCATTCTTTGTTTGCCATGCCTCCTTGCTCACTGTTGTTGCTTGACCATGTGGCTGGCAGCCATTTTGTGCATCCAGCTAGTGTGTTGTCGCAGTAGGCTTGCATGTGTTCTTGGTTCCCTATGCCTCTTTGCTCGCTGTTGATGTTGATACACCATGTGTCTGGTAGCTATTTTGTGTGTCCAGCCAGTGTGTTTTTGTCATAGGATTGCATGTGCTCTTTGTTTGCAATGTCTTCTTGCCCATTGCTGTTGCTTAACCATGTGGCTGGCAGCCATTTTGTGCATCCATCCAGATGTTTTTGCCATAGGATTGCATCTGTTCTTTGTTCCCCATGCCTCCTTGCTCACTGTTGTTGCTTGACTTTGTGTCTGGCTGCAATTATGGGCACCCTGCCAGTGTGTTTTTTGCCATAGGCTTCCATATGTTATTTGTTCCCCATGCCTCCTTTCTTGCTGTTGTTGTTGTTTGACCATGTGGCCGGCTGCCATTTTGTGCATCCAGCCAGTGTCTTATTGACACAGACTTCTATATGTTCTTTGTTCCCCATGCCTCCTTGTTTTCTGTTGTTGTTTGAACATGTGGCTGGCAGACATTTTGTGCATCCAGTCAGCGTGTTTTTGCCATAGGTGTGCTTGTGTTCTTTGTTCACCATGCCTCCTTGCTCACTGTTGTTGCTTGACCATGTGGTTGGCAGCCATTTTGTGCATCCAGCTAGTGTGTTGTTGCAGTAGGCTTGCATGTGTTCTCGGTTCCCTATGCCTCTTTGCTCGCTGTTGAAGTTGATACACCATGTGTCTGGTAGCTATTTTGTGTTTCCAGCCAGTGTGTTTTTGTCATAGGATTGCATGTGCTCTTTGTTTGCCATGTCTTCTTGCCCATTGCTGTTGCTTAACCATGTGGCTGGCAGCCATTTTGTGCATCCATCCAGTTGTTTTTGCCATAGGATTACATCTGTTCTTTGTTCCCCATGCCTCCTTGCTCACTGTTTTTGCTTGACTTTGTGGCTGGCTGCAATTTTGTGCACCCTGCCAGTGTGTTTTTGCCATAGGCTTCCATATGTTCTTTGTTCCCCATGCCTCCTTTCTTGCTGTTGTTGTTGTTTAAGCATGTGGCTGGCAGCCATTTTGTGCATCCAGCCAGTGAGTTTTTGCCATAAAATGACATGTGTTTTTTTTTTGCTGTGCCTTCTTGCTCACTATTGTAGCTTAACCATGTAGCTGGCAGCCATTTTGTGCTTCCAGACAGTGTGTCTTTGCCATACATGTGCATGTGTTCTTTGTTTGCCATGCATCCTTGCTTGCTTTTGTTGTTTTTTGACCAGGTGGCTGGCAGTCATTTTGTGCATCCAACCAGTGTGTCTTTGCCATAGGCTTGCATGTGGTCTTTGTTCTCCATGCCTCCTTGCTGGCTGTTGTTGTTTGACCACGCGGCTGGCAGCCATTTTTAGGCATCTAGCCATTGTGTTTTTGATATAGGCTTGCATGTGATCTTTGTTCCCCCATGCCTCCTTGCTCACTGTTGTTGTTGTTTGACCATGTGGCTGGCAGCCATTTGGTGCATCCAGCATGTGTGCCTTCACCATAGGCTTGCATGGAGTGATATGATAATAGTTTAACATTGATATGCTTGGGGGATCATTGTGGTATAAGTATGCTAAAGTAATAAGATTCTGATGAACATTGCATATATTATTTCGTTATTTGCTGCATTTTTTATTTTACACCTCTTTTCCTAACAATACTTTTCTCTCTTCTTGACCTCCCATACAAACATTGGCAATTATGGAGCATTTGTGTAAATTAAGTTTTTTTTTTTTTTAATTTGATTTTTTTATTTAAATTATTCATTTACATTTTGTATTTAATTTCTTGTTTTTTTTTGTAGATTTTTAGATTTTTTACATTTTAAAATCTTTGCATACTTTCCATTTATTTAATCCTGCGTTTTTGCCTTCATCCATCAATACAGCCATCCATCTATCCACCATCGGCGCACAGCCCCGTTATAGCATTCAGTTTCTTTAGGTGTATAATTCAATTCCCTCCTGGACACCCTGGCTGCGGGGCATGGCAGACACATTAGCAGCATCATTAATTTACCCATGCACCTTTCTCTGAATACCACATGTGTCTCCTTTAAAACAGATGGGGATAAAGCAAAGAGCTATATCTGAATGTTGTGTTGCCTGATTTAAAATTAAATTTTATAGTGTGGTGGTGTGGTTTGAGTTTACATCGTTTGATTAAATTGGTATTTATTACATAAGTAACCAACTGCACTAATATTGCAGTTGTCAACCTGCAACAATGCCACGTTTCATTAACTTCATGTTTTTCTTGCTTGGTTGCTTTTGTGTGTACAACAGAAGTAGAGACATCACCTGCAGTACTGCCAAAGAGAAGACCTGTACAGTGATTTCAGTCCTCCAATCACTCATGCTTATGCAGCTTAGTGCCACTGCCAATTGGGAGCTTTAAGATGGCCCCAAAAAAGTTTTCCACCAGTAGCATGCCGATTGCAGCCTTTTTCTGGAGACGTGTTTGCCACACTGGCCTCCAGGGACAAACCTGGAAGCAGCACTCTTGCATTAACAGCATCACCCCACCACGATGCCAGTCAGTGAGGCAGCCGGTGCAATCATGGTGACACCAATGAGAAGTGACGTTGAACTGGATTTGTTTCTTTTGCACAGTAGTAGCCAATCGTTTAAAAAAACAGAGCAAAGTTGATAACAGTTGCAGGCAGCAATAGTAGATCTGCCCGAAGTTGGAGCAGAACAGGAGGCTGAGCTTCCTGCTGAGCAAGAGCCTTCTCTTTTAGAATCAATGGCTCCCAGATATCGAGCAAGAAAAACGAAGAGTACTACTCTACCATCTTCTCCAAGCACCACTTCTGATGACGATGAAAGGGACGTGGAGTGGAGCTTGGCAGAGTCAGAGAGCGGACAGGAGAGGCAGAGGAAAAGAAAAGATCATGAAAGCCTTAGAATCATGAAAGGGGATGATGAGAAGGATGACAATGATGAACTAGTCATTGTAGAAGCTGGCACAGAGCAGTCTGACATTACTATTCAACCTGCTCCAAGGTATGTGGCACATGTAGCACCACCAGCTCCCATATTTGTAGAGCCTCAGTTGGAACCTGCATCATCTTTTACCTCAGTAGAAGTATGCATTGCAGAGATGCAATCGACAACACACCCACCTATCTAAAGGCATTGGCATTGGCCCACTAAGAAAGTACTCCTTCCCAGTTGGTGTCTTTTTGATGCTTAGCAAACAGAAGGAGAACATTGCAACATGCTCAATTTGCCACGCGAGTGTTCATGGGGTAAGCCTGGTACACATTATAGTACTTGAGGCCAAATCACCCATATGAAAAAACATCATGCAATCAGGGGGGGGGGTACCTTAAAAAAATTGCTGGATGTGGTTGTGCTGGTGAAGGTGAGGAGAGCTGAGAAACTTCAGCCCCAACTGGTCCAATCACGGTGGAAGGAGAGGAAGAAGAGGGTGACATCCTCACACAAAGAAGCCCTGTCCCCAGCAGTGTGCCAGAATCACCTGCTCAGCAACCTCAAAATGGCACAGGAAGACTCAGAGTCAGATGGAGACACTACGGCATACAGTAACTGCTGATGATGTACATTGAGTTTACCACCACCTACTTCACCACCTACGTCACAAGTGTCAGTGGCCCCAGAAAAGAACAAAATCTAGGCTACAATTACAGGCATGTTTAGCTAGGAGTGGCCCAATGACTTTAACCACCCAATGGCACGTTTGTACAATGGGAAGCTGGCAAACATGTTAGTGCTAGACCTTCTCCCTTTTTCTTTTTTGGAAGGAGTGGAATTCTTATCATTTGTGTCAGCTATCTGCCTGAAATTTAAGGTTCCAAGTCGGACTTATTTTGCCAGGGTTGTTGTTCCAGTGCTGCTTCATGTTGTGCTGCAATTGGTTGGATAAGCTTTGCAGCAAAGTGTTGTCCACACTATCCACCTGATGACAGATATGTGGACCAGTTGTCAGGCTACCGATTACATGTGCATCACAGCGGATCTCTTTTGCGGGGGTAAAGCAAAAGCTATCTACCGGTCTTGGCCCTGAAGAAATTTTTAAGAGCGGCATGCAACAGTAGCCATGTTTGCCATGGAGAAATCACATATAGCTGCAAATATCTTGGACAAATTTAATAGCAAGGGGTTTGAATGGCTGTGACGCAGAGGTCTCCGGATTGGATGTGTTGCCATGGACAAGAGCAGTAAGATAGTCAAGGGCATGGCAGATGATGGCTATTTCAGAGTCCTGTGTTTAGTGGACTGCATCAATCTGGTTCAAGAGTTTCTAAAAAAAGAATACATAGCAACATACTGACCACCTGCAGACAAATCTTCACTCATTTCAGCCATTCTTTTAAAGCCCGGAAGCAGTTGTGGACTATTCAGCATGTTAATAGAGTGGCAGTTAAATCCCTGATACGGGAGGTGCCAACACGTTGGTTCTCAACCTGTTATATGTTGCAACCTCCATTTGAGTAGTACAGACAAATCAAACACTATGGGGGTCATTATGTTCTGCCTTGCTATACCAGCAGTGGCAGCCAGCCCACCGACAGCGTGGCGGTGCAGGACCGCCAAATTATGACAAGGGTAGTGAACTGGCTGCATCGCAGGCAGATCGCCAACTGCACCGCCAGCGGGATAGACCGCCTGTCTGAAGGTTGACCACCTTCGACTCGGCAGTCCAACTAACACCACCTGCGGTATTTTGAGTATCCTTACCGCCAGGGATTCTGTGGCGCCAGCACCGCCATGGAATCCCTGGTGGTAAGGATACTGGCGACAGGAATACTCATTCCTGTCGTCACTATGTCACTCCCCAACCCCCTCCCCCCTCCATGTTGGAACCCCCCAAGCAGTAGCACCCTCCCTCCCCATCCCCGTATTGTACCCCCTGACCCCATCCACGCACGCACACACCACACATACATAAACACACACATCCACGCTCACTCCTTCACACACACATGGCCAGGACACTCCCCTGACCCCCTCTTACACGCAGTCACACAGGCACACAAACACCCACAACACCCCCCACCCTCTTCCATTCACACACACACCCATTCACACACACAACACTAAACACCCCCCTCCCCTATTGGTTGATCACCTTACCTGGTGGTCGCAGTGGTCGTCTGGGAGGGAACGGGGTCTATGGCGCTTGCTCCGCTGCCAGCGCCCCGCTAACACAACACTGCCAGACTGTCTACAATGTAGTAATACGGTAGGCGGTGTTGTGGTGACATGGCAGTGGCGACGGAGCAAGCTCCACTAGACCACCGACCGCCAGTATGGCTGCGGGCGGCCTCTCCGCCAAATAGTATCGGAGAGCTGCCAGCTGCCGTAATATGGCGGTCTGAAGACCGCCAACACTGGTGTTCAAGTGGCAGGCGTGACTTCAGCGGTCTGTGAAATAGACTGCCGAAGTCATAATGAGGGCCTATGTCATTCAAAGTGGAGGGGAAGCAATTGGGAAAGCTATGACCATGGATGCAGACAAATGGGGCTCGTCAAATGCCTTATATACAGACGCAGCTCCCTTTTTAGGTTTTCACATAGGAAGTTAGCAAGGAGGACAGTACGATGGGCCAAGCTATCCTGTTGTTGCATCTGCGAAAGGACCAGCTAAAGAAGGTGTCTGAAAGGTTCGCTCTTGGAGGTGTGAACAAAAACCTAGAATTGCATGCCTTGGTTGAGAGGTTAAGCTATTGCTTGACTTGTAATGCAAGGATGCAAAATGGCATTATCTCATTCAAAGAGTACATCAGTGCAACTATTTGATCCACTCTACAAACAAATTCTTCCCACTTTCATTCCTTTTTCTGAACTGAGTGTTTTGAAATACAAGAGGTGGATTGTTAAGCAAGCCGGAGACATGGAAGAAGAACGGTTGGAACTTAGAGTCCCACTATGTAGTTCTGGGGTGCCACCTTCAACTTCAGGAGAGGGCAATCTTGTCTCACAGCAACCAACACCAGCAACAAGAACATCAGCAACAACAGCAACTGAAGAATCAGACCCAACCTCTGCATTGGCTTGGTTTAAAGTGGCAGGTCTTAAGTTCAGTGCAGAGGCAAAGGAGCTTGAGCAAGTGGCAGCACCAATGACCATTCAGAGGATGTTTACGGAGAATGTGGATGACTCAAAAGAGGTGTATGTGGATCAAAACCCATTGGTGTATTGGTATGGGAAGATGTGCCAATAGCCACATCTCAGCAGGCGAGCAATAAAATCTGGTTTGTCCTCTAGCCAGTGCGTTTGCTGAGCATGTGTTCAGTGCAGCTGGTGCAGTTGTTACACTGAGAAAGACCAGTCTCTTGCTTCAAAACATAGAGAGATTAACCATGATCAAAATGAACCAACATTTCATACCACCCGATTACATTATTGCCTTAACACCACAAAAGGAGGAGAAGGAGGAGCGATCAGAATAAAGTTTGTTAGCTCACCAACGTCTGGGTGAACCACTTAAGTTTGTGGATGAACTCTACTTCTCAGACTGAGTATGCCAGTGCCACCATAGAACCTTTTTATTATTTCTTGTTGAACCTCTTTCTTTGCAAAAGAAATAAAAAGAAGCTAGTGGAACATTCTTTGTTTATTTATTTAATTTTAGTCACATATATGGCCAGATTAGAGTTGGACCAGTGCGCAGTGAAAAAGCCTCCACAACAATGACACTTCCTCCCTCGCATGTAATTGTTTTTTCTTCATCACTTGGCAAGGCTGCCCCAGAAGATCATTTACTTACAAGAGTCCCAATACCAAATTTCAATGTGTTAACTGCATCAAAGATACAATTGTGTACCTAACCTACCTGTGCTTGTATTGGAACAGGTAACTATAACTATTGCAACAATGAGTGAGTGATTGTGAGTGATGATTGATGATTTATGTGGTGGCAAACAGTGAGGGAGGGTGTTCAATTAATAGTAAACTTGATTTTGGTGAATTGCAATGTTTGGTGCCTGATAGGTGATAATTATTCCAGAAGGTGAGTGTCCCTTATAAACTTAACAAGCAAGTATTCAACTGTATGGTCTACTCTTTTTTTTGGTTCTTCAGAGACCAGGCCAGTCACTTTAGTTAACAAACACAAATCCATACAACATATGGCAACTCAGTTTCTCTACTTGTTCTTAAACAGCAGTACACTACACGTCGATCTTGCTTGTATCTGGACTGGGATGGAGTAACTCAGGGTGGAATGACTCAGGGTGGAATTACCTCATCAACAACAGCTAGAAGAATTGACTTATCAACTTCAAATGGAAACCATGACTCTGAAGCCTAGTACTCAGCTACGTGGAATGGAGAGTGCTGTGTTTATTTAGGAAATGCTGATGAGTGTGTGTTTTTCACTGGTGGCAAAGTGAAACTCTGAGTTCTCTTGTTTTGTGCTCTGCCTCTGAGTCTTCTTGGTACATCACTCATGAAGCTTACCTTCCTTTTGCCCTTTTCCTTGACTCTCCAGTACAGTTTTTGTTTTCTCCTTTCCTGCATGAACAAAAGGCAAAAGATGAGCTCAATATTTCTGCTTGCCTACTAGACCAGTCTTGAGACAAGCACCCAAGAGTTACGAACATTCCGATGAGTATGCAGATGCACCGAATCATTTTTCATTTAATACTCACCTTTTTTAGAACTGGGTTGGTTCAATTCATTCCGCCATTTCAAACCTAGGTGACAGAAGTTTGGATATATAATACATTGGGTCTCTGGGGCAGAAGTACTGCTTGCAATGCATTTAATTGCACTGTGTCATACTCATCCCTTCATTTCCTTCCAGAACTGATTGATGATGATGATGATGTGCAGCTCATCGCCCTGATGAATACTGTTGTTGTGTTTGTCTTTGTCACACCTTTCTGAAAAGTACCCTTTCCTATCCATTCATCAAACCCCTAACTCTCTTCCCCCAGGCTGTGTGATTTATTGAGGTGTGACTTAAGTTAATTTACACCAAATAGATCCCACACTTGGTGGGGTGGATGTGGTTAAATGCTAATACCTGAGCAATAGCCCACACCAGTCCCACTTACCCAAACCATGCATAAGTAAGAACAAATATCATTCCTTAAAGTCAACACATCATCATTCAGGTATTTGTTAAGCTTCAATAAACCGATTAACATTGTCGACTGCAGAGTACAGACTTTGAGTACAAGTTTCATGACAAGATGATTTCGTAACTTTGGTTTTGAAATTCCATGCTTACCATTGCCCAGAATAATTTACTATTACTATTTTTTATATGAGGTATTCTTTGATGTGTCATGGTGGTTGTAGTCTATCCTCAATCATTCTAAAGCTATAATGTAGATGTATATGTATAACCTAGTATTTCTCAAGCTTTCTTTAATTAATCCTACAGTTGGAGATCAGATCAACTAGGTGAGAGCAGCACATCGCTGTGATGCCATTACTGTTAGCGCACTACCAGTACCATAAAGAAGGCACCTTAGAAAACCCCTCTCGAATGTGTTGGAAGCTGGAAGATTGAAAGAGGTAGCAGCCACCAGCCATTATTTTATCTTTTCAGGTAAGAGAACTATGAGGTGAAGTGAACTACTTTACTTAGAACGTAACTAACTTATTCTGCAGTTGAGATAAGTGCTTGCTTGTTTATCTATGTTTCTTTAGGCAATACAGGGGATGGCAGCATACCCTCCTAACTGGCATACTCTTAGAGAAACATAGATTTAAAAGACAGGCTGCGTGAGAAGGCATCAGTGCAAAGTTGATAGTACAGCACAAAACACTTCAGACATAAAGTGAATTGTAAAAGTGTCCCATTTATTAACATATAGGAATATAAATAATTAACTGTAAAACCCACCCCTCCACCCACAAGTGGCCCATCCCTCTCCCACATCTTTACCCATCCCCAACCAATGTCCAAAATAAATGTCTAATTCCAATGTCCAAAACCGCCCCTCCCAAACTCCCACCCTCTCTACCTGCAACAACTCCCCCCCCAAAAAAATTAATTAAAAAGGGCTAAATGAGGGAAGATATTCTATGCTGCTGTTAAAGCGTGCCAGCCGGCGGCTCACTTGTACCAGCTCGTGCAGCATGCGGTGAAGGCATAGCTTGTCTGAAAGGGGGCGGCACAGGGACAGGCATCTCCATGCTGGCAATGGCACTGGTGTGGCCTAGAGGCTGGAGGCACAGCTGGTTGACTGGTAGAACTGGGCCCAGGTCTAGGAGCAGGGGCATGTCCTGGGCCTTCTTCTTATACAAACCACTGTTAATGTTGCCTGGTGGCCTTCAGCCTCTGCCGCCAGAGCTGGGCTGTGACCTCTGGGTAGAGGTAGACCAGTAGGAGTAGCTATATCAAGAAAGAAAAAAAAGAAAAAAGACAAATTGTAAATTGTAAAGAAAAATCTGTGGAAACACTTTTTTTAATTCATAGTGGCACAGTATATGTACATTGCTGCTGGTCCCCTAGGGCCATTGGAATTTTTGATGTGATGATTACAAAAGTCAGTCACAGGGAGGGACATGGTTACAACACATACCTCAGAAAACCACTAACTGGCTGAAAGGAGGCAGCATAATATAAAAAAAAGTCCTTTTTTTTTTAAAGGATTTCCTAAAAAAATTAAACCACACAGTCACTTTGCGTGGAAAAAAATAGAAAGAGCTCTGTTTAATGAATGTAGCGTCATCCACTAAGGAATACAGGTATTCTATTCTTGTTGTTCTAAAGGGCTGGAAGCGTGCTAGCTAGCATATCAGGTACACTACAGATTTGCTACTCTCTGCAGTCTGCAGCTGAGGCAGCTACAATGGACAAAAAATTATCTTTGATTCCATTGGCCATGCTCTCCTCCAAATGCCTTTCAATCCTACCCTGACCCAAATTGCATGCAGGGGCAGCAGAACACTCTGGAAAACACTTCCTGGCTCTTGATGATGACATCACAGCCAGGAAGTTCACAAATACACCTGGGAGGAGGGAGAACCACACCCATTTCCAACTGCTGAACAACCACCAGGAGGAATAGCAGCAACAATGGAGGACTCAGGCAGGAAGAGGAAACTCAAATTCTCAGAGAAGGAACTGGAGGTGCTGACAGATGAATGCTGTCAGCACCATGACCAACTCTTTGGAAGGGCTGCCCTCAGTGTGCCAGAGTCTGACAAAAGGAGGATTTGGACAGACATCCAGGAGAAGGTGAATGCAATCGGGGTGAGCCACAGGAGCATAGATGAGCTGAAAAAGCGATGGTACGACCTGCGCTCCAGGACCAAGGAGAGGGTGGCAGAGCGCCTCCGGGAGATGAGGGCCACAGGAGGAGGCCCATCAACCATCCCACCACCCACACCCATGGAGGAACGAGTGCAACAGACCATGGAGCCAGAGGCAGTGGCTGGAATAGGAGAGCTGGACACATCAGCGCCAGGACCATCAACAAGTGAGTACCATGAAACATGCATGTACACCCATATCTGCCATACCCCCCCCACCCACCCAGTACACAGCAGCATGCACAACCAAATGAGCTCCAGAGTAGCAACCACCAGAATGGTGCATTATGGGCAATGTAGTCCTGTAGGCAGCTGATAGTAGGCTAGCCTGGCTGATGAGGGGTGAAACCCCGAAACCGGTCCCAGGATGCTTGTTTCCAGTCCAGGGAAGACCTGGCCTAGCAGTTCGGGCTGGACTGTTCCCATGGGGAACAGGGTCAAGACTGATTTGCATATGGCTGGGTCCAAACTGGAATGGCATGGGCAGCAAAAAAACGATGGATTAAACCCAGATCTGTGACTGGGGGTGAATGTTTGACAATGCTCAGCATTCCGTCCATCACTTGTTGTTTTTGCATTTGTCGCCCTAAGTGGGAAGGGTATGCCCAGACGTGGGTCCCGTGCTTCCCATGCCACTGGATTCAAGCTAGCCTGGCTGATGAGGGGTGAAACCCCGAAACCGGTCCCAGGATGCTTGTTTCCAGTCCAGGGAAGACCTGGCCTAGCAGTTCGGGCTGGACTGTTCCCATGGGGAACAGGGTCCAGACTGATTTGCATATGGCTGGGTCCAAACTGGAATGGCATGGGCAGCAAAAAAACGATGGATTAAACCCAGATCTGTGACTGGGGGTGAATGTTTGACAATGTTCAGCATTCCGTCCATCACTTGTTGTTTTGGCAGCTGATAGACAACAGTTTATTAGGAAGCATACAACAGATGTTAGATACTGACAGTGTGTTCCCTATGTCCCACAGGTCTCCCACAAGAAATCTCCACCAGCCAGTCCGTCCAGGATGCATAGGGCAGCCAACAGCAGCACAAGACCCAGGAGCAGCCACCACAGGGCCCTGCACCACCCGACCACGGTCCCCTCCAGATGCACCATTTGACATGCCTGCAGTACCTTTAGTGTCCACTAGAGGTCACTGTTCTGCCAAAGAACTACCTGGTGCTATATGCACACAAGGGCACTTTTAAGTGCTATTACTGGAGCTGCATCCTGCTGAAGATACCTGCCTGCTGAAACCTGCCTGCCTGCTGTGGACCTTCACCTGCCTGCTGTGGACTTCGCCTGCCTGCTGGAACCGCCTGCTGTGGACTCTCACCTGCCTGCTGGAGCTGCTTGAGCTGCTTGCCTGCTGGAGACCCTTCCTTGCCTGCTGGAGCTGCCTGGATACTGAGGCCTGCCTGCCTGCCTGCTGAGGGGAACCCCTGCCTGCCAAGCTTCCCTGCCTGCCTGAAGGGAACCACTGCCAGCCACCAGGAGCAGGCCTGAGGAGTACCTACCTGCTGCAGCTCCCTGAAGGACCCTTCCCAAGGCACGCCGCAACAGCAAGGACAGGATGAGCAGACCGCTGAACCCCTGGTTCCACAACACGGTGAAGATGCAGAGGAAGGTGGAATCGGATGGCTCCACACCAGAGCTGAGCAGAAAGACTTTCACAGAGTTGCTGGTGACCAAGATGGGGTTCACAGCAGCTGAGATTTGGTGCATAATGTCAGATGCACCCAAAGGCACTTACCTGCTGACGTTCATGTCGGAATCAATCTGCAGGAGATACTGGCAGATGTGCTGGTCAAGACGGGACGAGAAACCCTTCGCCGACTTCCACCTGGAGTGCCAACTCGTGTTGGAGGTGAAGAGGATGACCGTGCACGTCTACAACCCGCATGTCAACATCCAGGACCTGACCACCTTCCTACGCCGACACTGCACAGTGACGAGAGAACCCTCCCGCAACCTGGACAGTGATGGAATATGGGATGGTAAATGGACAGTCATGGTGAAGCTGAAAGAGGACCCGGCCGCCCCGGATGGAATCCATCACCCTCCTTCAAGCTTCTCCCTAGGGCGCGACTCGGGCTACCTCTACTACCCCGGGCAGCCCAGACTGTGCAACAAGTGTAGTAAACCGGGCCACACCGCTAAAGATTGCACAGTGCAAGTGTGCAAGAACTGCAAAAGAGAAGGACACACAGCCAGGGCATGCAAAGAGGAAGCCCCCTGCAACCTCTGCGGTGCCGTGGGCCACCGTTTCAAAGACTGCCCGCAAAGAGCCAAGTCCTACGCCCAGGCGGCCAAACCTCCTGGGAGAGAGGCACAGGAGGAGGCTGCCGTGGCCAGCCTTCCAGTCCCAGCACCCAGAAAGACCAAGGAAACTGGGAGGAGGAAAGGCCCCAGGCAGGAGCAAGTCAAACCTGACCAAGGCTCCACGCCAGTCCTGGAGCCACAGAGCACAGAAGAAGGAATGCCTGCCATCCCTGAGAGTATGCCAACAGACAACGCTCCCCAACTCGCCTCTGAGAACCAGGAAGAAGAACCCTGGACAAAACAGGAGCGCAGGAAAAGGAGGCACAGTCCCCCACAAGTAACAAAGAAGACCAGGAAGAAACACCTGAGCAACCACAACCCCAACTCCGATCCAGAGGAGTCAGAAGAAGAAGAACAACCAGGGAATGAGGGTCCAGATGACCAACTGGAGCAAGTCACCAGAGTGCTGCAGGAGATGAGGGCGCTAGCCAGCGTCATGGAAGCGTCCCCACCACCATCGCCAGCAATAGCTGAGAAGGAAGAGGCCTCCATGGAGGAGGAAGAGCCAGAGACCAGCCACGTGGGCAAGCCAGCCTCAGAGAAGCACCAAGCAACGGTGGCCAAGACAACAGCCCCCGCGCCGGAGACCCGCCAGGAGCCTGACCAGCCCTGTAAGTAGACTTGTCACTGTGTGATAACAGCTAATTACTCTGACTTGATAGTTAGTATTTGAGCCTAAGTTAAACTCTTAAACACTAATTAAGATGGCTATTTCATTGTTTTCGATAAATGTGAGAAGTATCAGAGACAAGCGCAGATGTGCTAGCACCTTGAACTTTCTTGCCAGCCAGGAATGTGATGTGTACATGATTCAGGAATGCTCCATCCCTTTTTCAGCTTCATACACCCACCTAGAACAGCAGTGGGCATTTGGGTCTTCTTTTTGGTCTGGGGGGAACAGCAGTAGGTCTGTAGGAGTCGCTACCTTAGTCAGAGGGAGGTGCTTCACAGTGGACTCGGTCACCGAGCTGGAAGGCGGCAGGGCTCTTGTCGTTGACGGCTCATGGGCAGGAGAACCGGTTAGACTGATCAATGTGTATGCGCCTTCTGATGTAGGTGAGAGACGGGAGCTGTTCCAGCGCCTCAGACCACAGCTGGTCACCTCCAGAACAATCATGATGGGTGGGGATTTCAACTGTATACTAGAGAGTGGTGGTCGATGGGGGACCAGAGCTAAGGAAGGATGGATGGATGATGGTGCGAAACTCCTAGCGGAGATGGTGGGTGAGGCCTCCCTGACGGACGTCATTGGATCCATGGGGGCGGACGCCAGGAATTTCACCTGGAGCCGCCCTGATGGATCTGTGCGATCCAGGATAGACTTTGTTTTCACCTCTAGATCAGTGAGGATCAGGCAGCACTCCATGGTGACAGTGCATTTCTCTGACCACAGGGCTATCGGGTTTCAGGGGGAACTAACAGGGAAGTTCCTGACAGGTCCGGGCACCTGGAAACTGAATAGCTCTCTGCTGGGGAGAGAGGATGTACAGGAGGAGCTGAGGAGGACTTACAGTGAGTGGCAAGACATGAAAGACACCTTCCAGTCCATAGGGGAATGGTGGGAATGGGTGAAAGGCAGGATTCAGGATTTCTTTAAGAACGTGGGCAGGAAAGCAGCAAGGGGGAGGAAGAGGGAGTTCAGTAGACTGCAGCAACAGCTGCAAGAACTGCACGACCTCCAACTCCGGGGATGGGACGTCATGAACCCTCTGGAGGCAGTCAAGAAAGAGCTGAGCGAGCACTTTCATGAGGAATCCAGCAGGATCATCTTCCGTTCTAAGGTGGAGAACCTGGAAAAGGGGGAGAAATGCAACTCCTTCTTCTTTAAGAAAGTCCACTCTGCGCACACCCCACTGGTTCAACTGCGCAACAGGGAGGGAATTTTGTGTGACACCAAGGAAGACATTAGGAAGGCTGTGACAGATTTCTATGGGGACCTCTACTCAGAGAAGAGGTCAGATGGGGATCAGGCAGAAAGGTTTTTGCCAGGTATCCCGAGAAAGGTTTCCACACCAGCAAGGGAAGTCCTCAACGCACCCCTCACTCTGGAGGAGCTGCACATTGCAGTTAAATCCTTCAAGTCACGAAAGACACCAGGCAGTGATGGTCTACCAATTGAATTCTACACTTCACTGTGGGACCTAGTGGGACCAGACCTTCTGGAGCTGTATGGGGAGATGGAGCAGGAGGGAGTCATGCCCCACACATTAAGGGAAGGAACGATCGCGCTCCTGTATAAACATAAGGGGGAGAGATGTGACCTCAAGAACTGGCGTCCCATCTCTCTCCTGAATGTGGACTACAAGATCCTGGCAAAGACAATGGTGAATAGACTCAAGAGCGCTATGGGAGAGTTAGTTCACCCAGACCAGACCTGTGGGGTTCCAGGACGCAGAGTGGCGGACAGCCTAGCACTGATCAGGGACACGATCCAATACATCACAGACCGGAATATCCACGCTGCGCTGGTCTGTCTCGATCAGGAAAAGGCCTTCGACCGCGTCTCCCATGAGTTCATGGAGAGGGTACTGCAGGGTTTTGGGCTGGGGGAGCGCTTCTGCAATTATGTTAGAATAATGTATACAGACATTTTCAGTTCAGTCATGGTAAATGGTTGGAAAACAGACCCCTTTCCTATCAGGTCTGGGGTAAGACAAGGCTGCCCGCTCTCGCCATCTTTGTTTGTTTTGGTTATAGAGCTACTCGCGGAGTACATCAGGAAGAACCCGAACATCAGAGGGATCCCGACACCAGGAGACGCAAAGAAAGAAGTCAAGTGTTCGCTGTACATGGACGACGTCACCCTCTTCTGCACGGATGGGAAATCGGTCCAGTCCCTGCTGGAGGCATGCAAGGACTTTGGCAAAGCATCAGGAGCAAAGATCAACGTGGACAAATCACAGGCAAAGCTTTTTGGCCGCTGGGACCTATGTAACGAGCCTCTCCCTTTCCCCGTTGAGGCAGGACTGGTAAAGATCCTCAGTATCTGGTTTGGGGGACCAGGAGCGGCGGCGAAAAGCTGGAACGAACGCCTGGCCAAAGTCAAGCAGAAACTGGGCTTTTGGAGCTTGAGACACCTGAGCATTGAAGGAAAGGCTCTGGTGCTCAGGAACGACGCACTGCCCGTGCTGCAGTATGTGACACAGGCCTGGCCACTCCTGGCCAACGTAGCACGGGCTGTGAACAGCATGGTTTTCCACTTTGTTTGGCACTCAAAGATGGACAGGGTGAAAAGGACAGTCATGCACAAGGAGCATCGCAAGGGAGGGAAGGCAGTCCCTGACATCCCGACAATCCTCAGAGCCTTCTTTGTGTGTGGCTGCGTCCGAATAACCCTGACGAACGAGAACAAGGATCACTCAGCTTACAGGGTCTTCCGCTTCTTCCTGCTCCCAGTATGGAGAAGACTGGGATGGGATAAGTGGGAGAATGCAACAATGTTCAACTGGGACCTCCCCTGGTACTACAAGGAGATTGAGAAGTTTGTGGTGGAATTTGGGCTGAACTGTGTCACACCAAGCCTATGGAAGCCCAGGACAATCCACAGACTAATCAGGTCCAGGGACACCACAGAACCAGTGAGCGACCTGCCACCTGCGACAGCAACAAGGGTGTGGGAAAATGTATCCTCCCCATCCCTAACCAACAGACACAAAGACATTGCATGGATGGCCGTGAAAGGGGGACTGCCAGTCCGGTCATTCATGCACAGCAGGGGCCCGTGCCCACACAGAGAATGCCCAAGGGGATGCCCTGCAGAGGAAACTACATACCATCTGTTCTGGGCCTGCCCCTTTGCCCAGAGACTGCGGGGAGCCTTAAAACAAGAAATGGAAGCCCACATCCCATACCCAAACATCACTCACCACTCTGTGCTGTATGGGCTGTTTCCAAAGACACACTCAGTGGAGGCTATCCAAGGATGCTGGAGAATCCTCTGCTGCATAAAGGACATCCTCTTGTATGCCAGGACCCGACTGGTGACCAACGGGGAGGTGGTGAGCAGGGAAGCGTGCCGCCGAATGGTACTCAACCTGCTGAGAGACTACACAGACAAGGACAACAAGGAGGGTGAGAAGGAGGAAGAACTGTAAACCCTAACCCCTCCTTCCCACTGAACTCCCCACACTGCCCCAAGAAACCAAACCCCCTTTACTACTTATTTCATATGTAAACTGACTGTGTTGTTAAAATGTGAGTTGAAACAAAGTTGAAGTGGACTGCCCTTCCTAAGGGAAGAGGTACCACTGTTTAAAAACCTATGTATCGCCTACTTAAAGCACTTAATAAAGGTTTTTGAAACTTAAAAAAAAAAAAAAAAACGGTCCCAGGATGCTTGTTTTCAGTCCAGGGAACACCTGGCCTAGCAGTTCGGGCTGGACTGTTCCCATGGGGAACAGGGTCAAGACTGATTTGCATACGGCTGGGTCCAAACTGGAATGGCATGGGCAGCAAAAAAACGATGGATTAAACCCAGATCTGTGACTGGGGGTGAATGTTTGACAATGTTCAGCATTCCGTCCATCACTTGTTGTTTTTGCATTTGTCGCCCTAAGTGGGAAGGGTATGCCCAGACGTAGGTCCCGTGCTTCCCATGCCACTGGATTCAAGCTAGCCTGGCTGATGAGGGGTGAAACCCCGAAACCGGTCCCAGGATGCTTGTTTCCAGTCCAGGGAAGACCTGGTCTAGCAGTTCGGGCTGGACTGTTCCCATGGGGAACAGGGTCAAGACTGATTTGCATATGGCTGGGTCCAAACTGGAATGGCATGGGCAGCAAAAAAATGATGGATTAAACCCAGATCTGTGACTGGGGGTGAATGTTTGACAATGTTCAGCATTCCGTCCATCACTTGTTGTTTTGGCAGCTGATAGACAACAGTTTATTAGGAAGCATACAACAGATGTTAGATACTGACAGTGTGTTCCCTATGTCCCACAGGTCTCCCACAAGAAATCTCCACCAGCCAGTCCGTCCAGGATGCATAGGGCAGCCAACAGCAGCACAAGACCCAGGAGCAGCCACCACAGGGCCCTGCACCACCCGACCACGGTCCCCTCCAGATGCACCATTTGACATTGTGGAGATTGACCCAGCACCCGGTCCCAGCCACAGTGCCAGCCAACAGGACCCTGATGCTCCACCGCATCGCAGACGATGTGTCCATGTCCCTGCAGTGTCGCAGGGAGATATAGGGGACTCCTCCATGTCCGCCGCCGAGGCAGCTCTCATCAGAGGTCAGCGCCTGCAAACAAGGCAGATGAGAGTGATATCAGGGGCCATGCAGCGAATGGAGAGAAATTTCACAACAGGGCTGGCACAGGTCCACACAGACTTCCAAAACCTTAACAGTCATGTGAGTGACCTTGCACTCTCCATCAGGCAACTAGTGATTGAACTTGTTACAGAGAGAGAGAGTGCAAGGCGCCGTGAACTCCAACTCATCCACCGTTTGGACCGCATGGCTGCCTCCATCATCCGCCTGGCTGTGAACACAACAGGGCTGTCACGCCGGACAGTCAGTTTACAAGTAGACATGGGACACTTTGCAGGCGATGTGGCTCGCGGCCTGGGACGGATAAGCCATGCTGTGGACATGATGGAGGCAAGACAGGTGGCTAGGGGCACGGCAGACACGCCTCAAGATAGTGAGGAGGGTCCACTATCAGTAGTATATCTGCCACGGACACCAGGGTGTTGAGGAGTGGAAGTGCACGGCAGGGATCTGCTGACACTCCAGGCACTAGCCATGCTGGGCGTCCTAGGCTAGACGCAGGAGTTGAGCTACGCACTTACGGACAATTGAGGCAGATGAGGTTAATGTGTCCTCATAGCAGGTGGACATTTACAGCCCCTGACCAACAGTTCAGTTCTATAGTTATTTGGTTCACTTAATAAAAGTTCTTGTTTGTTCCACTTCACATCTGGGCTCTTTGTGTGTGACATTCGTGTGTGTGGTGACAGGCAGCACATACCTTCCAAAGTATTGGTTTGCAATGTGGTCCCGTCTCTATCTGCCTTGATTTGCAATGCTTCTATCCCCATGATGGCGATGTGGTAGCTCTTGCTCGTCATCCTCCGAATCTGGGTCTTCAGGGGTGAGATGTAGACCACGTCTGGTGGCAATGTTGTGCAGTATAGCGCATGCTACAACAATCTTGAATGCTGTTATTGGGGCATACTGGAGGGCACTTCCACTTCTGCGGAGGCATCTGAATCTTGCCTTCAACAGTCCAAAGGTCCTCTCTATAACATTCCGGGTCCTCCTATGTGCAGTGTTGTATCGCCTCTCTGTCTCATTGCTGGGTGTTAAGTACTGGGTAAGTATCCATGGTCTTAGAGCATATGCACTGTTTGACAAAATTGAGCAATGTTAGCAGGGCATGGATGGTATCCACATTGACCTGTGTGTATGTCTTCAAGGTGTATTCAGCTATGCCTAGGAGATATCCGTCTCCAAACTCCCCATGTTCTAGGCGTTAGTGTATCCCACTGTGCCTGAAAATGTAAGAGTCATGTGTACTCCCTGGAAATTTGGCCACCATGTCAGTGATGACATAATGGGCGTCACATACCACCTGGATGTTCAGTGAGTGGGTACACTTCCGGTTGTGGAACAGATATTCCAGATTAGCAGGAGGACATATTTGTATATGTGTCCCGTCCACACACCCTATTACATGTGGGAAGTTGGCAATCCTGTGGAATTCCAACTTGGTGCTGTTGATTTCTGCCTCATTCCTGGGTAGGTATATGTATCTGGACATGTGTGTGAGTATGGCATCTAAGAAACATCTGAAAAATCGTGAGAGTGCACTTTGGGATACCCCACCTGCCACAGCAATGACCCCCTGATAGCTACCCGAGGCCAAGAGGTGCAGTGAGCATAGCACTTGCACATGTGTGGGGATGGCGCTGCCGCGCACAGTCTGGCGTTGAAGCTGCGGATTGAGTAGTCCTATTATTTCTAATATTGCTGCACTGCTGAGTCTGTATTTATCATAAATCTCCTCCTCAGTTTGTTGGAAAAGTGTCTGCCTGGTTCTGTATATCCTCTCCTGTCTCTGGCTCCTCCTCCTCCTCTGCTGTGCGGCGTGGACTCTCCTTCTCCTTGCTATCACATATATCTCCGCCATCTTGAGTAACCCAGATGCCTTCTGGGTCTCCTTTTATACTTTGGTTCTGGTTACCACCTGCCCTGAGTTAGTGGTAAATTGGGTGTGCAAAATGGGCTTTTTGCGACTAGTCGCAATTTGCGAGTGGCTTTTTCATATGGTTTGCGACTCGCAAATTGCGACTTCCTATTTGCGGGTCGCACAATGGGGTCGCAAATTTTGCGAGTCGGTATTGGCTCGCGTCGCTATTTGCAATTCGGAAATGGGGTTTTTGCATCCCATTTCCGATTTTGCGGGGTCGCAAATAGCGATTCGGGCCATTTGCAACTCTCAAAAGTTTGCTACATCTGGCCCTTATTCCTAATTTCCTTCATAGCCCCAACCTCAAACACCAATTATTTAAGTCAAATACATTCACTTGGCAGTAAGTGAAGAAAAAGGAAAGTAAACTTGAGTTAGGGACTGATTTAGTTGGCAGAGGGGTTACTCTGTCACAGGCGTGACAGATATCCTGTCTGCTGTATTACAATTCATAATACGGTGGACGAGATATCTGTCGTATTTGTAGCGAAGTAACCCCCTCCGCCAAACTCTTTCAATCAGACCCTTAGGCCCTCATTATGTTCCTGGCGGTCTTCTGACCACCAGGGATAATGTGGCGGTATGACCGCCAACAGGCTGGCGGTACATACTGCCACATTATGAGATTGGCAGATTGGCTGCAGCCAACCCGCCACTTCTCCACTGATACTGCCATGGCGATATGAGCCACCGGGCCGGAGATGTTTGTCTCCAGCCCGGCAGCCGATATAGTACAGCCCATGGCATTATGAGCCGGCCCACCACCAGGGTTTTGGTGACGTTAGCAACGCCACAAAAACCATGGTGGTAGGCTCTACCGGTGGCAGGGAATTCCTTCCCTGTCACCGGTAGGCAGCTCCCCCACCCCCCAACACTCACCTGATGCCCCCCACCATCCAAACTCACTCCCCCACCCACCCGATACACAAACTAACCCCCCACCCCCTTCGATCCACTCACTCCCCCACCCCCATACACACACACATCACCCCCTCCCCCACCCACACTACAGTCACAGTGTGCCTCACCCCACACCCGCCTCCCCGCATACACGCACATAGACACCCACACACCCCACGCATATACCCATTCACTTACACTGGCATACACGCATCTATTCACACACTGACATGCACGCATTCATTCACACATACTTCCAGACATACTCACACACGTTCTTACACACAATCACACTGACATGCAGACATGCACTCACTTCATCATTCTTACATGCATTCACTCACACGCATACAACCATGCAAAAAACACTGGCATGGCGGTGTTGGTGTTAGCAGTGCTAGGTTACCATCTTCCGCACTATGAACATTGCCGGCATTCCGCCCTTAATGTGGCGGAAGTCAGGCAGTGCTCATAATATAGTGGACGGATGGTAGCCGCCGTGGCGGTATGTTGGCGGCCGTCACTGCAACAGTAGGCAGTATGTACTATCAATTTTATAATTAGGGCATTAGTGTCCTGCAGCAGGGTAAGATACAGGGAAAAGTCCGGGTAGGTACGGTAGAGGTTTTGCTTAGAATACTGGGGTGGGGGTTCACTGATGATGTAGCTTCGGCTTAGTCAGGGTCAACATCATCATCACATCATGGCCCATAGGTCAGACTTGTGACTCTCAAAGTGCCATGGGCAGGGAGGTCATGGATGAATATGGATGGATGGATTCTGCCCGAATTAACAAATACAATAGGTCTACTAGTAATTGCCAATAACAAAGCAATGTGACTTAGCATCACCCATTCCTGCCACAGAAACACCCCCTTCAGGTGCTGCATCTGGCACACTGGTGCTGACCCAGGTACTTGTGGTCTGTGCAGCTAGGAAAAAACAACATTACATATTTTAGTCCCCCATTTTTAACAAAATACAGCCACCACACATGACTACAGTTGCGTTCCCAGTATCTCCTCTCACATCTAAAATATCACTTTGGGTATTTTGCTGATTGACAATTGTAGAAAACTAAAGCTAGTAATCAAGCCAACTCTCATGGAGGAGCAGAGGTAGGATGATGACCATAAGTCAGTTTGTCAAAAAAGGATATATAGACCCTCATAATGAACATGGAGGTCTGGACCTCCATATTCTGAACAGAGGGAGACCGCCACAGGTGGAACTCCACCACCACCAGGCTACTGCCACCAGGCAGCCTGATGATGGTGGAGTTCCTTATCCGACAGGGCAGCGCTGCAGGCAGCGCAGCCCGCCGGATAAAGAACCTGTGTTCCGCCAGCCTTTCCCTGGCGGTTCCCCCACCTGGGAAAGTCTGACGGAAGGGGTGCCTTGGGGCCCGCCTAGGGGCCCCTGCACTGCCTATGCACTTAGCATGGGCAGTGCAGGGGCCCCTGTGCACAGCCCCGTCACGCATGTCAATGCCCGATTTACAGGCAGTGATATGTGCGACGGGTGCTGCTGCACCCGCCGCACTGCTACATTGACCGACAATGTACAGGCCCAGCATTCTGCTGGGCCGCATGGCAGAAACACTGTTTCTGTCCAGCTGAATGTTCCTTATTGGGCCGGTGGGCTCTTCAATGTGCTGGTGGTCGATATTTCCGGCCGAGTTCGTAATAAGGACCATATTTTGGTTTTGCTTGCCAATTTTGGCAAATGCAATGAGACCATCCTCATACTATTCTACAGCCATGCTGCACTGTCAGTGAAACTGCTGGGATAATACAACACAGCATTGGAGGGTGGGGGGTCACCATTACCTTGGCCACTCTCCTGTTATTTGAGCATGAGCAAGAGCAAGAAAGCCTTCTCAACAAACAAGCGTAGAAGAGCTTGCTTGGGTCTGCAAACTCTGCAATCTTCACAGTAGACTACCTCATCTAGGCCCTCATTACAACCCTGGCGGTAAAGTCCGCTGACCGCGTGCCGACGGCCCACCAACATACCATGTCCGCAGCGGAAATCCGCTATGAGTATTATGACCCACACTTAGAAATCCTTCACAATACAGACACCCACAAAAGTCTATGGCAGTTAGCTGACATCAGGTCTGGCTCCAATTGAACACACAGTTCTTGGATTGTGGCATGATCAAGTCTGTAGGTGATAATGATGTGTCTGTCTTCCATTGTCGACAGGTCCACCAGGGGTCTTTACACCGGAGGATGACGCCATCTCAACATCTGCCCCCACGGATGTGCCCTATGGAGGATAACAGTGAGCAGAGGGTCATGTACCACATAGGTTGCACAAGTGTTTTTGCTGTTATGTGAGTAAATCCATGTGTGGCGTACTTTGTCCGTATTTCAGCCAAAATGTGCTGTGGCGCAGTTAGGTGCCATGCCATGTGCCTCCCTGAAATGGCGGCTTCCTGACCTGTAAGGAGGGACAAGGGGAAATGAGGTAACTGCGCTGGCATTGTGCAGCATCACGGTAGGCGGTCGAAGACCGCCGCACAATTTAGCATTGGTTATCATTGGGCGCTATGGGTTCCAGGGCCAATGACGAGGTACGCCGGCGGTGACGGTATGCACCCCTGTGGACGTGACCGCCATTTTCAATCTGTTCACTCACTTGATACCTGACCTTCAACAGGAGAGGACCTACACTGCAAGTGCTGCTGTGAACTCAGTCTGGAAGCGACAATGGCTCATGTGTCTGGGGAAAGGGCCCCTGCCTTCATCACGGAGGAGTTGGACAAACTGGTGGATGGGGTCCTTCCCCAGTACACGCTACTCTACGGTCCTCCAGACAAACAGGTGAGTACACTGTGAGCATGATGCGTGGGCCATGAATGTATGGAGTGGTGTGGATGGAAGATACATGTTGGGGGGGCTGAGGCCTACATGTAAGGATGGTGAGTGTATGTGCGTCAGGGCATGGGTGGGAACTGGTGGGCAATGAGTATGACGGTCCAGACGGGAGAGTCATTTCCTTTCATCCTGTACCTTTCCTCTAGGTCAGCGCCCACCAGAAGGGTATTTGGCGTGCCATCGCAAAGGAAGTGCGGACCCTGGGGGTCTATCATAGATGGAGCACCCACTGCCGCAAGAGATGGGAGGACCTGCGCCGCTGGGGCAAGAAGATGGCGGAGGCCCAGCTGGGGATGGCCTCCCAATGTGGAAGGGGTGCCCATCGCACCATGATCCCCCTGATGATCCGGATCCTGGCGGTGGCATATCCGGAGTTGGATGGGCGCTTGAGGGCATCACAGCAGCCAAAAGGGGGTGAGTACAGTCTCATTCAGCTGACTATGCGCGCTTTAAGAGGTGTCGGGGTGGGGGATGTGGGCTGTGGGTTCCCCTAGGCCAGGGCAAACTTGGTAGGGTAGGTCCCTTGTTAGGCAGGCTCTGAGGCACTCCAACCCCAAGAGTGGTAGTGGGCATCTACAACTAGTCAGGCTCCTGTGGGTTCCAGGTGTACAGCAAATGGGGTTAGGCATAGTCCCCCATGGGCGGTGATTTTCCTACTAACTGCTAGTGCATGGCCTAGTGCATAAGGCTGCTCCCTGTGTGTTGTGTCCGCCAACAGTAGAGGTGTTGCTGGCATTGACCATGTGTCTCCTCTGTCTTTCCCCCCCTTCTTGTTTTGTCACCCTGTCCTTGTGTGCATTAGCATCATCTGGCAGAGGAGCAGAGGCACCGGAGACGGAGGAAGCTGCATCCCACATGGCCCAGCAGGGTGAATCCACGGAGGGTGAAGGCACCAGTGGGACGGAGGGCGAGGGGAGCTCCAAGACGGGGACAGGAGGGGACACCAGCGACAGCGACTCCTCCTCTGATGGGAGCTCCCTTGCGGTGGCGGGCACCTCTGTGCCCACCACAACAACAGGTACAGCCGCCACCCCCCCTACCAGCACCGCCCTCTCAGCAGCCCCTCAGCGTGTTTCCCGTGCCCGCTCACCCACGAGGGTGGGCATCTCCTTTGCCCCAGGCACCTCAGGCCCTGCCCTAGTCAGCCCTGCTGCCCTCAGTGAGGAGGCAATTGACCTCCTGAGATCCCTCACTGTTGGACAGTCAACCATTCTGAATGCCATCCTGGGTGTCGAGAGGCAATTGCAGCAAATAAATGCATACCTGGAGAGCATTCATTCTGGCGTGGTGGCCCAACAGAGAGCATTTCAGGCTCTGGCCTCAGCACTGATGGCAGCCATTGTCCCTGTGTCCAGCCTCCCCCCTCCAACTTTCACTACCCAGACCCAATCCCCTATACCTCAGCCTATCCCAAGCACACCATCAGACCAGCATGCACACACATCAACACACAAAAGTGGTTCAGGAAAACATTAGCACAACACATCCCACAGGCACTCACACAAGCACCATACCCATGCAGACACACCAACATCCACTGCCTCCACTGTGTCCCCCTCCTCCACGTCCTCCACCTCCCTCCCAGTCTCGTCTCCACTTACACCTGCATGCACTACATCCTCAGCCACTACCTTTATCACCAGCACGCCCATCACTACACACTGCTCATGTGCAATCACCACCCCCACTACCATTCACACGTCCCCTGTGTCCTCTCCCAGTGTGTCTGTGAGCCTTCCTCCCAAAGTACACAAAGACAGGCACACACCCACTCAACAGCAATCCACCTCACAACAGCCTCCAACCCAAGCACCTTCACCCAAACTCAGCAGACGTACACCTCCTACAACCACTACCTCTTCCTCCACTCCCAAACCCCCTCCATCTTCCCGTCCCAGTGTGTCCAAAGAAATTTACCTAGCTAACCTGGAGCTCTTCCCTACACCGCCCCCGTCCTTCTCCTAGGGCCAGGATGTCTAGATCCCAGCCCAGCACCTCAGCCACCAAATCTGCATCCGCTGTGGTCCCTGCTACTCCAGTACGGTCAAAGGGGGCACCCGTCAGAGCTGCCAGTGTGCCGAGAGAAAAGAAGGACCACCCTATTCCACCATCTGCAAATCTCAAAAAGGGACCGGCTTCAAGCAGGGGACAGTCACACCACCCACCCAGCAAGGCCTCACACAAACACAGAGTGGACAGTGCCAAGGTCCCTGCAGCGGCTGTCAAGATGGGGAAGGGCCACAAGCCAAAGGGCACATGACCTCTGGGCACGATTTCACCTGGGGGGGGCTGGTGACCACCAAATCATCAGGTATGGCAGCCACATGCACCCCAGTCACCACCGCCGCTCCGACCGCCACCTGCACCGCCACTGCCACAACGTCAGTCTGCAGCATCCTCCCCAAGGATCAGCCATCCGAGGCTGCCGGAGACAGTATGGTGTCTCCATCCACCCCCAACAGTCACTTGCACCACGGCCAGCACTGGCAGCATCTCCGCCGCAGCCACCGCCGCCTGCACCACCATCAGCACTGCCACATGCATAGCTGATGCCACTCTGTCGGACGTCAGCCCCATCCCCAGTGTGCAGCCGTCAGAATCTGCAGGTGACGTCCTGGACCCTGGAAACGCCACTTGAGACACTACCTCCAGCACTGACATGAACCAGCAATTGGCAGCCTAGGTCGCCGCAGAATGGAGTGTGGGTCTGCCTCCATGGAGTATCATGCTACCTGGTCCAGGTACATTGCGTGGCTGTGACACCCAGGTGAGACGAAGTCAACATGCCACACCCCAGGTGCAGCATCACTGGGCACAAAGCCCCCTCCAGAACCAGTGGAGAAAAGCATCCACTAATACAGTCCTTGGCAGGATGAAGCACTCTGGGCACAAAGCCCCCTCCATAACCAGTGGAGAAAAGCACCCACTAACACAGTCCTTAGCAGGATGAAGCACTCTGGGCACAAAGCCCCCTCCAGAACCAGTGGAGAATAACATCCACTAACACAGACGTTGGCAGGATGAAGGACTCTGGGCACAAAGCCCCCTCCAGAACCTGTGGAACACATGTCACCGACTTGAGAGACTGTGACTTTGCACTCCCCAGGAAAAAGCAGTGGGCAAAGCACCCACTTGAGAGACTGTGGCTTTGCCCTCCCCAGGACCAAGCAGTGGGCAAAGCACCCACTTGAGGGACTTGAGAGACTGTGGCTTTGCCCTCCCCAGGACCAAGCAGTGGGCAAAGCACCCACTTGAGAGACTTGAGAGACTGTGGCTTTGCACTACCCAGGACCAAGCAGTGGGCAAAGCACCCACTTGAGAGACTTGAGAGACTGTGGCTTTGCACTCCCCAGGAGCAAGCAGTGGGCATGGAGCCCACTCGAGGAGCAGTGGCATCGTACCATCATCCAGCTGAGGTGACCACCTCCCATTTCCCCTGAGGTGCCTGTTTTTTTTCGACCTGATGCCCCTGCAGAGTTCTCTCCATTTTGAGACAGGTGTCATGTGTGGGCTTCGCCCATGCTTTTTGGGACCGCTGGTCCACGGACATTTCATGGGACAGTGTACGGACCTGTGTACTTGCTGAAAATATTTGTGTATACTAATTATTTACTGTTCTCTTGGGCTATCTGATTGTTCGAATATTACACTAGTTAAACTCATTTAGTTTGGTCCTTGCGTTCTTTCAGAGGGTGACGGGTGTATCTGTGATGTTATTGGATATGTGTGTGTGTGTGTATTGTTGGGGGTGGGGGGCAGGGGTGTTGCGTTTTGCATGTGTGTGTCACTCTCGTACCCCTCCTCCCCTCCCCTATGTGCTAGGTGCAGTACTCACCATGGTCGTCGCTGCTGCCGCCTTCTTTCCACTTCGTGGTGTATTAAGAGATACAGCAACATGGGCAGGACCTGAAGTTCGGGCTCCACGGCATCCTGGTTCTTCATTGGGTGTTGTGAGGTGAGTGGTTTCCCTTCCAAAGACTGTTTCCGCCGTGCTTTTGATGGCGTTAGTACCGCCCCGCAAAAGCTGGCGGATTGGTGTCTTGTAATAGTGTGGGCGGTGCATTGTGTTCCGCCTGTCTGTTGGCGGTGTCCGCCGTGGTGTTGTTGCTACTGCTGTGGCTGTCTGTGTTGGTGGTTTCCGCCATGGACGTGATTCCATTTTTTTGACCGCCGGCCTGTTAGCGGTATTACCGCCGCTTTATCACCGACCGCCAGGGTTGTAATGAGGGCCCTAGTGTCTTAGTCTTATAGTACCAGTCCGCAGGGTATAATAAAGGTTAGGGGAGAGGGACATCATAACCAAGCAGAAGAAAGGTTAAGCTACAGATTACAAAACAGGAGGAAGAAATAGAGAAAAAGGGATAATGCAGTGTGGGATAACATGAATAAACATTGAATAGAATGAAGAGCATTTGAAAAAATTATCACAGTATGAAAGAAAGAAGGAAATATTAATATAATTGGGGAAAGTTAGAGAAATACATTTCAATAAGAACTTACTGGGGCCAGCAGAGCCATCTGTGGCGGCACTGGTGGTGGCAGTGGCACCCTCCTTGGCCCGACCCTTCAATGCCCTCTTCTTGCCCTTGGGTGCTGATGTAAGAAATAAAGACAATAACAAAAAATAGATTAGTGGTACAGTTTATCTCCTAGAAAATATTCTGACGGGTTAAGGCAAATGCGGTAACATATTGTAATTCTACTTTATTACTTTTTTAATCAGATTGTCTACTACTATATGATCAAGTTGACCTATTCCTAATTTCTGACACTTTAACTAAGCCCTATTTCAAATTTCCTAAACTACATTTGGAAATACTAATGCATTGCAATTAATGATCTTTATATGCATGGATATATCACTGGAACAATGCTTGTGACTCAACGAGCTACATAAAAAGAAAGAGACAGAGAACACTAACTCATTCATATATAATACTTACTTCTGCTAATACCACAGTACCACTATCTTAGTGACAGGAGGACAGAGGAGTCAGCATAACCAGCATAATCTGCATAATGAGCCCAAGCGAGTGCCTACAACAACAAGCAGAACTAGGTAGCACCGAGCACCTGGCTCGCTCATATTGCATCACATGATATTCGTAACGTTACGTGAACTTAATTTACCTCTGAGTGTGAGCAGCATGCAATTTGAAAACAAAAATAGCATTATGCGACAGGACACAACAAAATTAGTAATAAATAATTACTAGTACACACCAAGCCCCGCAACATGGACACCCAGCAGGTCGAAAAGGTCCCTCTCCCGGTCAATGGTATTGGCCCAGCGCTGCATCAGATGCTGCTGGGTGTGCCGAACCCAAGTGCTTTGGCGGACACAACGGCCCACCCTTCCCCAAAGCTGGCGACACTCCTGCAGGCCGTACCCACTGCTGGGCCTGCCGTCTGCTGCCAGCATGAGGGGAGGTGGGGCTGCACAATAAAAATAAGTGCGGCCACCTCCTCCTTACTAAAGACGGTGCGAGGCTGCACCTCTTGGCGGTACCGGTGTCTGCAGGGTGTGTGGTTCACCGCACCCCCTGCTCTGGCACTACAATGTCCCCCATGCTCTGCTATGGCGCTGAGGGTGATATGAAAACAAGACGGGGGAAAAAAAAGAATAGAGAGGGAGAAATTAAGTTGAGACGTTAGGGGAAAACTAATAAAGGGACAAAAAGTCACAGAAAATTAAAAAAAGGTGCAAAACTGTAAAATACACAAAGGTAAATACGCACATTAAGGAAATAAATGTAAAACAGGGGAGTATTAGTTACATAAAGACAGGGTGGTTAAGATAAAGTAGAGATTGAAGTAGGCCCAATACCATGCATCGAATAGGAAAAACAAGATGGCCACACGCACACAGGTGACCGAGTGGTGCCATTCGTGCTTGCAATGTGGAGCGTGCAACTTGCACCAATCAAATTGAACTGGTGGCAAGCACAACTCCACCCGCTCACGCAGAATTGGGTGAAGTTCGCAGAGTAATTTCTTTACTCCGCAAACTCTGCCAGCCCTACTAAGAATACTAAAATAAAATAAGAATTTATAGAATATAAAAAATACATAACAATTACCTTATGTAACCTCGAGGTTCAGATGACATTTATAAAGCACTCAGCATTTGTCCTCATGGTTTATGGGATGTTACCAGAGCCCCTCAATAGCAATACAGACCCATATTACACAAATACCCATAATGTGTTCGCTCTCCCTCTCTCTTGCTGTCTCCCTCACGCTCTCCCTTTCTTCCTCTCTCTCTCTCTCTATATATATATATAAAAAAAATTGAAATTTCAATTCACACATTATCAATAACTTACTTTTTTCATTTATATATGCATTTATAATAATCTGTCAACACATGGTGGCACTACAGTCATTGAAGTTAGAACATTGTTGTTTAAACAAATTGACTTATGTCCCCTTTTTTTGAAATGTAACAATATTCACATATATTACTCCTGTTTGTTTGTTGTATTTGTTGAAGGGTTAGTGGCTTTGGAACCACGAGTCCCAACATGCACTGTAAAACACTGTTTGTTTCTATAAATAGAAGTTGCAAGAGTAACGAGATTTTTCGAACTCGAAAAAGACCAGACGGTCGAAACGCGTCATTCGTTTTATTTTTCCAGCTTGAATATGAAATAAACACTAGAATTATCACCCCTAATGGAGTGCACTGCTAATCTTTGATTCAAAACATTGTTTCGGGTTGGCTCGCCTCAGCAGTAGCACCAGTAATTGGAGCGCGGTGCCTTTGAGAGCCGTTTTGTTTTTCATATATATACATATATATATATGTATGAATGACACACGCAAAATGCTCCTCCTGGAGCCTGTGACCCGTGAGCCGTGGAGTGAACTATCAGCAGAGCACACCGGGAAAATCTTGCACCACAGGTCCTTCAATAAACACGCTCACTCAAGACATTTTCGGAGCATGTCAACTTTTTTACTGCAGCAAGTTCATGACATGTTTCGACCACCTGGCAGTCTTAAGCACATGAACAAACCCCACATACAGCGTGAATTTAACGAAGTGAAAATCAAAATGGAAATCAAAAAAGGACACACATATTGCAACAGCAGCTCAAATACTGAATACCATAAGGGTAGCCATTTTTTGGAGTGTAATACATGTCATATGCACCAGCATATTCATAGGTTGCAGTTCAATTCCTACTCCAGTTATGGTGGAAATCAAAAGGGAAATCTGGCCCAAACCCCAATAAATTAAGCACAACACTGACCAAGTCTATATCAACTGATTTCCAAATGTGTATAATCGAAAACATGTCTGCATATACATAGCCAATGGGTCAAGTGCGCTTACTCTAATAGTCCATACACTTCGGCAATGGAATGTCCCAACAAGCATTTTGTATATTATTCATAAGTCAGCATAAAATTATAAAGCGCACCATTATGAATGAAAATCAAATCAGAGCTGTATAAGTAGGCATCACAATAAACAATATAGTATGAACATGAACAAAAACATGGCAAGGAGTCCGTCAAGGAGAGTTCCATCCAAATAGAAAGTCAGGCATAAAGTAAGAGGCACGTATGTGAAATAAAACTACATAAATTATGCACTATTGCTCAAAAAGGATTTCCACCCTGAGATACATATGAACATGAGTTAAACAACCTGAGGGAGAGAGAAGGTGGAATCCCACAAACATTATCTGAAGAAATGAGCACTTGCAACCAGCAAAGCTATGCAGGCTAAATCCCGCTGCAGAAATAAAACAAAAAGAGCTCAAATTTTTTAAGAGTCCGTGGCCAGCGTACTGAGGTATATAAGATGTACATTCCTGGATGGGTCAGAACCCCGATACCAATCGGGCCACAGGGGTACAGAGAAAGGCACATGCCCACACAGACTCAAAAGTGGTAAATGAAGGCCAGATGTTGCAATAATGAAAACTCAAAATTCAGGAGTGGCAGCGGGTTCGGCATGAGCTAACACATAATCAATCTTCTTAAGGTAACTAAAACCAGAAATATATCCCCACCCTACCCACATATCTAAAGCTATATCCATTTATGTATCTATTTCTATATCTATATCTATCTAGATAGATATGTTAGCGACTGGCAATAGCCAGTGGGTAGTTATAGTTAGTAGTTAGGACGTAGTTTCCATAGGAAAAATATTGGAAAATATTTTTTGTTTTTGCCTATAACTTTGGCATCCTTTGACGAATCTTCATGAAATTTTGAAAACTAGTTTGCCACTCACTTCTGCTGCTGTTCGGGAAGTTTTGGGGTGATGCATTAAGCAGGAGCTAAGAAAAAGGGAAGGTTCCAAAATGTGTTTTTCCAATCCATTTCCCAAAGGGATTTTAGACACGACTACAGCCCGAACCGTTGGACGGAATTACATGAAATTTGGCAGAAATCTTGATCTTGGTTCAGAAAGAGTGCTTTTTGTAATTCTTTGTAAATTCATTCAGTAGTCTTGGAGGTAATAAAGAAAAAAGAAATACAGATATCTGGGGACATGGATCCTTCATGGATCCACTTGTGGAGGATCCACAAGTTCAGGGGAAAAGCAAGGCACTGATTGGCTGGCAGCAATCTAAGAGGAAAGTTGAGGCTGCCATTTTCTTTCTTGCATATGGCTGGGGGGGAGTAATAAAAAAATTACATAGGTGGTCAGGATACAATTATCCTGACCCCCACATAGGACAGATGGAGGTGACTCAAAGGGATCTCTCTTGGGAAAAACATTACCCAAAATGTTTCGCAGGAAACCCTCTGGCAAACAAACCACTGAGTTAGACAGCTGGTTCTTCCCCACCATCTGAAAAACCAGTCGCACCCGCAGACGACTCGAGAGAAGATGGCGGTGCAGCAAGACCCCGGCAGACCATGCAGCCCTCAAAACTGCCATCACATCACACCACCGCCTCATCAGAGCCACAAAGAAAACCACCATACAAGAACGAATAAATGCCAATGTCCACAATAGCAAAGAACTCTTCACCATGATCAAAGAATTCACCAAACCTAGCACCACGAACATCCCCCCGTCCCAAGCCCTCTGCAACAACCTTGCCACCTTCTTCCACCGCAAGAGCTCCAACATCTACAACCATTCACAATCAAACCTACAGAGATAAGCTGCGGTGTCCCCCAAGGCTCCTCCCCGGGCCCCACCCTCTTCAACATATTCATGGCCCGCTAACGGACATCGTCAGAAACCACAGACTCAACATCATCTCCTACACTGACAACACTCAGCAGATCCCCTCGCTCATCGATGAATCTACAGTCGCGAAGACCAACTTCAACTGCAGGATGAAGGCAGTCACCGCCTAGATGAAAGACTGCTGGCTCAAGCTCAAGCTCAACTCCAACAAGACAGAAGTCCTCATTTTGGGCACCACCTCTTCCACCTGGGATGACTCCTAGTGGCCCTCAACACTCAGAGCTCCCCCACACCAACTGACCACGCACGTAACTTCGGCATTACCCTTGACTCCTCACTCTCCATGAACCACCAAGTCAACACTGTCTCGTCCTCTTGCTTCCACACTCTCCACCTGCTCCGAAGGATCTTCAAGTGGATCCCCATTGAATCCAGAAGAACAGTCACCCAGGCGCTCGTCAGCAGTAAGCTCGAATCAGTAACGCACTTTAAGCAGGCACCACCCAGAAGCTCCAAAAGAAGATGCAAAGAATCAAGATCACCGCTACTAGACTTATCCTGGACATCCCTCGCCATAGCCACATCTCCAAGCACCTGAGAGACCTACACTCGCTCCTGATCAACAAAAGAATTGCCTTCAAGCTCTTCATGCACGCCTACAAGGCCCTCCATAACATCGGACCTTCATACCTCAACCACCGCCTCTCCTTCCACACAGCCACCAGACAACTCCATTCTGCTCACTTGGCCCTGGCTACCATCCCACAGATCCACAAGACCACAGCTGTAGGAAGATCCTTCTCCTACCTCACCGCTAAAACCTGGAACTCTCTTCCTGTTCAGCTCAAGCAATCTCCCTCTCTGCCTCAATTCAGGAAGGACATCAAGACCTGGCTCTTTGACTGATCCAGCCATCCAACGCTTTGAATGAGCTGCAGAACCTGAGGACGCAAGTCATAGTTACCTTAGGGCATGAATTATAATAACTTGAGATAACTCTAACTATAACAGGTAAATTACTAAGGTTTTATACATTTAAAATGTGAGCCTAACTATAACGTCCATGTAACCTTTGGTTTTTTAAGTGAATTTCTATGGTTCATTAATTATTTTTCATAACTATAACATCCCTGTAGTCTTTATTTCTTTCAGTGAATTTCTGTTTTTTTAACATAAATAATTCTCATTACTACACACTTAATCCAACCTCCATTGTGCACGGCGGAGTGTGGCAGCAGTTGACCGCATGCCAGCCCTGCGGACAATCCCCATAAATACCCAGTTTCGCACTGCGCACTGCCTTTGGCCATGCACAGTGGGAGTTGGCTGCAGGTCTGCTTGGCCCCGCTCCAGCAGCCAATTTTGGCCCCAGGGACCCCATACCCTGAGGCCCAGCCTCTAAATTTCTTTTTGGGGGGGAGAGGGCCATGCCTACCCCCTCCCCAGGCTGATCTCAGTCTCAGGGACCGCATCCCCATGGGCCCTGTTTAAAAAAAATTTGGGGGGGGGAATTTAGGCTGGGGATGTTCTTCCCGGGCCGATCTTCGCCCCAGGGGAGCCCATCCCCCAGCCTAAATATTTTACTTTTTGGATGGAGGGGGACTGTGCGGCCAGGGATCCCGTTTTCCAGGGCCCGTCCATATCACATGAGTGCCCCCCAGAGCACCTAGTCAAAATGGTTGGGGAGCGTCAAGACACCCATGGTCCCAGCTGGCTCCCTGCCTCCTGCAGGAGCCGGCATTGCTATCACAGACAGGGAAACAGAGGAAACCCCTCCACTTCCAGCAAGTGAGACAGCTATCACTTACTGGATCCGGAGTGTTAGCTTTGACTTGGTGGGAGCTGTAAAAGCAAAAAGCCATGTCCCAGGGGTGGGAAACCCAGGACATAGCAGGAGCTGGCCCTGGGGGGTGGTGGTCCACCGGGACATTATTGGCTCCGCAAGGTGGGCCCCAAACCCCCCTCCAACATTCTAATTTGCCAATGGGATGTTGTGGTACCCCGGGCTGCGGGGAGCCAGGCAACCCCTGCATTTAATTCTAATGTATTTGGCCACAGAAAGGTGGCAGTCGCCAGGGTTGCTGGGGCGGGGCTGGGCAGCCCCCGCATTTAATTCTGATGTATTTAGCCCTGTGAGGTGACAGTCGATAGGGCTCGGGGGGCAGATGATCCCCCTGGGGAGGTGGCGGTCTCCAGGTTTGCGTGGGGGGGAGGGGGAGTTGGGCTGCCCCACCAGCATTTAATTCTATCTTTGACCCTAGGGAGATGCGGTCCCTGGAGCTGAGGGTGCCGGGCGGCCACCCGCATTTAATTCTAATGCATTTGGCCCCGAGAAGGTGGCAGTCCCCAGGGTTGCTGGGGCGGGGCTGGGCAGGCCCCCACATTGAATTCTAATGTATTTGGCCCTGGGGAGGTGGCGGTCCCAAAGGCTGCAGGGGGCCAGGCTGCCCCTGCATTTAATTCTGATGTATTTAGCCCTGCGGAGGTGGCGGTCCATAGGGCTTTGGAGGGTGACAGATGATTCCCCCGGGGAGGTGGCGATCTCCAGGGCTGCTGAGGGGGTTAGGCGCCCCCCTGCATTTCATTCTATCTTTGATCCCGGGGAGATGGCGGTCCATAGAGCTGGGGGTGCCAGGCGGCCACCCCGCATTTAATACTGTGTTCAGCCCCAGGGAGGTGGCGGTCCCCAGGGCTGCAGTGGGGGCCAGGTTTCCCACCCGCATCGATTTTATTTGCAGCTTTTCAGCCTTTAACAGAAACTTTGGTTATGAACCTCCTCCATAATATCAAGTCAGGATCCCCTCTTGATCCCGCTCCTCCCACTATTATGGCATTGGCCTCCGACATTATTGTCCTGCCGCTGATGAGGATTCTGAATCACCTTCTAACCTCAGGATCTCTGCCACAATCCCTTAAACATGCTGTCATTAAACCTCTTTTGAAAAAGCCCAAACTTGACAATACCCTGCTCAGACACTAAAGGCCTATCGCTCTCCTTCCAATCTTAGCCAAAATTATGGAAAAGCATGTCAACAAGCAATTGATATGTTTTCTCGAGGATCATAAACTCTTAGACTCTATTCAAATGGGATTCAGGCACAAATACAGTACAGAATCATCCCTTCTGGCAGTTACTGAAACCACACGTCAACTGTTAGATCATGGAGGGCACGCAACCATCATTCTACTTGATCTCAGTGCCGCTTTTGACACTGTAGATCACTATACCCTCCTTCATAGGATCTCTAGTATAGGGATAGAAGGCACAGCATTAGCTTGGTTTTCCTCATTCCTTAATGGAAGAACCTTCCAAGTCCTTGACTGTTCTTTTCTGCCCAACATATTCCCCTTACTTGTGGGGTCCCACAGGGTTCCTCTTTGAGCCCTGCTCTTTTTAATATCTATCTTTCTTCTTTAGCTAAAGTTGTCAAACCATATGACCTTTCGGTGGTCACATATGCTGACGATACCCACCTAGTAGTATCTCTTTCCAATACCAAGGATTCTTCTTTAACAAATCTTTCCCTCTGACTCGCGGACTTTGGCAAATGGATGAATATGTCCAAACTGCAACTTTATGACGGAAAATCAGAGGTGATGATTGTAGGCAATGGTGCCCCTTCTAATCTCTCGGCATTATACCCAGAGGTTTTTAGCAACTTTCCGCCTCCCAAGGATCATATAAAGAGCCTTGGCTTCTGGCTGGACTGTCTTCTTACAATGGAGCAGCAATCTAAAAAGATTTCTTCTTCCTGTTTTGGCTTCCTTAGAACCCTAAGGAAAATCTTTAAGCTGCTACCCCCCGTCCAGAAGAATTCTTATCCAGGCCATGATACTCTCTTGATTGGATTATGGTAACTCCCTTTTTCTCAGTTCCCCTGACTATGTAGTGAAGAAACTCCAGGTTGTACAAAATGTGGCTGAAAGACTACTCATGAATCTACCTAGACATCAGTCAGCCAAATCAGCCTTAGCTTCTCTTCATTGGTTACCAATAAAACAGCGGATTCGCTTTAAGGCCCTATGCATGATACATAAAGCTCTGCACAATAAAGGCCCCTACTTTCTTAGACAAAGCATCTCTTTTTATACCCCTACAAGAACGCTGAGATCCTCCACCACCCAGCTAGTTCACATATCACGGTTTAAGAGGTCTTCATGGGGAGGCAACTCCTTTTCAATCAAGGCAGAACACCTTTGGAACTCCTTACCTCTAGAACTCTGGCAAGAACCCTTGGAACTACCGTTCCAGAAAAAAGAAAAAACTTTCCTTTATTTGACCTACCTTCCTTATATTTTATCTAGCTTTTATTTCCAGTGTCAGAGTTGTCACTTCCTTTTTAGCGATGGGAGGCCTTTGGGTAGCCATTTGCATTATAAATCTGTTAAACTAAACTAAACTAATTCTTTGTTAGCCCTGGGTAGGTGGCAGACCCCGGGGCTGTGGGGGGACCAGGCGGCCCCCCACATTTCATTGTATGTTTAGACTTGGGGGTGGCGGTCACTAGGACTTCAGTAAGCACAGGAGGGGGGCCCCATGCACCCCATCCTTATTTTTGACCCAGCTCACCAGGGGACTTCATTAAACGCAACTCTGAATGAAATTGTTTCAAAAAATGCTTTATTGCCCTGGGGGGTCCCTCTGAGATCCCAGCACCAGAGCTAATGGGTGAGGGTGTCCCTACCCTGGCCCCTTTTCTTTTTATTATTCTTTTTTTCTGGGACTCAGCTGAAGCTGAGTCCCAAGATTGCTGCAAATCAGATCTCAGCACGAGATCTGAGGGTTTGTGGAGTCTTCAAGATCCTATATCTAAAAATGTGGTTTCTCTTTAAATTCTCAAAAACTACTGAAGGAATTTACATCAAATAACAAAAAAGGTGTTTTCTGGACCAATAGGTACCTTTCTGCCAAATTTGGGATAATTCTATCCAGTGGTTCCAGCGCTACTCCTGTTAAAAATTCCTCTGGAAAAATGCATGGGGAAAAGCATTTTGGGAATCCCCTTTTTTTTTGGCCCACGCTTGACAGATCACCCTGAAACTTTCCAGACAGGAGCTGATATGAGGGTCATATTTTTTGGGACAATTTTGTTAAGATTCATCAAATGGCGCCAAAGTTATTAGCAAAAAAAAAAAAAATAATCGACAGAAACTAGATCCTAACTATAACTACCTAGTGGTGACTGCCACTATATGCACACACACACACATGTATATACATATATATATATATATATATATATATATATATATATATATATATATATATATATATGTATATATATATATATATGTATATATATATATATATATATATATATATATATATATATATATATATATATATATATATGTAGCCACTATATCGTTATCGTTAGGTTTTCCAGGTATAGGAATTCATTGGATATTTGCTTGCTAATGACTTTGTGCCCATTTGACGAATTTCCACAAAACAATCAAGGCCTATAGCTTTTTCTAAATTCATGGAGGAAGGAATATTTTGCTGTGATTGGTCACAGGGTGCAAAGATAAAAGGAGGGTCCCAAAACACATTGGACATAGCACGAAAACAGCTAATCAAATTTCCATGAAATTGGGCAGTCAATCAATCAATCAATCAATATTTAGAAAGCGCAGCTACTCGCCCGTGAGGGTCTCAATGCGCTATTACACCTTATGGTGTGCAGATGATCCTTTTGGGTACTACAGGAAAGTAGGGTAAGTTTTTTTTAAGTTATAAGGCATTTTAACATAGTGATATCTGTAGTCACTCTAGTTTCACAAAATGTAGCTGTATTTTGCAAAACTATCACTGTAGATAGCAATGACAAGGGATTATGTGATTGGCTAATGACTCAGATGCGGCTCCTCCGCTCGGGCATCTGCAAACCTTTTACTACAAAACAATAATAAATTATGCTTATTACCGCTTTGTAGTAAAAGGGAAGGGCCACAGGCTGTGACGAGCACTGAGGAGGAGCGCACAGCACTCCCCCACATGGTGCATGTATGTTTGGCTAGCTGTCTCGGCCGGCCAAACACACATGTGCACTGTGCTCTCTCCAGCACTGTGTTGCCAGGCTGGAGAGAGCAGTTACAGGGTCCCAGTCTGCCTGGGAGTGCCCTGGCTGGGCGCTACCAGACAATCCTAACACTGCTATGAGCAGTGTCAGGTATGGCCGCAGGGCAGGCTGGGAACCTGTGCCTGAAACAGAGGAGGAGCGCAGCAGTGGAGGCAGGGGCTGTGGTGATGATGCAGGTAAGTTTTGTTTTTTATGAATTCCCCCAGCACGCCTCCCCACCCCTACTAAGCCCTGCAAGCCGCACCTGTAATGACTGCCTTTACAAAAGGTAAAGGCAGCCATGCTATTTTAAGTACACTTTGTCTATGAATTGGGCTGTGGCATTAGATATAGTTATTAGGTTTGATATTTTTTCCTACTTTTACCACTATAGTAATAGATATGGAGATTTATTTATAACTTTCTATGTATTTAATAAAAATGTACAGATTACCACTGTACTCCCTAGGAAGTACAGTGGTACTTAAAACATTTAAAAAAAAAAATACAATGTAGTACAATACAGTTTACAACTATAGTGTACTACAGTGTATTGTAATTCTTTTACACATTATGGGCCAGATGTAGCAAAGGTTTGCGACTCGCAAACGGGCAGAATCGCAATTTGCGACAGTGCAAAATCGGAAATGGGATGCAAAAAGCCCATTTCCGACTCTCAAAAAGCGATGGGACCCGTTTGCGAGCCGCATCCGTTGCGACCCCATTTTGCGACCCGCAAATACCAAGTCGCAATTTGCGAGTCGCAAACCTTATGCAATTGCAACTCGCAAATTGCGACTAGTCGCAAAAAGGCCATTTTGCATATCCCATTTACCACTAACTCAGAGCAGGTGGTAACCATTACCAAAGTATAAAAGGAGACCCAGAAGGCATCTGGGTTACACAAGATGGCGGAGATATACCTGATAGCAGTGAGAAGGAGAGTCCACGCAGCCCAGCAGAGGAGGAGGAGGGGCCACAGACAGGAGAAGATATATAGAACAAGGCAGACTCTTTTTCAGCAAACTGAGGATGAGATCTATGACAAATACCGCCTTAGCAGCGCAGCCATCCTAGAATTAATAGATTTACTCAAACCACAGCTAGAGCACCAAACTCTGCGTGGCTGCGCCATCCCTACGCATGTGCAAGTGCTATGCTCACTGCACCTCTTGGCCTCAGGGAGCTATCAGGGGGTCATTGCTGTGGCAGGTGGGGTATCCCAAAGTGCAGTGTCAAGGTTCCTCAGGGCCTTCCTAGATGCCTTAGTCACGCACATGTCCCACTTCATATACTTACCAAGGAATGAGGCAGAAATGAACAGCACCAAGCTGGACTTTTACCGCATTGCCCACTTTCCCTATGTCATAGGGTGTGTAGATGGGACACACATTCAAATATGCCCCCCTGCTAATCTAGAACACATTTTCTGCAACAGAAAGTGTACCCACTCACTCAATATTCAGGTTGTTTGTGACGCCCATTATGTCATCACTGACATTGTAGCTAAGTTTCCAGGCAGTACCCATGACTCATACATTTTTAGGCATAGTGGGATACATCAACACCTGGAACGTGGGGAATTCGGAGACGGTTACCTCCTAGGTAGAGCCACAGACACTTGCAGACATACACACAGGTCACTGTGCACGACAATCTGGACTTCCTAACAGTGTACTTTTGTGCCCAACAGGTGACAGTGCATATGCTCTCAGGCCTTGGATCATGACTCCGTTTTTAACACCTAGCAATGATTCAGAGAGGCAATACAACAGTGCACATAAGAGGACCAGGAACCTCATTGAGTGCACCTTCGGACTCCTGAAGGCAAGATTTAGATGCCTCCACCGCAGTGGAGGTGCCCTCCAATACACCCCCATTACCGCATTTAAAATTGTGGTCGCATGCGCCATCCTCCACAACATAGCCACCCGACGTGGGCTACCTCTCACCCCTGCAGACCCAGATCCTGATGATGAAGAGCAAGAACAACCACATCGCCTCCTCCCAGGTGTATTTGTAAACTTCCTGGCTGTGATGTCATCATCATGTGCCAGGAAGTGTTTCCAGAGTGTTATGGTGTGGTTTCTGGAGTGTTCTGCTGCACCTGTAAGCAATTTTCAAGGTAATCGCAATTTGCGACACCTACTCGCTAATTGCAAGTTTGTTTTTTGCCCACGCAGTGTGCGAGTCCGGGTGCGAGTCGCTATTTCGGAACGTTTTTTTTCCTTGCATTACAAATTGCGACTCGCATTTTGCGAGTCGCATAAACTCGCAAAATTCGAGTCGCAATTTTTTGTTTTGCTACCTCTGGCCCTTAATTCTTTGCAAGAATCTTTACGGAGTACTACAGTAATACTTCCAAATTACTGCACTATAGCATGGTTCTCTATAAACTGCTGTTAAAATATATGCAAAAATATCAATACATTTCTATACCTATTACCAGTTTAATAAATTGGTGATAAGTAAGGAACAACAATAAAACCTATTACCTATATTTAAGGCCTTAACTCAGAATGCAGCGAACATGTGCTGAAAAATACATGGCTGCCTTTTACATTTTGTAAGGGTAGCAATTAGCCAATCAGATACTACCTTCTCATTGATATTTACCACAGTATAACACGAAGTAATTGCAGTATACAGCAGCACAATATATAACTAAGTATTTAACACTTATAACTTTTACACCACTGACACTATTCACTCTTACTACCAAAAATTGCCACATCTACATCCATTCACCCACTTTCAACCTACTCTATTTCAAGTATCATACTCCACTCTATGCCACTCCATTGTAAGCCACTCAACTACGCACTAATACACTTAACCAATTCCACTCTATGTCACTTCACTATACTCCATTCCACTCTATGCTAATCCACTGTATGCCACTCCACTGTATGCTATCACACTCTATGCAACTTCATTCTATGACAGTCCACGGTACACCCTTCCACTCTATGCCACTCCACTCTACGCCATTCCACTGTATTCAACTCCACTCTAAGATACACCACGTTATGCTATTACACTCTATACACCCCACTCTACACCACTCCAGTTTATGCCACTGCACTCCATTCCACTCCACTGTACACCACTCTACTGTATGTCACTCTACTCTATGGCTCTTTGCTGTACACTAGTACATTGTACACCACTCCACTCTACACCACTTCAATGTACAACACTCCATTCTAGGCTAGTACACTCTACACTATTGCATTGTACGGCATTTCACTCTTCGCTATTCAACCATATAGTCCCTCCACTCTGCGCATCTACATTCAACATTACTTCACTCTACACCGTTCCACTGCACGCTACTCCACTGGCTGCCACTCTGCTCTGTGGTACTCCACTCTATGCTACTACACTCTACGCTGTTCTACTCCACCCCACTCCACTCTAAACCACTCCAAGTACACCAGAGCACTGTATGCTATAACACTGCAAACCACTACAGTTTACCCCGCTACACTCTACCCTACTCCACTCCACTCTACTCCACTCTACATTATTCAACTCTACACCACTCTACTCTATGCCACTCCGCTGTATAGGATTTCACTCTTCACCACTCCACTATATGCCACTCCACTCTATGCCACTCCATCCAGCGCTTATCCACTATATGTCAATGCACTGTACCTCACTCCACTCTACACCTCTTCACTGTATGCCACTCTACTGTACACCACTCCACTCTACCCCACTCCAGTGTGTGCTATTCCACTACACGCTACTACACTGAGTCACCCTCCATTCTATGCCAGTCCACTATATACCACTCTTCTGTATGCTATTCTACTTTACACCACTCCAATCCACTCTATGCCACTCCACTGTATGCTGTTCCATGGTATGCCACTTCACTCTACCACTCTTTGCTACTACACATTACACCACTCCACTGTATGCTTTTCCACTGTATGCTTCTAAACTCAATGACACTCCACTGTATGCCACTCCAGTATACGTTATTCCACTGTAGCACTTTACTCTATGTCACTCCACTCTAAGCCAATCTACTCTTCCCCACTCCACTCTATGCCACAGCACTCATTATTCCACTCTTTGCCACTCTACTCTATGCTACTCGAGTTTGTGCTACTCCATTATATGCTACTCAACTCTATACTACTCCACTCTATGCTATTCCACTTTATACAACTTCACTCTATTCCACTCTACTTCATGACACTACATTGTGCGCTATACCACTCTACTCTGCTCGACTCTACAGCACTTCCCTGTACCCCACTCCACTCTATGCCACTCCACTCTACGCTGTTCCACTGTATGCAACTTTATTCTGCACCATTCAACTCTTTAATATTTGATTCTATGCCATTACAGTGTACGCCTCTCCACTGTATGCTACTCCAATCTACGTCACTCCACTCTACACCACTCCATTGTATGCTACTGAAGCCTATGCCTCTCCACTGTATGCCACGTCACTCTGTGCTACTCGAGTCGATGCCACTAGAATACTCAACTCAATGCTACTCCACTCTATGCTATTTCAGTGTATTCTGTTCTGCCTTACACTGTTTCACTGTATGCCACTCCACTGTACTCCATTCTCCAGTATGCCACTCCACTGTACGCTATTCCACTGTATGCCACTCTACTCTACCCCATCCACTCTATGCTACTCCACTCTACACCACTCCACTGTATGCCAGTCCACTCTATACCACTCCACTGTATGGGATTCCACTGTATGCCACTCTACACCCCGCCAATCAATGCCACTCCACTGTATGTCAATTCACTCTACCCCACTCTACTCTATGCTATTTCACTGTATGTAACTCTACTCTGCCCCACGCCATTATACGGTATTCCACTCTATGCCACTCCACTCTACGTGACTCCAATGTACGCTATTCCACTCTACGCCAGTCCACTCTAATCTATTCCAGTGTACACTACTCCACTCTAACCAACTCCACTCCATGCCACTCCATTGTACTCCCCTCAAAAACTCTGTACTCCACTCAACAACAGTCTAAGGCCCTCCAGTTTACCACACTGTACTCTAGTGCATAGCACTACACTGTACAAGCACTACACTGTACAACAATGTACTCCTGCCAATGCCATTGAAAAGTGCTCTACTTTACTCTTTACCACAGCACAACACTCTACTCCACTCTATGACACTGTATGCAACTCTCTGTACATCGCTTCACTCTACTTAACTATACTCTACTCTACTTCACACCACTCCACTGTACAACACTGTAATTCACTCTGTGCTATCCAACTGTATTCTACTCTACAACACTTTCTAACACTGTACAACATGCCAGTCCACTCCACCATACCACACACCACTCAATTCTACAATACTTTACTCCAATGTATGCTAAGCCAGTCCAGTCTACTCTACTTCACACCACTCTACTATACAACATGCTTCTCTACTCTACGCTATGCCACTCCACTGGACTTCACTCCACTCTACTCCACTACATGGCACTTTACCCCACTATATGGGGCTGGAAAGCACTCCACTCTACACCGTTCCACTTTACCACACTCTACACTACTCTTTGCAACTCCACCCTACAAGACTGTACTACACTCTGTGCCACTATACTCCACTGTACTCCACTCTCTGTCCCTACACTATACTATACAACCCTTTACTTCACTCTATGTCCCTACACTCTACTGTACAACAGACTTTCCAACACTCTACTGTATGAGATACTAGTCTAGTTTATTACAGTTTACATGACTCTATGATGTGCCTGTCTACTCTAGTGCACTCCACACCACTGAACTATACAACATGCCACTACACTCTATAACACTTTAGTCCACTGTATGTAACGCCACTCCAATCAAACCCCATTCCACTTTATGATACTACACTCTACAACACTACACTATACAACATTCTCCACCACTCTACTGTACCACACTCCACTTAACAATACTTCCCTCAACAACAATGGCCTCTCTGATCTGAAACTTATTTTTATTTAAAAAAACATGAAATTCAATGAAGAAACAAATACTAAACATCTGCTACAGTTAGGAAAACTTTACTTATTGTTTCTATACAAATCAAACTTAAACTACATAAACATTAGAAATGCTAAAACTATATTTATACCTTATATTTATAATTCATGCACCACTTTAAAATTACTATAACTTTATGTATTCTTTCTATACAAACAAATACTAAACTACACAAAATGTAGAAATTCTGAAGTTATACTCATGCCCTTCATTTATAATTTACACACCTTCAAATTATTATATCTCGCTCACCTCCATACACAGTGAATTCAACTCGGTAGCCACAATACATTAGCTATAACTGATCACTTTACTATGCACTCTTTTGTCACAAATTATATGATTTGCACTGCTCTGTCTCCCGTGGCTCCACCTGGCAAGTAGAGCCCTTTCCCTGGCTCCTCTGAACTCCTGACCCTCTGGCTACCTTCTGCCTCTCTCCTCCTTTTCTCCTCCTTCTCTGCTTTGCTCTCTGCTGTGCTTCTCTTCTGTCCCTTTATGTCCTTTTGCTTCCCTACTCTCTTCCTCATTTTTCTCTCAATCCGCTCTCTCTCTCTCTCTTTCGCTCTCCCCCCTCTCTCTCTCCTCTGCCGCTTCTGCCACCGCCGCCCCACCCCCTTTTTGCAGCCCGCCCCCTTTTTCACACCGTTTTCCACTCCTGCATCCCAGCTGTCCTCTCCTCCCCCCCACCTCCCTACTTAATGGCGGCCGCTGCGTGGTAGGCTGAGCAATACCACTGACCTGGTCAGTGTACTGCTCTGCCTCCCGTGGCTCCACCTGGCAAGTAGAGCCCTTTCCCTGGCTCCTCTGAACTCCTGACCCCTGTCAGGAGTTTGAGGCTCTCCTCCACCCACAGGGTTTCACCTGCACCTCATCCCTGGTGTCTAGTGGGAGAGCTCTGCTTTCCTACTAGGCTACCTTCTGCCTCTCTCCTCCTTTTCTCCTCATTTCTCTATTTGCTCTCTGCTCTGCTTCCCTTCTGTCCCTTTGTACTCCTTCTGTTTCCCTACTCTCTTCCTCGTTTTTCTCTCACTCCGCTCTCTCTCACACTTTCGCTCCCCCTGTCTCTCTCTCCCCTGCTGCTGCTGCCTCCGCGACCCTACCCCCTTTTTGCGACCCGCCCCCTTTTTCGCACTGTTTTTTGCTCCTGCATCCCAGCTGTCCTCTCCTCCCCCCACCTCCTTACTTAATGGCGGCCGCTGCGTGGTAGGCTGAGCAATACCACTTACCTGGTCAGTACACTGCTCTGCCTCCCGTGGCTCCACCTGGCAAGTAGAGCCCTTTCCGTGGCTCCTCTGAACTCCTGACCACTGTCAGGAGTTTGAGGCTCTCCTCCACCCGCAGGCTTCTGTCTGCGCCTCATCCCTGGTGTCTAGTGGGAGAGCTCTGCTTTCCTACTAGGCTACCTTCTGCCTCTCTCCTCCTTTTCTCCTCCTTTCTCTATTTGCTCTCTGCTCTGCTTCTCTTCTGTCCCTTTGTGCTCTTTCTGCTTCCCTACTCTCTTCCTTGTTTTTCTCTCACTCCGCTCTCTCTCTCTCACTTTTGCTCTCCCCCCTCTCTCTCTCTCCCTCCCCTGCTGCTGCTGCCCCTGCGGCCCACCCCCTTTTTGCGGCCCACCCCCTTTTTAGTGCCGTTTTTCACCCCCTCCCTCCTCCAAGCTGTTCTTTTCTCCCCCCACCTCCCTACTTAATGGCACCCGCTGGCGCGCCAAAGGCAGGCCCGCCTGCGCCCGTCCGCTCCTGGAGGGCTCCCAGGAATAGAACCTCTGGCTAACGCCATGCACGTCTTCACTACGTTGCTGCCACCCTTCGCCCCCTCAGCACCGGCTGCTCTCTAGCCTGCCTTCAAGCCTCCCCGCAGACCACCCGCAGACCCTTCTCCTGCCGGCACCTTCACCAGCCTCCACGCCAATGACCCACCCACCAAGGCATGACGCAACCATCTCAGATGTATTCCCCTCAACACACGCTCTGTCCACAAGCACGCAGTAGAGCTATGAAATCTACTCTACTCAGCCTCCCCAGACGTCGCCTTCCTGACCAAGACCTGGATGAACCCCTCCTCCGCGCCTGACATCGCTATAGCCATCCCGGACAGCTACAAGATCACCCACAGGGACCGCTCCAACAAACTAAGAGGAGACATCGCCATCGTCCACAAGAACACCCTCAGGATCACGACCAGCACCGAAGACACTCTCAGCATCGCCGAGCACCTGCACTTCCAGATCCATACTGACCCAAACACCACCCTCCGAGGGACCCTCATCTACATGCCCCGCCTTCCCCCGACAGCAGTTCAGCCACTCCATCACCAACGTCACAGCATGCACGCTCTCACATCCACTGACTACATACTCCTCGGGGACTTAAACTTCCACCTCAAGAACACTAACGACAACAACACCACCACCCTGCTCAACAACCTCTCCTACCTCGGCCTCAAACAGCTCGTCACGTCACCGACCAACTCCACAGGACACACTCTCGGCCCTATTTTCTCCACCAGCAATCACGTCTCCTTCAGCCACACCACCGAACTCCACTGGACAGACTACAGCTGCATCCACTTCTCCTTCAAGAAACCCACAACACACCCCCACCCACAACAGATCCCCCACCGCAGTTGGAACAAGGTCAATGAAGACCAACTTATAGTGACCCTCTCCCACCCATCGACACTGATGCAGCTTCCCGCAACTTCAGGCAATGGGTCGACACCTGTGCCAATACTCTCGCCCCAATCAAGAATCCCTCCAACAGACGCACCGACAGAAAGGCCTTCTGGTTTACTGCTGACCTCCACGAATCTAAGCAAACCTGTTGAAGCCTTGAAAGAATGTGGCACCAAGATCAGACTCTGTACAACCACACAGTCTTCAAAAGCACCATCCGTAGACACCACCAACTCATCTAAGCCGCCAAGAGAACCGCCTTCAAAGACCGAATCAACAACAACGCACACAGCCACAAGGAGCTCTTCAATGTCTTGAAGGAACTCTCCAACCCCAGCTCCAACGCCATCTCGCCATCCCAAGACCTCTGCGACTCCCTAGCCTACTTCCACTGCAAGATTGCAGACATCCACGACAGCTTCAGCACCTATATCCCCCCAGCAACTGCCATCGCCACAGATTCACCTCCGAACAACCTCCTGCTCCTCCGGACCCCTGTCAATGAAAACAACACCATAGAAATCATGAACACCATCTACTTCGGCTCGCCATCTGACCCCTGCCCTCACCACATCCTCAACAAAGCAAGCTCCGTCACTGCACCTCAACTACGGAAGATCATCAACAGCTCCTTCGAGTCCGCCACCTTCACAGAGAGCTGGAAACACGCCGAGATCAACGCCCACCTCAAAAAACCCAAGGCGGACCCAAAGAACCTCAAGGACTTTGTGCCTATCTTCCTGCTCCCCTTCCCGGCAAAAGTCATAGAGAAGGCTGTCAGCAGACAACTAACTTGCTTACTCGAGAAGAACTGCACCCTGGACCCTTCCCAATCCGGATTCCACAGCAACCACAATACCGAAACCACCCTCATCGCCGCCACCGACGACATCAGAACAATACTGGACAACAGCGAAACCACAGCCCTCATCCTCCTGGACATCTCAGCTGCGTTCAACACCGTCTGCCACCACACCCTATGCTCATGCCTCAGCAATGCAGGAATCCGTGACAGAGCCCTGGACTGGGTCACCTCCTATCTCACCGGCAGAACCCAGAGAGTCTGCCTCCCCCCATTCCACTCGGAGGCCACCGGAATCATCTGCGGTGTACCCCAGGGTTCGTCCCTCAGTCTGACCCTTTTCAATGTCTACATGGCCCTGCTCGCTAACATCGCCCGATCCCACAACCTCAACATCATCTCATACGCCGACGACACCCAGCTGATCCTCTCCCTCACCAAGGACTCCATCAAGATATACCTCCACGAAGGAATGAAGGCCATCGCCGAATGGATGAAGATCAGCTGCCACAAACTCAATTCCAACAAGACGAAAGTCCTCATCTTCGGCTCCAACCCCTCCACATAGGATGACTCCTGGTGGCCTGACACTCTCTGAGCCACTCCAACTCCCACCAACCATGCACGCGACCTAGGATTCATCTTGGACTCCTCATTATCCATGACCCAGCAAGTCAATGCCATCTCCTCCTCCTGCTTCAACACCCTCCGCATGTTCTGAAAGATCTACAAATGGATACCCACCGAAAGCAGAAGAACAGTCACCCAAGCCCTGGTAAGCAGCAAACTGGAGTACGGCAATGCCCTCTATGCAGCAACCACAGCCAAACTCCAGAAGAGGCTGCAACGCATCCTGAATGCCTCCACACACCTCATCCTGGACATCCCCCGCCACTGCCACATCACAGACCACCTGAAAAACCTGCACTGGCTCCCAGCCTACAAGAGAATCACCTTCACATTCCTCACCCACTCTCACAAAGCACTGCATAACACCGGACCAGAATACCTCAACAGACAGCTCTCCTTCTACATCCAGACCTGGTATCTCAGCTCTGCCTACCTCGCCCTCGTAACCATCCCACGTGTCCACAGAACTACAACCGGCTGTAGATCATTCTCAAGACCTGACTGTTTGAGCAGTAGCAGGACCTCCCCCCTTTTCCACCCCTCTCCCCCCTCAGCACCTTGAGACCTTCACGGGTGAGTAGTGCGCTTTACAAATTCCTGATTGATTGATTGACTTGCAATGTCAAAAGTGTTGTTGTCAATGCTATAATTTTAGATGGCATTACTGATGTATTAGGAAAGGATATAAGCAGTACATGGAGAAGGTGCAAGTTGTAGTTAATGTATAGTAGCTATCGAGTGGCTACGGACCCTCAAAATGGTTAGATTGGTGTAGAAATAGTGAATGTCATCCCTTTAGTGTCCAATACCTTCACCGAATATGGTTATATTGAAGTGGAACAGTAAATGTCACCCATTTAGTGTCCAATGCCTTCCCCAAATTGGTTTAGATTGGAGTAGGAATAGTGGTAATATGGTTAAATTGGACTGGGGATAGTACATGTCACCCTTTTAGTGTCCAACACCTTCTCCACATTGGGTTAGAATGGAATGGGAATAGTAAATGTCACCTCTTTAATGTCCAGTGCCTTCCCCAAATTTGTTTAGCTTGGAGTGGAAATAGTAAATATCACACCTTTAATGTCCAACACCTTTCCTCGATATGGCTAAGTTGGAGTGGGAATAGTAATTGTCACCCCTTTAGTGTCTAACACCTTCCCCCAATATGGTTAAATTGGAGTGAAAATAGTACATGCCACTCTTTTAATGTCCAACACTTTCTCCAAATTGTGTTAGATTTGAGTGGGAATAGTAAATGTTACCCCTTTAGCACCCAAAGCCTTCCCCAAATTGGTGTAGATTTGAGTGGGAATAATAAATGTCACCCCTTTAGTATCCAACATCTTCCCCCAATATGGTTACATTGGAGTGGGAAGAGTGAATGTCAACCTTTTAGTGTCCAACACCTTCCCCAATGGGTTATATTGGAATGGAAATAGTAAATATCAGCCCTTTAGTGTCCAACACATTCCCCAAAATAAATTAGGTTGGAGTGGTACTAATTAATATAATCCCTTTAGTGTCCAACACTGTCCTCAAATTGGTTTAGATTACAGTATATTTCATCTCTTCATTCTTCAAATGTTTTTTTACATTTTCTAACATATATTTCAACTTAAAAATGAACATTTAAATATAGTTAAGTAAATAGAACATTTTTAATGTTTTTATTATTAAATAAAACATTTAAACTATATTTAAATACTATTGTATGTTGCACTTGTTTTCCCTTGTTTAACACTTTTTTAACATTTCTTAAATTAGATTGTTTTATATACATATTTTCAACATTATTTTAGCATACGTTTTCAGTATACATTAAATAACTGTTATATTTTCTACTATTATTCAAGTTATAGTTTACACATTTTAAATATTTTATATTTATAACATGTTTTACATGTTTAATATTTTTTTACATTTTTTTCATACATTATTCAATATTTTTATATTATTTGATATGGAGTTTCATTTAGCTGCCATGTTTTTTACGCTACCTTTGTTTTGTAATCTATTTGTGTTATTTTTATTCTAATTTCCCTGTACCAAGTCGCGATAAGGTGCTGCTGTTCATCGGAACAGGCAAGTTCTTTTTTAAGGTTTTTTATAAAGAGTTTTTGGTGGGGGGATTAGAACAGAGGTCTAGAATTTAGTTACAGCACTTTTCACAGATTATTTTTGTATGCTTAGATGTTTTAATTGTGTTTTCAGGGTTTTTTACACTGTTTTAGTAGTGTATCATTATGTTAAGTTGTGTTATGTTACTTTTGATGATTTCCTGCGAGGTATATGTATTTTTGGGAATATTTATGTCTGTAGCATGTGTTTTCTTATTCACTTAACAGGTTTTTTCTACGAACATGTCCTGTTGGCACTGGGAGTTTCTGGGTTTTTTTCCCAAGGAAATCAATTTTGGTTTATAATAAACCAATCCTTTTTACTTTCAGGTTTTTGGGGTTTCTCTTTTTTTCAACGCTTTTTCAGGTTTTGTATGGTTCTTAGCTACTGTAGATTGTTTTGAGGGACACTATTGGATTAATTTTATTTTTGTATTTTTTTCAGCTTTTTGGACAATATTTTTACCGTTTTTGATTGATTACTATTTGTGACTGTGGATACAGAGGAAGATCTGCAGCTACACAACAGTAAGTCTGATTTATTTAGTTTCATTTGGATGAGAAATATAATGTTTTCTTGTTTTAGTAAATATTATGTGATTGCTATTTGGAATTGTGCGGTTTACTTGTAATTATTTTATGGGATGGATTGAATTTGATTTTTATTTTTTTAGTGGGTGATGGTTACACCTTTTTGTTTAAATCATTTTCTATACCTTTTTATTATCAGTCTTCATTAAAAATTGAATTTTATTTAATTTGTAGACAGATGTAATCAAATATTATATTTATTATTTACAAAAAAATGATTTGGCATGTTGGTTTAGATTTTGTGATAGTTATTTGGGAGTCTTGTAAGTTACTATTTATTTTATAATATGCTTTTGGCTATTATTTTCAGGCAATCTACTCCTTTGTTATTTATGAAGATTTTAACTTTACATTGTAGCATGTCATACATTTTTTGGGTTTGTTTTATAAGTTTAGGGACAATTTGTCATTCATGTGCCATTCATAGTTGTTGGTAGCTTTGCTCTTCTATAAATGTATAGAATGTACGGTGTGTTCTGCGTAGTATTGATTGGAAGTGATTGTGCCATTTTTGCACTGCATTGTTTGCTTTCTGTGCCAAGGTGTTGTCATAGATATCCCACCATGTTATTTGGAATTTTGGGTTGGCATCTGTGTACGGAGTAATACCATCTGCCAACCCAAGGGTCTTCTAAATAATCCATTAGTGTCTTAGTTTATCTTCATTTTGTTGGTAGAAAGAGTTTTCTATTAGTAAATCATAGTAGTTACCTACCTCTGTGAAAGGTAAAATCCTATTGCTATCATTTTTTATTTCAAAGACATATTAGCTGTTTGTAGAATATCCTACGCTTAGTGCAGATTGTTTGAGGTGACTGGCTGTGTGGGGGTACATTTTTAAAATGGATTCACTCATGGCTTTTTTGAAGTCTTTAACTATTTTTGGGGAATAGTGGTTACTTCTTTTACATTTAATGTGGTTTAAAAGTTCATAGTAAGTGTTGTTTTGTTTATTTGGTAGTAGGGTATATATATGTGAGAAATTGGGTTTCTGGTTGGCAGAGGTATGCACCCAGTCCAGGCAGGAACCACAATCCTAGTCATGGTAAGTCAGATACTTACCCTAAATTAACCTGTGATTACCCTCTGGTAGCTTGGCACAGAGCAGTCAGGCTTAACTTAAGAGGCAATGTGTATAGTATGTGTCCAAAACTTAAAACAATAAAACAGTGAAAACACCACAGAAAAAAGACACAACACCTGGTTCGAACTATAGAGCTTATTTTAATGAGCAAAACAAGACCAAAATGACAAACATGCAATAAGTAGAAGTCGAGATATGAATTGTGAAAGAATAAACTAAAATGTAGTGCTTAAAAGCATAAAGCACGTACCAGAAATATCTGGTCGTGCTACAGTGGGTTGAAGGCAAAAGTTCAGGCCGACCATGATGGAGCATGGGTCAGATACAGTCCCAGATATGTCCGGTTGACGTTTTACCTTGTCTAGAATTGGGGCAAGAATGAGTTTGGGGGGATAAGTTCGCCAGGAGCAAGAAGAGCATCACTGGTGGTGCTCTGGAGGTGCAAGGAGTTGGCCGGGTGTTGCAGACTGGCAGGCTGGAGCCTTGCAGTCATGAGCAGTGATACTTGCAGTGCAAAGAGACAAACGTATGGCGGCTGACACTGATTCTTCAGGCGAGTGGCATGATTCCACTGTGAGCAGGCCCATTTCCTATTGCAAAGAGTCCAAAAGCTTGATGTCAGGAGCCAAGAAACCACTTCCAAGGGCCCAGGACTGGAGAGGTGCCTCTTGGGGGTCAGAAGCTGGTTGAAGATGGGTCCAAGAGCTATAGCAGGTGAGTTGGAAGTTGTTTGTATCCCTGAGGCTTCAGAAGACAGGAGGCAAGCCAGCAAGCCCCTGGAATCATTTTGGTTCTGGGATGTAGCGATGCGGGTCAGTTCTTCTCACTCCCAGGCAAAAGAGCAACAAGCAGCAGATCAGCTCAGCAAAGCAGGAGTCCAGCAGAGTAGACCTCATCAGAGTGATAAACCTTGTAGCAGCCCAGCAGTGCTTCTTCCCAGGAGATTATCCACAGGTCTAGAAGTGTACTGAGTTGGTTGTGTCAGGGGTCCAGCACTTATACCCAGTTGTGCTCTGACGTGGGGTAGACTTCAGGGAACGGTATTTGAAGTACACAGAGGTCCACCCTTCCTGCCCTGGCTCCATACTCATTGCAGCCCTTTGTGTGTTGCAGGACACTACCCATTCAGGTGTAAGTGTCAGCCTCTTCCTCCCAACCTGCCAAGGATGGCCCATCAGGCTGTGGATGGCCCATTAGTCACACCTATGCTCCCTTTGCATGTGGTTGTCTAGAGGGAATGCACAATCCCAGCTGTCACTCCACCCCAGATGCCCCAGATGTATACTGGAGACTGTCAGCAGGCACCAAATAGCTAAAGTAAGAAAATGCCATCTTTCTATAGGTGGTATTTTCTGAATTACAATTTAAAACTTGACTTCACCATAAGTTGTGATTTTAAATTGTGACTCTAGAGATGCCAAACTTGGAGGTCCCATCACTTCCCAATTGGAATTTACACATACAAATTTAATAAAGTATTCCCAGTGTTTTCCTATGGGAAAAATAGGTCTTGCAGTAGTGAAAATAATTAATTTAAGAGTTTTCACAACCAGCACATGTATGTCCTACTTTTTAAATACACTGCACCCCGCCCATGGGCTAACAAGGGCCTACCTTAAGGGTGACATGTGTATTAAAAAGGAAGGTTTAGGCCTGGCAAAAGGTTTAACTTTTCAGGTCCACATGGCAGGTTAAAACTGCACACACAGACTCTGCAGTGGCAGGCCTGAGACATGGTTAAAGGGCTACTTAAGAGGGTGGCACAGTCAGTGCTACAGGCCTATTAGTAGCAGTTAACTTACAGGCCCTGGACACATGTAGTGCACTTTGGTAGGGACTTATAAGTAAATTAAATATGACAAATGAGTATGAGCCAATGTTACCATGTTCAGAGAGAGCACATGCACTTTAGCACTGGTTAGCAGTGGTAACGTGTGCAGAGTCCTAACACAAGCAAAATTGAGGTCAGAAAAATGGAGGAGGAAAGCAAAAAGTTGGGGGAAGACCACCCCGAGGCTGACAGCTCTAACATGTTCTACCCCCAGCTAAAAGTGGCAAGAACTACCCAACACCTTGGAGTTCTATTAATTAAGGCAGTAGAATCTGGATAGACAATCAGCATTGATGTGGTCTGTCCCAGGACTGTGTTCCACTGAAAAGTAAATTCTCTATAGGGAGATGGACCCCCCTCAACAGTTTGGGATTCTCACCCCTCATTGGCATATGCCATCTGAGGGGTCTGTGGTGTGACTGAACCTGGAAGTGAGGTATGGTCTCAGCTTCTTCAGTGCCCAAGCCACAGCATGGGCCTGTCTATCAATCGCACTCTACTAAAACTGCCCCCATGCCATGCTCTGAAGTATCTGTTTGCACTATGAAGTCTTTGGAGAAGTCAGGAGCCTTGAGTATGGCTGCTGTACACTTGGCATCCTTGAGGGTATAAAAGGCTTTCTGGCAGGCTGTTGTCCAGCTCACCTGTCTGGGCTGCTTCTTCGAAGTCAGCTCTATCAAGGGGGAAACAATGGTGCCATAGCCCTTTACAAACCTCCTATAGTATCCTGGGAAGGCCATCACTTCTGTCCGCATTTTGGGGGGTTGCCAAGCCAGGATAGTCTCAATCTTGGCCTGGAGGGGCTGCACCTGGCCCCCACCCACCATGTGGCCCAGGTAAACCACGGAACCCTGCCCTATTTGGCAATTATTGGTCTTGATAGTCAGGCCCGCCTGCTAGAGGGTCTGAAGCACTTTCTGGAGATGGCAAAGGTATTCTTTCGAGCTAGAACTGTAGACAGGTATGTCATCCAGGGAGGTGGCACAGAATGCCTCCTTCCCAGCCAGGACCCTGTTGACCAACCTCTGAAAAGTGGCAGGGGCATTCTTCAAACCAAAGGGCATCACCCAGAACTCGAAGTGTTCCTCTGGGGTTGAGAATGCAGACCTATTGTGTGCCCCCTCAGTCAGAACAATCTGCCAATACACTTACATGATGTCAAAGGTACTCAGAAACTTGGCAGTGCCCAGCCTGTCAATGAGCATATCATCTAAGGGGATGGGGTGTGCGTCACTGTTTGTGATGGAATTGAGACCCCAGTAGTCCATGCAGAACCTAAGTACTGGGGTGGCACACTGTGGGGCAGCCTTGGGTACCAATACCAGTACCAGGGACTGTTAGGGGGCTCAATCATCCCTAACACCAGCATCTTGGAGACTTCCTCCTTGATACTGGCCCTCGCCTTGTCAGGCAACCTGCACATTTCTTTTTTCACAAGTGGCCATTCTCCAGTATTGATGTCATGGACACACAGGTGTGTGAGTCCAGAGATGAAGGAGAACAGAGATGCAAAATACTCCAGTAGCTGGTGACAGTCACTCCGCTGCTCTGGGGCCTCCGTAGGGGAAAGGTTGACACACTCTACTGACCTATCATGTTCCTGGGCTGACAGGAGGTCAGGGAGAGGCTCGCTCTCTTCTTTGACTACCTCATCTATTAACAGGAACATGCTCAGTTTGGATCTCTGAAAGTGTGGTTTGAGGCAGTTAACATAGAGCACTCTTCAGGAATTCTAGGGGTTTTGAGATCCTTCATGTAAGTGGACTCCCTCTTCTGCTCCTTCACCTCATATGGGTCTGACCAGTGATTCTGGACACAAGCTCCATGACCCACACCTTCTGGGCAGGTTGAAACTCCGCCAGAGTGGCCTTCTGGTCACTCCAGGGCTTCATAACTTCCTAAGTAACCTCAAGATTACTTTTAGCATTTTTCCAGAAGGGGTGCATCTGGTTTCGAAGGGCCATCATGTAGTTGACTACATCCTGAGGTGACTTTGTGGTAGCTTTCTCCCACCCCTCTTTTAAAAGTCTAATAGGTACCCTCACAGGGTGACCACAGGGGGGTTCAGAGGGGCTAAACCCTACTCCTTTCTGTAGCACCTACCTGCAGGGAAAAATAAGGCATGGCAGGAGGGCGGCCCACTTATGTCTCATGGGTTTAGGTAGGCCCATTATCATACCCATCAAGGTCTTGTTGAATCTCTCCACAAGACCTCTATATGGGGTGATAGGGTGTGGAAAGCTTATGTTACCCCCAAACTCATCCCACTTGGTCTTCCTGTATGCTGATATGAAGTTAGTGCCTCTTTGAGGAAAAGCACATGGTTAAAAATCCCCCATCAGTGCCCTGGCCACCACAGGTGAAGTCACCGACCTCAGAGGGATGCCCTCTGGGTAGCAAGTGGCGTAGTTCACCAAGCAGGACAAACCTGTTGCCTAGCGCTGTCTTGGGGTCCAAGGGTCAAATGATGTTGACACCTAACCTCTCAAAAGGAGAGCCAACAACAGATGAGGGGGTAAGGGAAGCCTTGATCTTTCCCCATGACTTACCAATGGCCTGGCAGGTGAGACAGGACCTACAGAATGCATCTGAGGCTGTCTTTATCTGGGGCCATTAAGTGGGCAACAAGCCTTACAAAGATCATGTCTTGCACCTAATAGCCTGCCAGGAGACTATTGGGAGCCAAAGTGAGTAGGAAGGCCCTGTAACACTGGGAGACCACCAGCACACGGACTGCCCCAGAGCCAGGTACCTTAGCCTCGCTATATAGGAGGTCATTCTTCATATCAATCAGGTGATCTCTAGAGGTGTCACCTGCTGCCTGGGCCTCAGCTTGCCACCTCAAGCCCTCTAGATTGGGGCACTCATTCTGAACCTTCCACAAATCTTTCCTGATGGGCCACCCTCTACTTGCCAACCAGCAAGCTCAGGCAGGTCACTTAGGGCAAGAATATCCTACCAGGTGGGCTTGGGGGCATCATCCTTAGGTGCCTGTCAACCTCGACTCCAGGGGCTGGTGTCCCATGCCCCTTGTCCCTCTCCTTCTTGGTAGCTGTCGGAGCCATTGTTCCAGGTTCTAGACACCCTTGACTCCCAGCATAGGCAGCCATGGACCATGTGGTCATACAGACCCATTCAGGCAATCTCAACATCTCCAAGCATGACCTGAGCTCTCCCCCCTCTAGAGAGTGTGCTGTAGGTCATTGCTCAATAGACAATCTACAGGCATGGGAGGGCTCACAGCTACTTTTAGAGAACCTGTGACGCCCCCAACACTCAAAAGGAACCAGAGCCACCGGTTGATGGCTCTCACAATTGTCAGCGACTATGACTTGGTGGAATGTGTTAGGAAGTACCTGCTCTGAAAACATCAGCTGACATTTCACAGTAGTTATGCTGGCTTCTGTGTCTCTCAGAGCCTCCACCCATTGTTCACTGATGGTGACCCACTGCCTGTGCTTAGAAGGATTGGCATGCATATGGGCTTTTGTCACCATTTCCTTATCCCCCAGGAAAAACTAGGGTTACCTCCGTCTGCTCCCCAAAGCTAACTGGGCCTACCTCCTCTACGAGTGCTGCAGTTGCCAACTGAGGTGTCTGCCCACCAGTAGAGGGCTGTTTCTTCTTGGGACATTTGGAGTTGCCTTTTACATTTTTCTCCCCCTGCCTTTCTTCTTGTTGGAACCTTGGCCAGCTTTGTGGGAGATCCCTCGGATTCTTTTTTGGACACTTCAGTGGTAGCTTGGTATAACTAGGGTCTGGCACAACTCTCCAAAACAGACAATGAGCATGTGCTTTCTCATGATTAGATCGGACAGCCCAACATAATCATTAACTTTGCTGGCCCACACCCAACCATTCAGTGCATTGCTGGAGTAATCCACAAAATCTACCAAGGATTGGTTGGGGAGTGGATGTCTGGCCTTACATTTCAGGGGTCTGCTCAAAGTTAGAAACCCAGATGGCTTTCAGGGGAGTGTACCTGGTTTGGCCCCCAACCTCTATAGTAAGAAGTATGTCCTACCCCATAGTAGGCATTTGCGTCCCCAAACCACCCCAATACTCTTCTAGGATCTTATAAACCCTCAGGCTATGTCACAGGAAGAAAATCATTTGCCAATATTGTCTTCCACCACATAATTGAGTATTAGATCCTTGAGAATGCAAACTCTTTTGTCTACCTCAGGCACTATGGCTACACTGCTACCATCACTGCTGGAATCTGCCTGCCTGGTTTTGAAGTCCAGCTCTGTTAGACTCAGTTCATGAGGCAAGATTTTCTTTTCCACCAAGACTCTTTCTGCCTTTTTCTCCTCCTTAATTTGGCCATTTGTAGCTTGAATTCCCTCTCCTCCCTCCTCTCTACCAGTTCCTCTGGGGACCGGCTGTGGGAATAGACACTGCTCCCTGCCCTAGCAGGAAGCTCCAATTTAAGTGTTACATCCACCTCTTCCACTGCAGGTGGTCCCTCAGAAGGGTCCTCTTCTTGCCCCTCCATCTCCTCATCCTCTCCTGTGGCATCATCCATTCTAAAGTAGGCTTCTGCCCAGGCCCTCAGCACCTTTTGCAATTCCACCTTCCTAGTGGTGCTTTTGGCAGGAAGTTCAAACTCTTTGCAGAAATCCCTGAGCTGGGCCACAGTGTTGACCTATCTTGGCCAGCTCAAATTCCATTCTTGCAGGTGTAGTTTCAGCCATAACGGTCAGAGACTTAATTTGGAAAATTAAAAGGCTAATAAAGGAAAACTGATTCAAATTGGTCTTAGATTATTTATGTGGGGTGTTAGGGGGTGGGGTAGTAGTGTGACACAGAATTACTGCAAGGCACTGAACAAACACAAGTCCAGTCCCCACAGCTGAACACCAGTATGAGAAATTAGGTTGTTGTTTGACTGGGTTGTGAGCCCTGATCAAGCAGCAACCAAAATACTTGTCAGGATGACACACAAGCAAACCCCAAATGAACCTTTGCTCAACCACTTGGTAGCTTGGCACAGAGAAGTCAGGCTTAACTTAGAGGTAATGTGTAAAGTATTTGTGCAACACTTCAACCAGTAACACAGTGAAAACACACCACAAAAGGAGCCCACAAAAAAGACAGAAGAAAATAGTAGATTTTAACAAATAGAACAAGACCATAACAACAAAAATCTAAAACATATTAGAGAATACCACCCTAACAAGATCAATATAAAGTTTAATGGGATACAAAGGATGGAGAATTACCCCAGAGTAGGGGATATAGAGCTAAGGCTCCGTCAGAGGAGGTGAAATGGTTCAGCAGATTGAGAACTTTGGAGAAGGGGCTCAACATAGAGAATTCATTTCACTGTTTCCTGTGATGTCCTCTAGAGAATGAATGCTTTAAGATGTGGTATGGTTTGTGTACCAGCTGTTGTTTGATTAAATGTAGGATAGAAAAATGTGGAGGGTTTTGATTGGAAGAATGGCACGTTAAAATTGGTTACACATCTGACCAAAGAGAGTAGTTTGAATATGTACTAGGTAGTGAGCAAGGTAGAGTCTACACACAATGAATTGGTGGTTAAATATAAAACGTGTAGGAGTTATGATAGGAATGGTTCACAGACTTGTTTTGTGGGCTAGTGTGCTGGAGTGGAATGATTGGTATGGATGTGTCCAAGAAGTATTGACGTGAGAATTGGGTTTATGAGTGTCGGACTGTACAGCAATGTTATTATGGAGCTGAGCTGTATACAGTACATTGACCAAGGGGGACAGTGTTGACTGTAAACAGTGGATTGGTGTGTGAATATAGTATCCACAAACATAGGAGAGTTATGTTAGGAGCAGTGAACTGGCTTGATCGGTGGACATGTGTATTGGAGTGACTGGATTGGATATATGCTTGACCAATGAGTGCCGATGTGAGCACTGGGTTTTTGTGTGGTGGGGGATACAGTGACGCTCTGATGGAGCTGAGCTGGATCTTGCACACAGTAGACCAGCATGTGAATATATTTTTGGTTGTCTTTATTAGGCCACAAAATCATTCACACACTGGGCCAGTGTGTGTTTATATTATTCATCCCCACACAAATGCTATGATTTGGTAGGGGAAGGACTTGATTGGTGGGTCTGCGTGTAAGACAGGTTTGATTGGTTACTTGGTTGACCAAGGAGTGACTGTGTGAGCACTGAGTCTTTGATGCAGTTAGGTTATGAAGATTCAGTACTGACACATGGCATTAGCCGAGTTACTAAATGCTATGATAATGGTAGAGATTTGATTGGTGGATCTGCATGTAGAAGTGGTTTGATTGGGTGTTTGGATGATCAATGAGTTTTTGATATGGCAAGGCCATGATGAAGCTGAATTGACACTGAGCATTAGATTTGGAACAGACCAGTGGGGGAAGAAGGTTGGAGATAAATGAATCAGCGGTTCAGCCATAGCCGAGCTGAGCAGTAAGTTTACTTGGGAGGTTGGAAATAATTGGATGAAGTCATATATGGACGGATGTAGGTGGCTGCTCATTATAACCACTAATGGAGTGTGTTAGTTGTGGAGAATAATGAGAACTGGGAATAGTGTGGTGTGTGGTGATAGGTGGGCGACCAGTTGAGGGGAGGCTAGCAAAAATGGTAAGTTAGGTAACTTTAACTTTTAGCGACTAGTGGAATTTAAATTCCTGCTTGTGTGATTGGAATTTGTTTGGTATGAATTATAATAAGGGTACTGATCAAGGTGTTTTATTCTGGCTATGTAGAAAGGAGGTTACGCTTGAGGGTGGTGAGGAGTGTGGAGGGCTCATTGTATAGGAACACTCTGTGGTGTGTTTTCTTGGATGTGTTTTCTTGGATGTTGAGGTTTGTAGTGGTATATGTGGTACAGAGACATGACTGGTGGTTAATGAGTAAATAAAGAAATGAAGCAATAGGTTTTACAAGTGGGATGGTGGAATGGTTTGGAGTGTATATAATGTGGGAGTATAGTAAGTATGATGATAAGTGAAATACATGAGATTTTCTACAGTTGGTAATTTAAGTTAGACTTGGATAAATGAGGATTCTGACCATGGGAATGGTGCAAATCATGCATTCTCTCCTCCTCCTTCTAGGATGGCTTATTGGCAGTCATTGACTGCATGCTGGTGGTGACAGCTTCCTTCATATTTGCATAGAAGGTAGTTTATGAGGAATAACAGAATTAGCAATGTATTGTTCTCCCTTGTAAGTATTGTTTACTTATGTGATTCTAGTTGGCATATATTACAGTGGACATTGTTAGAGTATCATTATAGGCAACACTGAATGATCTATCATGAAATTATGTATTGATGTGTTTGGGATATAATATGGTAGCTGAGAGATTTGGGATTTTTTAACAATGTGATAATACAAATAGGATTCAGTATGTTAATACTGCATTTGTTGTGGATTTTGAAGTCAATATGGTTTCTAAGTCTTTGTCCTAAAAGAAAGTGTGAGGTGGGTTGGGTAGACATGAAAATTGAACTTGGTTTTTATGCATGTTTATGTGTCTATAAAGTTAGCTTTGTATATATTTGTTTTGCAGCCCTGATGCAGTACTTTTGGAGGTCCGAAAGACACTATCTGGGCTGTTTTTTTGTAATGAAGACTAAAAGTGTTTTGAAGACGCTACCTTATGACTCCCATGTATCTCTGGGCCAAATGAAGAGCATGCCATCTTGATGAACTGAATGATGTCCTAGCTTATGGTTACATAGTTGAATTACCTGGGTACACCATTGTGATTTCTAAGTGCTCCCTTCTCTGTTCAGATTGTTTAGGTGACCAGAGATATATATTTTTTTAATTTTCAAGTATATATAGCACCAAGAAGCAAGTAGCACTATTGGGGGTATCAAGCCGCACCTGACAGTGGCAAAGTCACAAGTTCAGGTCGACCATGATGGAGCAGAGGTGGCTACAGGGACCCCCTTAGGCCAGCTGAACAAAATATCCTAAATCCTGGTTGCAGAGCATTGTGTGGATCCGCTTAAAAGATGCATCGTGCAGTTAAAGTGACGGGTCGGTTCTGAGGTGCAGTGAGGCTGTGATGTGAGGTCCTGTTGGGTCGATGTTGAGCTTCCCGTTGATGGGCTTGCGATATGGAGGCCAGTGTCAGGGATACAGTGCACAGTCAAAGCTATGCGTTGATTCTGGCGAGCAGTGAAACTGCGATGTGGATGTTAAACGTCACCATTAAGGCTGCGGTCATCGAGAGATGCGATGATCTGCTCCAGGGAAGCGTTGCACAGCAGCAGTTCTGAAGGCGATGGATCAGACCCAAGATGCAGGGTTACAGCTGCATTGGGAGTCTTTTGGAACAGGTTCAATCCACACAGCAGCGGTGATGCATTGGTTCTGCTCAGGGATACAACACTCAGCTGAGGAGATGTGTTGGTTCGGCTTGGGGATGCATTGCTCAGCAGAGGAGATGCATCAGTTCCGCTGGCAAGCACCTTAGGCCCACTTCCAAGGGTCCAGGACTGGGGTGGCACCACTTGGCAGGGTAAACTCAGAGATGACAGAGTCCAGGCACAGAAGCAGAGTGGTTGGAAGTTTGTTATGTCCTTGGGACTTCAGATCAGGAAGCCAGCCCAGAAGCAGTGCAGTTCGGCAGAGTGGCAGGCCTTCAGCAGCAAGCAGTCTTTCTTCCTGGCAGAGTAGCCACAAGTCCAGACATGTACTGAAGAGGTGGTGTCTGAGGCCCGGGTCTTATACCCAGTTGTACCTTAGAAGTGGGGGAGACTTCAAAGACATGCCTTTGAAGTGCATAGATGTCCTGACCTCCCTGCCCTGGCTCCAGACTAGCTACAGGGGGTATGTAGTCTTGTCTGGGAATGGGACACTTCATCTTAGGTGTAGGTGAGGCTGAGTCCAGCTACTCCCTCCCATCCTGCCCAGGATGGCCCATCTAGCCTCACCTACGTTCACATTGTGCATGCAGGTTTAGGGGCAATGCACAAAGCCCAACTGCCAGATACAACCAGTCATGTGACCAGAGACAGGCTGCAGGCACCAAAGGGCTAAGGCAAGAAAATGCCTACTTTCTAAAAGTGGCATTGTCAGAATTGCAATTTAAATTCCAACTTCACCAATAGTTAGGATTTTAAATTGTGATTACAGAGACACCAAACTTGAAGGAATTATCTGTTCCCATTTGGAATCTACGCTTATAACATTTCATAAGGCAACTCCAAAGTTATCCTATGGGAGAGATAGGCTTTACAGTAGTGGAAAAACTCATTTAATAGTCTGTCAAAACCATGACATGAAAAACTTAAAAGTGTATGTCCTACTTTATAAATGCATTGTACCTTGTCCTCTGGGCTGTCCACGGCCTACCCTGGGAGTGATATATGTATCAAAAAGCAAGGTTTGGTCCTGGCAAAAGGGTTCTTTTTCTAGGTCAAAATAACCACTTAAAACTGCTCACACAAGCTCTGCAATGGCAGGCCTGGGACATGTTTAAAGGGCTACCTAAGTGGGTGGCACAACCAGTGCTGCAGGGCTACTAGTAGCATTTAATTTACAGGCCATACACTCTTAAACCATCTGCTTCTGCTGGGTGTGGATATGAACCTGTTATGGGGGAAATCATGCAGCATTGGATTTGGCATTTCTGGATCTGCCTGTTAATCCCTACTTCAGGGGAAATAACCGGGAATCAACAGATTTTAGTGCAGAGTTAAAAGACAAAATCAAAAATCCCTCTCGTCTCGATAACCCACAACTTAAATATGGGGAAGTGCAAATGAGGGCCACAGTACTTTAACTGCAAACAGCACTGTTCAGATACATAGCAGTTACCTCCTTGTGTTTCCAAGCAGTACTGCCAGCACTTCATGCATTAACAGATTTTCTGAGTTAGTATATGTACTGTTGGCACCACGGTTTCAGGAACAACAGACTCATGAATGAGTCTGTGCTCTGCACTGAACTTGACTGTGAGAGAGTCCCGAGAGAGGCGAGTATGGGAGGCCTGGGATCCAGAGATCTACGTTAAGTGAAGAATTTCAGCAACGCTATATATGTATTGGTTTATAATGTTATGCATCCAACCACACATTGATATGATCACACTTTCGACCTGATATTTATAGTTTCTATTAAACAACATATGTTAGCACCGAAGATTCTCTTCTGCAGACCCAACAGGACAAAATCTGTTGGATTTATGCAGGCAGAATTAGCGGTGGGAATGATGTGAAACCAATCTACACCTCTGGAGCAAATCCTGGAAACAAATCTCTTCTGAAGAATGAGGCTGTTTCTAGTTTTATTCTCCATCCTATTTGACATCCTCTTCTACATTTGGGGCAACTTCTGCCACACTATTGCATCTTGAAAGATACTTTGCAGCGGACAATGTGGTCTACTAAATAAGCTGTTGACTTGGGTTCCAATTCCTGCACTTGATCTGGGCAAATGTATTCCTCTGTGCTTCAAATTAGAAATGTGTGTAACGTTAATATATACAAAACTGTACAGTTTCAGTTCTATAATTCCACAAGATACCATATGTCATATGTTTCAAGGCAACTTTCCTTACATTTCAGCCAATACAGGGAAGTGCAATGCAAAACCAAATTTGCTGTGGAGAGTTGTGTGAGATGGAGAGAGCAGGACAGTGCCATATCTTGTAAGATATGGGGCTGCTGCTCTTTTTCCAAACACTAACGTACAATTAATCTGCCTAGCACAAAGCACAGGCCTATGAAACATTGTGTAGTCTATATGAGTGATTTGTCACATAGGTTTTGTACTGGAGGGGTACCAATGGCATAACAAAACATGAGGGTACCCCTGCAATGTGCCTGGAGGGGGGCCCTCTCCCTTCTAGACCCAGCCAGGGGCCTGCCACCCATGCACAGTGTAATGTGCTAAGTGGGGGCCCTGGGGCTCTGCCGCACCGCTGGGGCTGCGGGGTCCTTTGTTATGCAACTAAGAGGTACACTTCCAGTGCAAAATACTGTACTCATATATAGTTTGGAGAGGAAAACATTTTTCTCCTCCTTTGTGCTTGCCTCAAAGAGGTGAGAAGCCCTGCCTACAAATGTTTGTAAATAAGACTTTGCAACAAAAACCATGGATGGTAAAATGGGAACACCCATATACCACCCAATGAGTGAACCCTTGATGCAACGTAACACAAAGTACAGCATAGCCTTATATGTGTTAATGTTAGTTTTCTAGCACAAAAAAGTTTTGCATTTGGAAATGTATTTGTATGTGATGACTTTGTACCGGTTTGCATTCTTTTTTTGTGGCTTTGCACTGGCTAAAATTATTTATAAATCTTCCCCAAATATCGTAGAGGTGAAGGGGAAACATTCCGACTGATATTTTACTACCATACAGAATCTGGATGGACTACAAATATTTCTTTGTCTCAACCATATCTTGCACAAAATTAATGTAAATGTTATATGCACAGGAATTGAAAGATAGGCCTAGAAATAGGAAGCTGGCATCAATTTCTCCATTGAAACTAAAGAAAATATTTGCATGTGGCGTATTACACAATTTGCTGGCTCATGATGAGGTCAACACCTACATTGCCCAATTCTATCTATGGAGCATGCAAAGTGTGTGTCTTGTTCCACACATCTCCAATGAAATTACTTTGTTTTTTTATGTTTAGTGTTGATTTAACTATTTTTCTTACTTACTAGGTCTACCATAATTTTTTGGTGCAAAGTCAGCCAAATTACTGCCGTGTCTTTTACTCCTGCTTCATCAGATTTTGCACTAGTGTCCTCAACTCAAGTTCCTAGTTATTGAACTCAGTGGAGAGATACCATGTCCGAAAAGAGGTATCATGGATTACGAGGTAAAGTCTCACCTGAGTTTGGAGTCCCCTGTAGCAAATGGGTAAACAGAGACCTTTACCAGGGTCAGACTGGCCTATAGGACAATCAGACAGAGTCCGACCGGCTGGTCTGATAGGTCAGTGTGTGGGACAGTATTTTGGAAACTGTGAACCTGTTTATGGTCTGATGGGCTGATTTTTACTGTCAATTATCTCAATATGAAAACAAACTTTGCTATAGTAAGCTCAAATCCATGCAGTCTTCCATAAATACCAGGCAAAACATTTATACAACTTGTTTTAACAAGTTGAAACCTGCCCAAATTTGCAAACATGGGCCACGTTTTTATCTTTCTAATTCACTAATGGGAGGTAATTTTATTTTGGTGCCCGGGCCTATTTTCTAATCCAATCCGACCTTGAACTCTACAACAGTTTCCCCCGATTCCTGTGACTTTAACGCAGATATTTACCACCTTTTCTTCGCAGGTGATAAATATCTGAGCAAGCAAGGGGTGCGGGTCAGGGTGTTGGGAATGTGTCAGGTAAGGTATTTGGGAGTAGGAAGGCCAATGGCAGTTTCTTTTGGTGGGCTGAGGGGTTGCGACCTTCTAATTTCACAGCGTTATGAATGGTAATTGCAAAACACTTTTACTACCAGTATTCCATTATAATAAATTGATACTGTGCAGAGCCGTCTCGCTGAAACAGTCATCAGGAAGCCAGACAGTTTTCCTTAGGCATATGCGCTAGTGTGCATGTGCCTGTTACGTCATGGTATTGGAGAACCTAACTTAGTCTTTGGACTGACATACTATCAGTCCGGGTCTAATACTTTGGGGTCCCCTGGGACCTCCCAGTAATGACGCGATAAAGCATCACATTTTGAAGCAGCCCTGGGCGTGTAGAGTGTCAGCCCTGTACTCCCGGGGCTGCTAGTCAGTTATTTCACAACCCTTCCCTTTCCCAGGTGTCACAAGGTGACGAGTTTAGAAAGGGAGGGGTAACAGCATTTGCCAGAGGCCTTGCAGGCCGTGAGGGACCTTTGATGCCACAGCAGGTCACAAACGGCTTCCTTGTGGAAAATACCAACCAGACAGAGCTGAGGGCATTTCGGGACAAGACTGCACAGTAACTTAATACACTTAGGGCCAGATGTATGAAGAAATGGCTTTGCGAATCGCAAATAGCGATTTTTAAGAAATCGCTATTTCCGAGTCGCAATAGGCCATGTATCATAATTGCGATTCGGAATTAGCGATTTCTTAAAAATCGCTATTTGTGGTTTGCGAGACCCATTTACCGAATCGCAATTTGCATTTTCGCAAATTGCGATTCGGTAATTGAAAATCGCAAATTGCGAGAAATTGCAAGAAGGCACACCTGGAGGAGCCTGATGACATCACAAGCAAGAAGTGAGTGATCCCAGGCAGTTTAAGGTTCCACACCCAAACCAGCACTCAGAGAGAGTCAGCCCAGCCACACTGAGCAAGTCTCTAGAGAAGGCAGCAACACAGTTGAACAACCATGGACACCTCTGCCCAGGGAAAGGAGAAGGGAGAAAGAAAGCGTAAGCTGACATTTAGCGAGCAAGAGCTGGAGGTGCTGACAGAAGAGGTGATCAGGAGCCATGACCGGCTTTTTAGCAAAAGCTCACTCCAGGTGCCTGAGAGTGAGAAAAGGAGACTCTGGGCAGACATCCAAACAAAGATCTGCGCTGCTGGAGTGGCACAGTGCTCTGTAGAAGAAATTAAGAAGAGGTGGTACGACCTGCGGTCCCGTGCCAAGGAGAGGGTGGCAAAACCACTGCAGGAGGCCAGGAGCACAGGAGGCGGCCCACCCACAGAGTCACCCTCCACCCCGATAGAGGACCTAGTGGAGTCCACACACCTCCCTGAAGCAGTCAGTGGGGTCACTGAGATTGACACCTCCGGCACACCAAGTACCAGCAAAGGTAAATGCAATATTGAATTGTAACCCCATATGTGTATGCACAAAAGCCCCTTAGGAATTAGCAAGTAATGTAAAACATTGTGAGAAGTAGTCATTCCACATCTTACAAGCAGCACAACAATGCATTATGGGAGTGGCAGTCCACAACCCAGAGCACATACAATGTAATTAAGTAGAGCGACACCCAGAAGAACACAACACCCACAACACAGTGAAGAGAAGTACCTGTACCTTTATTACCATTGTGTGACGGTAATTGTAACAAACGTAACTGACATGCTGCATATTGTTGTTGCAGGTGGGCCAGGCCCAGCAGCCACAGCATGTGCCAGTATAGGGGAGCCTGACACCCATCCTGCTTCAGACTCCAATACGAGTGGGTCTCAGAACATTGCGCCACTCCGATGCAGGCTTAGGGCACTGCCACTGCCAGAACTCAGTCAGGACTCCGATGAGCAGCAGGAAGGCCCACATACACCATCCCCAACTGGCAGATGCACCAAGATGCAGGAGCCCCTTTCGCAGCAGACCACAGCACCCCGCAGGATGGCTACAAATGCAGGTGCAAAGGCGTATGAGGCAGGTGAGGGAACCTCCTTCTTTGGTGGCCTGGAATCGGCTATGTTGCAGCAGCAGCGCCTGCAGAATAAAAAGATCACTGCATTACAAAAACAGAGGCAGCAACATAATGCCAACATGGGGGGCCTGCATCGCCAGCTGGAGTGCCTGAATGCAAACATTGAACAGCTTCATGAGGGACAGGTCCAGGCATCGCAGGACACAAGGGAGCTCACCTCTGCTGTGAGGGAACTATGTCAGGAGCTGCGCCATGACAGGGTGAGCCACCGCAGGCAGGAGCGATGCTTCATGAGCATGTTTGGGGGATTTTGTCGCTCTGTGACTAGGCTGGCTAATTCCACCTCCTAAATTTCATGTTGTTGAGGCAGCACACAGCAGCAGGGATGTGGCTCACGGACTAGTCCAAATCACAAATGTGATTGACAATATCATGGGAAACAGGTCAGCCACACCTAGCGAGCTTGGACTGGGGGACACGAAGGATACATCCAGCCTCAGCAGCCTAGCTGTGCCCGCAATGGACACCAGATGGCGCAGTGCCAGGCACAGCACTGCCACAGAGGCAGACAATTGAGGTGCCAGTGAGGCAACTGGGCACTCGAGTGGCGTGTGTGGCTGAAAGAAGTGACTGTAGTGGCCACAGGGGACTGTATGTGTGTCTGGAATGAGTACACTATGAAGGAATAGTGCTTTACTGTCAACTGCTATTGTTTTTTTTTTAATCACTTTTGTTGGTATTCGTTGGACTAACATTACCTGACATTAAGGTAATAAATGTACTCACAACAGGTACATTTGTCAGTGCATTTGTGTTTACATACTTACATCTGAAATGGTTGTGTGTGATGTCAGCACGCCTTTGCCTTCCCTCTGCTGCACTGGTCCTGTCTGCTGGCTGTAGGGGAGGTATGGGATCATCATCCTCATCTGAGTCTGGCTCCGATATTTCCACAGGTATGCCCCTGGTAGTAGCTATATTGTGCAAGATTTCACAAGTAGCCACTATTCTACATGTTGTCTCTGGGCTGTACTATAGTGCCCCTCCACTTTTGTGGAGGCACCGGAAGCAACTCTTCAGCAGGCCAAAGGTGCGCTCCACCACGTTGCGGGTCGCCCTGTGTGCTGCATTGTATCTCCGTTCAGCAGGTGTAGTAGGATTTAGGTAGGGTGTCATCATGTAGGTGCACACTGCGTAGGCACTGTCTCCTGGAAGGGACAGAGGGTATATTGAGTAACTGAGCCATCTGACATCAGCACGCCATCAATGCGCCAGTGTACAGAGGGACAATACCTAGTAGATATCCTTCTCCAAAACTCCCCAGCTAGCAGTCTTGTGTGAATGCCGCTATGGCGAAAGATGTAGGAATCATGGGTGCTCCCTGGGTACCTGGCCACGAGATCAGTTATGATGTAGGAGGCATTGCATATCACCTGTATGTTCATTGAATGTTGGTATTTACGGTTGCGGTACACATACTCTGTGGCTGATGGTGGACAGAATGCAACATGTGTCCCATCTATGGCACCTAGGACATGGGGGAACTGTGCTATCTGGTAAAAATCTATTTTTGTCTGCTGTATTTCCTGTGGGGTGTGGAGGAATCTGATGTACTGGTGTATCCTACTCAGCATGGCGTTAATAAATGCATTGAAAAATCTAGAGAGGGTACTCTGTGAGACCCCTCCAGCTGCTGCCATGACCCCTTCATAGCTCCTGGAGGCAAGTAGGTGGAGGGAGCATAATACCTGCACATGGGTGGGGATACTATGAGTCCTATGTGTTCTGCGCTGCAGTATGAGTTGTAGCTCAGATATCAGATCAAGTATCATGGCTGAGTTCAACCTATACCTCTCAAAAATTTCCTCCTCAGTCTGGTCAAAAAGTGTAATGCGCACTCTGAAAATGCGCTCCTGTCTCCTCCTCCCTCTCCTCAAACCTGCCAAGATCCTCATCCTCCTCGCCATGACGTAGAGTGCAGCCATTGTGGAAAAGAGTCTGAGGCATTCTGGACCTCTTTATATAGGTTGCACCTGGTTACCACATGGTTTCACTTAGTGGTATTTTGCATGTGCAAAATGCCATTCTGCGAAAAATCGCAATTTGCGATTTTTTGGTGCATTGAATTGTGACTTGGATTTTGCGAATCGCATTTTGCGCCTTGCAATTTCCTACTGGAAATACTGAATCGCAAAATGCGACTCGCAAAAACAGGTTGCAACGCAAAAAATCTAAATTTTTGAAATTTCTTATTTTTGGTCTGCGAATGCTTTTCATGCATCGCAGACCACGTTTTTGCATTCGCAAACGGAAGAATTTTGCGATTCGCACCATTTGCGAATGCAAAAAAGTTTCATACAGCTGGCCCTTAATACTTAACTTTCCTCTCACTTTTCTTTCTCCTTTTCGCTGCTCATTTTAAATCCTTCATGTCGAGGTTCACCTCTTCCTTACTACCTCTTTACCTCTATTGCTGTCTCCATTCTCTTTAATTTTCTATGTTCTCGCTTTCTGTGTAGGAGACGCAGCACCAGGCAATCAATGGGACACTTAGCATTTGGCAGAATCATCAGTTCTGCCCGGCTGAGAAGAAACAATTTATTCAGCAGTTCTGTGTTTAGAAAGCTAGGCAGAGAATATAAGTGAAAGTCCATATGCGATGTTTCTGAAATGTAGTCATTTATCACAGCATATTTTACAAGTTGGCTAATTAGATGTAAGTACTGAGTAAATGACTACTTTACAGAAACCTCAGATTTGTTTTTTCTCTATCTGGCAGAATTTAGAATGCTGTCTGCCAGCATGACCACCGTTCATTGCCCTGTGCTAAGAGGCCAAGGATTGAATGTCTTCAAAGTCTTCACTCTTAAAACCTTTTTGAGCCACTGACAGGCACTGTAAAAAACGTGCATTGCCAGCAGCCTGACTTCCAGAGCTTTCTATCATGGCCCATTACACAAAGATAGAGGTGTATCAGTCCAAAGTACAAACTAAACAAAAGTAATGTGCTTACACGAAAAAAGCACAAAAACACAGCACCTTGGAAATGGCTAACACTCTTAGCAAACGTAGATTACGTAAAATGTGAATTAGAAACAGACATATAGGCCCTCATTAGGAGTTTGGTGGTAATTATCGCTGACCGCCGTTCTGGCTGCCGACAAAAGACCGCCGTGGATGTGAGAAACTTACTGGCTTATTACGACCCCCAAAGGCAAAAAACGCCAGAAAAGAGACAGGTATCGGACCCCGCCAAGCCGCACGACGGCGGGAGACAGGCTGCTCTGAAACCGCAATGGCAAGAATAAACCACCCTCCCAATTACGATTCACAAATCAGCACAGCGGTCGTGCAGCGGCTGTACACCATTGGTGGTATGGACCGCCGCGGCCACGAAATGGACCCACCAACAACAACACCCCACATTGGACATTTTGAAAATTCCACACCTGATACACATACATACACTTCACACAACCACACACACCACTATAAAACATACACTCACAACACCCACAATCCCCAGCTATGCCTACCAGCTTCCACACAACTCCTGGCTAACTGGAAAGAGACACCACAAACTCAAGACACACTTTTGCACACCCCACACACCTCATACAACTCACAAACACACAAACACACATCCCACAACTGTTCCTTTAAATATCTCCGCACCTGTCACCAACTCACTCACACACTCCACTACTCCAAACAACACCACCACATCATAGCACACATCTCCCCACACAACCAACTATGGCACCCCTTAAGAATCCACATTTTACTGACAGGGAGTTGCAGACCATGGTGGATGAAATAATCAGGGTGGAGCCACAGCTGTTTGGTGCACCGGTCCAGCAGACATCCATAGCAAAGAAAATGGAGCTATGGCAGAGAATCGTCAACAAGGTGAATGCAGTAGGAAGCCATCAACGCACAAGGGACGATATCAGAAAGAGGTGGAACGACCTGCAGGGAAAGGTGTGTTTCATGGCATCACAAAACCAGCTTGCCATCCAGAATACTGGCGGAGGTCCCACACAACCTCCTCCCGAGTTGACCCATTGGGAGGAGAAGGTCTTGGCTATCCTGCATCACTGGAGTCACTGGAGGACTGGACTCTGGTAAGTCACTGACACCTACCCCCCCACTACCTGCACCTGAAATGCATGTTTCCCCCTCCCCGTACCTAACCCAAAGCACCCTATCCCATATCCATCCCACCCCATCGACCACCCACACCCATCCCCTTCATGCCCACGCACCCCAGTAACACCTATTCAAACTGTGCACATAACCACCAGTCCCTGCATGTAACGAGTGAAACACTACAAGTCCCACAATGCATCACCCATCCCACTAATATCTATGCACTGCACCCATCCCAATTGGAGCCCTGCATGCAGATGTATGGAGATGTAAGCACAAGAAGCAGGTGGCAGATGCTGACAGGGACATGGGAATGACAGGACAGAAACAGAAGGAAACACATGCCACTGCTAATGTGTGAAGGCAATGCACATGTGCAATGCCTACCATCAACAACTAGCTGACAGTCAATGCCATATCCCCTGAAGCTTTTGAACACTACTGCCATGCAGCTGACGCACAGTTAAACACCCTGCAGGACACACAATAAAATTGTATTTCTACTCCACAGGTACTACTGATCATGGCAGCCACCAGGAGGTGCCAGGAAGTCCCAGTCCCCCAGCAGAAGAAGGCACCAATGATGAAAGTCCAGTGGGATAAAGAACAAAAGAGGTTCCCTGATTAGATAGCCGTGGCTCATACAGGGAATAACAACTGTAGAGTAAGTCTAAATTGAGAGCCACAAACAATTACCATAGGAATGATATTCCTCAAGGACCATATCACTATAAATATCAATAACCATAGTTTTGTATGTCATATAATACAACAACTTTTAGATGCACGGTTTGGGCTACATATTAAATTAGGTAACAGGATAGAAATTCTATCAACAATATATGATTTTATTAAGTTCATTTACAAAATACTAAAGATATAAAACCAAGTACAAAAAGGACAATAACATTCACCTAGCTCAGTCATCCCACATTCACACCAGGCTAAAACCTCCATGATAGAAAGTACAAAAACTACAATTAGATAATCCTAATACAAAACACTTTATACAATAGCAAAAATGAATCCAGAAAAGTACATACTATTACACAACATAGAAGGCTTTGAGATTGATACAAATCCAACGATATTGATATAACAATCTTATACCCCGATACAAAAGGGATCAATGACCAAGAAGAATGATGATAATATTATGATCTCAAATGAGACTCAATAGGAACCTATAGCCTGGATTGGGATGACCACCTTGGCCCATGGGGAACCTCAGGTCAGTCACCCTCCAGAAGCCCAACCCAGTCCACCAGACAGACCCCCACCACTCAGCCACCACCAACAGCAGTGGCCCAACGCCCCCAAATGAGTGTCCCCAGGTCAGCTACTGTGTGCTCACCTGTACAGGGACTAGAGTCACAACCGGTCACCAAGCAAGACAATGAAGGCCCTGGTGCAAGTGGGAGTGGGCATTCTGTGTCATTGTCACAGGCACAGGGGGCCCGGGCCAGTGGGAGGGCATCTGTGAGCCGGGGGGGTAAACCAAGGAAGCGACTGGCCAGTAGGCCATTTCCCAGTTCCTGGCAGTATACCAGCACTTTCAGGACAGGATGGGCCAGATCCTGCTCACTTTTCAGGAGATTCAGAGGGTGCAGAGTAAACACCATCAGGAGGCCATGGAGCAATGGCAGGCCCACAATGCCACCGTGGCCCCCATCAAAGATGTGCTGCAGGACATGACTGCAGCCCTGCGTGAGATCTCCACCCACATACAGGCCTCTTCCACAAGCCAAGAGACACCCCAGCCCTCTGCTGCTGGTAGTGGACTGGTGGCCCTGCCAGGGGACTCACAGGACACCAGCACCCTTTCCTCTGTAGCCCATGAACCCCCTCGCAAACGTGGCCTTCAGAGACTGTAGCCAAGACCAAACCCACCACCAGGAAGTGGTCCTCTCATGAACTGTCTTCCTTGTGAGCCACTGACACACCTTATTGACTTTCTACTGTCAGTCCTCCATTTTCCAATGGCCTCATGGACTCTGAATCTGCTACCAACAGCTGTGAACACCAAACTGACTATTTCGTCTACCATCTGTCCACTCCCTTGCATTTTCCCATCCATTATTTTAATTCACTTAATAAACACTATACATTCACACCCACTTTATTTGTGCTTTCATAATCCATGCATGTGATGAACAACTTTGTCAATGTAAAATGTTGAAATAGTATCAGAAATTGGCTAGGCCGAAAGTTTGCAGGTATGTGACATTCCAAATCTGTGAAATGGGTTTCTAACACTTGCACCAGGAATGTCCAAATCCTCCACGTACACGACATGGCAAAGGGAATCCCACCATAGGAAGACCTGTGAGGAACAGATATCTAGCATACATTTAGATACAGTTTGTTCAATGACACACATACCTGCTTTGTGTCCAAAGTTGCACATCATTGCCACAGTACTGTCGCTTCTTGACTGATCAGTATTACCATATGTCAGTTGCACTACACACTGGTAATGAACTCAAATATGCAGCTTTGCAAATCAGTGCAACTGTAGGGCCAACTGCGGCAGTGGTCCTGCACTGGCAGTACAGACGGTGAACTGGTTGTGTATACGCCTGTTCACCGCCACGGTCGTAATACGGCGGCACCGCCAGCCTGTTAGCGGAGCAGGCCTGTCTCCGCCAAACTCATAATGAGGGCCATATTGCCTTAACTTTATTTTCATTAATTATTCTGAAATCGATTACTGCTTTTTGACTGTGAAGTTAAGCTCATGAATATAGGGCCCAACGGGAATCCTTTTCAATGACCATTTATAATTACTCTTGGGCCTGTGGCTGGAAGGGACCCAGCCCACTTAAAGCCCTGCAGAACGGTAAGCATCAGATGAAAACAAAGTGCTGGATACAAAGGCATATGGAACCCATAGCAAATCCAATTCATAACACTGGTATTGTGCTCATTTTGTGCCATGAGGTGTGTCAGGAAACAACAGAAACATGCTTATGAATATTGTGTTTTGTTTCCAAAAGAAGTGGCATGTAATTTGTGTTTAATATCCAACAGTGTGCATTGTTGCCTTGATATCTGTCAACTAGTTTCTATCTCTACATTTGCCAATGTCTAGAAGTGTTGAGCAATTTGATAATTCCAAAATGTTTCTCTCGATTTGTGACTAAAAGTTCATGTTTTCAGCGTCACATAATACGGTCACCAATGCTCATAATGTACACTGTTGATAACGCGTCCAGCCCTTATAAATTACCTGTACCTGGACACGTTGGAGGTCGGTGAATCTTTTAACCGAGTCGGGCTCTCCTCATCCTAAAATAGTCGAGTCACTCAGATCAATAATCAATAACTACTGTAATCGGTAATCAATACTCAATTAATAGATCAATATAGCACATCAGAAATCAATAACAGTTGGTATTTCGGCGCACCATGACCTTTCAGTCATGAATAACCACACCAGTTTATTAAAAGTTAGTGAATTTATTTCCCTATATTAACAAAGCTAGCACGATATATATATGTCTCAAAACCAATTGATATATGTATATGAACATTACTAGCTGTCCATAACGGCGGAAGAAACGCAATCTACGTAAAATCTGAATAATGATACACTCTGTTATCGCAATGCAAATCACCAATATGACTAACGGTATTTGACTAATTGCATACATTGGTCAGCATAACAAGATTTCAAAATAGCATGATACATCGAATGAGTACCTCGACTAACCTCTAATTAGCACTGGCATGTGGGACTTCATGCAAAACGAATTTAGTCAACACAAATTTGGAAAACTTCTAGCTAGGACCCTATCAAAATAGCAGTTGGTACCTAAAAGGAAAACACAATGCATAATACATTTATCCTTTCATATTTACCAAATACAATCAGCATTCAAGAAAAGTCTTCGTCCTTCAGGTACCGGTTGATCAGCATGGGGCAAATTTCAAAGGGGCAAAGTTAAGGGCAAACTTCCTTGCAGCGGCAAGGAGAATAGGGCAAAGTTACTGCATGGGCAAGACGGGGGCAAATCAAAGTTAAAGTCTCTAGGGTGAGAATTCTTAAAGTCTGTCTCTCAGATAGAGAAAAGGGCATCAGGGTGTCGTCCAAAATGGAGTCTGGCATCAGGCTTCAAACTGGCATCGAGGAAAATGGCTGACTTCTCTTTGTCCGGTGGGTTTAAGTAAGAAACATTCCAAATTCTGCAGGGTCTTCCATTGGAGGGTTGGATTCAAATTGTCTAATCAAAATTGTCTTTTACTATCGCTCATTTATGCATACACTGTCCTTGGAGCCTTGGAACACAAATTGTAACATGGTTTGCCAATTATTTTACTATCTGTACCTTCATTGTCCGCACCTGCAGAGACTGACCTTGTATCAAAGGGGATGAAACCGGCCTAGTACGAAACCTTGGAGATAAGTGTACCAGTCAGCTCTACTGGAAAAATACAACTTCAAGCAAGAATATATGTTTCATTAGTTCAAGGAAAAACCACGCAGTTAAAATTTGAAACCAGGCTACTAGGCCAAAGCCTGTACTAAATTTAAGCTAAGCAAAACAGTTTTCAAACAAGAAATCATGGCATACATTTGCGATTATGACGGATTACTACATTTCCAATATTTCATGATTAATAAAGCTCGTTTACAATGATGGCGAACTACCCCGAGGGCACAATTTCCCTCGTACATTATTTTCTTTACTAAAATCACACTACATTACATGTTTTGATTATACGATATGTATGAATATATGTAGGACCTTCTTTTTCTGCGTCATCACTGTCAAAACTTGGGAAGAAGCATCTTTAATTCCCTTAGCATATTTTGTTTATGCAAATACAATTGTAAACACTCTTCTTGCTTCTTATTGGAATTTCCTTAGTATTAATTCTCATAGGAAGTGTGGCAGTCAGATCAACAACTCCATTAGACTGCCCTGCTGTGACCGAACCTGCCACCAAATTACCATCCTCTCAAAAAACTTCCATGAATTTCCATAGCACTAATACCTACCCAACCCAGAGTTAACCAGCCCTAAATGTCATCTTCATATACTAGTGTCAACAGGCCCAACATCAGAAGTGCACTTGTTAACTAGTCCTACTTTTTTCAGATAAAGATGTAAAAGTTATGAGATATGTAGTTTCACTTTATCATAATTGTGAGCAGCCATTAATTAATTTTAAATTACGAATCTTGAATAGAAGCCATTGTTTATAACATTTCCTTCTATTCTTACATATACACCGTGACATAATTAGCCCAGCACATTACTAGCAATGCTGAGAGGTCCTGGAAGTGCCTCCACAAGATAAGGTAGCTCAGTTGTAAAGTTCCGATAATGACTTGTTGGAACTATAGCAGTCCTTCTTCAAAAGGCTGGTGTTATCACAATCAAGTAATGGTAGCTTCAATGCAGGAAAGATGATTTTCTGGCAATAAAAAGGCAAGTTAGATGTAAAGATTGAAATTCTGAACCTGGTCACAATGCATGTTTGGTGTATTTTTCAATGTGCAGGTGCCACTCCTGTATTCCTTGATCCTGCTGCTTATGTAAATATTTCTGCAGTGATTTGTGACACCCATCTGATCATCTGCGGTAAGAAGCATGGGAGTGGTCCATGCAAATTCGCATCCACAAAGTCATGACTAAGAGGGCGTTGAAAAACACTACCCAGGTCTTTCACTCACTGGATCTCGAACAGAGGATGTGTGCACCAAAATACACCATTTGATAAAAAATGTTCTTTGAGGTAGAACACCGCACCATCGATCCTCATAAATGTGGGGCTTGCTCGCAAAAAATAATTCATTGTTCTTACTGCCCCACCACTTTCAAATTTTAATAGCCGCCACTGAGGAAGGCCGTGAGTTTCTGGGGGAGCATTGTCTCTTCCCCCAGTGGTGATAGAGAGGTGGGCAGTGACCTTGCTGTCTCTCGGCCCACAGCCCCCGTCCCTCCCATCTTCAATAAAACCAGGTTCAGTGGTTCTGGAAAAATAACTTCTGGGCTTGGCACATCGGTCAAATCTTAATTCTCAAGAAGGTAACCCACCTGGGTATCCCACCTGGAGATACCGCTCAGTGCAACTTTTTAAAATGGGCTTATTGTCGCAAATTAGTGGCAGGTCTGTGGGATTTCCCAGGTGGGTTTGGGGGGGCCTCTAAATTAGCATTTATTGCGCCTTAAGAGCCATGGAAACCAGCAATTTGCCCCTAGATTCTAGTGCTCCGCTCTAAATAGGGCCCTAAAATTGAGCCTACTTAACCACAAAGGCATTGCAATTTGGAAATGCAAAGCGATTGTTTTTTAAGGAGGCGCGTCGCCTTCAAGGCAGTAACGCGCGCACTTTGGAAGGCACTGAAATTACAATCGTTTACAGAGAGCACGATGCGACCAGTCTCTTAGCAACATTCCTCCCACTGCTGACAAAGAAAAAGACTGTATAATTCCCTTCTGGGTGTTAAGACTCGTTGCTGATTATTTAAAATACGCTACGAAAATGTCACATCCCACCCCCTCCACCTTCACACCTTTTCTCCAGGACGAGAAAGGATTCTTAATTCCACTGTCACATCAACCACAGAGGCGTGCAGAACCTCAGGCGCAGAGGCAGACACCCAGCTGTGTGCGCGCGCACCGCATCCAGCTCATGTGAACACTAAAATAAAAACGTCCGTTTTCAATTTCGGGGCTGCCGGGGGCCCGTCCGAGCTATCCAATAGGGCAGACCTCCGAAGACTGCCGAAAAGAAGGGATACATGATCCTACGAGGATACCAGATATTACGCAACATCGGCAGCTGACGTGGGGATGAGAAGACAGTGGCACAATGACCACTGCATGCACTCTCTGATGCCACTGTTTGTGGCATTGTGACATCACTTCTCTTACAGGACAGGACTTGCAGCATTTGCTACTCTTCACAATCAGTGGTTAAAAAGATTCCCACCCCTTTAATATTATTTAGCCAGACAGTTTGCGCTTCATGGCGAACTGTCTCTTTGACAGGGGGAAATGTGAAAATACATTGAAGTGCAAATGTGAGGTAGCTCGTAACCAGTCTCTTAAGGCATTATCTACATTAAGAATTAACAGCAAAGGTAAATCTTCACAATGCAGGCATTTTAAATCATAACTAAGCCAACTTGACCTGTACAAAGGAGCGTCTACAGTGCTTCTCAAACTCAAATTGCATCATTTGCAACAATTGGTCTCATTCTCACCAATGGTGTTCTCATTGCTGAGTCTCGGTGTGGCCCCTGAATATCTATTCAACAATATCGATGAGAGAGAATATAGAGGACAGAATATGGAAAATAAAATGTCGACGGGTAAGGAAGTCTAGATTTTCTATACCTAACTAAACATAAATACATACGTGGTACATATATCTTCAATGCAAAGAACATGGAGGGGGACTCCCTCCAGACTCACTCACAAGCTCTCAGGCCAGGGTACTGCACTGATGGGGCCCCCTGCCGGGAGCTCAGGCCCACACCACAGGGCCTGCGGCGATCTTAGTTGCGCCACAGCTTCAATGTACATAGGTATGGAGTTAGGAATAGTAAATCTATACTTCCCTATTTGCATTTACCTTTTGTAGTTGAGTCCCTTAATACTCTGTTCTGGATTTTAGCAGGCCACAACGTGTGTGGGTTTTATTATTCAGTAGTATAATATTTGAATCACTTCTGCCTTACCTAAATCTACAGAATATTTACTTTAAGCTAGTTTTCAGTTTTTTAAGTCCATTAAAAAAACAGAGGCGTGGGGAGGGCCTTTAAAATATGACTTCCAGCGTTAGCACACCAGAGTTATATTTGACTGGTCCATGTCCAAGTGTATTCCATTTTGATGTCTTCCCGAGTTTCTTTGTCCTATCTCTCTGCTTAAATATGACTCCTGTAAATTCTGTTGGCTGCTTGACATTTCATTTTGCCCTTAGAACTGTAAAACACAAATGAGAAGGATTTCACTTGCCACCTCACACAACCAGTGACTTACATTTATTGTCATTGAAGTATTTACTTCCACAATTGTAGTATGGGGACGTATGTAAACTTGCAATGACTTCCAAAATGTAAGCTATAGAATTTTATGAGTTACTCTTCCGAAAAGTTAACTTAATTTTTTTTTTGTCAGCAGGCCATTGGTGGTTAGATTTTAAATGGCCTCTGCTTTCTTGGAGTGCGCATAGTGTATTTAATCTCCCTCGTCTAATCTAGAATTGGAAGGTCAAGTGCTCTGGCCTGAAGTGGGCCTTCCATTGGTGCCTTGCCTTTACCATTGGGGTCCGCCAAAATGCTCTGCACAGAACCAGTCACTCCAAACCCTAGGATGATACTTGAAGTCCCAATCCACTAGTATCTCCCGGATGAGGCATGCACCCTCTCTGAGTTTACTTTCTCTGTAGAACACTCTCAGGGTACAGGGTATGGTGGTCATTATGACCCTGGCAGTCTCCTGACTGTTTCACCGCCAACAGGCTGGCGGTAAAGACTGCCACATTATGAGTGTGGCGGTGACCTCTGCAAACCTGCCACATCTCCACTCATACCGCCAGGGCGGTCGGAGCCGCTGGGCCGGAGATGAGGATCTCTGACCCAGTGGGCCACAGAAGACTGCCAGCAGTATTAAGAGCCGCCTTTCCACCAGGGTTTCCGCAGCGGTAGCACTGCCACAAAAACCCTAGCGGAATTTCTTCCCTGTCACCGGTAGACGACTCCCCCGCCCCCCATCAAGCACCAAATCCCCTCATCCCCCCTCCAGAAACAGAGTCCCCCTCCCCCTCCAGGTACAGTGCACCTAACCCCCCTTCCAGTTACAATGCTCCCCTCCCCCTCCAGGTACAGCACCCGCATACATGTACATGCACACAAACACCCACACGCACCAGGCATACACTCGTTCACCTACACTTACAAACACGCATCAATACTCAAATTCACCTCAGCACTCATACACGCATTAAACCACGCATGCACACACCCATCTAAATACGCATACTCACACCCATCCAAACAGGCATACTCACACCCATTCAAACACGCATACTCACACCCATCCAAACACACATTCACCACAACACTCATACTCGCATACACACATGCATACACATTTACATGCATCACTTCTACATTCAGACACGCATACAACCACGCATTCACACATTCATGCACACACATAGACAACACTCACACACACACACACACACACATAACATCCCCCACCCTCCCACCCCCTCCCCTGTCAGACGATCAACTTACCTGGTCCGGGTAGGTGGTCATCCGGCAGGGAACGGGAACAGGCGCTTCCCCCTCTGGCAGCACCCTGCCATCAGGACACCGCCACGCTGTATTATTGCACACTACTGTTGGATTTCCACCCAAAGTGTGGCGGAAATTGAGCAGTACCCGTAACTGGCGGTCTTCTGGCACCCTTGGCTTTGGCAGTCTTCAAGGAAGACCGCCAAAGTCATAATGACCACCTATATCTCTTTTGGACCGCCACTCCAGTGGTGGTACCCGGTGATCTCCCTCAGCTCTTCTCAAAATGTGACCTGACGTGCTCCCCTCTGGAAGATTCCAGCTGTACATTCAAATGCCCTGGCAGGGACTCGTGTAACCCTTGTCAGTCTCTGAGATTCAGCAAGAGGTGTCAAGTGCCACCTTAGGGTGTACAGGTATGAGCGTCACCAAGGCAGCATGTGACTTTGGAGCACTCTCTCACATCGACAGCTTTTACAGTGACAGATAATCACATGACTACACATTTTACGTCAACACAATTAAAACAACTTCCTATGACGTTGACATAGCTTTAGAGCTCAAATTGCTCAGACTGGATTTAGAACATTAAATTCATCAAGTCAAGATCATAGCAGATGGACCATGTCAATGTACAAGTTTTAGTCAAAGGATCGTTTTCATAAAGAATGTTTATGTGGTGAAGTGTATCCAAGGGGTAGCAAGGTCACGACTGATTTGCATATGGCTAGGTCCTAACTAGAACGGCATGGCCTGCAAAAAAATGATTAATTTAACCCAGCTCTGAGAGTGGGGGTGGATGATTTGTTCCACAGTCCGTCCATCGTCTGTTCTTTTTGTTTTTTGTCACCATAAGTGGGAAGGGTATGCCCAGACCTGGGTCCCATTCTCGCTATGCCACTGGATTCAAGCTAGCCTGGCTGATGAGGGGTGAGACTGCGAAACCTGTTCCAGGATGCTTGTTTCCAATCCAGGGAGGACCTGGATGGCAGTTTGAGCTGGACTGTTACCATGGGAAGCAGAGTTAAGTCTGATTTGCATATGGCGGGGTCTAAACTGGAATGGCATGCAAAAAAATGATGGATTTAACCCAGATCTGTGACTGGGGGTGAATTTTCATTTGTTCCACATTTCGTCCATGATCTGTTCTTTTTCTGTTATCCATCTTTAGACAATGTACGTTTCCCTGGGCCCACTGGAGGATGTCAGCCATCCTGACCCAACTAACACTTCAAGGTTTCCCTCACAACTTAACAAGGCCTCCTGCTGAATGCCATTGGAATGAGTGAGTTACAATGTTAAAAAGTGAACTTGATAAAATTCAATCGTACAGTAGTCCCTGCAACAAGTCCCCAGGTCTTTGACTTTAAAAGAGTCACCTCGAGCAGCAGTGTCCCCAGACCCCTTGTTTCTTCTGGGGTGATGGCCGGGTTTTTATGTTCAATGTGTTAGCTGTAATTTATGTATTAATATCTTCATATATCACAAAGGCACCTGATTTATTATTAGCCCATGGAACAATATAATAAAGAAACAGTAAGAGTTCCACAAGTACTGAAGATCATATGTATGTGAACGGTGAAATCTAAATTTGTCAAATTTTGAGAGGTCACAGAAAATGTACTTTTTTCTGTTGCATAAACTATGCAGTTTTGGCAGTAACGATATGTACTCTCAGACTGCAAATCTATGGAAGAAGAAAGTAAATATAGTGATACAAAATGGCAGACCTCACAGCTGTTGTGCTTAGTTAAAGTGAGCATACAGAGATAGGATGTATAGTTTTCAAGTACTGGAGCTTTGATTCAGCTTCCCAAATTACACATTCCTTGTTACAGTGCTGTTATTTCCATTCAGCCCTTTACCTAACTCACATAAGTCAATGAAAACTTGTAAAATTAGGACCGAGGGTAAAATACAAGTTATGTACCCTTTAATATGCGTTTGTGAAATTGTGTGGGACATTAGAAGAGTATCATTTTCACAATAGGTTTGAGTAGGAGGGCAGCAGGGCAGGTTCATACATATGTTTTTTTTAACACCGCTTATTGGTGTTTCATGAAGGTACTACATTTAGCCGAAAGTGATAGCTCTCGGCGCATGCTATGTATATATATATATACATATGTATACAGTACAACTGGTTTGCAATCAGTAACATAATTAAGACATGACTTTTCTGTGTATAATGTTGGCTTCCAGCATGTAGAAGCGCATAGATCTCGGTTGCATAGCCTCGCAGCCCTCCTCCCACTCTGGCCAAAGGGCATTTGTGACCATTGTTGCTGTTACCATTTAAACTATTAATGCTTTAACTAAAACTTGTAATGATGCGCTGTTAAGACATTTCGGTGCTGTGTGATGGCTGTGGCATTCAAGGGTATCGGAGCTATCTAATTTGGGAGGTTGGTGTCCCCACTGTGGTCTCTCCTTGGCACCAATAAGGGATTGGGCCCCCCCAGGGGCAGTCCCAAGCACCATCCCCACTGATTCAGTGGATACAGTACATGTGTGTTGGCGTCAGAGCAGTGGCCTCTGCCCCTCCACCTCCCGCAGCTGGGATATCGCATCTACTTGGTGGCAAGGCATATGTTTTGTCATATCTCCGCTCCCTCTCGTATGGGTCCATAGTCCAGCGCTAGCAGGGCATGCCCCCACCTGTCTCCAGGATCCTATCTGCCTCTCGTCTTCAGGCTTCCCAAGCCTCCAATACCTCAGCCCACAATGGAGCAATAGGATGTCCTCCTCCCTGCGTAATGCGTGTAGTTCAGCCTGGGCCCAGGTTGATACGTCCCGTTTCCAGTCCACCAGGGCCGGGCCCGTGGGGGACTTCCAGGTCATAGCAATCTGAAGCCTGAGCAACACCAAAGCCAGGTCCAGGAGCCTGCTGCCAACTCTTTTGGAAACAGGTCTAGCATGTAAATCCAACAGACAGAAGGAAGTGTCCAGGTTCAATTGCTTATCAAGGACAACTCCCAAGGACCCCAGTGCTCCCCACTAGCACCTCTGTATCTTGGGGCACTCCCATATCATGTGGTCCAAGTCTGGATCCACAACGTTGCACCTGGGGCATTCCCTGGGTTCGCCTCCGTAGATCACCCTGAGTCTGCGAGGGGTGAGGTATGTTCTATGTACATAATTGTATTGAATTAAACGGAGATGTGTATTGTGCGATACCCTACGAGGGTGAGCTAGCACTTTCTGCCACTATGTGTCCGTCAACTCCTTGCCCATTGTTCTCTCCCATTTCGCTCTTAGTGCTTGCAGGGATGCCAGGGTAACCTCGGTAAGGGCCCTGTAAAGCCTAGCAATCAAGTGGGTGTCCTCCCCTATTGGCAATAAAAGTTGGAGTATTCTATGCGTTTCTGGCTCTGCGTTCACCATGGGCCATAGTCCCCATATAGCATGTGTCAATGTCTGGTATAAAAGTAATTGCCCCCCCCTCCCCGGGACTTCACTCTCCTCCACCATTGCCGTGAATGGGCGCAAGACCCCTCCATGGAAGCAGTCTCCTAAGGTCATCAGTCCTGCCAGTCCTCTGAGACCACATGGACTACCAAAGTCCTCGAGCAGATGGAGCGCCCAAGGGATCCCTGATGTACCATCCTGCATGTAAATTAGTAGGTCATCCATATAGAGCGATACAACATGGTCAGTAGAGCCCCACTGTATCCCCTTACCGTGTCCCTCCATTCAGAACTGAGCCAGGAGGTGCTCGATAGCCAGGGCGAACAGCGAGGGAGAGAGAGGGCATCCCTGCCTGGTACCTCAGAATATAGGATAGGCGTCCAATACTGTTCTGCCAGTTTGGACCCTCCCCACTAGGAGGCAATACAGTAGTTCCACCCAACGCACCCAATTCTCTCCCAAGCCCATGCGCATCATTACTGCCCTTTGGTAGTCCCATCTTAATGAGTCGAATGCCTTCTCAAGGTCCACTGAGAGGAGTACAGCTCCACGGTGTCGTTCGTCGTGTGGCATATGTAAAAGTGAAAATAGTCACCTAAGATTCAGGGAGGTGTTACGCGCAGGTATAAAACCATTCTGATCCTCGTGTATGAGGTGGGGAACATGCTGGAGCAGCCTGTTAGCTAGGGCCTTACTCAGAATCTTGAAATCACAGTTCAACATGGAAAAGGGTCTGAAGTTGGTCACCAAGGCATTGTGCTTTTTGGTCTTGGGTAAGGAGACCACCAGTGCCTCCCTCAATGTTTCAGGGAGCATGCCCCTATCAAATGCTTCTGTATAGAGCCCGACTAATGCGTGGGCGAGGATATCTGCATATGTCTTATAGAACTCCATAGGGAGTCCATCTGTGCCTGGTGTTTTGCCAGCTGCGAGTTGTGAAATGGCAGTTTTGACCTTGTCTAAAGTCATCGGTTCCCCCAGGGGAGCCCTGTCAGTAAGCGCCAAGGTCCTCAGTGGGAGTGACTGTAAGCGGCGTCCCAACGAATGTGGTAGGTCTTCCTCAGGTTGCCTACAGAGGAAAGTGTAGTATGTTTTGAATGCTTCATTTATGTCTGATGGGACGTATACATGACTCCCATCCATCCCACGGACGCTCGTGATCGGGGCACCCTCCCCATTGGGCCGCACCAGCCATTCCAACATTCTGCAGTGTCTACCCTCCTCAGCATGCAAAGACGCTAGATGTTTCAGGTCATTGTGGCAGCGCAGCCTTTTTATGGTATTATTGTATGTCTTTCTTGTACTAACGAGTCGTTGCCATACCGACTGGTCCTTGCCCTGTATGTTGTCCTTGTCGTGTATCTCCTTTTCTAGGTGGTTTAATTCCAGTTCAAGAGTTCGTCTAATCCCCACAGATTGTCCCATACAGTAGCTTTGTGTCGTAACTTTTAGGGTTTCCCATTCTATGTGTTGTGATGCAGTGGACCCCTTATTAATGCTAAGATGTTCCAGGACATGGGACCTAAGAGCCTCTCTGTATGCCGGGTCTTCTAGTGCCATTGGCTGAAGTCTCCACGTCAGGATGGGGCCCCTAACTCAGGAGCAGCACCAGGTGATAAGTAACGGGCTGTGGTCCGATATAGTTCGGCCTAGGTATTCGGATTGGGCAATCTCAGGAGTTAGAGTTGCAGTGCACAGTACCCGGTCTATTCTAGTATGCAGTTGATGGAGGCCTGAGTATTATGAATAATCCCTGTCACGAGGATGCTGGACCCGCCAGACGTCCTCAAGCCCCCAGTGTATTACCCACTGATTCAGGCCCTTTGTCGTCTTGTGTGCCGTTGCCCCGGGCAAGGGAGGAAGAGAGCGGTCCAGTACCGTATCTAGTACACAGACCTACATTATTACATATCGGCCTCCCTGGTCTATGTCTGTGGACATGGCTTCAAATGGGACCCCGGCCCTCACCCATATCAGTGTGCCCCGTGCAAGTGCTGAGTATGTGGTAGCAAATATCTGCCCTCTCCACCTACGTCGCAGCTTGTCCACTTCTCAAGAAGTAATATGTGTTTCTTGAAGTAGTGCTATGTGTACCCCTCTTCTTTTTAAATATGCTAGGATCTTGTGGCGCTTGATGATATTCCCCATCCCTCGGATGTTCCAGGTAACTAGTTTGTAGTCTGCCATTGGTTGGAGTCATGATCTGGAGGGAACACCCACCTCTCCCAGTGGCAGTCACTCTTCAACTCTTCCTCTCGGTCCCCAGTCACCAATGTCAGCCTCAGTTCAGCAATGTGGAATCTCCTGCGTGCAACAGAAACATGCAACTTCAATCCCCAAACCCCAATCCCCAGGGCAACATTGCAACCATTGGTAGCCCAGCATATATAAAACTAACTTAATAATAACATTAGATGTATTATTGTAGTGTTCTCGCCAGTCGTATAGTATCGGTCGAGAAACTGGGGGGGGGGGGTCCGTGGCTGTCATGGCCCCAAAGTCAAACAAGAACCCTCACCGAGTGGTCGGTGACACCAGGATAGCATCATCCCAAGTCATCTGCTGTTTGGGGGGGTCACCTTTGGAGTCTCGTCAGAGTGGTGCAAATCCGAGTACGTGGAGCGGGTATGATGGTCCGAGTCCCCTCCGCTGTGGTTTCCGTCAGGGTCTGCACTCCGCAGTGACGCCACTGCCTCTAGGGCAGCTCTTCTGTCCAACACTTTTTGTGCTGGGGTTGGATTAGTACTCTGTCGGATCCTGAATCGTTGTCTCATCCCTCTCCTGCATCCACACTGTGTCGCCAGTCCCATTTTGGCTTGGGGAGTCTCCCCCGCTTTATGTGATTCCAGCAATTCTCTCTCTAGCTTCTTCAGTGGTTTGGAAGAAGACAGTGTGGCCTTCCATGATCACTCTCAACTTGGCTGGGAACAGGAGCGAGTACTGAATGCTCTCTTCTCAAAGTGCTCTCTTCACTGCTGCATAAGAGGCCCTCCTGGCCTGTACCTCCGACGCGAAGTCTGGGAAGAGGGTTACTGTTCCATTGCCAACTCTAAATGGTCCAGCCTCTCAGGCCCGTTGCAGCAGTGCGTCCCTGTCCCTGTAATGGCAGCCTAGCCACCACTGCTCGTGGGGGTTGTCCTGGAGCAAGAGGCCTCGCCGGCACCCGATGTGCTCTTTCCAACGCAAAGAAGAGGGTGAGTTGCTCTGGGGCAACCTTCGACCTCAGCCACTCCTCCAGGAAGGACACCATGTCAGTGCCCTCTACGCCCTCCAGAAGACCAATAACTTGTACGTTATTTTTATGGCTCCGGCCTTCAGCGTCTTCCGCTTCTCGTTCCAGCCATTGAATACGGTCGGTCAACTGTGAGGCCGTAGCTTTAATCTCCTGGTGCGTTGGGGCCAGTTTCGTGAGCCTGGCCGGGTGTGCTCTGAACTCTATCTGCTAATTTCTGGTGGTCTGCTCTCAACAGGCCCAATTCTGCAGACACTTGGTCAATTTCCGGTTGGAGCGTTGTTTTGGATTCCTCTACGGCTCCCAGGATCCTATCCAGCATGGCCTGTAAAGAGTGCAGAACGGGGCTTGCGATGTCTGCTTGGGTCATGTCACTTGTGCTGCATCGCCCCTGTGACTTAGCTCTGTTCCGGCCTTTGGTTGTCATTCGGTGTGACAAGTGGCATATTCAAAGGGGGTCTAGTGGGGGTCTCCGCAGTCTCACTCAAAGTCGCCTTTCTACCCCTCAATGCGAAGCTGGCCAGTGGGGGGCCCGATGACGTGGGATGGGTCATCGCCGGTAGTACCTATTCCTGGTATGCTGTTTATCCTCATCGATGTATCTGCCAAGGATGTGGGAATGTAGGTGGGTCCTATCACCACTAAAGCCATTCGCCCTGTCTATTGCCCCTCGGGGGTTGCTACATGTCTCTGTGTTGGATCGTAGCGGTGGCATGGATTCATCTGGTGCCAAGCCCATATGGTCCCCAGTAGGGCCCTATCAGACTCCGGGGTTGTGGTCTGAGGGCACACTGCACTCATGATGCCTCCGGGCATCTAATGCGCACCCCCACAGCATGTCCGGTCATCCAGTACTCCAAAAACGCCCCCCTCGGTGCTGTACCGCACACCAGGAGTGTTGGGTGGCCCAGTCCGGCCTCTCTTCCGGCATTTACTGCCCCCCCTGGGCCTGTCTTTATTTCCCACTGATTGGCGAAGGGGCCCGTCTCACCCCCTCACTGCATCTTCACGGGGCCCTGGGCTTCTAGTGCTGCCCCGTTGCTGGGCCCCAGGTGCTTGGCCCCCACTGCCCCTTCCTCACTGTGGGGGCGCCTCTGGGTCCTCCGAGCTGCACAGGCCCGTCACGGCCCAGCCGCCTCGAAAGGCGCACGTTGGCCGCAGGTGTCACCTAAACAGTCACAGCTGTTATTGTTTCCAGGCCCGTCTTGCTGCCATAGTGTGTTGTCGCGGGGCCCTGGGCCTTCAGCGCTGCCCCATTGCCTGGCCCAGGTTGCTTGGCCTCCCGCTACCACCTCCTCACCACGGGGGCGCCTCCAGATCTCAGAGTCGCACTGGTCCGTGTCGGCCCAGCCAGGCACACGCTGGCCGTGGGTGCTGCCCCTTCAGCCGCAGCCGGAGCATCCAGTCACCCGGCTCGCTCGCAGTTCGCTCCCCGCAGCTCCAACCCCCACCACAGGACTCCCAGTTATGTCCCTAGTCCTCTCCTGCGATCGGTGCCACTTTCAGACCCCCAATGGGGCAGGATTAACAGGATATTTGCTGGGCCTGAGCGGAGCGGAACACTCATCACCGATCAGGACACGCCCCCGGTTCATACATCTGTTAACAAAAGATAGATTGCTTCTTGATAAAGATGAGGACAGTGGCCTAGGCAGTGTGTAAAGGGCCCTAGTTCAAGAGAGGAAATTATACTCCCCTAGCTGCTGTTAGAATTGTCAAATGAAGCAAAACCAGGGTTCCCTGGTCCCCTCAGGCCTCTGTTCCCTGGGGCCACTGCACCTGCTGCATCAATAGAATGATGAGGTCTGGATGAGGGCTAATAAATGTGTTGGAAAAGCCATGCATTTAGTGACAGTGTTTTATTTAAAACTGACAGTAGTGCCCTAAAAATATCCATACGTTTAAAGAATCTAGAAAAGTTTAAGAAGTGAATGACCTTGAAAAAACACTTGATTTTTCCCATGGGAAGTAGGGAGCCCTAATGTGATCTTCTAAATGCTGCTGCTCGTACTGGTCGTGAAAGTCAGAGATGAAAGTGTTTATGATGGAGCTTGGAGGGTTCCCCAACTGAAATCTTTTGTAGGGCAGAAGGTTCACTTTCAAAGAGACTTGATTATTGCAGAGTTCTACAAACGGGACATACATTGCTAATTGTCCCAAGAAAAAAATAGTCCTGAGAGGGCGTGTGAAGGGAAGACTTTTGGGGCCAGATGTAGCAAAGGGTTTTACCCATTCTGTGTCTATGGGAAAATGTGTTCGTACATATGGCCCTTGGTTCTTATTTCTAAGATGCTTCCTGTCAAGGTGAACCTGTTCTCCAACCCCCCAACAGAAACACCCTTAACCTGACGTTAATGCCTAACAACAGCAGAAAGCTTCATATTTTGTAACGTGCAAGACACCAAAGCCTCCCATTGAGCATGCAACATCAAATCATGCTTGGTGGGCATTTGAATATAAGACTGGAAGACACTATCCTTACTAAGAAGCGGGGGTGAAAACATACTTTGCAGCCCATATTCCTTAGTCAAAGGTTTTAAACCTGCAGTTGAATAAGGGGCGGGAGCTTTGGAACCATTAGAATCTGAAAAATGGGAAGTTACTGATTGGTGAGACTGTTTATCGATTTGTTTCTATGTTCACCGCTCTGTGACCGGCGTGAAAGATATGTTAGTGACTGTACAAGCAATTTAGACAATAACCTTTTCGCCTTGGAAATGCATGATAGTGGCCTACCGTTGTACTCCAACCTGAGGTCTACCATCCTCTCTTGGGTTTCCTTCATGTTTTGTTGCCGCTGAGCTGGGCCACCACAGAATTCAGGATAGTGCAGCATGCAGAATGAACCTTGGCACACTGTTGTGATACGACTTGAGGATGTCCTTTCAGCCTGTGCTGCATGTCTGACAGAGATCAGGTGCAATGCCAAAGTGATTGATTGTAGGCGAGGGGTAACCCACATGAGTCCAGGGCTTGTTTCACTGGCAATGCCAGTGGACATGAACAACCCTGGTCACATATTTTAAAGCTTGCCCAGCCTCTAACACAGCACAAATCATACGATTGAAGGCCTGTTTCAGGGCTCTAGTCTCTGAGAGAAAAGGAGTTATGGCTGTGGCCTGGTACAAGGTAAGAACACTAGTGAAACCAAACATTCTAAGACCTTTTGGAGGCTGGTGGCAAAAAGGGACCAAGATACAAATGTAAGTATTAGTGCATGTGTATAGAGCTTTTTTTTATATATCAATGTACTCAGTAACACCTTTCCCGTCAATGGATACCATGGGAAGGCTTGTTAAGTTGACCCCATTCATCAATTTTGATTAATGTGTTTGTACACCACATGCCTTATTGGTATCAATTAATGGAAAGTAATGCCATCCTCTATGCTCTCATTGTAGGGAGTGAAATGCTGCTGGGCATGGCTCCCAGCCTTGGTGAGAAGCAAGTATAATCACTTGTAAGAGATATTGTATAGAACAAGGGACTTGCATCCTGCCCATAACTTAAAATTTGTTGGTTTCATTGTCACACTTATTTGCTGAGTTCTAATTGGCCAGCACAAGCTGGCCTCACTTCTTTCGGCTGGACATGGATCAAATCCTGATTGCTTCAGCTTGATTGTTGTCCTTCCGTTGATTGCTCTGTGATTGCGGTATTCTTTTTATTTTTACTTCATCCTTCTCTTGCTTGTTGCAGCTATGATTTACTACGCCGCACATACTTCAAAGACGCCCTTTTCTCCTTTAAAATGAATGTTTATTGCAACAACAGACATTATCTGCCCTTATTGTGACAACAGATGTTCTCTGCTTCCCAGTGTATCTTCACTAAGACATGGACATAGGCGCAATAGCTTTTGTTATGTTAGGAGTTTTTACCAAATGACATATTTCTTTCTTTTCTCGCATGAGAAGAATAACTCATTTACGTAGAATCAGAGGGGTGTTGTGACGAGACCTAACAAGCATAGGCAAAGCAAATAGGTCTCATCTTTGAGACTATTGGCTCTGCCATTGCCTTTTGTTCAAGCTGTACAGCATGGGCATTGCCGAGTTTGCAATGATTTCTAGCCATGCTGTCTAGCAGCATGAATCGTGTACAGCATGACTAAAATAATAATTAAAAAACAGCTGTAATGCATCTAACGCTAATACACTGAAAAAAGCACATTAGCCCTCACTGCATCATAACGCTTTTTAAGATTATTTTCTCTACACTACCAAGCATCCGCGCTGCTGTACAAAATGGCTAAAAAACATTGTCAAAGCCAATAGCTCTCCTGGGTGAGACCTACTGGCTTGCCAATGCTTACTCAGCAAGAATTGACGAAGACAATAGACCAGACATTAATGTGATAGACACAACATGATATTTGCATACGTTATCTCACAAAAGCAAGAACTATTGGCTTAGACAAGCAGGAAAAAGAAGCAGGACCTTAGTGCAGGTGCAATACCAAATAAGGGCGAATGACCACTGCAAACACAGAGCTGAAGCATAAACTGTTCGCCTCATGGAGAAAGAAAAGGTTTCCTGTTTTTTCCCTGTGTGTCTTCTAATCGTTTTATCTATATTTTATATTAAATCAGAACGTGTATTTGTATGGTGACTGTAATCATTCTAAACTATCAATGGCCGATTTATTTTGATAGTTCTTATCTGTGTTCAGAGTTGCAGATCGCATGGCTTTTTGTCTTTATAGTAATACAAAAATAACAATGCAGCAAGGCACAGGAGGTGAACTGAAGGAGCAGTCACAAGAATAAAGCATCTGGGTGTCCATTTTGGGGTGAGGCTTTCCCGATGGCCAAACATAAAGAGAAATTGGGCAGCCATGTATGATATGCCATGGTTATTGACTTACTATTATGTGAAAAGAGTGCGTGTTTCTTTTCCAGACGTCCAAGACATTTTTCTTGTTCATGACACCAGCTCTTCTGCCTTCATTGTACTCGTAAAACACCAATGCATCATCTCGAAAGAAATGGCGACATCAGCATAAACAACGGCTAAGGATCAAAAGTAATACTCATGAAGGACTGCAGCCATTATACTAGTGGAGCAACTGGGACATCCAGTTAACAATAATTTATTTACTGAAAGTTTTACCAACTCATCAATCCAACCTCCCAGTGCTTAGGCCTATTGGACCTTTGTCAATAGATGAGATTAACTGAGAGCTGTATATAAATTTTATTACAAGACCGGAGGCTCATATTATGCAGTCTTTTCTTGCTTTCATTTTTAACAGCAGCCAAGTAAAAGAACTACAGTACCCAGAAAAAACACAAACTACAACGATGACATCATAGCTGAACAGCCAATAGGGTATCATACAGCAATACTAATATCTTAACTGCGAGCAACAAGTCCTCTTTTCTTGCTGCTCGCAGTCAAGATAAGTACCTTCATTATTTGTTCTATATTTTGTTACACTAACTGTTTTCAATTATTTACATGTGCTATGTTTCTGTATAACAGCGCGTTTGCTATTCCTGCTTAAACGCGCGTCTTCCTTTCTCTCTGCAGCTCGTCTTTCAACGGTCGTTTTTCGGCCGTTGTAGACGCGCGCGTGCACGCACGGCCATTCCTGACATTCCTGTCATACTCGGCATACCTTTCTTGACAGGGCCCACGCCGCGTCTAATATTCTGGCATTTTGAGCGTATTTTCGCTAGTTTTTTCTCCCGGCTGCCTTTCTCCACCTCATTTCAGCCGCTCTGACGCTTTCGGTGTCAGTCAGCTTCTGCCTTCATTTCGGTAACCGCCCCTATTTCCTGGTTCCTGCCCCTTCAGCCACTCCCTCCCATTTTCTTCACATTTAACCCCTGTTTCCCCAGTTTCCTACAGATTTAGGTTTGTTATCTTTATATACTTATTTTATATACTTATTTTAGTATATTTTACTGGCTTTGTCATTATGACTGAGGAAGAAGATTCCCAAGTCTTTCAAGAAAATTTAAAGTCCTTTATTAAGGACTCTGTACAACAGGCAGTGACTGTTTCCGTGTCAGATATCACAAAATATTTAGAAGCCTCCTTTTTCAAAATTATGTCTTCCAAACTGCCTGTTAATAAAGGCAAGAAACGTGCGGCCACCCTCCCAGTGCCGTCCAAAGGCATTTCCTCTGGTCCTTCCACCCGAGAGGTCTCTAAATCGGGTCCCCCTCCTTCTCCAGTGCATGTTACACAATTAAGAGACACTGATGATGACGATGATGATTCTAGTCATGATGACGATATGGATGGATCGGCAGATCCATTTTTGTGTGTGCCTCTGGAGAAAAGGCGTAAAATTTCTCCAAGTGACGGTGGTGCCGTTCACCCTGTGTCTCATGTTTTGGTTGACCATGCCGGCGAACCCTTATTCGACCCTTCCTTCATGGTTCATCCAAATTCAAAGGAGTGGTATCCATCTGATCATGTAGCTGATTATGTTTCTTTCTTTTTACGCCATCCCCTCGACAAAGCTACTCGCAATAAGCTTAAGTCGGAGTGTCCTCGTCCCTCACTACCAGATAACATTACGGCAACCACAGTTATTGATCCCAACTTGCTGATGTTTTTCACCAAATTTGGCAAAGATCCCAAGAAGGGCGTTGATAGAGCTTGGTCAGGTTCTCAGGACAAGCTCCTCGATTTGGTGGGTCCTCTCACCAGAATTTTTGACTTGGCGGAGGAGGCTAAAATGGACAAAAGTCCTATAGATCCTGAGGTTCTTTCGAACTGGGTGCAACGCGCTATCTGCATACTGGGGAATGCCAATACTCAGCTATCTATTGAGAGGAGGAAAAGTCTACTATTGAAGTTTGACCCTAAACTGGCCTCTTTAGCCTCCAAGGATGATGGCCCGTTGGCTAAGGGCCAATTATTCGGGGACTCTTTCATCAAAGATCTGGGGAAATATGTGTCCACCTTTGCCTCCCTGGACAAGGCCCAACTTTCTATGAAAAAGATCTTTTCATCTCGGGTTTTTGCCATGGCCGGCAAAGGCAGGAGTCGCTTTGCCGGCTGCTCCATCAGAGGCCAATACGCCAACAGAGACTCCTACAATCAGCAATCCCAGCTTGAGACCTACACGGGATATAAACCAAGATTCTATCCCCGTCGATCAAGAGGCTACGTCACAGGGGCTATGCCAACAGAGGAGACCAAACCTCCGGTAAGTGTTTCCAGTTCTGGCCTTCCTCCAGTAGGAGGCAGACTGGCTCTGTTTCTGAATTCATGGTTTTCTCTCACCTCAGATCCCTGGGTAATTCAATCCATTCAAGGGTACCCCAATTCAATCCCGCGTTCCTCTGCCCCTAGTTTTTTCCCAAGATCAAACCGAGCTTCTGCGCATCGAAATCCTCTCTCTCCTTTCCAAACACGCGATAGAACCCGTCCAGTTCGACCCTTCGGGTTTCCTCAGCACCATCTTCCTCGTCCAAAAGAAAAATCTGAAATTTCGTCTGGCGTTGAACCTAAAAGCTTTCAACAACTTTATAGTTTATCGACACTTCAAGATGGAAACTATTCTCCATCTCAGGGACATTCTGCTTCAGCACGATTGGCTGGTCAGATTAGACCTTCAGGATGCCTACCTCACAGTGCCAATTCATCACTCACACAGGAAATTCCTTCAATTCCAGTGGCTAGACTCCTTTTATCGATTCAGAGTTCTTCCCTTCGTGCTTTCTTCCGCACCTTGGTGTTTCACCAAAATTCTCAAACCCGTCGCAGCCTTTCTCCGTTCTCACGGGGTTCGTCTAATCCTTTATTTAGACGACTTTTTGTTGATGGCACAGGACAAACGTCTGCTTTTAGACCATCTTCAACTTTGTCAGAACCTACTTCTCAGCCTAGGCTTTCTTATCAATGTGCAGAAGTCGGTCCTAATTCCGACTCAAAAGTTGGAGTTTCTCGGTTTTCTAATAGACACTACTCTGTCGGTGCTGCAGCTCCCTCAACACAAAGTATCCTTAATCAAGAAAGAGATTTGTCAATCCCTATCTCTCCCTCATATCTCCCTCAGGACTCTGGCACGTCTAGTAGGACTTTTGGCTTCCTCTATCCAAGCCATCTTCCCAGGTCCTTTACATTATCGCGCCCTTCAGCGGCTCAAGATTCGTCATCTTCACAAGGGTCTCGTTTATTCGGATCCCTTGGTCCTAGACGCCGAATCCAAGGAAGAACTTCTGTGGTGGTTGACACATCTAGATGCCTGGAACGGCAGAACTATCTTCTCTGCCGCCCCAGATCTTGTATTAGAATCCGATGCAAGTCGGACTGGTTGGGGCGCAAGATGTGGTCAGTTCTCGACTGGGGGCGCATGGTCTGAAGGAGTCCTTCTTGCACATCAACAGTTTAGAGATGCTTGCAGGTTCCTTTGCCATCCGCACTTTTGCAAAAAACAGAGTAAGTTGCACCATCCTCCTCAGGATGGACAATTTGTCCGCGGTCAGGTATATCAACCACCTAGGCGGTACCAAATCCAAGATTCTTTCCACGTTGGCGAAGCATCTTTGGGAGTATTGTCTTCCTCGTCGGATCTCAGTCAAGGCAGTGTTTCTGCCAGGCAGGCTGAATACAGTAGCGGATTGGTATTCCAGACATCTTCACGATTCCAGCGATTGGCAATTGCACCCTTCAATATTCAGGCATCTTTCTTCCATCTTTGGAGAAATGTCCATAGATCTTTTCGCTTCTCGCCTCAACTCTCACTTTCCTTCCTACTTCAGTTGGAGGCCAGATCCGCAGGCTCTAGCCACAGATGCCTTCCTTCAGACTTGGCCGTCATCCCTTCTTTATGCATTTCCTCCCTTCCTTTTCATTCCCCGGGTTCTTGCTCAAGTACGCAGACAACTATCCACTCTGGTACTCGTAACCCCTTTCTGGCAGACCCAACCGTGGTACCCAACTCTATTGGAGTTGGCAATCGATCGACCCATCTGGCTTCCTCACTTTCCCGACCTCCTCTTGGATCCCCAAGGCCAACAACATCAGTTAGTTCTCAGCGGCTCCTTGTTCCTCATAGCCTGGAGAATTTCGGGTCGTCCTGGAGAACCCCAGGAATTTCGGAAGATTCTGCTAGACTCATCCAGCAGGCCAGGGCCCCTGGAACCTCCAGAGCCTACAAGTCCGCTTGGGCCCTTTGGAGCAGCTGGTGTCTGGACAGGAATTCAGATCCCTTTTCAGCGAATGTAGTTTTAGTTATAAATTTCCTGGCTTCTTTAGCCTCTCAAGGTAAGGCCTATCGCACTATTAACATGTACAGATCTGCCATCTCTGCGGAACATCAAAGAGTCGATGGTAGGCCAATTGGGGAACATCCTCTCGTATGCCAATTATTAAAGGGAGTAAGATACGTTTTTCCACCGTCTCCTAAATATAATGTCATGTGGGATGTTAATCTGGTATTACGATTTCTCACCTCTTGGCCTAATAATGATTTGCTCTCTCTCAAACAGCTTTCGGCCAAGTTAACCATGCTTTTATGTCTAGTCTCTATCAAACTTGTCTCAGACGTTAAAGCGTTGGATGTTACTTCCTTTTTCTTCTCCCCCCTTGGTGTTTCTTTCCAGGTCAAGAGACGTACAAAAACTAATTTAACTTGTGTCAATTATCCATATTTTCCCTCTCAACCCAAACTATGTGTTGGAAATTGTTTGAAAAGTTATGTGACTCGTACTGCAGATTTGAGATCGTCCTCTGCCTCCCAACGACTTATTTCTTTTCAGAAACCACATAACCCTGTTTCTTCCCCTACTCTGGCTCGTTGGGTTAAATGGGTCATGTCCCTAGCTGGCATTGATATAACTTCCTTCGGTGCCCATTCGGCCAGAGGTGCTATGGCCTCTCGCGCCTTTTGGGCAGGATCCTCTCTACAGGATATTCTCAAGTCTGCAGATTGGTCGAATGAAAGTACGTTTAGAACTTTTTATTGTAAACCGCTTTCTCATGTTTCAGATTCAGTCATTGCTATGCTTTGAACATGCATAATATGAGCCTCCGGTCTTGTAATACAATTTAGATTTTCCTAGCCTTGGTGTTTGAAAGGCTAGATTTTATTAAAGACACGGAGGCGAGTATTATCCCACCACTGTTTTAACCCGCCCTGTATCTTTCTTTCAGTGCCAACTCCCTCTTCCAGTGTTGGCTCGGCATGATGCACACGAACAACTCCTACCGATTTTGGATTCGCCCTGCAACGTCTATTCCTCCCAGACGGCACTCCGCTTTCGCCATTTTCGAGATTGTTGTATGGACATTGTGACTTTGGTTTCCATTTTCTATGCTGTTTTGTTTGTTACTTCTCCTCTTTAGTTTCGCATCAAGAAAAGAGGACTTGTTGCTCGCAGTTAAGATATTAGTATTGCTGTATGATACCCTATTGGCTGTTCAGCTATGATGTCATCATTGTAGTTTGTGTTTTTTCTGGGTACTGTAGTTCTTTTACTTGGCTGCTGTTAAAAATTAAAGCAAGAAAAGACTGCATAATACTCGCCTCCGTGTCTTTAATAAAATCTAGCCTTTCAAACACCAAGGCTAGGAAAATCTCAATTAATTATTAATCACAGTTCCATTTTTTTCAGTCAATAATGAGACTTTGATGAGAATTCAAAACCTTTATTAAGGTGATTCTTTAAATTCTCTTCAATAATAAGACAGTAAATGATTTAAGGCATCACATAAACAATAAGCAGAGTATATCATCAATATTTTATAAGCATTTCAGAAAGCGCATTCCTTAAAGAAAAGTTCTCTATTCTAATAATGAGTACAGTTTGAAGAAGGAAATGGAGCATCAAAAAAATAACGCGTCAGGTAGAACCCATAAAGAGTTCCATTTCGAGAGGTGAAGGGTAAAGCTTGAATTGAAATATCACATTCACTCAGAGCAGACCCTCCCATAAAGAGTGGTTTGAGTGAAGAAGTCAGTAGAGCCTCGGCCTGAGCTGTACAGACTCAGACAGGGTACGTTGCAATGAGGATGGTTCTCAAGTCTCCAGTACTAACCTACTCTTCGAACATGCATTTTTATAAACATACTAATATTAAGCTTTTGCAACATGTTTCTTCTTCCAGTCTTCGTTCATCCAATCAGTTGCAAGGTTTCTTGAGAAAGGAAATCTCCTTTGTCTCTTCTCCGGTAAACAATACTACAATAAGCAACAATATGTAACCACATTCATCTCTCATTGTCAAGTGTCCTTATTATTCATGTTGAATGAATCAATGTCTACTTAGAAAAATAATTTTTCCCATGGGAACCGTTGGAAATGGAAACGGCCCTTTCTGCAGGGTCACCCTCAATCTTTTTGACTTCCTTCTCCAACCTTTTTCTGACCTTGTTTTTTCTGACTTTAGGACTCTGTGCACTTTGCCATTGCTAACCAGTGCTAAAGTGCTTGTGCTCCCTCCCCTCTGACATGGTAACATTTGTATATCCCCAATTGGCTTGTTTAATTTACTTATAAGTCCCTAGTAAAGTGCACTACATGTGTCCAGGACCCGTAAGTCAAATGCTACTTGTGGGCTTGCAGCACTGATTATGCCGCCCACTAAAAGAGCCTTCTAACCATGTCCCAGGCCTGCCACTGAAGACCCTGTGTGCACAGTTTTACACTGACATGTCGACCTGGCAAAATAAACTTTTTGCCAGGCCCTACCCTTCCTTTTTAATAATGTAAGTCACCCCTAAGGTAGGCCCTGTACAGCCCAGAAGGCAGGGTGTAATGTATTTAAAAGCAGGACACATACATTTAAGTTTTACCTTCCCTGTTGGTGAAAAACTCCCAAAGTCGTTTTACACTACCGCAAAGCCTATCTCTCCCGTAGGATAACATCGGGATTACGTTATTACATTTTATAAGTGTAATTCACAATATGAAAGAGGTACGTTTTTCAAGTTTGGTGTCTCTGGAATCATAATTTAAAACCACGACTTATTGTGAAGTCACAATTTAAATTGTAATTCTGAAAATGCCCCTTTTAGAAAGTCTGTATTTTCTTACTACAGCCATTTGGTACCTGCTGCCTGTCTCTGAAAACACATCTGGGATGGGTGACAGCTAGGCTTTGTGCATTCCCTCTAAAAAGCCACACAAAAGAGAGATTAGATGTGACTTGATGGGCCATCCACATACTGATGGGCTATCCAGAGCAGGATGGGAGGGAGGGGCTGGGCACAGCCTCACACTTCCACCTGAATAGGCTGTGTCTTTCCCTATAGTCTAGAGTTGGGGCAGGAAGGGATGATCTTTGTGCACTTCAAAGATCTTTTTTTAAAGTCTACCCCACTTCAAAGGTACAACTGGGTATAAGTACTGGACCTCTGACACTATCACTTTAGTACAATTCTGGCCCTGTGGATACTCTGCCAAGAAGAAGGACTGCTGTGCTTCTACAAGGACTGCCATTCTGCTGGACTGCTACTCTGCTGGACTCCTGCTTTGCTGTGCCGACCTGCTGCCTACTGCCTCTTGCCTATAAGAGAGAAGTACTGGACCTGCATCTCTCCAACCCGGAACTCAGGGTGACTCCAAGGGCCCGCTGACTGGACTCCTGTTTTCTGACTTCTCAGGGACATAAAAGACTTCCAACGTACCTACATCTGCAGCTAGAGTCTGCCATCTGTGAGTCTGCCCTGCCAAGTTGTGCCACCCCAGTCCTCAAACCTTGGAAGTGAGGCTTAAGGTGCTTCTTCAGTCAACTTACTCATCCTCATCGGGACCAGTGCATCTTCTCCAGTGCAGGGATCAGAACTGGAGCATCTTCATGTGGGTCAGAACTGGTGTACCCTTTTTGCTGCATGGAGCGGGCCCGGCGCATCACCTTCGGTACCAGAGCATCACCCTCAGAACTAATGCATCCCCAATCTTGTGTGGAGAAAACCGACGCATCTCCTGTTGTGGGATCGAAACTGACTCATAGCCTCGGCTGCACCTTGTATCTTTGTTGACACAATGAGGATCAATGTACCTTTGTTTAGCGGGCCTAAGTAGGTTACTCTATCCAGCCCAGCCTATTACAGTCAGCCTGAACTCTTGACTTTGTCCCCGTCCTGCACAACCAGTTGTCCCCAGTTCGTGCTTCTTGCTTCTAAGCCCGTTTCAACAGTTTATTCTTAAAAAATTCATAACTGAAGTTCTACTTATTGGATTTTTGTCATGTTGGTCTTGTTTTATGTATTAAATTAAGGTCTGTTTTTCTAATCAGGTGTGGCATCTTTTTGTGTGGTGTTTCACTGTTTGAAGTGTTGCTCAAATACTTTACACATTGCCTCTTCAGTTAAGCATGATTGCTCTAAGCCAAGGTGCCAGAGGATGAGCCCTGGCTAATTTAGGGTTTGTTTGGGACTTACCCTGACTTGGCTTGTGGTCCCTGCTTGATCAGGGTGCATACCCTTGTCAACCAGAAACCCAGTTTCCAACAGGAACACTTTAAGCTAATCTACTTAATAGCTACTCATTAATTTTATCAATGACTGTTATTGTTTGTTAGGATAATACACATTTTTCTAATACATCATTTACATCTGGCTCTCATCATTTATTCTCTTCAAGTGATTGCATCTTGTATTTAATCTTCTACATGACCTCACTAATAGAGAATGTCCCTATTCATAGTTCTACAATACTTATTGTTTAATCAGATACATTTGCAAGGTTACATGTCAACATGTTACTCAAGTTATTACGTTTTATAGAAACATATGCCTACATGAAGGTCAGGAACATTACATTTTCTCATTCTTGAACTAGGTCAGTTGTCAGTAAAAACACTAAACACAGCTTTCTGCAAGTCAAGCTAAATGCATGTAACTGTGACTGGTTCATGTGATTTCCACAGTTTCTTTCCACAGTTACTTTCTAATGAGGCTTACATGTTAATTCTACACGTTAATATTTAATGTGCTGTTGTCAACAGATACAAAATCTGCTCTCTCCATTTCCCCTCTTTGAAGATCATCTTCTTTTTCAGTTCAGTCTTATCGTTTTCTTTTTAAACTTTCTGGCAATTTAAGTCTTTTGGACTCTTTATTAATATGATACTTTATTTCTGATTTTCTTTTCATTCTTCTGTTTCTTTCCATTGTCTTTCTCTTTTCAAGAGAACATTAGATACTTTTATAAAAGGCAAATAAGGTCAGAAAGCAAACACCAAATATTAACAGAGGCATTATTATTAGTTTGAGGATTACTCCTCCTGCTGTTGAAAACCAATTGCCTGTAGCAGAAACTCCTCAGCCCAAGCTCTAAAAAAACACTGACTTTTCAGTTTTCTTTTTCTTTTTTTCTTTGCTTTAGTGCACTTAGTTCTATCAGCTCTATTTACAGTAATCTTTGTACATACATCCTTAACCCTATTTCATCTTCTTCCAAACTGATACCCTAACTCTTCTACTTCTGTGTCGAGCCTAGGGAATCTTCTAAATTATTTTAAATTATTTTTCTGTAAATTTAAGTTTTTAAGTTTTCTTTTGAAAGTTTCAATGACTTTTCCTTTCAGCTCTATTGTCAGTGTAATGTCAAGAGGGTTCAAACAGTTCTCCTGATGACAACAGCCAAATCTTGTATTGGAACATTCAGGACATGATTCAGTTAATAAGTCCACTCAGATGCAGAATACCTCTGGCAAGGTACTCCTGCTCTTTTTGATCATTTTGGGACTTGTTGATCTTCTTCTGCGTTGCTTATACCTCTTGATTCTGCTTCCTTAATAATTGTTGGTGGTATGAGTTCAACTATGACACTTGTTTTCAATTTCTTTCTACCATAGCTTCTTGGCCATCCAGTACTATATGGGATTTTTCTTTTTCCAGTGCTTGTTCCATTTCCTGGATTATCCTCTTGCTTTGGTGGATTTTCAACTGTTCCTTCAGTTTGAAATTCTATTCCTCTTCCTTCCCTCCCAGCAGAAGTTTTAATTCCACTTTGCGAAATTTCAGAATTCTGGATTGATACATTGTCTGAGGTCTTCACCCTTTTCTTTTCTTTGCTGGTGTGTCGTTTGTGGTACTTGTGCTTGACGTTGTATAATGTGCGGTGGTTACATTCACCAGTGCTCTGGGTTCAGGCTAATAGAACACTATTTGTTCAAATGGATTTCTTATTAAGTGAGTGTGCAAGATATGAACCCAGTTAGGTATTCTGTCACATTTAGCAGCAGTGCCTATGACTAAAATCAGCTGATATGGTCCTTTCGTCTCCACTCCAAGCACAACTTCTGAACATGCTTCTTCACCAGGACCTAGTCTCTGGCACTGAGGTCATGGTACTGCTCTTGATTTGGATTTGGAGTGATAGCTTCTACCTACCTGTTGAGAAACAGAATGCATCACATCAGCTAATCCTTTGCGCTAGTCCAGTATTATGTTATCTGTGATGTTCAGAAGTGCATTTGCAAGTACAGTAAGCAATCTCACTGCACATCCCTTAAAGATCTCATGTGGTGATAACCCAGTTCTCCTGTCAGGTACTTCAGATACTCACCAGCACTAGAGGCAAAGCACCAGGCTATTCTATTGAAGTAGAATCACAAACCTTTGCCAACTTTGACTTTATTGTACCGTTAAGTTGTTCCACAATTCCAGATGCTTCTGGTAGGTAGCTACAATTAAGTGTTTTCTCCACTCGTAACGCTGCATACAACATTCTGAGGAGTTCATGATTAAAATGAGTCCCACAATCTGACTCCAGAGAAACCAGGAAACCAAACCTCAATATGAGTTTGCGCAACAGCAGTTTAGCTACAATGAAACTGCCATACCTCAGTGTTGGGTACACTTCCACCAATCTAGAGAAAATGTACACTATAACTAGGACGTATGTAAGCCCATTACAAACAGGCATCACGATAAGGTCCATCTGTATTTTGTTGAAGGGACCACCTGATCTTCCTACACTGATCAGTGTAACTAGTGTTCTTTTCCCTACATTCATCTGGTGGCATGTTACACAATGACAGCACAATTCTTCTGCAAGCATCCGAAATGTAGGACTTAACCAGTTTTGTTTGAAGAACCTCAGCATTGCATCTCACCCTAAATGTGTGAGACTGTGAAAGTGTTGTGTGATGTGGAACAATTAACTGTTTGGCAGCACTGATTTTCCATCTGCTGAAATCCAAATGTCACTTGCATTTTTCCCACAACCTGCTCTAATCCATCCCTGTTGCTCTTCTTCTGTGACATCCTCCTGTAACATATTTAATTCTTTTCATGTATAAGCAATAGATAACAACACTGAAAAAGAAGTGTCTTCATCAGATTAATTTGTAAAGGTGCCATTAAATGTGCAGGCCACAAGTGCACAATGCCATGCAACTTCAGCAGCAAAGCTGTTTCCTAGTGTAACATATAAATTGTCACTCCTGTGAGCTGCACATATTACAACTGCAACCCCTGTTGGTAGTTGTAGAGCATCAAGAAGTCTTCTCACATGATCCCCATTTCAGCTAAGGGTACCTGTTGATGTAATTAAACCCCTTGTGACCATAACTGTCCGAAGTCATGAACAACACCAAAGCCATATTTACTAACTCTAAATATAGTCACTATCATTTGGGCTGATAGACTACGTTATTGCCAAGGTAATCAGTTCTGCAACATGAAGCTTCTACAATCTCTTGAATTGTACAGACAGCATAAGCTGCTCTCAGGGCAGCCTCATGGGATCTCAGACATGAATCGTCAACAAAGATTACATAATCAGGCTCAATCAGTGGTTCATCTTGTATGTCTGCTCTTGGCTTAGTGCAAAAATCTGTGACATCTAAACAATCATGCTCAATTTTATCATTCTTGACATCATTTCTAGGTAAAGGCAGTAAGCTTGAACGGTTTAATATCTTAAACCTCTTCAATACTACATTATCTGATGTCAAGATCAAATGTTCATATTGAGTTAACCTACTACTGGTCATGTATTTGGTTTTGGTTCAGGCCAACAAGATATCTCTTGAAAGGGGCACCATAAGAGTTAAAGGATGTCTCAGTACTATGTTTTCACTCGTTTTGATGCTGACATCAACTACTGCAACTGCTTTAGGGCAACCGGGCAGGCCTATGACTACAGGGTCAAGGGTAACTAAAAAATAAGTCAGGTCTTTGTGAATCTCAGTGCACGTGAATAAGCACTGAATGAACATAGCTCTCCCTCTCACTGCAAACTAAAGCGAACATCGTACTATAATCAGGCATTCCTAGTGCCATGGCTCAGCAGAGACTTCCTCTTGCTCTAGTAATTTTTTCAAGCACTTGTTGTGCCAGAAAAGCAAATCAGACACATCTTTGTGTGTGAGCTTCAATAAAGGCCTAGCCTTTATGGAAAAGTTTGGAATCCACTGTCTACAGTAGCCAACCATTCCCAAGAACATTCTGACTTCTTTCTGAGTTCTGTGCAGACTCATCCACAAAATAGTTGTGACTCGTTCTTGTGGCACCTTTCTTGCACTTTGTTCTATTATATGTCCCAAATATTGGGCTTCTCTCAGAGAGTACTGCAGTTTTTGGGCACATTTTATGTCCATTCTCAGCAAGATGAGTCAGTAAGTCTATGGTACCATGTTTGAATGCTTCTCATGTGCTCAATGCCATAAGTAGGTCATCAATGTACTGTACTAGAATTGAGTCACAAGGCATCTGAAGGGACTCAAGATTTTACTTCAAAATCTTATTAAAAATCGAAGGACTCTCAGGTAGACTCTTGTGGAACTCACCACGAGGCAAAAACTATCTCTTGAAACACAAAAGAGTATAAGAACTGACTGTCTTGTGCAATGGTTTTGAGAAAACTGCCTGACAGAGATCCACAACAGTAAACCATTCTGCAGTACATGGGATCTGAAAAAAATGGTGGCTGGATTCAGTACAACAGGACACCATGGAACAACAATGGTATTAACCTTTTTAAGGTCCTGTACAATCCTAAACTTACCATTGGGTTCCTGCAAATCCATTATAGGAGAATTGCAAGGACTCCCAACAATTTCTCTCAATATCCCTTTCTTCAACAATTATTGGTGCTATTCCTGCCACTGTCTCTGGACTCAGAATGTACGGTGGTGTGATCGGAAAAAATTGCATTTGGTTTTATTCTAATTTGAACTGTAAAATCCCATACTTCTGGATTCACAGTCTCTCTCAAATCAGAGTGCAATTCTTCCACTGTCGTCACTGGGTCCAGTCCTACAGCTATTTGTTGAACTAGTTTAAACTCAACATCCTCATCATGGAAATTCAATGCATTCCAGTGTATAGTAAATGGTACAATTTAATTTGCACAATAATTTTCTTCCTAACAGATTTACGTGCCTTGAATCACATACTACAAACTTGTGCGTTTCTTCAATTGAACCTATTTTTACTGGAACTTCTTCTGCAACTGAGGGGCTTTTTTACAAGCCCTTGAGCGACACCGGAATGTCACTTTTAGTGATGGTCTGGTTGCGCACACTGCAGGGCCATATCTACAAGGCTAGGTAAAGCCATCCTGCGTGACTTTTCATGGCCATGTAGATATGGACTAAGGCAACGCAGCACAAGTGACTGCGTTGCCTCACCCTGGGATAGGGAGGCGTGCCATGGGTGGTTCGGTGGGTGTTCCCACGTAACACCCATGGCATCTGACACATTCCCAGATTTACGAGATTTTGTAAACCTGGAAATGTGTCAAAAGGCCACGCCTCCCCAGGAGAGGCATAAAGGAGTCATAATTAGGAGAAATACCTTTATTTTTCCTTGTTTTTCCTTTTTCTATATGTGTTGCATTGTGCAGCACACATAGAAAGAGGGAAATACCTCTCATGATTGTTTTTGTGTAGAAAGTTGTCCCTTCCTGCACAAAAAGCAATTATTCCTGCAACGCAGACACCCTTGCATCATAGTGCAAGGTTGCCTGTGTTGGCACATGTGCCCATTGTGTGCCAGTGCAGAAGAAAGGGAAAGGAAGGTGCCATATCTCATACATATGGCACATTCCTGCCCTTTTCTTTTGATGCAGAGCAGCGCAGCTCCTTGCAGGGATGCCCTGTGTCAAAAGCTTGCAAATGAGGACCTGGATTTGTAATTTGTTTATTTGTAATTCCTACAACTTAGATATTCTTTACCAAGAGAGGTAGATTTGGAATTTCCTCAGGTCTAACAGTAGAATGGCTAGCACCAGTATTGATAAGAAAATATATGAGTTGGCCATTCACTTCACCTTTGAGGAATGGACTACTCTGGTCTCACTCTCAATGGGAATTATCATTGCCAAAGATCTCACTATCCAACATGGGAAACTGTTGAAATGGGTTCTGGCTCTGGAAAGGGGTTGGGTTTGCTCTGGGCATCTGATTCATATTAATTTAGTGCTGCTCATTCTTTGGGGAGTCATCAGGCTTATGGGACATGGACCATTGACACTTGCATTTGTTGAACATGTTCGATCTGTATTTACATTTGAGTTCCTCCTTGCATTTGTTTAATTCCGTTTATTGTATCTAGATTCAGCCTACACTTCCTCTTCCAATGCCTGATCTTGTTAAAAAAATCCTCTTCAATGTTGCAAAATCTATACCAGAATTCAAATCAATTGGACCTCCTCGACCTCTACCTTGTGGAGCCATCATTCCTCCCGAAACACCTTGAATTCCAGCTTAAAAACCAATGGCTTGTATCCTATTAGAATTTCCCACAAATGGCTGATTCTGAATACCTTTCTCTGCCAACTTTGTTCTTGTTCATCACTGCAGTATTCTGCATACTTAAGGATCTCATCTAGTGGCCTTGTCTGCCAACAAAGTACACTCTGTTGTATCTGCTGACTGATCTCTGGTCTTAATCCAATAACAAACTGTGTTATTAAGAAACCCATTTATATTTGATCAGAATTATGACTCATCACTATGCTGTCAAAAGATTTCCAACAATCTCTCATAAAACATCAGTATGGATTTATTAAGACAAGTTGTTTTATACCAAAAACCACTATTTTCTGTTCAGACATCATGTCGCTGGGTCAGTCGGGCTGACCTCTGTCCAGTACATGCTTTAAGATGGCTGCCCGGTCACTTGCAATGTCTAGAAATAGAACTAGACATACAGGGGCATATCTGCTCATGCAGACATGCCCGCACATGTATTATAAAGCAACCTGCCTTTGAGCTCTTAAGGCCTGCTGTAAGGGGGACTTACATATAATGTACGCAATCATTTTAGCATGGCACACAATAAGTGTAACATGTTGTGTTTTTTCCTCAGGGTTTACAGTCTGTGATGGCAGGTTGTGTTCAATTTGTGTGTGGGTACTTTAGGGTAGCATAAGTTATGCTGCAGTCCTTGGGGACCCACTTTAGCACCAATGCTCTAGGTACCAAGGGTACCATTTACTAGGGACTTACACATGTGCTAAAGGTCTGTACCAATTGTGGAACAGATAAATATACTTTATTTCAAGGAAAGAGCACTGGCACTGAGGTCTGATTAGCAGGCCTCAGTGCACTGGCAGAGTCGGAAATCAGCAACTAGTAGTTTTAAAACAGGGCAAAAAGTGGAGGGGCGTCTACAAAGAAGCCCAGTTTCCTACACATGTCTTGTGATTTATTTACACAAATAAATTGATTCCTTTTCTTGATACTGGATCACATATTCGAGGTTTAGTCATTCCCTGATTATTTCCTCTAATTCCACCTTTAATCTCAGGACATTTAATGCTCTCTCTTTCTCTGTTCCCTGTATGGCAAGAACCTGATTCTCTGGTGTTCTTGTCTTTCTATTCTCTAGCTGTTCCTCAGACCATGAATGAAAAATCCCATCTTCAAATAAATGCATCTCTCCTTGGGTAAAGTGTATCATAAAGACAAGTCTCTTCACTTCCCTCAATGTCTGTACAGTTTGCAATGGAGTCCAGGTGACAATCTGTGAATTCTGCAAAGTGGGGAAATACCCTGTCGCAGGTGCTTCTCCAACAGCTCCAGGAGCTACAGTACTTGGTGTAATCGTAATCAGAGCAGTTGCTGTGCGATCCTCTAATGGCTGTGCTGTTATAGCTCTAATACAGGTGCTGGTAAAGTTACAATCAAAGCGGTAACACCTGGAGGCATCACTGTCGGTACATGATCAACTTGAGTTGCCATAACATTTGTAATAACAGGTTGCATAACAGGCTGTGTCATAACAGGCTGTGTCACTGGTAACATCCGGCCTTCAAGATGGTTAAACATAATAGGTATTGGTAATAGGTATTGTCATCATGCACATTGGGATAACCATTTAGGGTGAAGCTGCCCAGAAAGCTAAACACAAAAAAAAAAATAAGGCGGCAATTTTAAGCAGTGTTGCTGAAGTGAACAGAAGCTTGACCGAAAAAGCTTTAAAAACTCCTGTCTCACAAGATGGGAGGAGTAAGGGGGTCTTTCTGACCCTGGCGGTCCATGACCGCCATGGCGGAGGGCGGCGGAAGCACCGCCAACAGGCTGGCGGTGCTTCCTGGGCTTTACCGCCGCGGTCAGAAAAGGGGAGCCGGCGATTTCCCGCCGGTTTCCCGCTGGCCCAGGGTATCCGACATGGCGGCGTTGCTTGCAGCACCGCCATGGGGATTCCGACCGCCTTCCCGCCAGCCTGTTTCTGGCAGTGTCCACCGCCAGAACCAGGATGGCGGGAACGTGTGCCGTGGGGCCCCTGGGGGCCCCTGCACCGACCATGCCACTGGCATGGGCAGTGCAGGCGCCCCCTAACAGGGCCCCACAAAGAATTTCACTGTCTGCTTTGCAGACAGTGAAAATCGCGACGGGTGCCACTGCACCCGTCGCACCCCTGCAACTCCGCCGGCTCCATTCCGAGCCGGCTTCATTGTTGAAGGGGCTTTCCCGCTGGGCCGGCCGGCGGTCTTCTGGCGGTCGCCCGCCGGCCCCGCGGGAAAGCCAGAATGGCCGCCGCGGTCTTTCGGCGGGAACCGCTTGGCGGGCGGCGACCGCCGCGGTCAGAATGACCGCCTAAGTAATTTTGGGGCTTGAGATGGCCTTGGGTAAATCCAAAAAGCTATTGGACATCTATTGTAAGGTTTGGGTTGCATTTGCACACTTATAACCGCATTCAAACAAGCACTGGCAAAGCCAGTGAGAAAAAGCATAACTGTAAATTGCTTCAGATGTGTTTTCTGCCCATGCCAAAAGAAGGTGCCCACCTCTAATGGTTTAAGCCTCTCTTTCACATCTTAGCTTCCAAGTGTTTATTAGCCTGCATAGCCTAAAATGTTTATATTCTAGTTGTAACTGAAGATTGCCTTTTTTTTCTCATGATAGCCATCCTCAGAGAGCTGTATGCTCCCTTTGTTATTGTGTGTAGTGACCCAACTGCAGAAATGTTTATGAAACCATATAAATGTGTGTCTTGCCTTTGCTTAACAAGTATGCTCCAATTTGCACTTTCTGTGGGGACCCTTCACTAGCTTGACTTGTGAGTCACAGGTTATTCATTTATCTTTTGCCAATGATTCTTTGCATTGACATAAGTTAACGCCAAAATAGCTGCCAAAATGTCACAAAGCATGCCCACACATAAGGATGCATCGACACCCAAATTGAAATGGGTTTTCTGTTAATGAAAAGCCATTCCAAGACTGCTGCCAATGCATCTGCATGCGCTGTGACACTTGGTGCATGGGTGCATTTGAAGCCAGCCCAAGATAGCTGCTAATTTGTAAGCATCGATGTTTTATTATGCACAAGAGGTCATTTTGGCATTTTTAAGCTGACAGTCATTTGAGAATAGTAAATTGAAAGTAAAAAATAAAGTGTAATGAGCACGAAAAACGGTAGCAGGTGACCCAGTTGCACTTTGAAGCTACCAGTCATTTTCAAAATACTAAATAAATACAAATAAAATGGGCAGTAGAACAGCAGCGATTCCGCCCCTAGTTTGGAGACTTCGCTCCGAGGGTGACGTAAGGATACGACTCGTATCTTACCTTTCTGAATACTGAGAAGTAGTAAAGTTAGCCATTTTTAATGTAGTGTTACAAGGGTTAAGTTAATCTTCTCAAGGCCCCTTTAACATAGGTGTTCATACAGCTGTAATACTTGGAAGCTGCTTCACAGTAGCTGATTTGATTCTGAGTCCTGACATTGAGGGACCTACATTTTGAGAAGGTTTGGTTCCGTCCATCAATAAATACTTCGTTCCAGCTAGGTACCTGCACCATCTATTGAGAAATCCTTAGGATTAGGTGACACTCATATTAAAGGAACATAAGGCCTACTTTTTAAATGGCTTTTCTCCTCATTATTTTTTACAGGTTGTAGTTCCCCAACTCATACCATAGTCCAGCTTACTTGGTTTTGGAATATTTGGACCATTCTGGGGGAATTCAGATGCTATCATTGAGGAAAACTATATTTCTCTAGTAAGTCACTCAGATTAAGCTGTATTTGCATTAAGGAGCATCACACACTTCCCCACAGTGTCACGGTCAAGTTGTTAGAAAAGGGAAAAGAAGGCAAATACTTTGAACAGTGCCTTTAAGCTGGTAAAATGTATTTATTGTATTTTATTGAGGTTGTTGGGCCATACTCATACTCAGGCTGTTTTTCAGTCACTTACATGCACTTTGCACTGTAGGGACGGTTAAAAGGGAATGGTGCGTATGTTTGATTGAGCGCCTTGATGAATGGGGTTTTGATACAATAGGAAGCCCCAAGCAAGATAGGACAAGAGGTTGTTTCATAAGCTAAAACTCTGGTTTGGCACTGCAATGTTTTCTTTCACACCCACGGACACCCCAATTTAATTCAGTGCACCAAAGCTTGAATGAGAAAGTATAGGTTATTGTGGCCAACACAACCCCACTCAGTATATAGTTGTGTGGCGTCTGTGTGTAGTAATCACGCAGGTGATGATAAATAAGAGATTCTTTATTTCCAATCAGTTGTCACCAACAGGGTACATAACTCCCAGCTTCTTCCCAGACCACAGCTTCCAATCTCCACATCACTCCATTCCAAACCCCCCTCCTAGAATAGTATCCCTCAACACATTCCATTTCATTCCTATGAGCTTAACCCTACACTGTGCTTTCTGGGTTACTAACAGTCCCTATGGAAGGGCTCAGGGATGCAGTGGTAAAATACGTTTTGTTCTTTATAATATCACATTATCACATGATAGTGACCCGTAATTGATAAATCTTTAGGTTGGGACAAAAATTTGATGTGGATTACTTTTATAAATGGAAAAGTTGCTTCTAGACACTTTGATTGAAGGGGACATTTTGAAGATCACTTTGAATATTTGTAACCACATTTTTTCACTTTAATCACTTTCACTGCGACGTTTTTTTAGGGGCACCTTGATAGAATGAAAGTAATGCTTTCTGATTTTGAACCAACATTGAATTATATATGCAATTAATTGTGCGATTAACAATCTGTTCGGGTTGAGAAATTGATCAAGAATATTGCTGAGGGAGTTAAGGGCCACACTTTCCCCTCAAGGACCAAGATTTCTTGCAATATAGTTATATACTCAGGTCCAAGAGTTACTGGGCTTGTCCCCTTTCTTTCAAGTGTACCTTTCACAGCAGGCAGAGCATATGCACACTGCTGGCCGAGCAGAATTTACTCCAGGGCTTCACACGCAGTAAATCCTGCTCCGAGAAACAATCTAGACACCGACTTTCCATGTTGTAATAGCTCTTGTTCCTACTTCCTAACAGTGGGTGGCAAAATCAGTGCATGCGGTTGATTGTTTCCTTTGATGTTTTTTTTTAAGTATGCTTTTTGAAGCTCAGTTGGCAGACGCTTGAACTCAAATGTCTAATCAGATTTTATCGCTGGTGTTTATATATGTAATTCTGTAGAGAAGTAAACAGTGGCGCATGGCTAGTACATATCGCTGAATTTTAAACTATGATAATGCTACTTTCCTTGCCGCGGAGCGGCAATGGGGCTCATTATGCTTCGTGCATGTATTTTAAATTCACTATAATCCATCTGGGTGCCTCTTCCTTTTGCCCCTCCTCGGTGTGGTAACCAGGCCCTCGATGCGCTCCGCTGGTAGAGGGGGGCATTAAACACACGGCAGGAGCAGGGCTGCTTGGCCCCCATCAGGTGCCCTGGCCAGAGCGCCACCCATGGGATGCTCATCCCCATAAATACGTACATAACAGCAATCTCGAGCATTTGTCATAAATATTGCATCAGAGACAGCGGTCCCCGAATGCTTCCTTAATGCATCCTGTACACATAGTCAGGAGCATTCCATCAGCTCAGTGGATAGAACGCTTGCCACGACCAATGCAGTATCTGAATATTCCGAGTGGTTTCCCAGTGAGGAAGACTCTGCCTCACACCCATAAATTGACCAGCGGCACCATCTGACTTTTATAGTGCTTGGAATCCGTAGTATGAAGCACTATTTAAAAACTGTTCATATTAATTGAATCCTAAACAGTCTCTCATAGTACAATTGTGAAATCCGCCAAGCAAGAGAGTGACTCTGAAGGCTGCACTAAATTGGAACAAGACAAATTACCTTAGATTACCCTTGTGACTGTAGCCATAGTTACTAAACCATCCTGGGCAGGGGAAGGAAAGTCAAGGTTATTCTGCATTAGGACAGCGTAATGTAAAAAGATAAACATAACCCTTCACCATACAGCATCTTATTCAGGTCAGGTCAACAACAAAATCTACTGTTTCAGCTTTTCCCCGTCCCAGATAGGAGACTGCTTTATTTTTCTGTAACCAGTAGACATAAAAGAAGGATTATAACGGGCCAGGTTTATGCTGGTGTAAGAATGCGTGAAATAAGTACTATAAAAAGAAAATTATTTTGATTTTGAGGAAAACATGTAAAGGGGGAAAGCAGCGTATGCTTTTGAGTGTGTCTTTATTGTTTAAATAGTATTGTGGTGCAAAATGTTGAAACTATCAAAATAGTGCCTTTTTTTCTTTATGATAGTCACTGGAGCTACAAATGGATGGGTACATTTCTGTTTGCTGCTTTCAATGAAATCCGGTCCATTGAAATATGGCACATTCTTTCACGGTGTGTGATAGCTACCTATCCAAGATAGATCAGTAATGAGTCAGTCTTCGTCTCCAGTCATCATTCATCAGCAAGTATCAGGCTCACAGAGAGTAAACCCAATTATCAGCACTTCAGACAGCGTCTCGTGACGTCATCAACTTTCGCCTCTCCGCTCTGAATTTCCTTCCCTTGTCATGACTTTTTATTAGAGTCTCTCAGTCCGTCCCACAAATTTCTAATTGGTCAACCTCATCAGGGGTTATGATTCTAACCTATAGATTTTGTTTACCACTTGTTTGCGTTGGTTCAAGCATCAAGTTCCATTAATATGATTGGTCCTTCTGTCGATGAGAACATCATCCGGCTCTTCAGGTAACAAAGTTGTTGCCCACAGTCTTTTAGGCAGTGCCTCTATCGTTCAAGTCCTGGGAAAGTACGTTTAGCCTACTCTACACATAATTGTTTCAATTTGTTCTCATCATCTCCTGTCCTCTGGTACATTTGCAGAAATTTCTAGCAGAGCCCGTCTGAACTCTGTGCAGTTCAAGGTCCTTTTCTCCAGTTCCAGTCCTCGGCAGCTCACCACGTCTCCACGTTTAAGCCAGCAAGGTCCAGCACCGACCAGGCCTAAGTTAAGGATATGAAGCATCATAAAACATAGGTTATACATTCAAATATTCAATATGATATATTAATACATAATTTTTAGTATTTTTCATTATTCTAGAATTGTTAACACACATGGTGACCACTCCCCATGGGCACATTTTACTCATTACACGTTATTTTCAATTATTAGTTTCTTTTATCAATATTTCTCATTAGTATGTAAACGCAAATCATTAGAAGTTTCTCATATTAGCATATCTGCTCCAATAGTCAATCCTCTGATGACTAAATATGTCATCACACCTTTCCCTTGTCAATCATTTTACAAATTACTTTCAGCTACATTTTGGTTTCTTCTCCTTACATTTCCCCTATAGATTCTACTTCTGGGTTGGTCTTCCCTCATCTGATCATTTTTAGCCCTATTTAATTTAATTGTCTGCCATAATTTACATGTCCCCCATATTCCTAATATAGCAATGATCACAATTAATATTCATTGGACAATTTTCCACAGTATCCCACCCAAAATTTGACTAAACCAATTTCCCACAGTAACAAATCCATTTCCAACCTTTTCCCAAACTCCTGGTTCCTTCAATTCTTTCAAATCCTTACTCGCATTAGTTAAATTAGTAAGCAAATCTTTTATCTCTTTCTCGTTCTCAGGTATATATGAACAGCAGTGCCTTGCATTAATCATTTTACAGACTCCTCCGTCCTTCGCTAATAGTATGTCTAAAGCAAGCCTATTCTGAAGCGTCATAGCTCTATCCGCAGCTAATTCAGTGTTTAGTAAAAGTATAGCTCCTGTAAAATTGGTTAACATATTATCCACTATAGTTGATAGTTTTCTTATCTTATTTGCATTCAATATAACTCCTACAGAAGGAATTATTGCTCCAAAAATATCCCCTACAATTGCAGAGGCTGTCTCTCTCCTTTGTCTCATTTGGTGTAACTCAGTCATCTTCGGTATCTTTTTCAAATCATCTATTTGATAAATCTTAGGAAAAACTATTCCCAAGTAACATGTCCCATACCATCCTCTAGGAAGATGGTAATAAGCATTAAGTCCACAAATATAATAAATTCTAGGAATCACATGGTCTGCACCATTCAGCATAAATGTCCATTTTCTCTGAAACAAAAACACATGCCTACATTCACTCGTTCCCACAAATAAAGTGTCAGTGCATGATTTTGGCCTATATATACAAAGCTTCCCTACATGCAATGCATCTAAGGCTAATTTCCCTTGTGTTTTAATAGCAGTGTGAGCATAATCATTCTTGTAAGTTCTTTTCTCTAACCCTTTCTCTAGTTTCTCTTTTAGTGCTTTTCGTCTGTCGTCAGTATGCCCAATAAAGCTCTTTTCCATAGGTGTTAATAAGCAAGTTAAATTGTTACGATGCGTATAAGCCATGCCAAAGGTCAGTGTAGGCTCAAAGAATCCTTTAACTAATACTATGTCATGATCCTTAGCTATCTTACTCAAATATCTAATTATAGGAACAAAAGAAAATACCATGTCATAATTTGAATAAAAATATTGTATATACTCCTGATTATAGAATCGAGTTAGTAGCAAACTACATGTTATACCGTAAGTCAGAGGTAGACTATGGTAAGTGACCCCTTCTTCCACAGAGGAAGGTATTTGCATACACATAAGACAATCCCTCACATCCACTGTTTACACATACTCACTCAATGAACGATAAAAGACGTAAGAAGACAGCTCTCCCTTTGCGTTAGTATAATTATGCTCATCCAACTTAACCCTCTCTAAAGCTGTTAGTGTAGTAGTCTCAAGTACAGATGTAACTTTAGCCTCTCTCATCTCATGAATTGACATTCCCACAATCATTATTATAAACAATATTCCACACACAATCGCCATAACTACACTCAAATATCTACAATACCTAATGTTCCTAATGTTATTATCTAATCCACCCATGATCTGTAAAGAATCAGAAAGCAGAATTTAACTCTTAATTAATATGCAACACAAAAAATCAAAAATATACTTCTTTTTCACACTTCAGCTTCACACAACAAGACCCTTTTTTCTTCCTTTGACAAAAATCGGTTAGCAGCTGGTCACCTCTGGGATTCTAAGTGTCATATCAGGATATCAGTGTCTCTTCCAGTAAAATCAATAATCTCAGTTTCTTTTTCCTTTGCTCACAAGTCTACTGATTTTCTCCTTCAGGTTGAATCAAAATACTGATTCGGAAATTCTCTATCAAAGGAAAAAGACATAAACTTGTTTTGTCAATCACTTTATGCGGCATATGCCCACTCTAGTCCGGCGTATCTTCGACTTGCTACTCGCTTTCTTTTCATCCTCCTTTCTCCTGTCAGTTCTCCATCACTCAATTCGTCTTTCTTTGTGGTGTCTATTTCTTCCTCTATTGTCTCATTTATAACCAAGTCCTTTTTCTTGCCTATTTGAGATTCAGGCCAGTGGTCTCCTTTTCTGGCCCCTTCTGCCAACAATCTCTTCAAGATTGGACTCTTCTCCTTCACCTTATCTGTAGTGCCTTCTCTTGATGGACCTGCAACGGGTTAAGGAGGAGTCAGATCACTTTGGCTTTGACCTGTCTCAACTCTATCCCCCTCAGGCTCTGACACTTGGTCTCTTTACGATACAGCACTCTTTTCCTCTGTGAGAACCTCTCTTGTGCATGGATGTCTTGGCACTTCTGCTGGGCTGACCTCTCGTTCTGTCTCCTGAATTTCTGCACCCTCGTCTCTTACTGGGGTGATTGATCCTTCTTCTGCCAATTCTGGATCTACTTCCTGCTCGACCTGCTCCGGTTCTGGTTCAGGTAGAACTATTTGCTTTGATGCTGTTGGCGTCCTCAACAACACTTCTTCATGATCCTGAGGACTCACCACTTTCTTTGTATGGCTCGCATGTATCCAGTTAGGCAAACCTGCACACTTCACAGCTGTTGTAGTTGTCAGCACCACTTGATATGGACCTCTCCAACGTTGCTCCAGGCAAGTCTTTCGCACATGCTTTTTGATCACAACCCAATCTCCTGCTCTTAGATTGTGAGCTGGGTTGTGGATAGGTGGCAGGGTAACGGCTTGTACCTGGTGAGAAAAAGATTGAACAACATCAGCTAGACCCTTGCAGTAGTCCAACACCATATCATGTGTAATATTGACAAGAGCATTGGCTGGTATTGCTGGCAACCTCATTGCTCTTCCCATAAGAATCTCATGTGGGGACATCCCTGTCTTTCTGTCAGGTATATTTCTCATTGACATCAACACTAGAGGCAATGCGTCCGGCCATTTCAGATTTGTGGCAGCGCACATTTTGGCAATTCTTGATTTCAGAGTACCATTCATTTGCTGTACGAGTCCTGATGCCTCTGGACGATAGCTGCAGTGGAGCTTCTGTCCAATGTTTAGTGCTGCACATAAGAGCTTAATCACTTCGTTATTGAAGTGCGTATCCCTATCTGATTCTAAAAAGATCGGAAATCCGAACCTTGGTATCAACTCTCTAAGAAGCAACTTTGCAACTAAGACTATCATTTCTGCGTGTGGGGTATGCTTCAATCCAATGACTAATCACACACACAATCACCAACCCACACTTCAATCCACCACATGCGGGCATCTCAATGAAATCCAATTGCATTCTGCTGAATGGTCCACCTGCTCTTCCAATGTGGCTCAGATTTACCACTGTCCCTTTTCCCACGTTTAACTGCTGACAGATCACACATCTGTGACCCACTGCTTCAGCTGCTTGCCTAAATTTTGGATTGAACCAATCAACCTTGAACAGGCTAATCATGGCATCTTTTCGAATATGAGCCTGACCATGGTAATACCGAGCCACCTGAGTCAGCAGACAATTCGGCAATACCATCAGACCCTCCCCAGATACCCAGATCTCATCTGGTCTCTGTATACACTTCAGCTTTGCCCACAGCTTTTTCTCTTCCTTGTCTGCATTTTCTTGCAATGTTTTTAATTCTTCTAGAGTATCGATTATTTTCAATGCAAAACTTGCACAACTGGCCTCTTCTTCTGGCATCAATTCCCACTTGTCTTTAAATGATATACAGTTCAGGGCACAAAACCTTGCAACATGATCTGCATACCCATTTCCCAAGGAAAAGTAATCTTGCATTTTTTGTTGTGCACTGCATTTTACCACAGCAACCTCCTCAGGCATTTGAACTGCATACAGTAATTCTTTTATCCTGTCACCACTTCGTACTGGGGTTCCACTTGAGGTCATAAAACCTCTTTGCAACCACAATTGACCAAAATCATGAACAATTCCAAATCCGTACTGACTATCAGTGTATATTGTCACTCGCAGTCTGGTAGAGACATAACAAGCTCTGGTAAGAGCCACCAGTTCTGCTACTTGTGCTGAATATACACCAGGAAGCTATTATGCTTCTAGGGTTCCTGTAATAGTACATACAGCACATCCTGCTTTCAAAGTGCTCGTTCCATCTCTAAGACATGGACCATCAACAAAAACAATTTGGTCATTTTCTTCTAATCGAGTATATCAGGTCTAGGCTTTGTACATAGCTCAGTTACTTCAAGACAATCATGTTCCATATCCTCCTCCTTTTCAATTTCAACAGTATCACTTGGCAATAATGATGCTGGATTCAACACTGTACATCTTTTCAAAGTTACATTTGGAGCTCTCAATATGCTCGTCTCATACCTTGTCAGTCTGGCCCCCGTCAAATGTTGTGTTTTCGTCCTTGTCAGTAAAATCTCAACAGAATGTGGTACCATTACCGTCACTGGGTATCCCATGACCACCCCTTCACATTGGGAAAGACTTTGACCAACTGCGGCTACTGCTCGCAGACAACCTAGTAAAGCTGCTGCAACCGGGTCCAAGGTAGCTGAAAATAAGCTACTGGGCGATAAGCACCTCCATGGACCTGTGTCAAAACAGATAAAGAACAAGCATCACGTTCATGACAAAACAATGTGAAAGGCTTTGTGTAATCAGGCATTCCCAACGCTGGAGCTCTGCACAAACTCTCTCTCAATTCAGTGAAAGCCCTCATCTGATCCTCAACTAGGCTAATGGGATCTGTAACTCCTTTGTGTGTCAATTGCTATAGAGGTTTTGCTATCTCAGCAAAATTCGGGATCCATTGTCTACAGTACCCTACCATTCCCAAAAACATGCGCACATCCTTCTGGGAAGTCGGGGGACTTCTCTGCAAAATCATTGTAATCCTCTCTCGGGAAATTCTTCTCAGCCCTTTCTCAATTTGATGACCCAAGTATTTGACAGACTTCTGGCAATACTACAATTTCGCAGGCAAAACTTTGTGTCCAAACTCTCCCAAATGATTAAACAGGGCAATCGAGTCGTGCTTACACTCGTCCCTTGTGCTGGATGCGATCAATAAGTCATCAATGTACTGCACAAAAGTCGATTGACAGGGTAATTCCAATGACTCTAAATTCTTCTTTAGAATCTGATTGAACAAAGATGGTGACTCCGTATACCCTTGTGGAAGCCTACACCAGCTATAGACTTTATCTAGGAATTTGAAACTGAAAAGAAATGGACTATCCTCATGAAGTGGCACCGAAAAGAAAGCTTGTGACAAGTCAACCACCGTGAACCACTCTGCCTCACAAGGAATCTGAAACAGTATCACTTCTGGATTTGGTACAATCGGACAGCACTTAACCACCATGTCATTCACTTTTCGCAAGTCCTGCACAACCCGTACCTTCCCACATGGCTTTTTCAGTCCCCTTATCGGTGAATTGCATGGGCTGCTCAACACTTCCTTTTAAACTCCCTGTTTTAGGAAATCTCCAATTATCTGTGCCACTTTCATCATCACATCCTGTTAAGGATATGAAGCATCATAAAACACAGGTTATACATTCAAATATGATATATTAATACATCATTTTTAGTATTTTTCATTATTCTAGCATTGTTAACACACATGGTGACCACTCCCCGTGGGCACATTTTACTCATTACACGTTATGTTCAATTATTAGTTTCTTTTATCAATATTTCTCATTAGTATTTATACGCACATCATTAGAAATTTCTCATATTAGCATATCTGCTCCAACAGTTGCATCATGTTGGTGGGTGGAACTCCGCAGAACATTATGGAGCCTATATGAAACTCCACAGAATTCTGCAGCATACAACTCCGTGAGTTCCACCCACCGTTACGTTACACCTTAGATTATTTCGGTGTGCTATACCATAGAGCACTATATACCAGTTTACAGCAAGAAGCTCTAATTATCAGTAACCTGGAGAGAGTGTTTCCTTGAATAGAAAACAAGCACCAGCTGGGTTCAGCTCCTCTCGGACGTGGCTCGGTATCAGCTCTCTACATAAGATGGGATGCTCCAGGAGTAAAGCAGTCTGGCAGTCTCTGTCAGGATCTTTCGGTAGTATTTAGTACAATAATCTGGAGTGAAGGGCCTGCCCACCCCAATGGCCACTTGTTGAGCCTTTTATACTAATGTTCACCGATCTTATCTTTAATGAGGAATTTTAGAGAAATTTCTAACATAACCTGTGTGCATCACAATGCTAGTCACTTTTGTATAAACAAATATGGTAAATATACATCAATTCAGAGTACATTGTTTATGTTATTATATATGTATATATTAGTGTTAGCTGATATATATATGACAAGATGCTTGTCCCAGACTGATGTACTATAGGTGTTTTTATCTATGTCATTGTCTGGAGAACGTGACACTTTCACAGGTTCTTAGAATTATAAAGACAGATGGCATCTATATAGAAAGTAAACATGTTGATGATCAGACAGAAAACGGAGTCTTGGCCTGCTCAATCTGGCCTTATTGGCTCTATGCCAAGGTGGGTTGTCAGGTTACCACTGGCTGTAATCCTTTCGTGACAGTTGGGTTTCCAGGTTCCTTTTTAATCTCTGGAAGCCTTCTAAGAGTGTAAGGTGGAGAGATAGAAAGTTCCAAAAGACCTGTTTGCAGATTATTCTCCTTCCTGGCTATTTGTATTTTGGCAAAGAAATGTTGGGCAAGTTAGGGTGGCACTACAATAGGCGCTTGGCTGTTTTCCTGGTTTGATAATAATAAAATTAAAACAAATGAACACATTTTACCATAGATATACTTTCCACCACATCTCTCCACCCTCCTCCTTCCCCTGCAGGTTATTCTCTTTATCCTTTTTATCAGCACTTAATGCATTTCTTCACGAAGTGTTGAACACAACACTTTCACAGTGAATTCTATTATTTGCAATATACGTGCGAAATTAGTGTTTCACACTGGACCGTTTTAGTGTAGTGTACTATGAATTCTGTAAATTAGAGCAGCCCTTCTTTGGCACCTGACAATATATGTACTATGCATCATGTGGTTGGATGAGCTTGGGATATGTGTGGGCATTTATAGCATTGTACAATTTCCCATGGATAACTGTGGAGTTTTCGTAATTCCGAATACCTTAAAAAAATGTGTGACATGGCAGACTCATTTACATGTCAGTCTGCGTGACATAAATAATGCATTAAGGGCTGATTGTCCCATCTGGAGCACCGGATGTTATCCAAAAACGTAAACTTACTAATAGCGTAGAAGGTGTGTGGTAACATTATGAGATCAACATAATGTCAAGGGAGTCCCGCATGTTGAACATGACAAGGATGTCCCACCTAGGGCACCAGACGCTCTACAAAAATGTACATTTTCTTATATCCTAGATGTGGTATCATAACAGTATCTGCAAGCATGACAAATGTTGTTTTGTGAGCAGTCCCTATGCCACCTCGAGGTTCCATGGAGCTGTGGTATTATGCTACACATTCCTTTCGGTATGCTCTCGGGGCTGACATATCACTTCCTTATGTAGTACAAGGATGTTTTTTTTATGGCTATGTAGATGCAGTCTATAACCCTGATGTCTTGAATTCCTGATGCCTCTATTGGGAACTCCATGTGCTACTTGATTTACTTTTATGGTGCCGGGGTGACATTTTCTTGATGGCTTTTGAAATAAATGTATTCACCTTAATCTAGTGGCATGAAATGAATTGTCACACCATGTTTTATTTTTGATATTTTATGAGGGATATGTCATCTTGCCTGAGATATGAAACAACTAAATTTACATGCCTAAATACATCATGTTTGGTACAAAACTAAACTTTGGGATATCCTGTTTCCTATCCGCAGTCGCTTTCCAGGAATATCCGCCCGCACTCAGAAATACCCATCTGCGGGACTCCGAGGAATGGATGTGCCCGTCAGGAGCGACAAGAAAAGGTGCGTCTTCAGCCTCTCCTTCAACTATCTTTGTGTGTTAGCTTATCTTCTTTATGTATCACACTTCTGCCCCCTTGCATGTGATTTTGTCTGGGTCAGGCCTTGACAAACCATCTAGGAATATTGCTATTGTCTGTGGCATTACGTACATCAGTGTGTGTACATGTTGGCACACTAGTTACTCACCCATGCCAATGCTTTAGGCTCCCCTTTGCAATGTGGGCTTGTCTGTTTGTTCGTTTTGATCATATATTTTTTCCACATTAACCCAAACGCTCCCTCCATAATAGCTGTGTGAGATAGAAGATCTCAGCTAGTAGTTGACAACAAGGACTGTAGCGTTTTATTACCACAGTGCTTCTTGCATGGTTTTCAACGGAGTCTGGTTTGCACCATTGGAGCCGGGAGGGGGAGTTGGTCTTGTCTGGATTCAAACCCGTGGCCTGTAGGTGACTACATAACTCGGCTACAAGTGCTCAACGCGATCAGCTACTCAGACGGGTAGAGCATGTTTTTTTTAGCCCAGTCCAAGGTATATATTTTGGGACCAGATTTACGTTTCTTAACACTGATAGCTTCCAAATATAAGGGATAGTGATGTGTCTTTTCAATACTTGTAACACAGCAGCAGCCCCCTAATATTACTGCAAATAACCTCCCTGACACTCTCCCATTTCTCATATGTGAGGTCCCATTTTGGTCTTAAAGAACCTGTTTTTATGGATGCTGCATTAAACAAACACATTTCTCTGAAAGTGTCAGTATCAGTCGCCCACACATCATCCACATTAAAAATAACACTCATGGAGAATCCCATGGAGCAGCTGGAATGAGCAAACATGATGGTAAAAAAGAAACTAGAACATTTTCTGTGTTCCAAGGCGGTACCCCACTCCTTCCTCATGGCACGACAATCATTTAAATGCTATCTTAATCAGATAATCTAAAGATACAACACCTACATAGGAACAGGGGCAGCAATGTCCTCAATAATGTGTTAGGAAACATGCTCCCTAATAGATTATGCTCGACAATAAATCAGGTAATATAATCAATTAAACAAGCCTTCTTGAGTAAGATATGTTAGAAATCATAAAGGTTTATTTAAAAATGCAAATCATAACAGAAGGCCAAAACATGGTTTGTCAAATAACATATGAAAAGAATAAGCATTCTAAGTACAAGACAGACTGGCATGGGTCTGCTCTCTAAGAAGCAGGGACATCCTTTAACTGTCATGGTACCTCACATTGAAATTTTACTTACACAAACCAAAACACAGTGCCTTTCAGGTGCCAAGTTGACTCGTTATGAAATGATCATCCTGGGGTCCCCCCAAATGTGTCATTGAAAAAGTGCACAGTGCTTAACCCAGCAATGTCACTCCCAAAAGAGAATGTTGAAATTGACAAATTGGAAGAAGTCGAACATGATTGTCTCGAAATAACTGATCTGTGCACAAAACCGAGACCAGATATTAGAGATGCCCGGATGGAGGAAAATGACCAAATTATTTTTGATGATAGTTCCCGTTTAAGAGACAACATGGGAACACTGAGATCAGGATATGCTGTGTGCACAATTTCTGGTATACTTGAAGCGTCCTAGCTTTGAGAAGTATATTCGCCGCAAGTGGGGGAACTGGTAGCCCTTACTAGAGCATGCCATGTTTCTGCACAGCTTAAAGTTACCATCTATACGAACAGCCAATATGGATTTGGAATAGTCCATGATTTTGGCCAGTTGTGGTCACAGAGAGGTTCCCTGACCTCTCCTGGTTCACCAGTCAGAAATGATGAAAATAGTCATGAATTGTTACAAGCTATTCAATTGCCTGAGAAGATTGCCGTGGTGCAATGCAGTGCACACCTGAAATCACAAGATTTTGTGTCAATGGGAAATGGATATGTGGATCAAGTCGCAAGGTTTTGCGCATTGAACTGTATGTCGTTTACAGATAAATGGGAACTGTTATTGTATGAAGATGAGATGTGTCCAAGTTATTCATTATATGTTATAAATACCTTAGAAGAACTGAACACATTGCAGTATAATGTTGAAAGGAATAAGAAAAAGACTTGGATTAAATTGAAATGTGTCCAACGTGAAGATGACGTGTGGGTTTCAAAGGAAGGAAGGGTAGTCTTGTCTAATAGTTTGCTGACTCAAGTGGCTAGATATTATCATGGTCAAGCACATGTTGGGAGGGATGCTATGATTCGAATGTTCAAACAATACTGGTTCAATCCAAAGTTTAGACAGGTTGCCGAAGCTGTTTGCCATTGTTGCGTCATTTGTCAGCAAATAAACGTGGGTAAAGGGACAGTGATTAATTTGAGCCACACTGGAAGAGCAGCAGGTCCATTCAGCAGACTGCAGATGGATTTCATTGAGATACTGTATGTGGAGGATTGAGATATGTGTTGGTGAGTGTCTGCATCTTTAGACATTGGATTGAAGATTATCCTACACGAAGAAATGACAGCCTTACAGTAGCAAAGTTACAGCCTAGGGAACTGATACCACGTTTTGGGTTTCCGGTCTCTTTAGAATCAGATAGAGGAAGTAACTTCAACAATGAAGTAATTAAATTATTATGTTCAGCTTTAAACATTGAGCAGAAGTTGCATTGTAGCTACCGCCCTGAAGCCTCAGGACCTACAGAACAAATGAATGGTACTTTGAAATCAAGAATGGGGAAAATGTGTGCATCCACGAATCTGAAATGGCCCAACACACTGCTGTTAGTTCTGAAGACAGTGAGGAACATACTCGACAGGAAGACAGGACTGTCACCGCATGAGATCCTCATGGGCAGAGCAATGAGGTTGCCAGCGGTTCCTGCAAATGCTCTTGTAAACATAACAGATAATATGGTGTTGGACTACTACAAAGGTCTGGCTGATGTGGTTCGCTCTTTCTCTCATCAGGTGGAAGCTACCACACTGCAACAGTCTCAAGATCAAGGACACAACCTGAGATCAGGTGATTGGGTTTTGATCAGAACGCACGTGAGGAAGATATGTTTGGAGCCTCAGTGGAAGAGTCCTTACCAAGTAGTGCTGATCACTACTGCAGCTGTGAAGTGCGCTGGAGTTCCAAACTGGATCCACGCAAGTCATACGAGGAAAGTACCATGTCCGTTGGACAATGAAGAGGAGTTGGTGAGAGTACCAACAACGTCCAGACCAACACCAGAATTGGAGAGGGGAGAAGGAGAATCAGAGACTGAATCTGAGCAAACAGCATCTGGTGCAAACACTACTGTGAGAGACGAAGGAGAAGATCTACAGGAGAGTGACAGTGAACCAACCTCAACTGAGGCTGCAGAAGAGTCTAGTCAGAGGAGGCCTCTCCCAGAAGCAGACGGTCTTGAGAGATAAACAGAGCAAACAACAGACCCCGAGGGGGAAGGAGTTGAGGCGGATCAAAGCCAATGGGGTCTGACTCCTCCTGAACCAGTTGCAGGTCCATCAAGGGAAAATCCTGCAGAACACAGAGAAATTACAAGTCTGACACTGAAAAGAGCATTAACAAAAGGTCCACTGAAAGGAGGTAAGTGGCCAAAGTCACAAGCAAAGGGAAAAGAAGCAATTTCAGTGACAACAATTGAAGAAGAAGTAGACACGAGAATGAAAGAAGATTCAATTGATGAAGATTTAAATGGAGATCGAAGATTGAAGAGAAAGTAAATTGCAAGTCGAAGGTATGCTGGTCCTGAATGGGCATATGCAACGACAAGTGAATGGCAGAGTGAATTTTTGTCTTTTTGTTTTGATCAAGACATTCCAGGTCAATATTTTGGCACTTGAAGGAAATCAATGAACTGAACTGTTGAGAACTGTGAACTGAGAAAAGTGCAAGAAAAGACTATTGAAAGTAACCAGAAAAGACTTTTTGATAACCTGATTTTGACAACCTGCTAAATCGATTTTGACAAAATCATGAGTAACCTTAGCCAACAGGGTAGGAAGAAAAGGTGCTGTAAATATATGGGTATTAGCTTGGAGATTGTGTGCATGTTATTGTGAATGGTATTGATTGTGAGTATGACTGTTCTTGACAAGAGTAAGGCCAACCATACCTCTGCTTTAGAAACAACTACTACACTCACAGAAGTAGAGAAGTTTAGGTTAGATGAGAAATATCTGCACGGAGATAATACCCAAGGAGAATGTTTTCTATCACTTATTGAGTGAGTATGTTGAGACAATGGATGCAAGAGATTGTCATGTTTGCATGCAGATTCCTTCATCAGTCGAGGAAGGAGTTACTTAACATGGTTTGCCCCTTACTTCGAGAATAAGTTGTAGCCTGTTACTAACAAGATTCTATTACCAGGAATACATTCAGTATTTCTATTCCAATTACGACGTTGTGTTTTCGGTTTTCCCTATAATTAAGTATCTCAGTGGAGTAGCTAAGGAGGACACTATAGAATTAGTGAAAGGATTCTTTGAACCTACGTTGACATTTGGTACAGTTCACGCTCATAGAAATAACCTGACATGCTTGCTTACACCTATAGAAAAAAACTTCTTAGATCAGACAGATGACAGGAGAAAAGCATTAAAGGAGAAATTAGAAAAGGTTTTAGAGAAAAGGACATTTAGAAATGATCATGCATATAGTGAGATAAACACACAAGGAAGGTTAGCTTTAGATGTGCAACATGTAGGAAAGCTTTGTGTATATAGCCCCAAATCTAGAACTGATACATTGTTTGCGGGAATGAGTGAATGCAAACATGTTTTTTTTGTTTCAGAGTAAATGGACTTTCATGTTGAATGGAAAGGATCCAGCAATTCCAGGAGTTTTTTACATCTGTGGATCAAATGCGTATTACTGTCTTCTAAGAGGATGGTATGGCAAATGTTTCTTGGGGATAGTTTTTCCAACGATATTTCAACTAGAGAACTTGAGTAAATTGTCTAAAATGACTGAATTACATAATGTTAGACAAAAGCAAAACACATATTCTGACACAGTTGGAGACATATTTGGAGCAATAATTCCATCAGTAGGAGTTATTTTGAATTAATTGGAAATTCAGAAGTTGTCTACTATTGTGGATAACATGCTGACAAATGTTTCATGAGCCATGATCATAATGGATACAGAAATGGCTGCGGTAAAATCTACGACTCTTCAGAACCGCCTTGCGTTAGACATTCTTTTGGCAAAAGATGCAGAGTTTGCAAAATGCTGAACTCAAAACATTGTTGCTCATATATTCCTGGTAATAGTAAAGAAATTAGAAGCTTGATTAACAATCTGACTAATGATAGTGCTGATTTGAAAGAGCTGAAAGAACCAGGAGTTTGGGAAAAGGTTGGCAAAGGATTTGCTTCTGTGGGAAATTGGCTTGGCAATCTAGGAAAAGAGATGATATTGAAAATAATAAAAGTGATATTGATTACTGTGATTTGCATAATTGGATCATGGCAAATATGTAAATTGTATCATGTGCTTAAATTAAAGAAAATGAAAAATGATCAGAGGAGGGAAGAAATTAAAATGGAAAAATTATTCAGGGAACATTCAAAAAGAGAAAGAAGAAGTAGGGAGGAGCCAAAATGTATTTGGGAAGATGTAAGGGTGATGACATATTTAGTCATCAGAGGAGGGAATGTGAACACTGAATTTTTACAAATGAATATTCATGTATCCTGAATTCTGAATCTGCATAGAATTTGACTTGATATAGAAAATAATGCACAACTTTGAATATGTGCCTACTTGAGTGGCCGAAAGTAATCACAAAGTGTCCTTATTGATTGCTTATTAAAATGAATTGATGTGGTCATGTTTAGATTAATGTAGTAGTATGTTATATTGATGATTTCGCATTATGTATTTGCTTTATTAATTGTAGGCCTTAAGTTAGCGAGGTCTTGGGCCTAGTTGCACAGCCTCATGTTAAAATGTACTGTTAAGATAAAGCTGTGAGAAAATGTTTGGTTGAAAAAATTAATATCTGAATTGTTCTTTTCCACAGAGTTGACCAAATGCTAGCAATTGTTTTTCTTTTCCTATGCGAACTGCTTGTTAGAAAATCGTGTAATAGTTACTGATACAATATAAAGTTTAGTGTGTGAGAAAGCTATGTTCCCAGGAGCTAACAAAGGAGGCACTGACTGAATGACAGAGAGATACAAAATTGTTACCTGACAAGTCCGATGATGGGAACAGGAGAAGAAGAGCCAATCATCGACATGTGAAAGACAGTTTTGTTATATCTTAGATTTGAAATTCTGCTGTCATTGGACTAAATATAAACATATGATTATTTGACCAATGGCAGGTGGGAAATGTTTTAGCCAATTTTAACTTAGCCCGATTGCACAGAGAGAAACGTGCCATACCGATAATTCTCATCTTTCATGCTCATTCCATTTTTCAGTTTCTGCTGAAGAGTAATGCTCATTCCTATTTGATTCTTTTACTTAGAGAATTCTACCTTTAACTGTATTGCTTAAACTTTTGATGCTGAATGCTGATCTGTAAACTTTGCTTTACAAATGGTTCAGATAGCTTAGAGTCCCCTGATTCTGAACCATTCCATTTCATGGTCCAATGCTGATGCTGACCAAACAGATGTCCAATTGATGAAGACGGTCGCAGCTTGCTAATCCATAGTGAGGAGAGGTATAATCAAATGTTATTGATTTTGAAGTAATTTGTCTTTTGTTTCTAGATACCAACCACTATTTTGATAGAGCCATAGTTAGATGTCTTTCCAAAGTTATGTCATCTAAAATTGTTTTGCATGAAGTCCAAACATGCTATTCTAATAAGAAGGTTAGTGAGGGATGACCCTAAATGTTAGTAGGTTGCTATTAATAAATAATTGATGTTACTCAGTTGCTGAATCTAAATGTATGCTATTTCTATTGCACATTTGTTCTTGTTATTGAGGGTACTGTAACTCTTGAGTGCGTAATAATTCATGCTTTGGTTAAATTAAGATTCTTTAGAAGATTTGGTCAACCAGTGATGTTTCTGTATGTATACCATATGATTTTGAGTCTAAGTTATGTGATAGTAGCATTGGTAATATAGGGAAATAAACATTCTAACTTTTACAAGATAGGTGTGGTTATTCATGGCTAAGGGGGTCATGGTGCATGAAATTACTGACTCCAAAGATCATTGATACTGTAGATTGATATTGTTACTGATTTGTATTGAAATTGAGTCCTATGGTGGGATTTACTCTAAGCGCAGTCAAAATGTCCATCAAAGTGTCCCATTAAAAATAAAGTTAAGAAACCAAATAAGGTCAGTCACGCTAACACTAGTCAACATTGTAAAATACTATGAAATCTGCCCCTAGGGGCAGATCAGCATTACAAACTTCCAATCTGCCCCCAAGGGGGGCACAACCCCAAGGCAAGAAATTGGCATCATAGACAGGAATGACCCTTACCCCAGCCAAACTCTAGCTCAAACCCCAGCCACACACATCGCCAGCCAGAAGCCAGTCCACACACACTACCATCAAAATTCCCAATTGAAACACAGCATCAGCCAAACGCCAGCCGCATGCCATTCTACACACACTGCCAGCCAAACACCAGTTCATGCACACTGACAGTCAAACTCTAGTTCAAACACACATAAACTATTCCCTGGTATCTAGTGGTTTCCCTCTTGGGGCAAATCAGCTGACAAAATGACTGATATGCCCCCAGATGGAAAGTGACCAAAACAGGCTCCCAAAAATTGGGTACTCACCCTGCATACACATTCAATAAAATCCCTGGTGTCTGGTGGCTTTGCCCCTAACAATATGGTAGATCTTCCCGGGGGGGGGGGAGAGACAGAAAATGGGCAAAATATGTGCCAAATGATGGGGAGCGACCCTTGCCCAAGGGCCCACTCCTTTACATGTATTTGTATCAACCCCTGATATCTAGTGGTTTTCTTTCCTCATTGGAGGCAGATCGGCCTAAAAATATGACCGATCTGCCCCCAGGGGGGCAGAAAATGACCAAAATACATGCCAAATAAAGGGGAGTGACCCTAACAAAAGAAAATCCCTGGTATCTAATGGGTATATTCCTGCTGTGCTAATGCAATCTCACACGGTTGCATCAGCAGGAATCCACTACAGAGAGACACCAGGAGAAAGGAAAAACTCTTTCCTTTTCCCCAGTGCCTCTCTGCCCTTCAGATCTCTCCCTGGAGAAAAAATATACCTCCTCCTGATAGTGTTATAAGCAAACAGCTTCCAATGCATCCCGTCATGTTTTCATGACTGTTGGTGTGCTGTGTGTGTGCTAATGTCATCAGGTCGCCCGGTGAGGGGTCAATGGTGGCAGCGGAAGTACTTACACTGCCATCCCTGGTGGCGACGTGAGGGAGGGGGGCTGCTGGGGTAGTGCCAGCTCTTAGGGGTGTGCTAGAACATGCTGGACACATCCTCAGTACCTGAGCACCAGTGCTGAGGACATTCCCAAAAAGGTTAACAAAAAACCACAGAATAATGGGAATCCCTAATGACACATGGTGTTCAACAGGTGCACAACTGTTCAGAGAAAGCAAAGTTCCTCAAGATGCTCAGTGTCTGTTCCAAAATCAATGCCCTACTACGGATAGCTTTTATCTGTATCAAACTCCTTACAGTCATCAAACCAATATTGAGAAATGAAGTTGAGATGAGCAGAAACGTGGCTACTATAAACAATTGTTACTCTATGGAGAAAGTTTACTCTATACCCCATTGTTTATAAACAGTGAAACTCTCATGAGAAATACACCACAGAGTAGTAAAAGTCATCTACTAAAAACAATGTACCCTATATGCAACATTTGTAAAATAAAATACATTACTTGCTTAAAAAGACCAAGTCCTGAATGCCCTAAAGATCGTACTACCTGAGGGCTTCATACTGTGGTGAAAACTCTACTGATAGCCTATCTTCTGGAGGTAAACAAGCATGTGTACAAAGGTTAGTATGTTATGTAGAAATTTTCATGCTGAGATAATTCTGTCTAATACCTCAAGGTTGCTCACAGTACTTAGGGGCATATTTATGAGATGTTTGTGTCACAGATTTTGTAGCAACGGCTGCGCAGGCAGTACTCCATATTTATAAGACAGCGCAATTGCCACAATGCATCTGACTTGCATCGGGCAAAAGCTGCAACTAAACCAGCTGCGCCAGGCACAAATTAAAATATGCAAGGTAGGCGTTCCCCCGCAAAATCTAATGCAAATCTAACACAGTGATATTTATGGGTTTGCCAATGTGGAACGCAATGTTGGGAAGCTGCGCACAAAGCCTGAAATGCGCAAACATCCTGTGCATTGGCAACCCAGGTTCAGAGAAGGATGCAGTAGCTGTGATATAAAAAGAAAACAATTTGGCAAGCTCAACTATGCCATGGAGGTCATCATTCTGCAGCTAGGACTCACATTGTCACCATCACCACCATGTAGGCAGCGAAGGAGGAGGAAGCTTATGTTATGGCAGCACAAATCCTTCATTGACTTCAGGTAGGATGAGGTCATCAAATTCCACAGACTCAGGAGGAAGTCTATCAGCGAATTGCTCCACAAGATTGGGCCAAGTGTTCAGCCATCAACTGTCAGGCCCAATAACATTCCTCAAAAGGTCAAACGGATGGCTGAGCCCAACATGCTGGCATCTGGTTCCTTTCAGATCATAACAGCCAAAGTGATAGGAATCTCACAGGCATCATTTTCTGCCTTCCTACTCTCTGTCCTGGATACCATAATCAAGCTCACACCCCAGTACCGCCTCTTCCCCAAGACCCAACAACAACAACTGAACACGAAGCAAGGCTTTTATGCCATTATTAGATTTCCCCATGTCTTAGGTGCCATTGATTGCACAGATTTGCAATTGGTCCCCCGCTGCATCTTTCTTGTACAGAAACTGGAAGCACACATATTCCATCAACATTCAGGCCACAGTGGACCACCTGTGGATGTGCATCAATGTACTGGCAAAATACCCAGGAAGTACGCATGATGCCTACATCATCTGGCACAGTATCATCAATGAGTGCTTCCAGAAAGAACAATATGGGAATGGCCTACTTGTTGGTAAGTAAATCTGAAGTATAGAACATACCAACTAAAATGTAGAAAAGTATGGCATAATAGCCATCTCTGTGTTTGTCTATGGAGCTAGGGGCATATATATGAGAGGTGTGCCTCATGCTTTCACCAAAAATGCTGTCAAACATGTTGTACACCTACAACTAACATAGAATAAAATGCAACCATGGCTAGTTCTCACAGTATACTCAGAATCCCAATCTCAAAATTCCCTTGCCACATCAATGATGACAGAATCAAGGCATAGATATACAGAATCTCCTAAAGGTTAGACTCATACACATACATGTGAAAACCTAAAGTATTGTGTAGCTCTGCAGTAGAAAGCTACTTGTATCTGCATCAGTGTGCCCTACATACAAATGGCCCTCATTGCCATACTTATGTGTCATTCTAAGTTCAGCATGACAACTTGTCTGACAAAAAGCATTAGCTGTAAGCTGACAACAAAATGTTTGATTATCCACTACATGAACTTAGCAAAGTCCCATGATAAAGTAAGTGAACAAATTAAGACTGTGTCAATATCATATAGGCAAGCAACCTCATCAGATTTTTCATAAGGACATATGTATGTGTGAGTGTCAAACAGGTTGACACTGTCCAAATCTACCTAGGGCTGAATATATGCGAGAAAATCATATCACTACTTTGCCACTCTGTACATGTAGTGAGGGCACATAACATAGAGCGGTCAAGAACATTTCAAAACACCTATCACATTAATCCACTACCTGAACAAGAAAGTCAGTATATAGAAGTGTTTAAAGTATCAGGACACAGTCAACATTTGCAATGACAAGGAGAACTGTAAGAGACATGTGTAACCCAATGGTCAACTGTATATATACACATAACACATATTGTTCAATACTGTCAGAAATGTGTATGAGTTAGTCAGTATACATAATACACACGGACAGGTATGTCTTTATAATAGTGTGCCTAATAATTAGAAATTGTATTTTTTCTACTTTCAGCAGACCAAGGATATGGCTTGCAGCCATGGGTCATGACCCCATTTGTTCACCCCTGAACGGAGCCAAAAAAACAGTACAACCAGGCACTATGAAAGACAAAGAACTTGGTCGAACAGACTTTTGGAATACTGAGGTCCAGATTCCTATGCCTGGACATGTCGGGGGGAAGGTTGATATACTCCCCTCTATTGTGTACAAAATAATTCTCGTGTGTGCAAGCCTCTAAAATAGATCTGTCAGAACTAATGTCCTAAGGGCTTCGGGCCTGAAGAAACCAGCCAAATGAAGGAGGATGATGATAATAGAAGAAAGATCCACCACACAATGGCTGATCGGTGGCGACGCGACCACATTGTCGCCAATTTTTTTCATTAAATATATGACATGATGGACAAATTGTCTGCAATTGTCAGAAATGTTCAACGGGAGAAAAATATTTGAACTCATTAATTGTCTTGTCTTTATGTCACAGTCAATGTAAATATCAAGTCACTCACACCTTCTCAACTAGAAGTAGGCATCAACGTGTAATAATCATGTTGTCAGAACTGTTGAGCAACATGGGGCCATGGCTTAAAATAATTAATCAATCAATGCAGCAATGTAATGTGATGCAGTGTACTGCATGAAAGGACAGGCCACACTTGCCACATATCCACATCTAAATTGTCCATTCCTGTCCTCACACACGTGAGCAGTGCAATGCTGCACAGCTGCAGTCTTGCTGTGTTCTGCTGCAGCAAAGTGTTTCATAAGGTACTCAGTCAGTGTTGGAACACAAATCACCAAACATGAACATACCTGAGACAAACCACTCAATGTAGTGTGTCTCACCAATGCTGTAGCATGCAGAATGGCAGTGCTTTTCAGGAGTAAATGTTGTTGCAGATATCATCACAGATCAATATTGGCAATTGTCATGGAAAAGGCCAAGTATCACGTATACATGTAAAAATGTAATTTGTAAAGATGGCATTCATGCATGTGTGGGAATACTCAAAACACTACATATATGACCCAGTTCCTGGCTAGATTGTCATATATACCACATCAGACCGCAGTTGACAAAATACACATTTTTCATGCATTGCACAGCAATGCAATGAAGCTCAAAGTCCTGTAACACAACACTATGAACAGATGATCTTGCAATGCACAGCACTACCCAGAGAAGTAAGACAATGGAGATGTTCTTGCAAACATCACAACACCTGAACAATACAGAGATGGCAAAAGTGTGAAGTGTCCATGTCAAAAGTCACACACAATGTATGTGTAAATACACTATCTCATTGAACATGGTGTAATGGAGGATTTTGGATATGAACTTACCTCTGCATGATAAGAGTAGTTTACCCCTGCCCTGAGTTTACAAGTGCATAGTTGAGGGGATCACAAATCTTGTATCATCCCAAAGGGGAAATGGCATTTGATTCTGTGCCATTACATTGGCCTGTGTCATGGACTGCAGTCTTGTTGGACCAGGAGGGCCTGCCCTCAGTGTAGATGTACTGCTACTGCCTTTGACAGGAGGAAGACAGGGCTAAAGAGGGGTTGGCAGCATGATGTTTAGTGAACAGTAGTAGTGAACATTACTGTGTGACCCTGTTTCACTGCAGTGAGGCCCTACTGGATCACTCACCTCTTCAAAATGTCTGTTGCTGTGTGTCACACTCACCCCAACATCATGCTGATGAGAATATGTGTGGATGATAAAAACATGTGCAGAATGCATGTGCCTGTGCAAGACATACACAACACATGGGTTCAAATGTGTAACAGTGTGCACATGATGAATGAGTATGTTCACCTTTACACACTCTAGCACAGTCCAAAGGGAATGTAGAACCAAACAATGCGCGGTGCCTGAGTGTGTGCGCTGCACGTCATGATGGTGGTAGCCTGATACACGTGGATTACAGCATTGCTCCGCAAATGTCCTGTGACTGTAAACAGATGGGCATATGATGAGCATGGCCACACATTGCAGTGCTGATAGTCACCCTACTGCATGGCTATGTGTGAAAGCAAAAGAGAAGTAATGTGCTGTATCTAATAGAATACATAAAATGTCTGCCTTTTCCTGGACACTAGTGCTGTTTTGGCTGTCTAGGACTAACACAGGTACCCTTGCCCCATGGAGCAAGGGTGCTTGCGTTGCATGCAGGAATGTATTTGGGCTTGAAGGTGTGCCTTCCTCCAAACAAAATATCCTGTGAGCCATATTCTGCCATCTAGGTGTGCTGCAGAAGACAGCACACATTGAAAGATGAAGCAACAAGATTTAAAGGCATAACTCTTTGTAATACCACTCCCGGAATGGTTGTGCTTCCTGGCCCATTCCCAGGTTTACCTGGTTTGGGAAGTTTGGGAATGTGTCTAAAACAATGGGGTGTGAATGGGTACCCCCATGCAACAGTAATGGAATCTCTCTCTCTCTCTGGTACAGAGTAAGGCAATGTTGCATTGTGCAAGCGCCACACATATTGGGTCATACATATAGCCCTTAGTGCATAAGTGTCTTTACCACCACATTACATGGAGGACCTTGGAGAACCTTGCCTAGCTGTGTGAGTAAGACATGGCTGCCTGACAAACACATGTGCAATACTGGAGTTACACCAGATGGATTAATACTATCCAGTAACTCTGCAAGCTTGATGGGACATACACTGGAGTATGGGGGAGCTAGCTTGTCTCAGTGCTTCCCTAAGTGTGTGTTGCTTCGTTGAATATCACAAGGATGGATTCCTGACATATTGCAGGAATACAGAGATTGGTGAGAATAGGGAATACAATAGTAGGCCCTTAATCACTAGCTTTATTCTTTCAAATTCAAACCATTGTTGGCAGCGGTCAGTTCACCTACTGATTGAAGACAGCAGTGTTCTAAATGTCTTCTATGTCCAGAACAACATGGTTCCTGTTGGACTATATTTCAAATACAGTCTTCTACAATCAATGGATTATTGCTGAAGTTAGTTGCAGGGAAGCTGTGCGAAATATTCACCAGGATTCTGATCCTTTCCAGGACTGTGGATGATATCAATCATCGTCTTGTAGCTTCAAGCCACACATGTCTAAGCAAAGAGGGATCTTTGCCTATGGATTATCAAAACTATACATGAAGGCTTGATGATCGGACACTACAATGAAAGCCTTCACATGCCTGGCAAGTGGAAGTATTCACTAGCCTATAAAACATACACTTTCTCTAGTTGAGTACTTGCTCACTTGCCTTGTGAGGATGCAACAGGTACAAGCAACAACCCATTGGGGCACGTGAGGGTCAGGCTTACATTGAGTAAGTATAACACCAGGAGAAGCAGGACAGGCTTCACCACTCTTATCCGTGTGAAAGGCACGGTCAAAATACGCCTTGATGTGATTTGCCGCCTGACACTGTTGGGACTATCAGTAGAGCTGGCCTTTCTTGGTGAGATCAGAACACTTAACAAAGCAAATGTATTTGGCACCATACCTTCCAGGAATGTTTGGAGTTTGACACATTGTCAGGATCAGCTGCTGAGGTGCTTCCACTTTGTCAGGGTCTGGAACCATGTAATCTTTTGAAAGAATGTGCCCATAAAATTTGACTGAATGTTGGCAAAATCCACATTTCTTTTTGTTCAGTCTGAGGTCCACTTCCTAAAGGGCACTGCAAATCTTGGCCAAGCTTTTGTGTTCTTCTTTAATAAAACTTGTCAAGAGACTGTTTTTAGGTCTGCATTTGTCTTGTGGCACTCCTGAAACTCATGCAAGGCCCCACTCGCTGCATAATCAGATCTCTCAAGCGCTTATACCATTAGTGATCCACCAGCATGAACCCAGGCTGTTGAAGTCATCAATTTTGACAATTGGAATAGGACCCAGTGCCAAGGATTTAGAGGCAATTGGAGGAGTGTAATGGCAGCAGCAGGTAACTAGGAGACGCAGAAGGTGCAGCTAGAAGACACAGTATGATCAGAATTGTCTGCTTCTTCGTCACCGTAGGTTGCCACAGAGGCAGTTTTGTTTTTTTACCAACATAACAGTATTTTAATATTCCAGCTGGTACCAACATTAAAAAAATTATCTGGAGCTGGCTTCCCCTTATTTTAGTAAATACGGTAAATTGTAAAAATATGAAGAAAGCACTTTAAAATGTGTTCTACAGCAGACTTAATGACCCCTGACTAATGAATAAAGTACATAAAAACAGAAAGTCAACGTTTAAATAATTGCATACCATTTTATAAAAAGGTCTATCTAAGTATCATATCCAGATTCTTTGGAGAATCTGAAAGAGGTGTGCAATGACCGGTATTTTTCTCTGGACAAGGATGCAACCCTATTTTCATCATTGCAATATATTCCCTCAGACTTCTAACATCAAGTACATGGAACTGCGAAACTGCCACTACTGACTTGTCTGGATTTTCTTGTCACTATTGCATTGTACAAGACACAACAGAAACTGGATGCAGGATTACAATCTTTTTTTTTTTCAAGAAACATCAATGCAGTACTTGGAAAGAAAGCAGGATGTCCCTTATCAGATGTGGTTCTATGAAAACACAATGGGAATGACCGGTCCTGTGTCCTGTCTGGTAAACAAAACTATGAACAGCACAGAGAAAGTCACAGGCTAATGGGCAAAGAGGCATTTGTCATATTGTATTGTATTGTATTGTAGTAGTATTTATATAGCGCTTACTACCCCTGACGAGGCGTCGAAGCGCTTTTATATAAAGTTTTTCTTTACAAAAAAAAGTTACAATTATGCCAATTATCCGATAAACATATTACACAGAGGTTTCAGACACTTTTCCCGACAACGGTATGACGCGTAGGTAACCAGGCAGCTAGCAACAAAAACAAATGATGTCATACAATTATTTATGTCCAGCCTTGGTTAGGGGCCATGTGAAGCACCTGTCATTTACATATTTGTCACGTTTTTCCTAAAGAGATAGGGCTACTTTTTGCCTACACAGTGAAGCGAGCAAACAGTCGTACTGTTCTCCTCTGACTCAGCGTGTCATCAACCCAAACAGAGAATTTTGATTAATCAGCCTCAAGTATTCAATGCATGGTAGCCTTTGGTACACAGTGTATAATGTTTTTGCATTTCCTCAGCCGGGGGTGGACTGGTAGGGGTTTGACGACTGCATAACGACCCAGCCCGCTATCGCCCACGCTGCATTTGGGTTTCTATTCAGACTTTACAGTGTATTATTTTCTCACAGGTGGAACGGCGGCACATCGCGGACAAACTCGCAGCCACATGGCTGTCTGCAAACGAAATAATAGCTGTAGTAAACTACATTGAGAACATTTTAAGAAGCGTGCCTCTCTAATGCTGCGTGTTGGGAAATTAAGAGGTAGAGGTACACAAAATGGTGGTGATTACTACAGTCGAGTCATGCAGCAGGAACATTGCACAGGAAATGGAACTATGTATTTACGGTCGTGGTCCTCCAATGAGGCTTCTAGTAATGTGGGTCGAAACCCTCATAGCCTGTTTGGAAGCGGGTAAGGTTATACAGAGAAGTTGCCTGGCATGTAGTGCAGTGGCGTCTCTAAAAGTGAAGTTTAGAAAGGGGTCACCTTGGGGTGCACACACACACACGTGTGTAATCACCATTATAGTTATCTCTAGAAACTATCATTAATACACCACCTTTTAAGGCTCTTGGCGCGGGGGGAGGGGTCGCGCTCCTCCTCCCCTATATTTACATGCCTGCCCCGGGGCATGGGTTCCCGGGGCCCATTAGTTGCTCAGGGAGGGGGACTCGATGCCCCTCACCCCTATAAATGAATTTCAGACCTGGGGATGGGTCCCGGTGGTTCATAAAGGCTTAGGGGCACACCTCCTCCTCTTTTGTTTAAAGTAGTGGGCCAGGGTGATGGGGTGACCGGGGCCTTAATCGGCCTAAGGAGGTGGGGCCACACAGCCCCCTTCCTTATTTTCACATTTTGACCAGGGGGGGATGTTGTTCCTGTGCCCTCTTTCATTTTTTTTAAAATGCTGCAACTCCCGCAGGATCACAGCTTTTTAAAAAAAAAACATTTTTGGCCACGTGGGCAGGGTATCCTTACCCTAATCCCATATATATATATATATATATATATATATATATATATATATATATATATATATATATATATATATATATATTTTTTTTTTTTTTTTTTTATTTTTACTCTGGACAGTTGACTAAGTCCCCGAATACTGGAATGATTGGCTGCAATATTTTTCTTCAAGTTGCAGGCAGCAAATCAGAGTGCTCACTCCCGCAGGAGCCTGACTCCCGTGGTTTTCTATTGTTCAAGGGAAAAAGGCTCCCTAGCCAATCAGAATGCTCTTTTTAAAAAAAATTGGGGGGCTTATTTACAAAGAGCTTGTGCGACCAATATGTCAAAAATGTTGACACATTGGCAGCGCAGTCAATACTCCATATTTACAAGGTGGCGCAACTAGGCCAATTAGTCACCTTTGGTCATCCTGCGGCAAAATGTTCGTGCACTTGATCCCACTGCGTCATGTAAGTATTAATGTATGCAAAGTAGGCTTCCCTAATTAATTTCCATCACAAAACCAATGCATGGATATTTACAAGTAAATTGAAAAGTGATGCATCAGATGGGAGCTTAAAGCAAGTGTACAAATGCGTAAAAAATCCTGCGCATCAATAACCCAGGCTTAGGAAATGACTCATTTCTATTGGAATACAAGGGAGAAGCCAGACAAACTAGTCTGGTATGCTCAAATACAACATGGAGGTGCTAATTTTGCAGCTAGGAGTGGCAAGGAGAAGACCACAACACCCATCACCCCAATAACATGCACCCAACCCCACAAAAAAGGCAGCGCAGGAGAAGGGAGCATGTTTATGGCCAGTGGGTTATCCTCCTTGACCTAGGGGAGGATTAGGTCATCACCCACTACCAGCTACAGAGGCAATCAATTGTCCAATTGCTGCATCAGATAGCACCAATGCCCCAGTCACCAACTGGGAGGTCCAACCATAGGTAAAGCTCATGGCTGCACTCCATATGTTGGCGTCGGGGTCTTTCCAGATCACCACAACCAGAGTGACTGGTATCTCCCAGCCATCATTCTTGGCATTCCTCAACACTTCTGGATGCCATCATATGCCTAACACCGTAGTACCTCCTTTTCTCAAAATGCAACAACTGCAGCTGGAGATCAATCAAGGTTTCTATGCCATCGCTGGCTTCCCACATGTGCTGAGTGACATGGACTGCACACATGTGCAACTTGTTTCCACAAGAACTACATCACACATATACCAGAAACACACATTCCATTAATATCCAGGCCATCATGGATCATTGTGGCATGTTCACCAAGATCCTTGCCAAATATCCTGTAAGTGTGCATGACACTTACATCTTCCACCATTCCAGCATAAACTAGAGATTCTAGAACGGCCAATATGGGAATGGCCTACTGATTGGTAAGTACATATGTATTACAGGACTGACCCAACAACAGCAAATAAGGAATGACCCAATGAACATATCTGTGTGTAGCAACTCTCGCAGTGCACATTCACGAGGGGTGTAGCACATACTTGTACCATTCATCTAGGCACATCTGTAATGCTAACCTGAAATGCACACATTGCAAGATATGATAAGCCACTGTGTTTGTCTCTCAAAAGAGCGTTGACTGACCAGTCTCCCTTTGTGGGCAACAATATGACACACTCAAACATCAAAGGAAATGCAGATCTTATTACACCTAGGTATACAATCATGACAATCTCGGTGGTCAAATAGTCCCTCTTAACCAAATGCTTGGAAGGCCTTGGATTGTCCTGAGGATGGTCTCATGCATGGTGTGAGCCTTGAGACGGAAATGTCGACCTTACACTCTCCATGACACAAGTCATCGCATGAGCTGCTGGAGTCCATTAGGAGTGATTTCTGGTTGCTTGAAAGGCTGCATATAGGAGTCAAAACTTTTGTGGTTGGAGAGTCAGGAGAATTGGCGTTCTCCGTCTGTCCCTTGGATGTAAAGGGATTGGGGACAAAAGGGGTAAGCAGTGTGTTTGTATAAAAACACTAAAAATTCTCTTTGTTATTTTGTTATGTCAATGAGTATATTATTGTAGAATATATAAAAAATATTTTTTTCAAAAACTAATCACACACTGTTTGAAGATTTATTCATTTAGGGAATTTGCTTGATGATTAATTATGACATTAATAGTGTTTAATATAGCTGAAATATTTGCATGCAAATGATTCCTCCGTGAACATTGTGTGCTTTATAGTTTATAATGATACTTGGTCATGCTACCTCCCATGGAGGTCCATTTTATTGGCTGGACATACTACTTGTGACTCTAACACTTATTCATGCGTGTAATTGTTGATACATTTGATAACTACAGCTGGGTCTGATACATAAGTCCTTCCTCTCCAAACAGCCAACATGACCCAGTAACAGGGAAAATCCTACTGGATCCATCACCTCCAAAAGGTTGCAAAGGGATTCAAGCACATGGGCAGGAAGCACAAGCAGTGGAAGGCAGTTGGGACATGGCAATCACCACCTCAGGGCACAAAAAATGCAGGACAGGTCAGCCACAACTGCAGACTTTGAGGAGTCCCAAAAAGTTCATCCTGGGGCAGTAGTGGGACCCTCAACAGCACAACCAGCACTTCCACCACCACCAGTCACAACAACACGAGGCCCAAGGACTGCTTTTGAGCTGCAGTCCCTTAAAGACAATGCAAAGATGAAGTTGAGGCTGGCTGCCTTGGAACAGCAGGTGGCCACATTAATGGAGATCCTCAAAAACATGCAGCAAACCATGGGCAGGATTGATGCCAAAGTGTAGGATCATCTCAAACTTGCTGTCCCTCCCCAGTTCCTGTTTCATTTAACTTTTGTATGACATTTTAGCATAGTTTAGGGTACTTTGTAGATAGGTATAGTGTAAGTTAGTTTTAGTGCTTTTGTAGATTTTAATGTTTTATAGTTGTTAGTTGGGGATATGGATTGTATTGTATTGTATTGTATTGAGTATTTATAAAGCGCATTCCGGCCCGAGGGCATCGAAGCGCTAACTGGGTGAGGCGGAGTCGACTAACAAGGGGGCTCCCAGACTTATTGCGGAAAAAGCCAAGTCTTGACCAGTCTCCTGAATGTTAGATAATTGTGTTCTTGCCTTAGGTCCAATGGTAAAGAGTTCCAGATTTGAGCAGCCGCGATGGTAAATGCTCTATCTCCCCACTTCGCCTTCTTAGTGCGGGATGTTTGGATTCGATAGGCAGAGGCCGATCGCAACAGCCTATTAGGCCTGTACCATTGCAGCTTAGTGGTTAGAGCCTTAGGCCCAATCCCATGGACAGCCTTGTGAGTGATGCAGAGAGCCTTGAAAGAGAGCCGCTAGACTACCGGAAGCCAGTGTAGATCTCTAAGGCACTTCTTAGCAGAGGCCCCGCGAGGCAATTTCAATAAAAGACTAGCAGCAGTGTTCTGCATCAACTGTAGCTTATTCAGTGATTCTTTATCCAAGTTGAGCAGAAGCGCATTCCCGTAATCCAATCTGGAAATGACTAGAGCCAGAATGGCAGTAGTTCTGCAGGGTTGTGGAATAAAAGGAAATATTTTCTTTAATTTCTTCAAAGTCCACATACAGGTCTTAATTATCTGGTTGACCTGAGGTTTGAATGACAATTGATCGTCAAACAATAATCCTAAATTTCTTGAGGTAGACCGTGGCACAGGGAGAGTTCCACACTCTTCAGGCCACCAGATGGAAGACCAGTGTTCCCTCCTAATTCCAAAGCACAGAATCTCAGTTTTTTCGCAATTAAGTTTTAGCCAGTTGGTCTTCATCCAGTTATTCACTGCTGTCATACAGGCGTTGAAGCGGATGGCCACTTCCTCCATATCTTTGTTAATAGGGATAATAATCTGAGTGTCGTCTGCATACGAAGTAGGAATAAAGCCGAAAGAGCGAATTAGCTCTGCCAGCGGTGCCACGTACACATTAAACAACGTAGGGCTGAGGGAAGAGCCCTGAGGGACCCCACATGGCAAGAGGTAGGCTGGGGATCTAAAATCACCGCTGCTAACTGTGGCCCACCTATCTGATAGAAAGGATTCAATCAGCTTGAGAGCCTGGTCTCTAATGCCTACCTGATGTAGACGGTCTAACAGAATGTGAGGGGCAATGGTGTCAAATGCTGCCGACAGGTCCAATAGAACCAAAAAGACCCCCTGCTCCTCATCAACCAATCTGCGAATGGTGTCAGATGATGCAATGAGAGCTGATTCAGTGCTGTGGGATTTCCGAAAACCATGTTGCAAGCTGTTTAAGCCCTTTGAGGCTGACAGGAAATCAACCAATTCTTTATTAAGATGTTTTTCAAGAATTTTGGCTGCATAGGGAAGAAGGGCTATTGGGCGTAGATTCGTCAGGTCATCGGGTTTGCCAGCTTCCTTCTTTTTTAACGGAATAATAGTAGTTTCTTTCCATGCCCTAGGATACAAACCCGTTATAAGAACTTCCTGAATAATAGGGGCCAGCATAGATGCCGCTAGCTCTGGTACTAATTGAAGGATGGCAGGGGGGCAGGGATCTGTAGGGGAACCCGATTTACATTCCAGAAGTAGCTTACACATGACCTCTTGAGATGGCATCTTAAACCTCGAAAGTAAAAGTGGCTTATCTGGCAACCCGTTGAGTGTCAACACAGGGTGCAGGGGTACAGCTAACCAGGGAGGGGAGTTGGCTTGTTCCTTGTCCAACCTAAAGCTAGAGTAGATATTACAAATTTTACACTCAAAGAATTTGGCTACTTTGTTGCAGAAGTCTTGGGAATTTTCTACTTTAGGGATACCTAAGGGAGTGGTGAGAACATTGATGGTTCTAAATAGCTCTCTAGAAGAGTTAGCTGCCTCGCTGATTTTACGTGTGAAATAGTCCGATTTGGCTACCCGACAGGCTTCTTTGTAAATGTTTAGTGCGAGCTTTAGCTCCACCCTCTCGGCTTCTCGAGGGCTGAGTTTCCAGCAGCGCTCCTTCTGCCGGTATTTCCTCTGTAAGATTTTGAGGTCTTGAGAGAACCATGGTTGATTAGGTTTTTTTCTGGTGCGGGGAACAAAGACCCTCGCCGGTGCTAGCGAGTCCATTGCCTGTGTAATGCCCAGATTGAATCTAGCAAGCGGTGACAGCGTGGACACCTTTAGATCATTCCAATTATGTATTAATGCTATTTTCAGCGGTTCTGCTTCAATGTTTCTCCAGGATCTTAGCAGTTTTTCCTGGGGAATGGGTATCACAGGCTGCTGCCTGACCAGAAATTTAAATGTCAGGAGAGCGTGATCCGTCCACTCTAACGGGGTCGTTGAGAGATTAAATTCTTCCTCGGGGTGGGTAAAAATCCCATCTAGGGTATGGCCTGCTCTATGAGTGGCCATCCCATCCTTTACGACCCAATCCAGAGCCGCCATAAGATTGAGAAATTCCACAACCAGCAGATCACTCGTGTTATCAAAGTGAATGTTAAAATCTCCCAAGATGATTGCTTTAGGGGCCATGATTAAAGGTTCCAATAATGAAGTCCATATCGAGAGGAACTTAGAAATGGGGCCGGGGGGCCGGTAAATTAGCAGGCCTTCAAAGACCAGGGATTTGTCAAGGAAGAGTTTAAAGGCCATAGTTTCACAGACCTCTGACATGTGGCTAGCACTATTCCAAGTGCAGGTAAACTCAGACCTGCAAATAATGGCCAGGCCTCCTCCTCTGCCTGTATTCCTGTCAACCCTGTAGAAAGAGAAGCCGGTAGGGGCTGCCTCAATAAAATCAGGGTCCGAATCAGGCCTCGCCCATGTTTCTGTTAGGAAGAGACAGTCTATGTTGAGAGTGAGAATAAGTTCATTAATTTCAAATTTATGTTTTGGGAGGGATCTAACATTAATAAGGGCAAATTAGCCCACAGCTCTAAAGTCCCTTATAACTCCACCCAAAGCATGTTCTGAATTGTTTCCTCCTGCTCCTCGAACTCCCTGAGTTTTCTGCTTTCCCACCATTAATGGTATAGGTGCCATCCAGTTACACTGCGCGCACCTCCAGGCATGAGTAATGTCAGGGGTAAGTGTGTGCGTGCACCGGGGGCCCGCCAGATTCTTGAGTTCCGCTATGGTGTACCTGTTCTTTTTAGTGCAAGATGCAAGGTTCCTGGCCCTCTGACCCGTTCTGGTGCGGACGGGCGCAGACGGGCTTGCCTTTGGCGCGCCAGCTGCGCGGCCGTGTTTCAGCCGTCATTTATCCCCCCTTGATGAAGGCAGATCAACTAGACCGCAAACCGCGGTTTCTGCCAAGAAACAGGAAGTGGGCTCTAACAGGCCCAAACTTCCTGCACCGAATGGGACCAGAGCCTCAGAGAACCACCTGTGAAAATATCCCTCCCTCAGGAGAGTATTATCCAGGTAAGGAAGGTGCTTTCTCAAACTAAAAATTAAGGCACATTTAAAAAACCAAATATCTTCTAAAAACTTCTAAATATCTTCTAAAATCGAGCATGCAATAATTCTCTTTTCTTTTAAAAAGTAGAAAGATCAATAGACACAGATTCAAATTCAAACATAACAATGAGAAAATGCGGCAAAATGATGGGAACCATTAAACTAAATAGATAAAATCGGCAGTGAACACGGAAACGTGCTCACCTCAGTCTGCGCGGCCGTGTTTCAGCCGTCATTTATCCCCCCTTGATGAAGGCAGCTCAACTAGACCGCAAACCGCGGTTCTGCCAAAAAACAGGAAGTGGGCTCTAACAGGCCCAAACTTCCTGCACCGAATGGGACCAGAGCCTCAGAGAACCACCGGCGAAAATATCCCTCCCTCAGGAGAGTATTATCCAGGTAAGGAAGGTGCTTTCCCAAACAAAAAATTAAGGCACATTTAAAAAAACAAATATCTTCTAAAAACTTCTAAATATCTTCTAAAATCGAGCACGCAATAATTCTCTTTTCTTTTAAAAAGTAGAAAGATCAATAGACACAGATTCAAATTCAAACATAACAATGAGAAAATGCGGCAAAATGATGGGAACCATTGAACTAAATAGATAAAATCCGCAGTGAACACGGAAGCGCGCTCACCTCAGTCTGCGAGGCCGTGTTTCAGCCGTCATTTATCCCCCCTTGATGAAGGCAGATCAACTAGACCGCAAACCGCGGTTTCTGCCAAGAAACAGGAAGTCGGCTCTAACAGGCCCAAACTTCCTGCACCGAATGGGACCAGAGCCTCAGAGAACCACCGGCGAAAATATCCCTCCCTCAGGAGAGTATTATCCAGGTAAGGAAGGTGCTTTCCCAAACTAAAAATTAAGGCACATTTAAAAAACCAAATATCTTCTAAAAACTTCTAAATATCTTCTAAAATCGAGCATGCAATAATTCTCTTTTCTTTTAAAAAGTAGAAAGATCAATAGACACAGATTCAAATTCAAACATAACAATGAGAAAATGCGGCAAAATGATGGGAACCATTGAACTAAATAGATAAAATCGGCAGTGAACACGGAAACGCGCTCACCTCAGTCTGCGCGGCCGTGTTTCAGCCGTCATTTATCCCCCCTTGATGAAGGCAGATCAACTAGACCGCAAACCGCGGTTTCTGCCAAGAAACAGGAAGTGGGCTCTAACAGGCCCAAACTTCCTGCACCGAATGGGACCAGAGCCTCAGAGAACCACCGGCGAAAATATCCCTCCCGCAGGAGAGTATTATCCAGGTAAGGAAGGTGCTTTTCCAAACAAAAAATTAAGGCACATTTAAAAAAACAAATATCTTCTAAAAACTTCTAAATATCTTCTAAAATCGAGCATGCAATAATTCTCTTTTCTTTTAAAAAGTAGAAAGATCAATAGACACAGATTCAAATTCAAACATAACAATGAGAAAATGCGGCAAAATGATGGGAACCATTGAACTAAATAGATAAAATCGGCAGTGAACACGGAAACGCGCTCACCTCAGTCTGCGCGGCCGTGTTTTAGCCGTCATTTATCCCCCCTTGATGAAGGCAGATCAACTAGACCGCAAACCGCGGTTTCTGCCAAGAAACAGGAAGTGGGCTCTAACAGGCCCAAACTTCCTGCACCGAATGGGACCAGAGCCTCAGAGAACCACCGGCGAAAATATCCCTCCCTCAGGAGAGTATTATCCAGGTAAGGAAGGTGCTTTCCCAAACTAAAAATTAAGGCACATTTAAAAAAACAAATATCTTCTGAAAACTTCTAAATATCTTCTAAAATCGAGCATGCAATAATTCTCTTTTCTTTTAAAAAGTAGAAAGATCAATAGAGACAGATTCAAATTCAAACATAACAATGAGAAAATGCGGCAAAATGATGGGAACCATTGAACTAAATAGATAAAATCGGCAGTGAACACGGAAACGCGCTCACCTCAGTCTGCGCGGCCGTGTTTCAGCCGTCATTTATCCCCCCTTGATGAAGGCAGATCAACTAGACCGCAAACCGCGGTTTCTGCCAAGAAACAGGAAGTGGGCTCTAACAGGCCCAAACTTCCTGCACCGAATGGGACCAGAGCCTCAGAGAACCACCGGCGAAAATATCCCTCCCTCAGGAGAGTATTATCCAGGTAAGGAAGGTGCTTTCCCAAACTAAAAATTAAGGCACATTTAAAAAACCAAATACCTTCTAAAAACTTCTAAATATCTTCTAAAATCGAGCATGCAATAATTCTCTTTTCTTTTAAAAAGTAGAAAGATCAATAGACACAGATTCAAATTCAAACATAACAATGAGAAAATGCGGCAAAATGATGGGAACCATTGAACTAAATAGATAAAATCGGCAGTGAACACGGAAACGCGCTCACCTCAGTCTGCGCGGCCGTGTTTCAGCCGTCATTTATCCCCCCTTGATGAAGGCAGATCAACTAGACCGCAAACCGCGGTTTCTGCCAAGAAACAGGAAGTGGGCTCTAACAGGCCCAAACTTCCTGCACCGAATGGGACCAGAGCCTCAGAGAACCACCGGCGAAAATATCCCTCCCTCAGGAGAGTATTATCCAGGTAAGGAAGGTGCTTTCCCAAACTAAAAATTAAGGCACATTTAAAAAAACAAATATCTTCTAAAAACTTCTAAATATCTTCTAAAATCGAGCATGCAATAATTCTCTTTTCTTTTAAAAAGTAGAAAGATCAATAGACACAGATTCAAATTCAAACATAAAAATGAGAAAATGCGGCAAAATGATGGGAACCATTGAACTAAATAGATAAAATCGGCAGTGAACACGGAAACGCGCTCACCTCAGTCTGCGCGGCCGTGTTTCAGCTGTCATTTATCCCCCTTGATGAAGGCAGATCAACTAGACCGCAAACCGCGGTTTCTGCCAAGAAACAGGAAGTGGGCTCTAACAGGCCCAAACTTCCTGCACCGAATGGGACCAGAGCCTCAGAGAACCACCGGCGAAAATATCCCTCCCTCAGGAGAGTATTATCCAGGTATGGAAGGTGCTTTCCCAAACTAAAAATTAAGGCACATTTAAAAAACCAAATATCTTCTAAAAACTTCTAAATATCTTCTAAAATCGAGCATGCAATAATTTTCTTTTTTTTTAAAAAGTAGAAAGATCAATAGACACAGATTCAAATTCAAACATAACAATGAGAAAATGCGGCAAAATGATGGGAACCATTGAACTAAATAGATAAAATCGGCAGTGAACACGGAAACGCGCTCACCTCAGTCTGCGCGGCCGTGTTTCAGCCGTCATTTATCCCCCCTTGATGAAGGCAGATCAACTAGACCGCAAACCGCGGTTTCTGCCAAGAAACAGGAAGTGGGCTCTAACAGGCCCAAACTTCCTGCACCGAATGGGACCAGAGCCTCAGAGAACCACCGGCGAAAATATCCCTCCCTCAGGAGAGTATTATCCAGGTAAGGAAGGTGCTTTCCCAAACTAAAAATTAAGGCACATTTAAAAAACCAAATATCTTCTAAAAACTTCTAAATATCTTCTAAAATCGAGCATGCAATAATTCTCTTTTCTTTTAAAAAGTAGAAAGATCAATAGACACAGATTCAAATTCAAACATAACAATGAGAAAATGCGGCAAAATGATGGGAACCATTGAACTAAATAGATAAAATCGGCAGTGAACACGGAAACGCGCTCACCTCAGTCTGCGCGGCCGTGTTTCAGCCGTCATTTATCCCCCCTCGATGAAGGCAGATCAACTAGACCGCAAACCGCGGTTTCTGCCAAGAAACAGGAAGTGGGCTCTAACAGGCCCAAACTTCCTGCACCGAATGGGACCAGAGCCTCAGAGAACCACCGGCGAAAATATCCCTCCCTCAGGAGAGTATTATCCAGGTAAGGAAGGTGCTTTCCCAAACTAAAAATTAAGGCACATTTAAAAAACCAAATACCTTCTAAAAACTTCTAAATATCTTCTAAAATCGAGCATGCAATAATTCTCTTTTCTTTTAAAAAGTAGAAAGATCAATAGACACAGATTCAAATTCAAACATAACAATGAGAAAATGCGGCAAAATGATGGGAACCATTGAACTAAATAGATAAAATCGGCAGTGAACACGGAAACGCGCTCACCTAAGTCTGCGCGGCCGTGTTTCAGCCGTCATTTATCCCCCCTTGATGAAGGCAGATCAACTAGACCGCAAACCGCGGTTTCTGCCAAGAAACAGGAAGTGGGCTCTAACAGGCCCAAACTTCCTGCACCGAATGGGACCAGAGCCTCAGAGAACCACCGGCGAAAATATCCCTCCCTCAGGAGAGTATTATCCAGGTAAGGAAGGTGCTTTCCCAAACTAAAAATTAAGGCACATTTAAAAAAACAAATATCTTCTAAAAACTTCTAAATATCTTCTAAAATCGAGCATGCAATAATTCTCTTTTCTTTTAAAAAGTAGAAAGATCAATAGACACAGATTCAAATTCAAACATAAAAATGAGAAAATGCGGCAAAATGATGGGAACCATTGAACTAAATAGATAAAATCGGCAGTGAACACGGAAACGCGCTCACCTCAGTCTGCGCGGCCGTGTTTCAGCTGTCATTTATCCCCCTTGATGAAGGCAGATCAACTAGACCGCAAACCGCGGTTTCTGCCAAGAAACAGGAAGTGGGCTCTAACAGGCCCAAACTTCCTGCACCGAATGGGACCAGAGCCTCAGAGAACCACCGGCGAAAATATCCCTCCCTCAGGAGAGTATTATCCAGGTATGGAAGGTGCTTTCCCAAACTAAAAATTAAGGCACATTTAAAAAACCAAATATCTTCTAAAAACTTCTAAATATCTTCTAAAATCGAGCATGCAATAATTTTCTTTTTTTTTAAAAAGTAGAAAGATCAATAGACACAGATTCAAATTCAAACATAACAATGAGAAAATGCGGCAAAATGATGGGAACCATTGAACTAAATAGGTAAAATCGGCAGTGAACACGGAAACGCGCTCACCTCAGTCTGCGCGGCCGTGTTTCAGCCGTCATTTATCCCCCCTTGATGAAGGCAGATCAACTAGACCGCAAACCGCGGTTTCTGCCAAGAAACAGGAAGTGGGCTCTAACAGGCCCAAACTTCCTGCACCGAATGGGACCAGAGCCTCAGAGAACCACCGGCGAAAATATCCCTCCCTCAGGAGAGTATTATCCAGGTAAGGAAGGTGCTTTCCCAAACTAAAAATTAAGGCACATTTAAAAAACCAAATATCTTCTAAAAACTTCTAAATATCTTCTAAAATCGAGCATGCAATAATTCTCTTTTCTTTTAAAAAGTAGAAAGATCAATAGACACAGATTCAAATTCAAACATAACAATGAGAAAATGCGGCAAAATGATGGGAACCATTGAACTAAATAGATAAAATCGGCAGTGAACACGGAAACGCGCTCACCTCAGTCTGCGCGGCCGTGTTTCAGCCGTCATTTATCCCCCCTTGATGAAGGCAGATCAACTAGACCGCAAACCGCGGTTTCTGCCAAGAAACAGGAAGTGGGCTCTAACAGGCCCAAACTTCCTGCACCGAATGGGACCAGAGCCTCAGAGAACCACCGGCGAAAATATCCCTCCCTCAGGAGAGTATTATCCAGGTAAGGAAGGTGCTTTCCCAAACTAAAAATTAAGGCACATTTAAAAAACCAAATACCTTCTAAAAACTTCTAAATATCTTCTAAAATCGAGCATGCAATAATTCTCTTTTCTTTTAAAAAGTAGAAAGATCAATAGACACAGATTCAAATTCAAACATAACAATGAGAAAATGCGGCAAAATGATGGGAACCATTGAACTAAATAGATAAAATCGGCAGTGAACACGGAAACGCGCTCACCTAAGTCTGCGCGGCCGTGTTTCAGCCGTCATTTATCCCCCCTTGATGAAGGCAGATCAACTAGACCGCAAACCGCGGTTTCTGCCAAGAAACAGGAAGTGGGCTCTAACAGGCCCAAACTTCCTGCACCGAATGGGACCAGAGCCTCAGAGAACCACCGGCGAAAATATCCCTCCCTCAGGAGAGTATTATCCAGGTAAGGAAGGTGCTTTCCCAAACTAAAAATTAAGGCACATTTAAAAAAACAAATATCTTCTAAAAACTTCTAAATATCTTCTAAAATCGAGCATGCAATAATTCTCTTTTCTTTTAAAAAGTAGAAAGATCAATAGACACAGATTCAAATTCAAACATAAAAAGGAGAAAATGCGGCAAAATGATGGGAACCATTGAACTAAATAGATAAAATCGGCAGTGAACACGGAAACGCGCTCACCTCAGTCTGCGCGGCCGTGTTTCAGCCGTCATTTATCCCCCTTGATGAAGGCAGATCAACTAGACCGCAAACCGCGGTTTCTGCCAAGAAACAGGAAGTGGGCTCTAACAGGCCCAAACTTCCTGCACCGAATGGGACCAGAGCCTCAGAGAACCACCGGCGAAAATATCCCTCCCTCAGGAGAGTATTATCCAGGTATGGAAGGTGCTTTCCCAAACTAAAAATTAAGGCACATTTAAAAAACCAAATATCTTCTAAAAACTTCTAAATATCTTCTAAAATCGAGCATGCAATAATTTTCTTTTCTTTTAAAAAGTAGAAAGATCAATAGACACAGATTCAAATTCAAACATAACAATGAGAAAATGCGGCAAAATGATGGGAACCATTGAACTAAATAGATAAAATCGGCAGTGAACACGGAAACGCGCTCACCTCAGACATATGGTTGTGTAGGTCAATTGGTGAGTTGGGGGGTCAATGTTTAGTTTATGTATAAAAAAATAAAAACATAAAAAAATAAATATAGTTGTGTAGGTTTAAATGTTTAGTTTATATATAGGTGTAGTGCATGTTTGTCTCATGTCCTTATGTGTATTAAGGATGTTTGTGGGGTGATGTGTAATATGGCTGATGTGGTATATGTGTAGAGCTGGATAAGTTAAGATTAGGTACGTTAGGTTAGTCGTAAATTAAGGTAGCATAGGTAAGTTAGCATAGGATAGGCTAGGCATATTTTACTTAGTATTACTTTTTTAGTGTAGGTTAGTTTTAGGTTAGATTTTAAGTGGTAAATTAATGTTCATTACAAATATATTTTTATCACTTTTACAACTGATGCCTTTGTAACTATGTGGTAGTTATCATATATGCTTATGCCGGATTAAGCACATTATGTGTGTATCCATGACAGTGCTTGTATCCATGGGTAAGTGGGTGGAGCACCAAGAAGTATATACTGTCAAATTTGCAATGTAGTCACTTAAGGGACCACACAATGTGACTGTGCCATGAAAGTAGTATTCTTGCTGTGAATGGACACCTAGCCTGACACAGGTATTCAGCTACTGCTGATGTGTGTGTGTCTGTGTGTGTAAGTACAGCTACATGTTCTGTGTGGACATATAAGTGATGCAATTGTGAGTAATAAAGTATGTGTTGGGTCACACACTTTTGGCAGCTACTTACATAGTCTCCCTTGCACCAATTTAATATCACATCAGGGATGATTGCGACCTAGTATACATGAAAATGTCACCCACCTGGCCAGTCATTTCATTTCGCCGTACCATTGTCTGACTGATAATTTTAGAACTTCATGCATGTAACCTTGGGAGACTACTTGCTACTTCAGATGCACATAAGCTTCACATGTACTTTTGTACTTGGCATGCACTGATTTTGTCATGGGTCTATTGAATAAAATTCCAATTTGAGAATATGTTGGGTCTACTGGGGCAGCACATCCACCATGATCTACTCCGTCTGATCAAGAACAGATACAACAAGCTGGATCCGGTGAGCGATTTTATTTACAAGTGCACATAGGAGGACTTGTAAAACTTGCAATAATTCTCTTTTCTTTTAAAAAGTAGAAAGATCAATAGAGACAGATTCAAATTCAAACATAACAATGAGAAAATGCGGCAAAATGATGGGAACCATTAAACTAAATAGATAAAATCAGCAGTGAACACGGAAACGCGCTCACCTCAGTCTGCGCGGCCGTGTTTCAGCAGTCATTTATCCCCCCTTGATGAAGGCAGATCAACTAGACCGCAAACCGCGGTTTCTGCCAAGAAACAGGAAGTGGGCTGTAACAGGCCCAAACTTCCTGCACCGAATGGGACCAGAGCCTCAGAGAACCACCGGCGTCAATATCCCTCCCTCAGGAGAGTATTATCCAGGTAAGGAAGGTGCTTTCCCAAACTAAAAATTAAGGCACATTTAAAAAACCAAATATCTTCTAAAAACTTCTAAATATCTTCTAAAATCGAGCATGCAATAATTCTCTTTTCTTTTAAAAAGTAGAAAGATCAATAGACACAGATTCAAATTCAAACATAACAATGAGAAAATGCGGCAAAATGATGGGAACCATTGAACTAAATAGATAAAATCGGCAGTGAACACGGAAACGCGCTCACCTCAGTCTGCGCGGCCGTGTTTCAGCCGTCATTTATCCCCCCTTGATGAAGGCAGATCAACTAGACCGCAAACCGCGGTTTCTGCCAAGAAACAGGAAGTGGGCTCTAACAGGCCCAAACTTCCTGCACCGAATGGGACCAGAGCCTCAGAGAACCACCGGCGAAAATATCCCTCCCTCAGGAGAGAATTATCCAGGTAAGGAAGGTGCTTTCCCAAGCTAAAAATTAAGGCACATTTAAAAAACCAAATACCTTCTAAAAACTTCTAAATATCTTCTAAAATCGAGCATGCAATAATTCTCTTTTCTTTTAAAAAGTAGAAAGATCAATAGACACAGATTCAAATTCAAACATAACAATGAGAAAATGCGGCAAAATGATGGGAACCATTGAACTAAATAGATAAAATCGGCAGTGAACACGGAAACGCGCTCACCTCAGTCTGCGCGGCCGTGTTTCAGCCGTCATTTATCCCCCCTTGATGAAGGCAGATCAACTAGACCGCAAACCGCGGTTTCTGCCAAGAAACCGGAAGTGGGCTCTAACAGGCCCAAACTTCCTGCACCGAATGGGACCAGAGCCTCAGAGAACCACTGGCGAAAATATCCCTCCCTCAGGAGAGTATTATCCAGGTAAGGAAGGTGCTTTCCCAAACTAAAAATTAAGGCACATTTAAAAAAACAAATATCTTCTAAAAACTTCTAAATATCTTCTAAAATCGAGCATGCAATAATTCTCTTTTCTTTTAAAAAGTAGAAAGATCAATAGACACAGATTCAAATTCAAACATAACAATGAGAAAATGCGGCAAAATGATGGGAACCATTGAACTAAATAGATAAAATCGGCAGTGAACACGGAAACGCGCTCACCTCAGTCTGCGCGGCCGTGTTTCAGCCGTCATTTATCCCCCCTTGATGAAGGCAGATCAACTAGACCGCAAACCGCGGTTTCTGCCAAGAAACAGGAAGTGGGCTCTAACAGGCCCAAACTTCCTGCACCGAATGGGACCAGAGCCTCAGAGAACCACCGGCGAAAATATCCCTCCCTCAGGAGAGTATTATCCAGGTAAGGAAGGTGCTTTCCCAAACTAAAAATTAAGGCACATTTAAAAAACCAAAGACCTTCTAAAAACTTCTAAATATCTTCTAAAATCGAGCATGCAATAATTCTCTTTTCTTTTAAAAAGTAGAAAGATCAATAGACACAGATTCAAATTCAAACATAACAATGAGAAAATGCGGCAAAATGATGGGAACCATTGAACTAAATAGATAAAATCGGCAGTGAACACGGAAACACGCTCACCTAAGTCTGCGCGGCCGTGTTTCAGCCGTCATTTATCCCCCCTTGATGAAGGCAGATCAACTAGACCGCAAACCGCGGTTTCTGCCAAGAAACAGGAAGTGGGCTCTAACAGGCCCAAACTTCCTGCACCGAATGGGACCAGAGCCTCAGAGAACCACCGCCGAAAATATCCCTCCCTCAGGAGAGTATTATCCAGGTAAGGAAGGTTCTTTCCCAAACTAAAAATTAAGGCACATTTAAAAAAACAAATATCTTCTAAAAACTTCTAAATATCTTCTAAAATCGAGCATGCAATAATTCTCTTTTCTTTTAAAAAGTAGAAAGATCAATAGAGACAGATTCAAATTCAAACATAACAATGAGAAAATGCGGCAAAATGATGGGAACCATTGAACTAAATAGATAAAATCGGCAGTGAACACGGAAACGCGCTCACCTCAGTCTGCGCGGCCGTGTTTCAGCCGTCATTTATCCCCCCTTGATGAAGGCAGATCAACTAGACCGCAAACCGCAGTTTCTGCCAAGAAACCGGAAGTGGGCTCTAACAGGCCCAAACTTCCTGCACCGAATGGGACCAGAGCCTCAGAGAACCACTGGCGAAAATATCCCTCCCTCAGGAGAGTATTATCCAGGTAAGGAAGGTGCTTTCCCAAACTAAAAATTAAGGCACATTTAAAAAAACAAATATCTTCTAAAAACTTCTAAATATCTTCTAAAATCGAGCATGCAATAATTCTCTTTTCTTTTAAAAAGTAGACAGATCAATAGAGACAGATTCAAATTCAAACATAACAATGAGAAAATGCGGCAAAATGATGGGAACCATTGAACTAAATAGATAAAATCGGCAGTGAACACGGAAACGCGCTCACCTCAGTCTGCGCGGCCGTGTTTCAGCCGTCATTTATCCCCCTTGATGAAGGCAGATCAACTAGACCGCAAACCGCGGTTTCTGCCAAGAAACAGGAAGTGGGCTCTAACAGGCCCAAACTTCCTGCACCGAATGGGACCAGAGCCTCAGAGAACCACCGGCGAAAATATCCCTCCCTCAGGAGAGTATTATCCAGGTATGGAAGGTGCTTTCCCAAACTAAAAATTAAGGCACATTTAAAAAACCAAATATCTTCTAAAAACTTCTAAATATCTTCTAAAATCGAGCATGCAATAATTTTCTTTTCTTTTAAAAAGTAGAAAGATCAATAGACACAGATTCAAATTCAAACATAACAATGAGAAAATGCGGCAAAATGATGGGAACCATTGAACTAAATAGATAAAATCGGCAGTGAACACGGAAACGCGCTCACCTCAGACATATGGTTGTGTAGGTCAATTGGTGAGTTGGGGGGTCAATGTTTAGTTTATGTATAAAAAAATAAAAACATAAAAAAATAAATATAGTTGTGTAGGTTTAAATGTTTAGTTTATATATAGGTGTAGTGTATGTTTGTCTCATGTCCTTATGTGTATTAAGGATGTTTGTGGGGTGATGTGTAATATGGCTGATGTGGTATATGTGTAGAGCTGGATAAGTTAAGATTAGGTACGTTAGGTTAGTCGTAAATTAAGGTAGCATAGGTAAGTTAGCATAGGATAGGCTAGGCATATTTTACTTAGTATTACTTTTTTAGTGTAGGTTAGTTTTAGGTTAGATTTTAAGTGGTAAATTAATGTTCATTACAAATATATTTTTATCACTTTTACAACTGATGCCTTTGTAACTATGTGGTAGTTATCATATATGCTTATGCCGGATTAAGCACATTATGTGTGTATCCATGACAGTGCTTGTATCCATGGGTAAGTGGGTGGAGCACCAAGAAGTATATACTGTCAAATTTGCAATGTAGTCACTTAAGGGACCATACAATGTGACTGTGCCATGAAAGTAGTATTCTTGCTGTGAATGGACACCTAGCCTGACACAGGTATTCAGCTACTGCTGATGTGTGTGTGTCTGTGTGTGTAAGTACAGCTACATGTTCTGTGTGGACATATAAGTGATGCAATTGTGAGTAATAAAGTATGTGTTGGGTCACACACTTTTGGCAGCCACTTACATAGTCTCCCTTGCACCAATTTAATATCACATCAGGGATGATTGCGACCTAGTATACATGAAAATGTCACCCACCTGGCCAGTCATTTAATTTGGCTGTACCATTGTCTGACTGATAATTTTAGAACTTCATGCATGTAACCTTGGGAGACTACTTGCTACTTCAGATGCACATAAGCTTCACATGTACTTTTGTACTTGGCATGCACTGATTTTGTCATGGGTCTATTGCATAAAATTCCAATTTGAGAATATGTTGGGTCTACTGGGGCAGGACATCCACCATGATCTACTCCGTCTGATCAAGAACAGATACAACAAGCTGGATCCGGTGAGCGATTTTATTTACAAGTGCACATAGGAGGACTTGTAAAACTTGCAATAATTCTCTTTTCTTTTAAAAAGTAGAAAGATCAATAGAGACAGATTCAAATTCAAACATAACAATGAGAAAATGCGGCAAAATTATGGGAACCATTGAACTAAATAGATAAAATCAGCAGTGAACACGGAAACGCGCTCACCTCAGTCTGCGCGGCCGTGTTTCAGCAGTCATTTATCCCCCCTTGATGAAGGCAGATCAACTAGACCGCAAACCGCGGTTTCTGCCAAGAAACAGGAAGTGGGCTCTAACAGGCCCAAACTTCCTGCACCGAATGGGACCAGAGCCTCAGAGAACCACCGGCGTCAATATCCCTCCCTCAGGAGAGTATTATCCAGGTAAGGAAGGTGCTTTCCCAAACTAAAAATTAAGGCACATTTAAAAAAACAAATATCTTCTAAAAACTTCTAAATATCTTCTAAAATCAAGCATGCAATAATTCTCTTTTCTTTTAAAAAGTAGAAAGATCAATAGACACAGATTCAAATTCAAACATAACAATGAGAAAATGCGGCAAAATGATGGGAACCATTGAACTAAATAGATAAAATCGGCAGTGAGCACGGAAACGCGCTCACCTCAGTCTGCACGGGCGTGTTTCAGCTGTCATTTATCCCCCCTTGATGAAGGCAGATCAACTAGACCGCAAACCGCGGTTTCTGCCAAGAAACAGGAAGTGGGCTCTAACAGGCCCAAACTTCCTGCACCAAATGGGACCAGAGCCTCAGAGAACCACCGGCGAAAATATCCCTCCCTCAGGAGAGTATTATCCAGGTAAGGAAGGTGCTTTCCCAAACTAAAAATTAAGGCACATTTAAAAAAACAAATATCTTCTAAAAAACTTCTAAATATCTTCTAAAATCGAGCATGCAATAATTTTCTTTTCTTTTAAAAAGTAGAAAGATCAATAGACACAGATTCAAATTCAAACATAACAATGAGAAAATGCGGCAAAATGATGGGAACCGTTGAACTAAATAGATAAAATCGGCAGTGAACACGGAAACGCGCTCACCTCAGACATATGGATGTGTAGGTCAATTGGTGAGTTGCAGGGTCAATGTTTAGTTTATGTATAAAAAAATAAAAACATAAAAAAATAAATATAGCTGTGTAGGTTTAAATGTTTAGTTTATATATAGGTGTAGTGTATGTTTGTCTCATGTCCTTATGTGTATTAAGGATGTTTGTGGGGTGATGTGTAATATGGCTGATGTGGTATATGTGTAGAGCTGGATAAGTTAAGATTAGGTACGTTAGGTTAGTCGTAAATTAAGGTAGCATAGGTAAGTTAGCATAGGATAGGCTAGGCATATTTTACTTAGTATTACTTTTTTAGTGTAGGTTAGTTTTAGGTTAGATTTTAAGTGGTAAATTAATGTTCATTACAAATATATTTTTATCACTTTTACAACTGATGCCTTTGTAACTATGTGGTAGTTATCATATATGCTTATGCCGGATTAAGCACATGATGTGTGTATCCATGACAGTGCTTGTATCCATGGGTAAGTGGGTGGAGCACCAAGAAGTATATACTGTCAAATTTGCAATGTAGTCACTTAAGGGACCATACAATGTGACTGTGCCATGAAAGTAGTATTCTTGCTGTGAATGGACACCTAGCCTGACACAGGTATTCAGCTACTGCTGATGTGTGTGTGTCTGTGTGTGTAAGTACAGCTACATGTTCTGTGTGGACATATAAGTGATGCAATTGTGAGTAATAAAGTATGTGTTGGGTCACACACTTTTGGCAGCCACTTACATAGTCTCCCTTGCACCAATTTAATATCACATCAGGGATGATTGCGACCTAGTATACATGAAAATGTCACCCACCTGGCCAGTCATTTCATTTGGCCGTACCATTGTCTGACTGATAATTTTAGAACTTCATGCATGTAACCTTGGGAGACTACTTGCTACTTCAGATGCACATAAGCTTCACATGTACTTTTGTACTTGGCATGCACTGATTTTGTCATGGGTCTATTGCATAAAATTCCAATTTGAGAATATGTTGGGTCTACTGGGGCAGCACATCCACCATGATCTACTCCGTCTGATCAAGAACAGATACAACAAGCTGGATCCGGTGAGCGATTTTATTTACAAGTGCACATAGGAGGACTTGTAAAACTTGCAATAATTCTCTTTTCTTTTAAAAAGTAGAAAGATCAATAGACACAGATTCAAATTCAAACATAACAATGAGAAAATGCGGCAAAATGATGGGAACCATTGAACTAAATAGATAAAATCGGCAGTGAACACGGAAACGCGCTCACCTCAGACATATGGTTGTGTAGGTCAATTGGTGAGTTGGGGGGTCAATGTTTAGTTTATGTATAAAAAAATAAAAACATTAAAAAAAAAATATAGTTGTGTAGGTTTAAATGTTTAGTTTATATATAGGTGTAGTGTATGTTTGTCTCATGTCCTTATGTGTATTAAGGATGTTTGTGGGGTGATGTGTAATATGGCTGATGTGGTATATGTGTAGAGCTGGATAAGTTAAGATTAGGTACGTTAGGTTAGTCGTAAATTAAGGTAGCATAGGTAAGTTAGCATAGGATAGGCTAGGCATATTTTACTTAGTATTACTTTTTTAGTGTAGGTTAGTTTTAGGTTAGATTTTAAGTGGTAAATTAATGTTCATTACAAATATATTTTTATCACTTTTACAACTGATGCCTTTGTAACTATGTGGTAGTTATCATAGATGCTTATGCCGGATTAAGCACATTATGTGTGTATCCATGACAGTGCTTGTATCCATGGGTAAGTGGGTGGAGCACCAAGAAGTATATACTGTCAAATTTGCAATGTAGTCACTTAAGGGACCATACAATGTGACTGTGCCATGAAAGTAGTATTCTTGCTGTGAATGGACACCTAGCCTGACACAGGTATTCAGCTACTGCTGATGTGTGTGTGTCTGTGTGTGTAAGTACAGCTACATGTTCTGTGTGGACATATAAGTGATGCAATTGTGAGTAATAAAGTATGTGTTGGGTCACACACTTTTGGCAGCCACTTACATAGTCTCCCTTGCACCAATTTAATATCACATCAGGGATGATTGCGACCTAGTATACATGAAAATGTCACCCACCTGGCCAGTCATTTCATTTGGCCGTACCATTGTCTGACTGATAATTTTAGAACTTCATGCATGTAACCTTGGGAGACTACTTGCTACTTCAGATGCACATAAGCTTCACATGTACTTTTGTACTTGGCATGCACTGATTTTGTCATGGGTCTATTGCATAAAATTCCAGTTTGAGAATATGTTGGGTCTACTGGGGCAGCACATCCACCATGATCTACTCCGTCTGATCAAGAACAGATACAACAAGCTGGATCCGGTGAGCGATTTTATTTACAAGTGCACATAGGAGGACTTGTAAAACTTGCAATAATTCTCTTTTCTTTTAAAAAGTAGAAAGATCAATAGAGACAGATTCAAATTCAAACATAACAATGAGAAAATGCGGCAAAATGATGGGAACCATTGAACTAAATAGATAAAATCAGCAGTGAACACGGAAACGCGCTCACCTCAGTCTGCGCGGCCGTGTTTCAGCAGTCATTTATCCCCCCTTGATGAAGGCAGATCAACTAGACCGCAAACCGCGGTTTCTGCCAAGAAACAGGAAGTGGGCTCTAACAGGCCCAAACTTCCTGCACCGAATGGGACCAGAGCCTCAGAGAACCACCGGCGTCAATATCCCTCCCTCAGGAGAGTATTATCCAGGTAAGGAAGGTGCTTTCCCAAACTAAAAATTAAGGCACATTTAAAAAACCAAATATCTTCTAAAAACTTCTAAATATCTTCTAAAATCAAGCATGCAATAATTCTCTTTTCTTTTAAAAAGTAGAAAGATCAATAGACACAGATTCAAATTCAAACATAACAATGAGAAAATGCGGCAAAATGATGGCAACCATTGAACTAAATAGATAAAATCGGCAGTGAACACGGAAACACGCTCACCTCAGTCTGCACAGGCGTGTTTCAGCTGTCATTTATCCCCCCTTGATGAAGGCAGATCAACTAGACCGCAAACCGCGGTTTCTGCCAAGAAACAGGAAGTGGGCTCTAACAGGCCCAAACTTCCTGCACCGAATGGGACCAGAGCCTCAGAGAACCACCGGCGAAAATATCCCTCCCTCAGGAGAGTATTATCCAGGTAAGGAAGGTGCTTTCCCAAACTAAAAATTAAGGCACATTTAAAAAAACAAATATCTTCTAAAAACTTCTAAATATCTTCTAAAATCGAGCATGCAATAATTTTCTTTTCTTTTAAAAAGTAGAAAGATCAATAGACACAGATTCAAATTCAAACATAACAATGAGAAAATGCGGCAAAATGATGGGAACCATTGAACTAAATAGATAAAATCGGCAGTGAACACGGAAACGCGCTCACCTCAGACATATGGATGTGTAGGTCAATTGGTGAGTTGGGGGGTCAATGTTTAGTTTATGTATAAAAAAATAAAAACATAAAAAAATAAATATAGCTGTGTAGGTTTAAATGTTTAGTTTATATATAGGTGTAGTGTATGTTTGTCTCATGTCCTTATGTGTATTAAGGATGTTTGTGGGGTGATGTGTAATATGGCTGATGTGGTATATGTGTAGAGCTGGATAAGTTAAGATTAGGTACGTTAGGTTAGTCGTAAATTAAGGTAGCATAGGTAAGTTAGCATAGGATAGGCTAGGCATATTTTACTTAGTATTACTTTTTTAGTGTAGGTTAGTTTTAGGTTAGATTTTAAGTGGTAAATTAATGTTCATTACAAATATATTTTTATCACTTTTACAACTGATGCCTTTGTAACTATGTGGTAGTTATCATATATGCTTATGCCGGATTAAGCACATGATGTGTGTATCCATGACAGTGCTTGTATCCATGGGTAAGTGGGTGGAGCACCAAGAAGTATATCCTGTCAAATTTGCAATGTAGTCACTTAAGGGACCATACAATGTGACTGTGCCATGAAAGTAGTATTCTTGCTGTGAATGGACACCTAGCCTGACACAGGTATTCAGCTACTGCTGATGTGTGTGTGTCTGTGTGTGTAAGTACAGCTACATGTTCTGTGTGGACATATAAGTGATGCAATTGTGAGTAATAAAGTATGTGTTGGGTCACACACTTTTGGCAGCCACTTACATAGTCTCCCTTGCACCAATTTAATATCACATCAGGGATGATTGCGACCTAGTATACATGAAAATGTCACCCACCTGGCCAGTCATTTCATTTGGCCGTACCATTGTCTGACTGATAATTTTAGAACTTCATGCATGTAACCTTGGGAGACTACTTGCTACTTCAGATGCACATAAGCTTCACATGTACTTTTGTACTTGGCATGCACTGATTTTGTCATGGGTCTATTGCATAAAATTCCAATTTGAGAATATGTTGGGTCTACTGGGGCAGCACATCCACCATGATCTACTCCGTCTGATCAAGAACAGATACAACAAGCTGGATCCGGTGAGCGATTTTATTTACAAGTGCACATAGGAGGACTTGTAAAACTTGCAATAATTCTCTTTTCTTTTAAAAAGTAGAAAGATCAATAGAGACAGATTCAAATTCAAACATAACAATGAGAAAATGCGGCAAAATGATGGGAACCATTGAACTAAATAGATAAAATCGGCAGTGAACACGGAAACGCGCTCACCTCAGTCTGCGCTGCCGTGTTTCAGCGGTCATTTATCCCCCCTTGATGAAGGCAGATCAACTAGACCGCGAACCGCGGTTTCTGCCAAGAAACAGGAAGTGGGCTCTAACAGGCCCAAACTTCCTGCATCGAATGGGACCAGACCCTCAGAGAACCACCGGCGAAAATATCCCTCCCTCAGGAGAGTATTATCCAGGTAAGGAAGGTGCTTTCCCAAACTAAAAATTAAGGCACATTTAAAAAAACAAATATCTTCTAAAAACTTCTAAATATCTTCTAGAATCGAGCATGCAATAATTCTCTTTTCTTTTAAAAAGTAGAAAGATCAATAGAGACAGATTCAAATTCAAACATAACAATGAGAAAATGCAGCAAAATTATGGGAACCATTGAACTAAATAGATAAAATCGGCAGTGAACACGGAAACGCGCTCACCTCAGTCTGCGCGGCCGTGTTTCAGCCGTCATTTATCCCCCCTTGATGAAGGCAGATCAACTAGACCGCAAACCGCGGTTTCTGCCAAGAAACAGGAAGTGGGCTCTAACAGGCCCAAACTTCCTGCACCGAATGGGACCAGAGCCTCAGAGAACCACCGGCGAAAATATCCCTCCCTCAGGAGAGTATTATCCAGGTAAGGAAGGTGCTTTCCCAAACTAAAAATTAAGGCACATTTAAAAAACCAAATATCTTCTAAAAACTTCTAAATATCTTCTAAAATCGAGCATGCAATAATTCTCTTTTCTTTTAAAAAGTAGAAAGATCAATAGACACAGATTCACATTCAAACATAACAATGAGAAAATGCGGCAAAATGATGGGAACCATTGAACTAAATAGATAAAATCGGCAGTGAACACGGAAACGCGCTCACCTCAGTCTGCGCGGCCGTGTTTCAGCCGTCATTTATCCCCCCTTGATGAAGGCAGATCAACTAGACCGCAAACCGCGGTTTCTGCCAAGAAACAGGAAGTGGGCTCTAACAGGCCCAAACTTCCTGCACCGAATGGGACCAGAGCCTCAGAGAACCACCGGCGAAAATATCCCTCCCTCAGGAGAGTATTATCCAGGTAAGGAAGGTGCTTTCCCAAACTAAAAATTAAGGCACATTTAAAAAACCAAATATCTTCTAAAAACTTCTAAATATCTTCTAAAATCGAGCATGCAATAATTCTCTTTTCTTTTAAAAAGTACAAAGATCAATAGACACAGATTCAAATTCAAACATAACAATGAGAAAATGCGGCAAAATGATGGGAACCATTGAACTAAATAGATAAAATCGGCAGTGAACACGGAAACGCGCTCACCTCAGACATATGGATGTGTAGGTCAATTGGTGAGTTGGGGGGTCAATGTTTAGTTTATGTATAAAAAAATAAAAACATAAAAAAATAAATATAGTTGTGTAGGTTTAAATGTTTAGTTTATATATAGGTGTAGTGTATGTTTGTCTCATGTCCTTATGTGTATTAAGGATGTTTGTGGGGTGATGTGTAATATGGCTGATGTGGTATATGTGTAGAGCTGGATAAGTTAAGATTAGGTACGTTAGTTTAGTCGTAAATTAAGGTAGCATAGGTAAGTTAGCATAGGATAGGCTAGGCATATTTTACTTAGTATTACTTTTTTAGTGTAGGTTAGTTTTAGGTTAGATTTTAAGTGGTAAATTAATGTTCATTACAAATATATTTTTATCACTTTTATAAACTGATGCCTTTGTAACTATGTGGTAGTTATCATATATGCTTATGCCGGATTAAACACATGATGTGTGTATCCATGACAGTGCTTGTATCCATGGGTAAGTGGGTGGAGCACCAAGAAGTATATACTGTACTGTCAAATTTGCAATGTAGTCACTTAAGGGACCATACAATGTGACTGTGCCATGAATGTAGTATTCTTGCTGTGAATGGACACCTAGCCTGACACAGGTATTCAGCTACTGCTGATGTGTGTGTGTCTGTGTGTGTAAGTACAGCTACATGTTCTGTGTGGACATATAAGTGATGCAATTGTGAGTAATAAAGTATGTGTTGGGTCACACACTTTTGGCAGCCACTTACATAGTCTCCCTTGCACCAATTTAATATCACATCAGGGATGATTGCGACCTAGTATACATGAAAATGTCACCCACCTGGCCAGTCATTTCATTTGGCCGTACCATTGTCTGACTGATAATTTTAGAACTTCATGCATGTAACCTTGGGAGACTACTTGCTACTTCAGATGCACATAAGCTTCACATGTACTTTTGTACTTGGCATGCACTGATTTTGTCATGGGTCTATTGCATAAAATTCCAATTTGAGAATATGTTGGGTCTACTGGGGCAGCACATCCACCATGATCTACTCCGTCTGATCAAGAACAGATACAACAAGCTGGATCCGGTGAGCGATTTTATTTACAAGTGCACATAGGAGGACTTGTAAAACTTGCAATAATTCTCTTTTCTTTTAAAAAGTAGAAAGATCAATAGAGACAGATTCAAATTCAAACATAACAATGAGAAAATGCGGCAAAATGATGGGAACCATTGAACTAAATAGATAAAATCGGCAGTGAACACGGAAACGCGCTCACCTCAGTCTGCGCGGCCGTGTTTCAGCAGTCATTTATCCCCCCTTGATGAAGGCAGATCAACTAGACCGCAAACCGCGGTTTCTGCCAAGAAACAGGAAGTGGGCTCTAACAGGCCCAAACTTCCTGCACCGAATGGGACCAGAGCCTCAGAGAACCACTGGCGAAAATATCCCTCCCTCAGGAGAGTATTATCCAGGTAAGGAAGGTGCTTTCCCAAACTAAAAATTAAGGCACATTTAAAAAAACAAATATCTTCTAAAAACTTCTAAATATCTTCTAAAATCGAGCATGCAATAATTCTCTTTTCTTTTAAAAAGTAGAAAGATCAATAGAGACAGATTCAAATTCAAACATAACAATGAGAAAATGCGGCAAAATGATGGGAACCATTGAACTAAATAGATAAAATCGGCAGAGAACACGGAAACGCGCTCACCTCAGTCTGCGCGGCCGTGTTTCAGCCGTCATTTATCCCCCGTTGATGAAGGCAGATCAACTAGACCGCAAACCGCGGTTTCTGCCAAGAAACAGGAAGTGGGCTCTAACAGGCCCAAACTTCCTGCACCGAATGGGACCAGAGCCTCAGAGAACCACTGGCGAAAATATCCCTCCCTCAGGAGAGTATTATCCAGGTAAGGAAGGTGCTTTCCCAAACTAAAAATTAAGGCACATTTAAAAAAACAAATATCTTCTAAAAACTTCTAAATATCTTCTAAAATCGAGCATGCAATAATTCTCTTTTCTTTTAAAAAGTAGAAAGATCAATAGAGACAGATTCAAATTCAAACATAACAATGAGAAAATGCAGCAAAATGATGGGAACCATTGAACTAAATAGATAAAATCGGCAGTGAACACGGAAACGCGCTCACCTCAGTCTGCGCGGCCGTGTTTCAGCTGTCATTTATCCCCCTTGATGAAGGCAGATCAACTAGACCGCAAACCGCGGTTTCTGCCAAGAAACAGGAAGTGGGCTCTAACAGGCCCAAACTTCCTGCACCGAATGGGACCAGAGCCTCAGAGAACCACCGGCGAAAATATCCCTCCCTCAGGAGAGTATTATCCAGGTAAGGAAGGTGCTTTCCCAAACTAAAAATTAAGGCACATTTAAAAAACCAAATATCTTCTAAAAACTTCTAAATATCTTCTAAAATCGAGCATGCAATAATTTTCTTTTCTTTTAAAAAGTAGAAAGATCAATAGACACAGATTCAAATTCAAACATAACAATGAGAAAATGCGGCAAAATGATGGGAACCATTGAACTAAATAGATAAAATCGGCAGTGAACACGGAAACGCGCTCACCTCAGACATATGGATGTGTAGGTCAATTGGTGAGTTGGGGGGTCAATGTTTAGTTTATGTATAAAAAAATAAAAACATAAAACAATAAATATAGTTGTGTAGGTTTAAATGTTTAGTTTATATATAGGTGTAGTGTATGTTTGTCTCATGTCCTTATGTGTATTAAGGATGTTTGTGGGGTGATGTGTAATATGGCTGATGTGGTATATGTGTAGAGCTGGATAAGTTAAGATTAGGTACGTTAGGTTAGTCGTAAATTAAGGTAGCATAGGTAAGTTAGCATAGGATAGGCTAGGCATATTTTACTTAGTATTACTTTTTTAGTGTAGGTTAGTTTTAGGTTAGATTTTAAGTGGTAAATTAATGTTCATTACAAATATATTTTTATCACTTTTACAACTGATGCCTTTGTAACTATGTGGTAGTTATCATATATGCTTATGCCGGATTAAGCACATGATGTGTGTATCCATGACAGTGCTTGTATCCATGGGTAAGTGGGTGGAGCACCAAGAAGTATATACTGTCAAATTTGCAATGTAGTCACTTAAGGGACCATACAATGTGACTGTGCCATGAAAGTAGTATTCTTGCTGTGAATGGACACCTAGCCTGACACAGGTATTCAGCTACTGCTGATGTGTGTGTGTCTGTGTGTGTAAGTACAGCTACATGTTCTGTGTGGACATATAAGTGATGCAATTGTGAGTAATAAAGTATGTGTTGGGTCACACACTTTTGGCAGCCACTTACATAGTCTCCCTTGCACCAATTTAATATCACATCAGGGATGATTGCGACCTAGTATACATGAAAATGTCACCCACCTGGCCAGTCATTTCATTTGGCCGTACCATTGTCTGCCTGATAATTTTAGAACTTCATGCATGTAACCTTGGGAGACTACTTGCTACTTCAGATGCACATAAGCTTCACATGTACTTTTGTACTTGGCATGCACTGATTTTGTCATGGGTCTATTGCATAAAATTCCAATTTGAGAATATGTTGGGTCTACTGGGGCAGCACATCCACCATGATCAACTCCGTCTGATCAAGAACAGATACAACAAGCTGGATCCGGTGAGCGATTTTATTTACAAGTGCACATAGGAGCAAGTTGCAAGTAGCAGTCCTTGGACCAACAACCCCAACATTGTTTCTAAGCCTTTTAATGTCCAGACAGAGTCCATGGGGTATGAATTGCATTGTACATGTTGAGGAGATGAGTGTTTCAGTGACAAAGAGAAGGGGCAGATTGCCAATAGGGAAGATAGGCCACATTGACAGTCCATACATGCGTGAGATCAATAGAGATGGGACAGCAAATTGAGGACATTACCAGTTGTGAAGTTCAGTGGCATGGGCATAAGCAATAGGCAAAGGAGAAACTGGAAAGAGGTGAAGCCCACATGTTCCTCCTCTGATGTGTGTGGTGCTTCCTGTGAGGACAGGGTTGTAGGTGCCTGAGGCAGCGGTGGCACACACACATCAGGGGCTGCAGATGTGGAGCCCCAGTCTGCAACAGCATTTCTCTGTGCCAACAAGTGAGGCAGCACTGAGGAAAGCCCGCCTGCTGGTTTGCCAACACAGCACCAATGTTGTGGTGGTAGGCACCTATTGTAGCGATGTATGTGTCCTGTTTTTGCTCCATGGTCTCCAGGATCTTGTGTCTCGTCTGAGCTGTTTGGCAACCTTGCTGGTGCCACTTTGGCAGGGCAGTTGTTTGTGCCTCTGCCTCATGACACCAGCAATGTCAGCCAGGGACTGTTGAAGTCCACAGAGCGGAAGCTAGGTGCCTCGCATAGTGGACGAGGTATTCTTATTTGAATGGAGGCACCAATTGACTGCCTCTAGGGTGCCGGTCATGGTCTCCATTCCCACACACACCACATCTAGCATCTCCCACTGTACTCCGACTGCACAATGTTGGAATTTGACTTGGAGGTCCTCGGAGTCCAGGGCTGGGGTGGCAGATGGTGTTTGTTGAGTCCTATGTGGATCCTCTGGAGACCCTGTAATGCTCTTTGCCCTTCCCATACCCAAAGATGGTGTGTCAAAGGAGGCCAGGATTTCCCAGAGGGTGTCTTGGTCAAGGGTTGGCAGGCTGTCATTCTCAGCCAGATCATCATCCAAGACATGCAGCTGCTCGGGAGGTGTAGGTACATCCTCTACAATGAGAAAGAGCAATGGTATTGGTGTCCTAGGTTAGATGATGACATGAGTAATTTGAATGACAATCTGACTGGCTAATGTTTGACTTTCAATGCAACACTGATGTGTAGGATGTCTCTTACACAGAGGTATAGAGACCAAGTTGCACTGTAGTTGCCTTTCAGATGGTACTATCTCTGCATTCTTAATGCAACCACTGTGTGACAAGGCAGACTTTTTGTGTCATGGCACATATTGCAACACAGTTATACAGGTCACTGGGCCTACCATTCCTGGATGTATGAGAAGAGATTAGGTACACATCTGCCAAGGTGATTTGCATTCTTTTTCATGATGCCTACAGTGATTGGGTTTTAACATGTTGACACCACTACTGTTCAGATTGCACCTAATCCCCAGGGTGCCTGCATTCCCAGTGGCCGTTATTCAGCCCACTGCTCTTGTGCAGGTGTTGTGGCTTTGGTCATAAATTTGTAATGCTTCTGCCATCTGGGTTTCACACAGTACACTACGGCACTCTGCCTTGTTGTGCTGTCTATCATGCACACTATGTCCCTCATTATGAACACGGCGGTCCCTACTGCGCCGCCGGCGGTGGCGGTAAAAACCGCCAACAGAGGAGCGGTCCGCCAAATAATGAACCAATCGAAACACAGGCATCCAGAAAACCACCCACCGCCAGTAGAGGAGTGCCGACAACGACGGCAGAGTCTGCCCACAGACCGATGGAAAGGCTCAACCCACCCATCAAATTATGAACCACTAGTCCGCCGCCAGTTCCGGGGCAGCAACCACCGCCACGCAAGTCTAGGCGGAAATGAACCAAATCCAATGAAATACTCACCGGAGGCCCATACAACGCGCCGAAGCAGACATGGATAGCGAGCTGCAGCTCATGCCAGCCCTGCTCCTTGCCATGTACCTCCATGACCGAGACCGCCGACGAAGACGACGATGGTAAGTACTGCAACCTACGTAACAAGGGAGGAAAGGGCACAGTTACATACCCACCCACTCCACCCACCCAGCAACGCCCCCTAACCCTCCCCAGCAGCACAACCCATACACCCCACAGCAAGAGGTACTTACCTGACACAAGGCAAATCCAACTTGACCATAGTACATACAAATGCCCCACACCCACAAACAATGAAATGAAAGACCAGGGTTCAACAGTGTGCCGCCAAAACACAGGCCACACAAAAATATTTATTACAGCTCACAGAGCCAATTATTTCCAACAAGGCCAATGGCCAGTCAATAGCCCAAGAAGTCCCATGGGCCACAATGGCCCAAACCTGACTCCCAAAAGTGCACGGTACTCCACTCAATGGGGCAACAAAGGGGCATCCAGGCACCTCACGGAACGGGGGCAGGGGGTGGTAGGGGTGGGGGCTTGCAACGGGGAAGGGGCTTGGACTTGCGCTTGGAAGGTGGAGGGGGGTGGGTTTGTCCTTTGAAGCTGGGGGGGTGTTTCGAGCGGGTGGAGCCAGATGGACTTGCCTTTGCATGGGACTTCTTCTCTGGGGAAGGGGCACGGGAATGTGAGGGGCGGACAGGGGTGGGCTGTGAAGTGGAAGGAGTGGAAAGGGCAAGGAGGTGTGCACGCTTAGGAACAAGACGGAGTGGGCCAGTGGCTTGGAAGAGGTCAGCATGGGAGAGGAAAAGTTTCCTCTGAGGAATTGGGGTGGTCCTGGATGAGGGCGTGGGAGTGGAGGCAGAGAGTGTGGTCGTATGTGGTGTAGGGGTGCGTGAAGTGGGTGCAGGATACTGCACAGTATGCTGAGGTGTTGTGGATGTGTGATGGGTGGGTGTCTTGGTGCGTTTGTGTGTTTTTAGAGGCGGGGGTGGACACAGTGGGAGAAGACAGGCTGCCAGTGTGGATGTATGTTGTGTGGGTGTCTGCAAGTCTGGTGAGTGTGCTGCATGTGTCAACTACAATAGTTGTAGTGAGTGCAGCTGTGGTGTCTGGGGTGCATGTATGGATGTCTGCTATTGTGGTGAATGCAGTAAGAGGAGCAGCAACAGTGACTGAAGGTGCAGTGCATGAGAGTGTGCATGTAGAGAGGACAGACAGGGAGGCGGAAGAGGTAGGCACACTGGGGGAAGTGGATGTTGTTGTGTGCATGTGTATGTTGGCTGTGTGAATGCTTGTGGTGGGGGGTGTGGTGCTTGTGTTTAGAAGTGTGCTTCTTGTGTGTTTAGGTGCTTGACTACGTGTCAGATTGTGTGCTTTGGACGGGAGAAGGGAGTGGGGTGCTGGAAGGGGTAGAGAAGGTTGGAGGGGGGACAGAATGGCCAGGGAAACTGGCTGCTGTCCAAGAGGAGGCCAGAGCTTGAAAAGATCTCTGTAGGGCAGACATGGCACCCTGAATGCCATCCAGATAGTCATTGGTCTGCTGCACCTCTGATGCTAGCCCCTGGATGGCATTGACGATGGTTGTCTGCTCTACAGAGGTGGTTCTCAGGAGGTCAATAGCCTCCTCTGTGAGGGCAGCAGGGCTGACTGGGGCAGGGGAGGAGGTGCCTGGGACGAAGGAGACGCCCACCTTTCTGGGTGAGCGGGCACGGGCAACTCGGTGGTGAGCAGAAGGGAGGGCGGTGATGGAATGGGGGGGTGGCGGAAGATGTCACTGTAGTGGTGTGGCCACTAAGGTCTGCCACCGCCGGGGAGCCCCATTCGGAGGAGGTATCGGAGTCACTATGTCCAGTGGTAGTTGCCTCCCCTGTGGTACTCCCCTCGCCCTCCCACCCACTGGCCCCATTGGCGTCAGATGACTCTGCCTCCAAGGATCCGTGGGCCGCTGCTTCCCCACCTGCCGGTGCCTCAGCTCCCTCGCCAGATGTTGCTGATGTACAGAAACAACACAAGAGAACAGGGATGGGGAGACAAAACGGGAGAGACACTTGTAAATAGCTGAATGGAGGTACATAGTGGCCAGACATACACCCACCCAGAAGACACCCCCAACAGGCAGCACCGTTCACTATACCCATGGCCATGCCCCTGACTACTGACCAGAACCCTGCTCTACACCCATCCGTTGAACTACCTAAGGACCCAACATGTGGGAGACCTGACCAAGACACCCCTACACCCTACGGGGACCAACATGTAGATGGACAACAGTCAGAGTCCCTGCCTCTAAGGAGCATGAACCCTAATGCACACACAGACATCCATCCAGGCTTAAGATTGTGACATGAGTACTCACCCACTTGTGACTGCTGTGCAGCCTTCAAGCGCCCATCCAGGTCTGGGTACGCCACCGCCAGGATGCGTTGCATGAGGGGGGTCAGTGCCTGACGGGCACCCCTTCCACATTGGGAGGACTTCCCCAGCTGGGCCTCATAGATTTTACGTGCCCAGCACTGCAGGTCCTCCCACCTCTTCCTGCAGTGGGTGCTCCGCCGGTTGTAGACCCCCAGGGTCTGCATCTCCTTGGCGATGGCATGCTAAAGTGCCCTCTTCTGGTGGGCGCTGACCTAAAATGGTGACACAGAAATGAAACACAGAGGTCAGGCACTTGCAAGATAGGTACAACTGGCTATTTGTCCACTATGGGATGGACAGTACTGTCAGACTTACAGGACATACGCACGCAGCATGCCAGGCACCATGGCCCATTAAGGCTCAGAGGTGCACACAAATGTTCTTACAAACCCATCCATTACACCCAAACAGTGCACCCCAAATCCCGGCTCACCTGTACCTCTCGCCATCCGTAGAGCTTGGTGTACAGGGGCAGGACCCCATCCACTAGCCTCTCCAGTTCCTCCTGGGTGAAGGTTGGGGCCCTTTCCTCTGCAACATGAGCCACATCCAGGAACAGAGGCAGGACACAGCAGTACACACAGTGGAGTACCTGTTCGCACAAGATCAGGGAGTCAAGTGAAGTATAGATGAAGAATTTGCGTACATACCGCAGCGGTGTGCACCGTCACCGCCAGCGGCGATCATGATACGCCAGGATTCCCCAGTGGCATCCATGTTAACCAATGACGGTGCGAACTGAGGTAAACACCGCCTTACGCTGTTACGTCAACCGCTAGCGGTATGAGGTCATTTCCACAACAACTGGCCTGGATTACAGGGTACAGACATTTTGGCATTAACTACGCATCTATAAAAAATAATTGTGCACAATTCAGGCCCTATTTTCCATATGAAGCACCTATGCATGTGACCATTTAAAAAAATAACACACATGAAAAACACTGTTCCCTTATTGAGGTGTAGATGGAGATCTGTCAAGAACATGTTACTGTTGAGTCACTACAATCAAATATGCAGTGCACAATTGATGACAATGTGTGCCTATGTATGTGTGTTCCCCACACTTGTTTGATATCCCTCGTAGGTACCGACTCTTGTGGCGAGGAAGGGCACCATCAGTGTACAGACCACTTGGGGATATGCGGACCATGGTGGAGCATCAGATCATAATCAATTACAGACTCACCCGTGCAACAATTCTGGAGGTTTGTTCATTATTGGATCCTGCACTAACTCTGGTAAATCGTAATCAGCATGCCATCCCTACTGAAGTGCAGGTGCTCTCCGCACCCCATTTCCTGGCCACGGGCTCATTTCAAGTGAAAGTGGGCATGGGTGCTGGAATTTCACAGCCAATGTTCAGCATGGTATTGACAAGATTTCTAAATGCATTTGTACGACACCTGCAGTCCTATGTGAGATTTCCCCAAAGTACTGACCTCCCTGCCATCAAGTCTGAATTCTATGCCTTTGCCAATGTACCCCATGTGATAGGTGCCATCAATGGCACCCACATACCGATCAGGTTCAGTCCATGATTCCTTTGTGCTGAGGAACAGTAGTGTGCCACAGAAGATGGAACAACTCCAAGAGGACAGAGGGTGGATCATAGGTAAGTGTTTCTGTCAATAACTGACACGTAGCAGACAGCCAGGCTGTCTGACTAAGAGGCTTGACAATGACTACTCTGTATTGCACCTTTTTCTAGGTGATTCTGGCTATCCAAACTTGCGTTGGCTCCTGACACCAGTGAGGAATCCTGGGATGGATGCAGAGAGGAATTACAATGAGGCCCATGGATGTACTATTAGGGTGATAGAGCGAACGATAGGTCTCCTGAAGGCTAGATTTTGTTGTCGACATATCTCTGGTGGTTCCTGTAGGAAAGTACCATCTTGCCTGGCATGTTACCCCCATATTTCACTGTATATATGTTGTTTTAGTGTATGTGTCACTGGGATCCTGCCAGCCAGGGCCCCAGTGCTCATAAGTGTGCCCTGTGTGTGTTCCCTGTGTGATGACTAACTGTCTCACTGAGGCTCTGCTAATCAGAACCTCAGTGGTTATGCTCTCTCTGCTTTCTAAATTGTCACTAACAGGCTAGTGACCAATTTCACCAATTCACATTGGCATACTGGAACACCCTTATAATTCCCTAGTATATGGTACTGAGGTACCCAGGGTATTGGGGTTCCAGGAGATCCCTATGGGCTGCAGCATTTCTTTTGCCACCCATAGGGAGCTCTGACAATTCTTACACAGGCCTGCCACTGCAGCCTGAGTGAAATAACGTCCACGTTATTTCACAGCCATTTACCACTGCACTTAAGTAACTTATAAGTCACCTATATGTCTAACCTTCACCTGGTGAAGGTTGGGTGCTAAGTTACTTAGTGTGTGGGCACCCTGGCACTAGCCAAGGTGCCCCCACATCGTTCAGGGCAAATTCCCCGGACTTTGTGAGTGCGGGGACACCACTACAGTATACATAGGTCACTACCTATGTATAGAGTCACAATGGTAACTCCGAACATGGCCATGTAACATGTCTAAGATCATGGAATTATCACCCCAATGCTATTCTGGCATTGGGGAGACAATTCCATGATCCCCCGAGTCTCTAGCACAGACCCGGGTACTGCCAAACTGCCTTTCCCAGGGTTTCACTGCAGCTGCTGCTGCTGCCAACCCCTCAGACAGGTTTCTGCCCTCCTGGGGTCCAGCCAGGCTTGGCCCAGGAAGGCAGAACAAAGGACTTCCTCAGAGAGAGGGTTTTACACCCTCTCCCTTTGGAAAAAGGTGTCAGGGCTGGGGAGGAGTAGCCTCCCCCAGCCTCTGGAAATGCTTTGATGGGCACAGATGGTGCGCATCTCTGAATAAGCCAGTCTACACCGGTTCAGGGATCCCCCAGCCCTGCTCTGGCGCGAAACTGGACAAAGGAAAGGGGAGTGACCACTCCCCTGACCTGCACCTCTCAAGGGAGGTGCCCAGAGCTCCTCCAGTGTGCTCCAGACCTCTGCCATCTTGGAAACAGAGGTGTTGCTGGCACACTGGACTGCCATGAGTGGCCAGTGCCATCAGGTGACATAAGAGACTCCTTCTGATAGGCTCTTACCTGTGTTGCTAGCCTATCCTCCTTCCTAGGTAGCCAAACCTCCTTTTCTGGCTATTTAGGGTCTCTGCTTTGGGGAATTCTTTAGATACCAAATGCAAGAGCTCACCAGAGTTCCTCTGCACTTCTCTCTTCACCTTCTGCTAAAGGATCGACCGCTGACTGCTCAGGACGCCTGCAAAACTGCAACAAAGTAGCAAAGACGACTACTGCAACCTTGTATCGCTTCATTCTGCTGGCTTTCTCGCCTGTTTCCTGGTGGTGCATGCTCTGGCGGTAGCCTGCCTCCTTCTTGCACCAGGAGCTCTGAAGAAATCTTCTGTGGGTCGACGGAACCTTCCCCCTGCAACCGCAGGCAACAAAAGACTGCATCACCGGTCCTCTGGGTCCCCTCTCAGCACGACGCGCGTGGTCCCTGGAACTCAGCAACTCTGTCCAAGTGACTCCCACAGTCCAGTGACTCTTCAGTCCAAGTTTGGTGGAGGTAAGTCCTTGCCTCCCCACGCTAGACTGCATTGCTGGGTACTGCATGATTTGCAGCTGCTCCGGCTCCTGTGCACTCTTCCAGGATTTCCTTCGTGCACAGCCAAGCCTGGGTCCCCGACACTCTAACCTGAAGTGCACAACCTTCTGAGTTGTCCTCCGGCGTCGTGGGACTCCCTTTTGTGACTTTGGGTGGACTCCGGTTCACTCCTCTTCTAAGTGACTGTTCCGGTACTTCTGCGGGTGCTGTCTGCTTCTGTGAGGGCTCCCTGACTTGCTGGGCACCCTCTCTGTCTCCTCATCCAACTGGCGACATCCTGGTCCCTCCTGGGCCCCAGCAGCATCCAAAAACCCTAACTGCGACCCTTGCAGCTAGCAAGGCTTGTTTGCGGTCTTTCTGTGTGGGAACACCTCTGCAAGCTTCTTCCCGACGTGCGACATCCATCCTCCAAAGGGGAAGTTTCTAGCCCTCTTCGTTCTTGCAGAATCCACAGCTTCTACCATCCGGTGGCAGCTTCTTTGCCCCCTCAGCTGGCATTTCCTGGGCATCTGCCCTCTCTCGACATTGTCGCAACTCTTGGACTTGGTCCCCTTGTTCCACAGGTACTCAGGTCCGGAAATCCACTTTGGTTGCTTTGCTGGTGTTGGTCTTCCTTGCAGAAACCCCCTATCACGACTTCTGTGCTCTCTGGGGGTTATAGGTGCACTTTACACCTACTTTTCAGGGTCTTGGGGTGGGCTATTTTTCTAACCCTCACTGTTTTCTTACAGTCCCAGTGACCCTCTACAAGCTCACATAGGTTTGGGGTCCATTCGTGGTTCGCATTCCACTTTTGGAGTATATGGTTTGTGTTGCCCCTATACCTATGTGCTCCTATTGCAATCTACTGTAACTTTACATTGCTTGCATTACTTCCTTTTGCTATTACTACATATTTTTGGTATTGTGTACATATATCTTGTGTATATTTGGCATCCTCATACTGAGGGTACTCACTGAGATACTTTTGGCATATTGTCATAAAAATAAAGTACCTTTATTTTTAGTATATCTGTGTATTGTGTCTTCATATGATATTGTGCATATGACACCAGTGGTATAGTAGGAGCTTTGCATGTCTCCTAGTTCAGCCTAAGCTGCTCTGCTATAGCTACCTTATATCAGCCTAAGCTGCTAGAAACACCTCTTCTACACTAATAAGGGATAACTGGACCTGGTACAGAGTGTAAGTACCCCTTGGTACCCACTACAAGCCAGGCCAGCCTCCTACATTGGTTGTGCAGCGGTGGGATAAGTACTTGTAACTACTTACCACTTTGTCATATTGTACTTTTCATAAGAGAAAAATATACAAAACAAGTTCAGTGTATGTACACCTAACCAAAAGGTTTGCTTTTCTTCTCTTACACTATCTGCTAAGTGCTGAAAAGTACCTCTAAACTTTCTAAAAGTTTCAAAAAGTTTGAAAAAGTTTTTTTCCAGTTCTTTAAAAAGTCCTGAAACTTTTTCTATCCTTTATCTGTCTCTAAACCTTTTTCTATCATGTCTGATGTAGGAACTTCTCTTAATTTGGTCAGCACAGATTATGACCACCTTAACTTTAAGAGCCTAAGGAGTCTCTGCATTGATAGAGGTTTAGTGGTAGGAAAGAACCCCTCTAGAGAATTATTGTCTAACATGCTTATTGAAAATGATAAGGCCTTAGCTGGCACTTCAATTGAGAAGTTAGGAGATAGCTCACACTCTGACTCAGGGGAGCCCCCAGTAAGAGTGTTAGAGGGTACCCTTTCTAACCTGCCCCTTAGCAGACCACCTAGCATAGCTGGTAGTAATGGAAGCTCCCATCACAGTAGGGATATTTTTGTTCCTGCAGGCCAGGTTGCTAGGGTGCCAACTGTTAGGGAAAGGTCTCCCTCTGTTCATTCACATCATTCTTCTGTGTCAAAGCATTCCCAACCCACCCACCCTGATGACAGAATGTTAGAAAGGGAACTCAATAGATTGAGAGTGGAAGAGTCCAGGCTGAAGCTCAAACAGCAACAGCTGGCTCTAGACAGGGAATCCCTAGACTTAGAAAAAGAGAGACAGAGGTTGGGGTTTGGACCCCATGGTGGCAGCAGCAGTATTCCTGGTAGTAATCCTGTGAAAGAGCATGATTCTAGGAATCTGCATAAGATAGTTCCCCCTTACAAGGAGGGGGATGACATTAACAAGTGGTTTGCGGCACTTGAGAGGGCCTGTATGGTACAGGGGGTCCCTCAAAGGCAGTGGGCTGCTATCCTATGGCTATCTTTCAGTGGAAAGGGTAGGGATAGGCTCCTTACTGTTAAGGAAAGTGATGCCAATAATTTTACAGTTTTGAAGAATGCACTCTTGGATGGATTTGACTTAACCACTGAACAATACAGGATTAAGTTCAGAGAAACCAGAAAAGAGTCCTCACAAGACTGGGTAGACTTTGTTGACTATTCAGTGAAGGCCTTGGAGGGGTGGTTACATGGCAGTAAAGTTTCCGACGATGAAAGCCCATATAATCTGATCCTGAGAGAGCATATTCTGAATAACTGTGTGTCTGATTTATTACACCAATATCTAGTGGACTCAGATCTGACCTCTCCCCAAGAATTGGGAAAGAAGGCAGACAAATGGGTCAGAACAAGAGTGAACAGAAAAGTTCATACAGGGAGTGACAAGGATGGCAAGAAGAAGGATGGTAAGTCTTCAGACAAGGGTGGGGACAAATCTAAAAATGAGTCTTCATCAGGCCCACAAAAACACTCTGGTGGGGGTGGTGGGTCCAAATGCTCTTCTAATCAAGTAAAGAAACCATGGTGCTATTTATGTAAAGTAAAAGGCCATTGGACAACTGATGCCAGTTGTCCAAAGAAAAGCACCAAGCCTCCCACTACCACAACCCCTACTGCAACCTCTAGTGCCCCTAGTAATAGCAGTGGTGGTTGGAACAAACCTACTAATAGCCAAACCAAGGGAGTAGCTGGGCTCACTTTTGGTAATTTAGTTGGGGTCGGTCTTGTTAGGGAGACCACAGAGGCTGTGCTAGTCTCTAAAGGTGCCATTGATTTGGCCACCTTGGTTGCTTGTCCCCTTAATATGGATAAGTACAAGCAACTTCCCCTAATCAATGGTGTTGAGGTTCAGGCCTACAGGGACACAGGTGCCAGTGTTACCATGGTAATAGAGAAACGAGCACAACCTGAACAACACCTACTTGGTCACCACTACCAAGTGACAGATGCTCATAACAACACTCTTAGCCACCCCATGGCTGTTGTGAATCTCAACTGGGGGGGGGTGGGGGGGGTTACTGGTCCAAAGAAAGTTGTGGTTGCCTCAGATTTACCTGTAGACTGTCTACTAGGGAATGATTTAGAGAAATCAGCTTGGGCAGAAGTGGAGTTGGAGGCTCATGCAGCAATGCTGGGCATTCCTGGGCATATTTTTGCTTTGACAAGGGCTCAGGCCACAAAGCAAAAAGGGCAGGGTGACTTGGATCCTGGAACAATGGACCAAGTGCTCCCTAAAGCTAGGGTTAAGTAAGGGTAAATCCCTACCCACTATCCCTCCCTCTACAGATGATTCTACTTCTGAGGAAGAAGAATTTCCCCCCTGTGCAGAACCTTCACCAGAGGAGCTGGAAGCAGTCACTGCTGAGCTTTTTGGTGGAGGGGTGCCTGCCAGGGAGGAGCTGAGTGTGGCACAGCAATCCTGTCCCACATTAGAGGGTCTAAGACAGCAAGCTGTCAAACAGCAAAATGGGGATGTCAGTGACTCACATAGAGTTTACTGGGAGGACAACCTCTTGTATACAGAGGCAAGGGACCCAAAACCTGGAGCAGCCAGGAGATTGGTCATTCCCCTGCAGTACAGAGAGTTCCTCCTACCTCTGGCATACCACATTCCCTTGGCTGGACATTTGGCTCAGATCAAAACATGGGAAAGGCTTGTCCCCCTGTTTCACTGGCCTAGGATGTCAGAGGACACAAAGGATTTTTGTAAGTCCTGCGTGACCTGCCAAGCCAGTGGCAAGACTGGTGGCACCCCAAAGGCTCCCCTTATTCCACTGCCTGTGGTTGGGGTTCCCTTTGAAAGGGTAGGGGTTGACATAGTTGGCCCCCTTGACCCTCCTACTGCTTCAGGCAATAGGTTTATCTTGGTGGTAGTGGACCATGCCACAAGATATCCTGAAGCAATTCCTCTAAGGACCACTACAGCACCTGCAGTGGCAAAAGCCCTCCTGGGAATCTTTTCCAGAGTGGGCTTCCCAAAAGAGGTGGTATCAGACAGGGGTAGCAACTTTATGTCTGCATACTTAAAGGCCATGTGGAAGGAATGTGGTGTAACATACAAATTCACCACACCTTATCATCCACAAACAAATGGACTGGTAGAGAGGTTTAATAAAACTCTCAAAGGAATGATAATGGGACTCCCTGAAAAACTGAGGAGGAGATGGGATGTCCTGTTACCTTGCCTCCTTTTTGCTTACAGGGAGGTACCCCAGAAAGGAGTGGGCTTCAGCCCCTTTGAACTCCAATTTGGACACCCTGTAAGAGGTCCCCTAACACTGGTGAAGGAGGGTTGGGAACAACCTTTAAAAGCTCCTAAACAAGACATAGTGGACTATGTACTCGGCCTAAGATCCAGAATGGCTGAGTACATGAAAAAGGCCAGTAAAAACCTTCAGGCCAGCCAAGAGCTCCAAAAGCAATGGCATGACCAGAAGGCTGTTCTGATTCAGTACCAACCAGGACAGAAGGTGTGGGTCTTGGAGCCTGTGGCCCCAAGAGCACTCCAAGACAAATGGAGTGGACCTCACATCATTGTTGAAAACAAGGGAGAAGTCACCTACTTGGTGGACTTGGGCACTGCCAGGAGTCCCCTTAGGGTGCTCCATGTCAATCGCCTAAAACCCTACTATGACAGGGCTGATCTCACCCTGCTCATGGCAACAGATGAAGGTCAGGAAGAAGAGAGTGACCCTCTCCCTGATCTCTTCCCTTCCACAGAACAAGATGCTCTAGTGGAAGGTGTAGTTTTGGCAGACTGTCTTACTGCTGAGCAGAAAGACAACTGCATAAATCTCCTGGGTCAGTTTTCTGAACTCTTTTCTACTGTGCCAGGCACCACTTCTTGGTGTGAGCACACTATAGATACTGGAGACAGCATGCCTGTCAAAAGTAAGATCTATAGGCAGCCTGACCATGTCAGAGACTGCATAAAACAAGAAGTTCACAAAATGCTTGAACTGGGAGTGGTTGAACACTCTGAAAGACCATGGGCCTCTCCTGTGGTGCTTGTACCAAAGCCTCACTCCAATGATGGAAAAAGGGAAATTAGGTTTTGTGTAGATTACAGAGGTCTCAACCCTATACCCAGGGCAGATGAGCTAATAGATACACTGGCATCTGCCAAGTATCTAAGCACCTTTGATTTGACTGCAGGGTATTGGCAGATCAAGTTATCAGAGGATGCTAAAGCAAAAACTGCATTTTCAACTATTGGAGGGCACTACCAATTCACAGTAATGCCCTTTGGGTTGAAAAATGCACCTGCCACTTTTCAGAGGTTGGTGAATACAGTCCTGCAAGGGTTGGAGGCTTTTAGTGCAGCATATCTGGACGATATAGCTGTCTTTAGCTCCACCTGGGATGATCACCTGGTCCACCTGTGGAAAGTTTTGGAGGCCCTGCAAAAGGCAGGCCTCACTATCAAGGCTTCAAACTGCCAGATAGGGCAGGGGAAAGTGGTTTATCTGGGACACCTTGTAGGTGGGGAACAGATTGCACCACTTCAGGGGAAAATCCAAACTATCATGGATTGGGTTCCCCCTACAACTCAGACCCAGGTGAGAGCCTTCTTAGGCCTCACTGGGTATTACAGGCGGTTCATTAAGAACTATGGCTCCATTGCAGCCCCAATTAATGACCTCACTTCCAAGAAAATGCCTAAAAAGGTATTGTGGACAGCTAGCTGTCAGAAAGCTTTTGAGGAGCTGAAACAGGCCATGTGCACTGCACCTGTCCTAAAAAGCCCATGTTACTCCAAGAAATTCATTGTTCAAACTGATGCATCTGAATTAGGGGTAGGGCCAGTCTTATCACAACTCAATTCTGAGGGCCAGGATCAACCTGTTGCTTTTATCAGCAGGAGGTTGACCCCTAGAGAAAAGCGTTGGTCTGCCATAGAGAGGGAGGCCTTTGCTGTGGTCTGGGCACTGAAGAAGTTGAGGCCATACCTGTTTGGCACTCACTTCATTGTTCAGACAGACCACAAACCTCTACTTTGTCTAAAACAAATGAAAGGTGAAAACCCTAAATTGTTGAGGTGGTCCATATCTCTACAGGGAATGGACTATACAGTGGAACATACACCTGGGAGTACCCACTCCAATGCAGATGAACTCTCCAGATATTTCCACTTAGACAATGAAGACTCATCAGGTCATGGCTAGTCTTATTGTCCTTCGTTTGGGGGGGGGGGGGTGTTGTGTAGGAAAGTACCATCTTGCCTGGCATGTTACCCCCATATTTCACTGTATATATGTTGTTTTAGTGTATGTGTCACTGGGACCCTGCCAGGCAGGGCCCCAGTGCTCATAAGTGTGCCCTGTGTGTGTTCCCTGTGTGATGACTAACTGTCTCACTGAGGCTCTGCTAATCAGAACCTCAGTGGTTATGCTCTCTCTGCTTTCTAACTTGTCACTAACAGGCTAGTGACCAATTTCACCAATTCACATTGGCATACTGGAACACCCTTATAATTCCCTAGTATATGGTACTGAGGTACCCAGGGTATTGGGGTTCCAGGAGATCCCTATGGGCTGCAGCATTTCTTTTGCCACCCATAGGGAGCTCTGACAATTCTTACACAGGCCTGCCACTGCAGCCTGAGTGAAATAACGTCCACGTTATTTCACAGCCATTTACCACTGCACTTAAGTAACTTATAAGTCACCTATATGTCTAACCTTCACCTGGTGAAGGTTGGGTGCTAAGTTACTTAGTGTGTGGGCACCCTGGCACTAGCCAAGGTGCCCCCACATCATTCAGGGCAAATTCCCCGGACTTTGTGAGTGCGGGGACACCATTTCACGCGTGCACTATACATAGGTCACTACCTATGTATAGCGTCACAATGGTAACTCCGAACATGGCCATGTAACATGTCTAAGATCATGGAATTGTCACCCCAATGCCATTCTGGCATTGGGGAGACAATTCCATGATCCCCCAAGTCTCTAGCACAGACCCGGGTACTGCCAAACTGCCTTTCCCGGGGTTTCACTGCAGCTGCTGCTGCTGCCAACCCCTCAGACAGGTTTCTGCCCTCCTGTGGTCCAGCCAGGCTTGGCCCAGGAAGGCAGAATAAAGGACTTCCTCAGAGAGAGGGTTTTACACCCTCTCCCCTTGGAAAAAGGTGTCAGGGCTGGGGAGGAGTAGCCTCCCCCAGCCTCTGGAAATGCTTTGATGGGCACAGATGGTGCCCATCTCTGCATAAGCCAGTCTACACCGGTTCAGGGATCCCCCAGCCCTGCCCTGGCGCGAAACTGGACAAAGGAAAGGGGAGTGACCACTCCCCTGACCTGCACCTCCCAGGGGAGGTGCCTAGAGCTCCTCCAGTGTGCTCCAGACCTCTGCCATCTTGGAAACAGAGGTGTTGCTGGCACACTGGACTGCTCTGAGTGGCCAGTGCCATCAGGTGACGTCAGAGACTCCTTCTGATAGGCTCTTACCTGTGTTGCTAGCCTATCCTCCTTCCTAGGTAGCCAAACCTCCTTTTCTGGCTATTTAGGGTCTCTGCTTTGGGGAATTCTTTAGATACCGAATGCAAGAGCTCACCAGAGTTCCTCTGCACTTCTCTCTTCACCTTCTGCCAAAGGATCGACCGTTGACTGCTCAGGACGCCTGCAAAACCGCAACAAAGTAGCAAAGACGACTACTGCAACCTTGTATCGCTTCATCCTGCTGGCTTTCTCGCCTGTTTCCTGGTGGTGCATGCTCTGGGGGTCGCCTGCCTCCTTCTTGCACCAGGAGCTTTGAAGAAATCTCCCGTGGGTCGACGGAATCTTCCCCCTGAAACCGCAGGCAACAAAAGACTGCATCACCGGTCCTCTGGGTCCCCTCTCAGCACGACGAGCGTGGTCCCTGGAACTCAGCAACTCTGTCCAAGTGACTCCCACAGTCCAGTGACTCTTCAGTCCAAGTTTGATGGAGGTAAGTCCTTGCCTCCCCACGCTAGACTGCATTGCTGGGTACTGCGTGATTTGCAGCTGCTCCGGCTCCTGTGCACTCTTCCAGGATTTCCTTTATGCACAGCCAAGCCTGGGTCCCCGACACTATAACCTGCAGTGCACAACCTTCTGAGTTGTCCTCCAGCATCGTGGGACTCCCTTTTGTGACTTCGGGTGGACTCCGGTTCACTCCTCTTCTAAGTGCCTGTTCCGGTACTTCTGAGGGTGCTGACTGCTTCTGTGAGGGCTCCCTAACTTGCTGGGCACCCCCTCTGTCTCCTCATCCAAGTGGCGACATCCTGGTCCCTCCTGGGCCACAGCAGCATCCAAAAACCCTAACCGTGACCCTTGCAGCTAGCAAGGCTTGTTTGCGGTCTTTCTGCGTGGGAACACCCCTGCAAGCTTCTTCCCGACGTGGGACATCCACCCTCCAAAGGGGAAGTTTCTAGCCCTCTTCGTTCTTGCAGAATCCACAGCTTCTACCATCCGGTGGCAGCTTCTTTGCACCCTCAGCTGGCATTTCCTGGGCATCTGCCCTCTCTCGACATTGTCGTGACTCTTGGACTTGGTCCCCTTGTTCCACAGGTACTCAGGTCCGGAAATCCACTTTGGTTGCTTTGCTGGTGTTGGTCTTCCTTGCAGAAACCCCCATCACGACTTTTGTGCTCTCTGGGGTTATAGGTGCACTTTACACCTACTTTTCAGGGTCTTGGGGTGGGCTATTTTTCTAACCCTCACTGTTTTCTTACAGTCCCAGCGACCCTCTACAAGCTCACATAGGTTTGGGGTCCATTCGTGGTTCGCATTCCACTTTTGGAGTATATGATTTGTGTTGCCCCTATACCTATGTGCTCCTATTGCAATCTACTGTAACTTTACATTGCTTGCATTACTTCCTTTTGCTATTACTGCATATTTTTGGTATTGTGTACATATATCTTGTGTATATTTGGCATCCTCATACTGAGGGTACTCACTGAGATACTTTTGGCATATTGTCATAAAAATAAAGTACCTTTATTTTTAGTATATCTGTGTATTGTGTCTTCTTATGATATTGTGCATATGACACCAGTGGTATAGTAGGAGCTTTGCATGTCTCCTAGTTCAGCCTAAGCTGCTCTGCTATAGCTACCTTCTATCAGCCTAAGCTGCTAGAAACACCTCTTCTACACTAATAAGGGATAACTGGACCTGGTACAGAGTGTAAGTACCCCTTTGTACCCACTACAAGCCAGGCCAGCCTCCTACAGTTCCCTGGCCTATGGGCCTGAAAAGGTGTGTACAATAGTGGTGGCCTGCTGCATGCTGCACAACGTGGCAGTGAGAAATAATTCTATGCCCCTCTTTGGGGTGAAGGGTGCTGTATGTCCTGACCAGCTACCTCAGAGAGGTGAGGAGAGTGATGGTGATGGCGATGATGAGGAAGGGTAAGATGTCAATTCCAGGACCCAACTGATACAACTCTACTTCCAGTAACTATGTGGGACTAAGGGCTGACATTGGGGTTTGTGACACATACTGTCAGTGTGGTTTGTCATATGGGTGGGTTTTGATTCTTATATGTGAAACTGGGTCCAGGTCTGCATGGTACAGAATACAATGTAGTGCAATTACTTTGGGGCCCCATTTAGGCACACAGGAGTCCTTTCATGCAAGTAATTGACAATAAAGTGATTATAAGCCAGTTGCATCCATACTTCACTTTGTTCACATTTTATGACAGGGAACAGTGTTACAGGTGTGATATGTCTTTTATTGGTGGCAGGGAGTGAATAGTGCAATTTAGAGTGATGGCAAGTGGTCATGGGTGGTTGTCCTCAATGCCAACATGGTGGCAGCCTTGAGGTGTCCATCAATTCTTACATTAGTTCATATTGCTTCCTAGCACTGTGTGGTGGTTGATTGAGTGGTATGGCTGCTGTGCAGATTGTTGCTGAGTTACTTCTTGAAGGGGACCTTGTTCTTTGCTGGGGTTCCAATGTCATATCTTGGCCTGAGGGTACGTTTGGGCGCCTGCTGTTGACCTTGAGGGGACCCTTGGGTTTCCTCTGAAGGTAGTTCCTGGGATGTTTCTGATGATGGTGTAATTGTCAGGTCTGTGTCCGGTGCTGTAGTGGGGGCCTCCTGTCCTGTGTGGGTCTCAGACTGGGTTTGTACCAGCTGCAGCAGTGCTCCTGCTATGCTGGCCATTGTGGCGTTGTGCTGTTTCCACTGCTCCATGGCCTGTTGGAGGTGTTCCTGCTGTATCCTCTGACTGTGCTCCAGGGTGGATACTATCTGTGCCAGCCTGTCATGGGTATGCTGGTAGGCCCCCAATAGCTCAGATATCACGTCCTGTGGTGCTGCATCCATCCTGTGGCCTCCCCCCTGGCCCACTGAGGCCCTAGCACTTGCCCTAGCCCCCTGTGTCTGTGTCCCCTGCACAGGTCTGGCAGTACCACTTGTACTGGAGCCCTCACCTTCTTGCATGTTTGGAGTGGGAGACTGAGGCCTGTGTACCTGTGTTTCACCAGTCTGTGGCCTGGATACACTGGTGTGGGGACACTTGCCCTGGGCTTTTGTTCTTGACTGGGTGGTAGGGGTGTCAGTGGCATCCTGGGTGGGGCTGCTGCATGGTGACAGTCCAGGACTGTGTGAGGGGCCTGCCTGCTCATCAGTGTCCAGGGATCCTTCACCAGTGTCCTGTGAGGTGCCTCTGTCTCCATGGGGGGCACTGGCACTCCTTGTCCCGTCCATGAGGGTGGCATGGGTGGTGGTGCCTGTTGGGGGACATAGACATGTCTGTTACAAATGCATGAATGGTTGGGGTGCGCACAACTGGGATATTTTGTGCTGGTGTAACTTTTAGTGGCCATCCAGAGTGTCTTTGTGAGGTTTACACTGCATTTTGCTTAGGGTGTGGGGTTGCATGGGGGGGTGTAGTTCCATTGCGAATCCTTGCAGGGGTAGGTGGCTGTGCACAGGGGGAGGGATGTGGGCCTGTTAGTGGGTTTGTGGTCATGCGGGGGTGGATTCAGTGGCTGTTGCCTGGGTGGGGTATTGGTCCTGGTGGATGCGGGTGGGGTGGGGTGGTGCATGCATTACAGTATGGTGTAATGGGGTAAATGTAGATGACTTACCTGAATCCATTCCTCCAGTGAGTCCCTCAGGGTGCAAGATGGCCAGTACCTTTTCCTCCCAGTTGGTACATTCGGGTGGTGTTGGTGGCGGTCCACCCCCAGTCTTCTGGACTGCAATGTGGTGCCTTGATACCATGTCCCTGACCTTCCCCCGCAGGTCGTTCCATCTCTTGCGGATGTCGTTCCTGGTGCATGGATGGTGTCCCACTGCATTGACCCTGTTGACAATGGTCTGCCATAGCTCCATCTTCCTTGCGATGGGTGTGTGCTGCACCTGGGCCCCGAATATTTGTGGCTCCGCCTTCAGGATCTCGTCCACCATGGTCCTTAGATCCCTTTCTGTGAAGCGTGGATGTTTGGGGGGGTGACATGGTGAGTGTAGTGAATGGTGTCGGGGCTGGGTACGCGGTGAGGGTGCTCTTCTATGGGTCTGTGTGCGTCTCGTGTATTGTGGCGTGGCGTGTATTGTGGCGTTCGGTGTCTGCTTCTGGTGCTCTCCGTCTTCTTTGGTCTGGTTTCGCTGCTAAGGATTGTGGGGTGTGTCTTTGAGTGTTTTATGGGGTTATGGAAGTGTGTGGCTTTCAAGCTTATCCAATGTGTGCACTTCTTGCTGTTAAGTCCACTTGCCGCCGTGGTGTCGGCACCCCCAATGGTCGTCCGGACTCCACTGTCCGCCAAGGTGATTTGTGCATCATTATTTGGAGGGTGGGATGTGGGTGTGCTCAGCGGTGGCGGGGTGGGGAGGTCCAGCATTTCCGCCGACAAGGTCATGTCGGTGACTGGTGGTCTGGTGATATTTGGCGGGGTTGGGATTTTGGTTCACTATATGGCGGGTTTCTATTCACCGCCAACGGTGGGCTTCTGTTCACCACCGCCATGGCGGTCGGTGGAGTTTACCGCCGTGTTCATAATGACCGCCTATGTATTCATGTGGGCAAGGGCTGATTTTGTAATATCCTGCACAAATCTACACACCAAAACACCCTTGATAGACTGCAGGAATGTGTTAGGGCATGCACTTATCATGTATTTTCTATATCTGTCTCCTCATTTGAAATGGTTGGGATTTGGGTCCATCATTGGGAACAGTGGGCACTGCGTACCATATCTGAGGCTATGGTCACTGTCACACTTGGTAGGTTGTTAGCACTGATACTCATCCCAGTTGATAATTGCTAGATTTGGGTGTCTGCATAGTGTTACACATCCTTTGACTCAGGGCTGCTCACTTGTACATGTACATGCCTCTTCTGCCATTCCCTATTTAGCCAAGGACCCCAGCTTACTGCCACACAGTGATGTAACCCAGATCATACATTCAATCTGATGTGCCTACAACACCAACAATATGTGTGACCATGTCCAATGCACTGACATGTCTGGCTGTTATTGAGGGCTATGGATCAAGCTGTGCCCCACATGGTAGTAGTCTTTGAATTGGTGACATGTATCTACCCAGGTTTGGTACATGACTGGGCACATCCATCTCAGTCTCCAACCATTGCTGACTCTTGTCCTTTGTGCTGGTAGACTAGTTTTTCATGTCCCTTGACATATCCCTATTTCACATCCTCCAACTGAGACATATGTGGCATGGCAAGACATTTTCCCTTCAGATTCCCTTCTGCCACATGCAACATCTTCACCCAGGATGCCATCACATGTAGGATGTTGTACCCCAATTGGATCTTCTCTGTCATCCCTTCCCAGCTGCAACACAAGTGTGACACTGTTAGACAGAGCAGTGCATTTGTACTGGTCTGGCTACCCTGCAGTACACATATCCATTCAGATCTCCTTGCTAAGCAATGTCTCCCCATTCAGACACAGTGGCAGTTCAACCTACTTAGTCGGCACTTACAATGCACTGAACACCCATGGGCCCACCGGGGTCTCACCACACACGTTAGGGCAGCTGTGTGCAATGTATTGTCAAGACAGTTAATGCACACAGAGCTCGTGACACGTTTCTATGTGTTGATACTTCACATACGCCACACCTGGCCCCCCTCTCAGGTGAGCTTTTTCTCCTCTGACAAGCACATGCCCTTGGTTTTGGTTAAAGTTCATATTTATGTTTATGGGCCCATGTAAGACACAGTGGACTCATGGTGCAAGGTGGCCTGCATTGTTCCCGTCAGGTTGTATAGTGTTCAAGTGGCATGATGTATTCTTCCAGTCCATGGGGCATACATCGATGCAGGATCCACCACTGGTACGTCACTTTTGTGACACACCTGTGGAGTAAGCTGCAGCCCCATTTCTACAAGGCTACAAAAGGAAACTTTGCATGGATTTTTCTGGTCTTGTAGACATGGAAAGAGGCATGGCATCACAAGTTGCAGTGGTACACCACGATGCAGACACAAGCACTACACACCCTAGTACCTATTACTTTTGTTTACTCCTCTTTTGGTCACTAGGGCCCTCATTATGACATTGGTGGTAAGTACTGCTTACCGCCATGCTGATTGCCACCAACATAACGTCGCTGCAGCGGATTACCGCCACCCATATTATAACCCACACATAGCAATCCATCACTATACAGCCACAGACACAAGTCCGCCAGTCCAAAGGTCAGTGCTAAACTGGCAGTAGCAAAACCCACACCGTTACGCCAACAGAACTACGCCCACAGCATTATGACCCACAAATCACTGCAAACAAAACAACACCACATTGGACAATTTGAATAACACACACCTGACACACATAAACACACCACACCCACACCACTATAAAATACACACCCACATTACCCACAACCCTTTACGACTACAAACAATTGCCACAAGAGAGATAGCAAGACCACAGACAAGACCACAGCCACACACCACCATCACCTATACACCATCCACGTACCTTATATCACACACCCCAACACAGGACTCCACACACCCTCACCCACACCACTCACACTACACCCATGGCACCACAACGACACCCCAGGTTCTCAGAGGAGGAGCTAAGGGTCATGGTGGAGCCACAGCTATTCAGATCAGAGGTGCAGTAGGCATCCATTGTTAGGAAGATGGAGCTATGGCGGAGAATCGTTGACAGGGTCAACGCCGTGGGACAACACCCCAGAACAAGGGATGACATCAGGAAGAGGTGGAACGACCTACGGGGAAGGTGCGTTCCACAGCAGCAAGACACCAAATAGATGTACAGAGGACTGGTGGTGGACCCCCACCTCCTCCCCACAACTAACAACATGGGAGGAGCAAGTCTTGGCAATCATGCATTCTGAGGGCCTGGCAGGAGTAGGAGGGGACTTTGTTAAGTCAAATCTCTATTGCTATCGCCCCCCCAAACCTGCATGCCATCACAAACCCCCACCCTTACCCTCACTCCCATCACTTCACCACCTCACACACACCCCGCCATCACAACCCACCCATCCCAATACCAAGCCCTGCATGTAACACCAATGCACGGACCCCCATCACAGACCTGCATGGACACCCATCACTAACGCATGCACACTACAGAGAACCACCTAGCCCACCAAATAACAACTCACACAAGGCAAAGCTGACAGGGCAATAACAACCATACAGGGCAACACACCCATGCACAAGATGACACACACAGAAACAATAACACTGCATCTACATCCCCACCGGTCCCCCACCCAATGTCACCGGAGAGGAGGTGCCAGAAACATCAAGTCCACCCCTAGAAGAGGCCCACAGTGATGACAGCAGCTCTGGATGCCTGGATCTGGATGATCAACTTGGCCCATCAGGGATCTCCGGACAGTCGGTAACCCAGGCACAGTCCCATACACAGAGCCTCCCCCCTCAGGAAACACCAGCACAGTACCCACCTAGCAGGCCATACCTCTGTCCCCAGGACAGGTCAATCAGCAGGGTGTCCACCACTAGAGGGACCCCAGGCCACCCCACAAACACAGGACGATCAGGGACCTGGGGTCAGTGGCAGTGGGCACACGGTTCAGGGGACAGAGGCACAGGACAACAGGGAAGCAGGGAGGACTGCTGTGCGACAGGGGGAGGACAGGTCCAGGGAACCGACTCTCCAGGAGGCACTCACCAACATCCAGGGAGCATACCACCATTCCTAGGAGACGATTGGCCAGATACTGGACAAGTTGCAGGAGACCCAGTGGCTGCAGGAGGGACAGTACCTGGGGATGAGGAAGGACTTGAAGGACATCAACATCACCCTGGTCACCATTGCAGGGGTACTGGCAGCCATGGCCAACACCATGAGGGAGGCAGTGGCACACCAGCGGGCCCCTGACACAAGCCAAACCCATGAACAGCCTTCCACCTCCGCTGCCACTAGTGGACAGGAGGTCCCGCCACAGGAACAACAGGCCACCAGCACCCCACCACCTGCAGAAGGAGAACCACCCCACAAATGGTCCCTGCGATCCAGGCAGAGGCCAGAGACTATTGCCAAGACCTCCGCCAGGAAATAAGACTCTCCTGATTGTCACCCTTGTGTCCCACTCTGTCACCCTGTCCACCTTGAACTGCCATTGCTCCAATTTCTAAGCCCTTTGGACAATGCACCTGTGATACAAATAGACTGGACACTATCCTGGACATTCCTCCACCATCACCCCAGCCCATTGCACATCCCCCTCTACTCATTAGCACTTAAATAAACACCATTTGAATAAATACAAATATGGAGTTTGTCAAATAATTGAACTATGTATTTGTTTAACATGCTTTAAACACTGCAATACAACTGTACAGTAATGTATAAATAGGAATGACCTGTATTTGGCTGCAGTCACCACCAAGAGTGATAGTGGGGCACAAATATCTGAAAATAGAGATGCCAAAGGGTACAGTAAGTGGCCACAGAAGTGGGAAAATCAGCTTGTCAGTGAGAATGCCAAACACAAAACTGTCAATGTAAAGTGAAATTACAGTGTCTTACCTGTGTGTCATTGGCAGGGTCACTTCTGCCACACGGCCATCTCCAGCTTCATCCTCCTGCAGAAAAGGCACCTGCTGACGTAAGGCAAGGTTATGCAACATACAACATGCCACGATGATCTGGCACACCTTCTTGGGTGAGTAGTACAACATCCTGTTAAATGGAGGCAACGAAACCTGGCCTTCAGGAGGCCGAATGTCCTTTCTATTATTCTTCTTGTTCACCCATGTGCCTCATTTTAACGTTCCTCTGCCCTTGTCCTGGCATTCCTCACAGGGGTCAGTAGCCATGAGAGGTTGGGGTAACCAGAGTCACCTGCAAATATCGAGGGACAACTGTTAGCCACACACTAACCCTTAGGGCCCACACCATACCCATACAACAACACCTACAGGGTGGGAACCAGGGCTCACTTATTAGCCACACCCGGTGCCTCTGGAGTTGAGCCATCACATATGGGATGCTGCTATTCCTCAGTATAAAGGCATCATGCACAGAACCAGGATACTTTGCATTGACATGGGAGATGTACTGGTCCGGCAGGCACACTATCTGCACATTCATGGAGTGAAAGCGCTTTCAATTTCTGAACACCTGTTCATTTCTCCGGGGGGGGACAAATGCAATATGTGTACCATCTATTGCCCCAATTATGTTGGGGATATGTCCCATTGCATAGAAATCAGCTTTCACTGTGGCCAAATCCTCCACCTGAGGGAAAACGATGTAACTGTGCATGTGTTTAATCAGGGCAGACAACACTCTGGTCAGCACTATTGAGAACATTGGCTGAGACATTCCTGCTGCCAAGCCCACTGTCACTTGGAAGGAGCCACTTGCCAGGAAATGGAGCACTGATAGGACTTGCACAAGAGGGGGGATCCCGGTGGGTTGACGGATAGCAGATATTAGGTCAGGTTCCAATTGGGCACACAGCTCTGTGATTGTGGCCCTGTCCAGTCTATAGGTGAGGATAATGTGCCGTTCCTCTATTGTTGCCAAGTCCACCAGGGGCCTGTACATGGGGTGATGTCTCCATCTCCTATTTATTATATTCAGTGCAATCTAGGGGGAAAACTGTGAGCAGGTGGTCAGTATTCCATATTTCCAAACACTACACTGCATTGCATGTTGTGACTGTAACAGTATATTGTTGGATAGACCCAAATGGTACCTATGTGTACTGTGACGCAGTTAGGTGCCATGGCCTGCCCCCCCCCCTGAAATGGTGTCCGCCTGTCCTGTATGGAGGGATATGTTGAAATGAGGTAACTCTGCTGACGTTGTGTGCCGTTGCGGGAGGCGGTGGAGAACCGTTGTGCAACTCCTCATTGGATACCATTGGGCCCTCTGGGTTACAGAGGCCAATGGTGATGTACGCCGGCAGTGACAGTACGCACCGCCGCGGACGTGACTGCCATTTTCTATCTGTTCACTCACTTGCTACCTGACCTTCAACAAGAGAGGACCTACACTGCAAGTGCTGTGACTTGTGTCTGGAACCAACCATGGCTCGTGTCACTGGGGAAAGTGCCCCTGCCTTTACCGCTGCTGAGTTGGAGAGACTGGTGGATGGGGTCCTACCCCAGTTCCCGAATGCTGTATGAGTCTCCAGACCAACAGGTGAGTACACTGTGAGCACGATGCATGGGGCATGAATGCATGGAGTGCTGTGTGTGAGGGCCACGTGTAGGGGGGGTTGGTGGAAGGGCCCTGAGCAGCGTGCTGCATGTATGGTGGGCAGTCTCTGTGCTTAAGGGGATGTGAGGGCTATGGTGGGCCATGAGTGTAACAGGCAGGACGGTCTGACTGATACCTTTTCCTATGTGTATTTCTCTGCAGGTCAGCACCCATCAAAAAAAGGGTATATGGTGTGCCATCGCCAATGATGTGCGGACCCTGGGGGACTATGGCAGGCGGAGCACCCACTGTCGCAAACGGTGGGAGGACCTGAGACGCTGGGCACGGAAGACGCGGAGGCCCAGCTGGGGATGGCCTCCCAACGAGGAAGAGGTGCCCATTGAACCCTGACCCCCCTGATGGCCCACATACTGGCGGAGGCCTATCCGGAGCTGGTTGGGTGTTTGGGGGCATCACAGCAGCCACAAGGGGGTGAGTACAGAGCCCCAATATACTACTAGCGCGTGGTGGGGTGGCATCCGGGTAGGTGATGTGGGCTTGTGGGTGCCCCTAGGCAAGGCCGGACACTGCAGGGTTGATCCCATGTTTAGCTGGTTCTTATGTCAACCTCCTCCAACCAAGCTAGTAGGTATCCACGACTGGGCAGGTGTCAGTGGGTCTCAGGTATGCTGCAATTGGCGTTAGGTATCCCTGTCCATGGGCTGGTGACTAGCATTGTGACAGTTAATGCATTGCCTAGTGCATAGGGCTGTTCCCTGTGTGAGTGTGTGCTGTGTATGCCAACGGTGGTGTTGTTGCCGCCATTGACCAAGGGTATCCTTTGTCACCCTGTCCTTATGTGCATTAGCATCATCTGGTGGAAGAGCAGAGGCACCGACGACGGGGAGTGCTGCATCACACAGGGCCCAGGAGGCTGAATCCACCGACGGTGAGGGCACCAGTGGGACGGAGGGCGAGGGGAGAACCACGGCGGAGACTGGAGGGGACAGTTCTGAAAGTGATACCTCCTCCGATGGAAGCTCCCTGGTAGTGGCGGACACCTCTGTGCCCACCCCAACTACAGGTACAGCTGCCACCCCCGTGCCAGCACCGCCCTGCCAGCAGCCCCTCAGCGTGTTTCCCGTGCCTGCTCACCCAGGCACCTCAGGCCCCGCCCCAGTTAGCCCTGCTGCCCTGAGTGAAGAGTCTATTGACCTCCTGCGATCCATCTCTGTTGGGCAGTCAACCATTGTGAATGCCATCTAGAGGCTGGCAGCCCATTTGCAACAAACAAATGCATTACTGGCGGGCATTCACTCTGGCATGGCGGCCCAACAGAGATCAATCCAGGCTCTGGCCTCCTCCCTGATGGCACCCATTGTCCCTGTTTCTAGCCTCCCCACCTCCAACCTCCTCTGCCCAATCACATTCCCCTCAACTCCAGCCTATCCCAAGCACACAGGCAGACCAGCATGCACCCAGGACAACACACAGGAGTGGTTCAGGCAAACACATGCACCACACATCATCCCACAGGCACTCACACAAACACCATCCAGATGTAGACATACCAACATCCACTGCCTCCATGGTGTCCCCCTTCTCCTCGTCATCTACCTCCCTCCCAGTAGCGTCTAAACTCACACCGGCATGCAGTACATCCTCATCCACTACCACCATCACGCCTATCACTACACGCCCGTTGCTGGCAGTCACCACCCAGATATCAATGCACACCTCCCACTGTGTCTGTGCCCCCTCCTCCCAAAGTACACAAACGCAAGCACTCAGACACCCAACAGCCATCCACCTCACAATAGCATCCAGCCTATGCACCTGCACCCAAACACAGCAGACAGACACCTCCTACAACCACTTCCTCTTCCTCAACTCCCAAACCTTCACCCTCTCCCCGTCCCAATGTCCCTAAGAAGCTTTTTCTCTCCACACTTGACCTCTTCCCTACCACTCCCTCCCATCTTTCTCATCGAGACAGGGTGATCAGAACCCAGGCGAGCACCTCAGCCACCCAGTCCACGGCCACAGTAGTGTCAACAGCTACTGCAGGTGGGAGAGGATCCCGGGCACCAGGCAGCAACACTGACAGGGTGCCTGCACCAAGTGCATCAAGGAAGGGCAAGGAGGCACCACCAGCTGCGACAGGGAAGGGCAAGGAGGCACCACCAGCTGCAGGAGAGAAGGGCAAGGGGCAATCCCCAGCTGCTGCCAGGAAGGCCAAGGGGCCTGCACCATCAGGCAGGAAGGACAGGAGGCCTGGTGCTGGGACTCATTCTGAGCCCCCACCACCAACCATGGTGGTTCAGCTGTCCGAGGCTGCAGGGGAAGGGCTGGAGCCTCCCCCCACCACTGCCAGCACCGCCACCAGCACCACTGCCAGCAGTAGCAGCCCCAGTGGGCAGCCGTCCGAGGCAGCGGGGGATGGGCTGGAGCCTCTCACCACCACTGCTAGCACCAACACGAGCCCCCCCACTGCCACCACTGAGGAGCCGTCACTGCCGGCAGAAAGTGTGTAGTCCTGCCTCCATGGGCTGTTGTGTGTCCTGGCCCCTGCAAATCCTGTGTGTCTGACACCCAGCTGAAAGACTGTGACCTTGCACTCCCCAAGATCTGCATCACAGGGCACAATGTCCCCTCCAGAGCCAGTGGAGGTGACATCCACTCACCCCATCGTCCCCAGGATGAAGCTCACTGGGCACGATGCCCCTTCCAGAACCAGTGGAGATGCCATCCACTCACCCCATCCTTCCCAAGATGAAGCACATTGGACACAAGGCCCCCTCCCGAACCAGTGGAAGAAGTCATCCACTCACCCCATCCTTCCCAGGATGAAGCACAGTGGACACAAGACCCCTTCTAGAACCAGTGGAAGAAGCCATCCACACATGGGACTGTGGCCTTGCACTCCTCAGGACCAAGCAGTGGGCAACCCACCCACTTGAGAGACTGTGGCCTTGCACTCCCCTGGACCAAGCAGTGGGCAACCCACCCGCTTGAGAGACTGTGGCCTTGTACTCCCCAGGACCAAGCAGTGGGCAACCCACCCACTAGAGAGACTGTGGCCTTGCACTCCCCAGGACCAGGCAGTGGGCAAACCAACCAATTAAGGGACTGTGGCCTTGCACTCCCCAGGACAGAGCACAGAGCATGTTGCCCCCTCCAGGACCAGTGGTGTTGTACCATTTTCCGGCTGCGGTGCCTCGCCATCCGCCGTGGTCATAATTCATTTTTTTTTACCGCCGGCCTGTTTGCGGTATTACTGCCAATTTATCACCGACCGGCATGTTTGTAATTAGGGCCTAAATTTGGGGGACATTGGTTTAGCTGTATTTACTGCACTGCACACTGCTATATTTAATTGCTGCCACTCGAAATGAAGGACATCTAATTTACTTTAAATAATTTTAAGTATTTTATCTTGTTTGTTTTATTTTGCCATCCGCTCACTTATTGGGGGAATTCATCAGTTAACTTGTATTTTGGCTCTGTGTGCGTATGGTACCTGAGTGGGCCATGTACAGAGGCAATTCCTTGTTGACACTACTCATGTCTATAGCTACTATTCTGAAGCACAGTCTAGTCTTTTGGGAGTAGTCTGCCCCAGTACAAATGACATACCATGGCGTGGATGTGCAGCAGATGTGCACAGCAGGCGTGCTGCAGATGCGCCAAAGGCAAGCCCATCTGCGCCCATCCACGATCGACCTGGGACAGGGGCCACAGAATCTGCCCATTTAAAAAACTATGGCTAACCTATACATCTGAAATGCTTCATCAACTCAAAAGGCAGAAGGTAAATAGCTACAAAATACTTCTGCCTATGTTTGAACCCCCTAAGGTCTGTACTTCATGTAGTCTGTCGCTGGGCAACTACGATTCACCAGCCAGTAACAACAAGCATTTTTTTTAAACTGGCCCTCCTGCAACAGTCCCTCCTGGATATCTAATAGCTAAGCAAAATAATGAGGACAGGCAAGGGGGTCGGGTGGCCATAATATTTAAAATTGAATTCTTGGCCTACATCGCCCGCATTTAATTTCAAAGCCCTCAATTCTCTCTGGAATTTGCCCCTACGTTTACTTTCTCCAGCATTGTCATGTACCGTCACCCAGTTTGTTTCAGCTTACCTGAAATTGTAGCTGAATGCAGTCTACAGAAAGCAAATTATACTCTCTTAGGTGACTTCGAAGATGCACTTTGAAAATAATGGATGTGAAACCACAAGAGCTCTATCTCAAAACCTCAAAGCTATACAGTTATGCAAAAATGTAAAGACACCCTCTCACAACATAGGTCACCTCTTAGGTCCCGTATTCACAAATTTGAGCAACCTTGTCACGGATGACTCGCTCCCTATATTGTGGTCAGACCATTACTTAGTCCCCTTTCACCTCGAAATTTCAGGGACAGCTGAGAAACATCTTCCCTCACAGAAGCCTAGGTGAGTGTGGTCCAAAGTTAATATAAATGAATGGAAGGTTGCTCTTGTGGAATACGCCCTGCCCTAATGGGTGACACCTCAGAGAGATACAGCACCTTCAAGAAATGGATCATTTACTCTCTAGAGCCTAAAGTCCAGCTCAAATCTCCTAACCCTAACTAGTTTAAAGGCAGCGCACCATGGTACACGCTGGAGCTATCTTCACTAAAAAGAGAGGTTAAAAAGGAGAGAGAATGGAGGAAGGCTTATAGTGATAACAGCGAAAAAAGATGTAGAGTAGCTATCAAAAGGTATAAATCAACAATCAGGCACGCCAGAATCACATACCTTCAAGAGAAAATAGAAACTGCCTCAAACTCATCTAAGGAACTTTTTTTCTGTAGTCAACAATTTTATGACTCACGCTTCTGGCTCCACAGGTGTTCCTCCCTCTATAGAATGTTGTAACATGTTTGGCCACCACTTTATTAATAACATTTTTAAAATCCTGATCCATTTTCCGCCTGTCATCCAGTCCAGTAACTAAGATTGAGGAAGGCAACATGCAAGTACCACCTTAGAAGCCTTCCCTATGCTAAGCAGTGAATCTTTGAAATCCATTGTGGATTCCATCAAATCAGGTTCTCCTCGTGGCTCAGCCCCTCCAGATATCCTGGGTCAGGGTGTCTGTCCCATATCAGACACCCTCACAAACATCCTTAATCATTCGCTTGAAACAGGGCACATTCCCAACACCTGGAAACATACAATAGTGATGCCACTTTTTAAGAAACCTATGGCTTATTCAGACCTGGCAGACAGCTACAGACAAATTTTTCTGCTCCCTGTAGTAAGTGAAATACTGGAAAAATAAGTCAACAAACATCTGTTGAGCTTTCTGGAACTGCATGATATTCTTCTCCAGCCCATACAAATACTTTTCAGGTCTGGCTATAGCATGGAAACATCATTACTGGTAGCCACTAAGGAACTTTGCTCCATTCTGGATCATGTAGGAAATGATCATGCTGGACTTTGATATAGTATCACATACCTTACTCATTCAAAGGATGTTAGAGGTTGGCACTACTGAGATCCCCATCAAGTGGCTGGAAGCTTTTCTAGTTGACAGGTGTTTCCAAGCATGCCAAGACTCATTTGCCTCCTCTTTCCATCCTCTGTCATTCAGGGTTACACAGGGCTTTTCTCTTAGCCCTATTCTGTTTAATGTGTATGTTCATCCCTTGGCAGATATTGTCCATTCACCTGGGGTTGCCTTAGTGTAATATACAGTGACAGATTGGATGTCCAGCAGTAGGCTGGAGCGTAACAGTCACAAAACTGAGGTCTTGGTGGTAGGCAATCCAGTCTGTGACAGCCCTAGGTGGCTAGAACTTTCATGGCCGAGTATCTGGGTGAACGCTCTGCACCAGCCCAAGCTGTGAAAAACCTGGGCATCTGGATAGACCACAAGCTCACAATAGAGACACAGGCCACAAAACTGGCAGACTCATGCTTTGGCATTCTAAGATCCCTAAGGAAATTCTTGCAAATACTACCATTCTCTACTAGAAGGTTAGTAGTACAGAGATAATAAACTCTAGCTTTGACTGTGGTAACTCCCTGTATTTTGGGAGCTCAAAATATATGATCAATAGGTGACAAGTGGTACAAAACGCTTCCGCAAGAATCGTGTATAAAATACTGAAACATCAGTCAGCTAGACCTGCCCTGCTACCCCTGCACTTGCAACCAATTAAAAAGAGGATCTATTTTAAGGCCTCCTATATCACATACTGGGCCATCCGTGGAAAAGGCCCATGCATTTTTCAGTCTGGTCTCTTGACCTACGCACCAGGAAGGGCTGTGCGATCCAGTAATCAGAGACTCATGACGGTGCCTAAGATCAAAAGACTAAGGAGCGGAGGCCACTCTTTTGCATTCCTCACTCCTAGACCTGTCCACCGGCATTCCTTAGAAGCCAGCAACCTGAAGCTTCCTTCAGGAAATTGTTAAAAACACAACTTTTCTAACAAGACCTCGAGATGCTGGTTTATCACAAAGTAGTGGAAGGGTTGTGTTGCAACTAGCGCTGGGAGGACCCTTGGGTAGCCATGCTCTACAAATACAACTGAATTGAATTGTTGCATTTCCTTACTCTGCAACAGGGGGCCATACCATAGGCGTTACAGTGGGTTTTCAAATGCAAAACCCATGGGTTTTGTTGCATTTCTGATTTACAAAGTTCTGAGAACTGGGGAAAGCAAACATTCTTATGCCTCCCCAGGGGAGCCATAACAAGGAGTGATACTTTTTATTCTACTTTTTTTCCTTTTTCTATGTGTGCTGCATTCTGCATCACACATAGGAAGAGAACAAAGCCAGACATAATTATTTTTGTGCATGAGGGTGTCCTTTCCTGCACTGGGAAAATTCTGTCTGTGACACAGGCTCCTTGCAACATGGTCCAAGCGGGCTTTGGTTTGGCCCAAGGCTGCCCAGTGTGTATCAGCTCAGGGGCGGGGGACAAGAATGCATATTACCTGGTTGGTACAGGTCATTCCTCCCCTTTCCATGTGGCACACGGCAGTGCAGCAAGGTGATTTGCATTGCTACACTGCACCACTTAGCCTGGGCCCCCATGATTTTTTATTTTGTATTGCATGTCTTATAGTTCTGGTGCATTGCACTACACATGCCACTATACACAAGTTAACCTTGACTGGTGCTGCACTTCACACATGTAATGGATAAACATGACGGAGCCTGATTGAGCTGTGCAACATATTACTGGGCAGCGTGAGTGACATTTCTGTGCCATTTCAAGGGAAATGATCCAGATTCCTGCCCTTTGCCCTGCCAACAGCGCAATGGAGCGCTGGGACATAGCTAACTGCACAACATTAACATTTTGCCCTCATTGCACCTTGGTGATATTTACCCTGTATCTGTGGTTGTTCCTCGTGTTCTGCACTGCCTTGTCTGGTTATTCCAGCCACCAACTCGTCTGGGTTGACAGCTGCCTCCCACTTCTCTAAGGTATCCAGCTCCTCAAGGGGCGCTGGGTTACCTCCTCCAGTCTGCATTGCTGCCTTCAGGTTATTGGCCAGTTTCTTCTTTGTCCAGCACTTATAATTTTGCCAACGCTTCTTGCAGTCAGTGACTTTCCTCTTCTCTTGACCCACACTGTTGACCTTCTCCAAAATGAACTGCCAAATGGCCTTTTTCTTCCCTAGTGGCAATTTAGAGGTGACAAAGAGGTGATGTTGATGCTCTGTCACCTCATTAATCAAGATGTCCTTCTCATCCTCAATGAAGTTGCACTTCCTTTTACCCTGGGAGTCTATCTGGACATCCTGGCGGGTGCTGGTGTTGTTGTCCTTGTTGCTGCTTCCTGCTAAATGACGGCCTTCTGTGAAATGTGCCATTTTTAAAAATGATGCATCATTTTTTGTACTTTTTTTTATGCATTCCACACTCAGTGATGCAGCGCTGATCTGCATCACTTATGTGCCGCAAGTCAGCCCTGTGTCACTTTTGTAGCAGGAGCATCAGATATCCCTATGACATGGCGCACACGGATGCATTTCTTTTTTTTTACGCATGCAGGATCCGTACACCATGGTGCACAATATTGTAAATACAGCACATCCATGGCGCAGGATTCTGTTGTTACGAAGCGCACGTTATTTAGAAGTATCACTGCTGCAACGCAGTGATGCGTCAGTTCTTGTAAATGAGGCCCTAGGTTTGAGGGACTTTTGCAAGTGTACCTCAAACCCAGCTGTCCAGATATCCAAATATTTTTGTACCTTAAAAAAACTACTGTAGGAGGCTGGCCTGGCTTGTAGTGGGTACCAGAGGTACTTACACCTTGTGCCAGGTCCAGTTATCCCTTATTAGTGTAGAAGAGGTGTTTCTAGCAGCTTAGGCTGATAGAAGGTAGCTATGGCAAAGCATCTTAGGCTGAACTAGGAGACATCTAAAGCTCCTACTATACCACTGGTGTCATATGCACAATATCATAAGAAAACACAATACAAGGAAGTGCTAAAAATAAACGTACTTTATTTTTATGACAATATGCCAAAAGTATCTCAGTGAGTACCCTCAGTATGAGGATAAGATATATACACAAGATATATGCAAACCAAAATTATGCAGGTAATAGCAAAAGTAATGCAAGCAGTGTAAAGTTACAGTAGATTGCAATAGGAGCACATAGGTAGAGGGGCAACACAAACCATATACTCCAAAAGTGGAATGCGAACCACGAATGAACCCCAAACCTATGTGAGCTTGTAGAGGGTCGCTGTGACTGTAAAAAAACAGTGAGGGTTAGAAAAATAGCCCACCCCAAGACCCTGAAAGGTAGGTGTAAAGTGCACCTATTGGCCCCAGAGAGCACAGATGTAGTGATAGGGGGATTCTGCAGGAAGAACAAACACCAGCAATGCAACAACAGTGGATTTCTGGACCTGAACTGTAAGACACGGGGACCAAGTCCAATAGTCGCGACAGTGTCGAGAGTGGGCAGGAGCCCAGGAAATGCCAGCTGAGGGTGCAAGGAAGCTGCCACCTGTTGGAAGAAGCTTGGAGTTCTGCAAGAAAGAAGAGGACTAGGAACTTCCCCTTTGGACGATGGATGTCCCACGTCATGATGAAGCTTGCAGAGGTGTTCCCACGCAGAAAGACCACAAACAAGCCTTGCTAGCTGCAAGGGTCGCGGTTAGGGTTTTTGGGTGCTGTTGTGGCCCAGGAGGGACCAGGATGTCGCCACTTGGATGAAGAGACAGAGGGGGTGCCCAGCAGGTCAGGGAGCCCTCACAGAAGCAGGCAGCGCCCGCAGAAGTACCTGAACAGGCACTTGGAAGAAGAGTGAACCGGAGTCCACCAGAAGTCACAAAAGGGAGTCCCACGACGCCGGAGGACAACTCAGAAGGTTGTGCACTGCAGGTTAGAGTGTCGGGGACCTAGGCTTGGCTGTGCACAAAGGAAATCCTGGAAGAGTGCACAGCAGCCGGAACAGCTGCAAATCACGCGGTACCCAGCAATGCAGTCTAGCGTGGGGAGGCAAGGACTTACCTCCTCCAAACTTGGACTGAAGGGTCACTGGACTGTGGGAGTCACTTGGACAGAGTTGCTGAGTTCCAGGGACCACACTCGTTGTGCTGAGAGGGGACCCAGAGGACCGGTGATGCAGTCTTTTGTTGCATGCGGTTGCAGGGGGAAGATTCCGTCGACCCACAGGAGATTTCTTCAGAGCTCCTGGTGCAGAGAGGAGGCAGGCTACCCCCAGAGCATGCACCACCTGGAAACAGTGGAGAAAGCCGGCAGGATGAAGCGTTACAAGGTTGCTAGTAGTCGTCTTGCTACTTTGTTGCGGTTTTGCAGGCGTCCTGAGCAGTCAGCGGTTGATCCTTTGGCAGAAGGTGAAGAGGGAGATGCAGAGGAACTCTGATGAGCTCTTGCATTCGTTATCTGGTTAGATCCCCAAAGCAGAGACCCTAAATAGCCAGAAAAGGAGGTTTGGCTACATAGGAAGGAGGATTGGCTACCAAGAGAGGTAAGAGCCTATCAGAAGGAGCCTCTGACGTCACCTGCTGGCACTGGCCACTCAGAGCAGTCCAGTGTGCCACAAACACCTCTGTTTCCAAGATGGCAGAGGTCTGGGACACACTGGAGGAGCTCTGGGCACCTCCCCTGGGAGGTGCAGGTCAGGGGAGTGGTCACTCCCCTTTCCTTTGTCCAGTTTCGCACCAGAGCAGGGCTGGGGGATCCCTGAACCGGTGTAGACTGGCTTATGCAGAGATGGGCACCATCTGTGCCCATCAAAGCATTTCCAGAGGCTGGGGGAGGCTACTCTGCCCCAGCCCTCTCACCTATTTCCAAAGGGAGAGGGTGTTACACCCTCTCTTAGAGGAAGTCTTTTGTTCTGCCTTCCTGGGCCAGGGCTGCCTGGACCCCAGGAGGGCAGAAACCTGTCTGAGGGGTTGGCAGCAGCAGCAGCTGCAGTGGAGACGGCGGAAAGGCAGTTTGGCAGTACCTGGGTTCTGTGCTAGAGACCCAGGGGATCATGGAATTGCCACCCCCAATGCCAGAATGGCATTGGGGGTGACAATTCCATGATCTTAGGCATGTTACATGGCCATGTTCGGAGTTACCATTGTGACGCTGTACATAGGTAGTGACCTACGTACAGTGCACGCGTGTAATGGTGTCCCCGCACTCACAAAGTCTGGGGAATTTGCCCTGAACGATGTGGGGGCACCTTGGCTAGTGCCAGGGTGCCCACACACTAAGTAACTTTGCACCCAACCTTCACCAGGTGAAGGTTAGACATATAGGTGACTTATAAGTTACTTGAGTGCAGTGGTAAATGGCTGTGAAATAACGTGGACGTTATTTCACTCAGGCTGCACTGGCAGGCCTGTGTAAGAATTGTCAGAGCTCCCTATGGGTGGCAAAAGAAATGCTGCAGCCCATAGGGATCTCCTGGAACCCCAATACCCTGGGTACCTCAGTACCATATACTAGGGAATTATATGGGTGTACCAGTATGCCAAAGTGAATTGGTAAATTTAGTCACTAGCCTGTTAGTGACAAATTTGGAAAGCAGAGAGAGCATAACCACTGAGGTTCTGGTTAGCAGAGCCTCAGTGAGACAGTTAGGCATCACACAGGGAACACATACAGGGCACATACTTATGAGCACTGGGGCCCTGCCTGGCAGGGTCCCAGTGACACATAGACTAAAACAACATATATACAGTGAAATATGGGGGTAACATGCCAGGCAAGATGGTACTTTCCTACACAACCCCCCCCCCCCCCAAACGAAGGACAATAAGACTAGCCATGACCTGATGAGTCTTCATTGTCTAAGTGGAAATATCTGGAGAGTCCATCTGCATTGGACTGGGTACTCCCAGGTCTTTGTTCCACTGTATAGTCCATTCCCTGTAGAGATATGGACCACCTCAACAATTTTGGATTTTAACCTTTCGTTTGTTTTAGCCAAAGTAGAGGTTTGTGGTCTGTCTGAACAATGAAGTGAGTGCCAAACAGGTATGGCCTCAACTTCTCCAGTGCCCAGACCACAGCAAAGGCCTCTCTCTCAATGGCAGACCAACGCTTTTCTCTAGGGGTCAACCTTCTGCTGATAAAAGCAACTGGTTGATCCTGGCCCTCAGAATTCAGTTGTGATAAGACTGCCCCTACCCCTAATTCAGATGCATCAGTTTGAACAATGAATTTCTTGGAGTAACATGGGCTTTTTAGGACAGGTGTAGTGCACATGGCTTGTTTGAGCTCCTCAAAAGCTTTCTGACAGCTAGCTGTCCACAATACCTTTTAGGCATCTTTTTACTGGTGAGATCATTAAGTGGGGCTGCTATGGAGCCATCGTTTTTAATGAATCTCCTGTAATACCCAGTGAGGCCTAGGAATGCTCTCACCTGGGTCTGAGTTGTAGGGGGAACCCAATCCATGATTGGCTGGATTTTCCCCTGAAGTGGTGCAATCTGTTCTCCACCTACCAGGTGTCCCAGATAAACCACCTTTCCCTGCCCTATCTGGCACTTTGAGGCCTTGATAGTAAGGCCTGCCTTTTGCAGGGCCTCCAAAACTTTCCAAAGGTGGACCAGGTGCTCATCCCAGGTGGAGCTAAAGACAGCTATATCATCAAGATATGCTGCACTAAAAGCCTCCAACCCTTGCAGGACTGTGTTCACCAACCTTTGAAAAGTGGCAGGTGCATTCTTCAAACCAAAGGGCATCACTGTAAATTGGTAGTGCCCTCCTATAGTTGAAAATGCAGTTTTAGTTTTAGCATCCTACGCCAATTTGATCTGCCAATACCCTGCAGTCAAATCAAAGGTGCTTAGATACTTGGCAGATGCCAGTGTATCTATGAGCTCATCTGCCCTGGGTATAGGGTGAGCATCAGTTTTTGTTACCTGATTTAGACCTCTGTAATCAACACAAAACCTCATCTTCCTTTTTCCATCTTTTGAGTGAGGCTTTGGTACAAGCACCACAGGAATCACCCATGGGCTTTCAGAAAGTTCAACCACTCCTAGATCAAGCATTTACTGAACCTCTTGTTTTATGCAGTCCCTGACATGGTCAGTCTGCCTATAGATTTTACTTTTGACAGGCAAGCTGTCTCCAGTATCAATTGTGTGTTCACACCAAGATGTGGTTCCTGGCACAGTTGAAAAGAGTTCAGAAAATTGTCCAAGGAGATTTAAGCAGTTGTCTTTCTGTTCTGCAGTCAGACAATCTGCTAACACTACTCCCTCCACTAAAGCATCCTCTTCAGTGGAGGAGAAGAGATCAGGGAGAGGGTCACTCTCTTCTTCCTGTCCTTCATCTGTTGCCATGAGCAGGGTGAGATCAGCCCTGTCATAGTAGGGTTTTAGGTGGTTGACATGAATCACCCTAAGGGGACTCCTGGCAGTGCCCAGGTCTACCAGATAGGTAACCTCACCCTTTTTCTCAACAATTAGATGGGGTCCACTCCATTTGTCCTGGAGTGCTCTTGGGGCCACAGGCTCCAATACCCACACCTTCTGTCCTGGTTGGTACTGAATCATAACAGCCTTCTGGTCATGCCATTGCTTCTGGAGCTCTTGGCTGGCCTGAAGGTTTTTACTGGCCTTTTTCATATACTCAGCCATTCTTGATCTTAGGCCAAGTACATAGTCCACTATGTCCTGTTTGGGAGCATTAAAGGTTGTTCCGAACCCTCCTTCACAGGTGTTAGTGGACCTCTTACAGGGTGTCCAAAGAGGAGTTCAAAGGGGATGAAGCCCACTCCTTTCTGGGGTACCTCCCTGTAAGCAAAAAGGAGGCAAGGTAACAGGACATCCCATCTCCTCCTGAGTTTTTCAGGCAGTCCCATTATCATACCTTTGAGAGTTTTATTAAACCTCTCTACCAGTCCATTAGTCTGTGGATGATAAGGAGTGGTGAATTTGAGGTTACACCACATTCCTTCCATATAGCTTTCAATTATGCAGACATAAAGTTGCTACCCCTGTCTGATACAACCTCTTTTGGGAAACCCACCCTGGAAAAGATTCACAGGAGGGCTTTTGCCACTGCAGGTGCTGTAGTGGTCCTTAGAGGAATTGCTTCAGGATATCTTGTGGCATGGTCCACAACCACCAAGATAAACCTATTGCCTGAAGCAGTAGGAGGGTCAAGGGGGCCAACTATGTCAACCCCTACCCTTTCAAAGGGGACCCCAACCACAGGTAGTGGAATAAGGGGAGCCTTTGGTGTGCCACCAGTCTTGCCACTGGCTTGGCAGGTCACACAAGACTTACAAAAATCTTTAGTGTCCTCTGACATCCTAGGCCAGTGAAACAGGGGGACAAGCCTTTCCCATGTTTTGATCTGGCCCAAATGCCCAGCCAAAGGAATGTCATGTGCCAGAGTTAGGAGGAACTCTCTGTACTGCAGGGGAATGACCAATCTCCTGGCTGCTCCAGGTTTTGGGTCCCTTGCCTCTGTGTACAAGAGGTTGTCCTCCCAGTAAACTCTATGTGAGTCACTGACATCCCCATTTTGCTGCTTGACAGCTTGCTGTCTGAGACCCTCTAATGTGGGACAGGATTGCTGTGCCACACTCAGCTCTTCCCTGGCAGGCCCCCCTCCACCCAAAAGCTCAGCAGTGTCTGCTGCCAGCTCATCTGGTGAAGGTTCTGCACAGGGCGGAAATTCTTCTTCCTCAGAAGGAGAATCATCTGTAGAGGGAGGGATAATGGGTAGGGATTTACCCTTGCTACCCCTAGCTTTAGGGAGCGCTTGGTCCATTGTTCCAGGATACAAGTTACCCTGTCCTTTTTGCTTTTTGGCCTGAGCCCTTGTCAAAGCAAAAATATGCCCAGGAATACCCAGCATTGCTGCATGAGCCTCCAACTCCACTTCTGCCCAAGCTGATGTCTCTAAATCGTTCCCTAGTAGACAGTCTACAGGTAAATCTGAGGCAACCACAACTTTCTTTGGACCAGTAACCCCCATCCCCCCCCCAGTTGAGATTTACAACAGCCATGGGGTGGCTAAGAGTGTTGTTATGAGCATCTGTCACTTGGTACTGCTGACCAAGTACGTGTTGTTCAGGGTGTACCAGTTTCTCTATTACCATGGTAACACTGGCACCTGTGTCCCTGTAGGCCTGAACCTCAACACCATTGATTAGGGGAAGTTGCTTGTACTTATCCATATTAAGGGGACAAGCAACCAAGGTGGCCAAATCAATGGCACCTTCAGAGACTAACACAGCCTCTGTGGTCTCCCTAACAAGACCAACCCCAACTAAATTACCAAAAGTGAGCCCAGCTACTCCCTTGGATTGGCTATTAGTAGTTTTGCTCCCACCACCACTGCTATTACTAGGGGCACTAGAATTTGCAGTAGGGGTTGTGGTAGTGAGAGGTTTGGTGTTTTTCTTTGGACAACTGGCATCAGTTGTCCAATGGCCTTTGCCTTTACACAAATAACACCAAGGCTTTTTAACTTGATTTGAAGAGGATTTGGACCCACCACCCCCACCAGAGGATTTTTGTGGGCCTGATGAAGACTCAGTTTTACTTTTGTCCCCATCCTTGTCAGAAGACTTACCATCCTTCTTCTTGCCATCCTTGTCACCCCCTGTATGAACTTTTCTGTTCACTCTTGTTCTGACCCATTTGTCTGCCTTCTTTCCCAATTCTTGGGGAGAGGTCAGATCTGAGTCCACTAGATACTGGTGTAACAAGTCAGACACACAGTTATTCAGAATATGCTCTCTCAGAATAAGATTGTACAGGCTTTCATAGTCAGAAAGTTTACTGCCATGTAACCACCCCTCCAAGGCCTTCACTGAACAGTCAACAAAGTCTATCCAGTCTTGTGAGGACTTTTTTCTGGTGTCTCTGAACTTAATCCTGTATTGTTCAGTGGTTAAGCCAAATCTATCCAAGAGTGCATCCTTCAAAACTGCAAAATTGTTAGCATCATTTTCTCTAACAGTAAGGAGCCTATCCCTACCCTTTCCATTGAAAGATAGCCACAATATAGCATCCCACTGCTTTTGAGGGACCCCCTGTACCATACAGGCCCTCTCAAGAGCAGCAAACCACTTGTTGATGTCATCCCCCTCCTTGTAAGGGGGAATATCTCGTGCAGATTCCTGGAATCATGCTCTCTAACAGGATTACTATCAGGAATACTGCTGCTGCCACCATGGGGTCCAAACCCCAATCTCTGTCTCTCCTTCTCCAGGTCCAGGGATTCCCTATCTAAGGCCAGATGTTGCTGTTTAAGCTTCAGTCTGGTCTCTTCCACTCTCAACTTTTTGAGTTCCCTTTCTAACATGTTGTCTTCAGGGTGGGTGGGTTGGGAATGCTTGGACACAGAAGATAAATTGGAAAAAACAGAGGGAGATCTGTCCCTAACTGACTGGACTCTAATAACCTGGCCTCCAGGAATAAAGACACCCCTACTATGATGGGAGCCTCCATTACTACCAGCATTACTAGGTGGTCTGCTAAGGGGCAGATTTGGAACAGAACCCTCCCCACCTCCCTCAAGGAGATCCCCTGAGTCAGAATGGGAGCCATCTATTAACTTCTCATTTGAGGTGCCTCCTAGAGACTCATCATTCACAATAAGCATGTTATATAGAAACTCTTTTGTGGGGTTCTTTCCTATCACTAAACCTCTATCTAAGCAGAGACTCCTTAGGCTCTTGTAATTTAAATTGTCATAGGTAGTATTGACCATTTTAAGAACAGACTCTACATCAGACATGATAGAAGAAGGTTTAGAGACAGTGAGAATAAAGAAAAAGTTTCACAACTTTTTAAAGAACAGAGAAAAAACTTTTTCAAACTTTTAGAAACTTTTAGAAGTTTAGAGAAACTTTTCAGAACTTTGTAAAAAGTTTAAGAGGAGAAAAGCAAAACTTTTTGGTTAGGTGTACATACACTGAACTTGTTTTGTATATTATTCTCTTATGAAAAGTACACAATGACAAAGTGGTAAGTAGCTACAAGTACTTATCCCACCGCTGCACAACCAATGTAGGAGGCTGGCCTGGCTTGTAGTGGGTACCAGAGGTACTTACACCTTGTGCCAGGTCCAGTTATCCCTTATTACTGTAGAATAGGTGTTTCTAGCAGATGAGGCTGATAGAAGGTAGCTATGGCAAAGCAGCTTAGGCTGAACTAGGAGACATGTAAAGCTCCTACTATACCACTGGTGTCATATGCACAATATCATAAGAAAACACAATACACAGAAGTACTAAAAATAAAGGTACTTTATTTTCATGACAATATGCCAAAAGTATCTCAGTGAGTACCCTCAATATGAGGATAAGATATATACACAAGATATTTGTACACAAACCAAAATTATGCAGGTAATAGCAAGAAAAATAATGCAAGCAGTGTAAAGTTACAGTAGATTGCAATAGGAGCACATAGGTAGAGGGGCAACACACACCATATACTCCAAAAGTGGAATGCAAACCACGAATGGACCCCAAACCTATGTGAGCTTGTAGAGTGTCGTTGGGACTGTAAGAAAACAGTGAGGGTTAGAAAAATAGCCCACCCCAAGACCCTGAAAGGTAGGTGTAAAGTGCACCTACTATCCCCAGAGAGCACAGATGTAGTGATAGGGGGATTCTGCAGGAAGAACAAACACCAGCAATGCAACAACAGTGGATTTCTGGATCTGAGTACATGTAAGACAAGGGGACCAAGTCCAATAGTCGCGACAGTGTCGAGAGTGGGCAGGAGCCCAGGAAATGCCAGCTGAGGGTGCAAGGAAGCTGCCACCTGTTGGAAGAAGCTTGGAGTTCTGCAAGAAAGAAGAGGACTAGGAACTTCCCCTTTAGAGGATGGATGTCCCACGTCGCAATGAAGCTTGCAGAGGTGTTCCCATGCAGAAAGACCACAAACAAGCCTTGATAGCTGCAAGGGTCGCAGTTAGGGTTTTTGGGTGCTGCTGTGGTCCAGGAGGGACCAGGATGTCGCCACTTGGATGAGGAGACAGAGGGGGCACTCAGCAGGTCAGGGAGCCCTCACAGAAGCAGGCAGCACCCGCAGAAGTACCTGAACAGGCACTTGGAAGAACAGTGAACCGGAATCCACCCGCAGTCACAAAAGGGAGTCCCACGACGCCGGAGGACAACTCAGAAGGTTGTGCACTGCAGGTTAGAGTGTCGGGGACTCAGGCTTGGCTGTGCACGAAGGAAATCCTGAGAGAGTGCACAGGAGCCGGAGCAGCTGCAAATCACACGGTACCCAGCAATGCAGTCTAGCGTGGGGAGGCAAGGACTTACCTCCACCAAACTTGGACTGAAGAGTCACTGGAGTGTGGGAGTCACTTGGACAGAGTTGCTGAGTTTCAGGGACCACGCTCGTCGTGCTGAGAGGGGACCCAGAGGACTGGTGATGCAGTCTTTTGTTGCCTTCTGTTGCAGGGGGAAGATTCCGTCGACCCACGGGAGATTTCTTCAGAGCTCCTGGTGCAGAGAGGAGGCAGGCTACCCCCAGAGCATGCACCACCTGGAAACAGTCGAGAAAGCCGGCAGGATGAAGCGTTACAAGGTTGCTAGTAGTCGTCTTTCTACTTTGTTGCGGTTTTGCAGACGTCCTGAGCAGTCAGCGGTCGATCCTTTGGCAGAAGGTGAAGAGGGAGATGCAGAGGAACTCTGATGAGCTCTTGCATTCGTTATCTGGTTAGATCCCCAAAGAAGGGACCCTAAATAGCCAGAAAAGGAGATTTGGCTACCTAGGAAGGAGGATTGGCTACCAAGAGAGGTAAGAGCCTATCAGAAGGAGCCTCTGACGTCACCTGCTGGCACTGGCCACTCAGAGCAGTCCAGTGTGCCACAAACACCTCAGTTTCCAAGATGGCAGAGATCTGGGACACACTGGAGGAGCTCTGGGCACCTCCCCTGGGAGGTGCAGGTCAGGGGAGTGGTCAATCCCCTTTCCTTTGTCCAGTTTCGCGCCAGAGCAGGGCTGGGGGATCCCTGAACCGGTGTAGACTGGCTTATGCAGAGATGGACACCATCTGTGCCCATCAAAGCATTTCCAGAGGCTGGGGAGGCTACTCCTCCCCAGCCCTCACACCTATTTCCAAAGGGAGAGGGTGTTACACCCTCTCTTAGAGGAAGTCTTTTGTTCTGCCTTCCTGGGCAAGGGCTGCCTGGACCCCAGGAGGGCAGAAACCTGTCTGAGGGGTTGGCAGCAGCTGCAGTGGAGACCCCGGAAAGGCAGTTTGGCAGTACCCGGGTTCTGTGCTAGAGACCCGGGGGATCATGGAATTGTCCCCCCAATGCCAGAATGGCATTGGGGGGACAATTCCATGATCTTAGACATGTTACATGGCCATGTTCGGAGTTACCATTGTGACGCTGTACATAGGTAGTGACCTACGTACAGTGCACGCGTGTAATGGTGTCCCCGCACTCACAAAGTCCGGGGAATTTGCCCTGAACAATGTGGGGGCACCTTGGCTAGTGCCAGGGTGCCCACACACTAAGTACCTTTGCACCCAACCTTCACCAGGTGAAGGTTAGACATATAGGTGACTTATAAGTTACTTAAGTGCAGTGGTAAATGGCTGTGAAATAACGTGGACGTTATTTAACTCAGGCTGCACTGGTAGGCTTGCGTAAGAATTATCAGAGCTCCCTATGGGTGGCATAAGAAATGCTGCAGCCCATAGGGATCTCCTGGAACCCCAATACCCTGGGTACCTCAGTACCATATACTAGGGAATTATATGGGTGTACCAGTATGCCAATGTGAATTGGTAAATTTAGTCACTAGCCTGTTAGTGACAAATTTGGAAAGCAGAGAGAGCATAACCACTGAGGTTCTGGTTAGCAGAGCCTCAGTGAGACAGTTAGGCATCACACAGGGAACACTTACAGGGCACATACTTATGAGCACTGGGGCCCTGTCTGGCAGGGTCCCAGTGACACATAGACTAAAACAACATATATACAGTGAAACATGGGGGTAACATGCCAGGCAAGATGGTACTTTCCTACAACTACTAAACAGATTTTTTTTTTAACTTAGTTTTTATTGAAATTACACAAGTCATGAGCATGATCATTGTGACAGAATTATGTACAATGGTGATACCGGGAGTTAGCAGTTCAATGGCACTCTAGCACATCCAACAGAAATAGTCATTATCGATTCCAGATCTGGTCAGCCCATAGATGGCTGCATCATGTACAGTGTACAGAAACAACATATAACATAAAATGCAGTAAACAACAAGTTCCCCCCAGCCCACCTCGAGACAACCCACCCCATGCTTATCTGCCCATGAGAAGTACCCTCCCGATCCTTCCCAACCTATTGCCTATCATTGTGTTCCGTGTGCTGTAGGTGCAGACATTCACCCTGCAATGGTCCCTAAACTGACTACACCATATCACAAAAGCATGCTTTCTGGTCCAATATCTAGCTTCCTGCCAAATTTGGTGCAATTCTGTTCAGTAGTTTTTGCAGGAGTGATTCTTTAAAAAGTCTTTGGAAAATGAATAGGGATTTTGCGTTTTGGGATCTTCCGTTTTTCTCCACCCCCGCTTGACAGATCACCCTGAAGTTTTCCAGGAAAGAACTGAGGCAGATGAACCTTTTTAAAAAAAAAAAGTTTTGTCGAGATTTGACAAACAGCGGCAAAGTTTTAAGCAAACCAAAAAAACATTCTTCTGTGGAAATGTAGATCCATAGGGTAGTTATAGTTAGGACCTAGTTACCATAGAAACTTTTTTTGGGGTTTATATTGCTAATAACATTGGTGCCGTTGATGAATCTCACAGAATTTTTTTTTTAAAGTTCATCCACTTCAGCTCCTTCCTGGAAAGTTTCAAAGTGATCCATCAAGCGGGAGCTGGGAAAAAAGAGGGGCCCCAAAACATTATCTCCACATGCAATTTCCAGAGGAAATTGTGAACAGCACTACAGCCCAAATGGCTGAACACAAGAACACCAAATTTCGTAGAAAACTAGACCTTTACCCTGAAAGTGTGCTTTTTGTGATGTGGTGTAAATCCGTTCACTTGTTTTTGAGAAATTAATGTTAAAAATGTATGTTCATCTGGATGGTTGTGTTTGTGGGACTCTCACAGGAATCTGGTTGACCGAGAGGACCTCTTTTTCCATCAGTTGTCTTGTTTCCATGGGGGCAAGAAGCCCTGAGAGTCCTGCAGGAGCTTGCACTATAATTGGTTGTCCACAACATAAGGAGAAATGTTGAGTCTGCCATTCAGGACATGGGGACTCATTTCCTGTGTCCTGAAAATTGAGAAAAAATAAGGTATAAGGGAGTAGAGTACAGGTTCCCAGACCCCCGGCCCTTCTATATGGATCCCAGAGGGACCACTCCAAGACCCAAATTTATATAAAGCAGTTATTTCAGTTGCTGCAATCCAGCTGGACTCTTGCAGGAAACAGTGGGAATCCCCTGCTCCAGCGACAGACACATGGGAGCACAGGGGCCATGCTCACTCCCGCAAGAGACCCATGGGATCAGAAACCCACTTAAAAAACAGGAAGGGCATGAAAGTCTATGGTGGGTTTGCTGTATGTGGTTGGTGGTTTGGCATAGTTGCATATGGTAATAAAATATTACTTTACATTAAAAAAAAAACTAGAAGTTCACTGAAAAAACAAAGGTGAGTGTGATGTTGTAGTTAGGTATGGTAATAATGTGTACCTCTGCATTAAAAAAAACTCTGAAATTCACTGAAAAAAACAAAAGTTAAAGTGATGTTTATACACACACACACATTCAGATACACATGTACATATTTGATTAAAACGTGTAACTCTGACATACTGTATGTATGCATGCGTACATTTAGATAGATATATGCACACATAAATACAAAATCAGATGTAAACATTTTAATAAGACAACACTGGGTTGCAATGAAAGGTGATTGGAGAAATTAATTTGAATGGCAAGGCGCATGTCTGTTGGTTTTTTTGTTAGTCGAATACTGGGAGATTCAGCAACTTTGGTGGTGGGCCACTTGGGGTAAGGGGACAGACCAGGACAAATAGAGCTAGGGCATTAGCCCCATCTGGCCTCCTTCTAGAGATTCCACATATGGAAGTGCGACCTGTGGGTGTGTCTGCCTAGACAGTCCACTGACAGAGTTTTTTAATTTAGAGGAGTTAGTCCAGGCTAAGCTGACATTCCACAGACATTCTCCTTGTACCATTGAGGTAGGGCTGGATTAAGTCTGTGCAATTGATATTGCAGCTGCTTCAAAGGCATGGAGATGGGTGATTAGAGATAAAAGTTAGGTAAGCAGGTACGTCAAGGAGTGCAAGCATCAGTTTGAGTAGTACAAATACAAAAGCATAATGAAGATTAAGGGGCCGGATTCATAAAGATAACTATGCTTTTGAGTAAGTTTACTCCTTTCTGGTATTCATGAACTCTGAGTGTAAATTACTACTAAAAATAAATAGTACGTCAAGCACTACACTTGGCCACCCACTGGTACTGTATCGCCCTCCAACAGAAAATACCAAAACTGTAAACTGGTTGTTAACCGGCTTGATTGGAATTCATAGCAAAGTTAGCCTAATGTAACTTGACATGGGCTACTGAAAGCGGAAACATTAGCTTGGGAAATATAAGCAGTAATTCATTGTAAGATAGAAATAGGCTTTGTATTTCTCGTATTATTATAAAATGTTTTAGTGAAGTCAATTCACGGAAATGACTGAAATCTGGCAATTACAATATAGAACTATAAACTGCTAACAGAGCTGAATGGGAAGAGAGCATCCAGAGGCCCTCATGGAGATAGGAACTGGTTCATGTGGGAGCAGTTGTTGCTGGTGACTAACCCAGATGAGAGCTTTTAAAGATAATATGGGTGAAAATATATGCAAGAAACTAACAAGAAATTAAGCCTGCAAAGATTCTTCCAATCTCTATGCACGTCGGATAGGTGTGTTGCCTCAACCTGTTCCATGATTTTATCTTCAGACTAGGTCACTTTTTGAAAGTCAAGATCCTCCAGCGGACATGGCAGGAAGCTGTAGCCAGGCAGAGCTCCACGAGACTGGGTATCTTCACTTTGAGGTGCTCCTAAGTTTCAGTTGGCAGCATGGCAAAAAGCTGGGATGAGCATGGTTTTCTTGCCCGATTTTCTCACTAAGGTGCCTCAGCACCTTGTCCTGGTCTCCTGGAGTCTGAAAAATGATTAAACCTGTTTTCAAAGTACTGGAAAGATTCTTTGGTCAGACTTCTAACTCATAGCTCCTCAGGGTAGGCTTCTAGTCACTAGGTTTTTCTCAAGACAGGTCTCCTGCTGGGTCTAGTCTTCAGTAATCAGCTGAGTCCTCTTGAAATTAGGAGTCCACTTGTATTTTGTGTCCATGAAGCAGGTGAGCAGGAGGCCAACCCCTTGACACTGGAACAGGAGTTCAACTCCCTGGGTACCATAGATTCAGGAGACATTGAGTCCTTAAGAGAGTTCCCCTATTCGATCTAGAGTCAAGAGTTTTTTTCTAGAAGGGCCTTCTTCAGAAGGAGTCTTTCAAGCTCCATGAGTGTCTGAGGAGGCTAGTTGTCAGGCGCAAGATGTATACTGCACACTAGCCAGTGATTAGAAACATTCTGCCACCCAATCCTATCTATTTTCTCATAGACTCCCTACTTTTGCAGCTTTGAACAGAAGCCTCTATTTCAAGATGACAGAATGTCTCTGCAACCAGGCAGGCCTTTCTTCAGCTCTTTAGCCACTCTCCAATTTAGATGATCTTTCAACCCAATCAAAACTGTTTCTGCTTCCTCCTGGAACCAGAGCCTGGCTGTCTGGGAGGTTCATGAAAATGGATAGGAAAATCCCTCCCTGGCAACTACAAGTCAGAAAGGGTAGTGCTAAAGCTGTCCTTTGTCTTTTGTGCCAGTCATTCCTATCTACTGCCAAATAGCTACACCATGCTAAGTGGGTAGCAGAGTAACACACATCTGTTCTTCCTGAGCTCAGAAACAGACTATTGTCCTCTGTGCCTGTGTTGTTAACTCTTCCAATCAAGAATGTGCATTACAGCTCTGAGGCAGTGGTGTAACACAAAATTGCAGCATGTGATGAGAGTCCCTCACACTTAACTCATAAATATTCACAGACATTAGGCTGCATAAGGCACCCTTGAATGGGTTTATGGAGCTTATATTACACCCATATTCTGGAGATATGATGAGGAGCAAACTGGTTGTAAGCCAGTTCTGGCACTGGCAGCATAAAATATATTTTTACAAAGTTATTTTGCCACTTATATTATCAAAAACTTTGTTTCACCAATAAATCAGATTTTAAAAATGAAGTAGCAAATACCTTTGAAGCATTGTTTCAGCATTTTCCCAGATGGAGATAGGAAATAAAGATTTGAATCTCATTTAGGCCTTCTCTATGAAGAGCATACCTAAGCGAATGCCTTAAAGTAGCTGTTTGCTTTTATTGCAATGTGAGAACACACTAACCTCAATATCAAGCATTCCCTATTAACATCCTGCCCAGTGTGCATATAAGCCACACTTTTGGGGTGACAGATGAATAGATATATAAATAGGTGTAGCTATTTACTGATGTTTCTCATTGACACTACACCCAGCACAAAGCATCCTCCTGCTCTACTGCATTTTATGCGGGGGTATGAGCCAGCGCGAGGGAGACAGAACGGTGGTGTCTGAAGTGTTTGAGATGATGTGCTGATGAAGGTGGGTCCAGAGTCATGGAGAGTCTTGAATGCATGGGTGAGGAGCTTGAACTAGCATCTATTCTGAACCGAAAGCGAGTGAAGTTTTTTGAGGTGGGGAGTGATGGTGCGACAAGGGAGATTGGGGATGAGTCTTGCTGCTGTGCCCTGGGTGGTCTGAAGCCTTTGAACTAGGTGGGCCTCAATTCCCACATATAGGGTGTTTCTGTAGTCCAACTGACTGGTGATGAGGGCTTGGGTGATGGTGTGTCTCGCGTTTTGAGGAAGCCACTTGAAAATCTTACGTAAAATGTTCAGGATGAAAAAGCAGGAGGATGACACTGAGTTGACTTGGGACCGTATGGTCAGTTTGCTGTCCAGAATGATAATGAGATTCCTGAAGTGCTCAGCTGGGTTGGAAGATCCCCAGGCCACCAGAATGCATCCAGGAGGAGTTATCACTGCTAAGGATCAAGGCTTCTGTCTTGACTGTGCTGAACTTGAGGCAGTTATTCCTCATTAAGTTGGCAATGCTGGTCATGCATTAGTTTTGCGGTGGTGGAGTTTTCAGAGAAGGGGGGTGAATTACGTGTCATTGGCGTAGGATATTATGTTGAGCCTGTGGGATCTGACTATGTTGGCAAGGAGGACATGTCGATGTTGAAGATGGTGGGGCTGAGTGATAAGCCTTGAGGGACTCCATAGATAATTGGTTTGGGTTTGGAGGTGAAGGGTGGAAGGTGGAATCAGTGTGTTCTGTCAGTGAGGAAAGAGGCGATCCATCTGAGGGCGACTCCTTGGATGCCTATGTCATGAAGTCTGGCGATGAGTGTATGGTGGGAGACGGTGCCAAAGGCTACTGAGAGATCGAGGAGGCTGTCTCTCCTTTGTCAAGGAGTTATCCGATGTTGTCTGTGGCCGCGATCAAGGCTGTCTTGGTGCTGTGATTGCTGTGGAATCTGGATTTGGGAGTCATCCAGGAGGTGGTTGTGTTCCAGGTAAATGGTGAGTTGTTGATGGATTTTTCGATGACTTTGGATGGGAAAGGGAGCAGGGAGATGGTTCTGTAGTTGCTGAGTTTGTTGGCATCCACTGAAGGTTTCTTCAGCAGGAGTGCGATTTCTGTGTGCTCCCAGTCTTCTGGAAGGTGGCAGAATCCAGTGAGGTGCTGTGTAGGGGGGAAAGCTTGAGGCCGATCCTGTATGCTCCTAAATTAAAGATGTGGTAGGGGCCTGGGTTGGATGGGGCCACTTAGAGGATGGATTTGATGATGCTGATGATGTCCTGCGGCATGGCCAAGATGGCGGTGGTAGTGGCTGCATTGAATTGGGGCACTGCTGCAACCCAGGCCCATTGAAACCTAATCCTGCAATACTCCGCCGCACTGACACAGATCTGAGATGGGGGAGCAGTCCTCTGGGTCTGCATCACTGGAGAACCGTGTCTGGGTAGGTATTGAAGGCCCAGGGCAAATCGTCGTGCGGCTCTCACTTTTGCAGCAGCCTAAGGGATCGGCTCAAGAGCCTATTGCCTGAGGTGAGGACCCGAGGCCTCCGTGCTGCACTGCTCCAGCAGAGAGCCCTTGCAGCTGGGCCCACTGCTGACCCCAGGGTTCGGTGGGGTGGACCTTGTTGTGGCTGTCAGCTGAGAAGGCCAGACTCCAGGGGACTTGTTGCGGACGCTGATTCCTGTGTCCTGAGTGGAGGGGCTGCAGTTGTGGAGCGTGGCAGGCGGAGGCCCAAGGGTTGGACTCCTGGAGCTGCTGCAGCAGCTTAAATACCTGCGAGGAGACAGCAGATGAGGCACAGAAGCTCAATTATTCCAGAGACCTGGGGGGGCTTTTCCCTTCCTCTTACCCCAGGTTAACATGTAGCAGTGGTTGAAATGACTTTTAAGTTACCCCGCCCCAGGCCTGCAGGACAGGACATAACACCAGGTCCTGATACGGCAGAGGGGGCCTTGAAAGCACAGTGATGCATTGGACACCCCCAACTTCGTTATCAGAGTTGTAAAGGGTGAACCTGGCACTTGAGTGAAGTGCAGCGCCATAAGCAACAGGACAGGACTAATGAAGGAGTGGTGCAACCCCCAGAGAGTGGCCCTCCCCAACATTACTACATTTGAGACCTTGGCATACCCTACTGACGCTAGGGGTAATAGGTTCTACTGGAGCCCCTGCTTTGCGAGACACTGAGGGGAGAAGTTGATTGGTGTGCCTGCCGAGATTGGGGGTGCCACAGACCCCCATTTCCTTTCTCTTGTTTTCTGGTGGCAATAAAGTGGCAGCTGAGTGGGTATGGTCAGGATAAAGCCCCCCAAGCCTCTACCACTCCTGAAAACTATCATATCTATGTTGTCACCTCACCCCCCCCAGCAGAGGTGGACCCAAATAGGCAACTGGAGAACACACCTGTGCTCCATACCAAGATGTTTGACAAGGTATTGCAAGCAATCCAAGAACCACTGCCATGGCTTGGTGCTATTCAATTAAAATGGGAGTCCTGAGAGCAGATCACTCCAAGTTGATGGAGAGGGTAGATGAGGCGGAGTCCTCCCTCACATCCATGCAAACTTCCTTGACCATGGTCCAAGAACAACTCATGGTGGTACAGGCCAAAGTTCAGGCCCTCAAGGCAATGGCAGATGATGCTGAGGGACGTTCGAGACAGAATAATGTCCGCTTCTTGGCCTTTTCTGAGACGTTGAAAGGCCACCAACATAGAGCTTTTCCTGTAGGACTGGCTACTCTACACTGTACTGCAAGATCGTACGCTGAAGTTCTTCTCCGTAGACACAGCACACCGCATATTGCCCCTCCCCCCCCACTTGTCCCTGGGGCCCCACCACTTCCTGTGATTGGGCAATTACTCAACTATAGAGATAGAGACCTAATCTTGCGACTATTTCGCACTAAAAGCCTCTCATCATATAACGGTAGCACTATCACAGCCTACCTGGACTAAACTGCAGAAGTACAGAAGAGGCGCAGCACCTTTAATGCGATAAAGGCTCAACTTCAATCCTTGGGCCTAAAATGTGCTCTGCTTTTTCCGACATTTCTCCAGAGTGATTAACTCAGACACTACGCATTTTGAGACATGGTCATGACTACGATCCAAGGACGTCCAGGACACACTAGACACTGGAGACCTACGTGGCTGGTCAGATATGCAACCTAAACAGTGGTGCAAACCGCTGGGATCTTGTTCACGTCCCTCGGCTGAGCAGATTGTCCTGGAAATCGCGCAGGTGGTGGCAAAGGTCTTCTTACACAGCATCAATCGTTTCCAGGTGTTGGCGGTAGATGCTGACCAAGACTCAGACATGGGGACATGTAGAACGGGGCCAGCAAATGAGGACTCCATGAGCATACCGATGAGCTTGCCTGGGAGGAACTACCAGACTTATGACCAGGCAATGGGTTGGTGAGTGAGGTCAGGTAACACACTGCAGAGGAAGTTTCTACGCAAGATGTCCCTAGCCATGTTTACTAACCCCTTAGCTCCCAATATATAGGAGGAGACTTCAACAGTGTTCACTGCACCTCCTTGGATAGATCGGTGCCCCCACTACCGGGAACACAGGGGCCTCCTGGTGACCAAACACTTTCAACAATGGGAATCCATGACACACCTCCAAGATATCTGGCATTTAGGTCATCCTGGAAAAGCCGAATTCTCATACTATGCCCCCGCTCATCAGGTGCACACTAGGCTTGATAGCTTCTTCTCGAATGCAGATTTCTGGCCTCAGGTACATGGTTCAAAGTATCTGGACCGAACCACTTCAGATCACAATCCTTTAAAGGTGACGTTCCACTGGGGTGATGAAAGGACCCCAATCCCTATGTGGCCATTACACCCAGAGGCTCTACTAGATCCGTTGTATGCAGACATTATCGGGACCAATTTAGTACACTTTTTTTAGGAGAATGATGAGTCCACTGAGATCAGACAGATGGAATGGGACTTTATGAAGGTGGTTTTGAGGGACCACTGTATAAAGACCTCATAGGGAGAGCAGGAAGCCCTCCTTCATAGAATATTGTCATTGGAATCACAGGTACGTGCCCTACAGCGGGAGGTAGTAACAGTGATTGAAGCCCCCACGCAGCAGCAAGATCTTAGGGGACAGCTTTGGGATCAAATGCGCAAATTGCACAATATTGATCACAGAGCTTCCAAAGTCTAGCAGCATGCAGATGGAGACAAGCTTGGCTGAACACTAGCGTGGCTCCTGTGATCTGAAGCACATAGGACCATTATCGGTGCAATGCAGGCTACAGATGGGGTAGTCGTAAACTCTCAGAGAACTCTCGTATCTGTGAGACCTTTGCTCACTATTACAAACAATTATATTTTCCCCCAGAAGATCCCACCACAGAACCTATGTGGTGGGAGCTGTCCTTCCTCGCTTGAACCTCTTACAAGCTCAGGAGCTTGAACAACCCCTGCAGCAAGAGGATATACACATTGCCATCAGCCAGATCGCTAGAAATAAAGTCCCAGGAACCGATGGCTTCCCGATTGAACACTATGCAGCATTCTGGGCAACCCTGGCACCTAAGCTGCTTGCAGGCTACCAACAGGGCGAACTGCTGCCTCTTTGGGAGACCTTGATAGTGGTATTGCCTAAACAAGGTCGAGACTCCTTAGATATGATTTCATACCCACTATTTTCAATGCTTAATATTGACTATAAAATCTTGAGGAAGGCCATCACAAACAGACTGCTACTGCTGCTCCCGACCATGCTACATCCCGATCAGAATGGATTTATTCCTAACAGGGCCACTGCCTCTAACATATGTCGGCTTTATTAGAATATGGGTGTGGTTGAAGGATCTAAGGGGCTACTGGTGGCGGTCTCTTTGGATTTTGAGAAGGCCTTTGACATCCCTGGATGGTCTGATTTGATGGCTGTCTCGAGACCTTTGGAATGGGCCCTGATTTTCTAAGGTGGGTTTGATTGTTATATATGGCACCTCGGGCCAGAGTGCAGACAGGTCGCCAGATTTCCAGTCAATTCCACATAGGCACATAGACAGGGGTACACACCAGGGTTGCTCTTTATCACTGGTGATCTTTGCACTGGCTCTGGAGCTGCTGGTCGCACTATGTGAGTGGAAGGTCCAAATTGAGGCATAGCCATGGGCCCCTGTTGGCACGTCGTGTCATTTTAAGCAGATGAAACCTGAAACCCTGAACAGAGGCTCCCGGTCCTTTTTGCCGTACTTGACGAATTTGGTAGCATGGCAGGACTGAAGGTGAATTGGGATTAGTCTTGTATTTATCCTCTGCACATGTTGGAATGGGTAGATGTGGAACGAGTGGCGACGGACCATATGCCTTGACAACTAGACACGTTTCTCTATCTTTAAGTACATGTTTACCACACAGACCGAGATCTCCTAGATGGTAATCATGGCAGGGTCCTCCTGGCGGCGAGACAGGCCACAGGCTTCTGGTCGTGACTGCCTCTGTTGCCTGTGGGTCGTGCACCCATTGCAAAGATGTTGATACTACCGCAGCTCCTACACCTCTTCACAATAATACCTGTTGCCCCAACCAGGGTCTATTTTAGACACCTGCAAAGCTTGATCTCGACCCTTACATGAGGGGGGAGCTTGTAGGCGATTGGCTATTAGCACATTACAGCGGCCACTACTGGAGGGCGGCCTGGGGGTGCCTGACATGGAATCTTACTTTGCAGCAGCACAGCTACCATGGCCTATGCGTTGGTTGGCAGATGATGTGATGGGGAAGGATCTGCAGTGAGTGAAGGACTGGGGAAAATGAGACTGTTAGATTGGTTGCTGACATATGGCAGCCCAGTCTGTGGCCTGTGCTGATTGGAATGGGTTGCTAACATTAGTTGAAACAGGTATATTCAACCACAGTGAGCAGCACCACTGTATGCCCCTCATCACCCGTTCTGGAGTGAGTCCATATTGAGGGGTCTTGTGGTGAACCATGATCTGGGGCCATGGCGGGAGGTGGAGCTGTTAACCCTGGGGGACCTGTATCAAGACAGCACCATGCACTCCTTTCAGGATCTGCAAGCTGTTAATGGCCTGGCTGCTGGCCAGATTTTGGCTTACTCCACTTTGGTGCTGGCAATCAGATGAAAATGGGGCGTGGGCCAAGGCACACTGCCCCTCCATCATGGGCTGCAGTGTATACTGACTCATGGATTGGGCCACAGGGAGGTCAGGGTCATCTACTTGGGTTTGCAGACCAAGGGTGCGTCTCTCTCATTGCCAGGTAAACCCGGGTGGGAGGAACGCCTAAGCACGGTATTGTGTGATAAACAATTGGTAATGGCACTCGAGCGGGTAAAGCGTGTGTCCTGTAATGCGAGGCTGAAATTTACTCAATTAAATTATTTACATTGCACTTACCTTACACCCCATTGTCAACACAAAATATTTCCAGGGGTAGCCGCATTGGCCTCGATGTGGCCGTCAAGACACAACCTTCCTCCATATGGTGTGGGAATGCCCTTCTTTGGCACAAAATTGGGGGCGGGTCATGGAACATATCTCGGACATACTTGAAATACTGATCCTACAGGACCCACTGTTCTGTCTGCTTAGAGTCACTAAGCACTCGAAACTTAGCAAATCTCCCTTGAAGTTTGTTGATCCAGCAATTGCCTTTTATAAGTGACTGATAGACATGTCGTGGAAGGCTGGTCCACTGTCGCCAATTGATAACTGGCTCAGTTTCATACTTCGCTGGGAAATGGCTGAGACCAATGCCATGACAAGGGATAGGAGAGTGAGAGGGGCAGTGACTCTGTCATGTTGTTGGACATCTATGTGGCCAGACTTCAGAACACATTTGACACCCTTGTATGAGTCTTGCCCATTGTGGTCCCCTGGTCCCCTGCCCCTACTGCCTTCCAGATGAGTTTGACTGCCCCTTTGTACCTTTGGGAAAGTATATGTGCACTTCACTCCCCTGTTGTCCCGAGCTACTCAATTCATGTTTAGTTGGTTTCTTTGAGGCGCTGGGTGGTCACATTATCAGACAACATGTCATTTCAGATTTACCTGCTGGTTGCTATCATGGAAGCAGGGATGGTTTGACTTGCCCACCTTCCTTATTTCACATGTAATTTGGTTGGCTGAAGATGCCGTAGTCAACACATGTTTCTTTAATACCATACCAGTAATCCTACACACTGATATCACTTATATGTTGATGGTGAATTACTCACAGAATAATGTGTAACAGTTGGGTCATATTTTATGTGCATGGCATGTGGTTGTTGATATATACACCTGTGTATGCCAATTAAGGACAATTTTTAAAAAATGATGATGGTGTCCTGAGTGGTGAGGTGGTTCCAGGTGGTTAGCCTTGGGATGGTCATGTCTGTGTGGAGGCGATGCAGCTGAAAAAGTCTTAAGGATTGAGTCTTTTCCTTATTTATGTAACCAGATTTGTCCTGGCACTTCCAATGATATTAGTTAAGAAGGGAGCATATTATCAGTCATTTAGGGGGACAGTGGTTTTATATGAGGTTTAAAATTGCGGTACTGTGATTTGTCAATGGGTTGATACATTTGACTGTGTGATTTCCATTTCTTTCCATTGTAAAATTTATTAGATAAAGCCATGATTTTGGTGGTTAGCCGGAATGTCTGGGTTCTACTAAGAATGCTGAAAGTTACTCTATTGATTTGTTTCATATGCTGGATAACTATTATTAGGATTATGTAAGAGAAAGTGCTGACATAGGTTTTTCTCACATGCAGGGTTTTTTATTGTCATGTGTTACTGTAGGGCATTTAAACTGCAGCCCAGCGAGAGCACAGTGGTGCTTCTGGCGAACACATATTGTTGTTATATTTGTGGGTGCAGCCCACATTTAACATTTGACTTCCATGGCTTATCCGCATATTCTGCCATGATCTTACAGGAGAGTTAAATAGACCAGTTGGCTGAAACAAATGTTATTAATGCCATTTTAAGACCAGACCACGAAAATTGTGGCATGGACTTTCAGTGTCACACTGCACAGAGTCATAATACTAGCTAAAAAAGGGAGCCGGAAAAGGTTAAAAATCTGTTAGCGTAAATGCTAAAAGTCATTGAATGGTTTCCTGATAACGGAACATTCAATCAACTTATTACAAAGTGCCCTGGGATTCATTTAAGGGCTAGAAAAATATATTGCATATTTTGGGAAACATTTCAGCTTATTCAGGCTATGAATGGATCATCAGTCCTGCTTCTCCTAAATAGAGGCATTGCTTGGAGGGCAGGGTAAGGTCCATTGGGTGTCAAACACTCTAAAGATGGACATTCTAGGTATGGGCGTAATTTTACTTATGCTGCAGTCATTGGACGAATTTGATAACTCTATGTTACTCTTGTGATGCTTAGTTCCCTATTTTACTGCCAAAATGCACTGACGAATAACCAATTCTCCATTTCGGGGAAAATCAGACCACGAGACGCACTGAAATAAATTGATTGTGCAAATACCTATGTTTGGCTTTTGCCAAATGAAATCAGAATGTTCAGCAGTTGTTTAGAGAATGCAAGTAACAGTTCTTTAATGCATATTTTTTACTCAAGTGGCAGGAAAATCAACTCACAATGCATTTTTGAATTGATATTTTACCTAAATAGACTGATCAGGACTTTTTTTTTGTGCAAGATACACTTTTTATGTTATCTTTTTTTTGTTAAACAGAAAAAAGTGCCATAGAGACTGGGATGCTACTGTAAATGCAGTAGCAGCTTCCTCTTCCTGAAGACTCCTCTCTCTGCTTTGTCGAGCCCTTGGTCACTTTTGATTTGGATTTTGTTAGAAATTGGGTTTCTGGTTGGCATGGGTATGCACCCTGTCCAAGCAGGAACCACAATCGTAGTGTCAGGGTAAGCCAGACACACACCATTAATTAACCTGTGCTCACCCTCTGATAGCTTGACACAGAGCAGTCAGGCTTAACTTAAGAGGCAGTGTGTAAAGTATCTTTGCAACATTTCAAACAGTAAAACAGTGAAATCACCACACAAAACTCACCACTCCTGTTTAGAAAAATAGAGCTTAGTTTGATGAAAAAAACAAGAACAAAACAACAAAAATCCAATATGCAGAAGTCAAGATATGATTTTTTAAAGATTAAAATGCAACATTGTGCTTAAAAGCATAAAGCGCCAAACAGTGCTTTAGAACTGGTCATGCTAGACCAGGTTAAATACAAAAGCTTATGCTGACCGCGATGGAGCGTAGGTCACATACAGTCCCAGATAAGTCCTGTTGAAGTTTTACCTTCTGAAGGATTTAGCCAAGAGTCCTGTTTCCAGGAAATGACTTTGCTGGGAGCAAGGAGCCCGTCGCTGGTGGTGGACTGGAGCGTTGCGACTGGCGATACCTGCTGTGTCAAGAGACACACTTGTGGCAGTTTGAACTGATTCTGTGGACGTTTGTCTGGTTCCGGTGCGAGCAGGTCAGTTCACAGTTACAAAGAGCCCAAAAGCTCGATTTCATGAACCAAAAACAACTTCCAAAGGCCTGGAACTTGAGATTCGCCTCTTGGTGGTCAGGAGTTGGTTTAAGGCAAGTCCAGGAGATGTCTCAGGTGAGTTGGAAGTCTATTGTATTTCTGAGACTTCAGAAAACAGTAGGCAAGCCAGCAAGCACTCTGAGCCACTTTGGTTCTGGGTTGCAGAGATGCAAGTCCAGTCTTTCTCACTCCCAGGCAAGAGGGCAACAGGGAGCAGGTCAGCTCAGCAGAGCAGGATTCTAGCAGAGCAGCAGATCAGCAGAGTGGCAGTCTTTGGAGCAGCACAGAAGTCCCTCTTCCTAGCAGAGAATCCACGGGTCCAGAAGTGTACTGAGGTGGTAGTGTCAGAGGTCCAGTACGTATACAGAGTTGTGCCTTTGAGGTGAAAGAGACTTCAAAGAAAGGTCTTTGAAGTGAACTGAGGTCCCCCCTTCCTGGCCTGACTCCAGACTCAACAGTACATTTTAAAGAAAGGTTGCTGCGCACCAGTTAGAACATGGACCTCGTGGAGACAAGAGGTACCAGTGACGATTCGCTTGCCACGCCACAGAGTCCAATACCATTCCACACAGGGTATTTGACACACCCCTACCTTTTTCTTGTCCCATGCAACAACCTCAATGTAAATTAGAATGATTTTTGCCTACCGTTTCTGGCAGCGGTGTAGTCAGGCACTACGTCACAGAAGCTGTCGTTGAGGAGTCCAATTTACTTCTCTCTCTTAGTACTCAATTTGTTTTTTGAGAAGAGTGTTAAATAATTTTGCTGGCCAGACCAGAGAACACATACATGCTTGCTGTTCCTGCCATTCACGCACAACCGTATACTAAGAGAAGATGTATGAGATGGAAGCCAAACACTCACCTAATAATTTCTCAGAGTAGGGGAGGGCCCCTTGAATTATGTGGCAAAGGAAACCAATCGTGTGGTAGGATTGAGTAAATTATGCAGCAAGAAAAGGCAAATTGTGTGGCATAATGTGGCACATGCTATGCTCTTACTTCACTGTTTTGTCATTTTGACACTTGTTTACACTGTCTGGGCACTGGTCGCATGGTACTGAACAGTCAACCCCTGCAAAGGGCCTTCCATTGCAGGGCAACATACTCAGCTTTGTTTTTAGGAACTTTGAACCGCTTGAGCTAGAAACAATTTTTATGTAAAATCTGCAGATTATGTAGCACATGATCAATTATATGACCACTGCAGCAAATCTATAACTATGCAGACTACGCAGCAGCCACACAATCGCATAATTCCAGTGACTTTGGGGTATAGGAATAATGGCACCATTGGGGCTGGTGATGATCAGGTCACTTTTTGGCTGTTAATTCACTGAAGGGATTATTTGGAGAGTCAGTGTTTACCACAGCATCTGAAGTGCAGACAGGGTCCAAGGCTGCTAAGTGTGGGGCTGACTTAACATTGCACACAGGCACCATGGACCACTGCCTGTCACTCAACATGATACACAAGGCGCTTTAAAGGCATTGTTCTGCAGACACTGTTTTAGCCACTGATGTCTCGATCTTCACTCTGACCCCTGGAACAGTGAACATTCTCCCTAATACATGATGCAGCATCTGTTAGGGGCACGCTCTTTCCCCTTTCTTAACCTTACAAAGATCAAGCCAAGACTTCTTTTTCATGACTCCAAGCAGGGCTTTAAGTGGGGCATCGTCTCTCAGAGCTGATCATAAATAAAAAACTGACTTTGAAACGAGTCCCTAACAAGCGTTATTTTTTAACAAAAAGGTATGTTCATGTCCTTAACGTTACAGGCAGTAATAACCATAACACACTCTAAGGAAATATGTCAGTGATGCCATTCCTGTCTACACTTCACATTTGACCTAATCTTGTATTCCTTAAGCGTGTTTGCTTTTTCTTGATGTGTTTCTGTATGATCTTCTGTAAGTTCTTGTGTGACTTAGAACTCTTCCATACAGCATAGTGTGAAATGAGTTGCCTCTATATAGCTGGATGAGTTCAGGGTGTGGGTGAGTGTTCACGAGAGGCGACACAATTGAGAGTTCTGGTACTGGAGTTGAAAGCAGTACAAGTTCCTCACACACAGTGCCTGTCAACGAGTCATAATGATTTTCAAACAACATACTCATTCATTCCTTTGCCTCTGCGCAGTGCACACAAAGTGATGGCCACATATGTTCCAGTTGTAATTACCTTTTTAAATATAAGGGTATAAAGGAGGTATACACAACCATTGAAATATTGACAGCAGCAAAGGAAATGAAAATGCTATGTCTACAGGTGTGGGGAGAGAGAGTGGGTGCATGTATATGCATGATAGAAAGTGCATGGTGAAGAAGAGGTGATGCAAGGAAGTACAAGTAGTATGACAGAGTGAAAAGACAGTGATGAAGGCGAAGGAAATGATGTGTCTGTGCAGATAGAGGATTTCATCGAGCTGTCGGTAGATAAATTATTCAAGTGTGTAACTGAGTGAGAAGTGGCAGAGGAAAGTGGTCTCAAGGAAAGAACAGGAGTGACTGAGACACCCAAAAACACCACCCCTTCCGATCAAAGAATCCTGTTACGTGCTTACCCCACTACCACATGGTGAGGAACTGAGGAATATTTAATCCTGCATGCATGATTTGGGTATGTCAGAGGGCGTGTCTGTGTTCAAGGGAGAATGGCTGGTGTAAGAGTGAACCTGTGTTTGTTGTGCGTGTGTTTACTTACATACTTCTAATGTCCTAAAGGAGGTCGAATTGGATTTATAGCTTAAAAGTTTTTAGCTAGCAGTATATCTCATTATCTGTGATGACATTACATGATCTAACGGTGCATGATGTAATGAGAGTACGATCACCTGACACGTTACTGGCACGTTACTGGCACATCGGAGGAAACTACCATATGGCTCTTTTCCAAAATAACACCCTGAAATGACATAAATGAGTGATGCGCCACACCGGGCAGATTTTTACCTCATTAACATCTATCTTGGACGGCACAGCACACCTGTTCAGTTAGGTAACCAGATAGCGTTAAATACATTTCCTGCTTGTCAGCTGCTATTTAGGAGGTCGTCTTAGGTTGTTTAAAATGTTCTCTATTCTCAGACTGCTGTTGTATCCTCTTAGCAGGTTCATTCACAGCTTTCCTACTATAGTAGAATATTTCCTAAAAACCCAGTCTACTTGAAAAAAAGCAATACTCTTCCATCTGCATCAGTAGACATTGCAAATATCTACGAGTGAGGAAAATAACATAGCGGGCCATATCAGTGCTGACACAGAGATTAACTATAGGTCTTTGAGAAGTCGCATGCATACCTGGGCCTCCTCTCTTGTGGCACTCAGTACTGGGGTTGGTCCCTAGTGAGGGTTTGGTGGTCTCATATGGGAGGGTGTTGTTCAGGAAGATGCTAATGGTTTGCCTTGGGTTGTTGAGGTCCTACAAATATACTAGGGTTGGACAGGCTGTCGTCAAGGGAACAAATTGCCTACATTTCCTCCTTGTGGCGTTACACCCTCTCGCTCTTAATGCCTGTCCCTGGCCCAGATCTTTACATTCTACTTGTATCTCCTTAACTATCTGGATGCTTGGCTGCACTGCTTTAAAGACAAAAAGGGTGAGAAGCTACGGAGCAGCCGGGTCAGCAGTGGGCATAGACCTTGGGAATCTCTGCTCAGCCGATTATGTATGTCATGGGATTTACCTTGAAAGTGCCACAATCAAAAGGAGGACAAGGTACATCATTCTATTTGTTTATTCAGTGTCTGCTAATGCCTAACCAAACGAATGCTGTGAGAACAATGTGTCTGTGAGTTTAGACATTGCACCCCCTTTACTTCTATTTCTCTCCCACAAGACAACACGATGTGCAGTAGATCTTAGTGGGAATAACTAGTTCCACACCAACAATACACTTTAGACACAGCCATTATCACCATCATCCACAGAAAATGACTTTAAGCTGGCTAAGCATTTGATTTTTCATCATCACAATCAAATCAAGTATTCTAGTTTCTGTGTAACTACAGTACCCCTTAGACATAACTCTTAGCACCATTATGCATGCAACACAGCTTTAATCCATACAGTTGGTTGGTTATGCATATGGCAACCCTGTAGCACATCCTCATTGTCATACTGAAAAATCACCCAACAACAGTACACCTTAAACACAACTCTTTGCACCATCATGCATACAACACAGCTTCAATCCATACCGTTGGCTAAGTATTTGACAACTCAGTAGCATATCGAGATCAAGTCATTCTAATAAACCACTCAACAACAATAGTATATATTAAAGAACTCCTTGCATTATCATTCATACACACAGCCCCAAGAAATCTAGTTGTCTAAGCATTTGCAATCCTAAGAACGTAGCTTCCAAAGTACTCTGTTTATAATGCATGACATCAGTCAGTGATACACAGGTGGACAGGATACACAACAAGTCAATAACAATATAGTAGTCATTTAGGAACCCAGATCAGGTCTTCAATCCATTTGAGAGTAATGTATACTCATGAGCACCACTTAGGTTAGAGGCAGCTACAGGATGTTCTCAAGCATCTGGCTACTGTCACTAGGTTTGTTTTTGGGTGATACAATATATATCAGTAACATTACCATAGGTTACAGAGTCATGCTCCTTATTACGAGATCTATGGTCATAAACTATTCCACACAAGAGTAACATGCGAGCTGCGTGTAGGGGTAGTCTGCGTTCCTAGTACATCCAACTATGCTTTGGGTCACTTGGAGGTATTTTTTTAAATTTCTAATACTGAGAGCAACATCAGACTTCCAGGTATTGACTATTTTATGTTTGGCAGCAACAAGGGTCAGGTCAATACATTTAGTTTCTCGTTGTGCTTTCTTTGGCCAGGACATGATGCTGGGGAGACTTGTTTCATGTCTAAACAAATTGAGTCTTTTAGCTATGTATGCTAATATTCCAATCACCTCCTCCCGGAAAAGCTCCTGTACTGGACAGGTCCAAACCATGTAATAACAAGCATTTGCAATGCAATAGGTCTCGCATTTGTGATCATTAGAGCTATTGGTCTTGTTTATGTTATTGTATTAGAATACAAATGCTATTGTGATTATAGAACGGTCTCTGTTAGTGATGTTTGTGAGACACAGTACTTGTGTCTAAAAGAGAGCGCGTGTGTATGGGAGAAAGGATGTGTGTATGAGCGTGAGACCATGTATGTGTGAGAAAACTATGTGTATGTGTTATAAAAAGAGATAGTTGAGATAAAAAATAGTGACAGTGTCTGTGTGAGTGAAATAGTGCAGTGTATTAGGGAGGGGAGTGAGAGAGACAGAAAGAGAGAGAGTGCTGTGTAAATGAGACTGATTGAGAGAGACAGAAAGAAAGAAAGAGAAAACGAGTGTGCATGTGTTATAAAGAAAGAGAAAAAAACGTAAGTGTTGAACAAAGGATGTGTGTCACAGCATGCAACAACACGAAAAATGTGCATAATATTACTGTAAGGTAATTATTCATCAAAGCAGTGTAAACTCAATCTGAAAGCTAATGCGCTCACTGCTAGATGTAATAATGTTTTGAAAATTACTAAGCAAAGGTGTGCAAACAGGACATCGTTAATAATGAGCGCACTGCTATATGTAATCATATTAAGAAAATTTACGTAGCAAAATATCTGTGCAAAGGTGAGATAAAATGAAAAGTGCACACTGCAGTGTTGACATACATGGCGAAAACACAGAATAAAATCTTTGTAAATGTTTTTGTAAGTATTGTCTGTGAGACAGAGTTTGTGTGTAAAAATGTGTGCTTGTATATGGAACAAAACATGTGTGTATGTGCATGTGAGCTTGTCTGTGTGAGAGAGCCTGTGTGTATTTGTAAAAGTAAGAGGGAGGAGAAGTTGATAAATAGAGACAGTGTGTGTGTGAGATCAATAGTACTGTGTGTGAGGGAGGGAGAGCGAGAGAAAGAAAGAGAGAGAGTGCTGTGTGAATAACAGAGATACAGGGAGATAAATAGAAAGAAAAACAAAGAGTATATGTGTTATAGAATGAGGAAAACTGTATGTGTTAGAGAGAGAATGTGTGTATGGTTTGGAGAGCTTATGTGTGTGAGAGAGCATGTAAGTGTTATAATGATTAATGTAACAGTACGAAAACTGTGCTTGATATTGCTGTAATGTAATTAATATTTGAGAGTGTGTAAACATAAGATAAAAGTCAATGCACGCACTTGTACCTTTAAACACGTCTAAAACATTTCTAAGCTAAATATCGGTGCAAACACGAGATAAAGACAAAGCGCACACTGCCGCGTTGATATAAAATGTGCATGTCTTTGTAAGTGATGTGTGTGAAACAGAGTATGTGTGTGTAAGAGAGAGCACGTCTGTGTGGGAGAAAGGATGTGTGCAAGTGTGTGAAAGGTAGTATGTCTTAAAAAGTGTGTATGTGCGTGAAAGGTTGTATGTTTTAGAAAGCGTGTGTGTGATTAAAAGAGAGAGGGAGGCTGAAGTAAGAAAAAAAGTAAATGTGTGTGGCAAAGAAATAGCGGTGTGTATGAGTGCGGTGTGGGGGAAAAGTAGAGAATGCTGTATAAATGTGAGAGCTGAAGAGAGACAATGAGAAAGTCAGACAGAGAGTATGTGAGTAAAAGAGAGCGAAAGTCTGTTTGTGTGGAAAACAGAAAAGTGCCTGTTTGTGAAAGTGTCTATGTTTGAGAGAGCGTATGTGGGTTATGCGGACCAATGTGACAGGACGGATACTTTGAATGAGATTGTGGAAAGCTAATTAATAACTGAAACTTGTCAACCTCAGGATAAAAGCTAATGTGCGCTCTGCTCTTTGTAATAATGGTTAAAAAATTACTAACTAAAGCTGTGCATACCGTAGATCAAAAAAAATGTGCACATTTAAATTGAAAAATAGGCATTTCTTACATTTTTAAAACTAAAACTGTTCAAAGACGAAGTAAAACACAACGCACACACTGGTTTTGTTATGAATGTGTATAAAATTAGTAACCGAAACTGTGCAGAAAGTGTGTAGTGGTGTGATAATTAGAATAAATAGGCAGTATTCGTCAAGGATCCCACTCGGCTTCAGAGAAGAATGAATTAGCATACTTGTAAACCTCACCGTCAACATCCACATATGGTGTTTAGGTTGATGATAACGATCTTTAAAGCTATGCTAATTGTCTACTGGACCCTGCCTGGCAACTGCAGACTCTGTGACTTAATTGCTTTTGTTCCTGGGAAAAAGGTAGCGGCAAATGCCTTTAAGGATCACATCCTTTAACTGTTTTTTTGTAATAATGAAGTTTAACAAAAACTGTGCAATAGAAGCCTGTACTAGTAAGGTTTAAAATTAGGTACGTGTATAATTAAAACTGTGCTGGAAGAGTTGAAATCTGTGAATTAACAACACGGAAACTCTGAATAATATGGCTGCAATGAAATTGTTAACCGAAACTGTTCAAATACAACATGAAAGGCAAAGCGCGCGCAGCGGTATTGTCCTAAAATGGTAAAAACGTAAAAAATAAAAGGAATATGAATGTCTCTGTGAGTGCTGTGTGTGACACTGAATACGTGTGTGTAACAGAAAACGCGTGTGTATGTAATAAAGGATGTATATATGTGCGTGAGAGCTTGTATGGTTAAAACTGCGTGTGTGTGTGAAAGAAAAATGAAACAAGCACGTTTAGAAAATAACAAACCGAAGTAACATTGAAAACACGAGATACATTTGTGCAAACATTACATAAAAAGCAACGCGTGCACTGCTATGTTTAAGCACGTTTAAAAAATAACCAAAACAGAGCAAAGACACATGAAAAGCAACGCGCGCAAAGCACACAAAAAAACGTGAAACTGGTGCAAAACATACTGATCGCTACAGTGCAACTACAAAGAGTAAAAAAAATAGTTCCACTAACATATTAATAAGGAAACCTGTGTAAGAAGATTGTACTTGGTCGCTGCGCTTTGGGAGGGATAAACACGAAAGGAGGTATGACAAATGCATGCCACAAACCAATAGCAAACAAAGAAAAAGCAAACAGACAATAAAAAGTCAGTAGGTGGGTATCGGCCCACAGAGTAATTACAACAGTCTGAGAGACAGCGCATGCGCGCTGCCTAGGCTCGACCTAAAAATTAGCCTTCACTGCTTCATATCTGAGGCATTGACAAAGTACACAATATAAATTTTTGCAATAAGTTATGTTCTATGGACATCGTTAATTTGTAGGTTTTAAAATCGAGAATTTCTAGGTACTTATGCCACAAATTATATATTACTGGCATATTTGGCCACTTGCAGACTGCCCCTTCAAGTCATTTTTCCCAAGAGCAGATGAATTACAGCACAAGTAAAGGGAGACTACGTGAACTAGTGAGATTGATGCACATGGCCTTTTGAATGGTAGATTGGATTAAGGCCTGTTATGCATTTCTTGTGTCAATGTCTCCATCATGGGCAAGCCAAAGTACAACCTTCTGCATGTGGGTAACAAGTTCATAACACTCAATACTGCCAGGGACTACCAGTCTGGAGATGTTAACTACGTATAGAAGAGCGTGAAAGCCATATAATTAGAAGAAATACCCCCAAAACACATTCACTTGAAGCTGGATAATAGACAACAGTGCATCTCAAAACAATGAAACCACACACAAAATCTTCTACAGAAATCCCTAAAACCCTCTATCCAGCCACTGTCAAATGTAACCCATCATTTCAATGTATTTGTCTACATAGCCTTGCCAGTCACTCTCCGATAGGACTCAACTCTAATAAATAAAACGCTCAACCACATTCAATATAAACAGGGAACCTTGACTCTGAGCAACTACAATCTCAGCACTGTAAAGAGCACCCAGATTCTGAGAGAACTTTGGTATTAACAAAGGGTGGTGAGTCACTATAAAAATGCATAACATAACATACCTGTCATCTCTAGAGTACACAACTAAATACATCTTGCCTTCTGACTCTATGTCACCCCAGACGGCCAACAGGGGGAGATAGTGTTTTTATCATCCATAAACGTGCAGTGCTCTTCGCGGTTATAATCCCTCCATTTAATAAACAAACAGTATCAAATCCATATTGAGGGCTTCCCTAATCACAATACTTTTCGGCGTATTTCTTCCCATTATCAGTCCACTTAAAGACATCGGTCATAAATGTTGGGTTAGAAACCCCTGCTTATGAAAGCAATACAAGCCGGTCCCGGTTTGCCATTTTCGTTATTGATTTATCGCATATTTTTAGAAATTATAGTTACAACGAAGAATCTGGGGCTGCTAGTACATTTTATCATCCTATGTTGACTGCGTGGTCTTCGATAGTCAGGTATTTATATTTACCAGTATTTTTGTATTGTATTCCATTCTGGGAGGGGCGGAGTTTGCTTTCACAGAATGAAGGACTAAATAAAGTACCGTGACACGAGACAACCACTTTTCAGAAACCAGCGTGCTTCTAGGGAGTAGCAAGTTCTCCCTCTCTCGCTCTCTCTGTTGAACTGATTCCATCAATCTGTGTGACTGTCTTGTGTCGTTTTTTCTCGGAATTGTGTTATCAAGCCAGCAGCTCCGATGGTGGGGTGGTGAAAGTGGAATTCTATTGGAATTAGAAGGCTAGATTAAAATTAGGATGCTAAATGGCCCTAGCTTCCTTTTTTGCTGCAGATAGAAGAAGAAGGTGAATGGAAGTGATTTAGGTATATGCAGGGCCACTGGAATTAGGTGGCAGGAAAAGGCCAAATTATGAGGCAGGGTTGACCAATCTATGTAGCAAGAAAAGTCAAATTAGGCATTTACAGCACCAATAGCTCTAACTCTCGCAAATGTGAGACCTATTGAATTGCAAATGCTTGTTTTAATTTTGTATCTTTGTTAGTGGGTGACTTGGATTTTAGGTTGAATGGGGGGGTGGCACGTGAGATTATTTTTATTAAGGGGAAATGTGTGCATGTTTTTGATGGTGGAGGCCTGGCCTTAAATATAATTTTCTTGTGTGGCTTTTGTGAACTTTGTACTGATTTGTGCATCCTGTTACTGTGATATTGTTTTTCAATTAGGAGCCTAGTCTGCCCTGCACTGTTTCTTAGATGTATTGTTGATGTATTTTTCACATTTTTACTGTTGCTGCGCTATATGCCTATTAAACACGTTAAGGAGGTTGTGGATAGCTTTGATTAAATGGAAAACATACATAATTTAATTTTTTGTTTGCACATGCCTCTTGCTGACTAGGTTTGTGATGACTCCTGACGTCCAGGCCCAGGTAGCCAGACTTTTATTGTTCTCAGCTACCTTCTTCTTGCCCACCATTTTTGTGAGTTTGTTTATGTCTGACATGGTTGATATTGTGGTTGGGGAGTTTTAAAACTAAATTTAATTTTAATTTTCCTTTTTGGCATTGCTGATTTCATATTTGTGGTTAAAAGGTAGTTGCATGTGTGGCTCAGACAAATAAATAAATTCACAATCTATTCCCTGGGATGCTACGGGAGGTGCTCCACACAGGACAAGGCAATTGTGTTCTTTGTTCTCCTTAGCTCCTTCTTTGCTGGCCAAGTTGTGTAGTCAGTGTATGTGTGTCTGTGGTGGCCAATTTTCTTTGTTCTCTATGCCTCCTTCTTTGCTCAACAGGAGGTGAACACCATTTTGTGGAGCCAGTTAGTGTGTGTATGTGTGTGCGTGTTGGGTGCCATTTTGTCTTTGTTCTTTTTCAGCAGCCATGAGATGGATGAAGTACGACGTACAGTTGCAGCCAGTGTGTGCTTCAATTCCTTTGGCTTACTTTTAAAAGTCATTTCAAGGAAAATTGATCCAAGGGACTTCTGACATTTTTGTTATTTCTTTCTTTTTCCTGATTTCTGTATTTGTGCGTATGGCTGATTGTAGTACAGTACTGTTGATTTTATTCATTTTTGTCCCCCTCCCCAGCCTCCCATAGAGTCCTCGCGGTCCCTTAGACGGTACCTGCAATTAGTATTTATTTTTTTCCCTGCACCACTTGCCTTCAAAAGGGGCCCCATGGCTCTGGACGGACACTGACTAACCTTATCTGTGTAATGTTGCCATGTGAAAAAATAGTATATGCATGGTTTGGGTATGTTATTGTTAAGCATTTAAGATGATGATGATGAGGATGACTTCATGTGTGTTACATTGGCTAGATTCTTAATGCCGACATTTCACTGACATTTTTTGTTGCTTTGATTGCAGTGCGCAAAACATCACACATGTTATTGATAATAAGACAATTCCGAAAAGGAATGAGTTGATGGTGACACCTGAATCCTTCGCTAAATGCTTCTGTTCCTAGTGCTAAGTGACAGCTGTTAGTGCTAAGAAGATGGCCCCAAGAAAGGAGATACCTGCCACAAATGTGGCAAATATGAAGGAGAAGAAGGGGTTGCCACCACTGGCATCAAGCCCTCATCCTTTTTAAGGAAACGTGATGCAACTGCTGCACCCTTCTCTGAGCAGAAAGAAACTGAGAAGACCACTCCAGCATCAACTGCACCACCACCACCAAAACCTTAGGCCAGGTCTCTCAGCACTGCAGTTATGGAGAGCAGTAAATTTGGAAAGGATTTGTCTCCACTGAAAACCGAGTCATCATTGAAAAGTTGACAACAGGATTCTCAGTCAGCGACAGATCTTCCGGAAGTAGGAGCAAAACATGAGGTTGGGGTTCCTGCTTAGCAAAATGTTGTTAAGAAGATCGGCCTCAAAATCTCCAACAAGAAAAATAAAGAGTACTCACCCATCTTCACCAAGCATTCCACCTTGCTAGAAATGGGGTCCCTAGTTAGCAGTCAGTTTACACCCTTTCCAAGTAGAGACCCTCACTATAGTCAGGGTAAGGGAGCCACACACCTAAGGTGACAGCTGCTCACCCCCTTTGGTAGCTTGGCTCAAGCAGTCAGGCTTATCTCAGGGGCAATGTGTAAAGTATTTGTATATCCTCACAGTAATACAGTGAAAACACCACAAAAGGGCTCCATACTAGCTTAGAAAAATAGCCAATATTTATCTAATTTAAAAATAAAAACAAAATTACAAAATTCCAACATACACAAGAAAAGATATACATTTTTAAATTTAAAAGAGTCTTAATCCAAAGAAACCGATGGATTTGTTGTTTTAGCACAAAGTACCTGGTATGCGTCAAAAATAAAGCCTCAGGAGGGGTGATTCATCAGAAAAGCAAGCAATGTGTCGATTTCTTACTCGCAAGTGAAGCAGTACGTTGATTCTTTCCCCACCAGATAGGTGATGTGTCAATTCTTTTCCCCACAGGAGAACGATGCATCAATTTCCGTACACGTAGATTTGGTTCCTTGTGGTGATGTTGCAGATTTGATGTCCAGGGATGATGTGCTGAAAATCCAGATGCACGAAAATGATGGATACGTGCTGAGGCAGACGAGGCATCAATTTTGTAGATGCTGCATCGCTTTTTAAGCCGTGGTGCAGGCACTGTGTCGATTTTTCTGCTGCGATGGCTTGGGGCGTAGACCTTTCTTCAGGTTTACACTCTTCCACTTCCAAGTGCCTAGGTACTGGATTTGACACCACTTGGCAAGCCAGGACTCTCAGCAAAAGAACCCAGGCACTGGCAAAGTATTTCATGTCCTTGAGACTTCACAACAGGGGGCAAGCTCAGTTCAAGCCCTTTGTGAACCTTGGAAAGCAGGATGTAGAAAGCAAAGTCCAGCCCTTTCACTGCCAGGGCAGAAGTAGCAGCAGCAGGCCAGCACAGCAAAGCAACAGGCAGAGTGGCAGGTCCTCCTCAAGCATTCAGCTCTTCTCCTTGGCAGAATGTCTTCTGTCTAGAAGTGTTCTGAAGTTGTCATTTCAGAGGCTCAATACTTATACTAATTTCTGCCTTTGAAGTAGGCAAACTTCAAAGGAAAGTCTTTGTAGTGCACAAGACCTTGCATTTCCTGCCCTGGCCCCAGACACACCCCAAAGGGTTGAGACTGCTTTGTGTAAGGACAGGCACAGCCCTATTCAGGTGCAAGTGTCAGCTGTTCCCACACTCTAGCTCAGAAAGACCCATCAGGATTTGCACCGCACACCTCAGCTCCCTTTGTGTGACTGTCTAGAGTGAATTCACAAACAGCCTAACTCTCATCCTGACCCAGGTGTGTATTTCACAGCCAGGCAGAGGCACAGAATTGTTAAGCAAGAAAATGCCCACTTTCGATGAGTGGCATTTTCAAACTTACAATCTAGAAACCAACTTCACCAAAAGATGTATTTGTAAATTGTGAGTTCAGAGATCCCAAACTACAGATCTCAATCTGCTCCCAATGGGAAATTACACTTAAAAGATAGTTCAAGGCAATTCCCATGTTAACCTATGGGAGAGATAGGCCTTGCAATAGTGAAAAACAAATTTAGCAGTATTTCACTATCAGGACAAGTAAAACACACTAATACATATCCTACCTTTTAAATACACTGGGGCTGCCTGGGGCCTACCTGAGGGGTGACTTACCTGTAGTAAAAGGGAAGGTTTGGGCCTGGCAAGTGGATGCCCTTGCCAGGTTGAACTGGCAGTTCCAAACTGCCCACACAGGCACTGCAGTGGCAGGTCTGAGACATGTTTACAGGGCTACTCACATGAGTGGCACAATCAGTGCTGCAGGCCCACTAGTAGGATTTGATTTACAGGCCCTGGGTACCTGTAGTGTACTTTACTAGGGATTTATTAGTAGATCAAATTTACCAATTATGGATAAACCAATTACCAATCCAGTTTAGACAGAGAGCACTTGCACTTTAGCACTGGTCAGCAGTGGTAACGTGCCCAGGGTCCTAAAGCTAACACAAGCAGGTCAGAAAAACTAGGAGGAAGGAGGCAAAAGGTTTGGGGTGACACTACAAAAAGGGCTAGGTCCAACACTTCTGATTATCTGGACATCAACTGAACCCCAGCTGAGTCTGAAAGACAAGGGAAAGGAAAGGTTCCTAAAAACCTTAGAAGTGAGGAGGTTGGTGATGATGAGGAAGATGATTTATTTATTTACAGTATTTGTAAAGCCCTATTATCATCCCCAAAGGGATATCCCAGTGCTAGAGTCGAAGAATACCTGTCATCTACTCAACCATTGGGGACTAACCAAGTTTTCAACCTCTTTCAAAACAAAAAGAGGTCAGTGATAAGAAGGAGATTAAGAGGTACAGAGTTCCAATGGATGGCTGCTAAATGGCTGAAAGAGCATCCTCCCATGCTTGCTTTTCTACTGTGCTTGGCTCTTACCATAGCAAAATTGCCAGAGCAAAGCGCATGTGAGGGCTTGTAAGAGGAGACTCATTCTTGTAAAATGACTGACCTAGTTTTATAGAGTGCTCTTTGAACATGACATAATAACTTGAATTTGGCCCTTTTACATGCAGGGAGCCAATGGAGTGAATTCAGACATGCAGAAGTAGAGCTGTTTCGTGCACTGTTGCAGATAAGTCTGACTGCTGTATTCTGGATAGATTGTGAGTGAATAGAAAATCAGCCATACCCAGATACAGAGCATTCCCACAGTCCAGCCTACTCAATATTAAGACCTGACTGACTGTCCTTCGCCAACTTGTTGGAATCTAGTGGAAAAGCTTCAACAGCAATCAGAGAAGATGGAAGCATTTACCACATGTTGCATTGACCTGGTGTTGCATAGATAAAGTATCATATGTTACGAAGCCAAAGTTCTTTGCTACTTTCTTAGGACTGGGCAGCAATGGCCACCAAGAGTCATTCCAGATTTTGCTCGTCCCACCAAAGAGTAGTATTTCTGTTTTTTCTGCATCAAGCTTCAGGCAGTGGGACTGCATTCATGTGGCAATTACAGAGACAACCAATAAGATTGTCCTGTGTCGCTCCGTGTTTCTCTCCTATGGAGATGATAAGCTGAGTGTCATCAGCGTAGGAAAGGATCTTGAAGCCCCAGCCTTGATGATGATGAGTTAGTGACCATCAGTGTAGAGAGCGGCAGAAAGGAGGTACAGATCACCTCTATTCAACCTGGTCAGAGCCTGTGGTTCCACCAACACCACTGTCTCCCATATTTGCAAGACACCAGAAAACTGCAGCTGCCACCACCACCATCCCACCACAGCGGCAGCATGCCCAACATAAAAGCAAACGACACAACCACCTAGCTTTAACTCCAGTTCTTCAGGTTTTGGCACAATAAGAAAGCTCACTTCCCAAGTTTGGGACTTCTTTACACTTTGCTAGCATGAGGGTAATATCACAATATGATCTGTTTGCCACAAAAAAAGTGCATAATGCTAAGCCAGGTGGCCACTAATGTACCAGAGCCCAACTGTCCTAATTTAAAAAACAACACTTATTCATGTTGGAAGAGCACCTAAAAGCATAGCTGGTGGTGGTGAGAGAGAAGCAGAAGTGATAAAGGAAGAGTCAGGAAAAAGATGGTGGAACGCCTGTTTGAGCAGAACAAGTGTACCAATGATTATGTAATTGAAAGGATAGGGGCTGCAACTGCCAAAGCCATGAGAATGGAGGTGGATAAATGGGGTCTGCTGGCGGATCTAATACACATGTTATTTTCTGAGATTATAACACAACAAGTCAACAAGGAAGACAGTACCATGAGCTAAGAAATCCCATTGTTGCATCTGCTACAGGATCAGTTGAAAAAGGTGGAAGGAACTTTCACCACCGATGGCAAAGAAAAAGCAACTTCTTTGGTGGATAGCTTAATCCTTCACTTGAGCACTAATCAAAGCCTGCAAAAAGAGATTGTGTCCCCCAAAGACTATGGGCCTAATTACGAGTTTGGCGGTCCACGCTCCGCCATGGCAGTGGTCTGACCACCATTGGCTTGGCGGTCGGAACACTGTATTACGATGTTGGTGGTCCCATAGAGCAAAGGCTATTGCACCGCCGCTGACTGCCGTGGTGACGAGGCAGGACAAACAGGCAGACGGAGCCACTGCTTCTGCTGGACACATTATGACTTTGCACACCACCAATGTGACCATGGCAGTTCAACCACCACATTAAATTAAGCGGAAAGAGAGAGTATAAAGGGAGCAACTCACCCGCAGGCAGTGTTACACGTCCTGTGCCACAATGGAGCCCATCACCCACGTCCTGCCGCTGCTGCTACTCATCAAAGGTACCCAAAGTCCATGCTGCCGTGGACGCAACCAATGGTAAGAGCACACACCTACCTATGTCATGAAGCTCAACAACAGATCGCTGTGCAATCATCCACATGATATGGGAGTCACGCTACAGGCACCAAGTATACTTGCCATCGTGTCCACAGTCAGACATTCACAAAGAATGACACATTCACTGCCATTAAGCGCCCACTTAAGGCAGGTCACTGACACTGCACCACCATACTCCACAAAAACACACATTTGTCCATTTCAGGCACAGGGACAGTGAAGTGTGAAAACATGGCCCATCCCTAGTCATCAGTGGGAGATGTCAGAAACTAACACATCAACATGGCAATGTGACAGGCAGGAAAATGCCCTGTACTCACCCCTTTGTGGCTGCTGTGCTCCCCTCAAATGCCTATCAAGCCCAGGTATGCCACCGTCAGGATGTGGGACATTAGGGGGGGTCATTGTCCGATGTGTGCCGTGCCCAATTTGGGAAGACAGTCCCGCATCTCAGGTCCTCCCACCTCTTGTGACAGTGGGTGTTCCACCAGCTGTGGACCCCTATGGTCTGCACCTTCCAGGCGATGGCTTTCCAAATCTTCTTCTGTTGACCGTTTACCTGTATGGATGCAAGAGCAAATCAAGTGATTTCAATCACAAGTTTCTGCCCAAATGGTTGTGTCACACACGTCAGAAACACCAAGCAAAATTTTTTAAATTTGTCAAAACACCACAAGTGTAACGCACACATGCCAATAAGTACAGGGACATGACTACACACTTGTGTATCTATCTAGTAACCCACTACCCTGCTCATGGCCTACAATGACTAAGCAAGCCTACTGACATCAGGTAGCCCATGCTCCAGCAACATGTACTGTGATGAGAGCCACAATGAAATACTATACTACATTGTGGCTTCTGAAGGGTGAACTCATTAGGCCTGACTAGACTAACACATTTACACTCTGCAAGATTGACTCACTACATACAGGCAAAGTCCATAGTACAGACTTCACACTTACATTTGAGTAACAATGAAGGGGCTGCATGGTGAGTACAGAAAGTGTCTTTCCTGTGCAGGTGTGGACATGTGGGCTACAAAATTCAGACTCACACTGTATTGAATCTTACTTTGTGTTAACAAGATACAGGAGTTATCTTAGCCTTTGGCTTGCAGACTCATGCCCTCATCACCTAGTGACTTTTACCCTACGTAGCTTGCTCTGTTTTAGCCCATGTATTTACTTAAATCTTTTAAGATGGCTGCCATGTTTTTAGTTAGGCCCATGTTTTAGTTTGAGTCATCAGTGCCACCGTGCTAAGACGTCAATATCAAGTGACAAAGATAAACAAACTGTAGGTGTTCACATTAGGTACTCTCCCTCTTTACGCTTTCAAGGGAATTGTTTATATAAATTACCGTCCCAAGAATGTCTTGTTATCTGTTGTTTGGGAACAGACCTACGTCAGGGGTCCAAGCAGATCTGTACAAATACTCCTCACTTAAACAGATAGTCAGAGGGATTCCGACCAGATGCCATCGCTGCTATTGATGCTGCACGTCACCTTGGCGCAGACCCAGTCTTCGTGTCTCTACAGAGTCTGAGCTAGAGACCCCTTTCCAAGGTAACAAGGGTTGGGGGGCTCTTCTCTTGGACATGGCATTGGCAGATTAGGTTTATCACACCTAGCTCTCTTCTAGGTTAGAGATTAGGTACATGACATTAGGGTATTAGGACATATTTCACATTTCATGTAATTTCATGATATTGCAAGATGGTGGGGGTCTTTGTATTAATGACTCATGTCTTTACCATTTTGTGTCTTGCACTGTTCATTATCCTAATCATTACGGCCCATGCAACGTATCATAGATTGCAGTTTGGTTGAAATAAAACCTATTGAAAACTTTACTGCATCTTCTTTATTGCCTGTGTTTGATTGAGACATGTTGTTCATGTGAGAAAGGGGTAATCTCCGTTTAACCATGACACTCCCTGAGATATCACACTCTTGAGTACATGCATAAGGGCTGTCACAACTCACCTTTTACTGTTTGGGTTTTTGGTGAGGTGCTGCTTGTGAGCCAGGAGGGATGGGATAACAGTTGCGATTTGTTTTAGGATTGGCACAGTCGCTTACAAACATAAGTATTGTCATCCTTAAACCAGCAGTCTTGCCTAGAGCAAGAGTCCACTTCAGGGTGGGTTTCTGTGGTATGTACCTGTACCACAGAGCACTCCTTTGGACATATATGTCTAAACTACAGAGGTGGCATCCAACATACAAAGGTATGCATTGTACAATTTCTGCTATGTAACCAAGCTACCGAGTCACATCATGGCCTCTGAGGATCTATGCACTGTCTGCACTTGTGGGCCTGTCACTTGTGCAATAAGCCTGTACAGGACAAATATGACTTCTGTGAAGGAGACAACAGAGCTGCGGGAGTAAGGGACCTGTCATGAGTCAAAGACACAAATTGACAATGATGCAACATGCACATATGGGCTATTTCTGGGATTTACCTCTGTACCCATTCCTAATCTAGTCAATTGACTGAGGCAGTCAGGGCAACTAGAGCCTCATATTGGCCACATGCCAGGATTTGTTGGACTACAGGAAGTGGGCACAGTTGCATAGTCATAGTGATTCTCCCACAGCCTGGACTATGTTCCTTACTGGGAGATGCATTTGCCAGGCCCTGGTCTCTGCAGACTGAGCATGCAGAACCTACGTGGCACTCACATTTCTATCACCTCCATGCATGACAGTACATCATGTGACCATCAGCAATGCGGCTTGTGTGGAAACGTGAAGGGCACAGTGAGTCATGATATGCCTTCCAGACAACACCTTGGAAAGGCCGGATGTGGTGTGAAAGATCTGTGGCACAATGCACATTGCTTACAAGATCCTCAAATGACTCAGACAAGATGTACACACAGCTCATGCTGTCTTGCACATACATGTTGTCTAGCAGTTATAACCATCATAAACAAAGAAATGTCATTGGATGGCAGTAAAGTCTCCATACCCAGGTATGTGCATCCAGCACAAGGAGGATCTAGGACCCCCAAAAACATCACAAAAACAATGTGAATGAAGACAACATATAGTACTGGTCATCAATACCTGCACCATGTACATCCCTTGATACAACACAGACTGAAACAACTGGCACACAAGCAGTCTGACTGGCACACAGGGGCCCATTGTAGCCTGTGAGTAGGGAAAGGATGGGGTTGAACAGAGTCAATTGTGCCAATGAGGTACTTACCTGCTCCTCTGATGTGCCATAGAGCTGTCCATACAGGGGAAGGACCTCACTCACAAGCCTCTCCAGCTCCTTTGGAGAGAAGGCAGGGGCCTTTCATCTGCTGGATGTGGCATGATTGCTTCCAGAGGCGGCACACAGCATCTGAAGTGGTGGGGGTGTAGCTGGCAGAAGAGTCAGGAGTCAAGTTACTGATTTTGCACGACGTACACGGTCATCACCCACAACAGACACAGCCATTGGGCCGTGACTACCACAGGTAACAACATTAACCTATGGCTGTGTCCGCCATGGTTGGAAGTACCTACCGCATGAATGACTTATGCTGGCAGATGCTGCCAGTTTCTGATGTCCAGTGGAGTAGGTCAGGCATTCATCATTTTGGCGGCTTGAAATGTTGTATATGGCCCTGTAAAATGCATCACAACAACAACAAGTATTGTATCATTATAAACATCCTAAATCTGTTTTGTTGTGTAGGTCAGACTACACAACCAGCAGTGTAGTGCGTTGCACGGCACAGATCGTATATGACGGCCGTGCACGGTCCACCACCACAGATTATGAAAATACAGTTACATTTCGAGGGTTAATTGTGTAGCAGATGGTTGAGTGTCCCCAAATCAATGTTGTGGACACATGTATTGACAACCATGAAGCTCATATTTGACCCTTGTGTAGTTGCCAGTTGCCATCTGTGATGTGTACTGGGTGTCATGTCTATCCAGTCAGAAATGCTTTGTCAAATGATTTTGTTGGCATACATCATCTATGTTGCTGTGGACACACTGACAAATGTTACAAATCATGTCTTGTCACAAATAGGTACTCTGGGAGAGGGAGGATGCAAAAATCTCCTGTCTATCATCCACTGCCAGACCTTCAGGCCATGGGGCAATGCCACGTCATCCAGTTATACCATCTGAATAGGCAAACAATAGTGGACTCATGCCATTAGTTGGAGCTACATCTGAAGCCAGCTAACAGTAATCCAACCTGCATACCACCCATTGTACGACTCATGTCAGTATTGCACTTCCTGGCCACAGGGTTCTTCCAGCATACAGTAGCCCTATCTGCTGGTAAGTCTCAATCTATGTTCCTCTCAGCAATGTTGAAACACATTGACAGCTATATCAGGTTCCACTGATGTGAGGATTTAGCCAATGTGAAGGCTGACTTCCATGGTTTGCCCGCCTCCCACATGTGGAGGGGGGTATTGATGGTGCAAATGTTGGCTTGGTGCCATTGCAGGCCACTGAAGAAGTCTATTGCAACAGAAAGAACTTCTATTCCATCAAAGTGCAAGTTGTCTGTTTGGGGGATCTCTACATCTCAAATGTGTGTACCTATTTTCCAGGATCAGCACATAATTCCTTCATAATGCGGAACAGCACCATACTCCACCTGATGTCACAACTGCAACCAGAGAGAGCCTAGCTGTTTGGTAAGTCACGTCTGGTGTGATTGTGTGTGAGCAATGTCAGGTGCAACTATCATAAAGTGAGTGACTTATTGTTTCACTTATGTCCCATTCCTTAACAGGAGACTCACCATACTGAAACCGGCCTTGGTTGTTGATGCCGCTGAGGAATCCAACTATGCCAGGGGAAGTCCACTTCAATGAGGTCCATGGAAGAACACAGCGAACACTGGAATGGGCCTTTGGGCTCTTGAAGGCCGGATTCAGCTGTATGGACAGGACTGGTGGAGCCCTCTTCTACTCACCTGGGAAAGTGTGTCAGATCACTGTGGCGTGTTGCATGTTCCACAACATCGCCCTGCAGAGGAATATCCCGTACATCCCAGAGGAGGTGGAGCCTGCATTGCCACTGGGTGAGAATCCTGAAATGCCAACTGAGGATGACAGTGGTAAGAAGGAAGGAGCTAAGCTGCGAGAAGATCTCATTCACAGCTACTTCTCATGAGTGTAAATATCTCATTTGATGTTATGACTATGGCTGTACAATGAACTGTAATTGTGAGAATGTGCTGAGTGTGTTGGAAACAACTAGTGAGCTGATACTTTGGAATAATCAGCCAAAGGCTGATTGATTGGATAGCTTTTGACACATCCCCATATTGATGATGTTGCTTTGTTTGTATCAGTTTCCTTGCAAAGTACTTTATTTTTCAGATCGTGCTATGTGACGTGTGTGATATGTATAGTTTGAAGCCTATACACCTCATTTCCTTCGTTGTACAGGTACCTTCACCATGACATCTTCATGTGGGCATTTCAGAGTTGTGACATTGGCAGGTATGTGATGCTGTTCTCATACACAAAGTAGACATGGATTGGTTCAGGTAATGTGTATGAGACCTGTGCCAAGACAGCTTGCACAGTGTTTGGGTGGAAGGTCAGAAGTGCCCATTGGACTTGTTTTGTGTGCTGTGGTGGGCCTGGTGCATCATGGGTGTCATCATGTGGTCATAAAAATATGTAGCCCTAGCTTACCACCAAGTCATTTTCCCTTCACGTTTTCTAAACACTCTTTTTGTATGACCTGTATATCGGTGTAGATGTGTTTTATCATTGTAGGCCACAGTGCCTGTGCCACAACACTGACATATGTTTGTGGCATACCACCAGATGCATGAGCGTTGGCTTATGATGTCCCTATGATCAGGGACTGTTGTACTGCCATCTGTCTGTATCTTGGATTATGTGATGTTTTATTACTTTGGTGCGGGATGTGATAAGGCTCGAGCTGGTGACATCAACCACTTCAATGTTTGCCTATTCTACAGGACAATGTCTGACAAATCCCTTCTGTGGTCTGGAGGTCTGTACCTGTGAATATGTTCATTTACTCAGTATGAGTTAATCATTTATGATTTCAAATAGATCAGGCATATCGACAGCCTATGTGCTGAACACTGCAACAAAATTTTTACTTTCACCAGACACTTGTATGTATGTGTTTGTGTGGGATGGTTGTAATCCTGAGCTGGACAATGTGTACATGAAACATATCTCATCTTGAACAAGTGCCTTGGATCATCATCGTATCGTTCACATGGACTGACATATTTACATGGCTAAATATGAAATTAAAGTCAGCAGTCAGTGAAGGATGATTTTATTGTGAAGCTACGACTAACAGAAAACATATGTGACATAACTCAACAAAAATTCAAATGTGAAGGGGTCAGTCGTGGTAAATGAAATCATTGGAACAGATGGCACATCACTGGGAGTCCAAATTCTAGAGTACTCCTCCCTTTGGAAATGGTAGGTGGTTCAGGATCAGCCCAGAGTGAATGTGAAACACAAAAGAGGTCCTTAAGGAAGAGGGTAATTGCTGGCAGTGGTGGGTGTCTTGCCATCCGCACCTCCTGGATTCTTTGTTGGATGTCCCCACTTGCGGGAGGGGTCAGCTGCTACAGAGGCAGGGGTGTCTGTGGCTTGTTGGTCCTCTGCAGGGCCTCCCTTCCTATGGCTGGCACTGAAGTTGATGGGTCTGCTGTTGATGTGCCAAAGGAAGTGGTAGACTTGTTTTGAAAAACCCTATTCAGGGTGGTTTGTAGGTCCCTCAGAACCCCTGTTAGGGAGGCCATGTTTGAATTGTAGGCCTCCATCTGTTCATGTATGTCCCTATGCATGTCCCTTGTGGCTGCTTAATTTCCCAGAGTTCAGTCAACACCTTGCCCATTACACCTTGGAACTTTTAATATGTTTGTGCCATCCATTAATATAACTTGGATATCCTAAAAGCTGTATGGCAGGATCCATAGAGAGGGAAATTTACTTTAGTATGTGTAAAAATGTCTACCAAAAACCTAAGTATTTAGATGCATTGCCATATTATATGAAACCATGTTCCCTCAGCTTGCAAAGAGCATCTGAAGCAATGCCGCCTGATATTTTTGTTAATTTTAAGCAGAAAAGTAAAGGTTCTATAAAATATCCACTAAGCGAAAAATTGCATTCTTCCAAAATTGACCTCTCTGATAGCTTCAAAGTTTACTTTTCCTTCATATTTCAGGGGCTAGGGTACTTTAGGCTTCGTTCTCCTATCTCTGAACTGCTTTAAGAAATGTAGATTTTTCTTACTTCGACAAGCATGTTATATATTTTCTCCAAACCTATGTAATGATCATGTTCATACTAGTTAGATAATAGTTCACTATTAATTTGTAATTTAAAGTCTACTTGCTCCAAGTGCAAAACTATTTTGATATATGTTCACCATAGCCCTTTTTCTTGAAGTTCAAGAGATAGAGCTATAATAGACTGGCTTCTCCAACCATATCTTTAGCTAGTTCAGATACTCTGAAAATTCCTTGATCCTCCCAATTTTAACATGAAAGTGGTATTTTTATGAGTAGTAATATAATGCCTACAAGTCCAGGGTCTACATTATTCTTTGAAATTGAAAGTTGCTTAAAGAACTGTTCTCTCCTTTAAAAACACCACCCACAATTTGTATCACAGTTTTATGGTGTTAGCTATCTTCAGAATGTTTCCTTCTTGTATTTCTGCCACCATAAGTGAGAGAAAGTTCATCATAGCTCCAGTTTAGAACTTTTGAACATCTTTTGCTTGGGTACTATAAGATGTGAATGGAACCAAATAATAAACTCTGTGAGCTGGCAGTGCAAGCCCTGCTTTATCTTTTGGCAGAAATATAATGCAAAGCTGTAGCCTGTGTATCTTATAAGTAAAAAGAACCTAGAAAAGGTGCAGCTATAAGCATAAATGTAAACAGTGATGAAACTGACATTTTAATTAGGACTACAAAGCCTTGTGTAGAAGTTGGCTACTTTTCCCACCTTGACAATAATGCTTTAGTTCTTTAACATAGGTACATAGCTTACTTTGTAAATATCAGTTATATACTTTCTAACATGTACCCCTAAATATCTATTAGGTTTCTCATTATGTACCTTCTGCAATACAGGTTGGAGGTGATCTTTTCTTACATTTAATAACAATATCTCTATTTTGAAGTGATTGATTTTATATCCTCCTAATATTTCATATATTGAAAATCATTGCAGCACATTGTTTATGTTAGAATCCTTGGTAGTTAAGAATATGATGATATCATCTGCATATCAATTTAGTTTAGATGCATTAATCAATGAAGGTTTAATTATATCATTTTTCTTCAATTTGATTGCTAAACGCTCTAAGCAAAAAGTGAAAAGGATATAAGATAAAGGGCATCCCTGCCAAGTGTCTCATCAAACTTTACACTCTTCACTTAAAACAAAGTTGACCAGAATTCTGGCTCTTTAACCTGAATAAAGAATATATATTGCCCTTGAGAGTTGGGAAGGGAAAATAATTTTTTCTCATAATGTAGAATAGAATGCTCCAGCTCTCAAGGACACATGCTTTTTCTGCATCCAAAGTTATTATCAGTGCTGCTATTTGATTTTGTAAAAAATAATCTAATGTGTCTAGTAAGTATATCATGTTGGTTTTTAATTGTCTCCATGCAATGAAAATATTTAGCTAAATGTATTAATTCTACTTTTTGATATAATGTTACAACCTATCTTAAACAATGAAATTGGACGATAAGAATTCTAAGTTTTTACCTGGCTTTAAAAAGCTTAATACTGTTGTGGTCTCAAATGAGTGTGGAATATTTCCCCCTCCTAGAATGCTATTAGCCAGTTCTGTTATATATTTTGAATAGTGGTTAGGAAGTTTCTTATATAACTCATTTGTAGGCCTTCATTCCCAGGGGTCGTTCCATTAGGTGACTTTAGATGTAGATGGTATTCCTTACCTACTATACCATAAATGGCTTTACTATCTGAGTAGTTTTCTCTCAGTCCAGTTTAGGTATATAAAGCTTACCTAAGAAGGATTCCAGTTGGCTTAGATCTACATTCTGCTTTGTAATCTAAATTTATTTATAATGATTAATCTTTATATCTTGAATTTCTCTTGGTTCCTCAGTTTTGTTTTGTTATTGTGTGCCAAAGTACCATGACTTCATTCTTTGTACTTTTTGTTTAGCCATTTGTGCCAAGCATTTACCTGCAAAATCAATGTATTTATTGTTATTCTGAAAGTATGTATTATTGTTAGACTTCACTTCTTCATTTATAATCTTTCAGCTCTTCTCTGGCTTTCAGACACTTTTGTATATCCTCTGTGCTATTTCTCTCTCTTACTCTTTGTTGAGCATGGTGCAGTTTTGATTCTAGGTTTTCAACAAATGTTCTCTTTTCACTTTTATGTCATGAGCTACTATTTGCCACCTTAATTTTCTTTGAATGCATCCCATACTATTATTACCTACATTTGTATCAAATAACTCCATTTATGCACATTTCATCTTCTAACACCATTGTATTAAAAACCCATCTTTCCAAAAGTCTAGATCTGCTATTAAATATATTGCTGCATGTTCGGAATCTCCATTTGGAATGATCAATATGTAACTATGTTGAATTTTGAGAGAAGAATAAAATCTAGTTGTGTGTCTGTTTTATATTTTGAGGACAAACAGGGATATGTTTTGTATCAGGATTCATCCTTCTCCAATGATCATATAGGCCTCTTAAAGGTTTCCTAAATATTTTTGCTGTTCAAATTGTGTTCCGTTTATGATTTGGGTTGGATGTAATTAAGTGTAAATTCTGAATAAAGTACAAATATTGTCTCTTTTATTATTGGCTTATTTAGTGGGACTCCTACGACTAATAGATTTTCATAAAACATGTGATAGTTTTCAGTGGTGGTATATATATATTAACAAATGACAGAAGATTGGACTCAGATGTACAATCAATTTATAGCCACTGACCACCAGTATCTCACATATCTTATATCTCTTTTTTAGAGAGATATACCACCACCTATCTATGAGCTGCTGTTCCTGAACCGAAGAACCGGTGTTGAGCCCAATATTTCAGGCAGCATTCCACATTCTTTAACGCATGTACTTGATAAAAGGATTTATGAAGTAGAATTGCATCAAGTTTATGCATTAAAATCCAGGATTCAACTACTTTTCTCTTTTACCTATGATGATATGAAATTCTTTAGCTTGTTATTGTTGGTCATTCTTCATTTTATGTGCTGAATGAAAAGGGGCTTTTTGCTAAAGACCTACACTCACCTAAGGCCCAGTATGTTTACTGAATTGATGTTTGGTTATGCAGCCAATCTAGGTAGGAGCCCTTAAACCTATTTAATGAACATTGTCAGTGGCATGATGAATGCATACACCACAACATTACATTTTGTAATGTGCTTAATGTATTTGTTCAGTCAGAAGCATGTAAACATTCGTGAAAGAAACAGATTCCAAAATTCAATTACTGGTTCAACCTTTGTAAAGCATATATAATTTATTTACAAGTTCCACTAAGACAGCACTAATCTTTTTGAGTTGTGTGTCACTTATATTTACAAATTCTAGGTAATCAGCCAACACTTGTTTCACTTTATGAGCTGGCACACAGGTCTATGGCTTTTTCAAATCTATGAGTGAGATGTGTTATGAAACATGGCTCTGTTTTAGCATCCCAAAAAACTAAAATTATACTGCCATTTGGAGAACTCCCAAGATTTAAAGTTTAGATTACAGTAATGGGTATATTTGAGAATTTCAAGTGTGGTGTACTTTAGACCTTTGGCCAGGTTGTATTTGGTGCAGCATATAGCATATAGGTTGAGTCCCAGAGGTGGATGGATTTCACAATACTATATGTTCAGTCCTATGAACAGCAATCGTACATCGAGGAACTGTAGAAATCGGGCAGCGTCAGATGCAGTCTGTCACAGGATGTAGGACTGAATGAAGGATAAAAGAAATGTATGCATAGAAATTTCCAAATTGGAAATATTTGGGTATTTTAAGTGATGATGAGGTTAGCTATCTTATGGTGTTATGTTCATGATATATTTGAAACCTAAATTGCACAAGGATCGAAAGAACCCCCCAGAGAGACTGATAGTCTCCATATTGATTCACTTTTTGAAAAAACATTTAAGTTCATTGAAACTTTTCTGGCGCCTAAGTTCAACAATTGAGCTCCTATCTACAAGATACTAAGGATTTTCTGTGCCATTCACAAAATATTACATGCCAGGAGAATTTGTGCATGGTCATAACAGATGTTTCCTTGCTTTACACTTGTATTGATCTCAAAATAGAGTTAAAACATGCAAATATTTCCTAGAGACAGAGAACATCAAGAAAGCAGAACACACAGGATGTTTCTGGAAATAACTGAAAGTACATTGAATAACAATTATTTATTCTTTGGTAAGGAAATATTTCACCAAAACTAGGGCACTCCAACAGGAAATTCCTTTGCTCCAAGTTATGCTAACCTTGCAATGGGCTGGTGGTTGAGTGGATGTGCGTGTCGGGAAAACATAAGAAATATCTTTTAATATCATAATATCATTGTGCTACATTGATTATCTTTTTCAGATCTGGAACGGAAGCAAAGAAAGATTTGAAGAATATCTATCGATCCTGACCAATAATTCTTTTTGACATACATCTGACACATGACATAAGTAAGGTGAAATTTAATTTTTGGATGCACTGGTCTATGTGAAATATGATAAAATTGTCACCACAGTGAACTGAAAAAGAACTGTCACCAAAAGTATGTTACATGCCACTAGTCACCATGATCACAAACTTGTTTGGAGTACCTTACAGTGAAATATTTAGAATAAATAGAAATTGCTCAACTGAAAATGAAATGCAACACCATATGATGTAAGCAAAAAAAAAATAGATTTGTCTCATGCCTACCCTAGAAACATCATTGGAAGGGTCAAAGAGAACCCTTAAATGGTCAAAGGAGAACAACTGCTATGCAAACAAAATTGTGACAAAAGTAGAAGACAGTATAGGATTGATAACACCAGAAAAATACAAAATAGGAAATATCCAGAAAAGGCTTTGGCACATACTGAGAAATTATAAACATGTGGAGGATCATATCCATTCTGTGCATTGGGAAAGGGTGTTTTATCAAAATATTAAGGGCCTCATTATGAGTGTGGCACTCTGGGCGATCCGACCACCCAATTACAAACCTGGCAGGTGGATCCACCAGGGGACCACAGTCCCTGCAAGGAGCATGGTTCCCGATGGCATGAGGGCAGTCAGAGTTGTACTCAGCCAGGGAGGCACTGAACTCAGTGCAGCCTGGTTGATTACAACTCCCCTCACCACCAGCCTTTCCATTGGTATTTCACAACCATGGAAAGCCTGGCAGTGAGAGTGTGCTGGGGGCCCCCTGCCCAGCACCGTTGGAATGCACACTGAAATATAAAGATTTTTGTTTATCTTAAATCATTTTATACATTATTTCTTTATATCATTCTCATTGGTTTTTGATGTATGATAATGGTTTAGAGGGTTTGTGTAATTTTAAAGTTTCTGTTTTTCTTTGGTGGCAGGATTTTAGGTTTATATAGGGAAACGATGGGGATTGTCTTTTTGTTAACTTTTTTAAATAATTATTTTTTAATTGTTATTGTTTATGAAATACCTTTTCCACTTTAGTTTTGTTTTTTAGTAAATTGCAAGTAATATCCTGAGAATATTTTCTATCATATATCTAGTTGTTTATGAAATGTTCTTCTGTTTGTGATATTATGCATGATTTTGTTTTATTTTGATGTTGCTGTTTTTTAAAAAGAATTTTAAATTTAAATAAATGTAGAATTTCAAAACAAACGTTTTTGGTTTTTAATATATATTTTTGTGGGAGATATTATTTATTTATAATGTTGGTTGCATGTTTTTTAAATAGTAAATTCAATTTTAACGTAATGTTTAAAAGTTAAATATTTCAAAGCTATATTAGTAAAAGTCTTTTTAAATATTTTTTAATTTGTAATATTGGATCATTTAAATTAAGAAGTTGTATAATTAATTTATTACAATTTGAAACATTTATTATTATAATATCTTATTATTTTAGATTTTTGTGTTACCTTCTATTTATTTAAAACATTTAAATCAAAATTAGCAGATGTATTTTTGGTGCATTTTTAATTAAATGTACACTGTTTCTTAAACATGGCTTTATGTGAGTGGCAACAGTAAGTACAACACACTAAAGCCCACTTTCCCCATTGTACCTTGGATTGGAGTAGGAATAGCTATTGTATCTATACATTTATTGTTTGATTAATTAAAATCATTACAATCATTTAAAACATCATAGTAACATGATATACATTACTGTACGTTTCAGATACAACATCCAAGTTAAATTTCTAAACACATTTTACATATATGTAGGCAGCCATTCTCACTGCAGAACACTGGGTTATCACATGAGGTCAGGAAGAACTTCTTTTTTTTTTTCTTCTGACCGACCACTACATGGCAGTGAGGCAATTACAAATCATTCACAAAACCTGAGCAAAATTTGCTAATGTGCTTAACATTAATTCTCCATCTTTCTGGTAAGTCACAACACCAAAAAAAGCCATCAGAATGCTATGTCATGCATGACTACAGCTCACCATTTGCCACTTTTACTGTCACTCCACTCACCAGCCCAGTGTCCACCAATCCAATAACCTCTATTTGGCAACTCACATGTGAAGTGTACTCACTTGGGAGATGACATTTGTATAGTGTGAGTAGTACAGGGACTGACATGACTACAACTCCCAGCAAGCACTAGTCCTGCAAATACAAACATTAGCACAGTGGTCACATGCTACTATACATCTGTTAGTGAACTCTCAATTGAAGTGTACTCACCTGTGGGGGCGGGGGGCACTGGTCAAGTGTGTGTACTAGAGAGAGTGACATGACTGCATCTCACTGGAGGAACTCTAAACACCAGAACAGTGGTCATTTGTCTAAAGACCACTGTCTGGAAACTCAACTATGTGAAGTAGAGGGAATGAAATGACTATTAAGGCCAGGAAGGCCATGTGTCTGTAAAACCAACCACCAGTACAGTGTACTCTTCTCCAAAGACTCCTGTGTCTTAACTCTCTGTTGAAGTGTACTCAGCTGGGAGGATGATATTTGTATAGTGTTTGTAGTACAGGGAGTTACATGACTGCCAAGGTCTGGAGGCTCTGTTTCACCTACACAATACACCAGTACAGTGTTCAGTTCTCCAAATACCCTTCTTTTGAAACTCACAAATGAAGTGTACTCACCTGTGGGGATGACATTAATTAAGTGTATGAAGTAGAGGGAGTGAAATGACTGCTAAGGCCAGGAGGTCCTGTCTGTTTAAATCTAAACACAAGCCCAGTGTTCCCATGCCCAAATACCCCTAGGCAGTAACTCTTAAATGAAGTTCACTCATCTGGGAGGATAATATTTGTATGGTGGTGGGAAGTAGAGGAAGTGACCAGAATGTTAAGTCCAATAGGCCCTATGTCTCTAATTCCATCCACAAAAACAATGTTCACTTGCACAAATCCATCTATTTATGAAATCTCAATTGAGGTTTACTCACCTGGGAGTATAACATTCGCCAAGTGTGTAGTATGGAGAGTGATATGACTGCAACTCACAGGAGCAAAAACAACAGATGATAGACAGAATGCAGAATACATCAAAGATTCACCCCCAGTCCCATATCTGGGTTTATTCCATCAGTTGTTTTGCTTGCAAAGCCATTCCACTTTTGCCAGTCCTCTGTTTGCTATGCCACCAGCTTCAAGCTAGCCTGACTGATGAAGGAAGATACCCTTGTGCGCTCAATGTCTCCTTCTAACCCAGGATGCTTGTTTCTTGTTAGGGGAGGACCAGGCCTGGAAGTTCGGGCTGGACTGTTCCCACTGGGAACATGGTCAAGACTGATTTGCATATGGCTGGGTCCAAACTGGGATGGCATGGTGAGCAAAAGAATTATGGATTAAGCCCAGATCTGTGACTGGGGGTGAATGTTTGATTGGTTCCGAATTCCGTTCATTATTTGTGTTTGTTTCCAACACTGTTTCTCTAACTCCAAACACCAGAACAGTGTTCACTGCTCTAAATAGCCTTGCCTGTTAACTCTCTATTGAAATTTATTCACCTGCGAGGGACCAAGGTACAGACTATTCTCAACTCAGAGATGTGTCTGGCCACCTTGCTCCATCTTGACCTGCTAAGCGAAGGTGAAACTAGAGAGTGGGTAAAACGATGATTCCAAAGGCCTCAACATGTACAATCAAAATGATATTGGCAGCAGACGCATTCACACTGCACTGACAACATGATGGTATCAGTCACATATGCAACAAACTCCTGGGTCTGCCTAAATCCCAATCAACCACGCCTCAAAATGGCCAAATTCATATCTTGACTAGACACTGTTTTGCCTGCACTGGTGGCAAGAAGCAATTCTCAGGCCATCCTCCCAAGGGATAAGGATCTGCACATCTTACCAGCTGCTTGACTCAGATGGAATTGGCATGCTTTACTAACGTCAGGTCAATATAACCGATACCATGGGTACTTGCCACAATATGATTAACTGCAAGATAACTTTGGACAAGGTCTATGCTTTATGTCACGCTAAATTGTTAGAGGTAGATAAACCAGTAACATTGTATCTTTCACATCAATAGGTCGAGCTGCCACTGGGCTCACAGAAGCCATATAGGAGATTGCCACTACCCCCCTCTCCCAGACGAAGCCCTCAGTGAAGAAGACACTCCTGGATGTCTGGACGTGGAGGATGATTCTGGCCCATCTGCACAACCTGGTCAGACACCAACAGTGAGTCTCACTGTTGCAACATCAACACCTCCCAGCCCGGTTACCTCTACATCACAGGTAACCATTTGTTCCCCTACCTGTGTTCCAGAGCAGAGTGGCTACCATCTCGTGCCCCTCGGTACTGGATCCTAAGTTGCAGCGTAATACTCCCAACAATGATTGTCCAGGAACCAGTGGGAGAGGGCACCCTGTGGCAAGGGCACAGGACTGTGGGGGTAGGATGCATGGGAGGGATGCTGTGTACCAACAGGGTGAGGCCACTGGGGCTGCTCCTGGCAAGAACACCATCAGCCAAGTCTTGGGGGTCTATGAGGGCTCCCAAGGCACGATCGGTTAGGTCTTGACTGAACTCCCGGAAATCAAGCAGCTACAGAGGAACATCCATAGGGTTATGCATGAACAGTAGGAGGCTCACAACACCAACATGGCCTCCCTAACAGGGTTCATGAGGGACATTAACACCACCCTGAGCAGGGTTCTACAACACCACTCCTTCCTTTGGTGCATCAACACAAGGCCCTTCTTCATTGGTGCCAGCCACTGGAAGAGAGGCTCTGCCAGAGGAACAATTAGCCACACACACCCATATCTCTGTAGTAGCTGATTCCCCCTCCCCCTGCAAGCGGGGGACGTCCAGCAAAGAATCCTGGAAGTGCAGATGACAAGACACCCACCACTGCCAGCAAGGGACCTCTTTCTAAAGGAACTCCTTTGTGTGCCACACATTCACTGTGAGGACTAATCCTGAACTACTCACCAGTTCCAATGGGAGGAGTAGTCTGGACTTTGGACTCCCAATGTTGTGGTATCTACCCTAATGGTTTCATTCACCATGACTAATACCTTCACTTCATTATTTTTCTTCTTTCATGCCCAAATTGTATTTACTGCATCAGCACTGTAATAAATTCACCCATTACAAACTCATTGTCTGCTTGCTTAATTTCAACATTTCGCTATGTAGAGATGTATGACCATGTGAACCATATGATGAAAACATAACTTACTTGTATAAGGAGGGATATGTTACAGGCACACAGTGTCCTGATCAGGATTACATTCATTACACAGAAACACATCATTAGAAGTGTCTGGTCACAACAAACATTTTATTCAAGTGTACAGCACATAGGCTGTCCACATGTCTAGACCTTTGTGACATAAGATTGTGTGACTCATACTGATTCAAAGTACATATTCCAAGGTACAGCCCCCTAGACCACGGAACGGAGGGACTTGTCAGACATTGTCCTGTTGAATAGGCAAACATTCTATTGATTGATGTCACTAGCTTGAGCATTATCACATACCACGCCAAAGTAATCCAACATCACATAATCTAAAATACAGACAGAAGGCAGTACAACAGTCCCTAATCACAGACTCATCATAATCCAATGATCATGCATCTGATGGTATGACACAAACATACGTCAGTGTTGTGTCACAGGCACTGTAGCTTGCAATGATGAAACACATCTACAGCTACACACAGGTCATACAAGAAATGTGTTTAGCCAATGTGAAGGGCGAATGACTTGTTAGCAATCGATGACTACATATTTCATGCCCATATGATGAGACATATGATGCCATTGCCCCACCAGAGCACACAAGAGAATTCCAATGGGCACTTCTGACCTTCTACCCAAACACTGTTCAAGCTGACTTGGCATAGGTCCACTTCACGTAAACTGTGACCTACATTACTTGGATCAATCCATGTCCACTTCGTATGTCAGACCAGCATCACATATCTGCCAATGTCACAACTATGAAATGCCCACATGAAGATGCCATGGTGAAGGTACCTGTACAATGAAAAAAACAGGGAGTATAGGCTTGAAACCATTCATATGACACAAGGCACATAGCAAGCATCTGGGAAACAAAGTGCATAGCAAGGGAACTCACACAAGCAAAGCAACATCATCAAGGTGGGGATGTTTGAAAAGCAGCCTTTGGCTGACTATTTCAGAACATTCACCTCCTAGCTGTATCCAAAACACTCAACTCAAAACATTCTCACAACTACAGTTCATTTTACAGTCACAGTCAGGACATCACATGACATACTTACACTCATGAAAAGTAGCAGTGGATGAGATCTTCTCATGTCAGCTCCTTCCTCTTCACCACTGTCATCCTCCGTTGGCATTTCAGGATTCTCACCCGTTGGCACTGCAGGCGCCCCCTCTTCTGAGATGTATGGAATATTCCTCTGCAGGGCGATGTTGTGGAGCATGCAGCATGCCACAGTGACCTGACACACTTTCCCGGGTAAGTAGAGGAGGGCTCCACCAGTCCTGTTCAGACACCTAAATCTTGCCTTTAGAAGCCAAAAAGGCCGCTCCACTGCCTGCCTTGTTTTTGCATGGGCCTCATTGAAGTGGACTTCCCCTGGCATAGTTTGATTCCTTATTGGCGTTAACAACCAGGGACGGTTTTGATTTGTGGAGACTCCTGATAAGTAATGGGACATATGTGCAACAATGAGTCACTCACTACATGTTTGTAGCACCAGACATTTCACACACACAAACAGGACAGATGCTATTCACCAACCAGCCAGACCCTCTCTGGGTACAGTTGTGAAATCAGCTGGGGTATGGTGCTGTTCTGCATCATGAAGGAATCATAAACTGAATCCAGATAATAGGCACAGACCTGTGAAATGTAGAGATCCGCCAAACAGACAACTTGCATGTTGATGGAATAAAAGTTATTTCTGTTGCGGTATACTTGTTCATTGGCCTGCGGTGGGAACAAACCAACATGTGTGCCATCAATGGCCCCCACCACATGTGGGATGCGTGCAAAACCATAAAAGTCAGCCTTCACATGGGCTAAATCCTCATGTTTGGGAAACTGCATATAGCTGTCCAGGTGTTTCAACACTGCTGAGAGGACATCCTTCAACACCAGGCTGAACATAGGTTGGGACATACCAGCAGCTAAGGCACTGTGGCTAGGAAGTGCAATATTTGCATAACTTGTACAATGGGTGCTATTCTGGTTGGATAACTAATAGCTGGCATCAGATTTGGCTTCAACTGGCGGCATAAGTCTACTATTGTTTGCCTAGTCAGGTGGTACAGCAGGGTGATGTGTCACTCTTCCATGGTCTGAGGGACTCACAGTGATTGAGAGGAGGTTGTCGCATCCTCCCTCTTCCTCCGTACCTATGTATGACAAGACATGATTTCTAACACTAGTCATTGTGTCCACAGCAACATACATGATGAATGTAAACAATATCATATGACAAGGCATTTCTGAATAGATAGACATGGCAACCAGTACACATCACAACAAAGAACACAAGGGTCATATGTGGCCACCATGGTTTTCCACACATGTGGCCACAAAATATATATGGACCAAACTCACAGATGTACCACAGAATTGCCCCTTGAAATGTGACTGGATACCCCTACCACCAAAATGGCAGTCAGTGGTGGTGGGCTGTGCCCCACTGTTAAAACCCATCTGTGCCCTGTAACATACTTTAATGGTGTTTGATTAGTAGGACATACACGACAAGACAGGATAAGCATGTTTGTGAGGTCCAAAATCAAATTTTCACAGGTGTGATGCAGTTCATATAGTCCAATACAACATCTCAGGCAACCAAAATGGCAGCTGCCTCTCCTACTCCACTGGGCATCAGGGACCACCCACAACCACCAGCGGAAGTCATCATGGTGGTAGGCAGTTGCAACCGCAGCGGACACAGCCATAAGCTAACGTTGTTGCCAGTGGTGGTCACTAGCCAATGGCTGTGTCCGCCGGTGGTGACGACCATGTACGTGATGGACATGACTGCCATGTTCTGCAGATTCACTCACTTGACTCCCTACACTGCTGCCAGCAAGCCCTCCACAACCTTAGCTGCCGTGAGCCCCCTCTGGGAGAAATCATGCCACATCCAGCAGGTGATAGGGCTCCTGCCTTCTCTCCAGCAGAGCTGAAGAGGCTAGTTACTGAGGTCCTCCCCCTGTATGCACAGATCTGCGGGTAAGGTCTTCAAGTGCAGAATATTCTCTGTACTTCACAAACCTTTCCCTCCTCACAGGCTAGAATGTGCCTATGTGTGCCAGTTTGACTACTTGTGTCGCTGTTGTTGCAGTCTGAGCGGCATCAATGGGATGTGCAGATACTGGTGACCAGTGCCATATGTTAAGTTCAGTCTTGTTGTGTGACGTTTTGGCGTCTTAGATCATTCTTGTGTTAGATGCAAATGAATAGGTAAGGAGACATTACAGCCATCCACTGACATCTCTTTCTCATGATTGTTGTAAATGGCAGACGACATGTATGTGCATGAAAGCATGAGCTATATGTTTATGTTGTATGAGTCAGTTGAGAGCCATGTGAGCAACGTGTATAGTGCCACGGTTCTTTTAAACCACATATGCCCTTGCTAAACTGTTGTGGAGAAGGCATAACATGAGTCACTGTGTCCTTAAGGTTGCCACACACACACCACATGCCAGATTGCTGTTGGCTCCATGATGTGCTGTCATGCATGGAAGTGATGGGAATGGAGTGTCAATGTAGGTTCTGTCAGCTCAGGCTGCAGGGAGCAGGGCCTCTCACATGTATCTCCCAGTATTGGACGTATTCTAGGCTGTGGGGGATTCTCTGTGGCTATTCAATTGTGACACTGTGCCCACTCCCTGTACACCAATAGATCCTGGCATGTGGCCAGTATGAGGATCTGATGGCAAAACCTGCCCTGAATGCCTCATTCCTTTAACTAGATTAGGAGTGGGTACAGAGATGAATAATTATTGTAGTCTTGTGCACTTAGCATCATTGTCAGTGCATGTCTTATACTCATGACAGGTCCCTTACTTCCACAGCTCTATTGTCACCTTCCCATGGTTTCTATTTGTCCTGTACAGGCATATTGCATGACTGACAGTCCCCCAGTGCAGACAGTGTATTGATTCCTGGGAAGCCATGACACATATGTCCAAGGGACAGTTCTGTGGTGCAGGCACATAGCACATAACAACCCCCACCCCTGCATCCCCAGTGGCATGAGTCAGTATTTGATAGTCCACATGTTCACACATGGCCAAGGAAGACACTCAAGTTACTCATGTATAATCTTGGAGTATGCACTCTGGCAGTTGCCTATAGGGGTTGCATGCAGTGAATCATTCTCATAGAGTAAATGTGTTGGTCCATTCATGCCTAAGGAGTTTACCCTTCAGAAGCCACATAGTATGTAGTGTTTTATTGTGGCTCACAGTACAGGTTACTAGAGTATGGGCTACCTGATGTCAGTAAGCTTGCTTAGTCATTGTAGGCCATGAACATGTTAGTGGGTTAGTCTGCAGATGGAAATATATATATCCATAGTCATGTCTCTGTACTTATTGGCTTGTGTGTGTCACACTTAGGGAGTATTGACAAACAGTAAAGTCCTAGCTTGATGTTACTGACATGTATGTGACTCAAACATTTGTGATGAAAAGTGACTGTAATATCCTGACTTGTCTTGGTCAACACCTATTAAAAGAAGGCACTATGGAGAGCCATTGCCCGTAAGTTGCAGACCTTGGGGGTCAACAGCCGGCACAGAACCCACTGCAGAAAACAGTAGGAGGACCTGAGACGCTGGGGCCAGGAAAATCGCTGAGGTCCAGCTGGGGATGTCCTCTCAACATGGGTGGGGTGCCTGCCACACCATGACCCTCCTAATGGCCTGCATTCTGGCAGTGGCCTACCCAGAGCTTGATGGGCCTTAAAAGACAGAACAGCCACAAGGGGGTGAGTACAGGCCATCTTCCTGCATGTCACATTGCCAAGTAAATGTGATAGGTTCCGACAGTTCCCCCGACAATTAGGGATGATCCATGTGTCACACAGTAGTTAAGTGACTGTTTGTGTAGACATGTCATGTATTGTATATTGATGTGCCTTGCCTATCGGCCCAAGGACCTAGGACACAACTGTGTACAATCCACAAACCACTTGCTCCAGGGACAACATATGGCTGTGTACAGTGATCAATCAAGTACTGTTTGTTGTAGTGTGTGTAAATTCTATATAACAGACCACTACTCCTAAATGTTATAGGCCAAAGGTAAGTAAGTGATGGGTCACTGTCCTCAGCCATGTGCTTGGGTAAATGAGTATATTGGCATCTGGCACCCAGAGGCTACTTGTCTTTAGCATGACGGGTGCTGGTGCCTCACTGGAGTCTGTACTGTGAAGATGGCCATCATACATATGACCGAGCATACATTATACTTTGGGTACAGCTACAAATCACTACTTTCCCTTGGTAAGTGGGAATGTCCATTTACATGATTTTTGTGCCATCAATGTTGCCAACATTTCTTGTGCTTACATGTCAGCAAGTGTCCCTTTCTCATTAGATAATCATTTTTAAGCTACTGTTTCATGCATGGTCTACTTGTGTTGATGGAATGATGTCTGTATTCCCTTACATATGTATGCATGGCAATCTGTTGTGGAATAAGCCATTTACAATGGGGGTACATTTTATGTTGTGCCACATACATGAGTTTGCCACCATTGTTAATGGCTGATACGTTCCCTCATGGCTCATAGCATGTCATTTGGCATGTACAACTTCAGTAGCAATGAGGGGCGACAGGTAGGCCTAGAGGTTTGAGCCACAATATGCATTTCTATGCCATTGATGCGGCAGCATGTATCAAAGTGCACTGCACATGGGTAATGGGTAAGGTTTGTGACATGACTGTTGGCATGCATCATGGAGTGACTTGCTGTTATGTTGAAATCACATGTGTTTGGGTACAAGCATAAATTCACAGGCAGACATCTGGGTCTCCATGACCATGATGGAGACAATGATGTAGCTTCCACATTGACAATATGTTGAGGGCCTTCAACAAGTAAATGCAAATGTCAGGGCCTCTCCAACATCCAATGGACTAATGGTGTTTACTGATGCACTCAGAGTATCTCATTGTAAGGGGTGCTAAACTTTAGTCGTGATTACACTGGGGCTGGCTGATTCATTGTGTTGGGATTTTTGCGAAACTCTCTCCCTGACATATTGCACATGATGTCTACAGTGTCCATTTCTATGCCACATGTGTGGCCTATCTGAGCAACATTAGTACTTCCTCCATGACTTTAGTGGGACAAATATCGCTTGGTGAAGTGTGCATAGTGGAACTGCTTCCAGTGTGACGTATGTATTTCCATGTCACCTTTTCCAGGATTTTGTACTTTTGTCAGCAACATGGCAAGATTTTGGCGCATCATTTCTTATTGTTGGGTCATTATGTATGTGACAAATAGATGTGTGCATGACCTTGTGTGTGATATGTGGGAATGCATTTGACATTGACCTACTATTGTATGATAACGTGTAATTAAGGTCTGCTCAATGGGGAAAAGCTTTGAGGGTGATGAGGTCTACTACTTGTTGAATGGTTACTGTGATGGCACAGCTTCAGCCATGCAATTGTAGTTGTCTGAAATCCTGAATTTCATGAGGGCAACTGCTGACATTTCAGATGGTATGCATGTATGCGGTATGGCTCATGTATGGGCCACTTAGGTAGAGTTTTTTTGCTGGGTTCTAGTTGGCATCATGGTAATGTTTGCTAATCAGAGCTGTTCAAGTGTGATATTAGACATGTGATGACCCTATTTCCCTTTGTATTTGTAGCATCAGCACCGGCAAGTGAAGGAGACAGGGCACAGCCATGTAGGGAAGTATCTGGCGACTGGACCGCAGGTCAAGACACCACCAATACAGAGGGACCCAGTGGCCCAGATGGTGAGGGGAGTGCCACGGGGGAGACCGGAACATCCTCTCCATCATTGGATTCTTCAAGAGGACACTCCCTAGTGGCGGCAGACTCATTGGAGCATACCCCGATACCATCTTTGTCTGCCACCAACCATTCTATCACTGCCCTCCCTGTTGCTCCCCACCCAGTTGGACATGCCTGCTCATCGAAGAGGGCGGGTGTCTCCTTTGCTGCAGGCACCTCTGCCCCAGCCCCTGTTACCCCTGCTGCCCTCAGGGAGGCGGCTATTGACTTCCTGAGGAGCAGCTATGTGGGTCAGACAGCCATTGTGAATGCCATCCAGGGATTAGCAACCCAACTCTAGGAGACAAATGCATTCTGGAAGGCATTCATGGTACAATGTCTGGCCTACAGAGATCTTTGCAGGCTGTGGCCTCCTCACTGACGGCAACAAGTCACCCCCCCCACTGCCGTCCCCCCTCCATCTCCCTCTTCCTAATTCAAATACCCCATTCCCCTACCTACCCAAAGCACACAGACCGATCTGCATGCACCCACCTCACAATACAAGAGCAGCACTCAGACACAAGCACAACAAAACACATCATCACACAAGCAAACAACTACCACCCACAGACACAAAAGTCACAACTTCCGTAGACACCCCCACCACCCCCAGCATCACACACACACACAGCATCCAGCATACCCACAGACACTACCTCAATAGTCAGTGACACACCCACCACACCCATCAAAACCGCAGACACCAACCCAGAACCACACCCACAGACACTCATACATCTACAGCATCCAGCCTACCGGGTCACCACCCCAACTTCCACACACACATTCACCACTCTATCCATCAGCACCTCCCCCTCCCAGTCCCCCAAGACACACAAATGCACTCACTCACCCACCCAACAGACACACACCACACACAAGCATACCTCCCAGAAACACACACCCATGACAGCCACACCAACAAAGCAGACAACCACTCCCTCAAGCTCTACATCCCCACCCCCTTTGCCTGACCATCCCCATTTCCCTAAGAAAGTTTTTTTGTTTGACATTGACTTTCCCCCTGTTACCTCTACCCCCGCCCCAAACCCAAGAACCCTGACACACCTCCCTACCTCTCCTTTCCACCTCTGAGTCCTTCCCTGTCACACTTGCCCCCCCTGCAAGCACCCATACTCTTCACCCCAAGAAGAAGCCCATCCTTCCGAAAAAGCAGTCTACCCCTCCCAAACCCAAGGCCAAACCCAACCCTCCCAAATCCAACCCCCCAAGGATGATCCCTGAGGTGCCTGCCCTCTTGATGCCCCTTCCTGTGGAGGTTCCCTGGAATAGGAGTCAAGGTTAGGAGTCAAGCGACTGCACCATGGCGTGCTTGGGCAGGGGCATATGGACTGGCCAGTGGCCTTAAACTTTCAGAAAATTACATTTAATAAACCCAAAGAGTTGTGTTTTTTGGGGTGTTGTGTGCCTACAGATGTGTGTGTTTTAGGCTGCTTGCTGATCCATTTGCTGTTGTTTGCAGTGTCTGACTTTGCGGGCAGTGCTGGTGTCCCCAACACAAGGGCATATGTTGACTGTATGAATATGCAGTGGCGTAGCGTGGGTTGTCAGCACCCGGGGCAAGGCAAGTAATTTGCGCCCCCTAACCCATGGATTTTAGCACTCGCGAGTGCAAGCGCGCCCCCCCCAGATGTTGCGCCCGGTGCGGCCGGCCCCCCCTGCGCCCCCCACGCTACGCCACTGTGAATATGTGGGAGTAAATGCAATGGTGGAGTCATGGGATTGTTTACTATTTGTTATGGTAAGTATTTCATCTTGTGTTGTCCAATATGAGCATGTATGGCATTAGATTTGTCTCTCTGATATGGATTATGGATTCATCTAATGTGTGGGAACTTGAGTTGTGTTTGTGCAGACATGGAGTGTGTTCAGTTGTGCGACCTTTGTTTGCATTTGACTGTGGATGTGTCAGTTTACCTGTGTGTACCTTGCAGTTACTTCATGCAGAGGTATGTTCCATGTAGTTAGAGTTGTATGTGCTTTGTTGACTTGCACTTCCACATTGTGGAGACAGGCTTGTCACTTGGGTCTAGTATTGTTTGTCCCCGACATACCTGTAGGGCCAGTTCATGTGCAAATGTTGTTTAAGGGGTCTATGCAAATTGATATGTATCCCAGTGCAGCCTCCTTCCTTGAGTGTTCCAGATGGTTCCATTCCTATTCTGCAGGTATTGTTTGCATAGTGATCTTTGTATATTTGTCTCTCTGTCTATTATGCATTCCATTGACCTTCCACTGTGTTGCAATGTGGGTGATGTGTGTGTCCATTGCAGGGCTGTTTAATGGGAGTAGTGTTTGTGTTTCATGAAACATCCATACATATATGTGTTGAATGTGACGACAGTCCATGGCATGTGAGGAATGTGAGTGTGTGAGTTGTATTTGTAGATGTGATGTTGGTGTTGTGTGACACAATGTTGTGTATATTTCACTCTCTCTGTACCCGAGATGGTCAGACGTGTTTTTGTGTAGTGTTGTGGTGCAGTGTGAGTGACCTGTCCGAAGGGAGCATTTTGTGACTGTGCCTTCTTTGCGTGTGTTTCCGACACGGGACACAATGAAAAGTGTACCTTGCGCCCGTAGCGTGACCCCCATATTGTTGTGTTGTCAGCCACGTTATCTGTTGTTGAGCATAATGACACAGGTAGGTGTGTGTGTACTTACAATCGGTTGCATCCACGGCGGCGTGGATTTTGTGCTCCATCGATGGTCATCAGCAGCTGCAGGACTTGGGTGATGGGCTCCATGGTGGCACAGGACGTGTGAGGCTGCCTGAAGGTGAGTGTCTCTCTTTATAGTCCTCGTTTCTGCCTTCTGAGAGATGGTAGTTGGAATGCCACAGACACTTTGGCGGTGTGCAACCTCATAATCTGTCAGACTAAACACTGTCCTCGCTGGCCTGTTTGTGCACTGTCATGACTGCGGCAGTCTGTGCTGCCTGGTGGTGCCAGCGGCACCACAGCAGTCTTTGGTCCATGGGCCTCTGTGACTCATAATACAGCGGTCCGACTGTCAACCCGATGGCGGTCAGACCGCCAAAGCCGCCATGGCGGTCTACGGAGTGCCAAACTCGTAATTAGGCCCTTAGACAAACCAATACTATATGTAATATTGTTTTGTGTGGATAGCTGCAGAGCCTACAGCTGCTAGTTGGCCATTCATGTAGTAATTTTGGAGTCCCATCTTTAGCTGGATACATACCAAGCCTTAGCTTCAAAAATGAATCCTGCATACATGAAGGAAAGAACGCAGTCAAATAAGCCTGAACACCCAAGTTCTCATACGAATTTATGACTATAGGAGCAGGAATTGGAAATCTAACCCCTTCAATGTCCAACACTTTCGCCAATGTAGCTTAGATTGGATTGGGAATAGTAAATCTAACCCCTTCAATATCCAATGCTTTCCTCAATGCAGCTTAGATTGGAATGGGAGTATTAATTGTAACCCCTTCAATATCCAACACTTTCCCCAGTGTAGCCCTGATTGTCATGGGAATAGTAAATGTAAGCCCTACACTGTCCACAGTTTAGCTTAGATTGGAGTGGGAATAGTAAGTGTACACCTACTAAAGACCAACACTTACCCCAATGTAACTTAGATTGGAGTGGAAGAGTAAATCAATCCTCATTGCAATGTAAAGCTTTTCTCCATGTATGTTAGGGTGCAATGTTAGTGTAGTATCATAAATAATTTTGATACAAAGTTTTATACACCACATTTATTTATACATTTTCGTAACATTTATTTTAACATTCATTGCAATAAATAGAAAAATGTACATCTCATTTTGTATTTTGGTTACACTTTCACATTGTAACTTTTTAAACAAAACATTTTACATATGTATTGTTTTACTTTTTTACAATATTTCTTTACTTAACAAGTTATATTTTCCGAAAAAGCTTTTCTTATAACATTTTTGCAGACACATGCTAACTTTTTATACAATACTATGAACTGCAAATTAAGATACACAACTATGTCATTACCTTTCAATATATATATTTGTTTACTTTGGTACATTTTTCACAATTTTTATAACATTTTAAAACATTTCAATAATTTTGTTCTAACATCCATAAGTTACTATTAAAGTTTACTATTTCTTTTCCTTTGTTTTCTAAAGATATTTAGTATTTTTATGTTTATGTAGCACCATTTTTTACTGTTAACTTCATTTTTTATTTTCTCAGCCTCCTTTTGGGTTGTTCCAGTTTCCGTGTGGTTGTGGTTCCCTGTTGTTGCTCTACGGATCAGCTAAGAGTAATTTGAAGTTACCTTTTGAGGATTTTGTAGTTCGGAGATATGTTTAGGGTTTGTGTTTTGTTGTGATTTGGTTGAGAAGTGTTGGGTTGTAGTTTTAAATTTGGTAGCATACTGCAGCAGGCATTAATATATAATTTATGTTCTATTTAATATTTTTCTACAGTGTATTTTATATGTGCTGTTTGACTATTAATTTTACTTTAATTGTCATTCTTATGGGTTATTTATGATGTACCCATGTGTATTTTGTGTTTATCTACAGGTTTTTTTTATTAGACTCAAGGCATTTTCCAGGTTTTGGATGGGTTTTTTATTATAAAGGAAATAAGATTGGTTATACAGTATTATAACTGTTCTTTATCATTTCCTTTCTTTTTAATTTTCCTAGAGCATTTATTTTCCTTTCTTTTTCATTTTCCTAGAGCAATTTACATACTTTACTTTTCAGCTTTTGTTTGGGTCACAAGGAGTAAGATTTTTCCTTCTGGATATCATTTTTATGCTTTTAATTTTTAGGGGATTTGTTTTAGCAAATTGTGTGGATGTATTTTTGTGGATTACTTTGAGATCATGGACATCAGCAACTAAACTGACAATTAAATTTTATTTTATTTTCAATAGGCGGAATATGTTCATTGTTTTTGCAGTTGTTTCTCTTATAATGGTTACTCGTATGTAATGTGTTTTATTTATTTCTTGCTAATTAGTTTTAGGTGTGTTTTTAAGAGATGGTGTTTGACTCACTGTATATTACTTTATTTTATTTATTCATTGATATTTATTATTTTTCTTTCAGTCTGACTGGATCTTTTTTACTTATAACTAAAATGTATTAAAATAATATTTATAAATAAATTAGTTTGGTACATATCTTATTTCTAGTTGTGTTTTTGCTTTAGTTGGAATATTTGGATTTTTAAAGTGGTGTTCTTGCTATGGAATCTAGGTGTGGTATGCCTTGTTTGTTAGCAAATGTGTGTGCTTTTAATGAAAAGCACACACAGTTGCTAACAAACAAGGCATACCTACAATGGTAGGATTTCATACATTTCTTTGGATTGTTATAATGCCTTTTAGTTGGATTATATAGATTGTTCTATTCTATGTTGTTGGTAGCTTTGTTCTTTTTTAATACTTTTAGGAATTGGTAAAGTGTAAGGTGGCTTCAGCCTAGTTAGCCTTGGAAATACTTCTGCAATTCTAACACAGCATTGTTTTGGCTTGTTTTGCCATGGTACTGCCATACACTTTTCACCATTGTACATGATACATAGGTTGGCATCTGTAAATCAAATGGTGCAGTATGCCAAAACAAGTATGTTCAAAATAGTCCAATAGGGCACATATGTTGTCTTTGTGTGATGGGCAGTAGGGTGATTCTATTAGGAGGTAGGTAGTGGCTTTCTACTTCTGTTATTGGGATATATGCTGGGGCAAATTATTGTTTGATTATTAGACAAATTGGGTGTTTGTTGGGTACTCAACACTTAGCGCCTCGTTACGGGTTTGGTGGTCCCTGCACTGCCATGGCGGCGGTGGCAGTCCGACTGCTATTGGCTTAGCAGTCGGACCACTGTTTTATGATCCTGGTGGGCCTATGGAGCAAAGATCACCGCAGTCCTGCCAGCACCACCAGGCAGCGCAGACTGCCACGGTGAGTAAGAAGGACAAGCAGGCAGACAGAGCCAGGTTTTCTGCACAGTCGGAGTCATTCACAATGAATGACACATTCACAGACATTAAACACCCCTTCTGGGCAGGTCGCTCACACTGCACTGCCACAGAACACAAAAGCACATCTGCACATCTTAGGCACAGGGATATTGAACAGGACCGGCTCGCAGTACTGAAAAGGGGCGGGGCGGTGCGCTCGGGTGGGTGGTGGGGTGGAGGGTGATTAATTATTAAGAAAAAAAACCTTACCTGTGCCGCTGCCTTCACAACCGCGCTGCTCCTCTCCTCTTCTCTGCCGATAGCCTGCAGGCACAGGCTCCCAGCCTGCCCTGCGGCCAATCCTGACGCTGCTTAGAGCCTAGACTGGGAGCCTGTACAGGCTCTCTCCAGCCTGGCAACTGTGTTGCCGGGCTGGAGAGACCCTATGGCGCATTTGTGTTTGGCCGGCCCAAGACAGCCGGCCAAACATACATGTGCAGTGAGGAGAGTGCATGCAACCCCCCTCAGTGCACGTCACAGCCTGTGGTCCTGCCCCTTTTACCAAAAACCAATAATAAACATAATTTATTATCGTCTTTTGGTAAAAGGTTTGCAGCTGTTGCTGCTGGCGGGGGAGATGGTGGGGGGCGACGCTCCTCCGCCCTAATAGAGGAGCTGCCCCAGACATTGAAGTATACACAACATTGTGTCACACAACAGCAACAATGCAGCAACATCACATCTACAAAAAAAAATTACACCCTCACATTGTACACATGCCATGGATTGTTGTCAGATTCAACAAACATATGTAGGGATGTGTCATAGAACGCAAACACCCCTCCAATGAAACAGCTCTGCAATGGATCAGCATGTAACCCACATTGCAACACAATAGAAGGACAATGGGATGCACAAGAGTCAGAGAGACAAATATCCAAAACTCATTATGCAAACAATAACTGCACAATAGGGATGCAGGAATCAGGAGCACTCCTCAAAGGACGCTGCCCTGGGACACAGTACACTTTACAAATGCCACTAAAACAACATTTGCACAGGAACTGGCCCTTCAGGTATCTCAGGGACAAACAATACTACGCCCAAGTGACATGCCCATCAGCATAATGTGGAAGTGCAAGTCAAGAAAGCAAACAAAACAGCAACAGCATGGGCCATAAATCTAGATGAAGCAGCTGTAAGGAACACACAGAAAAATGGACACATGCACAGTCAAATGCAAAGGAAGCTAGTACAGTTGAACACCCTTCATGTCTGGACAAACAAAACTCAAACTTCCAAACATGAGATGAATGTACAATCCAGATCAGGGGGACAAATCTAACACCATACATGCTGACATTGGATCACACAAGATGAAATACTTACCATACTAAACATAACACAATGCAATGACACCCCAATTGGATTAACAAACAAATAGCCATACAATGAACATCTACCTTTGTCTTGGGTAACACCAGCACTGTCCACAAAGTCAGACATTGCAAACAACTGCAAATGGATCAGGATGAAACACACACAACTGTATGCACACAACACAAGTTACTCAGGAATAACATAAAGGTATAAAGGAATTGCAGGACAAATGTGTACCGAAATAAAAACTCATTGGGTTTATTCAATCCAGATTATTTAGATTAAAGCCCATTGATTAGTCCAATTAATGTCCATACACATGGTTGTGCCCACACTTGACTCCAATCACTGCCAGGGAACCTCATAAGGAAGGGGCAGCAAGCGGGCTGGCAGGCACGTCAGCGATCATCCTTGAGTGGGGTCGGATTTGGGAAGGCTGGGTTTGGGTTTAGGACGGTGAACTATTTGCTTGGAGGGATGGACATATTTTCTTTGGGGGATGAGTACAGGTGCTTGCAGGGCGGCAGGTGTGACAGCGGAGGACTTTGATGTGGAAGGGATAGGTTGGGATGTGGGTTGGGGCCTCTTGCGTTTGGGATGGGGTTTGGAGGTAACAGGGGAAAGGGCAAGGCAGAAAATGAAACTCTCCTTCAGAACACAGGGATGGTCATCAGAAGGGTTGGGGATTTGGAGGTTGAGAGAATTGTTGGCTGGTGTGTTGGTGTAGATGTCTTGGGTGTGTGAGGTATGCTTCTGTTTGGGTGGTGTCTGTTGCAAGCTGGATGTGGTAGATGTATGTGTGTCTGTTGGGGTTGTACCTGCAGGTATGCTAGATGTGGTGGATGTTTGTGTGTCTGTTGGGGTGGTGTCTGTGGGTATGGTGGATGTGTCTGTGTGTGTTGTGCTGGTGTCTGTAAGTTTGCTGTGTGTGGTACATGTGTCACTGGCTGTTGTTGTGGTGCCTGTGGTATGTGTGTTGGTGGGGGTGTCTGGTGAAGTGGTGGCTGATGTTGTGTTTGTGGATATATGTTGAGTGCCAGTACCAATGTGTCTTGTGGTGTTTGTGTTGACGTGTGCTGCTTGTGTGTGTTGAGGTGGGTGGTTTTCTGGATGTGTCGTGTGCTTGGGATAGGTAGGAGAATGGGGAGTTTGGACTGGAGAGAGGGAGTTGGAGGGAGGATAAATGTGGGTGTGACTGGCTGCCATCAGTGAAGAGGCTAGAGCCAGAAAAGATCTCTGTAGGCCAGACATGGTGAATGCCTTCCAGAAAAGCATTGGTCTTCTGAAGTTGGCTGGCCAACCGTTGAATAGCATGCAAAATTGCAGTCTGACCCACAGAGATGCACCTCAGGAGGTCAATAGCCCCCTCATTCAGGGCAGCAGGGCTAACAGGGGCTGGGGCAGAGGTGCCTGCGACAAAGGAGACACCCACCCTCTTGGATGAGTGTGCACGGCCAACTGGGTTGGGAGCAACAGGGAGGCTGGCTATAGAACTAAGGGTGGCAGACAAAGGTGGTACAGGAGTAGGTCCTGATGGGTCCGCCACCACTAGGGAGTGGCCACTGGAGGTAGAATCCAATGATGAGGGTGTAGGTCCAGTCTCTTCCATGGCACTCCCATCACACTCCGGCCCACTGGGTCCCTCTTTGTGTTGATGGTATCTTGACCGGAGGTACCATGGCCAGATGCTTCCCCAATTGGTTGTGCCCTGTCTCCTTCACTTGCCTGGGATGATGCTGCTAATACAAAGGGGAAGAGGGTCACCACATGTCACTGAACACACTTGAACAACAGCTGTGATTAGCAAACATTACCATGACGTCAATTAGGCCCCAGCAACAAACTACATCAAAGTGGCTTCCACATGTACCACACGATATGTATGCATGTCATCTGAACTGGCAACAGTTGCTACAGGAAAATATGGATCTCAGACAACTACAATCGCATGGCTAAAGTTATATAATCACAGTAACCATTGAACAAGTAGTGGACCACATCACATTCAATGCTTTGCCTCATGGAGCATACCCCAGTTGCCTGTTGCCATACAATAGTAGGCCAAAGCCAACTTCATTCCCACAGATCCCACACAAGGTCATGCAGACAGCTAATTGTCAGATACACAATAATACAACAATAACAAATGATAGTCTAAAATGTTGACAAGTTGCTGACAGCTGTACTGTACCCTGGAGATGGTGACATGGAAATACTCATGTCACACTGGAAACATATCAACAATGCACACTTCACCATGTGAAATTTGTCCCACTCTTGGAGGTAGTACTATCATTGCTCAGATATGTTACACATTTGGCATGGAAATGGACACTATAGACAATATCTGCTAAATGTTAGGGAGATAAGTCCCTAAAATCCACAGCACATTGAATAAGCAAGTCATCACTAATGTCTGGCACCTCTTACAAGGACATAAGTTGACGCCATTAGTCCTTTTCATGTTGGAGAGGCACTGAGATTTGCAAGTACTAATAGAAGGCCCTTAACATATTGCCCAATGGGAAGCTACATCACTGTCTCCATTTTGGTCCTACAAACCCAGATATCTGTGGATGAATGGGTGTACCCAACCACATATGATTCCAACATAAGTGCAAGTCACTCCATGATGCATGCCAACAGTCAGGTTACAAACCTTCCTTACACATGTGCAGCACACTTACCCACGTGATGCCACATCAATTGCATTGAAATGCACATTGTGGCTAAATCTACTGCTACACATCTTCTCCCTCATTGCTACCGCAGTTGTGCATGCCAAATGGCATGCAATGACGGGTGAAGGTATGTGTCAGCCAACAATCATTGGTGACACACTCCTGTCTGTGGCACCACACTAAGGGGGTCATTCTGACCCCGGCGGGCGGCGGGAGCCGCCCGCCTGGAGGGAACCGCCAGAATACCGCTGCGCGGTCAAAAGACCGCTGCGGGTATTCTGGGTTTCCCACTGGGCTGGCGGGCGACCGCCAAAAGGCCGCCCGCCAGCCCAGTGGGAAACACCCCTCCATGAGGATGCCGGCTCCGAATGGAGCCGGCGGAGTGGAGGATGTGCGACGGGTGCAGTGGCACCCGTCGCGTATTTCAGTGTCTGCAAAGCAGACACTGAAATACAAAGTGGGGCCCTCCTACGGGGGCCCCTGCAGTGCCCATGCCACTGGCATGGGCCCCCAGGGGCCCCACGACACCCCTCACCGCCATCCTGTTCCTGGCGGGCGGGCGGATGGCGGTGAGGGGGTCGGAATCCCCATGGCGGCGCAGCAAGCTGCGCCGCCATGGCGGATTCCCATGGGCAGCGGAAAGTCGGCGGTACACGCCGACTTTCCGTATCTGCCCGCGGCTGTACTACCTGTGACTGTGCTTCCGCCGACCCGGGTCAGAATGACCCCCTAAATGTAGCCCCATTGCAAACGTCTTGTTACAAACACAATTTGGCATGTACATATATGTGAGGGAATACAGAAATCATCCCACAAATACAGGTAGACCATGCATGAAACAGTGTACACATTTTGTCAAAAGAGAAAGGGAGACATGCTAACATGTAGGCACAAGGAATGTTGGCAACAGTCATGGCACATATATCATGTCAATGGACATTCCCGATTTACCAAGGGAAAGTATTGAGCTGTAGCTGCACCCAAAGAACAATGTATGCTCTGTCACATGTACGATGGCCATCTTCACATTACAGATATTAGTGAGGCACCAGCACTCGTCACACACTGAAGACAAGTACCTTCTGGGTGTGTCAGATGCCAATATGTTCATTTGACCAGACACATGGCGGAGGATAGTGATCCATCACTTCCTTTCCTTTGGCCTGTGGTACTGAGCAGTAGTGGTCTGTAGCATGGAATTTACACCCACTACAACAACAAACATTACTTGATTGATCAATGTACACAGCCATGTGTTGTCCCTGGAGAGCAACTTGTTTGTGGATTGTACCCAGTTATGCCCTAGGTCCCTTGGCCAAAAGGCAAGGCACATCAGTATGCACCCCATGACATATCTACACAAACAGTCATCTAGTGTGTCACCCATGGCTCATCCCTAATCGTCAGAGGGAGATGTCAGAACCTAATGCATTAACTTGGCAAAGTGACAAGCAGGAATATGCCCCGTATTCACCCCCTTGTGGCTGCTGTGCTCCCTTCAAACGCCCATCAAGGTCTGGGTACACCACCAAGATACAGGTCATTATGGGGTCATGGTCCGACTTGAGCCATGGCCATGTTGGGAGGAAAGCCCCAGCTAGACCTCCACGATGTCTCGGGCCCAGCATCTCTGGTCCTCCCACCTCAATCGATAGTGGGCGCTCAGCCAGCTGTGGACCCCAGGGTCTGCACCTTCCGGGCGATGGATCTCCATAGCTCCCCTTTCTGATGGGGGTTTACATATATGGATGCAAGAGACAAATCAAGAGATTTCAATCACAAGTTTTGGCACAAATGGTTATCACACACGTCAGAAACACCAAGCTAAAATGTTCTGTTTGTCAACACACTACAAGTGTAAAGTACACAAGCCAATAGGAAGAGGGACATGACTACAAAAGTTAAAATGTTTGTATTCATCTGCAGACTCACCCACTACCCTGCTCAGTGCCTGCAATGACTAAGTGCTCAGTGCCTACTGACATCAGGTAGTCCATGCTCCAGCAACATGTAATGTGATGTGACCACAATGAAACACTACAGATACATGTGGCTTCTGAAGGGTAAACTCCTTAGGCCTGAATGGACCAACACATTCACACTCCGTAAGATTGACTCATTGCATACAGTTCCTACAGGCAACTTCCATAGTGCAGACTTCACCTTCACACTTGAGTGACAATGAAGGGGCTGGCATGATGGTTACAGAAAATGTCTTCTTGTGTGCATGCTTGGACCTGTGGCCTACCAAATGCAGACTCATGCCACTTCAGGGGGGTGGGTTCTGTAGTATGGACCTGTACCACAGAACACTCTTTTGGACATATGTGTCCATCCTACAGAGATAGCATCCAACATACAGAGGTATGCATTGTACAATTTCTGCTATGTGATCAAACTACTGACTCACATGTCTTGGCCTCCCAGGTTTCTACATACTGTCTGCACAGTGGGGCTGTCATTAGATCAATACGCCTGTACCATATAATTGTGACTACTGTGAAGGTGACAACAGGCTCTGGGAGCAAGGGACCTGTCATGAGTCAAATACACACATTGGCAATGATGCAAAAAGCACATATGGACTATTTCTGATGGATACAACTACCTGTGGATTCCTCACCTAAAGAATTTTCCCCCACGCGCCAGCTCTCGACGGAAATTTTCTTCTAGCTCTGCACGTCGACGATGACGTCACAATTGCCTGACTCCCATGCGACGCCGTATGACATCATCCAGGCAATAAGAGGTCGACGTGCAGACGTCAGTTCCCTTTTTTCCGTGCCTTCGAGTAACATTTTTTTCTTCGAGGCTACCAGGGAGCTACAGTTTCACTTCGGTGTAACAATGTCGCAGACAAGGAAATCGGGTTTTAAACCCTGTAAGCAGTGCAGAGGTCGGATGTCGGTCACAGACCCACATGACAATTGCTTGTGGTGTCTTAGTTCTGACCATGAAGTAGAGGCGTGTGGTTCATGTCAGCGCATGAATCCAAAGGCCCTGAAGGAACGGGAGGCCAAGTTGTAGCTAGTGTGTCCACCAGAAAAGGCCTTACCGAAGGTAAGTAACTTGTTCTTCTGGTACGTACCTCAGTACCCATTCCTATTCGAGGCAATAGACTGAGGCATTCAGAGCAAGGTTTGCCACTAAAGCATCATTATTGTCCACATGACAGGATATGCTGGTGTACAGGGAGTGGACACAGTGCCACAGCTGCATAGCCACAGTGACTCTCCCACATTCTGGACTAGGTCCCATACTGGGAGATACATGTGACAGGTCCTGATTTCTGCAGGCTGAGCATACAGAATGTACATAACACTCACATTTCCATCACTTCCACAAATGACAGTACATCATGTGGCCATCATCAATGTGGCATGTGGTTTGTGTGGCAACCTGAAGGGCACAGTGAGTCAGGATTACCTTCCAGACAACTGTTTTGCAAGGCCAGATGTGGGTTGAAAGATCTGTGGTACTATACACATTGCCTACATGATCCTCAAATGACTCAGACATGATGCATACAAAGCTCATGATGTCATGTACTTACATGTTACCCAACAATTACAACCATCATGAAGGAAGAGATGCCATTGGATGGTAGTAAAGTCTCCATGCCAAGTTATGCGCATCCAAAACAAGGAGGACCTAGGACCACTAAAAACATCACACAACACAATGTGAATGAACACAACATATACGATATGACCGCCAATACCTGTACAATGTACATCCCATTCATGCCACACAGACTGCAACAACACAGGATGTCTAACTGGCACACAGGGACACATTGTAGCTTGTGAGAAGGGAAAGGATGGTGTTGAACAGAGTCCATTGTGCACATGAGGAACTGACCTGCTTTTCTGGTGAGCCATAGAATCCATAGAGCCATACAGGGGAAGGATCTCATTAACAAGCCTCTCCAGCTCTGGAGGGAAGGCAGGGGCCCTATCACCTGCTGGGCATGGCATGATTGCTCCCAGAGGTGGCACACAGCAGCTCTAGTAGTGGAGGCGTTGCTGGCAGCAGTGTCAGGAGTCAAGTGAGGGAATTTCCACAACATAGCGGTCATGCCTGCCACGTACGCAGTCATCACTGCTGATGGACACAGCCATTAGGCCGTGACTGCCACAGGCAACTTTAGCCTATGGCAGTTTCTGCCGTGGTTAGAACTGCCTATCTCCCAGATGACTTCAACTGGCGGTCACGGGCTGTACCTAATGTCCAGTGAAGAAGATCAGACATTCGCCATTTTAGCGGCCTGAAAAACTATTTGTCTTTATAAACTGCATCACACCTACAATATATGTTTTGTAGCATCACAAACATCCTCATCCTGTCTTGTCATGTAGGTCCTTTGACACAACCCCCAGTGTAGTGTGTTGCAGGGCACAGTTGTTGTTTGACGGCAGTGCACGGTCTTCTGGCGGTCGGAAAATAGAGTCACATTTCGAGAAGCAATTGTGTAGCAGATAGCTGATTTTTGTGTTAAGGACACGTGTTGAAAACCATGGGGTTCACATGTGACCCATGTGTAGTGCCAGCGGGGATGAGTATTGTGCGTCATGTCTATAAGTCAGAAATGTTTTGTCACATGATATTATTGGCATGCATCATGTATGTTACTGTGGACACACTGACTAATGGTACAAATCATTTCTTGTCACACATAGGTACCCTGGGAGAGGAAGGATGTAACAAACTCCAATCTACCGTCCACTGCCAAACCTTCAGACCATGGAGCAGTGGCATATTATTCAACGATAGCGCCTGGACAGACAAACAATAGTGGACTTATCACGTCAGTTTAAGCCAGATCTATTGCCAGCAAATAGTAATCCAACCTGCATACCACCAATTGTAAAAGTGATGTAATTATTGCACTTCCTGGCCACAGGGTCCTTCCAACACACCATGGCCCTATCTGCTGGAATGTCCCAACCTATGTTGTCTGATTTTGAATGATTTCCTTTCAGCAATGATTAAACACATTGACAGCTACATCAGGTTCCCCCGATGTAAGGATATAGCCAATGTTAAGGCTTTTATAGTTTTGTCCACCGCCCATATGTGGTGGGGACCATTGATAGCACACAGGTCGGCTTGGTGCCACCACCTGCCATTGAACAAGTCTATCACAACAGAAATAATTTCCATTCCATCAACATGCAGGTTGTCTGCTTGGCAGACCTCTACATCTAACATCTGCCCGTTATCCAGGATCAGCCAATGAATCCTTCATAATGCAGAACACCACCATACCCCAGCTGATGTCACAACTGCACCCATTCCTTAACAGGAGACTCAGCATATCCAAATCATCCTTGGTTGTTGAAGCAACTGAGGAATCCAACTACACCAGGGGAAGTCTGCTTCAGCGAGACCCATGGAAGAACAAGGCGGGCAGTAGAGTGGGCTTTTGGGATCCTGTAGGCCAGATTTAGGTGATAGGATTGTTCAAGCCCTTCTTCACTCACCCGGGTAAGTGCATCAGATCACTGTGGCATGCTGCATGCTTCAGAACATCGCTCTGAAGAGGAATATCCCATACATCCTATGAGGGGGGGTCTGCAGTGCCACCAGATGAGAATCCTGAAATGCCAACTGAAGAGGACAGTGGTGAAGAGACAGCAACTGACTTGTGAGAAGATCCCATCCACAGCTACTTCTCATGAGTGTATGTCATATGATATCATGACTATACAATGAACTGTAGTTGTGAGAATGTTTTGAGATGAATGTTTTGTATACAGCTAGGGAGCTAATGCTCTGCAATAATCAGAAAAAGGCTGCTTGATGAGACAGCTTTTGAAACATCCCCCACCTTGATGATGTTGCTTTGTTTGTGTCAGTTTTCTTGCAATGCACTTTGTTTTCCGGATGCTCGCTATGTGACATTTGTCATCTGTATGGTTTCAAGCTTATACTCCCTGCTTTGTTCATAGTACAGGTACCTTCACCAAGACATCTTCATGTGGTCATTTCAGAGTTGGGACATTTGCAGGTATGTAATGCTGGTTGGACATATGAAGTGGACATGGATTGGTCCAGGTAATGTAGGTCACAGAGCTTGCATGTAGGAGACTTGTGCCAAGACAACTTGCACAGTGTTTGTGTGGAAGGTCAGAATTGTCCATTGGACCTGTTTTGTGTGCTGTAGTGGGCCTGTGTAGTGCTTTCCTCTTATTTAGTTTCTAAGCACTAACATAACACAACAGAAATGCACTTCTGAGGTCAAAGAAGACTTTTATTGTTGTTATATGAATGACGAATTAGTAGCTTTCCAGTCCGCGTTAATCAAACAAAATATATCAGTTTGCAATATACACAGCAGGTTATATTTATAAGATATTGAATGCAAAGCAAAACAAATACTTCACCGTGTAGGAACTATTTACAGCTACATCTTTCTAAGGTCTGCAAGCTGATGACCCCTGTCAGCCGCGAGAAAGAGTTTCATCTACCCACACGGGATGCTGGCAGCTGGCGCCAAGCTCCAGCACGAGGTCCGGCAGATTCGAATCTCACTCTCTGTAGCCTGTTACATTCGTTACAAAGGTGTGCCCCCTCCTCTCAGACCTGGGAAACTGAGCAAGCCTTTTGGAGACTGGCCAGGTCTCCAAGACTACTCCTGTTCCCAAGCTCAAGCGAGGAAAAACAACGCCCATGTACCCTCTCTTATCAGGTCTAGTCTACTGTGAGAGCAAAACATCTTGGTTCATCTGGTGCAAAAACACAGCTTGGAAAAATACAGCTTGGATTCTCAACTGCAATGTTTAACTCCACGTTAAAGGCAATGGGCAGCTAACCTAAATATCAAATGCAATGTCATGTTAAAGGCAATAGGCAGCTAACCTAAATATCAAATGCAATGTCTAGTGTCATGTCAAAGCCAATAGGCATCTAAGCTGAATACAAAATGCAATGTCTTATATCATGTCAAAGCCCATAGGCAGCTGAGCTGAATACAAAATGCAATGTATAATATCATGTCAAAGCCAATAGGCAGCTGAGCTGAATACAAAATGCAATGTATAATATCATGTCAAAGCCAATAGGCAGCGGAGCTGAATATCATGTCAAAGCCAATAGGCAGTTAAGCTGAATACAAAATGCAATATATAATATCATGTCAAAGCCCATAGGCAGAATATCTAATAGCATGTCAAAGTCAATAGGCAGCTAAATTGAATACATCATGTCAAAGTCAATAGGCATGCAATGTCAAAGCCAATAGGCGGCTAGACTGGATACAGCATGTCAAAGCCAATAGGCAGAATACAGAATGTAATGGCTAATGCAATGTCAAAGCCCATAGGCGGCTCAACTGAATACAGAAAGTAATGGCTAATGCCATGTCAAAGCCAATAGGCGGCTCAACTGAACAAAACATACCATGTGCTACTGGTGAACATTGAGCAACTAATATGCGCAGTGGTGAAACACAAAGTCATTGGTCAAAACAAAACTTATCAAATGGCAGGACAGCCTGGTGCATCATGTGTGTATTATATGAGCATCAATTATCCCCTTTTAATCTTGCCCCCCATACCTTTTATTCATATTAAATTTTACAGTTAAGGTATAGGAGGTAATTGTATATTTCACTGCACAGATCCCACCAGTATCCTCCCACTGATGGAGGTTGCACTAACCTGGGGAAGCGAGTACGCAGGTCTGTAACCCAATGATAATGCTACCCAAAAAGACACTATAGCGGTGGTTACTTACACAATCAGTGGTAACTACTGGTTGAGAGTTTCAGGGCAATACTCAAGGGACCCTGGCTTCGTATACCAGTGCAGTTCACTCTCCTCCTGATTGATAACGTTACACTTAAGGAAGCTGAGTGACCTCCCACATGCTTCTATTTTCCCCCGTTTGATTTCTGATGCATCGGGAACAGCCAGCATATAACGGAAGGATGGTACAGGCAGATGGATGTCACTCAGTCGGAAGGAAACCATGAGCCACATAGTGTGTTGAGTCGAGAAGGCCAAGGGAGATGAGAAACAGCGCAGGGTGGAATTCAAGCATGATGGCCTGGGAGCTGATAAAGGCAAGGGGCCGTAAACTAATGGGCTGTGGTGTTGAGGGAAATGTGGGCTAGTGTGAGATAGACAACAGTTAGGGTAAAGAAATGCCACCATTAAGAAGATGCATACTTTATAGCCCTTTCTTCCAGAAACATGGAACAACATGGATACAGCCTAACACCGGACTCTAATGCAGAGGTTTATGCCTCTGGAAATTGCCCCACCTAATTAACGAGTGAACTCATGAAGGGTATATGTTGTCTGTTGGAACTGAAATTGCAAGTTAGACTGTATGTCCATGGGTGTTGAACTGCCTTGTCATTTATTGATAATCTGTAATTTATGCCAAGTGACCCAAAAATAATAAAAATGTTATTAAAAAAAAGAAATGTGATTAAAAAAATATACTTCAGTTTGGATCCATGAGTGTCACACCATATTTCACTATCCTGATATCGGTTTTGAGAAAGGTTTGGCATTGGTATGCTTTCCTGGGTGCCGGCCAGCCATGGCCCAAATATTGTAGATACCCACATTACCAGAAAGATTGAAATTACAAGGGAAAATGTAGATGTTTCCATGTTGCATTTCTGGGCCCTACCTGTTGCGGGTGATTGTCCCACCCACACAAGTACAGTAATGTTTTAATCAAGAGAGTAGTAAAACACCTATTGACTTTAAATCCACGATTGGCTCAAAATGTAAGTCAGTGTGGACAAAATAATGCATTTTGGTAAATACCCTCTGAGTCACATATTGTGAATAGTGTCAAATTCACAGTCAATCGATTACTAACTATTCCTAACTCAAATTCTTGGGAACGTTTTAAAAAAATGCATAGCTTTCTTTCATGCACATTTTTCATTCATTAAATTATCTTATATCTTGATGCATGGTCTGTACACAGTGAAAATTAGTTATAAGATGTAGCCCAGGTAATGGCTCTAGGTACCTTGTATTTTTCAGACTACCAAAAAAGATTATATATCCCCAACCAGAAGAGTCTGATGGACAGAACAATATGTTAAATTTGAAATCGCCCATCAGCCCCACTTGTTGGGAAAACTATGAGTGATGACCCCTTACGGAATTCAGAATTATGTGTATGTTGCAGAAATGTACAACTTTCCAGTGTTCCCCATGGGTTGCAACCTACTTTTTCCACCCCAAACTACAAGTAGGTATAAACTCCAAAACTAAAAAATATTGATGGGAAGAACTGGGTTGATATTGACTGGGGCCTGAGCCCTGGTCAAGCAGCAGTCACAATTATTGGCAGGGGAAAGCACAAGCAAACCCCATATTAACCTGCTCTTACCTTCTGGTAGCCTGGCAAAGAGCAATCAGGCTTAATTTGAAGCAAATGTGTAAAGTATTTGTGCAACACTTCAAACACTAAAATAGTGAAAACACCACAAAGAAACATTAGAAAAATAAAACTTAATAACTACAACAAGACCAAAACGACAAAAATCCAATCATTGGAAGCTGAGTTATACATTTTTTAAGAATAATTCTGGTATAGCACTTAAAGGCAGAAAGTGCCAAGCAGGGATATCTGGACACGCCTGATCGAGACCAAGTCAAAAGCTCAGGGCGACTTCAGGGACTCAGTTAGATCAGCTGAACAAAGTACCCTAAATTTTGGTTGCAATGTGTTGTGTGGACCCAAGTTGAAGATGTATTGCGCAGCTGATGTAATGTGTTGTTTCTGAGATGCGGTGAGGCTGCAGTGCAAGATGCTGTTGCGTCGACACGAGGATACTGTAGATAGGGCTTGCTATGTGAAAGCCATTCTCAGGGATGCATTGTGCAGCTCAGACGATGCATTGGTTCCAATTAGTGGTGAACTTAGTTGCAGAGCTTTGATGTCACAGAGGCTGCCGGGGATAAGGGATGCGAGGGCCTGCTCTAGGGAAGCGCAGCGGCGGTTCTGAAGGTGAAATGTCAAACCCAAGATGTGGGTTGCAGCGGCAATGCAAATCTTCTGCGATGGGTCCAATCCATGCAGCTGCGACGATGCATTGGATCTGCTCGTGAATGTACCTCAAAGCAGAGAAGATGCATTGGTTCTGCTCGGGGATGTGCAGCACAGTAGAAAGGATCCATCGGTTCTGCTGGGAAGCACATTAGACCGACTTCTGAGGGTCCAGGACTGGGAGGCACCTCCTGGCAGGGTAGACTCACAGATGGCAGAGTCCAGGTGCAGAAGCAGAGTGGTTGGAAGTCTATTGTGAAGTCTATTTTGTTCCTGATACTTCAGATCAGGAGGTCAGCCAACTAGCCCTTGGTGTCACTCTAGGTTCTGGGTCGGAGAGACGTAGGTCCAGCCCTTCTCACTCCCAGGCAGCAGGCAAAAAGTCACAGCAGCACAGCAGAGGTCCAACAGAGTGGCAGTCCAGCAGAGGGACTTTCCTTCAGCAGTAAAGGAGTCCTTCTTCCAGAGAGAGTATCCACAGGTCCAGAAGTGTACTTAAGTGGTGGTGTCAGAGGTCCAGGTCTTATGCACATTGGTGCCTTGGATGTGGGGGGGACTTCAAAGACATTAATTTGAAGTGCACAGATTTCCTGCCTTCCATGCCATGGTTCCAGACTAACTACAGGGGGTATGCAGCCATTTGTGTGAGGATAGGACACAGGCTATTCAGGTGTAAGTGAGTCTGTGCCCAGCTCCTCCCTCCCATCCGGTCCAAGATGGCCCATCATGTCACAGATGGCCCCCATTGCTGTCTAGGGAGAAGACACAAATCCCAACTGCCAATAACACCCAGTCAAGTGACCAGAGACATGTTTCAGGCACCAAATGGCTAAGGCAAGAAAATGCAACTTTCTAAAACTTTCATGATTCCAGAGAAACCAAACTTACAGGGGTTATCTCTTCCTATTTGGAAACTACCCTTATAAAGTGTAATAAGGTAATTCCAATGACCAGCCTTTGGTCTGTCTGAACCCAGAAGTGAACGCCAGACAGATATGATCTCAGATTCTTCAGTGCCCAGGCCACAGCACAGGGTTCCCTCTCTATTGAACTCTACCTCTGTTCCCTTGGGAGTATCCTCCTACTGATGAAGGCTACAGGTTGTTCCATGCCCTCTTCGTTTAGCTGTCAGAGCCCATCTCCTAAGCCATGTTCTGAGGCACCTGTCTGCACAATGAATTCTTAGGAGATGGCAGGGGCCTTGCACATGGGTGCTGAGCACATAGCCTCCTTCAGGCTATCAAAAGCTGCTGTTGTATCCCGTGAACCCTAAGAAGGCCTTCATTTTCTGTCTGGGTCTTGGAGGGTTCCCTAGCAGAATGGTTTCAATCTTGATCGAAAGAGACTGCACTTTGCCTCCTCCTACTTGGTGACCCAAGTAGACTACTGACCTCCACCCTATCTGGCACTTGGTTGCCTTGATAGTCAGGCCTGCCCTTAGCAGAGCTTGAAGCACTTCCCTGAGGTGTCACCCAGCTAGAACCAAAGAACGCAATGTCATCCATATCAGCAGCACTGAATTTCTCCAAACAGCTAGGTCTTGCTTTACGAACCTCCGGCAGAGGCAGTCTTCAACATGAATGGCATTATTGGAACTGGAAGAGACCTTCTGGAGTAAAGAATGCAGACCTTTCTCTGGCCCCCACTTGGTCAAGGCAATCTGCCAGTACCCAGACTTTAAATCAAACGTGCTGAGAAATGTGGCAATTCCTAGCCGATCTATGAGTTCTGGGGATAAGGTGTGTGTCAGTCCTAATGACTGCATTGAGCACATGGTTGACCACACAGAACCTAAGTTCTGGAGTGACACCTGGTGGGGCAGCCTTGGGGCCAAATATCATTGGGATGGACCATGGGCTGTTTTAGGGCTCAATAACTCCTATCTCAGCATCTTGGAGACATCCTCATTAATGCTGGTTCTCCACTTATCAGTCAACCTTTAGATGTTACTCTTTGCAGGCCCCAGTATTAATACCATGTAGTGAGTCCTGAGGTAAGGGAGAATAAAGACAAAAACTGCCCCTACAACAGGCAGCCATCTCTCTTTGGTCTAGGGCCAGTGTAGGGGAGAGGCTGACACCTTTCAATTACCTATTCTGCTCTTTGGAAGGAAGGAGGTTGGGGAGAGGTTCACTCTCCTTTTCCACCTCATCATCCGTGACTAAGAGAATGGTCAGCTCAGGCCTCTCAAAGCGGGACTTAAGGCAATTGACATGCAGGACACTCAAGGTGTTTCTGGGAGTCGTGAGGTCTACCAGGTAGATTACACTCTTACGCTCTTGCACCTAATAAGGCCCAGACCAGTGATCTTGCAGGGCCCTGGGCTCCATGGACTCCATCACCCACATTTTTGACCAGGCTTAAACTACACTAGAGTGGCATTTTGGTCATACCTCAGTTTCAGGTCGTCCTGGCTGGCTTCCAGATTTTCCTGCACTAGGTTCTGGAAGTGCCTGGTCTGGTTTCAAAGTGCCAACATGGAGCTGACCACATTCTGGAGGGCCTTCCTGGGAGCTTGCTCCCTGCCCTCCTTCACCAAACTGAGAGGTCCTCTCACTGGGTATCCGTGCAGGGGTTCAGAGGCGCTGAAACCAATCCCCTTTTGCGGTACCTCCCTTTAGGCAAACAAAAAGCATGTCAGGAGGATATTCCACTTCTGCCTCCTGGGTTCTGACTGAACCATTATCATGCCTTTTAGGGTCCTGTTGAACCTTTCAACAAGCCCATTTGTTAGGGGGTAGTAAGAAGTGGAGAGCATGTAGATTAACCACACTCCTTACACATGGCCTTCATGTACCTTGACATGAAGTTGGTTCCTGGGTCTGACACCACCTCCTTGGGGAACCCCACATGGGTAAAGATCCCCATTAGTACCATGGCCACTGCGGGTGCAGCCTCTGGGTTCTGAGTGGCATGGTGTCCCGGTGTCCTTTCCTCGGGATCTGCACGTTGCTGAACAAAAGGTCCACCTTCCGGCGTCACCAACTAAGAAAGCTATTATAGCACAGAGTTATGATGAAGCCAGTCGGTGGGAAGGGAATTAGGGTAGGGAACAGCAGGGAGAGAGATCTGAAAAGAAAAGGTTAGAATAAACATGCATTAACACATTCATAGAAATATAACTCATCAATAGACTCTTGACTCAAATGCGTCTCCAATATCTGATGGAGACCCCTTTTGAAATGAGGGCAAGGCCCCTTCTTTGAATCATGGAACAAGAATAAATTATGACCTCAGAACCAAGAGATTACAAGAGCTTTAGACTATGATCATCATGGAACAAGAATAAACTACGACCTCAGAACCAAGAGATGGCAAGAGCTTTGAACTATGATTATACTCAGAACATCAATCCTGTAACATCTATGCATTCATAACATAAACTTTTGATCAGGACTTAGAAAATCTCAAATAATTTTATGTTTTTCACATATTATGCTTTCCAAAAAACAATGAAAACTATGATTTATTTATCTCCAAAAATACTTTCACATTCACAACTATAAAGGTCAAAAAGTTTTTACTCATTGAACTTGAAGCGCTTTACTTATAACACCAAACAGCGCTTTTACTTGTCTTGCCCGAAGCGCTACACTTGTTATGCTAAAGGGGCGCTTTACTCATGTGGCCTGAATCACTTTGATTGTTGTACCAAGAGCCTTTTACTCCTGTGGATTAAAGCACTTTGATTGTCGTGCCAAGGGCGCATTTCATCTGTGAACTGAAGCGCTTGAATTGCCGTGCCAAGAGCGCTTTACACCTATGGACTGAAGCGCTTGAATTTCCGTGCCAAGAACGCTTTACATCTGTGGACTGAAGCGCTTGAATTGCCGTGCCAAGAGCTCTTTACATCTGTGGACTGAAGCGTTTGAATTGCCGTGCCAAGAACGCTTTACATCTGTGGACTGGAGCGCATGAATTTTCGTGGCAAGAGCGCTTTACATCTGTGGACTGAAGCGCTTGAACTGCTGTGCCAAGAGCGCTTTACACCTGTGGACTGAACTGCCGTGCCAAGAGCGCTTTACGCCTGTGGACTGAAGCGCTTGAATTGCCGTGCCTAGAGCGCTTTACATCTGTGGACTGAAAAGCCTTTGATCATCGCGCCTAGGCCGCTGTAACCTGGAAACTGAAAACGCTTTGTTCTTTGTGCAAGGGGCACTTTACTTCTGGAAGGAATGACTTCCTCCAAAATTGAAGTCATCAAGGCATTACCGCTACGAGTACGACCTACTCGTTTTGAATTCACCATGGAAACAAGGATACTTCGATCGGATGCCACTCTGCCATGCAGGAACTCTGCTCTTCTTCAGAGAATCCCCCACGATGTCTGACTGCATCGAGGTCTTCAAAATAGTGAGCAACGTGCTTGGGTGTGGCTGGGCTTTATAGGCCTGCCACACCCCAAGATGGCTACTGCCTCTAAAAACATGGGAATTGTAGTCCCTTCATGGAATAGCACTGATAAGTGCATCTTGTCCACCAATGTCTTGAACCTGCAGCTCTATGAGCTTTGCCAAAGGGCAGATGGTGCTGATGGCCACCTTTGGAGCAAGAGGGGGTGACAAGTGGTGCGCAGAAAGCGCCACAGAGCCGCGCAGCGGAGTTTCGGGCAGGACCTGGACCACGCATGGTCTTATTCCTGACACATGGTCTACTACGACCAGGATGAACCTGTTTCCCATGGCTGTCTTGGGGTCCAGAGGCCCAATAATGTCAATTTCCACTGTTTCAAAGGGGTGTCAATGACAGGAAAAGGTTTCAGAGGAGTCTTGTGTTTCCGTCCTGACTTACCACTGGCCTGGCAGGCAGTACAGGACCTGCAGAATGCATCTGAGGTCTTTCACATTAGAAGGCAGTAAAAGTGGTTAACAAGCCTGTCAAAGGTCTTGTTCTGCCACCAAATGATCTGCTAGGGGTACATCATGATCCAGTTCTAATAGGAAGGCTCTGTAACACTGGGGGACCACCAACGTTGCACCAGGGCTGAAGAACCTTAAGTTTGCTATAAAGGAGATTATTCTCTCAGTAAATCAGGTGATCACCAGAGGTGTCACCAGCTGCCTGGGATGCGGCTTGTTGCCAAAGGCACACAAGAGTAGGGAATTCCCTCTGCACCTTGCATGGACCCCCTTGCTTCTGTCAATTGGTCAGTTGAGGTAGGTTCCCAAGGTCATACACATCTTCCCCTGTAGACTACAGGGTGTCCCCCTAAGAGTCAGTCTCCTCCCATACAGTGGAAGTTTCAGAAGTAGGTTTCCCACACCCTTCCTTCTCTTGGCAGGTCCTTGGCCATTCTTCCAGGTCCTCCTGACTACCCTCTCTGGCTGCCATGGACCATGTGGACAGACACACCAACTCAGACAACCTTAACATCTCCAAGTGGGACCTAAGCTCCACCTCTTTCTGGATGGTGTGCTCCAGATCCTTGCCAAGCAGACAATCCAAAGGCATGGACAGACTCACAGCTACTCTCAAGGAACCTGAAACACTCCCCATCCCCACTCAATGGGAACCAAGAGCCACTGAATAGTGACTCTCATGGTTGCCAGCTGCAATAACTTGGTGGAATACATTAGGAACTACTGGCTCTGAGGTCACCAGATGATATTTGATGGTTTGTTATGCTGGCTCCAGTGTCTCTCAGAGACTCCACCGTCTGCCCACTGATAGCGACCCACTGCCTTTATTTCCTAATAATGCTAGGCATGTGAGGTCTTTGCAAAATCTGTAACCCAGGGACACTAGGATAACCTCTACTCCAGGGGTTCCCAACCTGTGGTCCGGGGACCCCCGGAGGTCTGCAAAGCCTTCTCAGGGGGTCCGCGACTGCTAAGAAAATTAAAAAATATTAACAAATATTGACAAATTAGGTCCCCAGCTTCCAGTAATGACTCAGGCGGGGGTCCCCGGATTCCAATGATGACTCAGTGGGGGTCCCTGGGTTCCATTAATGTTAGAGTGGCAATAGTGAAAAACGAATAGTTTTTCACTACCTGGACATGTTAAACTTAAAAGTACATGTCCACTGCACCCTGCCCTTGAGGCTAACCAGGGTCTGCCTTAGGGGTGTAAAACACCCCTAAGGTAGGCCTTGGCAAGTGGGTACACTTGCCAGCTCAAAATGGCAGTTTAAACTTCACATACAGCCTCTGCAATGGCAGTCCTGAGGTGTGTTTGAAAGCCTACAGTAGTGGGTGGCGCAACCAGTGCTGCAGGCCCACTAGTGGCATTTGACTTACAGGGCCTGGGCACACATAGTACATTTTACTATGGACTTACTAATAAATCAAATATGCCAATCATGGAGAAGCCAGTGTTGCTATGTTTTAGACAGAGAACATATGAACTTTAGCACTAGATAGCAGTGGTAAAGTCTGCAGAGTCATAAAGCCAGCAAAAAAGAAATTCAGCACAGTCAAAACAGGAGGTCAGAAAGCGAAACATCAGGGAAATCACGCCAAAAGATGGCAGGTTTAACAGGGGCCCTTTAGAGAACTTATCTCCCTCCTCCTTCTTCTGATGGGGACCCTGCCCACCCTCGGGGTGGTCCCCTCAAATACCTCCTTATGGGGCCTGGTGCTGAAGCAGTAGTCGGACTCCTTAGCAAGCTCCCTAGGGTCAGACAGCTTACTGTCAATCAAGGTGCAGATCTGCAAATCAACTGAAAATGTGTTCTTTTGCAATCAAATTGTACAGTCCTGGATATTTTACTTCACTGCTCATCACTAAACCATCCAGTGACCTGCAAAAGGGATCAACACAGTATGGCAAGTTTTGTTGGGCCAGTTTCTGGCTGTCTCTGAACGTCTGCCTATACCTTTTTGGGATCAGACCATATTTCCTGACAAGGGCTTCCTTCTTGGGGGATACTTCATTCTGTCCTCTTTTTCTAGGCCCAGTAGGGTGTCCCTCCCCTCGCTAGGGATATGTCTCCACATATTAGCCCTCCTCAAATTGCCCTCAGGCATCTTGTGCATCAGTAGGGCAATCTCATAAGCATCAAATCACTTTTCAATGTTATCTTCAACAGCAAAGTCAAACACCAGACCTTTAGGAATATGGACCCTCTTGTCTCCTGAGAGCACTGAAGAAATGCTGCCACCATCACTGCAGGGCTCTGCCTGTCTGGCTTTGAGGTCCAGCTCCTTAAGACTTAATTCATGAGCCAACACCAATTTCATCTCCTCTATGGCTCGCTCAACCTTCTCCTTTGCTGCCTCCGTGGCCAGCCTCTTTTCCTCCATTTAGCCATCTCCAACTTGTACTTCCTCTCTACCTTCTTCGTCAGCTCTTCTGGGAAAAGGTTGCGAAAGAACACATTGGTCCCTGCACATGAAGGGATCTCCAATCCTGGAAGCATGTTACGTCCCTTCCTAACAGGTAACAGTACAAGACTCTCCTGTCCAACCTGCTGTGATCCTTCCTCACTCTCCTGGTCATCTGTTGTGACTGGCAATTGGTGGGCGTCTGCCCATGCTCTCAAGGCTTTTTGGAGCTCTGTTTTTTTGTGCTCCTCTTAGCGGCCAGCCACCTCTCCTGACAAAACTCCTTTAGCTGGGTGTACCCCTCCAGGTTGGCCAGCTCAAACTCCATCTTTGCAGGTGAGGTTACAGACACAGAGGTCAGGCAGAGTGAGAATTCATTTGAAAAAAGACAATCGGGGGGATTTAAACTCCAACTGATCTTAGATATCGGATGGTAGTGTACACCAAATCACTCTATGGTACTGTACAAACACAAGTCCAATCCTCATTGCTGATCACCAGTGTGAGGAATTCAGCTGGAGGTTGACTGGGGTGTGAGCCCTGGTCAAGCAGCAATCACAATTCTATTCAGGGCAAGGCACAAGCAAACCCTAAATTAAGCTGTGCTCACCCTCTGGTAGCTTGGCACAGACCAGTGAGGCTTAACTTGAAGGCAATGTGTAAACTATCTGTGCAACACTTCAGACAGTAAAATAATTGAGTTATGAATGTTTAAAGAATAAGTGCAAGCACTTAAAGCAGAACGTCAACTGGGGAGATCTGGTCATGTCATGTCAGACCAGGGATATCTAGCCACCCCAGATCGCGCGGGACAAAATCAAAAGTTCAGGCTGAAGCGATTGAACGCTGGCTGGATGAAGGGACTGAGTTAGGCCTGCTGATCAAAGTACCTTAAATCCTGTTGCAAACCATTGTATGGAATCAAGTCGAAGATGGGTTGCGCAGCTGATGCAGTGCATTGGCTCTGAGATGTGGCGAGGCTGCGGTGCAAGGTCCTTCTGTGTTGACGCAGAGGATCCTTGACAGTGCCTGCAATGCAAAGGCAGGTGTCTGGATGCGTTGCGCAGCTGAGACAATGCATTGGTTCAGATGAGCTGTGACAATGCAAAGCAGAGCTTTGGCATCATCGAGGCCATGAGGGATTTGAGGTCCTGTTCTGGGGAAGCATCATGGAGCGGTGGTTTCGAAGGGGATGTGTTAAACCCAAGATGGGGGATGCGACAGCAATGCAAGTCTTCTGCACAGGTTCCAAACCACATAGCAGGGGCGATGCATTGGTTCTCTTAAAGGATGTGCTGCTCCACCAAGGCGATGCATTGGTAATGCTCTGGGATGTGCGCACAGCAGAGAGGATCAGTCAGTTCCGCTGGGAAGCACAGGGGTCTTAATTCCAAGGGTCCAGGACTAAGGTGGCACCACTTAGCAGGGTAGACTCACAGATGGCAGAGTGCAGGTGAGGAAGCTGCATGGTTGGAACTCTTTTGTGCCCCTGAAACTGCAGATCAGGAGCCAGCCAACTAGCCCTTGGAGTCACTCTGGGTTGGAGAGATGCAGGTCCAGTCCTTTTGTCTCCCACGCAAGAGGGCAGTAGGCTACGGGTCAGCACAGCAAAGCAGGGGCCCAGCAGACTGCAGTGTGGCAGTCCTTCAGGAGCCCAGCAGTCCTTCTTGCTGGCAGAGTATTCACAGGTCCACAGGTCCAGAAGTGTACTGACATGGTGGTGTCAGAGGACCATTTCTCATACCGAGTTGTGCCTTTGGTGTGGGGGAGGCTTCAAAGACATGCCTTTGAAGTACACAGATGTCCTGCTTGCTCTGCCCTGGCTCAAGACTTACTACAGGGGACAGGAAACAGCCTATTCACGTGTAAGTTAGGCTGTGTCCAGGTCCTCCTCCCAAGCCTGCCCAGGACGACCCATTAAATCACAGATGGCCCCAGATGTGTGTAGCTGTCAAGTGGGAATACAAAAAGCCCAACTGCCAACTACACCCTCTCAGGTGACCAGAGACAGGCTGCAGGCACCAAATAGCCCAGGCAAGAAAATGCCAATTTTCCACAAGTGGCATTTTCCGAATTACAATTTAAAATCCAACTTCATCATAAGTTAGGATTTTAAATTTAGAGTCCAAAGACACCAAACATGAAGGGGTTATGGGGGTCATTCCGGGGATGCGGGAGCACCGCCAACAGGCTGGCGGTGCCCCGCAGGGCATTCTGACCGCGGCGGTTTGGCCGCGGTCAGAACAGGAAAACCGGCGGTCTCCCGCCGGTTTTCCGATGCCCTCAGGAATCCTCCATGGCGGCGCAGCTTGCTGCGCCGCCATGGGGATTCCGACACCCCATACCGCCATCCTGTTCCTGGCGGTTCGCCCACCAGGAACAGGATGGTGGTATGGGGTGTCGTGGGGCCCCTGGGGGCCCCTGCAGTGCCCATGCCAAAGGCATGGGCACTGCAGGGGCCCCCGTAAGAGGGCCCCACAAAGAATTTCAGTGTCTGCTCAGCAGACACTGAAATTCGCGACGGGTGCACCTGCACCCGTCGCACCTTCCCACTCCGCCGGCTCCATTCGGAGCTGGCTTCCTCGTGGGAAGGGGTTTCCCGCTGGGCTGGCGGGCGGCCTTCTGGCAGTCGCCCGCCAGCCCAGCGGGAAAGCCAGAATGGCCTCCGCGGTCTTTTGACCGCGGAGCGGCCATATGGCGGTTCCCTCCAGGCGGGCGGCTCCCGCCGCCCGCCGGGGTCTGAATGACCCCCTATATCTTCCCATTTGGAAACTACACTTATAAAATGTAATAAGTTAATTCAAATCTTAACCCATGGAAGAGATAGGCCTTGCAGTTGTGAAAAACAAACTTCAAAGTTTTTCACTGCCAGGACATGTAAAAACCTAAAAGTACATGTCCTACTTTTCACATAGATTGCACCCTGTCTTCCAGGCTGTCCAGGGCCTGCCCTAGGGCTGACATATGGAGGGTTTGGGTCTGCAAAAGATTTATTTTGCCAGGTCAACATGGCAGATAGAAATGCTCAAAGCAGGATCTGCAATGGCAGGCCTGAGACATGTTTAAAGGGCTACTTAAGTGGGTGGCACAATCAGTGCTGTAAGCCCACTAGTAGCATCTAATTTATGGGCTCTGGGCACATGTAATGCACTTTTCTAGGGACTTATAAGTAAATTAAATATACCAATTGGGTACATGCCAATGTTGCCATGTTTTGGGGAAAGAGTACAACCCCTTTAGCCCTGGTTATCAGAGGTAAAGTGCAAACAAAAAACCAAAGTTAACAAAAACAGGAGGTCTAAAGGCAAAATATTAGGGAGAACCATGCCAAGGATGTCAGGTCTAACAATTCACTACCAATCAGAAAACCGCAAAAGCTCAGGTGAAAAATTAATTTAGCTTTTTTTCCAACTCTGCCAGTTCCTAAATGCAAAAAAGGAAGATGATCTTAGCTCAGCAAACTTTGTTGTTATTGCTATGTTTTTTGAAAATATGTAGTTTCTAGCATACCATTTTTTAACTGTTACATTTTGGCTATTTGCTTAGTTCCCTCCAATGGAATCCAAAAACCTGTGTACCATTGTAATTCCCAACATGTAAGAGAACAGGATTCCTTTTGTGGAAAAAAAGGTCAAGAAGGCTTGAACATGGACACTTTTAAATATAAAAAAGGGCTCAGCACCTGCTAACCTTTGATACAGAAAGACAACTGGGGGTTGATAATGTTTCCTCAACAATGAAGGGAGTTACCTTGTTGAATGGCGAGTTTAAGTCAGTTTTAGATGAGGTAGTCAACACTATACATGCATCCTTTTGTCATTTAGTGATGCCTATGAACTTGAGCTTACATATAAGATAGGATCACTTCAAGATGCTTGGATTCAGGTGCTTCATGAAACTAGAAAAATAATAAGTTTGCACAATCTTTACTGAAGCCTGTAATTAATAAGAGAGCTCCTGAGGAGGTTATAACAATAGGCATTTCATCATTGTTTTAAGGTCTCATATGCTTGCATACACCCAATTTCTGTGGCATGTTTTGAAAGTCATCATGAAACATATATATTTTGATTTGATCGATGCTCCCTAGTTCAAAGTGGTTTTGCGCATGGCACAATTAACTCTAGATAATCCCAATATTGACTAGGCAGCAAGAACACAGTTGCTAGTCTCTTCTTTTCTATTTGGTGTGCTCAAGGAACGGAATGAGTTAAGAACATATATTAATTATAGATCTGGCGCCTGCCTTATTTAGACATATGCAACCAGAAAATGAGACTCTTCTAATTAGTGAACCTTGCTGATTTTGCCAGTCGAAATTCAGAACAGTTATTCTGAATCCTTGATTATTGCAAATGGCTTTCTAACCACAGTACACAGGAATGCAAGCAAAAGTGAGGAAGAAGAAGTTGAAGTTTTGTATTTACCTTCAGAGCAATTAGGGCAACACACTAAGAGTTGACTTTTTGATTCTATGACTGCTTGACATCATGGAATGACCAGAACAATGGTTGCTGATAAAAGATATTTTTGGTGATCCACATTGTCCTTTGATGATAAACAGTATTTACTGACTAACGCAGTATGTTTCCTGAATGACATCTAAAGGCCTTTTAAGGCTCAAACCTGTCCTACCCATACCATGGCACTCTGGCCCTCATTACAACCCTGGCAGTCGGTGATATAGTGGCGGTAATACCGCCAACAGGCCGGCGGTAATAAATATGAAATAATGACCACGGCGGAAACCGCTCTAACAGGCAGCCACTTTAACACACCTACCGCCAGGGCAAAATCGACAGGCACCACAGCGGTAATCGCCTACAGCCAGGCGGAAGACAATGTTCCGCCCACTGTATTATGAGACACCAATCTGCCACCTTTTCTGGGGCGGTACCAACGACATCAAAAGCCTTGCGGAAACACTGCATAGAAGGGAAACGACTCACCTCTGGAGACTCAAGGAAGAACCACGCCGCCATGGAATCCGAGTTGCATGTGTTCCCCATACTCTTCTACGTTCTGCTCCACTACGAACACCAACGCCGGTGAAGACGACCATGGTGAGTACTGCCGCCTAGCACACAGGGGAGAGGGGGAGGAAAAAGAGAGTGACACACACACGCAACACCCCCACCCCCAACACCATAAACATAACCAGACACAATAACATTACATATTCACCCCGTACCCCTCAGGAATAATGCAAGGACAAAAAGAATTGATTAACCACTTCGCTGCCAGGCCTTTTCCACCTCCTGTGCCAGGCCTTTTTTTGCCTATTTGGGGCAGTTCGCGCTTAGGCCCTCATAACTTTTTGTCCACATAAGCTAACCAAGCCAAATTTGCGTCCTTTTTTTCCAACATCCTAGGGATTCTAAAGGTACCCAGACTTTGTAAGTTCCCCTGAAGGAGGCCAAGAAATTGGCCAAAATACAGTGAAAATTTCGTTTTTTTCAAAAAAATTGGAAAAAGGGGCTGCAGAAGAAGGCTTGTGGTTTTTCCCCTGAAAATGGCATCAACAAAGGGTTTGCGGTGCTAAACTCAGCAGCTTCCCAGCTTTCAGGAACAGGCAGACTTGAATCCGAAAACCCAATTTTTCAACACAATTTTGGCATTTTACTGGGGCATACCCCATTTGTGCAATTTTTTGTGCTTTCAGCCTCCTTCCAGTCAGTGACCGGAATGGTCATGAAACCAATGCTGGATCCCATAAACCTAAACATTTCTGAAAAGTAGACAAAATTCTGAATTCAGCAAGGGGTCATTTGTGTAGATCCTACAAGGGTTTCCTACAGAAAATAACAGCTGAAAAAGAAAAATATTGAAATTTAGGTGAAAAAAACATTAATTTTTCTCTACTTTTTACTCTGTAACTTTTCCCTGCAATGTCAGATTATCGAAAGCAATATACCGTTACGTCTGCTGGACTCCTCTGGTTGCGGGGATATATAGGGTTTGTAGGTTCATCAAGAACCCGAGGAACCCAGAGCCAATAAATGAGCTGCACCCTGCAGTGCGTTTTCATTCTATACCGGGTATACAGTAATTCATTTGCTGAAATATAAGGAGTAAAAAATAGCTATCAAGAAAACCTTTGCATTTCCAAAAAGGGCACAAGATAAGGTGTTGAGGAGCAGTGGTTATTTGCACATCTCTGAATTCCGGGGTGACCATAGTAGCACGTGAATTACATGGAATTTCTCAAATAGATGTCTTTTTTACACACACCCCTATATTTGTAAGGAATAAATGTAGAGAAAGACAAGGGGCAATAACACTTGTTTTGCTATTCTATGTTCCCCCAAGTCTCCCGATAAAAATGATACCTCACTTGTTTGGGTAGGCCTAGCGCCCGCGACAGGATATGCCCCAAAACACAATGTGGACACATCACAGAAAACAGAGCTGTTTTTAGCAAAGTGACTACCTGTAGATTTTGGCCTCTAGCTCAGCCGCCACCTAGGGAAACCTACCAAACCTGTGCATTTCTGAAAACTAGAGACCTAGGGGAATCCAAGGAGGGCTGACTTGTGTGGCTCGGACCAGGTTCTGTTACCCAGAATCCTTTGCAAACCTCAAAATTTGGCTAAACAAACACATGTTCCTCACATTTCTGTGGCAGAAAGTTCTGGAATCTGAGAGGAGCGACAAATTTCCTTCCACCCAGCATTCCCCCACGTCTCCCGATAAAAATGATACCTCACTTGTGTGGGTAGGCCTAGCGCCCGCGACAGGATATGCCCCAAAACACAACCTGGACACATCACAGAAAACAGAGCTGTTTTTAGCAAAGTGACTACCTGTAGATTTTGGCCTCTAGCTCAGCCGCCACCTAGGGAACCCTACCAAACCTGTGCATTTCTGAAAACTAGAGACCTAGGGGAATCCAAGGAGGGGTGACTTGTGTGGCTCGGACCAGGTTCGGTTACCCAGAATCCTTTGCAAACCTCAAAATTTGGCTAAAAAAACACATGTTCCTCACATTTCTGTGGCAGAAAGTTCTGGAATCTGAGAGGAGCCACAAATTTCCTTCCACCTAGCGTTCCCCCACGTCTCCCGATAAAAATGATACCTCACTTGTGTGGGTAGGCCTAGCGCCCGCGACAGGATATGCCCCAAAACACAACGTGGACATATCACAGAAAACAGAGTTGTTTTTAGCAAAGTGACTACCTGTAGATTTTGGCCTCTAGCTCAGCCGCCACCTAGGGAAACCTACCAAACCTGTGCATTTCTGAAAACTAGAGACCTAGGGGGATCCAAGGAGGGGTGACTTGCGGGGCTCGGACCAGGTTCTGTTACCCAGAATCCTTTGCAAACCTCAAAATTTGGCTAAAAAAACACATGTTCCTCACATTTCTGTGGCAGAAAGTTCTGGAATCTGAGAGGAGCCACAAATTTCCTTCCACCCAGCGTTCCCCCACGTCTCCCGATAAAAATGATACCTCACTTGTGTGGGTAGGCCTAGCGCCCGCGACAGGATATGCCCCAAAACACAACGTGGACATATCACAGAAAACAGAGCTGTTTTTAGCAAAGTGACTACCTGTAGATTTTGGCCTCTAGCTCAGCCGCCACCTAGGGAAACCTACCAAACCTGTGCATTTCTGAAAACTAGAGACCTAGGGGAATCCAAGGAGGGGTGACTTGCGGGGCTCGGACCAGGTTCTGTTACCCAGAATCCTTTGCAAACCTCAAAATTTGGCTAAAAAAACACATGTCCCTCACATTTCTGTGGCAGAAAGTTCTGGAATCTGAGAGGAGCTACAAATTTCCTTCCCCCAGCGTTCCCCCAAGTCTCCCGATAAAAATGATACCTCACTTGCGTGGGTAGGCCTAGCGCCGGCGACAGGAAACACCCCAAAGCGCAACGTGGACACATCCTAAATTTTGGAAAAAAACAGAGGTGTTTTTTGCGAAGTGCCTACCTGTAGATTTTGGCCTCTAGCTCAGCCGGCACCTGGGGAAACCTACCAAACCTGTGCATTTCTGAAAACTAGAGACCTAGGGGAATCCAAGGAGGGGTGACTTGCGGGGCTCGGACCAGGTTCTGTTACCCAGAATCCTTTGCAAACCTCAAAATTTGGCTAAAAAAACACATGTTCCTCACATTTCTGTGGCAGAAAGTTCTGGAATCTGAGAGGAGCTACAAATTTCCTTCCACCCAGCGTTCCCCCAAGTCTCCCGATAAAAATTATACCTCACTTGCATGGGTAGGCCTAACGCCGGCGACAGGAAACACCCCAAAGCGCAACGTGGACACATCCTAAATTTTGGAAAAAAACAGAGGTGTTTTTTGCGAAGTGCCTACCTGTAGATTTTGGCCTCTAGCTCAGCCGCCACCTAGGGAAACCTACCAAACCTGTGCATTTCTGAAAACTAGAGACCTAGGGGAATCCAAGGAGGGGTGACTTGCGGGGCTCGGACCAGGTTCTGTTACCCAGAATCCTTTGCAAACCTTAAAATTTGGCTAAAAAAACACATGTTCCTCACATTTCTGTGGCAGAAAGTTCTGGAATCTGAGAGGAGCTACAAATTTCCTTCCACCCAGCGTTCCCCCAAGTCTCCCGATAAAAATTATACCTCACTTGCGTGGGTAGGCCTAACGCCGGCGACAGGAAACACCCCAAAGCGCAACGTGGACACATCCTAAATTTTGGAAAAAAACAGAGATGTTTTTTGCGAAGTGCCTACCTGTAGATTTTGGCCTCTAGCTCAGCCGCCACCTAGGGAAACCTACCAAACCTGTGCATTTCTGAAAACTAGAGACCTATGGGAATCCAAGGAGGGGTGACTTGCGGGGCTCGGACCAGGTTCTGTTACCCAGAATCCTTTGCAAACCTCAAAATTTGGCTAAAAAAAACACATGTTCCTCACATTTCTGTGGCAGAAAGTTCTGGAATCTGAGAGGAGCTACAAATTTCCTTCCACCCAGCGTTCCCCCAAGTCTCTTGATAAAAATGATACCTCACTTGCGTGGGTAGGCCTAGCGCCGGCGACAGGAAACACCCCAAAGCGCAACGTGGACACATCCTAAATTTTGGAAAAAAACAGAGGTGTTTTTTGCGAAGTGCCTACCTGTAGATTTTGGCCTCTAGCTCAGCCGGCACCTAGGGAAACCTACCAAACCTGTGCATTTCTGAAAACTAGAGACCTAGGGGAATCCAAGGAGGGGTGACTTGCGGGGCTCGGACCAGGTTCTGTTACCCAGAATCCTTTGCAAACCTCAAAATTTGGCTAAAAAAACACATGTTCCTCACATTTCTGTGGCAGAAAGTTCTGGAATCTGAGAGGAGCTACAAATTTCCTTCCACCCAGCGTTCCCCCAAGTCTCCCGATAAAAATTATACCTCACTTGCGTGGGTAGGCCTAACGCCGGCGACAGGAAACACCCCAAAGCGCAACGTGGACACATCCTAAATTTTGGAAAAAAACAGAGATGTTTTTTGCGAAGTGACTACCTGTAGATTTTGGCCTCTAGCTCAGCCGCCACCTAGGGAAACCTATCAAACCTGTGCATTTCTGAAAACTAGAGACCTAGGGGAATCCAAGGAGGGGTGACTTGCGGGGCTCGGACCAGGTTCTGTTACCCAGAATCCTTTGCAAACCTCAAAATTTGGCTAAAAAAACACATGTTCCTCACATTTCTGTGGCAGAAAGTTCTGGAATCTGAGAGGAGCTACAAATTTCCTTCCACCCAGCGTTCCCCCAAGTCTCCTGATAAAAATGATACCTCACTTGCGTGGGTAGGCCTAGCGCCGGCGACAGGAAACACCCCAAAGCGCAACGTGGACACATCCTAAATTTTGGAAAAAAACAGAGGTGTTTTTTGCGAAGTGCCTACCTGTAGATTTTGGCCTCTAGCTCAGCCGCCACCTAGGGAAACCTACCAAACCTGTGCATTTCTGAAAACTAGAGACCTAGGGGAATCCAAGGAGGGGTGATTTGCGGGGCTCGGACTAGGTTCTGTTACCCAGAATCCTTTGCAAACCTCAAAATTTGGCTAAAAAAACACATGTTCCTCACATTTCTGTGGCAGAAAGTTCTGGAATCTGAGAGGAGCTACAAATTTCCTTCCACCCAGCGTTCCCCCAATTCTCCCGATAAAAATGATACCTCACTTGCGTGGGTAGGCCTAGCGCCGGCGACAGGAAACACCCCAAAGCGCAACGTGGACACATCCTAAATTTTGGAAAAAAACAGAGGTGTTTTTTGCGAAGTGCCTACCTGTAGATTTTGGCCTCTAGCTCAGCCGCCACCTAGGGAAACCTACCAAACCTGTGCATTTCTGAAAACTAGAGACCTAGGGGAATCCAAGGAGGGGTGACTTGCGGGGCTCGGACCAGGTTCTGTTACCCAGAATCCTTTGCAAACCTCAAAATTTGGCTAAAAAAACACATGTTCCTCACATTTCTGTGGCAGAAAGTTCTGGAATCTGAGAGGAGCCACAAATTTCCTTCCACCCAGCGTTCCCCCACGTCTCCCGATAAAAATGATACCTCACTTGTGTGGGTAGGCCTAGCGCCCGCGACAGGATATGCCCCAAAACACAACGTGGACATATCACAGAAAACAGAGCTGTTTTTAGCAAAGTGACTACCTGTAGATTTTGGCCTCTAGCTCAGCCGCCACCTAGGGAAACCTACCAAACCTGTGCATTTCTGAAAACTAGAGACCTAGGGGAATCCAAGGAGGGGTGACTTGCGGGGCTCGGACCAGGTTCTGTTACCCAGAATCCTTTGCAAACCTCAAAATTTGGCTAAAAAAACACATGTTCCTCACATTTCTGTGGCAGAAAGTTCTGGAATCTGAGAGGAGCTACAAATTTCCTTCCACCCAGCGTTCCCCCAAGTCTCCCGATAAAAATGATACCTCACTTGCGTGGGTAGGCCTAGCGCCGGCGACAGGAAACACCCCAAAGCGCAACGTGGACACATCCTAAATTTTGGAAAAAAACAGAGGTGTTTTTTGCGAAGTGCCTACCTGTAGATTTTGGCCTCTAGCTCAGCCGCCACCTAGGGAAACCTACCAAACCTGTGCATTTCTGAAAACTAGAGACCTAGGGGAATCCAAGGAGGGGTGATTTGCGGGGCTCGGACCAGGTTCTGTTACCCAGAATCCTTTGCAAACCTCAAAATTTGGCTAAAAAAACACATGTTCCTCACATTTCTGTGGCAGAAAGTTCTGGAATCTGAGAGGAGCTACAAATTTCTTTCCACCCAGCGTTCCCCCAATTCTCCCGATAAAAATGATACCTCACTTGCGTGGGTAGGCCTAGCGCCGGCGACAGGAAACACCCCAAAGCGCAACGTGGACACATCCTAAATTTTGGAAAAAAACAGAGGTGTTTTTTGCGAAGTGCCTACCTGTAGATTTTGGCCTCTAGCTCAGCCGCCACCTAGGGAAACCTACCAAACCTGTGCATTTCTGAAAACTAGAGACCTAGGGGAATCCAAGGAGGGGTGACTTGCGGGGCTCGGACCAGGTTCTGTTACCCAGAATCCTTTGCAAACCTCAAAATTTGGCTAAAAAAACACATGTTCCTCACATTTCTGTGGCAGAAAGTTCTGGAATCTGAGAGGAGCTACAAATTTCCTTCCACCCAGCGTTCCCCCAAGTCTCCCGATAAAAATGATACCTCACTTGCGTGGGTAGGCCTAGCGCCGGCGACAGGAAACACCCCAAAGCGCAACGTGGACACATCCTAAATTTTGGAAAAAAACAGAGGTGTTTTTTGCGAAGTGCCTACCTGTAGATTTTGGCCTCTAGCTCAGCCGCCACCTAGGGAAACCTACCAAACCTGTGCATTTCTGAAAACTAGAGACCTAGGGGAATCCAAGGAGGGGTGATTTGCGGGGCTCGGACCAGGTTCTGTTACCCAGAATCCTTTGCAAACCTCAAAATTTGGCTAAAAAAACACATGTTCCTCACATTTCTGTGGCAGAAAGTTCTGGAATCTGAGAGGAGCTACAAATTTCTTTCCACCCAGCGTTCCCCCAATTCTCCCGATAAAAATGATACCTCACTTGCGTGGGTAGGCCTAGCGCCGGCGACAGGAAACACCCCAAAGCGCAACGTGGACACATCCTAAATTTTGGAAAAAAACAGAGGTGTTTTTTGCGAAGTGCCTACCTGTAGATTTTGGCCTCTAGCTCAGCCGCCACCTAGGGAAACCTACCAAACCTGTGCATTTCTGAAAACTAGAGACCTAGGGGAATCCAAGGAGGGGTGACTTGCGGGGCTCGGACCAGGTTCTGTTACCCAGAATCCTTTGCAAACCTCAAAATTTGGCTAAAAAAACACATGTTCCTCACATTTCTGTGGCAGAAAGTTCTGGAATCTGAGAGGAGCTACAAATTTCCTTCCACCCAGCGTTCCCCCAAGTCTCCCGATAAAAATGATACCTCACTTGCGTGGGTAGGCCTAGCGCCGGCGACAGGAAACACCCCAAAGCGCAACGTGGACACATCCTAAATTTTGGAAAAAAACAGAGGTGTTTTTTGCGAAGTGCCTACCTGTAGATTTTGGCCTCTAGCTCAGCCGCCACCTAGGGAAACCTACCAAACCTGTGCATTTCTGAAAACTAGAGACCTAGGGGAATCCAAGGAGGGGTGATTTGCGGGGCTCGGACCAGGTTCTGTTACCCAGAATCCTTTGCAAACCTCAAAATTTGGCTAAAAAAACACATGTTCCTCACATTTCTGTGGCAGAAAGTTCTGGAATCTGAGAGGAGCTACAAATTTCTTTCCACCCAGCGTTCCCCCAATTCTCCCGATAAAAATGATACCTCACTTGCGTGGGTAGGCCTAGCGCCGGCGACAGGAAACACCCCAAAGCGCAACGTGGACACATCCTAAATTTTGGAAAAAAACAGAGGTGTTTTTTGCGAAGTGCCTACCTGTAGATTTTGGCCTCTAGCTCAGCCGCCACCTAGGGAAACCTACCAAACCTGTGCATTTCTGAAAACTAGAGACCTAGGGGAATCCAAGGAGGGGTGACTTGCGGGGCTCGGACCAGGTTCTGTTACCCAGAATCCTTTGCAAACCTCAAAATTTGGCTAAAAAAACACATGTTCCTCACATTTCTGTGGCAGAAAGTTCTGGAATCTGAGAAGAGCTACAAATTTCCTTCCACCCAGCGTTCCCCCAAGTCTCCCGATAAAAATGATACCTCACTTGCGTGGGTAGGCCTAGCACCGGCGACTGGAAACACCCCACAGCGCAACGTGGACACATCCTAAATTTTGGAAAAAAACAGAGGTGTTTTTTGCGAAGTGCCTACCTGTAGATTTTGGCCACTAGCTCAGCCGCCACCTAGGGAAACCTACCAAACCTGTGCATTTCTGAAAACTAGAGACCTAGGGGAATCCAAGGAGGGGTGACTTGCGGGGCTCGGACCAGGTTCTGTTACCCAGAATCCTTTGCAAACCTCAAAATTTGGCTAAAAAAACACATGTTCCTCACATTTCTGTGGCAGAAAGTTCTGGAATCTGAGAGGAGCTACAAATTTCCTTCCACCCAGTGTTCCCCCAAGTCTCCCGATAAAAATGATACCTCACTTGCGTGGGTAGGCCTAGCGCCGGCGACAGGAAACACCCCAAAGCGCAACGTGGACACATCCAAAATTTTGGGAGAAAACAGTGCCTACCTGTGGATTTTGGCCTGTAACTCACCCGCCGCCTAGGGAAACCTACCAAACCTGTGCATTTCTGAAAACTAGAGACCTAGGGGAATCCAAGGAGGGGTGACTTGCGGGGCTCGGACCAGGTTCTGTTACCCAGAATCCTTTGCAAACCTCAAAATTTGGCTAAAAAAACACATGTTCCTCACATTTCTGTGGCAGAAAGTTCTGGAATCTGATAGGAGCCACAAATTTCCTTCCACCCAGCGTTCCCCCAAGTCTCCCGATAAAAATGATACCTCACTTGTGTGGGTGGCCCAGGTGCCTGCAACATAATAAGGCCCAAAACCTGAAGGGATAGAAGGGATAGCACAGCAAGTTTATAAGGGCATATTCTTTTATACATCTTTAGACGGACTCTGCTTTGGGGACCCACATAAGTGAGGTGTCATTTTACTTGGGAGACTGAGGGGAAAACTGGGGAGTAGGAATTTTGTGCTGGAGCGGTAATCCTACTAAGAAAAATCAGGAAAATATGCTTTTTTATGCAAATTGTGAGGTTTACAGAGGAGTCTGGGTAAGAAAATGTTGGGGGAGCCACACAAGCCACACCTCCCTAGACTCCTTGGGGTGCCTAGTTTTAAAAAGTTTCTGGATTTTGTAGGTTTCCCTACATGACGGCCGCACCCAGGACCAAAAACATAGGTGGGCCCTCCCCCCCAAACACAGGTATTTTTGGAATATATCACTTTGATGTGTGCACATACGTCCGTGATGTGCCAAACACTAAAATTGTGAAAAGAAACACACTTAGGTTATGTGAAGAAGACCCCTCACCCACCAACCAAGTTGGTGGCATGCTTCATCATCGGGGTCCCACCTGAGGCACCTAGCGTGTCTCAAGTGTGCTGCGACGCCTGATTACAGCGGAGCAGGTTTTGTCATTTGTACCACACATACTGGTTGGATTTGGCACGAGGGTGAGTGATGGTTCAGTAGATCAAATTTTATTAACAAGAGATTTCACAAAAGTGAAATGCACTGGTAATAACTGAAAGGCCAAAAAACTGAACCAATGACTCACAGCTCGTGAGCTGTAAAGCCACGACAAGGCACCAACCGCTTTACAGTCCATTCACACACCTTTCATACATGACATGCACTAGACCATTCACGCCGCCAGCCACGGGCCCAGCACATTACAAGACTCGCATCCACAGACAGCGCCAGTCAAGGGCCCATCACTTTCATACGCCCACATGCCTGATACAGCAATCACACCAGCTGATGAGTGTGTGGACTGGCGTTTGGCCGGCACTGCCAGCCAAGCGCCACACCACCAGCCAAGCGCCACCCCACCCACACCACCAGCCAAGCGCCACCCCACACACACCGCCAGCCCAGCGCCACCCCACACACACCGCCAGCCAAGTTCCACCCCACACACACCACCAGCCAAGCGCCACCCCACACACACCGCCAGCCAAGCGCCACCCCACACACACCACCAGCCAAGCGCCACCACACCCACGCCGCCAGCCAAGCGCCACTCTACACATGCCATCCCCTTTTTTTTTTTTTTAAACAACAAAGAAACCACTAATCATAAATTAGTACAAAACTACAAACACAAAAGCTCTAACTGAATACATGACTAATGCCAACCGTGAAACCGAACATATAAAAATATAAAACACCAGTTTACGCTCACGGAATTTCCCAATAATTCTTCTGTGTGTGGTAGCTCCTGAAACAGCCACCCACACACAGCCCAGGCTTTGAAGGACAATCAGGGCAGTACATCCTAGTCTCCTTCCTGATACCTCTTCGAGCACAGACTCTACATCTCTTAGCAGGAAAGTTTTTGTTTGGCCGTGGGAGGAATGTGCTCAGCAAAGTGACGATCTTTCAATCTAGCCACATCCTCCACCACTGCTTCTCTAGGAACTCTTGCCTGTTCCAGCACAACAAGGCTAGCTATGATAGACTCCTGAAATTTCACAAATGTCATCCTTGACTCTGGAGAACTATCCTTAAACACAACAAAAGCATTAAAAGTTGCCAAGTGGAACAAGTGAAGCGCTAATTTCTTATACCACACATAAGACTTACGAGCAGCAGTGTAAGGTTCTAACCTCTGATCTACTCTATCAACACCACCCATGTGCTTATTATAGTCTAAGATGCACACAGGTTTGCGCACTTCGGCAACCTGACCCCAAACAGCCACAGGTGAAGTACTCTCATCATGGATGGTGCTTAGCATGTATACATCCCTCTTGTCTACAAATTTCAGAGCTAGCAGCTCATCATTCCGCAAGGCACTGCACTGTCCCTTCTCAAGTTTTTTACAGACAAGCTCTTTTGGATAGCCTTTCCGATTAGAGCGGATTGTGCCACAAGCAACAGTGTCCACTCTGAACAACTCCTTGAACAACCGAACTCCAGTGTAGAAGTTATCTACATATAAATGGTGACCTTTGTTAAACAGTCGTCTACCAAGTTCCCACACAATTTTCTCACTAACTCTGTTAGAATCCATTTTGAATTGCTTCGTTTCTTTTACACGTGAAAGTTTGAGCTTTTGTTGTCTCTGAACGCACTGTCTATCACATATGTTATCTTATGTATATTTGTTTAGGTAAAATAAGCCTGGTTCCACGCCATAGGCTTGCAGCTGGTTTCTTTCCCTAACTGGGGCACTGTACTCATTATAATTGTGTGTTCAAATAACTAATTGACCTCGGCTGTGGTATTTTGGGGAGGGAAAGGCTGATATCTATACCTTTGAACCACGTAATCCTTTGAAGGGTCTCAAGAATGTGGGGAGTCAGGCAGCTGCAGAAGGGAGGCAAGGACAAAGCTGGGAATGGAACCAGTGTGTGGAAACTGATTAACTCCTTAAAATATCTGTATGACGTATATCATTATTTACACATTTTATGTATCCTTTGATGTATGAGTATAAATATCACTGTTAAACGCTTTATGCTAGCACACTTTACTTCGGGCCTGGGATGCCAGTGGTAAACCTGTCCTCTTTGCTGCAGCAAAAATAAACAGACCTTTGGTCATTGATTTTTCACTCCGGCTCTCCGTGTCAAAAACTCCTTTGTAAATGCATTTGTAAGTATCTGCAAATATGTGCATTTGACAATTTGGCGCCCGAACAGGGACCTTCCAGTGGATATCTTCAGTAGCTCTGTCACAAGACGTGCTGCCAGTGGGGGGACGCCGTTCCGGAGGTGTAGATTCCAGGGGCCCCTGCACAAAGACTTAGTTTCAAAAGCAGCTGCATCTTATCCACCGGGCAGGCCTCTCCCCGCTTTTCTCATGATGTCCCAGCGAAGTCCCTGAAAACATCGGTGTTTATCTTGACTGATTAGTCTGACACGGGCGGCCGGAGAGAAATCCAGGAAAAGCAGATAGTCAGGTAAGACTGTTCCTGGCTGGCTACTTGTCTGCTTTAACTTGCATTTGAGAGAATAATTGTTTTTGGATAACTTATCATTTTTGGGAATGATTAGTTCTTGGTAAATTTGCATTTGTACAAGGTACCATTTGACAATTTGTATTACACGTGTTTTTCTTGTTTGAGTAATTTGCCCAGGCCTGGAGCAATTTGTAAGTTGGTAAATATTTGAAAAAGGTTTTTTTTTTTTTTTCTTTCTTCTTTGGTGCACATTTGAAAAAGGTTTTCTTTGGTGCACATTTGAAAAAGGGTTTCTTTGGTGCATGTTACATTTTGAAATTTGGTGTGTGTTGTCTTTTGAAAATTTAAAAGGTTAGATATGGGAAATAAGAAATGTTGGCAAGGGTTATGTCTTTGTTTTCGCCGAAATCATGTGCCACGTTTAGATAAAAAGCAACCGATCCCAAAAGAGGGAACACCAGGGTGGGACATGTTAAAGGATTATGGTTTAGAGAATAATTTGTATAATAGTATATGGCGCAGGTATACTAGACATTGTCCTGACCTCCAGTGGCCAGAGGATGGGTCTTTTGATTTAAAGAAACTAACCTACCTACAGGAATGTTTGTTTCATAAAAAGGCTAGACAACATATGTTTGAGGTATACAGAAAATGGGAAATGGAGGCCAATAAAAGAAAAATTAAATCAGATAAACTGATAGAGAGGGAAAATAGGAGAACCATCATGCAGAAGGCCGCCCTTTATCACCAGTCCCAAACCCAGAAAGGGATTGAATCTGAAGATAGAGTCCATAGGGCTCAGGTGGAGGGAAGTTATGTAACAGAAACCAAACATGCATTAGAGGAAGATGAGGTAATGCTACAGCTATTAGATAATAGCCCTACTGCACCTCCACCTTACACACCCCCTGCAGTAGCCCAACCTATCATGGGGGCACAGCAACAGCAGCAAGGGCAAGGACACAATTTGGGAAATCCAGGTGCACCACTACAGCAGCATGTGCCACAACCACCACAGCCTCTAGCCCAAGCTACCCCAATAGCCCAAGTCCTAATCCCTCCACCACCTGCCCCACCACTACCAGCCAGCACTGCAAGGTTACAAATAATGTTCCCTGCCCCTAATACCCCAAATGGACAACGCCGACAGTGCACAGCCATACACTCACTTTCACCCATATGGAGCACACCCATTAAGTCGATTTCGCCCCCTAGTACCCGCTCCACTATTGGGGATGGGGAAAAACGGGTTATCAAGAATCAGTCAGAGAACTGGATGTCACATCCTATTTACACCCACACCGATATTATGGACACAATACAACAGATGTCACATTTTGGACAGCAATTAGCACTGCTGTATATGATTGAAAAATTGGAGAGGGATTGGAAGTCTTGTATTACAGATTCTACCCCTCTCCCTTATGAACAAGAATTATACCAATTATGGCGGGACAGTGTGGCTTGTATTCTTGATAGTAACAGCATAAATGAGGGAGTACGCATTTGTGTCATAGCCAGGGAAGATGTTCTAAATAGATATGACAAGGGGTACCCAATGAGGGAAGTGCACCCTGATATGCCCACTGCAGCTGCAGTTGCAGCAGCAGCTGCCGCCGGACAACCAGCTCCCGGGCCGGTGGCCCAATTTGTCCATATACCATGGAAAAGGGAGGAGGTAATGGCTATAAAGAAAGACTTGCCAGACCCTCGAAAGAATCCAGCTGGATTCTATCGGGACCTTAGAATTGCCATTTCCACCACAACCATGACACTCAAAGACATTGACTATTTTTTTGGTGTTTTATTGGGTCCTGAAGTTTGGCATAAAATTAGAAGAGTAGATGATGCACCTACTTTGGGAAATACATGGGGGGGTTTAGAAGCACGAGAAGCACAAAGGGCACCAGGAACCCTGCCGCATCAGGATATTTTAGATTTACCTAACCGGATATTGACTAAGTTAGAAACTGTTATACCTCTTCAGACTGTGGATTGGGGAAAACTTGCCACTTATAAACAGAAAATAGGTGAAGATGTCCCAGATTATTTTACTAGAATTGAACAAGCTTTCATAGATTTTAGCGGTCAAGACCTCGCCACCGTAATAGGTGTCACACTATTTGTAGAACGCTTTGTTAATGGCCTTCTACCTGAAATATCACAAAAATTAAAAGCAACAGAGAGTTTGTGGATGACGAAGGGACAGGCAGAGATTTTGCAGATGGCGCAATACTATGAGAGCAGGTACAAGGAAGAATTAGAAAAGAATGAGAAGTCAGTAAAAGAATTGAAGAAAAAGGTATTATTACAGCAGGCATACCCTCAGCGGGATACAACCCCTCAGCAAAGGGGTGGCCCACCAAGGGGACGGGGAAGGGGTCGAGGCTGAGGTGCATCTGCACCACCCCAAGACCGCCGATTAAATATCAACCAATGTGCCTACTGTAAGCAGGATGGACATTGGCGTGATACTTGCCCATTACTGGAAGGAAGACAAAGTATGTCACTTCATAGAGGGAACGCGGCAGGTAATGCACGAGGACGAGGAAGAGGTAGAACTGATCAGAATTCGCAGAATGAGAATCAGGTCCCGCGTAACACTAATATTTTTGACAATGCATTTGAACGACAATATTATGCTGATGATTTCTTTTCTGAATCCTACAATTATTAGGACAGCCACAGACAGGGCCAGGGGCGAGTAAGTATTCCTGTAGATCAAAATGGTCCCTACATTGATGTAAAAATCGAAGGAGAGGGCCATAAGTTTCTTCTAGATACTGGTGCCACCAGAACATCTATTGCACATTCTGCAGTCCCCGGGGCTCCCCTGTCTGGGCTTCATACCACATCAATTGGGATTTCTGGAATCCCCGTGGTGAGCCCCATCTCAACACCTATGAGAGTAACTGTAGGCCCATTTACAGTACACACGCCACTCTCTTTAACATCAGGTTGCAATGAAAACTTGTTTGCATTAGATTTGTTAAAGAAATTAAATGCAGTTATTCACTGTTCAATGGATGGTGTCTATGTAACTATGGATAGTGTTTCCCCAACTCGGTGCATGTTTTCACAGGAATACGACTTACCCCCAGAGCTAAAGGAAATAGACCCTCGCTTATGGGCCAAAGGCAAGAATGATGTAGGCATTATGGATATCGACCCTATTGTAATAAAAATCAAACCAGGTGCCCGGTTACCTCGTGTTCCTCAATACAAATTACCTAAATCAAGCGAAAAAGGGCTCAAGGCAGTCATATCTGATCTTGTGCATGCAGGTGTCATAAAGGAAATAGTGAGTAGCCCATGTAACAGTCCAATCCTTCCTGTTGTAAAGAAACGAAATGATGCTAATAGATTAGATGGTGAGCAATCATTTACTGATAACACAGTATATCGATTAGTTATTGATCTCCGAGAAATTAATAAAATAGTAATTCCCCAGTTTCCCGTGGTCCCAGACATGAATAGTCTTTTCACCATGATTCCACCCTCTGCGTGTTTTTTCACCGTAATCGATTTGAAGAATGCGTTCTTCAGCATTCCAATTGCCGAAGAATCTCAATATTTGTTTAGCTTCGCGATTTTTGGTAGATCATTCGCGATGACAAGAATTCCTCAGGGATTTGTTGAGTCCCCGAGCATATATAGTCAATGTCTTAAACGTCAATTAGACCAATTCAATCCACCTTCAGGCTCTGCATTGTTGCAGTACATTGATGATATTTTAATTGCCTCAGATTCCATGACACAATGTAAGACTGATACTGTTGCATTATTACATCATTTAGCACCTCTGGGCCATAAGGTGTCCCTTCCAAAATTGCAGTATTGTAGAGAGGAGGTCACCTATCTAGGACACCTCCTCTCTAAGGAGGGAAGGAGATTACATCCAGACAGAATTAAACTGGTTCATACAATGACAGCACCACGCACCCCTTCTGAAGTCCGAGCATTTTTGGGATTTCCATCCTTTTGCAGACAGTGGATTCCAAATTTTTCACTTATAGCAAAACCATTGACTGCTCTGACACTTTCAGATGTGCCCTCTCCTGTACCTTGGACTGACAAATGTGAGGAGGCTTTTCAAGATTTAAAAAAGGCGATGTGCTCTGCTCCTGTATTGGGTAATCCGGATTACAGCAAACCATTTGTTTTATTTGTGCATGAAAAGCATGGCTGTACATTGTCTGTTTTGACACAGGATCAAGGTGGGAGACAACGCCCTTGTGCATACTTCTCTTCCACCTTGGACACTGTGGCGCAAGCTTTGCCTACTTGTCTTAGAGGAGTGGCTTCTGCAGCAGCTGCGGTGAAACAAAGTGAAGGGTTTGTTGGTGGCAATCCGCTCACTGTGATGGTTCCTCATGCCGTTGATATTTTGTTAAACAAGACACAGACGCAGCACCTCACCAGTGCTCGTCTAACGGGTTACGAATTAACATTGTTCAGTCCAAATATTACTTTGAAGCGGTGCAATGTCTTGAACCCAGCTACGTTACTACCCCTCCCTCAGGACAATGTGGAATTTGATCATAATTGCATTTTTGCCACTGAGGAAGAAACCAAGGGACGGGTAGACTTAACAGACACTCCCCTATCTGACCCACAGGGAGAGCTGTTTGTAGATGGGTCTTGCTTCAAGTTACCAGATGGTACGACCACTGCAGCCTATGCCGTCACCACAGTCAAAACAGTGGTTGAATCTCATAGAATCCCGCAAAATTCGGCACAGGCTGCAGAATTAATTGCCCTCACCAGAGCTTGTGAAATAAGTGAACATCTTAGTGTTAACATCTACACTGATAGCCAATATGCGTTTGGAGTAGCTCATAATTTTGGGCGACTCTGGGCGAATAGAGGCTTTATCACGTCACATGGCACTACCATTCAGCATGGCAACTTGATTGTGACACTTTTGACTGCTCTCAGCCTGCCCCGTCAGGTCGCAATCATTAAGTGTAGTGCCCACAAAAAAATTACTGATGATATAGGACGAGGAAATGCTTTTGCAGATGCTACAGCGAAAGCAACAGCACGAGCACCATTTGACAATGCATATGTTGAGAGTAGCATCAAGGGAGAGCCCCAGTACGAAGTATTAGAAAATACCATGCAGTGTGTGAGAGATATTCAAGCAGAAGCAACAGCAGAGGAAAGGGAACAGTGGGAGAAGAACGGTAGACTAGACAGTGAGGGTTGTTACACAGATGACACAGACAGAAGAAGATGGATGTTACCTAATTGTTATGTACACGCTATGGTTACTATGGCCCACAGTCCTGCACACATCAGTGCCCAAGGCATCAAGACAACTTTGGACCATGTTTGGAGTAATCCTCTGATATCCAAAGCTGCTAATAACCTGGTTAAAAGTTGTATGGTGTGTGCAGTGCACAATGCAGGAAAAGGGACCCCTACGCCCCCTGGCCACTTTGCCCCTCCTGATCTCCCCTTTGAAGCTATACAGATGGATTTTATCCACATGGAACTGTGTAACAAACTGAAATACGTGTTAGTGGTAGTATGCATGTTTTCAAAATGGATAGAGGCCTACCCATTAAAAGACAATGGTGCCCTCTCTACCGCCAAAATATTACTAAAAGAATATTTTCCTAGATACGCCTTGCCACGATTAGTCTGGAGTGACAATGGCAGTCATTTTTCTAATGAGGTAATGGAGAAGGTCTGTACCGCCCTTAACATCAAACATCGATTTCATGCTGCAAATCACCCACAATCAGCGGGCCTTGTAGAAAGGTATAATTACACCTTGAAGAGCAAAATAGCTAAGATTTGTGCTGAGACCAACTTAAAATGGCCAGATGCTTTGCCCCTAGCATTAATGTCCATCAGGATGACTGCCAGTAGCAAGTCACGATTATCCCCCTATGAAGTTGTCATGGGGAGGCCAGCCAATATCTGGGGGGTACCACGACCAAAGAAGCTTTCTGAAGTGCAATATCCTTTGTTTGTAGATTACTGTAAACAATTGACTAAAGATTTGCGTTTGATCCACCAACAGGTCAAGGCCAGCCTACCGACTCCTCTTGAAGGCCCTGGTCACCCTTTTAAGCCCGGGGATTGGCTTATGACAAAGAATTTTCAAAGAACCAACAGTCTTCAGCCCAGGTGGCGGGGGCCAGCCCAGGTACTGCTTGCAACACAGACAGCGGTGAAAGTGGAAGGAAGGAAAAACTGGATACATGCTAGCCACTGTAAGCGTGCACCAATTCCACTACAAGGTACTCTAACAGCAGAATTACCATTGTCTCCTGATTACAGAAAAGTAGGGAGACAGGAAACACCTCCACAGGTTTCAAGTGCTACTTCTGCTCCTGAGGTGACACAGCTGCCCAGTGACGAAGAGTTACTGTTTGAAGATCAACAAACTCATCGATACAACCTGCGTCCTCGCCCATCTAAATGAACAGAATTTTTAAGGTGCGTACGGTGGTGACCCCTACGAAAAGCTACATTTACATCACCCTGATAGCTCCTAGCCTGGAATTGCAAACTGAGGTTTTTTCTGAATGGCCAAGGAATCCTTTGCTCAGCAGAATACGGCACGCCTGCCTTCATGAAATACAGTTCCCCGCTTTCACCGCCACCGGCATTTCCGATGCCATTGATGTACCAGCATTAAAACGAGCTATCCTCACTGTTGTTACGCACACTTTGGGCGACGAGGTTGTAAATGACTGTGATGACTAAATTTCCAGCATGAACAGGAACACGGGTGACTAGCCTGTGCAACGACACCAGAACATTGGTCAGAACAATTGTCTCAACGAGAACACAAGCATAGTGGGATGCAGCTTGTGCAACGCTATCCAAGCAGTGGGTAAATGGAGTTAACAGTTCTGTGACTGGCGAGAAAAAAAAAACAAGTACCAGTTCTACGGAAGCGGCCAGCCATTAGGGTTGGTGCGGTTTGTAGTCCCAGCGGTAAAAAAAAAAAAAAAAAAAAAAAAAAAAAAAAAAAAAAGGTGCCTTTTTTCTGTTTAATACCCAAGCACATCACTGATCTGGTTGAAAATTGCTGGCCTCCGCCCTCATTTTTGCTGAGACACTGAACGAAACTGACAAACTATACTGAAGACGAACTTTGAAGTATCGCGACTTACTCACTGGGAGTTGAGACTCACCAGGAGTTAAAACTCGAAAAGGAGAAGATAAGGGACCTAGGATCAAGCCAACATCTATTGTCCTGTATTTGAAAAAAAAAACTTGTTCATGGACCAACCAGTGCATCCTAACTGCTAGAGTGGAAAGCACGGCGGTGCTGAACCCTAGTGGGTGTGAACATTGAAGGAAAATTTACTTATCTGTATCTATACGTATATGATTATTAGTATAGTGATATCAATATTTTGCATTTACATATTTGGTAATTGTGTGGGTATATTTTTGAACACGCGTAGGCGGTTGAGACGAGTAAAACGGTATCATAGAAAGGTTGTAGGACCAAGGAGGAGAGCACAATAAAATTATGAAAATATATCCATTTGGCAGGACAAATATCCCTCTAGAGAATAGGGAAAAGTGGCCTTATAACTATTTCTACAAAACAACAATGAAGTACCTAGTGACCCTTATGTTAATATGTATAATGTCCAGTGGTGTTGCATCATTGTTGCAAAATCCTACCTTACATCCATTGATAAAGGTTCATGGAAAATTAGCGGAGACATTAAGTCTCACTGACTGCTGGATTTGCCGGCACTTGTCTAGACACCCCGAGGATCCTATAGGCCTTTATGAAGTACCAGTATCACCAAGCGAATATGAAAGAGGGGAAGTGTGTCTTGTACCAAATACCACTTGGAGATGTGACCAACAAGAATATCAATGGTACCCTAGGTGTGCGGTGCTTCCTAATACCCAGGCAGAATACAAGCTCTCCCCGATGCCTGGAGAGAATGCCACACTTAAAATGTTTCCCATATGTTTTGGTACCTATTTTTATGGGCAAAACCCAGAGGCAAAATACATGGGAAAGATCCCTCCTGAACAGTGTGTTTACACTTTGTTATTTGATATAAAAACAGGGAATTGGGATCTTGAAGGAGAGGAGAAAATAGACAGAAATTGGACAGCGTTAATTAATGGGACTCATCAAAATTACACTGTAAATTATTGGAACCTGACTGTGGGAGAAAATGAGATTCTAGTAGATCCAGAAGGATTGTTATATGATCCCTCCAGAGAACAAGATAGAAATGGGAAAAATTCACCTGTAATATTGTCCCGGGTTTTCCTTGGCCCCCTCTGGACGGCTAGATGTTCATATGTTGCACCCTGGGCAAATGTATCATTGCTAAATACAATCTGGGAAGATTACAAGTATTGCAATAATTCTGAGCATGACACCCCAGAGGGTGTAGGATTGCCCCGAATAAAATACAGCATTATAAATTCACAAATCCAGGGAGGCATGTACTTCGTATGTGGAAGAACTGCATATAAAGTACTACCTCTAAACTGGGAAGGGATATGTTCACTGGCATATTTGGCACCCAACATTACTGTGATATCAAATATATCATCTTCCCAGCCCCTTAACATGGGGAGTTTTGCACATAGGTACAAACGAGGGACACCCATACTGGAGGAGCGAAAGAACTGGGTATTTCAAGTATTACATGTTCTTATTCCAGGATTTGGAATTTTCGATTTACAACTGGCAATGATGAATATGTCCGCTGAATTAGCCATTGCATTTAATGCCACCAGGGAGGCCATAGGAAGTATACAGATAGAGATAAACTCTGCAGCCCAATTGGCGATACAAAATCGGCTTGCCCTAGACTTGATTACAGTACAACAAGGAGGAGTATGTGTTTTAATCCAACATCAGTACCAGCAAAAGTGCTGTTATTTTGTCAACAAGTCATCAGAGATAGAATTGGATATTGGGAAAATAAAAGAAGCAGTACAGGTATTTGAAAAGGGGGGCCAATATGAAGGAGGCGATTGGAGTTTATCATGGTTATGGTCTTGGTTTGGGGGGTGGGGCTGGTTGTTTAAAGACATACTTTTTATAATAATAGCTATTGTATTAAGTTGTTTATTAGTACAGTGCTTACCTGCTCTCTGTTCCTGTTTAAAATTGTGTAAACTTCCGCCAGTGAAAATACTAGAAACCAATCGAGCTATGATGCAGAGAGAAGAGATAAATTCCCTAATGGCTATTGACCCCACTGTCCTCACTACAGATACTGGTTGCTCATACCCATCGGTTGTTTATGTCCCCATGAATGCAAATTTCAAGGAAGTAGGAGTAAAATTCAACATATATGAGGAAATTTAGAACTATTCAAACGTTGATTATGTTCAGAAGAAAAAAAACTCAAAAAGGGTCGATTGTTAGAATCCATTTTGAATTGCTTCGTTTCTTTTACACGTGTAAGTTTGAGCTTTTGTTGTCTCTGAACGCACTGTCTATCACATATGTTATCTTATGTATATTTGTTTAGGTAAAATAAGCCTGGTTCCACGCCATAGGCTTGCAGCTGGTTTCTTTCCCTAACTGGGGCACTGTACTCATTATAATTGTGTGTTCAAATAACTAATTGACCTCGGCTGTGGTATTTTGGGGAGGGAAAGGCTGATATCTATACCTTTGAACCACGTAATCCTTTGAAGGGTCTCAAGAATGTGGGGAGTCAGGCAGCTGCAGAAGGGAGGCAAGGACAAAGCTGGGAATGGAACCAGTGTGTGGAAACTGATTAACTCCTTAAAATATCTGTATGACGTATATCATTATTTACACATTTTATGTATCCTTTGATGTATGAGTATAAATATCACTGTTAAACGCTTTATGCTAGCACACTTTACTTCGGGCCTGGGATGCCAGTGGTAAACCTGTCCTCTTTGCTGCAGCAAAAATAAACAGACCTTTGGTCATTGATTTTTCACTCCGGCTCTCCGTGTCAAAAACTCCTTTGTAAATGCATTTGTAAGTATCTGCAAATATGTGCATTTGACAACTCCAAAAGTGGGAGGACAACCAGGGGGGTCAATATTGGAATCCCTACCAGTGTAGACCCGGAAATTATAAACATATCCTGTACTACTTTCTGACAGCATATACAATTTAATTCCATACCGTGCCCTCTTGCTAGGAATGTACTGCCTAAAAACCAAACGACCCTTGAACAGGACCAAAGACTCATCTACAGATATTTCTTTCCCTGGAACATAGATCTCTGAAAACCGATCTACCAAATGATCAAGGACAGGTCTAATCTTAAAAAGACGGTCAGAATCAGGATGATCTCGTGGCAAGGCTAAAGCATTATCTACAAAATGCAACATCCGAAGAAGAAGCTCATACCGGTTACGACTCATGATGGCAGGAAATATAGCAGTTGCCATCAAGGGACTAGTAGACCAATATGAAGACAGCGACGGCTTCCTTATCAGCCCCATCAAAAAAGTTAAACCCAAGAACTTTTTCAACTCTTCCAGATTTGTGGGAATCCACCGGCTAGCTCTAGAGTGTGGCTTAAGTCTGGCAGCATTGTCCCTCAAAAACTGCTCTGCATACAAATTAGTCTGCTCAACAATCTCTTCCAAAAATATATCGTCCATAAACAACTCAAAAAAGTTGACGGGCAAAAAGTTTTCCGTATTAACTCGACACCCTGGAAAACCAGTAAACGCAGGCAACTGTGGCTGCTCCATGTTTGGTGCAACCCATGCGTCAGGTCTTCCAATGGAAAGCCTTTCAGCCGCTGGCTCCTGCAACATTGGCACATCACTGTCCTCCTCTAAAACAGGCCCTTCATCAGCACTGAGAGTGGCTTCATCATCAGATGATTCATCTCTGACAGAAAATTCACTTCCAGAATCCTGCACTTCCTCCTCTGCCTCAGATGCAGAGTCAGTCTCATATTCATGGTCAGAAGATGACTCAAAAAGCACACTAACAACCTGCTGAACGGTCATCCTACGGCTGGCCATGATCCTTCCTACTAAAATTAACTGGACAAATACACCACCAACAACCAGCACTGTGTAAGATAAGTAACAAAGTATAGGTTTATCACTAAGAATTATAAACTCAAAAACTATACTGCTCACTTGCCTGAAAAAGCTTGACTCACCAGCAACTACTCTGCACAGCCACAGCAATCACCAACGATATCCCACTAAAAAGAGAAAAAAAAAAGCAAATTAGACATAAGACAACACAATAATCATTGTGCATAACTCTAAGGACAATTTCACACACAATCCTGCATTCAGTACACCACCTACAAACATGTCATTCATGCATTGCAACAATACTCACTTGGAGTAAATTTATTTACTTACCTAAAACATGCAACTACGCAAACCGCAGGACAACTACTGCCAAAACTGCAACAAGCCACAGCAAAGTCAGCAAAAGCTTTGAACTAAAACAAAAAGGAGAAAAACTGTTATTATCATAAAAGCAAATACTTCGCCAGTTGACAAACACTCCGCCACTAACCATTTTTTCATTTTCCCCTGTGTCTAGTCTTCTCTGCTTGGGGGAAGATGGGCCTAAAAAAAAATAGGCCAATCTACCCCCAAGGGGAGGGGGCAGAAATCGCCCAGATTACATTGCACCCTTTGGGAGGGGGCCACCCTTGCCCAAGGGGCCACACCCCCACACAAAGCACACACACACACATAGTATCCCTGGCGCTATGGGGATTCTGCCCCCCTTGGGGACAGAAAGGCCTAAAAAATAGGCATATCTGCCCCCTAGGGGGGCAGAACTGCCCAAAAATACATGTGGGCCCCTGGGGGCGACCCTTGCCCAAGGGGCCGCCCCCCAACACAAAAAATAAAAACCAACAATAAAATCCCTGGTGTCTAGTGGCTTTCTGCCCCCCGTGGGGGCAGATCGGCGTAAAAATAGGGCCAATCTGCCCCCAAGGGGGGCAGAAACGACGATAAATACATTGCGCCCCCGGGGGGAGCGACCCTTGCCCAAGGGGCCACCCCCCAACACAAAGCACACATACAAACATATCTTTCTGGCGCTATTGGGATTCTGCCCCCCTTGGGGGCAGAAAGGCCTAAAACAAATAGGCCTCTCTGCCCCCAAGGGGGGCAGAACTGCCCAAAAATACATGTGGGCCCATGGGGGCGACCCTTGCCCAAGGGGCCACCCCCCAACACAAAAAATAAAAATCAACAATAAAATCCCTGGTGTCTAGTGGCTTTCTGCCCCCCTTGGGGGCAGATCGGCCTAAAAATAGGGCCAATCTGCCCCCAAGGGGGGCAGAAACGACAATAAATACATTGCGCCCCTGGGGGGAGCGACCCTTGCCCAAGGGGCCACCCCCCAACACAAAGCACACATACATACATACTATTTCTGGCGCTATTGGGATTCTGCCCCCCTTGGGGGCAGAAAGGCCTAAAAAAAATAGGCCTCTCTGCCCCCAAGGGGGGCAGAACTGCCCAAAAATACATGAGGGCCCCTGGGGGCGACCCTTGCCCAAGGGGCCGCCCCCAACACAAAAAATACACATCAACAATAAAATCCCTGGTGTCTAGTGGCTTTCTGCCCCCCTTGGGGGCAGATCGGCCTAAAAATAGGGCCAATCTGCCCCCAGGGGGGGCAGAAACGACGTAAAATACATTTGCCCCCAAAGGGGAGCGACCCTTGCCCAAGGGGCCGCCCCCCAACACAAAAAATACAAATCAACAATAAAATCCCTGGTGTCTAGTGGCTTTCTGCCCCCCTTGGGGGCAGATCGGCCTAAAAATAGGGCCAATCTGCCCCCAGGGGGGGCAGAAACGACGTAAAATACATGTGCCCCCAAAGGGGAGCGACCCTTGCCCAAGGGGCCGCCCCCCAACACAAAAAATACAAAGCAACAATAAAATCCCTGGTGTCTAGTGGCTTTCTGCCCCCCTTGGGGGCAGATCGGCCTAAAAATAGGGCCAATCTGCCCCCAGGGGGGGCAGAAACGACGTAAAATACATGTGCCCCCAAAGGGGAGCGACCCTTGCCCAAGGGGTCGCTCCCCTACACTAATAAGCGCACACACACACACACACATACTGAAATCCCTGGTGTCTAGTGGGCATTCCTGCTGCCCGATCGCATCGCGATCGGGCAGCAGGATTGCTCAAAGAGACATCGAGGGAAAGGAAAACCCTTTCCTTTCCCTCGATGCCTCTCTGAGAGCACCCCCACCCCGCACGAAGGTGAAAAACTCACCTTCTCCCTTAGACGCGCTGGAAGCAAATGGCTTCCAGCGCGTCTTTCCCCCTTTCCCTGAAATCAGCGCGCGATTGCGCGCTGACGTCATGGGGGGGGGTGTGGGGGGGGCGTGAAAGGGGAAGGGATTCCCCTTTCAGCCCTGGCCTGGGGGTGTTGGGGGGCGGCCCTCGGGGGAAGCGCTAGCGCTAGCGCTTCCCCTGACTGCCAGTCCCAGGACGTAATGGTTACGTCCATGGCGCCACACGGGCGCTGCCATGGACGTAACCATTACGTCCGTGGCGGGGAAGGGGTTAAAGTGAGTGTAATACGATAAAATAGTAAATACATGCATCCAAATCAACAAGTATATACATATTTAAAAATGTAGGGACACTGCCCAGTCCTTAATGTCCGTGGGCCACAGGGCCACATCACATAGTCCAAGGCCCCACCTCACTTCTGCAAGAACACAAATAGAACACTGCAGGGGCATCAGGTCAAAAATAGGCAGGCACCTCAGGCTGACGGGAAAGGGGGGCACCTCAGCCGGAAGATGGTAGAATGCCACTGGTCCTGGAGGGGGCAACATACCCTGTGCTTCATCCTGGGGAGTGCAAGGCCACAGTCTAACAAGTGGGTGACTTGCCCACTGGCTCTGGAGGGGGCAACATGCCCTGTGCTTGGTCCTGGGGAGTGCAAGGCCACAGTCTCTCAAGTGGGTGACTTACTCACTCGCCCCGGAGGGGGAAACATGCCGTGTGCTTGGTCCTGGGGAGTGCAAGGCCAAAGTCTCTCGAGTGGATAGCTCCTTCCACTGGTTCAGGAGGAGGCATTGTGCCCAGTGAGGTTCATCCTGTAGAGAATGGGGTGAGTGGATGGCTTCTCCACTGGTTCTGGAGGGGGCATCGAGCCCAGTGAGCTTCATCCTGTGGAGGATGGGGTGAGTGGATGGCTTCTCCACTGGTTCTGGAGGGGGCATTGAGACCAGTGAGCTTCATCCTGTGAGGGATGGGGTGAGTGAATGGCTTCTCCACTGGTTCTGGAGGGGGCATTGTGCCCTGTGATGCAGATCTTGGGGAGTTTAAGGTCAAAGTTTCTCACCTGGGTGTCAGACCCACAGGATTTGCAGGGGCCAGGCTGCACAAAGCCCATGGATGTAGGACTACACACTGTTCACCGGCGGTGTCGGCTGCTCAGTGGTGGCAGTGGTGGTGGTGCTGCTGGAGCTGGAAGTGGTGGGTGGAGGCTCCAGCCCGACCTCCACAGCCTCGGATGGCTGACCACTGGGGCTGCTGGCAGTGGTGGGGGGAGGCTCCAGCCCATCCCCTGCAGCCTCTGATGACTGCCCACTGGGGCTGCTGCTCCTGGCAGTGGTGCTGGTGGCGGTGCTGGCAGTGGTGGGGGGAGACTCCAGCCCATCCCCAGCGGCCTTAGTCTCTGCACCACCATGGTTGGTGGTGGGGGCTCCGACTGAGTCCCCGCACCAGCCCCTTGTCTCTACTGCCTGCTGTTGCAGGCCCTTTGCCCCTCCTTCCTGCAGCTGGGGCTGCCTCCTTGCCCTTCTGTCCTGCAGCTGGGGCTGCCTCCTTGTCCTTCTGTCCTGCAGCTGGGGCTGCCTCCTTGCCCTTCCGTCCTTCAGCTAGGGCTGCCTCCTTGCCCTTCCGTCCTTCAGCTGGGGCTGACTCCTTGCCCTTCCTTGACGCACTTGTGGCTGGCACCCTGTCCGTCTGGCTGGCTAGTGCCCGGGATCCTTTCCCACCTGGAGTAGTTGGGGACACTACTGTGCCCGTGGACTGGGTGGCTGAGGTGCTTGTCTGGGTTTAGACCGCCCTGGCCTGACGTGAGGGGCAGTGGGGTAGGGGTTAGGTAGTGAAGAGGTCAATTGTGGAGAGGATAAGCTTCTTAGGGACATTGGGGTGGGAAGAGGGAGATGGTTTGGGAGTGCAGGAAGAGGGAGTGATGGTAGGATGTGTCTGCTGTGGTGGGTGTAGGTGCATGGGCTGGATGCTGTTGTGAGATGGATGACTGTTGGGTGTATGAGTGCTTGCATTTGTGTACTTTGGGAGGAGGGGGCACAGACACAGTGGGAGAGGACACAGGGGACGTATGCATGGATGTGGGGGTGTTGACTCCAGTAAGGGGCGTGTACTGATAGGTGTGCTGGTGATGGTGGTAGTGGATGAGGATGAGGATGTAGTGCATGCAGGTGTGAGTGGAGACGCAACTGGGAGGGAGGTGGACGAGGAGGAGGAGGGGGCCACAGTGGAGGCAATAGATGTTGGTATGTCTGCTTCTGGATAGTGTTTGTGTGAATGCCTGTGGGTTGAAGTGTGGTGCTTGTGTTTGCCATGTCCACTCTTGTGTGTTGTCCTAGGTGATTGCTCGTCCGACTGTGTGCTGGGGATAGGTTGGGGTTGAGGGGAATGGGACTGGGAAGAGGAAGTTGAAGGGGGGAGGCTGGAAACAGGGTCAATGGCTGCCATCAGAGAGGAGGCCAGAACCTGGATTGATCTATGTTGGGCCGCCAAGCCAGTGCAAATGCCCTCCAGGAATGCATTTGTCTGTTGCATTTGGGCTGCCAGCCCCTGGATGGCATTCACAATGGTTGACTGCCAAGCAGGGATGGATCGCAGGAGGTCAATAGCCTCCTCACTCAGGCTGCAGGGCTAACTGGGGCAGGGCCTGAGGTGGCTGGGGCGAAGGAGATGCCCACTCTCCTGGGTGAGCGGGCACAGGAAACTCGCTGAGGTTCTGCTGGGAGGGTGGTACTTGTATGGGGGGTGGCAGCTGTACCTGTAGCTGGGGTGGTCACAGAAATGTCCACCACCACCAGGGAGCTCTTATCGGAGGAGGTATCTGTGTCTGAACTGTCCCCTCCTGTCTCCGCCGTGGTGCTCCCCTCGCCCTCCATCATACTGGTGCCCTCACCGTCGGTGGATTCGGCCTCCTGGGTCCTGTGGGATGCAGCTGCCTCCATCGCCGGTGGCTCTGCTCCTCCACCAGATGATGCTAATGCACATAAGGAAAGGGTGACAAAACAAAAAGGGGGGGGAGAGAAAAAGGATACACTTGGTCATTGGCGCCAACAATACCACTGTTGGTGTAAACAATACACTCACACACAGGGAACAGCCCTACGCACTAGGCAATGCACTACCAGTCACAATGCTAGTCACCAGCCCATGGATAGGGACACCTAACGCCGATTGCAGCATACCCGAGACCCACAGACTCCTGTCCAGTAGTGGATGCCTACTATTTTGGTTGGAGTACTTTCACATCAGAACATTGTCCAACATGGGACCTACCCTGCAATGCCAGGCCTGGACTAGGGGCGCCCACAGGGCCCACACACCTCCAACCGGATACCACCCCAACAGGTGAAAGTTTTATACTAGGGCACTGTACTCACCCCCTTGTGGCTGCTGTGATGCCCCCAAGCGCCCATCTAGCTCCAGATATGCCACCGCCAGTATGCGGGCATCGGGGGGGGGGTCAGGGTTCGACGGGCACCCCATCCTCATTGGGAGGCCATGCCCAGCATTCTCAGGTCCTCCCACCGTTTCTGACAGTGGGTGCTCCGCCTGCAGTAGACCCACAGGGTCCACACGTCCTTGGCGATGGCACGCCATATACCCTTCTTTTGATGAGCACTGGCCTGCAGGGAAATAGACACAGGTATTAGTCCGACCGTACTGCCTGTTACACTCATGGCCCACCATGCCCCTTCCCATCCACATTAGCACAGACATGGCCCACCATGCATGCTACACGCTGCCCAGGGCCCATCCACCACCCACCCCTACATGAGGCCTTTATACACAGCACTCCATGCATTCATACCCCAAGCATCGTACTCAAGGTGTACTCACCTGTTGGTCTGGAGGCCCATACAGCAGTCTGCACTGGGGTAGGACCCCATCCACCAGTCACTCCAACTTCACCGAGGTAAAGGCAGGGGCTCTTTCCCCAGTCACGTAAGCCATGGTCAGTTCCAGACACAGGTCACAACAGCACATGCAGTGTAGGTCCTCTCCTGGTGAAGGTCAGGTAGCAAGTGAGGAATCAGATAGAAAAGGGCGGTGAAGTCCGCGGCGGTGCCTACTGTCACTGCTGGCATACATCACCATTGGCCACTGTACCCCATAGGGCCCAATGTTAACCAATGAGGAGTTGCACGGCGGTTCTCGACCACTTCCCGCAACGGCGCACGTCAGCAGAATTACCTCATTTCCACCTGTCCCTCCATACAGGACAGGCGGACGCCATTTCAGGGGGGGGGCAGGCCATGGATCCTAACTGCATCATAGTACACAAATGCATCATTTGGACATCTCCAACAAAATACTGTTACAATCAGAACATGCATTGAAGTGTAGTGGTTGGAATGTTGAGATAATGACCAGCTGCTCACTATTTTACCCCATAGTTTGCAACCGCTGTGGATGAATAGGAGATGGAGACATCCCCCCATGTACAGACTCCTGGTGGACTTGGCAACAATGGAGGACAGGCACATTATCCTCACCTATAGACTTGACAGGGCCACGATCACAGAGCTGTGTGCCCAATTGGAGCCTGACCTAATCTCTACTATCCGTTACCCCACCGGGATCCCCCCTCTTGTGCAAGTGCTATCAGTGCTCTATTTCCTGGCAACTGGCTCCTTCCAAGTGACAGTGGGCTTGGCAGCAGGAATGTCTCAGCCAATGTTCTCAATAGTGCTGACCAGAGTGTTGTCTGACCTGATTAAACACATGTGCAGCTACATCATTTTCCCTCAGGTGGAGGATTTGCCACAGTGAAAGCTGATTTCTACGCAATGGGACACATCCCCCACATTATTGGGGCTATTGATGGAACACATATTGCATTTGTCCCACCTTCCCCCACCCTGGCGAAATGAACAGGTATTCAGAAATCGAAAGAGCTTTCACTACATGAATGTGCAGATGGTGTGCCTGGCAGACCACTACATCTCCCACATCAATGCATAGTATCCTGGGTCTGTGCATGATGCCTTTATCCTGAGGAATAGCAGGATTCCAAATGTGATGGCTCAACTCCAGAGGCACAGGGTGTGGCTAATAGGTGAGCCCTGGTTCCCACCCAGTATATGTTGGTGTATGGGTATGGTGTGGGCCCTAAGGGTTAGTGTGTGGCTAACAGTTGTCCCTCGATATTTGCAGGTAACTCTGGTTACCCCAACCTCTCATGGCTACTGACCCCTGTGAGGAATCCCAGGACAAGGGCAGAGGGATGCTACAATGAGGCACAGGGGCGAACATGAAGAATTATAGAGGACCTTTGGCCTCCTGAAGGCAAGGTTTTGTTGCCTCCATTCAAGAGGTGCTCCCTGTGCTACTCACCCAAGAAGGTCTGCCAGATCATAGTGGCATGCTGTATGTTGCACAACCTTGCCTTGCGTCACCAGGTGTGTTTTCTGCAGGAGGAGACGGCTGGAGATGGTCATGTGGCATCAGTGGACCATGTGGACAGTGAAGATGAGGAGGCAGAGGATGAGGATAAGGACAACAGAACTGCAATTATTTGTCAATAGTTCCAATGACACACAGGTAATAGTGTGACTTCACATTTGATTGACAGTTTTGTGTTTGACATTGTCACTGGCAGGCGGTGATTTCCAACTTCTATGGCCACTCACTGTGCCCCTTGGCAACTCTTTTTGCTGATGGTGGTGCGCCACTATCGCTCCTGGTGTGTTCCTTGCAGCCAACTACAGGTCTTTCCTATGTATACATTACTGTACAGTTGAATTGCAATGTTTAAACCTTGTTAAACGAATACATACTTAAATCATTTGACATTCTTGTATTTTTTCAAAGGATGTTTAAGTGCTAAGAAGTAGAGGGGGAAGTGCAATGGGCTGGGGTGATGATGGAGGAAAGTCCGGTATAGAGTCCAATCTATTTGGATCACAGGTGCATTGTCCAAGGGGGCATACGAAGGGGAGCAATGGCAGTTCAAGGTGGACAGGGTGACAGAGTGTGACACAAGGGTGACAATCGGGAGAGTCTTATTTCCTGGCGGGGGTCTTGGCAATAGTCTCTGGCTTCTGCCTGGATCGGAGGGAACGTTTGCGGGGTGGTTCTCCTTTTGCAGGGGTGCTGGTGGCCTGTTCCTCTGGTGGGGCCTCCTGTCCACTAGGGCCGTGGAGGTGGAGGGCTGTTCGGCGGTTTGGCTAGTGTCAGGGGCCCAGTGGTGTGCCACTGCCTCCCTCATAGTGTTGGCCATGTCTGTCAGCACCCCTGCAATGGAGACCAGAGTGGTGTTGATGTCCTTCAAGTGCTCCCTGATCCCCAGGTACTGTCCATCCTGCAGCCGCATGTTCCCCTGCAACTTGTCCAGTATCTGGCCCAGCGTTTCCTGGGAATGTTGGTATGCTCCCAGGATCACAGTGAGTGCCTCCTGGAGAGTCGGTTCCCTCATACAGCAGTTCTCCCAGCTTCCCTGTTTTCCTGTGTCTCTGTCCCCTGAACGGTGTGCCCACTGCCACTGACCCCAGGTCCCTGATCGTCCTGTGTTTGTGGGGTGGCCTGGGGTCCCTGTAGTGGTGGACACACTGCTGATTGACGTGTCCTGGGGACAGAGGTATGGACCCAATGAGTGGGTGATGTGGTGGTGTTGCCTGAGGGGGGAGGCTCTGTGGCCGTGTGAGACTGTGCCTGGGTAAATGACTGACTGGCCAGAGATTCCTGATGGGCCAGGTTGGTCATCCAGATCCAGGCGACCAGAGCTGCTGTCATCACTGTGGGCCTCTTCTCTGGGGGGACTGGATGTTGCTGGCACCTCTTCTCTGGTGACATTGGCTGGGATAACTGTGGGGATGTAACTGCAGTGTTATTATTTCTGCGTGTGACATATTGTGCATGGGTGTGTTGCCCTCTATGGTTGTTATTGCCCTGGCAGATTTGCCTAGTGTGAGTTCTTTGGTGGGCTAGGTGATTCTCTCTAGTGTGCATGCAGTGGTGATAGGTGTCCATACAGGTCTGTGAGGGGCATCCATGCATTGGTGTTGCATGCAGGGCTTGGTATTGGGATGATTGGGTTGGGATGGTGGGGTATGTGGGAGTTGGTGGAGTGATGGGAGTGAGGGTGCTGGTGGGGGTATGTGATGGCATGCAGTTAGTGGGGTTGATAGTAATAGAGATTTGACTTACGAGTCCAGTCCTCCTCCTACTCCTGCCAGGCCCTCAGGATGCATTATTGCCACGACTTGCTCCTCCCATGTTGTAGGTTGTGGGGGAGGAGGCGGGGGTACACCGCCAGTCCTCTGTACTGTGAGCTGGTGTCTAGCTGCAATGGAACGTACCTTCCCCGTAGGTCGTTCCACCTCTTCCTGATGTCATCCCTTGTTCTGGGGTACTGTCCCACGGCGTTGACCCTGTCCACGGTTCTCTGCCATAGCTCCATCTTCCTAGCAACGGACAGCTGTTGCACCTGTGATCCAAATAGCTGTGGCTCTACCCGGATGATTTCCTCCACCATGACCCTAAGCTCCTCCTCTGAGAACCTGGGGTGTCGTTGTGGTGCCATGGGTGTAGTGCGAGTGGTGAGGGTGTGTGGGGTGATGTGTTGGGGTGTGTGATGTAAGGTGCTTGGGTGGTGTATAGGTGATGGTGGTATGTGGCTCTGGTTGTGTGGGTGCTCTTACTGTATCTCTCTCTGTTGGTAATTGTAGTCGTAAAGGGTTGTGGGTAATGTGGGGTGTGTGTGTTTTATAGTGGGGTGGTGTGTGTATGGGTGTCAGGTGTGTATAGTTTGAATTGACCAATATGGTGGTGTTTTGAATGTGTGTCCGTATTTTGAGTGTAGCGGTATGTACCGCCAAAGGTGTACCACCATTCAATGTCCGCAGTGACTCTTGGGTCATAATGTGATGTGCGTTGTTCTGTTGGCGTAACGGTGTCGGTTTTGATACTGTCAGTTTATCACTGACGTTTGGGCTGGCATACATGTGTTTGTGGCTGTATAGTGACGGATTGGTATATGTGTGTCATAATATGGTTGACGGTTATTCGCTGCCACGGCGTTATGTTGGCGGCAGTCGGCATGGCGGTAAGTGGGATTTACCGCCAATGACATAATGAGAGTCTCTGTATCTACAAGCTTTATTGTGGAATCATCCAAGTGTCAAAATTGTATTACTATTCTTGCGACTGTCGATCATTTCACTAAAATGGGACATTATGTTGCATTGCCCAGAATTTTGTACAAATCATTCAACAACATGGTGTACGCTAGATGTTGACAACAGATAGAATTATTCAATTGGTTTCAAATTTTTGCCTACATAGTGTAAAGAGTTGGATGGGGAAACTCATCTGTTCACTAGTTCTCATTCTCAGAAAGCTGGACAGACTGATTGAATCATCGTGCTGACCAATATTTCACATATCAAGCGTTAACAAAAAGAGGAATGGAGTAAGATGGTAAAGTTAGAATTAATCTTTAATAATGCCAAGCACTTTGCTGTAGGTAGGTCAACTCTTTATGTATTGATGTTAACATAGGATATTGTCATAAGATCTACATTTGTCTACATCGGTTTCCTTAGTAAAAGAAGATGTGACTGAAGTTTAAAGAATTCAAAAGGGAAGGATACACACACGCACTTAGTGAAAGCTAAATACGTTCTATGCTTATACGAAATAAATCCAGAACTCTGCTGGGTGAAAATGTCTGGTCACTCACAAAACATTTACACCTGAAAAAAGCTCCAGAGTTACAGCCAGATTCGTTGGCCCATTTATGATTGAGATAATAATGCTAAAAGAGCAGGGTTAACATTGGCAAGAACTATGCGGAATAATCCAGTGTTTCATATATCTTAAGTAAAACCTAGTTCTGCAGAAACGCATCTTGCTTCACATCCTCCTATTCAGGGGAATGCTGGAAATTAACATGTCATATATAAGACCTTAGGCACGCAGACTGTTAATGGATTGGAAGGAGTACAACGCAGAGAAAAGGTCAAGGGAGCTGTCCTCTAATCTGCATACTTCATATTTATTCAAGGAATTCATCCAAATAAACCTGGTGGCAAGCTCCTGGGACATCAGGGAGAAAGTGACACTGTCAGGAACCGTGGTCTGCACTCACCTAGGGATGGGGGGCAAGCAAAGAGGCCTATTCCTCTGAACATCATGAGCACACAAGTTTATAGTTTTAGAGAAGGCCACTTGTGTGCACACCATAGGTGCTGCTTGGATGAGGCTGAGATTCCTATGTTATGCAAAAATCACACAAAATATCTCAGATGGATTACAATTCCCAAGATGTGTGGAACTCTCAAGAGAACTTCCTTGTTTGTTCGGAGCCACTGGTGACTTTTGTAGCCAAGACTAAATTGACGACAAAACCCTGCACTAGTAGAGGTTGAGGGGCACAGTGCTATATAACCCATTTTTAAACACCGGCTCAGCAAGACACACTTGTTTGTTTGGAGCCATTTGTGACATATTTTTTATCCATCAGTAGCCCCCTCATTTACCTAGCCCTCCAATTAGCCTGTCACCTATTTTGAATTTACTCCCTGAAGCTTTACATGTTTTGATACTTGCCAACGTTCCACCTTTGTCTTCTGGGGCAAGTAAGAACACCACGCAATTGAAAAATTTGGCGGGCAAAGTTCTTGGATTTGAAAGTTTTCACGTACAATGACATTTTGTTTGTGAGAACTGTTGAGCGGATTGGTCCCTTTGAAGAAATAAATCCTAAAAGTGACTGTAGTCATCAATTTTAAAAACCCAATGTTCGTTCATAATCTTTTATTTTTAGGTGGGACTCAACTGGCGTTTTACCACTGTGCTTTTTTAAATAGGCCATCATCCTTGTGTGGCCAGCTGGAACGATGTATTTTTCACCCTGTGATGTCTGCAACGAAGGAAACAGGCTGTTCTTATGGAACCCTTTCCAACCTTTAGAAGGTTTAGACCAGATTTATTGAAGTTCATATATTTCTCCAAATTAGATCTGCAGCTCTCATAACGATTTACTTACATTAGCGCAGGAACATTTATTTTAAAAAATTGGTTATTGTTAGCCTGGCCAGTTGGAATGACGCTGATATTTTTCCTAAGATAAACCTATAGCACTGGCTTCATTTGTAAGAACCTTTGATTATATTACCTTTTCAGGAGACGCAGGCTACTATGAGTCTCATTTGTTATTCTTCCCATGCAGAACTCTCCAGTTAAGGGAGAGCAAAGGGTGTCCTTGTCACCTGGTTTAGGCTATCCCTAAAAAAAAAAAAAGGTATTAAGCCAACTGAATTATAACATAAGAGGATACAACCATTATCTGTTAAATGATCAAGTGACTTTCATTTTTGAATAATATTTTTTATGACTTTTGTTGTTCTTTGAGGTTATTCATGTACTGGTTAATTCCTGAAGAAAATTTTCACCAAAGTTTTATTCTAGTAAAGGGGGTGATTTTAATACTAAAACTGGTTCTCATATTATGTCCTGAAGCCCTTTTAACTAACAATATTCTGATAATTCCTATACTCAGCAAACTGAACCTTGTGGTTTAGCTCTTTATTACTAGCTTATTGAGCAGAACCTAGTTATTGTTCACACACCTGTTGAGGAGTGGGCGACAAGTTCATTTCCATATTTACTGTATGTCAACACCCCTCTAGTATTGGTTATATCTTTGTTTTCAGGAGCTTGAATAATTTCATACTCAAAGGGGAGGTTCAGGTGAATTCATATAGAGATCACAACCTTCTTACTATTAATCTTGAGATCCCAGTGGATAGTGTGGGTTGATCACCTGGTGTTTAATCACACATGTCAACCACGAATAACTGCGTAAGGCTTGCTTGGGGCAACCAGATCCTTGAAAATGTAATTCTAATTTTAAAAGAGGTAACATGGTTCATTTTTATTCATGCTTATCTTTAGTGGTCAGACAACCAGAAATTGTTAAATCCTTTAGAGCAGTGGTTCCCAACCTGTGGTCCAGGGACCCTAGAGGCCCGTGAAGCCTCCTTAGGGGGTCTGCGACTTCTTTGAAAATGAAATAACATAGATTAGGTCCCCGGCTTTCATTAACGACTCAGTAGGGGTCCCCAGATTCCAATAATTGTTCGGTGGGAGTCCCCGGGTTCCACTAATGATAAAGTGGGGGTCCACAGAAGTCATAAGGCTGGGAACCACTGCTTTAGAGGTATGGGCCATTGCATTCAAGAATCCCTTCAACCTTCTAGGAGCCAGATTTGTGATCCTCCTACACAATTCGATTCTGCTTGCTCTCTGGCTAATAAAAGACTATGGAGGGCTCTATCAATAATCCAAGAAGTAAAGAGATTGCCCATTGCAGCGCTAATTAAAAACTAGCCCTTATGAATTGAGTGTAACAAGTACTCATATTTTGATCAGTAAATAACACAAAGCAAGATATATTTAACAAGCAATTGGTAAAAACAAACAAGTTACTTATGCTTGGTAACGCTCCTAGTAGCTACTGTATAAAACAGAACAAGCTTCACCTTTAGAATATCCCCACGCAATAGACTGGAACTGAAGAATTCTTCAACAATTCTCCCACACACTGTTAGGTGGTGTCAAAGTGACTGTACCACCCCAGGGAAGGATATATAAGAGGCTGCATATTAACACCATCCCACACTGATGTCAGTTGCTTAAACTTTTCTCCTTGTGCACCACGTACACAGAGCATTGAACAAATTGACTGATACAGTGTGTTAATTCTCTTCCTTGGGAAATTTTTAGCAGTAAAGAAAAAATTCATAGAATGGAGATGTCGGAGGGCAATGAGAATCTGTGGTTAGATAGATTATCCATCAGAAGGAACATTACCAAAGTTAAGTAACTTGTTGTTCCAGTGAACACTCCTAATTACAGATTCCTCACCTTTAGACCATTGCATTATCTCACGAAGGTGAAGGGTCTAGAGAGCGGAGTCAGATGAAAACATCATGCAGACAGAGAGCAGGCAAAGTGACCTTCCCACCAGAACTGTCTTTTGAGCAGTAATGTATCGTAAACATATGCATCATGCTCTCGTCGCAGCCTGGCAGATTTCCAGAACGTTGTAGCAGTCTAGCCCCTGGTCAAATGAGCCTGCAGGCCTACAGTGGGCTGCTTCTTGGCAAGTGCATAACAGATTTTTATGCAGATGACTATCCATCTTGACAGTCCTCATATACAGTCTTGCCTTTCTTTGTGTCACAAAAACCCACAAAGAGCTGATCGTCCACTAAATGGTCCTTTGAGCAATTGTTGCAAATGCTCAGTGCTCTCTTAGGATCAAGACTGTGGAGATGGACTTCCTCTTTCGATGGATGAGTGAAGGCAAAGAATACTGGCAAAGTGATTGTTTGGCCACTGAGGAATGAAGTGTCAACATTTGGTAAGACCACCTGGTCCTCAGCAGCAACTTGTTCGAAAAGGTAGTGGTGTAGAGTGGTTGTATCGAAATCACATGCAGTTCAATGTTAGGAGCCTTAACGAACACCTACGCATAGGCTTGGAGGGCATGCACATGAAACATTTAAAGACCAAATGGAGGCGGTGCATCACAAATGACTTTGACGGCCAACAAATGGGTCAAATCTTTAATAAAAATCATCATACCAGTGACTTAAACAAGGATGGTTGATTTCCAGTAAAAAGAAAGGTTGACTGGGGTAACAAATAACCTTTCACTGTGACGACCACAAGACTTTGCTGGGCCAAAGAAAGAAAAAAAGAACATCAGATAATTTACCCTTTAGAGGGTCAGTGTTTTAGGCACCATGCTAGGTAACAAATTTGACCAACTACCTCAGCTCAATCTCAGCACACGGAGATGTAGGTGTAGAGGCTCAGACCCTGTCCTGATTCAGAGAAAAAAATTTCACCCTCAAGTGGACCATGATTGAAGGACAGATGCTCACGATCCGGAGCTCTGGATGCCACACTCTCCTGGCTCAGTCTAGGGCAACAAGAATGCCCTGGCCTGGATTGCCTTGGTCTTCTACAGAACCTGAGGCAGAAGAGGTAGCTGTTAGAATGCACACAGGAGCCTTTCCTTCCACTGTAGATGGAACATAAGTGCTTTGAAGGACACTTCAGCATGCAAGACTCCTGACATTGCGCATTCCTGATGGTGGCAGAGAGATAAAGCCAGGCAGTGCCCCACTGTTCAAAAACACCAATGCCACCTCAGGATGAAGACACCAGTGGTGGTTCATTAGACACCTACTTTATTCATCTATCCTAGCATCAAATGGTGGGCAACCAGGAAGACTTACTGTTGATCCAGTCACATCCTGGGTCATTGTACCTCTTGGAATAGGGTCCAGCCCCTCCACTCCACCTTTCCTGCTGCAGTACCACACACCTGCTACATTGTCTATGAAGATCTGGACAAGCCTCCCTTTGCCAGACAGCAGGAAAGTGTTTAGGGCCCAATAGATGGCCCAAGCTCCAGAAGACTGATGTGGAGCTAGCTCTCTGCCAGAGACCAGAGGCCTCTGATATCAAACTCTCCCTGATGGACACCCTCCAGTCCCACAAACAAGCAATGATGAGTCTTACCACTGAGAATTCTGGGTTGGTGGTAAGTGGCCAGCCACAGGTAAGTTTGGCATCTGCAAGTCACCTTTGCAGATACTCTGCCGACTCTCTCAAAATCTTGATGGCATCAGGGTGGCATTCTTGTTGTTGACCCCCACTGGGATCTAAGTTCCCACTGCAGAGCCCTCATTTACCACCTGACATTCAAGATGAGAATGCATGACGCAAGGGGACCAAGAATTCTCAGAGCCATCCTCACTGAAACACAGAATTGATCCTGAAACGTAGGACTCCTACTCTGACTATCCAAGACTCGTTGCGAAAGAAGAAATGCTTTGGAGACCACTGTGTCCAGAAATTCTCTAATGAAGGGGAGTTTTGGCATGGGGGCTCAGATGGTACTTCAACTCATTGATGATGAAAAGCAAAGTCAGAAGTTAAGCCATCGTCTTGAGGTGGTCTATGACTGACTCTGGTTAGCCTATTTTTAGCAGCCAGTCATACAGGAGTACGTTTTACCAACCTCTGAAGATGGGCCTCAGCCATCACTTTTGTAAACTGCAGGTAACTCCTGTGGGACTGCAGGATAGGTGTGGCGTAATAGCCTGAGCTGCCACACTCGGAGGTGGGAGAACCAGGTTGGAGTCTTGGCGTCAGTCAGCTCAACACCTGTGACTCTAGGCAAATCACTTAATCTCCCTGTGCCTACAAAGCACTTCGAGACCATCATGGGTGATTTGCTGTGCTTCACAAAACCTGGATTATTATATATAAATAGGCACCCTGAAAGTCAAAAGACACCATCCAGTATCTTAGGTACAGAGAAGAGACAATCCAAGCCAATGTCAGTATTTTGATCCTATCCGTTGGCATAAAGGCATTTATTGGACAGAGATCCAGAATGGGCCTCAGGCCCCAATCCTTTTTCAGAACAAGGACATAATGTCAATAGCATCCTTCTCTTTTCTCAGAGGTCGGTACTCGCTCAACAGCACTCTTGGAGAGCAGAAGACTGACCTCCTGCATCAAGGTTCCAAAGTGCTCCTCCAAAAGTCATGCTGTTGCAGGAGGAAGGAATGGGGGGAGAACATAAAAAATAAATCATATCCCTTTTGAAGAATCTACAAGGTCTGTCTGTCTGATGTGATGAATCTACAGTAGGGCAGGAAATTATGGATTGTGCCTACTACCCACACCGGGCATGATTCACAGGGGGCAAACTAAAGCAGCTTGGTGGACTTGCCAACAGGGGAGGATGAACTGAAAGACTCCCCTTGCTGGGTGGAGCGATTACTGTAACTGCCATAGGGCTGCATGGGCTGATGCAGTCTGTAGACTAGCTCCCTTGAATAGTCTCTAAACTTCCAGTATGTATAAGGGAACTGGCGTGTGTCAGTAGCCCCTAGAACCATAGTGTGGTGCATCAATCCTTAATCCTCCCCAGCACCTAGTCAGACTTCTCTCTGAATGGCATGTCCATTACAGAGACTTGCATGTCTCTAGAAAACCTGGTTGACTGCATCTAAGCATGCCTTCTGAGCACAACACTGGTTCAAAAAGATCTGCCAATGATGTCCAGTGTCCAACCTGGCTCAGAGGTCATACTTGGTTGCATCCTATATTGTTTGGGCTAAGGACATTCCGAGACCCTCCAAATGGCTGGCAAAGGGCAATTAGCCAGGTACCATAATGCAGGTGTGTAATGCACCTGAAGGCAGACAGTGCCAAACTGTCTCTCCCCCAAAACATCAATTCTCTTTGAACTGGTCAAGATAGTCAGGAAGAAATTCAGATTAACTTTGCTTGAACTATCAAGATCTCCAGTGGTGAGGAAATTCAGGTTACCAGGAACTGGTCTATGTCATCATATCCAAATGTCAGCTCACTAGCAGGCACAAGCACAGCCTAACAAGTATCAGTAAGTGCTTAAAAAATAACAGAAAGGTGGCAATAAGGGCTCTGAGGAAGGTGGCTCTAGCTGAAACATCTCAGTTAATATATTTGTTTTTGTCTCTACAGTGGGAAGCTGTAATCCTAGTGCCTCAGTTGCCCACTGAACAAAGTGCTTTCTTCTATTTGTGGCCCAGGTGGCTCAGCCTCCGGTGACACATCTAGCCCTCTAGCATTTTGCAAATCAACATATAATGAACCCTCAGTTGAATTAGGGAGAGGTAACTTGCTCCCTTCCTCATAATCCGTATCTGATTTGCTACTAGGGCTTTCACTGAACTAAGGGTTACAATTCTAATAATCAGGGCTAGGGTTCTGATTGGCAGCTAGGGTTTCCACTGGGCCACAGTTTTAGGGTTACAGTTCTGATTGGCTGTCAGGCTAGGGTTTCCACTGGAAAAAGGGTTTAGGGTTACAATTCTGATTGGCTGTCAGGGCCATTGGTTAGTGGGGCTAGGGTTCCTATTGGACTTATGGCTTTGGTTTTTATTGGCTGTTAGGGCTAGGGTGATTGATGGTTAGGGCTAGGTTTCTATTGGCCAATAGGGTGATTTAAGCCTGGAGTTCAGGGTGTCTCAGCCCGGGTGTCGAGATTAAGGGCAGAGAGGACAAGGGTAGTTGCCTGTTTGGGCAAGGGCAGAGAGGACAAGGGCAGTTGGCTGTTTGAGCCTGTTCGGCCCTAGGTCCAGAGATTCTACCCAACTTCTCCTTTGCCAATTACCACCTCAAGCCCTCCACATCCTCCAACATCCATACACAATATCAGCAAAGGCATTCTGCAAATGCACCACAAACAAACCTCATCCAGATTTTGATGTCTTAACCACTACAGAACCCCACAAACTACACCTATACACAATTCTACCACACCTACAACACTATGGCACCTTCATTCTCACACAAAACACAACTCTGGCCTATACCATTAACACATCACCAACACAACATAAAGCCACACTATACATAACTATAATGCATCCAGAGACACACTTCCTGTTCATACGAAACACCAGCTCTATCCTCTACTTGCTCCTAATAGACCTATTTTTATCATGACAAAACCTATACGCAAGCCTTCCATTGCACCACCCACCAACACCCTCCTCCTCTTTTTACCAATTACACACAACCAAACAATCCACTCCACCACACATTACCTCTTCCAGTGATCCAATCTAATACACTCATAACTCTTGTCCATACCCTCTTATACGCCATATGAACGAGTTACTTACCTTCGGTAACGACTTTTCTGGTGGATACATTAGCTACCTGTGGATTCCTCACCTAATGAATACTCCCATGGCGCCAGCATTCAACGGAAATCTTCTTCCTAGCTTCTGCACGTCGACGAGGACGTCACATTTGCACACGCGACGCCGTCTGACGTCATACAGGCAATAAGAAGTCCTCGCCGACGTGCCGACGTCAGTACCAACATTTTTTACGTGCCTGAGAACAATAATCTAATATGATGAAAGACAAAAGCAACATCTAATAACATTGCAAACCACACATCATTGCAAGAAGATGGCTATAAATTTAATATATATATACATATTTTTTTTTTATAAATAAATATATACACTAAATATATATATATATACAAATATATATATATATATATATACACATATAAACATATACATATGTCCATATATACACAATCTATTGCAGTCCTCAAGACCAAGAGGAGCACACTCAAGAATTACTTGGTGAGACCAAAAAGGCAACGGGGAGGCGGGTCGGACCGTGAGGAATCCACAGGTAGCTAATGTATCCACCAGAAAAGTCGTTACCGAAGGTAAGTAACTCGTTCTTCTGATGGATACCTGTGGATTCCTCACCTAATGAATAGAGTCCCAAAGCAGTACCGCGCTCGGTGGTGAGTGCCTGTATGGTCAAACCAAGAAATCCTGCACCACTGACCGTGCAAAATGGCCGTCCCTTCTGACCTCAGAGTCCAAGCAGTAATGCTTCGCAAAAGTGTGAAGGGACGACCAAGTTGCGGCCTTGCAGATGTCGACCACAGGAACACCTCTAGCCAAGGCCGAAGTGGCCTACTTAGCCCTGGTGGAATGAGCTCTAATACCATCAGGAGGATCCTTCTTTGCTAAAGAGTAACACATTTTAATGCAAAGAACAACCCACCTGGAGAGTGTTCTCTTGTGGACTGCCTTTCCTCTCCTCTTGCCCACGTATCCGATGAAAAGCTGATCCTCCAGTCTGAAATCCTTCGTTCTGTCTATGTAAAAGCTTAACGCCCTCTTTGGGTCCAAGCGATGTAGTCTCTCTTCTTCCTTTGAAGGATGAGGCGGAGGATAGAATGTGGACAGAGTAATTGACTGGGCCAAATGGAAGGGTGAAACAACCTTCGGAAGGAAAGCAGCCTTGGTCCTCAACACCACCTTATCCCCGTAAAAAGTTGTATAAGGGGGTTTCACTGACAAAGCCTGAAACTCACTCATTCTCCTTGCAGATGTTATAGCAACCAGGAAGACTGTCTTAAGAACTAACAATCTTAAGGGGCAAGAATGCATAGGTTCAAAAGGGGACCCCATAAGGAAAGTTAGGACCAAGGACAAATCCCATTGAGGCATAACGAAAGGATTTGGAGGATATTTAGTCATAAGGCCCTTCAAGAATCTAAGTACTATAGGAGATTTAAATAACGAAGGTTGGTCTGGAAGACAAATGAAGGCTGACAAGGCAGACAAGTAACCTTTAATAGTAGCCACTGCACAACCCCTCTGTGCTAAAGACAAAGCAAAAGATAAAACATCTGACAAATGAGCACGTAAGGGATCAATCTGTCTCTCTCCACACCATACCACAAATTTAGACCACCTATTAGCGTAGATAGGTTTAGTGGAGTGTCGCCTGGCCGCTAAGATAACATCCACTACATCAGGTGGGAGAGAGAAGGAACTCAGGTTGCCCCGTTCAATCTCCAGGCATGAAGGTGCAGACTCTGGAGGTTGGGGTGTAAAACCTGCCCCTGCGACTGCGAGAGGAGGTCTGCCCTGAGAGGGAGACGGAGCGGAGGGCACAGTGAGAGTTGGAGAAGGTCGGAATACCACACCCTCCTTGGCCTATCCGGAGCTATTAAGATTACCTGGGCCCGGTCTTGGCGAATTTTCCTCAATACTCGAGGAATCAAGGGTATGGGGGGAAACGCGTAAAGCAACTGGTCGCACCAGGTTCTCTGAAACGCATCCCCCAAAGCTCCCTGCACCGGATACTGGAGGCTGCAGAATAACGGACAGTGCGAGTTCTCCCGGGTGGCAAACAGATCTATCCGAGGAAACCCCCACAACTGGAAGATTAGACGGACTTGATCTGGATGGAGACGCCACTCGTGGTCGGCCGAGAAATGGCGACTGAGACTGTCCGCACGTACATTCAAGACTCCGGCCAGATGATTTGGTACCAAGCAAATCTGATGGTCCTTCGCCCAGGACCATAGCCGAAGAGCTTCTCTGCAGAGAAGGTACGACCCCACTCCTCCCTGTTTGTTTATATACCACATTGCGGTAGTATTGTCCGTCAGGACCTGAACCGACTGACCGCGAAGGGATGGGAGGAAGGCCTTGAGAGCCAGACGTACAGCCCGTAACTCTAACAGATTGATATGAAAAATCTGTTCCTCTGGAGACCAAAGCCCTTTGATCTCCAGGTCCCCCAGATGAGCTCCCCACCCTAGAGTGGAAGCATCCGTTATGACCCTGGTCACTGGTGGAGGCTGCGTGAACGGCCTTCCTTGGGAAAGATTGTCGTCCGCAACCCACCACTTCAAATCCGTGGCAGCATCTCTGGAGATCCTGACAGAACCTTCGAGATCTCCTCTGTGTTGAGACCACTGCCTTCGGAGGCACCACTGAAGAGCCCTCATGTGCCAGCGAGCATGCGTGACCAACAGTATGCAGGAGGCAAACAGACCGAGCAGACGAAGGACCTTGAGGACTGGAATGACCGCTCCACTTTGAAACATTGGAACCAACTCCTGAATATCTTGAATCCGCTGAGGCGGAGGAAAGGCTCGATCCAATGTTGTATCCAGTACTGCCCCCATGAACAGGAGGCATTGAGAGGGCTCTAGGTGAGATTTGGGCACGTTCACCGAAAAGCCCAGGTCGAACAACAACTGGGTTGTCGACTGCAGATGATGCAACACAAGCTCCGGGACTTGGCTTTGATCAACCAGTCGTCCAGGTAAGGGAATACTGCTATCCCCTTCCTTCTGAGCTCTGCCGCAACCACCGACATCACCTTCGTGAAGACTCGAGGTGCTGAAGTAAGACCAAACGGGAGGACCGCAAACTGATAGTGCTGCGACCCCACCACAAACCGGAGATACTTCCTGTGCGACTTGAGTATCGGGATATGAAAGTAAGCATCCTGCAAGTCGACAGACACCATCCAATCTCCCTTGTTCAACGCCAAAAGCACCTGAGCTAGGGTCAGCATCTTGAACTTTTCCTGTTTGAGGAACCAATTCAAAATCCTCAGGTCCAGGATTGGTCTCAACCGACCATCCTTCTTGGGAATCAGGAAGTACCTTGAGTAACAACCTTGACCCTTTTCCTGCTCTGGAACCAACTCCACCGCGCCCTTTGAAAGGAGGACTTGAACCTCCTCTTCTAACAACAGGAGGTGTTCTTCTGAACAATAAGATGGGCGGGATGGGGGGCGGAAACTCCCGAAAGGGAAGGGTGTAGCCTTTTCCCACAATGCTGGTAACCCAGGTGTCTGATGTGATGACCTCCCACTTGTGTAGAAAATGCAGTAACCTTCCCCCTACAGGAGAGGAGTGAGTGGGAATTGGTGGAAGCCTAAGGCTGCTTCCCCTGCTGCACCCCTCCAGAGGACGAGGAAGAGGCAGAGTGCTGCTGAGAGGCTCCTCTGGTACGGACCCTACCCCTCCCTCTAAATGATCTAAAGGTGAGAGAGGAGGTAGGTTGTTGGAATTTTCCCCGAAAGGAAGAGGAGGATGAGCCACGACCAAATCCTCGAAACCTTCTAAAAAATCTGGAGGAGGCAGAAGAAGCGGCTTGCAGTCCTAACGAGGCCGTGGCCCTGCTTTCCTTAAACCTCTCCAAGGCCGAATCTGCCTTGGCACCAAAAAGTTTGTCCCCATCAAACGGGAGGTCCAACAGGGTCGACTGCACATCCGAAGAGAACCCTGAGTTGCGAAGCTAAGCCTGTCTTCTCGCAACCACCGCATGCCCATCGCTCTAGCCACCGAGTCAGTTGTATCCAACCCAGATTGGAGAACCTGGGTTGTAGCAGCCTGAGCATCCGACATGAGATTCAAGAGTCCTTGAGGAAGCTCTGTATGCGAAGATGTTATCTCGTCCATCAGAGCATAGATGTACCTCCCCAAGATACACATAGCGTTGGTGGACTTTAACGCCATGCTACAAGACGAAAACACTTTCTTTGACTGTGAGTCCATCTTTTTGGAGTCTCTGTCCGCCGGCACTGTTGGAAAAGATCCAGGCGCAGATCTTGCAGAACAGGAAGCCTGGACCACCAAGCTTTCCGGCGTAGGGTGTCTGAAAAGAAAGCCAGGGTCAGATGGTGCAGCCCGATACCTCATGGCCACAGACCTATTGACAGCCGAGGAAGATACCGGCTTCTTCCAGACCTCCAATACCGGTTCAAGCAGCACCTCGTTAAATGGCAAAAGAGGCTCTGCCGATGTAGAGGCTGGATGTAAGACCTCAGTCAGTAAATTTTGTTTCGCCTCAGCCACCGGCAAAGGCAGTTCGAGGAAGTTAGCCGCCTTCCTTATCACAGCATGAAAAGTGGCTGCCTCTTCAGTATACCCCCTGGAGATGACAAGTCCCACTCAGGGGAAGTATCAAGGCCACTAGCTGTATCCAGTCCATGAAGACCTTCGCCAGAATCCTCAATTTCTCCTTCCTCCAGGACCCGTTGATATTCTTGTTCCTCCAAGAGACAGAGAGCACGTCTCCTCGAATGTAACCTCTCCTCAATTCTCGGCGTCGACATGGCGTCTGCAGAAGTCGAGGAATGACGCCGATCACCGAATCCGTCCGACGCCGGGTCAGGCGCCACAGGAAGCTTCGACGCCGAGCCAGGAGTCGGATGAAGAGAAGTGTGTCTCGGAGTCTCAGAAAGCCCTGCCGGGGTCACTGGCCGAAACCCCGAAGCCGATGGAGCCGAAACCTCCGGGGCTGAAACCTCTGGAGCCACCGGAGCCGACACCGGCGCCGAGCCCACATTCCCCAAGGGGAGAAAGGGCATGAAGGGTGCTGGCCGTAGCGGCGCTGGAGCACCCAAGCTGAAAGCCAACGGACCCGAAGGACCAGTCGGAGCACCGCCTGGAGCCATCTGCTGGAAGATGGTAAACATCGCATTTAAAAATGCGGTATTATCGGCTCCAGGGGCCGGGAAAGCCGGATACTGGGGTGCCTGGATCGAAGGCGACCCTGACGCCGGCCTCGACGTCGGTGAGAACCTGAGGCTGTGGCACCTCAAACACTGAAGACGTCTGCCCCGGCGAAGTCGGTGAAGCCGGAGAAGGCAACGGCGTCAATGGATGAGGAGTGACTGTGGGACTGACCTCCCAAGTCTTCCGACGCCGAGCCGATGGCGACCTCGATCGAGACCTCTCCTTGCTCGAATGGCGCCGTGAGTCCCGACGGCGTCTGGAGTCGGGATGACGTCGATGAGACTTCGGCGAGGAGGATTTTCTATGGTGTCTCTTCTCCTTTCTCTTCGACTTCGCCATAAAGAGTTTGGCCTCTCGCTCCTTCAGGGCTTTCGGATTCATGTGTTGACATGAATCACACGTGGCCACATCGTGGTCGGAACTCAAACACCACAAGCAGTCCGAATGTGGGTCAGTAACCAACATTTTGCCCCCACACTCTCGACAGGGCTTGAAACCAGACTTCCTCTGAGACATAGTAACCTCAGAGAAAAAACACGCAGCAGAAAAACACACTGTAACTCGAAAAGCAACAGTAGCTCCCTCGAAGATAACCGTTTCGAATGGCACGGAAAAAAGGGAACTGACGTCGGCACGTCGGCGAGGACTTCTTATTGCCTGTATGACGTCAGACGGCGTCGCGTGGGCAAATGTGACGTCCTCGTCGACGTGCAGAAGCTAGGAAGAAGATTTCCGTTGAATGCTGGCGCCATGGGAGTATTCATTAGGTGAGGAATCCACAGGTAGTTGTATCCATCAGAAACAGTCTTCTCCAAACACATCACCACCCCCTGTATTATTCAAATACCACTCACCAGCAGTAACCCGCATACAAATCCTTCAGAGAAAATCACTACATCTATATCTCCTCTCACTACTCCACAAAAACAAATCACACCTCAGCACATCAAAATCACAGACGCACACTTTCATACTATGTCACACCCACTCCGACCCTCATGATCACACAAGTACAAATCCTAAATCAACTTTACCCCAAACCTTTCACTCATCAACATCTACCACAAACACCCCAACACAACATGCATTGACCTGCCTCCCACCCATTGTGTAATTTAGAGTCTTAAAATATGACCCACATGTTCCTCCACCATCCCTAACCTATACTCCTTCCACCCTAAATAGATGTAAACAAAATTAACAACATGCCACTATTCACAATTGTGCATCCCCATGACTATTACACAACAAGGCTACTCTACAAAAACACAACTCACCATGTCAGTCACAACCACCATCTCCACCTCCGACACACAGAGACCCACCAAAATGCCTTCTAAGCCTGCTGGATGAGGAGCACAATATAGGAAAAAAAACACTATGATGAGCCTCATACAATTAATAGCAGCACTAATGACACCTGCTACAAGTTCAAAATACACTGATCACTCTTCTACAAAACAAAACTACATCACCACCAATACACAATCTCTAAACTGCCTACTCATAAATGCTCAATCACTCTCTAAAAACTAGCACCACTTCTACGACCTAATCACTGACATACAAACTGACTTACTCATTATAACGGAATCGTGGTTGGGAGATGGCTTGTCCCCAGTGTTGCATGAAGTCATTCCTCCAGGCTATCAAACCATCACACAAAACCATATAGGCAAAAGAGGGAGAGGACTAGCTGTTATATTCAAACAAACAAATATCAGCAAAACAGACATCTCCATACAAGGTTGTGAGGCCCTCCTCACCAGATGCAACCCTACACCAACTTCCTCCTGTACCTTCCTCCTCCTTTACAGACCACCACCTAGCAATTGAACATTCCCAGACATTTATCTAGGCACAGCTTCAAACCTTTTAACACTATACTCCAGCCTATGCAATCTTGGGGACCTAAACATTTAGTTTGACAAACCCAATATGCCCCATCGAAAAACTTATCACTGACCTAGTCAGACTGAACCTACATCAGATTGTCCACAATCCTCTACACACACACACACACACACACCCCCGTTGGATATCCTAGATGTCATTTTTGCAAACCCAGAACTAGTTACCGTGCAAAGCATCACACTGGTCGCATGGTCAGACCAACATTTGGTAACTTTCCAATATAAAACACCACAAATCAACACACTCAAGACCACCTTACATACATCCACCTATCGACCAGGGAACAAACTCAATTTTGAAAACTTAGAAACACAACGAACAGACAACACAGATCTAGACACAATAAATTCTGTTCAAAAACTTTAAGTGACTACAGGAAGCTTTCAGTATACTAATACCACTCAAAAACAAAACAGGCAAAAGAAAACAAGCACCTTGGAGAAATACAGAACTGAAAAAAGATAACAACAAATCAGAAGGCTGCAACCAACCCGGCTCAAAACAAACACCATTCAAAACAAACTTCAGCTATGCAAACTAAACAGAATATAAAAATCAACCAAAAAAAGCTAAAAAGGCACTACTCTGACATAATTCAAAATGCGGTATCTGCAAATAAAGAATTTTATAAAATTCAACAAATTACAGAAACCTAAATGCATGGAAGGAACTCATCCCATTACTCAAAATTTCACAGACAAACTCACAAATCATTACACAACCAGAGGCAGACACATTGGACTCCTATTTAAAACAAAGGAAAACCACCAGCACCAACAAGTTTCCAAAAATCCCCTCCAAGAATAAGCCAACCCTTGCTCTGCACACCTTCAAACAATCACAAAGTGAATTTATAGATCTGGTCAAAGAAAGCAGGCCTTCTGGCTGTCCTTCTGACTCTTGTCTAGCACACATCTTCAAGAACATTCTTATATCTACCTCTGCTGCTACATCGTAAGGAGAAGCATCAATAATTCTTTAACTATGGGAATCTTTCTTGAAAACCTTAAAAGTGCATACGTACACCCATTATTAAAGAAAACAAACCTGGATTCACATGACTCAAACAACTACAGACCGATTACAAATGGACCTATCCTGGGTAAACTGACAGAAAAGAGCAGCTTGATGTCATAACAGGCAATGATCAATGAATTTCAACTCTCATGCTATAACTATGCAGATGGGTGGTCAAGATGGCGACCGGAGCGGAAGCTTTGCTTCCGGCTCGGCTCCACTCCAGGCCCAATCAACATCCTACTGCAAAAACCCCGCCCGGGCCCCCAGCCGATCAGAACCAAAGCTGCCTGGGGTCTGCGGTCGCTGGACTGATTGCTTGACGGCATGAGCCAGTGCCTGAGCAGCGCGGGTGGCGAGTGAGTACAGTCGCAGCCAGATCAAAATGTGCAGCCATCATTCGTCACTTGCCGCAAGCAGCAGAGCAGAGAGGCTTAGAGGCGGCCTCTGGAAGCGGAAAGCCATAGATGCAGACACCAGAGCGGAGGTCACCACGGGCCTGATCAACAAACCGAGGACGCCCATGTGTGGGTGGGCGGGAGAGGGAGGGGACCCATTGTGGCCATCGACCAGACAGTGGGAACTGGCACGTATAACAAGGTTGCCCTGCTTCGGCGCACTGCATTACCGGGACAACATCCAAGAGCATATGCACCAACAAGCCCTGCCTAAAACCAACACCGACACGGCAAACACCGGCCCGGAGGCCCCAATGGAGGGCATAGACATATCCGGAGCCACGGCCCATAGCGCCCCCACCGGAAATTAAATTAAGTACACCAGAGACATCTACCCGCTGTCCTGAATACCTACAGGCGGGCATCCAAAAGCAATACCGAAGGAGGCGAGAACCCCAAGTCGCCAGACATAACTCAACCTGCAGGGATTAGCGGCACTGTGTAAATACATTAAGAATTGGGACTCTGACTGCGGCAGTCCCGGGGTCCAGAGACCCTGCTGGTGGTGGCATTGGGTGAGCTGGTGGTTGGGCTGTAGAGCCGGGCCCAAGGTAGCCGCAGATCGGCACGCCTTGGGCCCCCTGCCTGCCGGCTCCGTGCCACTGAGCATACAATTGGGGCAGTGCAGTCAAGGCCTACGAAGTGGAGACACAGGGTAATCGGACGCTAACCGAATCAATAGAATGCAACATGGTGAAACCCAAAACAGCAAAGCTCTCCCTGCCCTCGGGTGGGACCGCACCGGTGTCACTTGCAGTCATGGGGGAAGACAAAGTCATACAACAGATGAACACTATGCTCCAAACCCACTCTCCTCAGTTCCAGAAGCTCCTGCAAGCTGTACTGGATACTAGGACTGCCTTAGAGACAAAGATTGACTCTGTGTCGCAAGAAGTTAACTTACTTCGCGTGGACCTCCATAAACCGGCTGACAGAGTGGATGATACAGCGTCAACCCTAGTGACTATGCAGCAAACGGTGCAGGAACTTCGGACTCAGGTAACACACTAAAAGATGGAAATGGCTTCCCTACAACGCAGGAGTGAAGGTGCAGAAGGGAAATCGCAGAGGAATATCGTTCAATTTCTGGGGTTCCCAGATCGCACAAAGAGAAACCTAATGCCAAACTCTTCCGAAAGCAGTGGCTAACGACCACAATATTGGGGAACCAACTGCCAGCTCTCTTCTCCATCGAGCAAGCACACAGGATCCCAGGCAGACCGCCGCCACCTGGTGCCCCACCCTGGCCACTAATAGCCCATCTCCTTAATTACCGAGATCAGGATCTCATCCTCCAGAGCTTCCAGAAGAAGGGCCTGTGGAGGTTTGAAAATACCACCATTACAGCCTATCCTCACTGCACACTAGAGGTACAGCAGAGGAGAAACTGATACATAAAGGTCAAACAACTCCTACATGAGCACAGCACTAAATATGCATTGTTATTCCCAGCGAGGCTAAGAGTGACAGATGGAGAGAAAAAATACATCTTCCCAACCCCAGAGGATGTCTGGACATGGCTGGATGCCAAGGGCTTGGCACAACCGACCCAAGAGGAACCTCTGTCCGAAGGATGGCTGACTCCCTGCCCCGGCGCAAGAGGAGAGCGGGGAACGACCAACGAAGGCTCAAGCAGCGGAAGGCCCAGCTCAAGCACTAATTGAAGCCACGCAACTCACGTCCAAACAATATGCTACCTTACACGTGGGTCGCACTTCGGACACTAATGCGTCAGAGTGACACTCCAGCGGCACAACGATCAGCTCTTTACAGGAGCTAGATGTTACCCCACACACAGCAGATGATCTGTAACCCCACCGTTATGGCTTGCACAGATGGGAAATTGAGCAAGGAATCCTCTTCATGAATGTGAGGGTCGATTTATGTATATTACAGGAACTAGGGGACAACTTTACAAAAGAAGGATGATCAACCTTAAAGAATCCAAACGGCCTCACCTGTAGACACTGGATCCTGATAGGGACTTAAAGTCACAATAGCATAACTCATAATGGGTCCTGGCAGTCGCTGGACGCACGTGGAGCATGATGATGGCTAGGGGCGCGGAGTGTGGCCAGCACTAGAAATGGGCTGGAGCAATGCCGAACACCTTGTCTGAGAACTTGCGCCCCCAGCATGACTTTCCAAATGGATGTTGGTCTACTCTCCAATTCTTCGGGCTTTTGTTGTGTTCGCAGGGGGTTGGGGGGGAGTATGGAGGGACGTCTGTAGGCCCGTTGGCCATCAGTCTAGGTGGGTTGATGCTGTTGGGGTTTTTCATGTTTAAACAAGGTTCTCGTTGCAGATACAGGGGGGCATGGAGAGAATGGGACACGGGGACAGAGACCAAGACCTACCTGGGGCACTAGATTGTAATGCTGCGCTGGACATGGACCCCAGGTACACAATGCAACACATACACATACATTCACATGCACATGGGGCCACACAGTACAATATATTAATGTGGAATGTGAGGGGCAAGACAACATCCATCAAGTGTCAATGGGTACTCACATTCTTGAAGCATCACACTGCATAAATAGAGATACTCCAGGAGACGCAGCTCACAACTGGAGAATTGAAAAACTTAAAAACTAAATGGAGGTGTCAAATCTACAGCACAATAGTGTCAGCGTTCACCGGGGGGGGGTTCTGATCTTGGTGGCCCCAGAGGTTCCTTACACTGCTGAGCATCTCACCATAGATAAAGAAAGCAGATAGGTGTGGGCAGAGGGCTCACTGGCTGGTGTGCCCGGGCACTGGCCGGCATATATGCTCCCAACTTGAAGCACAACGAATTCCTGACATCTATCACACCTACACTCTTTCAGGATCCTTCATGGGGAGTAGCAGCATGGGCCAGGCGGAAGGAGGCTCAATCCCATCCACTGTCGCAACCCGATTGGATCAGAGCGCTCCAACAAGTGACGTGTGTGACCTGCAACCCTAGATTCCGCTTCACTCAATTTAATTACTTGCATCAAGCATAACTGTTCCCTCACCAGCTCTGCCTCATGCTCCCCCATTCATCCCATGAATGCCTACGTTGTGGAGATCAAGAAGCCACCTTCTACCACATAGTGTGGACTTGTTTGCCTATACAAAGGGCCTGGCACAAATTGTTACAGTAATGGGGGGGAACTGACAAACCACTCACCCAGATCTGTGAGAGGGGGTGAGTGTTTGCATTGTTCAGCACTCCGTTCATCATCCTTTTGTGTTGCTAAAGTTGCCCTAAGTGGGAAGGGTATGCCCAGACGTGGGTCCCTTGCTCACTGTACCACTGGATTCAAGCTAGCCTGGCTGATGAAGGGTGAAACCCTGAAACCGGTCCCAGGATGCTTCTTTCCGGTCCAGTGAGGACCTGGCTTGGCAGCTCTGGCTGGACTGTTCCCATGTGGGACAGGGTCAAGACTTATTTGCATATGGCTGGGTCCAAACTAGGATGGCATGGTGAGCAAAAGAACGATGGATTAAACCCAGATCTGTGACTGGGGTGGGTGAGTGAATTGTTCAGCACTCTGTCCATCATCCTTTTGTGTTGCTGAACCACCCACTACTCCCCACCCCGGAATCCTGACTACTAGGCATACACACCAAAACTAAGGGGGACACAATTACTTAGGTTCATAGATCTCGCCTTTATCCTATTCAAACCCCCCACAGCAATGCAATGGAAGGCACCAACTACTCCAGACATCAATAAATGGCTGAGAGGAGTATTGCAGTGGGCTGGGACCGAGGCACAGGTGCTTCGCTCACTTAGCGACAAGGGTGGGACTGTGGCGTGGGAACTGGGACACCTACATAGACTGGACGGAAGCCAAAAATGATTTACACCCCCCCCGAATCATGATACTCCCTTTCAAAGGGAATACCCAGCACTCCAGCAATACACTACAGGAGCACACCCTACCACAAGAGGCACACACTTGTCATGCATACTACCACTGCCCCACCACGGATGACTATATTACACAGAGGCATGACCTACCATGTCACACAAAAGCGACCAGTGCCTGGGTAGCACAGTAAGTCCGACTATGGCATCCACACCCAGGCACCTGGGCCGAAACCGGACGGCAATGCACCATTGCACCTACACTCAGAACTGCCAACTGTGATGGTCGATATCACACACATACACCACTCAGACCATTGACACTACCTATAGTTAGCACTATGATAATGGGAGACTATGCACTTGTTCAAGTTGTCTATAGTGTTTAGAGAGAAATATCACTTGTCGTCATCAGACCCCATGGAAATCTGGAGTTCTCTCCTTCAATAAATCTTTGCTATTATGTACTTACATGAATAATGCGCACCCAGTATTCTGCATCGGTTGGATATCTTGTAATGATTAAATAACAGATTATAAAAAAATAAAATAAAATAAAAAGCTATGCAGATGACACACAAATACTCCTTAAACTGGAATGCCTCAAAGACATTGGAAACTCACATATCCTCAGTTGCCTCAGAGCCGTTGATCAGTGGATGACATGGAGCCATCTCAAACTGAATGCTTCCAAAACAGAAATACTTGCACATGGCGATTAGAAAAACTATGACCCACTGTGCCCGACGATCTAGGACCACCTCCCAAAGTATCTAAGGAAGTAAGAAACCTTGAAATTACCATGGATTCCAAGTTAACAATGAACTCTCAAGTGGAAAAAAAATTAGCAAGCTCAAGCTTCATTAAGATGAAAACTCCGAGACGCATCTTTCACCACCTCGGATTACCACACAAGCTGCAGGCTACTATCTCCCTTGTACTATCTAAACTGGATTATGCCAATGGCCTCTACCATGGATCATCTCCATCTACTGTGAAAAAACTACAACACATTCAGAACACAGCTGCCAGACTACTCTTACATGTGAAGCCAAAAGCCCACATCTCCCCTCCCTACCTTGAGGGCCCTACATTGGTCACCAGAAGATCCACCATCAAGCTGCTTTGGAATAAAGCAATACATGGAACAGGGATGCTTTACATCATGAATAAAAGCACAAAATACATTCAATAACCTTCCTTGACTCTTCCCTCATCTACCCACCTCCCGGCTCACCCCAAACTTCAGTTTACTACTATGATCTTCCAAACAACTCTACTAAATTCACTCTCATTTATCTCTGCTTTGACTCATCCCAAATCTCATTTACTACTATGATCTCCCCAATCCCTGTCAACAGACTCTTCCATCTTCCACCTCTCCTTTACTCATCCTGAACCTCATCTTACTACTATGATCTCCCAATTAACACTTCTGGATTCTTCCCTCCTCCATATCTCCATTATTCTATTCAATCCAATTAACAGACTCACATGTCCACTGCTCAAATTAACTCATATCTCCCTTTACTAATAATGTACTCATATTTCCCTATACTAATCCACCACTAATCCTTTTGGGTTCCGGAGTAGCGTGCTACTCACCAGAAAGTGCTTTGACATCTCATCAGGGGTAGTAAGCACTATATAAATACCATTACCCTGAATACCATGGAGTGCTTCTGGCACTGGATTTGAATCAGAACCAAAGATAGTGTGAATCCTCTCCTCACACCTACATGCATTTAGAGACATTGGATTAGAGTCAGGCTGAATCACAAGTTGTGCTTTTGTGATCAGAGGTCAAACATCTTTGTTGGGACCAGATCATCAACCAGCACTGGTGGAGTCAGTGCCCACACAGTGGGAATTGTTGTAGACCTTTGTTCCAGAGTGGAATTCAGAGCAGGAACCAGTAGCGGGTTCCAGGGTGGGGGGGGCAGACTCCACCAGGCCAGACCTGCAGTGGTATACCAATGGTAGCCCCCACAGCTCTGTGGGGCCCAAAGGCCATCTAACAGAAGCACACCAAACAACAGCAGTATGGCCTCTTTGAAGGCTGTTATTTGCAGAGGGTTGATAACGCCTGGATAACTAGGAGTACCAGGAACGTGACCAAATGCGGGATCAGTTCAGATTCCAGAAACAGAGTAACATCTTATCTTGACTCCCTTCTCACTAGACTTCAAGTAGCAAGATGAGTTGGGGTGGGGAAGAGCTAAGAGGAAGGGAGCAAGTATTGCTTGGTGTTGGCCTAGATTTTGATTTGGACTTACCAGAAAACTGAGTTAGAAGCAGACTTGAAGCAGTACAGTCCCAGATACTACAATCATGCCCACAATCTAGAGCAAGTAGGGGACCTATGGTCGACAGCAATCTCCATTAATGTTCCACAGTGCAGAGTTTTGCCTCCCGTTACTGAACCGCCTTCAAGTGCATGAGTCACGCAACTTCAGAATTCTGGCTGGAGCCTAAGCATCACAGACAATGCATACAGGTCCATGAGTAATCCGATTCCTGCAATCTTGGCAGGGCTTGAATCCATCATTTGTGGCAGGGCCATTGTGAACAGGTTTTGGAGTCATTTGAAAATCAACAAAATATGGAGCAAGCACCAAATCCATATTAATGGAGCGGGAAGAAAGGAACTGAAGTCATAGTGAAGGTGTGGAACTAGTACGCATTCCTGCTCTGCCTCTTCCAGTACAGTGTCACCACAAAGCCACAGACTGCCATCTGTCATGGAAGCTTTGCTGAAGAGTCCTCCTTCAAGCTGGCACCTGTGGATATACTAGAGTTGAAGAATCTGCAGATAGAACTGTCCCTCAGAAGACGGTTGTTCCATTACATAATTTGTTGTGAAGTAGATAACATTATGAATAGTTTTTGCAATACACAGTTTATTTAAAAGATGTATAAAGCCCACTGCCACCAAATAGATATCATGGCGCTATAGCACTACTGGGGGAAACGAGATCGTATGGTTAGAAAGTTGAGTCAGTGTAGTCTAAAAATTGGCCGATGTAGAAAAAAGCTGGGTATTTAAGGTCTTTCTGAAATGCACTAGATCATTGAAAGATCCGAGTCCAGGAGTTGATTCCAAAGTTGCTCCAATCATGAAAGCCCATCCACCTCGTCTGTTTTTATTTAATTTAGCCACGTAAGCAAGACTGACTGAAAAGGAGCGAAGACTCCTTCCTGGAGAGTATCCTTTTATCCTCTTTTGTAGGGGAGCCGGACCAAACCCATGACAAGATTTCAAAACAATTCAGAGATTTAAAAATAATTATTTGTTTTAGTGGCAACCAGTGCAGGTCCTACAGTGCCAGTGAGACAGATGCCTTTCTAGATCTATTCAAGGCCAATTTATCAGTCACCGTTTGGACTCTGTATAACAGATTAAGCAAGTATTCAGTGGCTCAGAGCCAGAAGAGCATTAAAATAATCCAATCTGCTTAAAGTGACACTGCATACTACCAGTGATCTTGGTGAGGGAGGCAGTAGAGGAAGAATTTTCCGTAATGCTCTGATTAAGGAGAAACAGGATCCTGCAACTTTATTGACATAACTTTCCAAACTCAATTTCTTGTAAAAGTAACCCCCAAATTTCTGACTGCATCTGATGGTACAATGACCCCTGCCAGTAGGTCCTGGCCAAAAGTTAGGGTGAAGCAACGCCAGGGAACTGTTTGCTGGACAGCAGAGAAACTGTCTTGTTCCCATTAAACAGTTGGAATTAACCCACCCAATAATATCGTTCATGCAGTCATGAAAAGCATTGACTGTCATCTTCTGGTTTCCTTCTAACAACAGAATAAGTCAAGGGTCATCGCCATAATTAATAAGGCAGACATTATGGATTTGATGAGTGAGATTAGAGGACTTAAATATTGAAGAGTATCGAACTGATTGAAGAGCCTTGCAGAACACCGTTTGATAGTCCTAAACTCGAAGCGAAAAGGAGGGAGGGCCACAGCCTGTCATTTGTCCGACAGATAAAAGCAAATCCAGTTCATTACTATACCGGTGAATCCAATTTAGGCCAGACTGGACAGGAACGTGTTGTGACTAACCGTTATCAAATGCGGCAGACAGATCTAGTACCACAGAGTGACCGTTATCCAACAACATTCTGAGTTCATCCATGGCAGTGAGTAGAGGTGATTCGGTCCTGTAACCCGGTCGGAAGCCAAATTGCTCCTCTTCAAGAAGCTTTTCTTCTTCCAGGTACTAAGACAATGTCTTACTTACAAAACGTTCCTGACTTTTACAGGGTACGGCAGAAAAGATATTGACCTATAAATACTTGGAGTTGCAGGATCCAGTGATGGCTTTTTTTTTAGAAGGGGCGTGACAATAGCCTTTTTCCAGGCAGAAGGAACCGTGCCCAGTTGCAAGGACTGGCAACAAATGTGCCAGAGCAGTGGGAATAGCTCCCCCGTCTGTTCTTTCCAGACCTTGTCACGCAAGGAATCTAAAGGCGAGCAAGAAGAAGTGGCCAACCCCAAGGTTCGAAAACATTCCACCATTAAAGGCTCAATGTCCTGCGTGCTGTCAAGTGGTGTCAATCAGCTCCATGTGTGTTGTCTGCGTTGTCCGCATCGGGATCATGTTGCTGTATCTATACAAGCATCACCAGAAGAACAGAGCCATGAAGTGCACTGACCACTGGTATGAACAACTAGGGCCCTGAAAGGGGTCAGCCCTACCCCTACTGGCAGAGCAGGGAGGACTGGTTGGTCGGTACAGAATCTGCAGCCAGATCTAGTCTCTACCAAATAAGGCATTATTGAAGGTAAGTAACTTGTTCATCTGGTAGAGACTTCTAGTTACAGATTCCTTACTTTTGAATACAACTCCCCAGAGGTGGGTCTGGGGACCAATTTTAAACAAGGAAGTCCTGTAGGGCTAATTCCTACGACCTGACTGTCCAGACAGGAGTGTTTGATAAATGTGTGCAGCGATGCCGATGCTACTGCCTGGTAGATGCCTAGGACCAGAACTCCAAGTGCTAACACAGTGGTCGCTGCTTTAGCTCTAGTGGAGTGAGCGCGCAAGCCTTCAGGAAATTGCTTCTTGGCTAATGCATAGCAAATTTCAATATACAGCACAACCCACCTAGAGATGGTCCACTTCAGCGCCACTCAACCTTTCTTCGTGCCAACATACCCCATGAAGAGTTGGTCACCCACCCACATCTCGTGTGATCAAGATAGAATGACAACATTCTTCTTAGGTCTATATGGGGGGGGGGGGAGTCGCTTCTTCTTTAGAGGGATGTGGGGGAGGAAAAATAAAAGTAAGCAATGTGATTGATTCGCCTACATGAAATAGAATAACTTTCAGTAGAAAGGAGGCCCTTGTGCGAAGCACCAATTTATCAGGGTAGACAGAGGTAAGGCAGCTTAGATAAGGCCGGCAGCTCACTTACTCTGCGGGCAGATGTAATTGCTAGAGGGAAGGCTGTTTTCAAAGTTAGAAGCCTTAGGGGACAATTGTGGAGAGGCTCGAATGGAGCATACATTAAGAATGTTAAGACCAGATTGAGACACTTGAGACACCACTGAGGTATTATAAATGGTGAAGGAGGGGAAAAAATGAACAAGATCTGTTAGAAACTTATGTACAATAGGGGGCTTGAACAAGGATGGTTGGTCAAGCAGCCATAGAAGGCAAAAAGAGCTGATAGACAGCCCTTAAGACTGCCCAGAGCATAGCCCTGCTGGGCAGGGGAAATAATATGGAGTAGGACTTCAGAAAGGGGGGCGGGGTCAGAGAGAGAATCAACAGGTTTCTCTGTACACAACGCCAAAATTTCTTCTAACGGTAGGCATATACTTTTAGTGGAGGGATGCCACCAGGCTGTCTGGATGCCAAAAGTGACACAACAGTTAAAACCTGTCAATTGCTGCCGTTCAAGCTCCATGCAAGAAGACAGAGTGGACCGGGTCGGGTGAAGAATCCTCCCCTGATGCTGCAACAGAAGATCCTCATGAAGGGTCAGCCTGATCAGAGGACCGATGGGCATGCTCAGTAGCTTGTGATACCAGACTCTCCTGCCAAGTCTGGAGCCACAAGGGTCCACTCCCTCAAAGCCTTCTGGTGCATGGCACAACAATCTGAGCACGACTTCAAGTTGTGCCTAGACACCACAGGCAGACAAGATACTGGTCTGTCACAGACATCGGCCGATGACCGGCTCAACAGGGCTGGTATTCTGCCTTTCTAGATGACATCCTACACACCAGGAGAAAATCCTCAAAACATTCTCAACACAACAACAACAACAAAAAAAAGCCAGTCATAAAGTGACTGGGAGTAGCTTTTCTCTGGATCAGCACAGGCTGGCATGGAAATAAAAGAACAGACGTCAGCACACCTAGGTGGCGCCTATATAGGCGCTGCAATGTCATTCCAGCACAAACAACACCAACACATGTGGAGCCAATCAACGCCACCTGAAAGTGCGCAGGGGTACTGCTCATGAAAATCATCTGGATTCAGACTGACACCTGGGAAATTCAAAAGGTAAGCAATCTGAAGCTAGAAGTCTCTATGAGATCCTGGGCTCGCTATGGGTGGGAAGGCATGAAAACTGTACTATGTCCAGAATAGCTCCCATGAATGGGTGCATTTGTGAGGGAATAATTTGTGACTTAGGCACATGGTTAGAGAACCCCATTAATGTTAGGAGGTTTGCCGTGGTTTGAAGGTGGGCAACTACTGCCTGGGGTGAGACTACCTTCAGCAGCCAATTGTCCAGGTAGGGAGAGGACTGCTTCGCCTGGCTTCTGAAGATGCACTGTAACCACCTCTATTAATTTTGTGAATACTCAAAGGGCAGTGGTGAGCCAAAGGTGAGCACTGTGAAAGGAAAAGATTCCTGCCCCACTGTGAACACCAGGTAGCACCTGTAGGACACTGATGTTGAAGTAAGTGTCCTGCAGGTCTAATGCTACCCTGCAGTCTCAAGGGATCGAGGGCAGACAAGACTTGGACCAGGGTGAGTATCTTGAACTAGTCCTTCCATTGAAAAGCATTGAGAAGCTCAAGTGTTTAATGAGACTAAGGCCGCCGTCCTCCTTTGGCACTAGAAAGTAGGGTAACAGCCAGTGCTCACTTCTAATGCCAACCTCTCTCTACAGCTCCTTGGGCCAGAAGGGCCTGCATGTCCTGCTACAAGACGGAAAGATGGTCCTCCGTCAGCAGTTCCGAGGGCAATGTAAGATGTGGGGGAAATAAATAGAAGGGCATAACTCCAATGGACAATTTACAGGTCCCACTTGTGGCAAAGCTTCAAAACTTCAGACAAAAAAAAAAAAAAAAAGTCAAACCTTGCCACTGACAGGGTGGCTATGTTTCTGGAAGGGTACAGTGAAGTGGCTTTCTGGTAGCAGCAGCTAGAGGGATAGGGGTTTGGGCTGCACACTGCTCCTGCTGTCAAGATGGTTTGTGGAATACACGGCCTGTCCACGAAAGCGCTGGTAAGCCTCTGACTGTTAGGGAGAAACTGCTGGTGAAACTCCCTCACCAGGAAAAAGGCCCATAGAGCATGTTGTGGCCCTACAGTCCTTAAATTGCTCAAGGGCAGCGTTTGCGTTCTTAATGAATGGGCAAGAACAATCTTAGGGCATATCCTTTAATTAAAACTGGCCGTCCCCCAGAGCAGCCCATAGACCACGTCCAGGCATGTCTGAGGAGTGCCATACTTGTCCCCATTGCCCTACCAAGGCCGTCTATGGAACCAGGAACACATTACATTGATTGTGAACTTTACTGCATCAGGGCAATCCTTAATAGCTTGTGAGAGGGAAGGTCTGATGTTAGGGACTGTAGGAAGGACCTGGGCGACAGGATCCCAGAGAGCACAGTAAGAGTGGCCCAGTAAATTTGCATTGACTGAGTGAAGGGCAAAGCTAGAGGAAGTAAACAAACGTGCTTACCATAGCCCTCAATGAGCTTAGATTTCTGTCCCAGGGGAGAATGCATGTAGGTAAACGCCTCTGAAGGATACCTGCACAACTAAGCTTTCTAGCACGAGATGACCAATTAAAAAAGCAATATTCCCCTGGCAATTTGCCAACTGACAAGGGATACAGAGCAAGGCTGCACCAGTGCCCCAGTAGGGTATCCGTTAAGGCTCCATTAAAAAGGGAGAAGAGGCTCTGTCAGTCTGGCCCGGCTCAGTCAAGATATTAATTTTTTGCCCTCCATGGTTGGTAACTGTAGTTCCAACATCTCCACCATCCTTCGCATTAACAGGGTGAAGGAGGTATTTTCTTCAATGGTAGGACCAGGAGGAGAGACTAATCCAATGTCTGGGAAAGTGTCCAGTCTGCTGGCATCCCACAAATTCTCATGCCAGCTGTCTTCAGTGAATGGGGGCCCTAAAACACGGAAGTCATCATATTGGTCATTATCCAAATCCCTGCCAACAAGTTTTTATGAAAAACCTGTGCCCAACCATGAGGGAGAGCCAATCTGTTGGAATCTGATGTGTCGCTATAAGGCTGCTCCCCAGATGGGGCACGTCCCAGCCTCGGCAAAGGAAGAAAAGAGTTAATCTCAGAATCAGACAACACTATAGGATGTCATCTTCTGACATCCGTGTTGATGTGAGGGTCCAGCACGGAGGGTCTCAGAACCAGACGGTGCAGAACCCGAAGTGGGACAGAGGGTCCAACTGGCACCAGTGGAGGGCCAGCTGATGGAGTTCCAGTTGTAGGTCTTATTGGTTCCTGGTGATTGGAGACACACCACGGGGAGTTAGTAGAGAGCAAAATATATGCAGCATAGCTTCACAGGACTGTTCTATTTGCTGCAAAGACTGTGACAGCCCTGGAAAGTCAAGGTGTGTCAAGACTAGTTCTAGTATCTACTCAAGGAGATGGAGTTTGGGACCAAGACCGGGAAAAAAAGTTAACTCCCTTACACGATTTTTGGAGTTCAAGCGTGGCAGGTAGGGGGATGAAGCCCACTTGGATTGGGTTTTCTTCTTGACTTACCTGAAGACATCAGCAGTGATGTGCTGCAGAAAGTGTTTCAGGAAAGGGAGCGGGAGTAGAATCTTTTTTGACCTTGACAGACATGGAGTTTTCCAGTGTTTGGTGATGTACAACTTCACTCCATGGTCCTGTATAGCCTTAGGGTTTTTCTGGGTGCACTTGTTGCAGGTGCTGGAGTTATGTCCACACACCAAGCACCAAAGAGATAACTGATGTGGATCTCTCACAGACATCTGTTTGTGACAATCCCTACAAGGTTTAAACTCTAGTTTTGAGAGAGAACACTTTTCCTTGCACAGTGAATTTAAACTAATTTTTGTGAAAAAAAGATTCTTGGCAAAAACGAGGGGTAGCTCCGAATTTGTGTCTGGTAGTGCAGATAGAAAGAACTGACATCAGGCTGCATATGTGGCGCTCATATGCAGCTCTGAACGTCACTTATAGAGCACAGCAATGCATGCGCAGAGCCACATGAAGCCACCTTCGGTGAGCAGGGGTGCTGCTTGAAAGTTTCCAGAAACATTCCGACACCTGGGGAGTATTCAAAATGAGACAAGTATGTGGTTAGAAGTATCCACCAGAAGGAGTAAGTTTGCGGTCATTGACTAGAACCTCTCCATGCTACTGAGTGTCTAACAATTGAATTAATGGACTGCCTCCATCTGACCAGAGGGCCGAGGGCTCAGATGACTTCAGGAGACACATCAATGCTTTCGCTTATCGTGGGGATGGAGGTAGGGTGAGGAGGGGAGCTTGAGGGAAACAAAGACAAACTTATGTGCACACGTTTGGTTGCCACCATGCTGCTACAGCAGTGCTCGCTGACCTGTTCATTACTCATTTTCTCATGGTTCTTTTTTACAAGACGACTTGGGATATTGTTATTACCATTCATATATAAGCCTGTTTTGTGGATTGGGAATGTCAATGTGGGCACGTGATAAGGTCAGGATAAGGAACTGGGTTTTGTGAAATGCCTGTAGAATATTGCAGGCCAGTGGTTTACCTTTTGTGTATTTGTACAATCTAAATCACACAAATAACCATGTACGACTATGCTATGACCCTAAACGAATCAGGCTCACCCACTGCATTAATTACTTGAATGATGGGCACAAGACCAGAGGGTTGTTGGCATACTTGAACCGTCACAAAGAAAACTACTTTTGCACACACACACACAAAATAATAATCTTGACCCAGATGCTGAATTTCAATTTTCATGAAAACAGAATGCACATATCTACTTTGCTCCAAATACAAAGTATTAACGAGGGAGGTGGGGAGAAATAAGCCATCCAAACCTGCAGGGGGGATAACATTTCCCCTACAGATGGTCAGAGATGGGGAGCGGCATGGTACTATAGTACAAGGCACTGAAGGAAGGCTTTTAATTGACTTTTTCAACATCTACTCAACCCTCCGCTCCTCAAAGTAGTATTTATAGCACAATCCTGACTAAATGCACACAGGCATATAATGTTAAAAGACTAACACCAAGGTTTGATAGGTCTAAAATAATAGACCGTCTCAAAATCTGTAGTGCATATAAACGAAACAAAGGCTTCTGGATCTATGGTGCCAACATGACTTCTGGATCTATGGTGCCAACATGACCAATACTAAAGTCTCCACTTTAAAAAAAAAAAAAAAATCAGTGCATTACCTGCCATCTCAAATTTACTACTGGTTGATAACTCGATATATGCACATTGAAAAGCGAGGTAAGCCCACTTGTTCAAAGTTCTGCCGGACTACTACCCAGCGATGATAACCCACCCTACACCAGCCCGATCTAAAACACATTGTACTTGGTGAGAACTATTTGAGGCCCTACAAAATGCTGTTTTTAAGGTGAAGGGGAGAAGTTGAATATTCTTGGTGTAATAAAGGCACCTTTCCTAACCCTGTGAGGTAATAAGGTGCACGTAAGAAACATTTCTATCACCAAACTCGGAAGGCAACCTGGTCACATCTCACTATACTAGAAGGGATCCCTTCATAAGTTGGAAAACTGATATTGCCAAGCGCGGTTACATAACCTCAGCATAACACTTAACAGTTCTGAGACAATGCTGATTGGGAGGTTAAATATTTCAGAAAGTATGCCTTAGCGAAAGTATATGGAAAGAGTGAACGTTTGATCTGAATGTTGGCCAGACTGTTGCAGCCAGCAGGAGCTTCCAAAGACAAAGTCGATATTCAAAGTCCAGACCGGTGTGTGAAAGCTCAGTGCGTAGGGGCATTTTTAGACTTCTACACAGGCTACATTCAAGAGATTCTATATCTAGCAATTCAATACTGGAGTACTCGAAGTGAACATAGTCTGGTTAAAGAACCCAGATAGCGAGAACGTATTAAACCTCTGATATCCCCAACTGCCCCTTCTTTTTGCAAAGATTGAGTCCCTGGTGTGTGCCAATTAGGAGTTCCATTCCAGGAGGAAAATGCTGTGCAAAGGACAGGGGATTCACCTATCATTGTAAGCAAATGATCTGTAGAATTTCTGGGATCCAGGCTTTAAGCTCTCCGATTACACATAGGATTATATATTCTGGTTATCTCTCTGGTGCCAAAGTGAACTAAAAAAAAAAAGCAGTGATTTTTACACTAACAGAGACTGTGCAATGTGCACTAGATTTCCTTTTCCACTGGCAAAACTAGTCTGTATGATATTTTGGAATGCTGCTTCAATAACCATTAGGATAAACTATGATGCAACACTTAAGATGCTGGCGACGCAGGTAGATGGATAACTGGAATTATCTTCCATTGCCAATGGTCAGGCGTCTAGCTATTGTGAAGTTGATGGTCCTTCCTAGGCTTTATACCATTTTTTGACTCTCCCTCTGTTTTAACCCCTTCTGTGCCCAGGACGTAATGGTTACGTCCTGAGGCACAGTGCTGCTGTGCCCAGGACGTAACCATTACGTCCTGTGCACAGAGCCCAGAGGGAGCGCTCTCGCTCCCTCTGTGGGGTTACCCCCCACCCCCCCCAAGTCAGGGATGGAAGGCGAAGCCCTTCCCCTCCCACCCCCGACCCCCCCAACCCCCCCTGTGACGTCAGCGCGCGAGTGCGCGCGCGCTGATTAGTCACAGGGTCTCCCCCATCGCGCTGGAAGCAGAGCTTCCAGCGCGATTGAAAAAGAAATGCTTTTGCATTTCTTTTTCAATCCCATGGGGGAGGCCCCGAGAGGCTTCAAAGGGAAGGAAATGTATTTCCTTCCCTTTGAAGTCTCTCACAGGTTTCAAAAGCCGGATTGCTTGCAATCCGGCTTTTGAAACCCCACTAGACACCAGGGATTTTTTTTTTTTTTCCTTGAAATTGGCAAAAGGGAGAGACCCCTTGGGCAAGGGTCGCTCCCAGGGGGGCATTTTTTTAGGAAGGCCTTTTCTGCCCCCCCTGGGGGCAGATTGGCCTATTATTAGGCCGATCTGCCCCCAGGGGGGGCAGAAACCTCTAGGCACCAGGGACCTTTTTTTTTTTTTTTTTCTTTTTTTTTGTGATGATTTCTTTTTTTTTTTAGGTGGGGAGCGATCCCTTAGGCAAGGGTCGCTCCCCTACGGGGCAATATATATTTAGGCCATTTCTGCCCCCCTTGGGGGCAGATTGGCCTATTTTGATAAGGCCAATCTGCCCCCAAGGGGGGCAGAAACCATTAGACACCAGGGAGTTTGTTTTTGCGCGCGTATGTCACGCAACAAAGCGACCCCTTTGGCAAGGGTCGCTCCCAGGGGGGGCAATTTTTTGGGAAGGCCTTTTCTGCCCCCCCCTGGGGACAGATCGGCCTATTATTAGGCCGATCGGCCCCCAGGGGGGACAGAAACCTCTAGGCACCAGGGATCTTTTTTTTTTTTTTCTTTTTGTTATGTTTTCTTTTTTTTTTAGGTGGGGAGCGACCCCTTAGGCAAGGGTCTCTCCCTGGGGGGGGGGGGGGATTATTTTAGGCCATTTCTGCCCCCCTGGGGGGGTAGATCAGCCTATTTTGATTCGGCTGATCTGCCCCCAAGGGGGGCAGAAACCACTAGGCACCAGGGATTTTTTTGTTTTTCTGTTTTACAGATGGGGAGCGACCCCCTTGGACAAGGGTCGCTCCCCTGGAGGGGCAAAATGTATTTAGGCCATTTCTGCCCGCTTTGGGGGCAGATCGGCCGATTTTAGGTCAATCTGCCCCCAAGGGGGGCAGAAACCACTAGGCACCAGGGATCTTTTTTTTGCGCCGTCACACAAGGGGAGCGACCTTGTAGTCAAGGGTCGCTCCCCGGGGGGGGGGTAGGGGTGGGGGGGGCAAAATTATTTTAGGCCATCTCTGCCCCCCTGGGGGCAGATCGGCCTATTGGTATTAGGCCGGTCTACCCCCAGGGGGGGCAGAAACCTCTAGGCGCCAGGGCAATTTTTTTTTTTGTGTTTTTTTTATTGGTTTGGTGTTTTTTTTTAGAGAAGGGGAGCGACCCATCAGGCAAGGGTCGCTCCCCTGTGGGGCAAATTGTGTTTAGCCCATTTCTGCCCCCCTTGGGGGCAGATTGGTCGATTTTAGGTCAATCTGCCCCAAGGGGGCAGAAACCACTAGGCACCGGGGATTTGTTTTTTGGCGCCAATGTCACGCAGGGGGAGCGACCCCGTAGGCAATGGTCGCTCCGGGGGGGGGGGGGGGGGGGGTTCAGGGGGCAAATTTATTTTAGGCCATTTCTGCCCCCCCTGGGTGCAGATCGGCCTATTAGGCCGATCTGCCCCCAGGGGAGGCAGAAACCTCTTGTTGCCAGGGCAAAAAAAAAAATTGTGTTTTTTTTTTTGTTTGTTTGTTTTTTTTTTTTTTTTTAGAGATGGGGAGCGACCCATCAGGCAAGGGTCGCTCCCCTGGGGGGCAAATTGTGTTTAGACCATTTCTGCCCCCCTTGGGGGCAGATTGGTCGATTTTAGGTCAATCTGCCCCAAGGGGGCAGAAACCACTAGGCACCGGGGATTTGTTTTTTGGCGCCAATGTCACGCAGGGGGAGCGACCCCGTAGGCAAGGGTCGCTCCGGGGGGGGGGGGGGGGGGGGGAGATGGGTGTTCGGGGGGCAAATTTATTTTAGGCCATTTCTGCCCCCCCTGGGGGCAGATCGGCCTATTATTAGGCCGATCTGCCCCCAGGGGGGGCAGAAACCTCTTGTTGCCAGGGCAAATTTTTTTTTTGTGTTTTTTTTTTTGTTTGTTTGTTTGTTTGTTTTTTAGAGATGGGGAGCGACCCATCAGGCAAGGGTCGCTCCCCTGGGGGGCAAATTGTGTTTAGACCATTTCTGCCCCCCTTGGGGGCAGATTGGTCGATTTTAGGTCAATCTGCCCCAAGGGGGCAGAAACCACTAGGCACCGGGGATTTGTTTTTTGGCGCCAATGTCACGCAGGGGGAGCGACCCCATAGGCAAGGGTCGCTCCGGGGGCGGGGGGGTGGATGTTCGGGGGGCAAATTTATTTTAGGCCATTTCTGCCCCCCCTGGGGGCAGATCGGCCTATTATTAGGCCGATCTGCCACCAGGGGGGGGCAGAAACCTCTAGGCGCCAGGGCAAATTTTTTTTGTGTGTTTTTTTTTTTTGTATGTTTGTTTTTTTAGAGATGGGGAGCGACCCATCAGGCAAGGGTCGCTCCCCTGGGGGGCAAACTGTGTTTAGACCATTTCTGCCCCCCTTGGGGGCAGATTGGTCGATTTTAGGTCAATCTGCCCCCAAGGGGGCAGAAACCACTAGGCACCGAGAATTTGTTTTTTGGCGCCAATGTCACGCAGGGGTAGCGACCCCGTAGGCAAGGGTCGCACCTGGGCAGGGGGGGTTTGGGGGGGTGGGGGTCAAATTTATTTTAGGGCATTTCCCCCCCCCCCCGGGGCCGGCTGAGCTAGAGGCCAAAATCCACAGGTAGGCACTTTGCAAAAAACACCTCTGTTTTCTGTGAAAAAATGTTGTGTTTTGGGTCATTTCCTTTTGTGGGCGCTAGGCCTACCCACACAAGTGAGGTACCATTTTTATGGAGAGACTTAGGGGAACGCTGGGTGGAAGGAAATTTGTGGCTCCTCTCAGATTCCAGAACTTTCTGTCACCGAAATGAGAGGAAAAAGTGTTTTTTAGCCAGATTTTGATGTTTGCAAAGAATTCTGGGTAACAGAACCTGGTCAGAGCCCCGCAAATCACCCCATCTTGGATTCCCCTAGGTCTCTAGTTTTCAAAAATGCGCTGGTTTGCTAGGTTTCCCCAGGTGCCGGCTGAGCTAGAGGCCAAAATCCACACGTAGGCACTGTTTTCTATGAAAAAATGTGATGTGTCCACGTTGTGTTTTGGGCCATTTCCTGTCGCGAGCGCTAGGCCAATCCACACAAGTGAGGTATCATTTTTATCGGGAGACGTGGGGGAACGCTGGGTGGAAGGAAATTTGTGGCTCCTCTCAGATTGTAGAACTTTCTGCCACAGAAATGTGAGGAACATGTGTTTTTTTAGCCAAATTTTGAGGTTTGCAAAGGATTCTGGGTAACAGAACCTGGTCCGAGCCACACAAGTCACCCCATCTTGGATTCCCCTAGGTCTCTAGTTTTCAGAAATGCACAGGTTTGGTAGGTTTCCCTAGGTGCCGGCTGAGCTAGAGGCCAAAATCTACAGGTAGGCACTTCGCAAAAAACGAACGAGTTACTTACCTTCGGTAACGACTTTTCTGGTGGATACATTAGCTACCTGTGGATTCCTCACCTGATGAATACTCCCATGGCGCCAGCATTTGACGGAAATCTTCTTACTAGTCTCTGCACGTCGACGAGGACGTCACTTTAGCCCACGCGACGCCGTCTGACGTCATACAGGCAATAAGAAGTCCTCGCCGACGTGCCGATGACAGTACCAACATTTTTTACGTGCATGAGAATAATAATAATAACCCAATGCAATGAAAGAGCAAAGCAACATCTCTTAATATTGTAAATCACACAACATTGCAATAAAATAGCTATAGATTTAATATAACTTTTTTTTTTTTTTTTTTTTTTTTAAACAAATAAATATATTTATACATACGAACCATGTATATACCCAATATATATATAGATTTATATATAAATATACACATATATACAAATATCATACATGCAAAATGTATTGCAACTTTGAAGACCAAAAGGAGCACACTCAAGGATTGCTTGGAGAGACCAAAAAGGCAACGGGGAGGCGGGTGGGACCGTGAGGAATCCACAGGTAGCTAATGTATCCACCAGAAAAGTCGTTACCGAAGGTAAGTAACTCGTTCTTCTGATGGATACAACTACCTGTGGATTCCTCACCTGATGAATAGAGTCCCAAAGCAGTACCACGCCCGGCGGTGGGTGCCTAAATGGTCAAACCAAGAAATCCTGCAGCACTGACCGTGCAAAATGACCGTCCCTTCTGACCTCAGAGTCCAAACAGTAATGTTTCACAAAAGTGTGAAGGGACGACCAAGTTGCGGCCTTGCAGATGTCAACCACAGGAACACCCCTGGCCAAGGCCGAAGAGGCCGACTTAGCTCTGGTGGAGTGAGCTCTAATGCCCTCAGGCGGATCCTTCTTTGCCAAAGAGTAACAGATTTTAATGCAAAGAACAACCCACCTGGAGAGTGTTCTCTTGTGGACTGCCTTTCCTCTCCTCTTGCCCACGTATCCGACAAACAGCTGATCCTCCAGCCTGATATCCTTCATTCTGTCGATATAGAAGCTCAACGCCCTTTTTGGGTCCAGGCGATGTAGTCTTTCTTCCTCCTTTGAAGGATGAGGCGGAGGATAAAACGTGGACAAAGTGATTGTCTGAGCCAAATGGAAGGGTGAAACAACCTTCGGAAGGAAAGCAGCCTTGGTCCTCAACACCACCTTATCCCCATAAAACGTTATATAAGGGGGTTTAACCGATAAGGCCTGCAACTCACTCACTCTCCTTGCAGATGTTATAGCTACCAGGAATACTGTTTTAATAACCAAATACCTCAAGGGGCAAGAATGCATAGGCTCAAAAGGGGACCCCATAAGGAAAGTCAGGACCAAGGACAAATCCCATTGAGGCATAACGAATGGTTTTGGAGGATATTGATTCAGAAGACCTTTCAAGAATCTGAGAACAATAGGGGATTTAAATAACGATGGTTGGTCTGGAAGACAAATGAAGGCTGACAAGGCCGACAAATAACCCTTAATGGTAGCTACTGCACAACCTTTCTGCGCTAGAGACAGTGCAAAAGACAAAACATGTGACAGATGAGCATGTAAGGGATCCATCTGTCTCTCTCCACACCACATAACAAATTTAGACCACCTATTAGCGTAGATAGATTTAGTGGAGTGTCGCCTGGCCGCTAAGATAACATCCACTACATCAGGCGGGAGAGAGAAGGAACTCAGGTTGCCCCGTTCAATCTCCAAGCATGTAGGTGCAGACTCTGGAGGTTGGGGTGTAAAACCTGCCCCTGCGACTGCGAGAGGAGGTCTGCCCTGAGAGGGAGACGGAGCGGAGGGCACAGTGAGAGTTGGAGAAGGTCGGAGTACCATACCCTCCTTGGCCAATCCGGAGCTATTAAGATGACTTGGGCCCGGTCTTGGCGAATTTTCCTCAATACTCGAGGAATCAAGGGTATGGGGGGAAACGCGTAAAGCAACTGGTCGCACCAGGTTATCTGAAACGCGTCTCCCAACGCTCCCTGCATCGGATACTGGAGGCTGCAGAATAACGGGCAATGCGCGTTCTCCCGAGTGGCAAACAGATCTATCCGAGGAAACCCCCACATCTGGAAGATTAAACAGACTTGATCTGGATGGAGACGCCACTCGTGGTCTGCCGAGAATTGGCGACTGAGACTGTCCGCACGTACATTCAAGACCCCGGCCAGATGATTTGCCACCAAGCAAATCTGATGGTCCTTTGCCCAGGACCATAGCCGAAGAGCTTCTCTGCAGAGAAGGTACGACCCTACTCCTCCCTGTTTGTTTATGTACCACATCGTGGTAGTATTGTCCGTCAGGACCTGTACCGACTGACCACGAAGGGATGGGAGGAAGGCCTTGAGAGCCAAACGTACAGCCCGTAACTCCAACAGATTGATATGAAACACCTGTTCCTCTGGAGACCAAAGCCCTTTGATCTCCAGATCCCCCAGATGAGCTCCCCATCCTAGGGTGGAGGCATCCGTTATTACCGTGGCCACTGGTGGCGACTGCGCGAACGGCTTCCCCTGTGAAAGATTGTTGCCCGCAATCCACCACTTCAATTCCACAGCAGCATCTCTGGAGATCTTGACAGTACCTTCTAAATCTCCCTTGTGTTGAGACCACTGCCTTCGGAGGCACCACTGAAGAGCCCTCATGTGCCAGCGAGCATGCGTGACCAACAGAATGCAGGAGGCGAACAGACCGAGCAGACGAAGGACCTTGAGGACTGGAACTACCGCTCCATTTCGAAACATTGGAACCAATTCCTGAATATCTTGAATCCGCTGAGGCGGAGGAAAGGCTCGACTCAATGTTGTATCCAGTACTGCCCCTATGAACAGGAGGCGCTGAGAGGGCTCCAGGTGAGATTTGGGCACGTTCACCGAAAAGCCCAGGTCGAACAACAACTGGGTTGTTGACTGCAGATGATGCGACACAAGCTCCGGGGACTTGGCTTTGATCAACCAGTCGTCCAAGTAAGGGAATACTGCTATCCCCCTCCTTCTGAGCTCCGCCGCAACCACTGACATCACCTTTGTGAAGACTCGAGGTGCTGAAGTAAGACCAAACGGGAGGACCGCAAACTGATAATGCTGCGACCCTACCACAAACCGGAGATACTTCCTGTGCGACTTGAGTATCGGGATATGAAAGTAAGCATCCTGCAAGTCGACAGACACCATCCAATCTTCCTTGTTCAACGCCAAAAGCACCTGTGCTAGGGTCAGCATCTTGAACTTTTCCTGTTTGAGGAACCAATTCAAGATCCTCAGATCCAGGATTGGTCTCAACTGACCATCCTTTTTGGGAATCAGGAAGTATCTTGAGTAACAACCTCGACCCTTTTCCTGCTCTGGGACCAACTCTACCGCGCCCTTTGAAAGGAGGACTTGAACCTCCTGTTCTAGCAACAGGAGGTGTTCTTCTGAACAATAAGATGGGCGGGGCGGGATGAGGGGCGGGAACTCCCGAAAGGGAAGGGCGTAGCCTTTTCCCACAATGCCGAGAACCCAAGTGTCCGTTGTGATAGACTTCCACTTGTGGAGAAAACGCTGTAATCTTCCCCCTACAGGAGAGGAGTGAGTGGGAGACGGTGGAAGCCTAAGGCTGCTTCCCCTGCTGCACCCCTCCAGAGGACGAGGAAGAGGCAGAGTGCTGTTGAGAGGCTCCTCTGGTACGGACCCCACCCCTCCCCCTCCCTCTAAATGACCTATAGGGGAGGGAAGAGGCGGGTTGCTGGAACCTCCCCCGAAAGGAAGAGGAATAAGAGCCACGCCCAAATCCCCGAAACCTCCTGAAAACTCTAGAAGAGGCAGAGGAAGAAGGAGCTTGCAGTCCTAACGATTTGGCTGTGGCTCTGCTCTCCTTAAATCGTTCCAAGGCTGAATCTGCCTTGGCTCCAAACAGTCTGTCCCCATCAAACGGGAGGTCCAGCAGGGTCGACTGCACATCCGCAGAGAACCCTGAGTTTCGGAGCCAGGCCTGTCTTCTTGCCACCACAGCCGTGCCCATCGCCCTGGCCACCGAGTCGGTCGTGTCCAGCCCAGACTGGATAATCTGGGTCGCGGCAGCCTGGGCGTCCGAGACCACATCCAAAAGACCCTGGGGAAGCTCCGTGAATGAAGACGAAATATCATCCATCAGCGCATGGATGTACCTCCCCAGAATGCACGTGGCGTTGGTGGCCTTCAACGCCAAACTGCATGACGAAAATATTTTCTTGGACTGCGCATCCAGTTTCTTGGAGTCTCTGTCTCCAGGCACCGTCGGGAAGGAACCAGGCGCTGACTTTGAGGAACAGGAGGCTTGCACCACCAAGCTCTCCGGCGTAGGGTGTCTAGAGAGAAAGCCAGGGTCAGATGGTGCAGCTCGATACCTCCTGGCCACAGCCCTATGAACGGCCGAGGAAGACACCGGCTTCTTCCACACCTCCAACACCGGATCCAGCAAAGCCTCATTAAATGGCAAGAGAGGCTCAGCTGCAGCAGAGGCCGGATGCAATACCTCTGTCAGCAAATTCTGCTTTGCCTCTGCCACCGGCAAAGGCAGGTCCAAAAAGCTCGCTGCCTTCCTCACCACAGCATGAAAGGAAGCAGCCTCCTCCGTATATTCCCCTGGAGATGAAAGGTCCCACTCAGGGGAAGTGTCCAGCCCACTGGCTGTATCCAGACCATGCAGTCCGTCTCCAGAGTCCTCAATCTCTCCCTCCTCTAGGACTCGCTGGTACTCTTGCTCTTCTAAAAGACGGAGAGCACGCCTCCTCGAATGAAGTCTCTCCTCGATACGCGGAGTCGACATGGCCTCCGCCGACGTCGAAGAACGGCGCCGATCTCCAGAAGCATCTGACGCCGCGTCCGGCGCCACAGGCAGCTTCGGCGCCGAGGCAGGAGCCGATGGACCAACCGGAGTCACAGGGCAAAATCCTGACTTTGACGGAGGGGCAACCTCCGGGGCCGAAACATCCGAAGCCACCGGAGCGGCCACCGACGCCGGCACCGGCGCCGAGCCCACATTCCCAAAAGGGAGAAAGGGCATAAAGGGTGCCGGCCGAAGAGGCGCAGGATCACCCAACGAAAAGGCCAAGGGCCCCGAAGGACCAGCCGGAGCAGCTCCTGGAGCCATCTGCTGAAAGATGGTATACATCGCATTAAGAAACGCGGTACTATCGGCTCCAGGAGTGGGAAAAGCCGGATACTGGGGTGCCTGGATCGAGGGCGACCCCGACGCCGGCCTCGACGTCTGCGACGCCGGAGAAAACACAAGAGGCTGCACCACCTCAATCACTGACGCCTGACCAGGTGAAGTCGGTGACGCCGGAGAGGGCAACGGCGTCGATGGATGCGGCGTGACCGTGGGGCTGACCTCCCAAGTCCTCCGACGCCGAGCCGAAGGTGACCTCGAACGAGACTCCTTGCTGGAGTGGCGTCGTGAGTCTCTACGGCGCCGGGAGTCTCGATGACGCCGGTGAGACCTTGGCGAAGAAGACTTCTTATGATGTTTCTCCTTCTTCTTTGACTTTGCCATGAATAACTTGGCCTCGCGCTCTTTGAGGGCCTTCGGATTCATGTGTTGACATGAATCGCAAGTCGAGACGTCGTGGTCGGAGCTCAAACACCATAGACAGTCGGAGTGAGGATCTGTAACTGACATCTTGCCCCCACACTCTCGACAGGGCTTGAAACCCGACTTCCTCTGAGACATTGTTACCGCAGAGAAGACTACGCAGCAGACAATACACTGTAACCACGAAGGTAACAGTAACTCCCTCGAAGATAACCGTTTCGAATGCACGGAAAAAAGGGAACTGTCATCGGCACGTCGGCGAGGACTTCTTATTGCCTGTATGACGTCAGACGGCGTCGCGTGGGCTAAAGTGACGTCCTCGTCGACGTGCAGAGACTAGTAAGAAGATTTCCGTCAAATGCTGGCGCCATGGGAGTATTCATCAGGGGAGGAATCCACAGGTAGTTGTATCCATCAGAAACCTCTGTTTTCTTCCAAAAATTTGGATGTGTCCACGTTGCGCTTTGGGGCGTTTCCTGTCGCGGGCGCTAGGCCTACCCACACAAGTGAGGTATCTTTTTTATCGGGAGACTTGGGGGAACATAGATTAGCAAAACAAGTGTTATTGCCCCTTGTCTTTCTCTACATTTTTTCCTTCCAAATATAGGAGAGTGTGTAAAAAAGACATCTATTTGAGAAATGCCCTGTAATTCACATGCTAGTTTGGTCACCCCGGAATTCAGATATGTGCAAATAACCACTGCTCCTCAACACCTTATCTTGTGCCCTTTTTGGAAATACAAAGGTTTTCTTGATAGCAATTTTTTACTCTTTATATTTCAGCAAATGAATTGCTTTATACCCGGTATAGATTGAAAACGCACGTCAGGGTGCAGCTCATTTATTGGCTCTGGGTTCCTTGGGTTCTTGATGAACCTACAAGCCCTATATATCCCCGCAACCAGAGGAGTCCAGCAGACGTAACGGTATATTGCTTTCGATAATCTGACATTGCAGGGAAAAGTTACAGAGTAAAACGTAGAGAAACATTTATGTTTTTTTCACCTCCATTTCAATATTTTTCTTTTTCAGTTGTTATTTTCTGTAGGAAACCCTTGTAGGATCTACACAAATGACCCCTTGCTGAATTCAGAATTTTGTCTACTTTTCAGAAATGGGGGGGGGGGGGGGGGGGGGGGGAGATGGGTGTTCGGGGGGCAAATTTATTTTAGGCCATTTCTGCCCCCCCTGGGGGCAGATCGGCCTATTATTAGGCCGATCTGCCCCCAGGGGGGGCAGAAACCTCTTGTTGCCAGGGCAAATTTTTTTTTTGTGTTTTTTTTTTTGTTTGTTTGTTTGTTTGTTTTTTAGAGATGGGGAGCGACCCATCAGGCAAGGGTCGCTCCCCTGGGGGGCAAATTGTGTTTAGACCATTTCTGCCCCCCTTGGGGGCAGATTGGTCGATTTTAGGTCAATCTGCCCCAAGGGGGCAGAAACCACTAGGCACCGGGGATTTGTTTTTTGGCGCCAATGTCACGCAGGGGGAGCGACCCCATAGGCAAGGGTCGCTCCGGGGGCGGGGGGGTGGATGTTCGGGGGGCAAATTTATTTTAGGCCATTTCTGCCCCCCCTGGGGGCAGATCGGCCTATTATTAGGCCGATCTGCCACCAGGGGGGGGCAGAAACCTCTAGGCGCCAGGGCAAATTTTTTTTGTGTGTTTTTTTTTTTGTATGTTTGTTTTTTTAGAGATGGGGAGCGACCCATCAGGCAAGGGTCGCTCCCCTGGGGGGCAAACTGTGTTTAGACCATTTCTGCCCCCCTTGGGGGCAGATTGGTCGATTTTAGGTCAATCTGCCCCCAAGGGGGCAGAAACCACTAGGCACCGAGAATTTGTTTTTTGGCCCCAATGTCACGCAGGGGTAGCGACCCCGTAGGCAAGGGTCGCACCTGGGCAGGGGGGGTTTGGGGGGGTGGGGGGTCAAATTTATTTTAGGGCATTTCCCCCCCCCCCCCGGGGCCGGCTGAGCTAGAGGCCAAAATCCACAGGTAGGCACTGTTTTCTATGAAAAAATGTGATGTGTCCACGTTGTGTTTTGGGCCATTTCCTGTCGCGAGCGCTAGGCCAATCCACACAAGTGAGGTATCATTTTTATCGGGAGACGTGGGGGAACGCTGGGTGGAAGGAAATTTGTGGCTCCTCTCAGATTGTAGAACTTTCTGCCACAGAAATGTGAGGAACATGTGTTTTTTTAGCCAAATTTTGAGGTTTGCAAAGGATTCTGGGTAACAGAACCTGGTCCGAGCCACACAAGTCACCCCATCTTGGATTCCCCTAGGTCTCTAGTTTTCAGAAATGCACAGGTTTGGTAGGTTTCCCTAGGTGCCGGCTGAGCTAGAGGCCAAAATCTACAGGTAGGCACTTCGCAAAAAACACCTCTGTTTTCTTCCAAAAATTTGGATGTGTCCACGTTGCGCTTTGGGGCGTTTCCTGTCGCGGGCGCTAGGCCTACCCACACAAGTGAGGTATCTTTTTTATCGGGAGACTTGGGGGAACATAGATTAGCAAAACAAGTGTTATTGCCCCTTGTCTTTCTCTACATTTTTTCCTTCCAAATATAGGAGAGTGTGTAAAAAAGACATCTATTTGAGAAATGCCCTGTAATTCACATGCTAGTTTGGTCACCCCGGAATTCAGATATGTGCAAATAACCACTGCTCCTCAACACCTTATCTTGTGCCCTTTTTGGAAATACAAAGGTTTTCTTGATAGCAATTTTTTACTCTTTATATTTCAGCAAATGAATTGCTTTATACCCGGTATAGATTGAAAACGCACGTCAGGGTGCAGCTCATTTATTGGCTCTGGGTTCCTTGGGTTCTTGATGAACCTACAAGCCCTATATATCCCCGCAACCAGAGGAGTCCAGCAGACGTAACGGTATATTGCTTTCGATAATCTGACATTGCAGGGAAAAGTTACAGAGTAAAACGTAGAGAAACATTTATGTTTTTTTCACCTCCATTTCAATATTTTTCTTTTTCAGTTGTTATTTTCTGTAGGAAACCCTTGTAGGATCTACACAAATGACCCCTTGCTGAATTCAGAATTTTGTCTACTTTTCAGAAATGTTTAGGTTTCTGGGATCCAGCATTGGTTTCATGCCCATTTCTGTCACTGACTGGAAGGAGGCTGAAAGCACAAAAAACTGCACAAATGGGGTATGCCCCAGTAAAATGCCAAAATTGTGTTGAAAAATTGGGTTTTCTGATTCAAGTCTGCCTGTTCCTGAAAGCTGGGAAGCTGCTGAGTTTAGCACCGCAAACCCTTTGTTGATGCCATTTTCAGGGGAAAAACCACAAGCCTTTTTCTGCAGCCACTTTTTCCAATTTTTTTTTTAAAAAACGAAATTTTCACTGTATTTTGGCCAATTTCTTGGCCTCCTTCAAGGGAACCCACAAAGTCTGGGTACCTCTAGAATCCCTAGGATGTTGGAAAAAAAGGACGCAAATTTGGCTTGGTTAGCTTATGTGGACAAAAAGTTATGAGGGCCTAAGCGCGAACTGCCCCAAATAGGCAAAAAAAGGCCCGGCACAGGAGGGGGAAAAGGCCTGGCAGCGAAGGGGTTAACCCCTTCTGTGCCGCGGACGTAGTGGTTACGTCCTGCGGCACAGTGCTGCTGTGCCGAGGACGTAACCACTACGTCCTCGGCACACAGCCCAGAGGGAGCGCTCTCGCTCCCTCTGTGGGGTTCCCCCCCACCCCCCCAAGTCAGGGATGGAAGGGGAAGCCCTTCCCCTCCCACCCCCGACCCCCCCCAACCCCCCCTGTGACGTCAGCGCGCGAGCGCGCGCTGATTAGTCACAGGGTCTCCCCCATCGCGCTGGAAGCAGAGCTTCCAGCGCGATTGAAAAAGAAATGCTTTTGCATTTCTTTTTCAATCCCATGGGGGAGGCCCCGAGAGGCTTCAAAGGGAAGGAAATGTATTTCCTTCCCTTTGAAGTCTCTCACAGGTTTCAAAAGCTGGATTGCTTGCAATCCGGCTTTTGAAACCCCACTAGACACCAGGGATTTTTTTTTTTTTCTTGAAATTGGCAAAAGGGAGCGACCCCTTGGGCAAGGGTCGCTCCCAGGGGGGCATTTTTTTAGGAAGGCCTTTTCTGCCCCCCCTGGGGGCAGATTGGCCTATTATTAGGCCGATCTGCCCCCAGGGGGGGCAGAAACCTCTAGGCACCAGGGACCATTTTTTTTTTTTTTTTTTTTTTGTGATGAATTCTTTTTTTTTAGGTGGGGAGCGATCCCTTAGGCAAGGGTCGCTCCCCTACGGGGCAATATATATTTAGGCCATTTCTGCCCCCCTTGGGGGCATATTGGCCTATTTTGATAAGGCCAATCTGCCCCCCTTGGGGGCAGAAACCATTAGACACCAGGGAGTTTGTTTTTGCGCGCGAATGTCACGCAACAAAGCGACCCCTTTGGCAAGGGTCGCTCCCAGGGAGGGCAATTTTTTGGGAAGGCCTTTTCTGCCCCCCCTGGGGGCAGATCGGCCTATTATTAGGCCGATCTGCCCCCAGGGGGGGAAGAAACCTCTAGGCGCCAGGGCAATTTTTTTTTTTGTGTTTTTTTTTTTGTCTTCTTTTTTTTTTTTTTTTTTTTTAGAGATGGGGAGCGACCCATCAGGCAAGGGTCGCTCCCCTGGGGGGCAAATTGTATTTAGACCATTTCTGCCCCCCTGGGGGCAGAAACCACTAGGCACCGGGGATTTGTTTTTTGGCGCCAATGTCACGCAGGGGGAGCGACCCCGTAGGCAAGGGTCGCTCCGGGGGGGGGGGGGGTGGGGGGGCAAATTTATTTTTAGGCCGAACTGCCCCCGGGGGGGGGGGGCAGAACACTCTAGGCGCCAGGGCAATTTTTTTTTTTTTTTTGTTGTTTCTTTTTTTAGAGATGGGGAGCGACCCATCAGGCAAGGGTCGCTCCCCTGGGGGGGCAAATTGTATTTAGACCATTTCTGCCCCCCTGGGGGCAGATTGGCCAATTTTAGGTCAATCTGCCCCCTAGGGGGCAGAAACCACTAGGCACTGGGGATTTGTTTTTTGGCGCCAATGTCACGCAGGGGGAGCGACCCCGTAGGCAAGGGTCGCTCCCGGGGGGGGGGTGGAGGTTGGGGGGGCAAATTTATTTTAGGCCATTTCTGCCCCCCCGGGGGACAGATCGGCCTATTATTAGGCCGAACTGCCCCCGGGGGGGGGGGCAGAACACACTAGGCGCCAGGGCAATTTTTTTTTTGTGTTTTTTTTTTTGTTGTTTCTTTTTTTAGAGATGGGGAGCGACCCATCAGGCAAGGGTCGCTCCCCTGGGGGGCAAATTGTATTTAGACCATTTCTGCCCCCCTGGGGGCAGATTGGCCAATTTTAGGTCAATCTGCCCCCAAGGGGGCAGAAACCACAAGGCACCGGGGATTTGTTTTTTGGCGCCAATGTCACGCAGGGGGAGCGACCCCGTAGGCAAGGGTCGCTCCCGGGGGGGGGGTGTGGGGGTTGGGGGGGCAAATTTATTTTAGGCCATTTCTGCCCCCCCCCCGGGGGACAGATCGGCCTATTTTTAGGCCGAACTGCCCCCGGGGGGGGGCAGAACACTCTAGGCGCCAGGGCAAATTTTTTTTTGTGTTTTTTTTTTGTTGTTTCTTTTTTTAGAGATGGGGAGCGACCCATCAGGCAAGGGTCGCTCCCCTGGGGGGGGCAAATTGTATTTAGACCATTTCTGCCCCCCTGGGGGCAGATTGGCCAATTTTAGGTCAATCTTCCCCCTAGGGGGCAGAAACCACTAGGCACCGGGGATTTGTTTTTTAGCGCCAATGTCACGCAGGGGGAGCGACCCCGTAGGCAAGGGTCGCTCCCGGGGGGGGGGGGTGGGGGTTGGGGGGGCAAATTTATTTTAGGCCATTTCTGCCCCCCCGGGGGACAGATCGGCCTATTATTAGGCCGAACTGCCCCCCGGGGGTGGCAGAACACTCTAGGCACCAGGGCAATTTTTTTTTTGTGTGGTTTTTTTTTGTTGTTTCTTTTTTAGAGATGGGGAGCGACCCATCAGGCAAGGGTCGCTCCCCTGGGGGGGCAAATTGTATTTAGACCATTTCTGCCCCCCTGGGGGCAGATTGGCCAATTTTAGGTCAATCTGCCCCCAAGGGGGCAGAAACCACTAGGCACCGGGGATTTGTTTTTTGGCGCCAATGTCACGCAGGGGGAGCGACCCCGTAGGCAAGGGTCGCTCCCGGGGGGGGAGGATGGGGGTTGGGGGGGCAAATTTATTTTAGGCCATTTCTGCCCCCCCGGGGGACAGATCGGCCTATTATTAGGCCGAACTGCCCCCGGGGGGGGGGGGGGGGGCAGAAACCTCTAGGCGCCAGGGGAATTTTTCTTTTTTTTTTCTTTGTTTTTTTTTTTTTTTTTTTTTAGAGATGGGGAGCGACCCATCAGGCAAAAGTCGCTCCCCTGGGGGACAAATTGTATTTAGGCCATTTCTGCCCCCCTTGGGGGCAGATTGGCTGAGTTTAGGTCAACCTGCCCCCAAGGGGGCAGAAACCACTAGGCACCGGGGATTTGTTTTTTGGTGCCAATGTCACGCAGGGGGAGCGACCCCGTAGGCAAGGGTCGCTCCCGGCGGGGGAGGGTGGGGGTTGGGGGGGCAAATTTATTTTAGGGCATTTCTGCCCCCCCCCCCCCCCCCCCCCCCGGGGCCGGCTGAGCTACAGGCCAAACACCACAGGTAGGCACCTTGCAAAAAACACCTCTGTTTTCTGTGAAAAAATATGTTGTGTCCACGTTGTGTTTTGGGCCATTTCCTTTTGTGGGCGCTAGGCCTACCCACAGAAGTGATGTACCATTTTTATCGAGAGACTTAGGGGAACGCTGGGTGGAAGGAAATTTGTGGCTCCTCTCAGATTCCAGAACTTTCTGTCACCGAAATGAGAGGAAAAAGTGTTTTTTGGGCCAAATTTTGATGTTTGCAAAGGATTCTGGGTAACATAACCTGGTCAGAGCCCCGCAAGTCACCCCATCTTGTATTCCCCTGGGTTTCTAGTTTTCAAAAATGCACTGGTTTGCTAGGTTTCCTCAGGTGTCGGCTGAGCTACAGGCCAAAATCCACAGGTAGGCACTGCTTTTTATAAAAAAATGTGATGTGTCCACGTTGTGTTTTGGGCCCTTTCCTTTCGTGGGCGCTAGTCCTACCCACACAAGTGAGGTATCATTTTTATCGGGAGACTTGGGGGAACGCTGGGTAGAAGGAAATTTGTGGCTCCTCTCAGATTCCAGAACTTTCTGCCACAGAAATGTGAGGAACATGTGTTTTTTTAGCCAAATTTTGAGGTTTGCAAAGGATTCTGGGTAACAGAACCTGGTCCGAGCCCCGCAAGTCACCCCTCCTTGGATTCCCCTAGGTCTCTAGTTTTCAGAAATGCACAGGTTTGGTAGGTTTCCCTAGGTGCCGGCTGAGCTAGAGGCCAAAATCTCCAGGTAGTCACTTTGCTAAAAACAGCTCTGTTTTCTGTGATGTGTCCACGTTGTGTTTTGGGGCATATCCTGTCGCGGGCGCTAGGCCTACCCACACAAGTGAGGTATCATTTTTATCGGGAGACGTGGGGGAACGCTGGGTGGAAGGAAATTTGTGGCTCCTCTCAGATTCCAGAACTTTCTGCCACAGAAATGTGAGGAACATGTGTTTTTTTAGCCAAATTTTGAGATTTGCAAAGGATTCTGGGTAACAGAACCTGGTCCGAGCCCCGCAAGTCACCCCTCCTTGGATTCCCCTAGGTCTCTAGTTTTCAGAAATGCACAGGTTTGGTAGGTTTCCCTAGGTGGCGGCTGAGCTAGAGGCCAAAATCTACAGGTAGTCACTTTGCTAAAAACAGCTCTGTTTTCTGTGATATGTCCACGTTGTGTTTTGGGGCATATCCTGTCGCGGGCGCTAGGCCTACCCACACAAGTGAGGTATCATTTTTATCGGGAGACTTGGGGGAACGCTGGGTAGAAGGAAATTTGTGGCTCCTCTCAGATTCCAGAACTTTCTGCCACAGAAATGTGAGTAACATGTGTATTTTTAGCCAAATTTTGAGGTTTGCAAAGGATTCTGGGTAACAGAACCTGGTCCGAGCCCCGCAAGTCACCCCTCCTTGGATTCCCCTAGGTCTCTAGTTTTCAGAAATGCACAGGTTTGGTAGGTTTCCCTAGGTGCCGGCTGAGCTAGAGGCCAAAATCTACAGGTAGGCACTTTGCAAAAAACACCTCTGTTTTTTTCCAAAATTTAGGATGTGTCCACGTTGCGCTTTGGGGTGTTTCCTGTCGCCGGCGCTAGGCCTACCCACGCAAGTGAGGTATCATTTTTATCGGGAGACTTGGGGGAACGCTGGGTGGAAGGAAATTTGTAGCTCCTCTCAGATTCCAGAACTTTCTGCCACAGAAATGTGAGGGACATGTGTTTTTTTTAGCCAAATTTTGAGGTTTGCAAAGGATTCTGGGTAACAGAACCTGGTCCGAGCCACACAAGTCACCCCTCCTTGGATTCCCCTAGGTCTCTAGTTTTCAGAAATGTACAGGTTTGGTAGGTTTCCCTAGGTGCCGGCTGAGCTAGAGGCCAAAATCTACAGGTAGTCACTTTGCTAAAAACAGCTCTGTTTTCTGTGATATGTCCACGTTGTGTTTTGGGGCATATCCTGTCGCGGGCGCTAGGCCTACCCACACAAGTGAGGTATCATTTTTATCGGGAGACGTGGGGGAACGCTGGGTGGAAGGAAATTTGTGGCTCCTCTCAGATTCCAGAACTTTCTGCCACAGAAATGTGAGGAACATGTGTTTTTTTAGCCAAATTTTGAGGTTTGCAAAGGATTCTGGGTAACAGAACCTGGTCCGAGCCCCGCAAGTCACCCCTCCTTGGATTCCCCTAGGTCTCTAGTTTTCAGAAATGCACAGGTTTGGTAGGTTTCCCTAGGTGGCGGCTGAGCTAGAGGCCAAAATCTACAGGTAGTCACTTTGCTAAAAACAGCTCTGTTTTCTGTGATATGTCCACGTTGTGTTTTGGGGCATATCCTGTCGCGGGCGCTAGGCCTACCCACACAAGTGAGGTATCATTTTTATCGGGAGACATGGGGGAACGCTGGGTGGAAGGAAATTTGTGGCTCCTCTCAGATTCCAGAACTTTCTGCCACAGAAATGTGAGGAACATGTGTTTTTTTAGCCAAATTTTGAGGTTTGCAAAGGATTCTGGGTAACAGAACCTGGTCCGAGCCACGCAAGTCACCCCTCCTTGGATTCCCCTAGGTCTCTAGTTTTCAGAAATGCACAGGTTTGGTAGGTTTCCCTAGGTGGCGGCTGAGCTAGAGGCCAAAATCTACAGGTAGTCACTTTGCTAAAAACAGCTCTGTTTTCTGTGATATGTCCACGTTGTGTTTTGGGGCATATCCTGTCGCGGGCGCTAGGCCTACCCACACAAGTGAGGTATCATTTTTATCGGGAGACGTGGGGGAACGCTGGGTGGAAGGAAATTTGTGGCTCCTCTCAGATTCCAGAACTTTCTGCCACAGAAATGTGAGGAACATGTGTTTTTTTAGCCAAATTTTGAGGTTTGCAAAGGATTCTGGGTAACAGAACCTGGTCCGAGCCACACAAGTCACCCCTCCTTGGATTCCCCTAGGTCTCTAGTTTTCAGAAATGCACAGGTTTGGTAGGTTTCCCTAGGTGGCGGCTGAGCTAGAGGCCAAAATCTACAGGTAGTCACTTTGCTAAAAACAGCTCTGTTTTCTGTGATGTGTCCACGTTGTGTTTTGGGGCATATCCTGTCGCGGGTGCTAGGCCTACCCACACAAGTGAGGTATCATTTTTATCGGGAGACGTGGGGGAACGCTGGGTGGAAGGAAATTTGTGGCTCCTCTCAGATTCCATAACTTTCTGCCACAGAAATGTGAGGAACATGTGTTTTTTTAGCCAAATTTTGAGGTTTGCAAAGGATTCTGGGTAACAGAACCTGGTCCGAGCCACACAAGTCACCCCTCCTTGGATTCCCCTAGGTCTCTAGTTTTCAGAAATGTACAGGTTTGGTAGGTTTCCCTAGGTGCCGGCTGAGCTAGAGGCCAAAATCTACAGGTAGTCACTTTGCTAAAAACAGCTCTGTTTTCTGTGATATGTCCACGTTGTGTTTTGGGGCATATCCTGTCGCGGGCGCTAGGCCTACCCACACAAGTGAGGTATCATTTTTATCGGGAGACGTGGGGGAACGCTGGGTGGAAGGAAATTTGTGGCTCCTCTCAGATTCTAGAACTTTCTGCCACAGAAATGTGAGGAACATGTGTTTTTTTAGCCAAATTTTGAGGTTTGCAAAGGATTCTGGGTAACAGAACCTGGTCCGAGCCACACAAGTCACCCCTCCTTGGATTCCCCTAGGTCTCTAGTTTTCAGAAATGCACAGGTTTGGTAGGTTTCCCTAGGTGGCGGCTGAGCTAGAGGCCAAAATCTACAGGTAGTCACTTTGCTAAAAACAGCTCTGTTTTCTGTGATGTGTCCACGTTGTGTTTTGGGGCATATCCTGTCGCGGGTGCTAGGCCTACCCACACAAGTGAGGTATCATTTTTATCGGGAGACGTGGGGGAACGCTGGGTGGAAGGAAATTTGTGGCTCCTCTCAGATTCCATAACTTTCTGCCACAGAAATGTGAGGAACATGTGTTTTTTTAGCCAAATTTTGAGGTTTGCAAAGGATTCTGGGTAACAGAACCTGGTCCGAGCCACACAAGTCACCCCTCCTTGGATTCCCCTAGGTCTCTAGTTTTCAGAAATGCACAGGTTTGGTAGGTTTCCCTAGGTGGCGGCTGAGCTAGAGGCCAAAATCTACAGGTAGTCACTTTGCTAAAAACAGCTCTGTTTTCTGTGATGTGTCCATGTTGTGTTTTGGGGCATATCCTGTCGCGGGTGCTAGGCCTACCCACACAAGTGAGGTACCATTTTTATCGGGAGACTTGGGGGAACATAGATTAGCAAAACAAGTACTATTGCCCCTTGTCTTTCTCTACATTTTTTCCTTCCAAATATAGGAGTGTGTGTAAAAAAGACATCTATTTGAGAAATTCCCTGTAATTCACGTGCTACTATGGTCACCCCGGAATTCAGAGATGTGCAAATAACCACTGCTCCTCAACACCTTATCTTGTGCCCTTTTTGGAAATGCAAAGGTTTTCTTGATAGCAATTTTTTACTCCTTATATTTCAGCAAATGAATTGCTGTATACCCGGTATAGAATGAAAACGCACTGCAGGGTGCAGCTCATTTATTGGCTCTGGGTTCCTCGGGTTCTTGATGAACCTACAAGCCCTATATATCCCCGCAACCAGAGGAGTCCAGCAGACGTAACGGTATATTGCTTTCGATAATCTGACATTGCAGGGAAAAGTTACAGAGTAAAACGTAGAGAAAAATTTATGTTTTTTTCACCTCAATTTCAATATTTTTCTTTTTCAGCTGTTATTTTCTGTAGGAAACCCTTGTAGGATCTACACAAATGACCCCTTGCTGAATTCAGAATTATGTCTACTTTTCAGAAATGTTTAGGTTTCTGGGATCCAGCATTGGTTTCATGACCATTCCTGTCACTGACTGGAAGGAGGCTGAAAGCACAAAAAATTGCACAAATGGGGTATGCCCCAGTAAAATGCCAAAATTGTGTTGAAAAATTGGGTTTTCTGATTCAAGTCTGCCTGTTCCTGAAAGCTGGGAAGCTGCTGAGTTTAGCACCGCAAACCCTTTGTTGATGCCATTTTCAGGGGAAAAACCACAAGCCTTCTTCTGCAGCCACTTTTTCCAATTTTTTTGAAAAAAACGAAATTTTCACTGTATTTTGGCCAATTTCTTGGCCTCCTTCAAGGGAACCCACAAAGTCTGGGTACCTCTAGAATCCCTAGGATGTTGGAAAAAAAGGACGCAAATTTGGCTTGGTTAGCTTATGTGGACAAAAAGTTATGAGGGCCTAAGCGCGAACTGCCCCAAATAGGCAAAAAAAGGCCCGGCACAGGAGGGGGAAAAGGCCTGGCAGCGAAGGGGTTAAGTTCATCCACCCTGTGAAGCATACCATGTTTACTGTATTCGTACTCAGTGCTCACTTTCTGTAAGCAGGCCTTTACTTTTATTTTTCCTTGTCTTGTCACATTTGCTATGCATTCAAAGGCAGAGGTCAAATGTCAGGCTCTGGCTTACAAGGGAGGAAGTTTTTTTCCCTCAGACTTCAAAGTGAGAGGCTTTAACTGACAGTCTTTGGGGTGTAAAAAGAGGTGGCTTCCACACACCCTCTTTTATTCTGTGTAGGGTTTTCTCACCTTTATCATCTGTTCTCCATGCCTCAGTCAAAGCTTCTGGGTTTTGCTAGAGCTGTGACACCTTTGGGTACTGTGTGGACTTCAAATGTATTTACTTACTAAAGGATTTTTCCAGCACACAACAACATTTAAATGCAAGTCAACTGTGTGACTATTTCAAAATATATCAGAATTAAGAAAGCACAGATCAAGACACTAGGTGATATCACTGTTTGTGCGCTGTACAGTTTTATCAATAAAACTTTAGGTCTATGCACACGTAGTGGTCATTTCAATTGAAAATGTGTTGCCTGTAATGTCAGTGACCACATCATGCATACTCTACTCTAGGACACAGTGTCCCTCCAAGCTACAACACTCCTCAGCGATGCTTTACAATCCTTCACTCTATGACCTTCGCTCTACAACATTAACTTTTAGCCATGCTGAACAGCAGCCCCGCTGGTGTACAATATGGCTAAAACACATTGGCAAAGCCAATAGCTCTTGCATAGGCGAGAACATGTTGGCTTTGCCTATGCTCGTTTGGTTACTAATTATGTCTAGGTGAAATCCAGTAACCAGCTGAAACAGAAACACCTTTGGATTCCTAAATAAGCTATAAAATGGGTGGAATCCCAAAAGTATTGCCTTCTGCCTGTAAGAGGGTCTGCACTTTTGAAGAAAGGTGTGCTCTGGTTTGTCCTGACTTACCAGTACTCCCCCAGCAACAGAAATAAGATAAAATGCTGCTTTCTCCTCCACTTTAGCTTTTTGCGTAGCGCAGGGACACACTAGCAATAGCCGTGCGCTTTATAAATCACACCATTCATCTCGTCTAAGTATGTACAGTAAGTCAGAGACACTTACCAGCGAACAGGTCCTGTCTCGGTTTGCTTTCTAAGGCCTGGGAATATCTTTACACAACAAAAGAGACCTGCGACTGACTTGAAGAGGAGAAAGCTATGCTGCCCAGCAGAGAAGCTGTTTCTCGCAAAAGTAGTTTCAGCCCAGGATCCACCCTCTTTCAGTGACTAAGAAACCGGTTACATCTTTAACAGACCTTCTCTTTCTGTATTTCGTGAACCAGCCCGATAACAGGAAAAAATACTTTCAAAAGGAGTACGTTCTCTGGCTCAACCTTACTAAGTTTAAAACACAAATGAGTGAGGTAATTTGGCTGCCACTGAAAACGGAAACCGTGTCTGTGGCTTCAAATTAAGAAGGGGATTGGCAGGACCTGACGCAATGGTACTTAAACGTACTGAAAAATACAATGGCCACAATCAGTGCGGAGTTCATTTCTTTTGTGCCTGAAGAGCTTATGCAGGGATGAAGTGCTGGGAAAAAAAACAGCAAAGAGAAGACCACCACCAATTTAACATTCCACCTCGTAACACTTTAGTTTTGCTCAAGATAAAGCATGAATAACTGAAACACGGGCATAACTTAAATTGAGAACATTTTAATTAAGACATGTGCCTGGCTAATATACCATAATAAATGTTATTTGGAATCAACAATAAAGTGCTGCATTACACATTACCTGAATATTTCTCATTTCTAGTCTTTCACTTACGTTTTATCAAGCCAAAAGAGCCCTTTCTGTCGCAACAGCAAAGCTTTTGTGCATACACTAAAAAAGTTACCTATAAAGCAAGATGTACATGACAGAGCCTAGATTTTTTCTGATTAGCGGACAGAAAAAAAAGGGAAATAATGCATGCAGATTATCCAAATTAATTCCAAACTGAAAGAATGGCATGGTCACAATGGCTGATGTCATGGTTAGACCTGTTACTGCGATACACAATCAGATTCTTTCTAGTCTGGCAAAGCACCAGGACACTAACATGCTCTCTGTTCCTAGTAAAAATAATATTGGGTGCTGGATTTTGGATTTCTGTGTTTTTATTGTAAATTGTGCGACTACATTTCGAATTGAGCAAACGCTAGAACATCTAATCACACACTGAACTGACAGCATAAGGAGGACTGGTTTTTAATAAACGTACCCTTCTCGTTTTGCTGCAGAATGCATTCTAAGGACTTAAATTTCAGGAGGGTGAAGGTAGTATTGTAACCAATAACAGACAGTTTTCCCAGCTTTAGCGCACCATGTCAAAAATTTAGTAAAACTCAATATTGTGAAACTGAAGTCTTCCCAGAAAACAAAAGCTCCAACAAAAAAAACAACAAAAACAGTGTTTCAGTTGTAGTCTAAGCTGCTGCATAGAAATATGTTGCCACACAACAGTCATGTCTGAGCCAGTGCATAGAGAAGGTAAAGCACTTATGGTAACTGCAACATCAATACTTCATAAAGCACGTACATTTTAGCAGTGGTCCATTCAAACAAAAGTTGGGGTTAAAATATACTAGCGGGAGAAGAAAGAAAACGGCCCAACTGGGTTTAAAAAAAAAAAATAAACTACAAACCAGCGATGAGGTGTGTAGCTAGAACCGAGAGATAAGAGGGAGAAAAAAAGAAAAGGAAAAAAAAAAAAAAAAAAAAAAAAACTCATTCCACAGAAAAACAAAAATCCCCACAAATGTAGCATAAACGAGCCTTTGGCAAGACAATTTAAAGAGTTGGAATATGGCATAGCATTTCCGAACAATGCACGTAACAAAATATTGTATGTGGCATGGTAATATTAAATATTGGGCAGCAGAGTATGCAAACTGATGCAAAGTATGCCAGGGCCAATGTGCATGAGGCAAACTGAACAAACGTTGGTATATATGATCAATAGTGCTTGAGTAGGAAACAGTCTGCCACCAGCTCATATTCCCTAAGCAGACATCATCTATGAAGCAAAACAAAGTCCTCCAGTTTTTCGGGGATCTCTTCCTTATAAAATATATTGTGTTTGACTATCACACGGGCAGCAAGACACTGTAGTGTGGTATGATTAATGGGCTGAATCAAATTCTTTGCTATCTCCTTTTCGTCTAGCAAATCACTTGCAGTTTGATTTTGCGAGTTTGTGGAGTCAAAATGTGAACCAGACTTGATGAGGAGATTCATGATGTCAGGATGGTTGTTAAGGGCAGCAATATGAAGAGGGCTGTTATCATCGGCGTCTCTAACATTCACATCTGCCCCACATTCCACTAAGATAGCGGCCACTTGTAGAGAGGGGAATTTACAAACAGGATAGCGCCCCACGCATGTGGTGTTCTTATCAACTGCAAGATGAAGGGGACTGAAGTCATTCTTTCCTTTTGGATGCAGCTTAAGAAACCTGTAGATGTTCTGTTTTTTTACATGGTCCTGTTCCGGGCTGCATGGAACTTTTTCCAGCAAACAAATTAAGTGCAAAATTATAGAAAGAGCTTTGTTTAACTGTATTTGGTCTGGGGGGCAATTAGTTTGCTTGACAGCCCGTTCTATTTCGAGGACACTTTTACACAGTATTCCCATAAGGTCGTCAAACGTAACAGTAGTACCCAGTAGGCCCTTTGCCCGGTCCTGTAACATGAAAGAAAAAAGTTCAGCAAAAGACAGCAAACTACTGGCAGTCATGGGGCTCAAGGGGTCCAAGTTATTTTGTTGCATATCCAAAGCGTATTTCCAAAGGTTAATACATCTCTTAAAATTCCCAGAGTCTGCGTAGACAGCACCTCTGTATCTTATGTAGTATGATGTATCCGGATGAGAAGGGCCAAGAATACGCTCTCTGATCAACAGGGCCTGCATCCGCATTTCATCAGGGTCTGCAATAAGGTTGTCCAACTCTTCCGCAGTATTTACTTCCTTGGCATAATCGTAAGCCATCACCAATGTTTGCGGGGTAGGCTTACAGATGATGTTAGTCCTATCACTGTACCTCATTTCCATTGCTCTTTTCCAATACTTTAAAGCCCCCAGGAGGTCACGTTTCTTATCCACAAAGGTGGCCCCTAACAGCTCCAAGGCATTGATGCGCTCAATGGTGCTTGTCTTTGGGTGTTGGGTCAGAAAGTCCACAATGTTTGTATGACCAGTGACGCTAGCAGAAAGAAGTGGTGTCATGCTGTAACCGTCTTTTTCCATTTTCGCTCCATATTTGAGAAGCATCTTCATGATGTCCAAACTTCCAGATTCCGCACAGTCATGCAGGGCAGTATTACCTAAACAAAATAAGACAGTACAGTTAGGAAACAAAGGGTCAGCTCGTGTAAATAAATAAGATAAATCAAGTAAAACAAACAAAACACCACAAAAAAAAAAAACATACAAATGATGCAACACATTTTATTTAGTTTCCGTTGTTTTGAGACTAGGGAATATAGAACAAATGTCAACATTCATCTCAGAGTGAATTGAACAATGCTTCAAAATATTTTGCTGACCAAATATTAGAAATAAAGTGAGACTAAAAATACAGAAATACAAACCTAACGTGTAGATCTGTTCATGGACAAAATCTTAGCACTCAAAATACACCCACAAAGGACCTTTCACAAAAACTGACTGCTAGTCTACAAGATAGACCTCTAGGCTACCGCTCCCCTTCAGCTCCTCATACTATTTTGAAAAATGTAAAGCAACCTGCAGAAGCTTTAAACAAATGGAAAAATCAGTCCACTAGAAGTGATTCTTTTTATGGACGTCAACACTTACATCCTCAAATCTATGAATACATATTGCCCATATGCAGTATAAAATTATGAAGTCGATGGACCTCGTGCCTCAACAGAGAAGGAATAGTAGTACTCCATTCATGATCCTCCCACTTCTTTCTCCTGGGATTCCCACATCATGGTCCTATACATCCATTTGCTGCTCCTTCCACAATTCTAAGTCTTATCAATCCTAGACCAAAATGTACACTACCCTAATTTGACTTTCTCCACCACCATCCTCAGAATATACTTCTTCCACACCCTGAACAGCTGGCAGTAACGGTTGACACTTCCCTTGTCAACTACCCAGTCTGGATTACCCACTACTTCTGGCAGTCTATATACCCCGTACTACCTGCCCTGCCAAACTTGTCTCTCTCAACTTGCCATGCTAAACTTTATTTGCACTCTTTGCCCGTCCATGTTCACTTTCTCCCTCACCCCAGTTTGCTCCTGCACCTCTCCAATCCACTGCAATTGTTTCATCTGTGCACCACCCCAAACGAACTACATCTGCTGCATTGTCACCACCCACAGCTTTTCCACCAAAACAATACATATGTTTGATTAAAAATGGTCTCTACTGTTAAGCCCCCCATTAACACATCAGAAGTTCACTCCCTCCATCACCAGCGTCTAGGATTACTCCAGTGACTTTGGACTGAAAATTTCTTCCACACTCAACTCTTTGTACGACGCAAGCATGTTGCATCTGTTGTACACGTGCATGGACCTGTTCATTCATTAGTGTTTTAATGCACAAAGTAAATGGAGTTCACGTTATATTAAACAGTGACAATGCTTAAAGTAATCCGGATCAAATTACTCATCTTTCAATAGGCCTTTCCACAGCCATATATAAACTGTATTGACAATTCAATGTGCCTGTCAGGAAAATCGGTAACTTGCCAAGCCGCACAAGCAAACTCCATAAACAGTTAGAATTTGCTCTATCAAAACCAGGCTTGGCCTGCAAGACAGCCTTTGTGAGGTTTGGATCGTGATGAGCAGTCCCAATTTGGTCAGAATGAAGTCTGTTCCAAGATAAATACTGGGACGGGGGCGGATACCCAGATGAAGCAGTGGGCGCAGAGGTTCAATCAATAAATCAGGATTTATAAAGCGTGGCTAATCATCCAATAGGGTATGCAGGGCTTGCAAGTCCCAGAAGCTATTCAAACAGCCGTGTTTTGAGGACCATTCAGAATTTCAGGAAGTGAGGTGATAGTCAAGAGGTGCATGTGGACACCAATAAATTATTTTGTTGTGTGTGTGTGTGTGTGTGTGAGGGGGGGGGGGGAGAGAGGGTGGCAGCTTACAGAATGTCACACAGCTCTTAGACAGTCAAAACGAGACAGAAGATGAATTCCCAAGCGTTGCATTCCACCATACTTAAATGTTTGGTTTATTTTTTTTGTGTGTTTTCTTATTATTTTTAACTAGCTTCAGAGAAACTGCCAGGAAAGGACTTCAATAACTGACAGAATTCAGTCTTGTAAATTGTTTTTATTATTATACAATTTATTGCATGTTTTAGGGATTTTTCTTTATTAATTATCCAAATTTAAAACACAATTTTACATTTATGGTCACCAACACGTAAAACGTCTAGCACTTTGCGTATTTTATCAGTTCACAAGACTATATTATTTTTCCCCCCAAAAAAGAAAGTCTTTGATGTCAGACATAATCACATAATAAACTTATATATCGGAGAAAATTGACCATTTTACCTCCCCAGAGGATAGAAGTAATTAGCTTAACATCCAAAAGGGATTAAGTGGGGTAGTCTGCATCATACAGTCAGTCAACATACCACATTCAACTTTGTTGATGTTTGATGGATAAAAGGAGAATATAAAAACTCTACAAGGTGGGACGGGCTATGCCTGAGGCAACAACAGGTGCGCGTTTGGCATGCAACTTAAATAACCTAGCTTCACCATTACCAGCCATTCAATATGAACAACGCAGCCACTGCGAAAACAGCAAGTGGCAATGGGACATGTAATAAAATAAAAAAATAAATCAATTTGGTTTAACATAGTACCAAATAAACAGCATCAAGCTGTTCCGTATAAAAAGAAAGATCACCATCACAACTCCCCTCATCCAACCTTTCTCCTCCATCGTCAGAGGATCACACACTGTACTTACTACCTACCTGGGTCACCGGGACCAGCCCAACCCAACCTTCACAACTTAAAGCAAATTCCCCGTGAAAGGTTCCCCGACGAAGGACATACCATAATGTTACAACTCGTGTATTTGAATGCTCAAGCTATAGTATTGTGCAACCTGGAACCCATGTCTCTGTGACTACTGCTAATAATGCTCAAACTGTTTTTCATGATTGTACATTTTTCCTTTTCAACACTGCTATGCTGACGCCTATTATTTCAATGCTTAAAAACCTCATTAAAAAGGCTTATGTAAGTCATCAACTCTGTATTTTTATATTTGTGCGATGGAGCCGCACAGATTACAATAAATGACAGTTTTTAATTAGTGACCCTGTTCGTTATACCCATTTTTCAAATCTCAACTAATTTCAGCCAGTAAAATAAACACCTTACAGTGCAACATTGTATCCTCTTAAGGAGTTCCTCAGTCCCAATTCTTGGCCGCTGTCTTTTGTTCCCGATGCACTCCAGAGACCTGTCCTCAAAATTCTCCTTTCCAGAGTATGGTAAGAAGTGGCTGCATTTCGTAATGGTAAAATGCAAACTTCAGTACTAGACTACATGGCCCTCAAAGAGCGAGCCGTTTCGCTGTGAATAAGAATAAACCTAAATTAGCTTCCTCTTCATACACCTAGGCACGAGAGAAGTACCTTCCGCTGTCACAGTAATTATTAAAGTTTAGTTTCAATTCCTCGCTTTAAATAAATACAAATAATATAAAAACAGAAAATTAACTTAGTCAAGCTTCGCTCTCTATTCACACAGCTTTCAAGTTCAGTAATAAACACGGATTTGTGATTTTTATTTATTTATCAACCACTAGCCATTTTAAGGAGAGTAGAAAACCAAAAGAGGAGGCCAAGTTCAATAAGCCTATAAGCACCGACAGACCAGAAACTCTACAACAATGGAATCAGTGGAAAGGGAAAGCATGCAAAGGAACTTTCTTCTCAAATTTATGATTAAGGCCTTCACAATAAGCAATGCCTATGCCCAGTTAGGATTTAAACATTAATTAAGTTAAACATTAAGAACTGCTAGACATGGCAAACATAATAGAAGTGGTTGCATACTGGTAGTGCTTTTATTAATACCGTCTACTAAGAATTATTCAATGGCTTTCTTACAAGTATAAAGTAAAGCACTGGAAAGCAGCAGTCTGTCAAAATGAGCAAGGTCATTATCAGGCTCCTACCTAGGAACAGGACGAATGACATCCTGAACGCATTTTATAAACCTGCAACAATGATTCATGCAGACACCGAATTACTGAAACTGTTAGCCCGAAGGGTGCAGGGAATGGTACATCTTGTGCCCTATCCGCAGTCTGTGTGGTTGGATTCCAACTAAGAATAGTTCAATTTATACAGATTACTTGCATTATTCCATGCTGGCAAACTGATTAGAAGCCAAAATAGTGCTTAGCTGGAGTTTTTTTGTTTGTGCAATCACCAACTAAAAATGTTTAGTCACAAATGTTACAGTGACTCAAGAGCCTACACATCAAAACATTTATTTTATTTATTTAAAGAGTTTTATATAGCGCTACCAAGACAAAAGGTTATCATAGCGCCTACGACATTGTGAAGACTATCAGTCAGTAACATTTCAATATAATTGCAGTGTTGAGTGCCGGACCATTCTATAGTCCCTGAGAGAAACATTTATAGAATGAGGTAACGTTTCCTGAGTGAGCTTGGAGTTATTTCCCAGAGGGTTAAGGAGGAATTCTTTAATTGTCTCTTGAAGCTCACAAAGGAGGAGTTAGTTCCGATATGTAATGGGAGAGAGCTTCAGACTAGGAAGGCACTGCCTGAGAAAGAGCGAGAGAGGTCTTTGTTTTTGGGGACGATGAGAAGTGTGTTGGAGGTTCTTAGATTTCTTGTTTGGCCTGCCTTCGAGAGTTTGGATGCGAGATGGGCTGGTTTACCAGTGTGTAGAACTTTGTGGGTGAGACAAGCAGTACCGTGCTTCGATTGGTAGTCACTGTAGATATTTTTCAGGGTCAGGGAGATATGATTGTATTTTTTTGCTCCAATGGCCATCCTTGCCGCTGCATTAAGTGTGGCTCTCAAGGGGGCTACGTATGATACCGGGGTGCCTGTGAGGGGCTTGAATGACAATACAATGCTGCCAATTACCACAGTTTTTTTTTTTCAACCCATATGCCTTTTTCCACGCAGGTAAGTATAATTAAGGTAAGTGTTACAAAACAGACATTCACTGGAGAAAAGAAAAAAAAAAAAAAAAAAAAAAAAAAAAAACAGGTTTCAAAGGGGTGTTATAGTTAGGAATCGGCATTTTAAAAAAAACGTAGACATTCACGGAGAACAAAAAAGGTAACGTTATAGTTACGATTCTGAATTTACAAGTACAAAACTACAGAAATTCAGCTGTTAGAGTTATTTCAAATAACTATAACTCACACCCCGACCCTTCACAGTTTACTCATCAATAGTTTTATTGCAAATGTTGTAGTGATAATATCAATGATGGCATAGAAGATGTTGTCAATGATGTGATATGTGGGGTAATTAGCTGTGCATGGCGAGGGCAATGTGATTGTTCCTCGAGCGTCTTCATTCTGGTAATATGAATTATTGTGTGGAGAAGACAACAAGAGTTCAGTCTCCACCAAACAAGGGTACTCCTAGCTAATGTAATGGTTTGTCGAGCATCTTCATCCAAAAATCTGCGATAACATTAGCCCTTGTGTGGGGAAGCTTAGTTCTCTGCTGGGATCCGCCAGGGGAGCCTCAATGCCCCTGTGGCCCCTGCCGACTCTCTGGCTCCAACGGGAACTGCCACTGCTCCTGCACGCAGGGAGCAGCAAAACAAATGCTACTCCCTGTGTGCGGAAGCAATCTTTCCAACTTTTTTCCTGCCCACTTGACAGCCGAAAAACGTGTTTTGCTCCCCCACAACCCCTCTTGTCCCGCTTGACAAATCACCCCAAAAAAACTTTCAAGACAGCAGCTGAAGTGAGTTTACTAATTGCGAAAAAGTTGTGGAGATTTGTCAAATGGCACCAAAGTTATTGGCAAAACACAAAATACTTTTCCTATGGAAACTAGGTTCTAATTATAACTACCACCCAATTCCCTTACCCACCCCTAAAACCTAAAAATAAATACCCACACCACCCAATATGGTCACCCACCCTTAAACCTTAAAAACACCCTTACTACCCAATTCCTTTACCGACCCTAAAAATAGATTATTACCCAAAACCCTTGCCCACCCCTAAACCGTAAAAATACCCAAACCACCATTTATCCCTACCGAAACCTAAAATATCTTAACCACCCAAAGATTTGGTTGAGTCTGTCAGATTCAGATTGCAGTTCAGAGCACCCAAGTTGTTTAGTCAATCCTGGACCTAGGAGACTGGTTGTGGTTGGACAGGAGAAGAACTTCTGTCTTTTCTTGGTTGAGTTTTAGGTAGTTGTGTGACAGCCAGTTCTGGACTTTTATTAGAGTGGCGTTAAGCTGGTGTAAGTCGTCCAAAGAGGTTATTTTAAGATAAAGCTAGGTGTTGTCCACATGAAGTTGGTAGGCGATGTTTGCTTGTCTAATTATCGTGGTGAGAGGCTCAATGTAAGTGTTGAAGAACTGAGCCTAGGGGGACACCTCAGGTGATGGTAGAAGTATTGGAAATGGAGTTGTTCATTTTAATTTGTTGTGAGCGGTTATGCAGAAATGAAGTGAATCACGACACTTGCTACCATCCATTGGGGAGTCCAAAAGCAGCTTGTGGTTTATTGTGTTGAAGGCCACTGATAAGTCCAAGAGGAGGAGCTGGCAGCATTTGTCTGCATCCAGAGATTTAGGTTTACCACCTGCTATATTCAATATAGCTGTTTCCATGCTGTATACCTTCCTGAAACCTGGCTGATGTTTCTCGACCATTGAAGAGTTTGAGGTCGGTGTGGAGGTGGTGCTTCCACTTGGTTAATGTGGACAGAATGGTGTGGTAATCAGACCAGCTGACGGGAAGGATGCTATCTACACAAGATTGAGCCTCTGTTGTGGATTTGCCCCTTGTATTGCTGGGTAAGAACTTTGCTGAGTAAGAGTTAATTGAAGGATTGAATTAGTGTCTCTTCCTCATCATTCCAATGGTAATTGAAGTAGCCTAAGATTAGGTTATTGGCGCTGGAGAGCACAGTAAGTTATCAGATCCTACAGGTGTTCACTGAAAGATGGTGTTTCATAGTGGATGGTAGAAGAGGTGACATTTTGTCACTTTATTGTTTTTCAGCGTTATAGTAGTGGTGAGATATTCAAATGTGGGGTAGGAGAAGGTGTCAGTTTCTCCCATAGTGATCTTGTTCTTGTGCACAATGGCTAAGCCAATGTCATGGTGGTCCTCTCCATCATTCTTAATGATGGAAAAACCTGGAGAGACTAGAAGGCCAAGGAAGAGGACTCATTTAGCCAAGTTTCTGTGATGAACGCAATTTCAATGTTGTGGTTCAGAAAGGCTTCAGCCAGCTACGTTGCTGACCTACAATTTATGAGCATGCAATTCGTATTACTGTTGCTACTGTGCTTCTGGGAAAAGAGTGCCATAGGTACTTTGATGTGCTTTGCTGGTGGCCTGGCAGTACTTTGAGGGTTTAGGTCTCTACCAATTCCAGTGATCACCAGGATCTTGGAGATGGGAGATGTGCACTTCTGTTTTAAGGCTGTATATTTGTTTTCACTAGATCTGTCACCTCACTCAGGGACATCTTGGTACTCATTCTTTTCAGCCTGTGAGATTGGTTATTGGGAAGATGTGTGCCAGCTATTCGGCTGGGTCTGAGACAAATGCAGGGGTTGTCTGGTGATGTTGGTAGAAGGGATGTGCTTGAGTTGAGCGTATCCAGCATAGGCTTTAAAGAAGTTGTTGATATGCTGCATTACTATAGCGAGTTGTCTTTCTGTGCAAATTAGACGTTCAGTTATGTCGATTGTGGGAATACGGTTTAATTGAGTGAGTGTAGAAGTGTTGACGAGTACGTTGTCATGAGTGTGGTGTTAAGGACTAGGGGGTTGTAGGACATTCGGAGTGTCGGTCAAGTTGCCATATGTTGTTTCCCTGGTGGGGACTTGTATAGGGTACGAGTTGAAATGGGGTACGAGCTTCTGGTGTGTTTTGTGAACATTTCTTTATGCACTGGGCTGGGGAGGTGGTGGGTGGGTCATGGATGGATTGTTGTGAGAATGGAAGAAGGAGTTGCATAGAGTTGTGAACATGGATTCAAAGGAGCGCAGGTTGAAGTCACTTGCTTAGATCATGACATTTCAGTTTCTGTATATTATGGTAGTGTTGCCTTTTAAATTGAGTGAGTTGGAAATAATCAGTTTGCAGCTGCATGGGATGTTGGAGGTATTTCAATTCATTGGGCGGGTAGTGTAGAAGATGAGATTGTTGTTCTAGTCTTTTAGATGTGTTGTGGTAAACGTCAGCTATTAGTGCTGCTTGAGCAGTCTATATTTGATGTTTTTGGTGGCATTAGCTGAGCAGTGTGGGGAAGAGGGATAAGTGATGAAGAGTGCAGACTGTAGGGTTTTTGGCCGTTGAGTTTTATACGGATGAACGGTTCTATGGTGGCATCTTCTATGGGTGAGTGGGACTGGTGGGATAAAGGTCATCCTCGTTCTGTCCCAGGATAGGGGTTACCATCGGGCCTGGGTAAGGGTACTTAGAAATCTTAGTTAGATAAGGGGTATCTCAAGGACCACAAAATCTAGTGATGAGATCTGTAGAATGAGGTCTCAGTGACTGCTGGGTTGCGGTTAGGGGAAAGGGTGTTGGTAAAACTATATAGCTTCAGTTGATAGGGGCAGTTGCCTTCTTAAGTTGGACCCTGGATTGAACTTCTTAATGAGTTAAAGCAAGTGAGGGCCGAATTTCCTGTCATTACACTGCAATACAGAGGCAGGGACTGATGACAGACCAATCCAAGATGGCCTACGTTGTGGGAGCTACAGGAGACTTCTAATATTTTCCCAAAGTTAAAGTGGTTCTGCCCCACCCATGAGGCAGCTCTTGTGAGAGAGGAAAGTAGAAATGGTAGTTTTCTGGATGCAATACGGAGTAGAATTCAGAGGAACAGCAGGGCTGTGCAACGGGGCAGTAGTAATGAGTGGCCTACCAATCCAAGATGGCAGCTGCTCACGCCAATAGGTAGGACCGCTTTTTGTTTCTACTGTTGTATTGGGATTGATATAGGATAAGTCTGCATCCACCAGTTGAGGATGTCTATGGAGGACGACGACAGAGCACTGGAGACACAGGTCACAGCCGGTTGGGGGGTAGAAAGTGAACCCCCGGAAGAATGCTTCGACATGTTAAAGTCAGCAGACTTACCTTCTGCGTAGATTCCCTCTAGCCTCTCCCAAGGGCTACATCACAGCCTTGCTCTCTCCACTCATGACAGGAGAGATGGAAATCGCACAACTGCAGGCTGTGTCACTCCCAGCGTCACCTGGATCAGCTGGGTTCATGGCTCCCACACCTCCCAGCCAAAATCGCTGTCGCTCTCAGTCAGAGGAGGACAGATCCTACAGAGTCAGCCCAGCAGGGCGCAGCGACCCAGGCCTGGACTAAGACCTGAGCTTGAACAAAGCCCCCTGGTTATTGTGCAATCCTCTGTTCAAGGATGTCATTATTGCTCTGGAATTGCACTGTCTCCTCACTGCAGCAGTCCACCTGGTGCCAAAGCTGTCCTTCCACAGCTGGAGTTCAGGAGGAATATTCTAGAGGCACCTCTCTGCTCCCTAGCCGGCCAGGGCCAGCAGTGGCACAGCGGTCCAACTTGACCCACCCAATTGGGGCAGTAGGGCATCCAGCTCCTGGTCAGCAGAACTTGAAGGATTGCGGGCAGCTCGTAGACAGTGAGACTCAGGGACGTGGGGGGGGGGGGTCTGGACTGCTGATCCCCTAGACCGACGTTACTCAAAGTACGGCCCGCGGGCCACCAGCGGCCCCACAGACCTACCTTCGCGGCCCGCGGACACGTACAAGAAACGCCATATGATAATGGCCGCAGTATATAAACATAGAAGAGGGCCGTGGAAGCATGCGCAACAGTGGCTTCTTTGCGCATGCTCCCGCGGCCCTCCTCTATGTTTACGTATGGCGGCCATTATTTCTGCTCTTTCCGCGACTATCCTGGAAGCCAAAGCCCCATAAAAGTCAGTGCTTGCAGCTAACTTTTACGGGGCTTGTCGTCTACTTCCTGTCACCGGCTCCACGTCTGCTGCCCGCCTGCCGTTCTACATTTGTGGCATCTTTACAGTGCTTTGAGTCAGGTAAGGCCCTTTGGATATTTGTTTGTTTTTAATGTAGTGTGTGTGTGTGTGTGTGTGTGTGTGTGTGTGTGTGTTACTGGGGTAGGGGTAAGGGCAGATTGCGCTGTGTGTGTGCGCACTGTGTGTGTGTTACTGGGGTAGGAGTGGGAGCAGATGGCGCTGTGTGTGCCCGCTGTGTGTGTGTTACTGGGGTAGGGGTGTGTGTGTGTTACTGGGGTAGGGGTGAGAGCAGATGGCGCTGTGTGTGTGTTACTGGGGTAGGGGTGAGAGCAGATGGCGCTGTGTGTGTGTTACTGGGGTAGGGGTGAGAGCAGATGGCGCTGTGTGTGTTACTGGGGTAGGGGTGAGAGCAGAGGGCGCTGTGTGTGTTACTGGGGTAGGGGTGAGAGCAGAGGGCGCTGTGTGCAGATGGCACTGTGTGTGTATGGCGCTGTGTGTGTTACTGGGGTAGGAGTGAGAGCAGATGGCGCTGTGTGCGCGCGCTGTGTGTGTGTTACTGGGGTAGGGGTGAGAGCAGATGGCGCTGTGTGTGTTACTGGGGTAGGGGTGAGAGCAGATGGCACTGTGTGCGTTACTAGGGTAGGGGTGAGAGCAGATGGCGCTGTGTGTGTTACTGGGGTAGGAGTGAGAGCAGATGGCGCTGTGTGCGCGCGCTGTGTGCGCGCGCTGTGTGTGTGTTACTGGGGTAGGGGTGAGAGCAGATGGCGCTGTGTGTGTTACTGGGGTAGGAGTGAGAGCAGATGGCGCTGTGTGCGCGCGCTGTGTGTGTGTTACTGGGGTAGGGGTGAGAGCAGATGGCGCTGTGTGTGTTACTGGGGTAGGGGTGAGAGCAGATGGCGCTGTGTGTGTTACTGGGGCAGGGGTGAGAGCAGATGGCGCTGTGTGTGCGCACTGTGTGTGTGTTACTGGGGTAGGGGTGAGCAGATGGCGCTGTGTGTGTTACTGGGGTAGGGGTGAGAGCAGATGGCGCTGTGTGTGTTACTGGGGTAGGGGTGAGAGCAGATGGCGCTGTGTGTGCGCACTGTGTGTGTGTTACTGGGGTAGGGGTGAGCAGATGGCGCTGTGTGTGTTACTAGGGTAGGGGTGAGAGCAGATGGCGCTGTGTGTGTTACTGGGGTAGGGGTGAGAGCAGATGGCGCTGTGTGTGTTACTGGGGTAGGGGTGAGCAGATGGCGCTGTGTGTGTTACTGGGGTAGGGGTGAGCAGATGGCGCTGTGTGTGTTACTGGGGTAGGGGTGAGAGCAGATGGCGCTGTCTGCGTTACTGGGGTAGGGGTGAGAGCAGATGGCGCTGTGTGCGTTACTGGGGTAGGGGTGAGAGCAGATGGCGCTGTGTGCGTTACTGGGGTAGGGGTGAGAGCAGATGGCGCTGTGTGCGTTACTGGGGTAGGGGTGAGAGCAGATGGCGCTGTGTGCGTTACTGGGGTAGGGGTGAGAGCAGATGGCGCTGTGTGTGTTACTGGGGTAGGGGTGAGAGCAGATGGCGCTGTGTGTGTTACTGGGGTAGGGGTGAGAGCAGATGGCGCTGTGTGCGCGCTGTGTGTGTGTTACTGGGGTAGGGGTGAGAGCAGATGGCGCTGTGTGCGCGCGCTGTGTGTGTGTGTTACTGGGGTAGGGGTGAGAGCAGATGGCGCTGTGTGTGTTACTGGGGTCGGGGTGAGAGCAGATGGCGCTGTGTGTGTTACTGGGGTAGGGGTGAGAGCAGATGGCGCTGTGTGTGTTACTGGGGTAGGGGTGAGAGCAGATGGCACTGTGTGCGTTACTGGGGTAGGGGTGAGAGCAGATGGCACTGTGTGCGTTACTAGGGTAGGGGTGAGAGCAGATGGCACTGTGTGCGTTACTGGGGTAGGGGTGAGAGCAGATGGCACTGTGTGCGTTACTGGGGTAGGGGTGAGAGCAGATGGCGCTGTGTGTGTGTGTTACTGGGGTAGGGGTGAGAGCAGATGGCGCTGTGTGTGCGGTGTGTGTGTGTGCTACTGGGGTAGGGGTGAGAGCAGATGGCGCTGTGTGTGTTACTGGGGTAGGGGTGAGAGCAGATGGCGCTGTGTGTGCGCGCTGTGTGTGTGTTACTGGGGTAGGGGTGAGAGCAGATGGCACTGTGTGCGTTACTGGGGTAGGGGTGAGAGCAGATGGCGCTGTGTGTGTGTGTGTGTGTGTGTTACTGGGGTAGGGGTGAGAGCAGATGGCGCTGTGTGTGCGGTGTGTGTGTGTGTGCTACTGGGGTAGGGGTGAGAGCAGATGGCGCTGTGTGTGTTACTGGGGTAGGGGTGAGAGCAGATGGCGCTGTGTGTGCGCGCTGTGTGTGTGTTACTGGGGTAGGGGTGAGAGCAGATGGCGCTGTGTGCAGATGGCGGTAGGGGTGAGAGCAGATGGCGCTGTGTGTGATAGACCGGACCCTGCAAGGGTAAGAACTGTGCTGCTGTATCTTTGTCTTGTAATGCTTAGGCACCAAGTTAGACCTTTGTTTGTGCAACCTCCAAACAATAACGCTTACTTTTATAACCCATACCCACCAACCCAGTACAGCCAGAGAGAAACCACCCACCCATGAAAACTACCACAAATCACATGACAATCCCAATATAAATCAAACCATTTGTGAAGTGTCCAGTGGGGTATACTTTTTGTGTGATGGGCAAACACCTTCAGCTTACTCCTCCTCCCAGGGGTGCGGTTGATAAATGGCTGCTGCATCTAATTAAATGTATCTTGTGATTAGGATAGGGATATACTCTGGAACATTCCCATTTGGCTCTTGTGATTAGTGTAGGAATATACTACTAGAGCCAGGGCTGTTGAAAATGTCTTCCAAGAATACACTTTTTTTTATCTGGCCCCTGGCATTTCGTGCACAGTTGATTTCTATTGCTGTGTGACCCAGCATGCTGAAAAAAAACAGTCTCTAAAAAGGGCCCCGTATACCATTCATTGGCCTCATTATCACTCTAGTATGCCTAGCAGGTTGCAAGCATAATTGCAAAAAATACTTTTTATAACATGGTTCTCTGGGAATCGGCAAAGGCCAGCATGTGTGTTGACAATTGTTAGATCACGGTATACTTTGTTTCCTTTTACACATCAATTTATATTACTATGGTGTTTTGCACAGAGGTCTGTAGCGAGACGCAGTGTTGGTCCATTGGTCGTGAGGCGGTGTCGGTCCATCGGTCGCTCGTGAAGTGTTGTCAGTCGTGAAGTGATGTTGGTCCTTTGGCTGTGAGGGGAAAATCTGATTCCTGACCCTTGATACTCATTGCAACAAACTCACTGAGACCAATGGCCTACAGTCCAGTTACCAAGCCTTGCAAACGACTCAGATCCATACAGAGTGAACACAGATCATTCCAAGCAGCATGGGAAGAAGAGTACTTGTTTGTTGAATGGCCAAAGGAGAAAGCTACCTGTTTGCTTTGCAAAGAGAAAGTAAAATGTTCTTAAGAGATATAACCTGGAACGGCACTACAAAACTCAACACGCAAGTTATAGTGAGAACTTCCCATTGCACTCACAACTGCGTTCAGCAAAAGTGGCATAGTTAAAGCAAACACTTCTTTCCCAGCAGAAGCTCTTCCTTTGCCAAATGAAGGAATCTGAGGCTGTTACAGAAGCATCATTCAAAATATGCTACCTGCTTGCCAAACACAAGAAGCCATTCACGGAGGCAGAGCTGGTGAAGAAATGTTTCCTTTCAGCAGCTGAAATTTTGTTTGAAAACTATAGCAACAAATCCAGCATTTTAAAAGAAATTGGTGCATTACAGCTATCGGATTCCACTTGTGCACGCAGAATAGAGGCAATGGGTGAAAATATCCAGGAGCAGGTGATCAAAGCTGTCAGAGAGTCACCGTTCTTCAGCATTGCCATGGATGAGTCCACCGATATAGGCGACGTGGCCCAGTTATTAGTTTGGGTGAGGTATTTGGACCAATCGCTTCATCCCAAAGAAGAGCTCCTGTGCCTTCTACCACTGCACACAAGAGGAGAAGATATTCTGGACAGTATCTGCAACTACTTCGAAACACATCACATACCACTGGACAGTCTTGTTAGCATCACAACAGATGGCGCTCCTGCTATGGTAGGCCATGACAGAGGCTTTGTATCTTTGCTTAAAAAGAAGCTCACTGGACAGCCTGTAATAGACTACCACTGCATTATTCATCAGGAAGTTCTGTGTGCAAAATTAAAGCATGGAGAACTGAATAACGTCCTAAAACTTCAGTGAAAATTGTTAATTTTATTTGTGCCAAAGCCCTTAACCATAGACTTTTTAAGGCTATGCTGCAGGATTCTGAAGCTGAATATACAGACCTCTTGATGCACACTGAAGTGCGATGGCTAAGCAAAGGGAAAGTTCTGGAGCGGTTCATTGCTTTGCTTCCTGAAATTGAACACTTTACAAACAGCAGAGGTCAAACAGTCCCAGAACTAAAGGATGTGAAATGGCTTAATGCTCCACTTTCTTTCAGATCTATTTGCACAATTCAATGCTCTTAATTTGATGCTGTAAGGCAAACAACAGCTTGTGTGGTCCATGATGAATGGTATTTACTCATTTGAAAGTAAGCTTGTGCTATTCAAATAACAACTGGATGTTGCTGACTTCACCCACTTTCCAAAACTGTTGGCTGTGACTCAGAGGTTTCCAAATGCACAAGAAATGCTGCCAACGCTAAATCTTGGTGCATGTCTTGAGGAAATTTCTGGGGAGATCAAAAGGCGATTTTCTCAATTCAGAACCCTCCCCCCCCTGTTCAGGCTGGTTGAAAATCCCTGGATGGTGAGTGCACGAAATCTTGATGCTGTTGAACTTATTGGCGTGAAAAGACCGCAAGCACAAATGGAGCTGATAGACATGCAGCACAACTCAGCTCTCGAAGCATCTTTTTTGGGGCAGGCACCAGAAGAATTCTGGAACACCGTGCCTTCTGACGAATTTCCTGTTCTTTTTACAGTGGCCCAGAAAATAATTTGTATGTTTGGGTCAACATATGTTTGCGAAAGTTCGTTTTCCACAATGGGACTTTTGAAGAGCAAATTCAGAAATAAGCTAACAGACTTACATCTGGATCAGCTCTTAAGGCTTGCCGTTTCAGACATAATACCAGAGCACTAATAAGAGACATGAAGTGCAAAATAAGTTCTTAGTAGGTCTTCCTTTGACATACCTATTTTCCAGACTCAGAGAAAACTGTGCTGCATTGGGCCTGTGCTGAATATCCTGTTCACAAGGATTACAATGCCATGCCTCTTAAGATTACTATTGTCTGATAATAAAAATGTTTTTCAAAATGTCCTCTTTGTAGGTTTGTAGTAATACCTGGATTCAAAATGCAGCATTGTTTAGCAATATTTTGAAAAAGGAGGTGGGGTGGTTGTGCCCACTATAAGCCCCCCCCCCCCGTCACTTCAGTGCGGCCTTCGGCCGCAAACCATACTGCAATTTTGGCCCCTGAGAAAAAGTTTGTGAGTACCCATGCCCTAGACCAATGTTTGTCTTGACTCCTACAGATCCAGATTGGCTTCGTTCTCAGGTACATGCACAACTTGGTTTAGGTCGACTTCTGTGATCTGGTGAAGGCCAAGTGGTGGTTGGGTGGCAGAGAATTAAGAGGAATACTAGGTAGGGATTTATAGCGATAATGATCCCTGCCCACAGGAGCTCACACAGACGCTCCAGCCGTGCTCCTTCAGTCATCTTGTCACATGTAGTCCACAAGAGAAGCAGCTGTTCTGTGGAGTGAATGCTGCAAAGACAAGATGGGGATATCCTCCCTCACACTGAAAATGGAGCCTTTGGCAGTATGGTAAGAATGACTTGCAGCAATAGGAACATTCTATCACGGGGGTATCTGTGAGTGCTCTTCCTATATGCATTACACCCAAACAAACACCTGATTTAAATCAAGATTACAGTCCCTACTATACCAGAGCTGGTAGCAGGAATGACAGTCTTCCTCGTTCTCTACAGCAACCAAATTAAATTAATCAAGCCACTTTGCTCTAAGTGGAAAAACATTAAAAATAAAGAGGAAAAAAAAAAAAACGAAACACCTATTAAGACCAGCTGGAACAACGCATGTAAGCAATGGACAGGTTCAGCACAATCAGGGGTCCAGTGAAATCGGGAAAAATCTCCCACTTTCCATTGAGCAGTGGCTAGCCTTCTGCAAAAAGGTTTAAGCCTGCTAGGTTCCCAAAATTTGAACTTGCAATAATATGAACTACTAGAACAAACCTGGCCTTACTGACATTGAGGGCTCAGGTAACACCTGCGCCTCACCAAAATATATATTATTTTATATATACACATACACACACACACAGCTAGGGAGAACATTTAACATTTGGTATTTCAGAACTTTTATGCCCTAATGATACGATTAGAATGAACAACAAAGGAACTGTCCCATACAAAGTATGAGTAAGTACCATCATCTTAAGCTGTAAAAAGCTAAACATTGTACAAGTCACCGAAGCCAATAATGAAGGCGACAGCATTTACCTATAAGTGGGAAAGGGTTACTTACGGCTGTTAACTCATAAGGAATGGTTTATTATTCTTGTGAGAATTCTCTTCCTAGAAGAGCAGCAGCATAATTGTACTCGTGTTTGTCTGAAGCTTGATCATAACAAGCAAAACCATGCTACAAAGCGTGGACTATTCCAGTTTTAACATTTCTTTTTATATAAAAATAGCAAAACTTGTGTGGGAGGGTCACAATGTATGACAGGAACATGGTCAACACAACCTGTTTAAAGGGAAAGCTAAAAACCCAGGTATTCTTGAAAAGTACCTAACCTCGTTATTCCTGGTGGGGGTAAATTTCCATGGATGCAAATGTCCCTGCCCCAAATCCCGAAGGCATCACAGAACATTAAATATAAACTGAGAAGGACATATATTAACATGATCGCATGCTGAAATCAACCAGGGGCTGCCACAGCAAGTGGGCTGAATACCTAATCAAATAACAGTATGCTCAGGTTTCTTTGCTTAAAATATCAGCCAAATAATCTGAACTATGCACACACCTATCTAATACAGTCAAAGAAAGATACGGTGAGTTATGAAACATCAACAAATGTGGTGTAGAAGGTAATCTGTCTGTCGTGCTTCCAAAACTAGTGCATGGGCTGTTTCTAGAGCTAGAAATTTGGAGGAGGCGGAAAACTAGATGTTTGGTGCTGTGGGGGGGAAGAATAAACATGTTTAGCTGTTGATGATTTCTTGCTTAGACGTTCTGAGACACTAATGGAAGTTTTGAATCAAATTGGCATTGCTACTATATAAAAGGTCTTGTGTGAAAAATGAAGAACACAGTTTAAGTCACAGAGCGCAAAAATGAAAAACATTTTAGAATGCTCATAGCTCCATTCGCTTAAAATAATGAAGGAGTGCCTGGCACAAGTGTGTGTGTGTGTGTGTGTGTGTGTGTGTGTGTGTGTGTGTGTGTGTGTGTGTGTGTGTGTGTGTGTGTGTGTGTGTGTGTGTGTGTGTGTGTGTGTGTGTGTGTGTGTGTGTGTGTGTGTGTGTGTGTGTGTGTGTGTGTGTGTGTGTGTGTGTGTGTGTGTGTGTGTGTGTGTGTGTGTGTGTGTGTGTGTGTGTGTGTGTGTGTGTGTGTGTGTGTGTGTGTGTGTGTGTGTGTGTGTGTGTACACGTATATATATCTATCTATATATCTATCTCCGTCTCAGGATAATGCAAGTCACTGAGGAGTTCCATAACCAAATAGATGCAGGAGGCAGACTTCCTTCATAAGTTTATGAAACTCCGGGGTGACTTGCAATATCCTTATCATGTAGCCAAGGTGTACTTTATTCCATATAATACAAGGTCACACAGTCACCTTTTACACAAACCACTTAAATCTTTAGTGCATGGCGGTTTCATATGAAAGAGCGAACAGGTTTACAACCTGAAAAATAAAACCTCTAGAGCAAAAGTTATCATAATGAAAACCTATTAGATAATTGTTGTAAACAGACATCTGAAACAGTTCAATACAAGTCAGTTTTTTAAAAAGAAAAAAAAAAAGCTGCAGTAGCTCAAATGTGTATAAACATGCGGAAAGATTCTACTATACAGTAACGAAAACTGATCGTTGCTTTTATCTATTGTGCTTTATTTTAATAGCTTACAATGACAGGTAGAGAGAATACTGATATTTTGCACTCTTTACAAAGAGTCTAAAGAGTGCAAAATATAAAATGTTCTCTGCTTGCCATTGTAAGCAATAAAATAAAGCAGAATAAAGAAAAACAGCGCTCTGTTTTCATTGCTGTATACATCTGCTTCAATTATGCTCCATGGCCTGCCTTCACCTCAGCTGCTGACTCTGGCAGTAGGCGTTGTGCCATCACAATGCAACTGTAATAACTAATAATGAGGGTATCACTAGTAGTCAAATAATAAAGAAATCAGAGCTGTGCAATTATAAAGGAATAACAGAACACCTACACACACACACACACACACACACACACACACACACACACACACACAAACACACGTGTTAATCCCTGATAAAATACCTAGTGTTATATAGACTGCTTTTTACTACACTTCTGTTTACCCATTTTATGATAACCTCCTCTGCATCCAAAAGGGACTACATTTTTAAGAAGTAAACAAAGTCCGCTAATTGCTGTGGCATCGTCCTCCAGTGAAGAAGACACTAAAATTAGTTTAACACCAGCACTTCATACCAGCCAAAAACAGGACCTCAGCCAGTATCGAGCTCTCACTAGTGTTGGAGTGTAAACATTATTGTGAATATAACAGATGATATGGTGCTGGATTACTGCAAGAGTCTGGCTAACATGGTTTGCTCTCTCTCTCACCAGGTGAAAGCTACTGCTGTGTCGCCATCCCAAGTCCAGTGTCCCAGTCTGAAAGCTGGTGATTGGGTAGTCGTCCAGAAGCACATGCGGAAGACTTGCGTGGAACCTAGGTGGAGGGGCCCTACCAGGTCATACTCGTTACGACGACTGCTGTGAAGTGTGCTGGGATTCCAAACTGGATTCATGCCAGTCACACGTGAAAAGTGCCCTATCCTTTGGAAAATGAAGAGTTGTTGAGAGTACCAACAACTATTACGCAGTCTTAAGGAGCAAGAAGAGACACAGTGGAAACCGAGACAGTGCAAACTGGTGAAGATCCAAGTAAGAGACCAGGCAAACACCTCTGAGAGATGAAATAGAGGAACCTCTAGTTCCTGGACTTGCTCAAGCATCAGCAAATACAGCAGGAGAGTCAAGTCAGAGGAGGACACTCCCAGATGCAGATGATTGGGAAAATCAGTTGAAGCAAATCACATTTCCTGAATCAGCTGAGGAGTTGAATCAAAGTCATGCAGATTTGACTCCTTCTGAATTAGCTAAATTTGCAGGTACATCAAGTCAAAGTCAAAATCGTGCCGAATCAAGAAGAGTTGCAAGTCCAGTTTTGCAAACAACACTGTGAGACGACACGTGGCCCAAATTGCAGACAAATCTAAAGGTTTCAGTTGAGCTAACAACCATAAATGAAGAGCCAGACACAACAACAAGAGCAGATATAGATGAGGATCTGAGTGAAGGAGAAATAAGTGCAAATCGGAGATCAAAGAGAAAAAGAGTTGCAAGTCGAGATACTCAGCTCCTGAATGGGTGTATTTTACAACCGATGAGAGGCAATGTGAATTTTTGTACTTTTGTTTGGATTGCGAATTTCCAGCTCAATATTTTAGAACAAATTATAATTACTTAATAGAATAGGATTTACTAAAATACTCTGAAAACTAATTTTGACAAGCTGCTAAATACATTTTTGACAAAATTCTGGAAAGGTCTGAAAGCTGCTGTAAATAAATGCAAAGAAGACTGAAGATTATTTTAGATTTTTGGCTGCATAGTTAATTTTTTTTTCTATTTTTTCTACTTTGATTCTTTACAGGACATGGATAAGAATCACAATCGTGTTAAAAAACAATAGATTTTACAAATGTATGTGCATTGGTTTGGGAATTGTAGGCATGCTAGTAAGTTTGTTATTGATTGTGAGTATGAGTATTTTTAGCAAAGCTGAAACTAATTATACATCTCCTTCAGAGACTACTACACTTTCAAAATTAAGTAAGTTTTAGAGATAGGAAATATTTACACTAAGAGAACATTAGAAGAAAGATCTTGTAAATTGTCTATCGCTTGCTGTACGAATATGTTGAGACGATAAATGTGAGAGAATGTTGTTATGTTTGCATGTAGATTCCTTCATCAGTGCCAGAAGGAATTACGTACCACAGCTTACCAGTAACATATGGAATTAGTTGTAGTCTTTTTACTAACAAGGCTTTATCACCAAGAGTATATACAATATTTCTATTCTAACCTTGATTTCGGGCTTGGCAGATGGGTTACTCCATCACAACCGTGATGGATATCCGTTCCCCCAAAATATAAATCACATAGGCTATAATAGGATTTATATTTTGGCGGCGGGATATCCATCATTGTTGTGATGGAGTCGCCTGTCCGCCAAGTTCTAAATCAGGACCTTAATGTTTTCTTTTGTTCCGATTAATCAATACTCGAGTAACATAGCTAATGAAAGAAATATCAATATTGTGTGGGGGTGTTTCTTTGAGCCTACACTAACATTTGGCACAGCTTAAGCTCACAGAAACAATTTGAAATGCTTGCTTTCACCAGTAGAAAAATCTTTTCTAAATCAAACTGATGACAGGAGAAAAGTATTAAAGGCGAATATAGAAAAATGGTTAGTGAAGGACATTTAGAAATGATTATGCATTTAGCGAGACTAAAACACAAGGGGACCTCAATCGAGAACTGATACTGCGTTTGTGGGAATGAGTGAATGCCGAAATGTATTTCTTAAGAATACATGGGACTTTGTGAAATTAACAAGATCCTGCGATTCCTAGGGTATATTACATCTGTGGAAAGAATGCTTATTATAGTCTCCCAAGGGGGTGGTATGGGATTTGTTATTTGGGTGTTGTCTTCCCAAAGATTTACCAGATTGACAATATAGATGAGACACATAACACAAATGAATTACAAGGACCAAGATCAAAAAGAACAACTTATTCTGAAAAAAATTGGGATATATTTGGAGCAATTTATCCTTCAGTAGGAGTTGTTCTGAATGCTCTGAAAATTAGAAAGTTGGCTACTATTGTGGAGAACATGCTGATTTTTCTGGAGCTGTAATTTTAATGGATACTGAAACGGCTGCGGTCCATCTAATGGTTCTCCAGAACAGACTTGCGTTAGATATTCTCTTAGCAAAGAAAGGCAGAGTCTGCCGGATGGTGAAAGCAAAACATTGTTGCACATACATACCTAACAATAGTAAAGGAATACGAAATGTTATTAAGTACCTGACCGATTCAAATTCAGACTTAAAAAGATCTGAAAGAACCAGAGGTATGGGAAAATATTGGCAAAGGTATTACTAAAGTGAAAAATTGGCTGAGTAACCTTGGTCAGGGTGTTGTTGGAAAAATATAAAAAACATTTTTAATTGTGGTTGTATGTGTCATTAGTATAATCGGATTTTACAAACTGTACATACTGATAAAAAGACAAAGGGTGAAAAATGAACAGAGGGAAGAAATTATGCTAGAACAAATGAGTAGATACTTTCATGATCTGAGAAAAACTGAAAACTGGACAAAACCGAGAAACAATAGATATTTTAGAAAAACTAAATTTTGAACTGACAAGTATTAATAACTGTATTTTGTGACGACAGAGTAGTCAGAGGAGGGATTGTTGGAATGCAAACATTAATAAAAATTGTGACATTAAAATAAAGTTTGAAATAATAAAAGGTTGTTTGAAAATCATGTATTAATAAATTAAAACGTGCAGTTGACATGGTGGACACCATAAGCAATGTGAATAAAAAATTCATAATTAAATGTACTCAAAAATGAATATAATATGTACTAAAGGATTAATCGTTTAAATATTATGAAATGTTTAATTTCTTTATGTTTTAGCACTGGTTTTAAAAAGGCCTCACCTTTTAGTAATTTTCCTGAGGTAATGTTTAAAATGTTAACGCTGCAAAATATGTTTCTCTAAGCATCCTGTGTGACTTGCTCAATGTGGAAAAGTTTTGTTCTTATGTTGTAACATTTGTCTGTCTTCCTGGGATGAGATAATGTATACCCAGGAACAATAGTCTTCAGTGCTCATTTATAAACTGCAACAATTGTATTCTACTGTGGAAACTGGTGAATGCAGTGAGAGAAGATGAGCCAATTGTGAATTCAGAAAATGAAGAAAAGATACTTCTGGAACGTGGCGAAAAGCTAATTGGCTCTAACCTAAACCACCCCATAGACTGACCAATAGAAGCTTAGTTAGTTGCTCTTGAGGGTTTTAATAACAAAATTAGGTGATTTAAGTTCAGATTTTCATATACTCTGCTAGTGTCGTGATGTGCTCCGTCTTTAGCGTTCTGCCATTGACGGTTCAGATACAATAAGGCCAAACATTATTAAACTGTTTCCTATTAGGTCACTGTCAAATGAAGAGGACCAGAAGATGCTCCACTGATAAAGACATCACTGCTTGCTGATCGATTTAGGATCCATTTGTCTTTCTTGCAGATTTTTATGTTTTCCTTCTCTAGAAAACCCAACCACTATTTTTGGTTAGCGTCATAAGCAGATGTTTTTCCAAATCAATTTTGCACGAGTCCACATATGCTTATCGAATTAGAGTAATAGTTAAGGAAGCCACAATCTAAATTTGACTGTTTCATATAAATTGATTATAAACAAATTCATATGCGATAACTAAATCTATTCTGTCTCAATATTCTGCGTGGTGGTTCTTGAATGCGTAATGATAAACATTCTGTCTAGATTAAGATTCTTTAGAGATTTGGTCAGCCTCTATTATTCTTGTACTTTTATCATTTGGTCTTGCGTTTGATTTATGTGATCTTAGCATTGTTTATTAAAGTTCAAGCATTTATTGCCCTTTTGATTAACTGGTGTAGGGTGTCCCTTTGGAGTCAGGTTTAATACTAAGTAGGACTTGAATACTAGCATTTCCTTATTTTCCTACTGTTCCACAGATCTACATAGCGAGGCTAGAGAAAGCAGTAAGTAAAAGTACTGGGGCTGGGATTCCCTTTTGAGTCTTTTTCCATACTGCGAAAGATTGGAAATGTGCTCCCGACAAGGGCAGAAGTAAAGCTTCTTCCAGGGTTTGGAAAAAAGTGGTTGGAGGGAAAGTGAACTTGTAAACGCTCAGATTTTCACATGAGCAAATCTACACATGCATATTTACTCATGCTAAAATACTGTTCAAATGCTCTTTCACATGGAGAATAATCGAAAACACAAAGTAGTTCTGTGCAGTGCCTGGAACTACTGTGGCAATGTGGGCTTTTTGAGTCTAAAAATAATTTTGCTTTTTGCCAAAGTTTGTTGCGAGGGCCTGGCAGCTCCCACAAAAATAAAGGTTTACAAAACCCGTGTCCAAAAAAGACATGCATTGGCAAAACCCAAAAGACTGACCACCAATTTCAGACTACTGGCTTTGTCAATGCTTCTTTATTTTCATGTTTCCCATAATGTTGTTGAAAATGGTTACACTGATTTTCCATTACGAATATTTTTGTGAAATACTAGCATGTATCAAAACATTTTACTAAATGATGCTTCTAAGAAAAGGTACCTAAACTTTCACAGTCGTTTAGCAAAATGGTTTTCCCCCAATTTGCATTTTTTGATCAACATTTTATTCTGAAAAAAAAATTATCAATCTTGCTTTCAAGCTTCTGTAAATATTTGCATCTAATCAGAGTGCATTCTGGGAGCATTATATGTAGCCTCATACGGTTACATTTTGCAAACTTGTATGCACATTTGTTTTACTAGAACCACTGTCAAGTAGTGCAGCCTGAATTTATAACATTTATTTAGAACACTCACCCCAATAAAGACTTTTCATTAATGAACCATAAATACAAGTTTGAACATCATTAACATTCTTGACTCCAAGCAATATGTCCGGGGCGTCGAGCTATTGATATTCCACACCCAGTTAGGCCACTAAATGAAGACTGAACATATATATGGGAGCCAGCTGCCATTTCCTGCTGGGCTGCACCACAAAAGCACTTTTGCACTAACGCATTTTCTTCTTTTTTTTTTAAACTGATCCAAGTGCCATAATGCATCTTAGATTGCTGAATTAAAACAGAAAACACTTGCATATTACGCTGGCACACCCATGCACAATGAGTATGAAAAGTGTTTAAGGACCATGGTAGCAGCCTGCATTTCAGGGGCTTGGTTGTGTGGTGGTTTACTCTCGTCTTTCACAAATAGTAAAATGCAGTTTACAAAGGAAGGGCTTGATATTTAAATGCATCATTAGTAAAACAGCCATATAACTGAATGATTTTTAAATTTAGAAGGAGCCCTTCTTAGTTCTAAGGATAGGGGAAATATTGATATACCCTTAAAATGGGGAGATTATTCTTTCTATCTTCAGAGGGGCTTGATGACTGGGTGGCAATAAAATGTCTGGAGACCTTTGGTGATCATTAATTGCTTCGTAATTTTCACTTGGTAGGGATATTTGTGACCATATCGAATCTTAATGGAAAACTCACCTGTAAAGCTGTATTATATGATGCTTACTGTTATGTGTTTTAGTGGGTGTGGCTCCGTAGATTATTTCACTTTTTTTGCAGGTTATGGCTCGATCTAAATGGTCACTGGATCCGGCAATCCTGAAGAAGGCGGTCTAGTTGAAACGCGCATAGACTCACTCAAAAAGCCACATTAATTTATTACCTGTTATGCACTATTGTTTAAATATGAATGAAGGGTATTGAATCATGAAGGACACTGAACCAACCAGATAAGGTGGATAGCAAAAAAAATGTTGCAGATTAAAAAGCCACTTTTCACATTGAACTGTAATGAAATACTAGGGCCAAATGTGGTATGAAAGGAATTTGCAATATACACCCGTAATTTGAGGTCCTGCTAATAAAGTGAATGTCAATCTAGATGTCAACTGGTATTTTTCCATGTATGATGCTTACTATTGTAAGTTAGCCCTTTTTGTTTGTGATTGGTTGGTTTGATGTTATATATTAAGGGGGTGGATATGACTGATAGATACAAACAAGTTTATGACTGATAGAGCGCAGTGTAAAGTGAAATGTGATTGTTAGTTTTGATTTATAAAATAGCCTTTTTTAAATAAAAGAAAAGTGGTGATTTATAATAACAACACATGTGGCTATACTACATTAATATAAAGAGATTTAATGAATATTTAAAGGAGAACCACTGAGCATGACTTTGTTTCATAACTGTCTATGGGATTAATACTATAAAATTCAATAGGCTGGATGGGGCAAAGAGGGGATTGGGGAGGGGAGATTCCTTTGGTACTTTGGTACTTTGTGTACAAATAGTTCACACATTGCCCAACTGCTCATGCCAAGCTACCAAGGGGCTGAGCAGGGGGGATATATTAGCTGTGGGACTCCCTCACCACGACTAGAGTGAGGGTCCCTACATGGACAGGGTGCAAACCAGTGCCAACTCGAGACCCCGTTTCTAACAGTAATACTCACCAAGGAAACACAAATTCCTGTGGATCAAGATGTCTTGCTGGACTAAGCCCCCTTATTAGGAAACGCAAACTGTGCCCTCCCTTTGAAGAGGCAGTGCTCTATTCTCATGCAAATAGATCCTAAACTCATGGAATGGGCAACAGCCGAAGCTGGTCCCTGGGCGAATAGCCAGTTGTCCAGCGACAATTTCATGACCGACTTCAGCAAATATGTGGGTATCTTTTTCGAAAGTAGATACAGCTCAATTGTTGTAAAGAAAGTATTTCATGGATCACTTTTTGGCAGCGTAGGACGCTACAGGGGCAGAGCGCCAGGCTGAGAATATAACTTGGTCTCCCCAGAGGTTACCAATCCAGGAGGACCTGGTGGTTATAACACCCCGGTTCAAGGGACTTTCTACCCCACCTGAAATAACCAACATAGAGGTGTTTACCATGTATCAAGGGGGCTCCTCCGGATCAGCACATTCCACATGTAACTATGATTTCCCCTTTGCATGTGGCTTTCGGTGGGGGGTGCGGGGGGTGGGAGGAGGAGGAGGAGGAGGAAGGATTCGCCTTTTTCTGTCCCAGTGGTGCCTGATTCCAAACGATCCTTAGATCTTACAAACAGTTCAGGGTTTTAGGATAGCGATGTCCGCGAATCCCATCCAGTGGCTGGCTACCATGCCTCTTCTTCCCACTCCCGCTAAAGGAATCAATAGTGCAGTCATATTCTCTCTGGGGATTCGTCAGCACTATTGTTCTGGTGCAGAGAGGAAAAAAAAAAAAAAAGGAGGAGGGGGGGGGGGGGGGGGATGCGGAGGTAACCGTCTGGTTGCAAATCGGAAAAAAAACAACACACACATTTTTCAATTCTTGGGTTGTTTACCTACATTTCAAAATGGAGGGTATCCACCTTCTCAGAGACCTACTTCAGGTCAACGATTGGCTAGTATGTCTGGATTTAAAAAACTCCTACCTTTCAGTTCCTATCTTTCTCCCTCACAGGCATTTGCTTTAATTCTGCTGGAGAAACCAGTGGTTCAAATCTGCTGCCCTTCCGCTCGGGCTGTCATCAGCCCCTTGGTGCTTCACCAAGATGATGAAGCCTGTGGTGGACTCTGGAGCTGTGAGCCTTATTTACCTGGACGACATGATCATCAAGGACCAGAGTCAGGACGAAGTTCTTTATCTGCATTGGGCTATCCAGTTACTTTAGGATCTAGACTCCAAAACCAATGCCCCGAAGTCTTGCTGGATTTGTGCTCAAACAGAGCTTCTGGAGTTCAGACTAGACTTGGCTCAAGCTCAGTTATGTCCCCCACCTCAGAAGATTGCGCTGATCAAGAGGGAGGTGACGCCGGCTCAGTTATCTTCAACTGCAAGTTTGAGGTCCCTGGCTTGACTGGTGGGATTCTGATCGTCCTCCATCCAGGCAATTTTTCCTGGCCCACTACATTATCAGGCCGGGGATCTCTTGGTGTTTGGAACACATTGAGGCTTGGAATGGCAAGGCCAATTTTGGGTGCGCCCCGGATATAGTGAGCTAACTGAATGCCAGCCACTAGGGATGGGGAGCAAGATGTGGTCAGATTTCTGTGAGGGGCCGTTGGTCTTACACAGATCTTCAGTTATGCAAATTGTCTGTAGCTTCTGGCAGGCTCTTTCATGACCTGGACCATGTCACCTCTCAAAACCCAGTGCTGTATACTCCTGTGGCTAGACAATATTTCCGCAGTGAGATACATCAACAAACTGGGGGGCACCAAGTCACTCCAATTAGCGGGAATTACCAAGGACTTTTGAAATAGGTCTTCAAAACAAGATCTCTGGGACTGCAGAATATAGCCGGGGGAGAATGAATTTGATTGCAGACCGGAATTCCCAATTTCTGAGAGACTCCAGTGACTGGAAGCTACATCCCACAGTCTATCAACTGAACGCCATTTGGGGTCCTTTGACAATGGATCTCTTTGCATCCATTCTGAATGCCCCACTCCCAGCATTCTTCAGTTGGAGTCTGGATCCTTTAGAGAGGAACTGTGATGCTTTCTTACAGAATTGGCACGGAAATCTCCATTATGCCTGTCCCCCTTTTCTCATGATTGCACAAGACATTGCTCAGGTACAGCCTCAGTCGGCAGAGCTATTCCTAGAGACTCAATTATGAAAAGTTCAGCTTTGGTTCCCTTTGTTGCTGGAGATGTCTTGTCAGACTCAGATCCCAATCTTCCGTGACCTTCTGTCAGGTCCTTAGGCCATCTTTATCCTCTGATTTTGTCACATCAATTGGCCCCGATGGCCTGGAGAGTTTCGTGAGATGTCCGGCCTTTCATAACAGTCTTCCTTCTAACTTAACGCACAAACGCCATGCCTCAGCCTGGCACCGATGGGTTTGTTGGTGCGAGAGCCGTTTGGATCCCCCCATGGACGCACATTTAACTCTCATAGTTAATTTCCTTCCTTAGCAGACCAGGGTCTGATGTACAGGTCTATTAACAATTTTAGATCAGCCATCTCAGTGGGTCATTATCCAATAGATGGAAAGACTCTGGGTGAACACACTTTACTGTATAAATTGAGGATCATTCGATTGATTCAACCTCCAAAACCAAAGTATTATGAATCATGGGATGTCAACATATTTTGTTTCATTCGTTCATGAACTGATGAAGATGATCTTTCTCAGAAAACAATTGTTCGCAAAACTTACTGTTCTTCTATGCCTCAATTCTTGCAGTCGAGTCTCTGATGTGCGGGCGTTAGACGTGGCAGGTACAGTATTTTCTCCTAGGGGAGTGTTATTTCCGATTTCTAACAGGATGAAGACTCATTCTCACTGTGTCACTTATTCTGCCTTTCCAGATTACCACACAGTGTGTGGTTAAGTGTTTACAACCATATGAGGATTCCACTATACACTTTAGACAAACCCTGTGGATGCTTACACAAAAAGAAAAAAAGTAGCGCCCTAACAGAGCACAGACACTAGGGCAAGATTAAGAGAATGAACCAGTGGAGAGGAAAACAAGGCTGAAAAGCTGGGGCACTAATAAAAAGCAGGTAATGAGAAGGAAAGACAACCAAATATAAGCAAGAGCAGCCTGTAAATCCGTCTTGGTTAATGGTAAGCCATGGTATGCCTTGTTCAGACAACGTGTGTAGGCGAGTCTTACATGTTCAAAAACAGCGCTTAATTTAAACATGTTTCAGTAAGCATGGCTAGGCCAGTCGGCTTGCACTGAAAGCTATTCATATTTGAAGAATAATAGTGCACATTTATTTACTGAAAGTGAGCCTCTTTTCCGTAAATCTTCTAAAATGACGTCTCAACTGGGGTGTCTGTAGGAGCATAAAACCAATGCTCAGAATGTTCCTTTTTTTTCTAATTTTCCAAGGTGGTGCCTGCCGTAGTCATGTGAATGTCTTTCATTAGCTAGACAAGACATTGTGTTGCTGCGCTACGCAAAATGTCAGTTTGTTTCCCTAGTTATGCACAATCTAACCAATGAAATGCGTTAGGAAGTGTTTCAACAAGAATCTTATCTAATAAGAATCTGTTTACACAAATTGTAATAAAACCTTATGTCCTATCATGCTTTAAATGTGTGTGGGTTCTGTGCTCCCAAGCGTTATAAAAGCTGTGCAATTTTGGAGAAGAGCCAGACTTTATTTGGCTTTCTAACTGAGGAGACTATGTAAATCGGTTTACTTGATTTATACTTAATCTTGTGGCATTGTTTTTGCAGTTATTAGTGAGCAGACTGCACTAGGCTGTTTATTAATACTTGGAGCTTCTAGGACTTGACTAAAGAGCAGATTAGGTCAATCTGTTTAATGATTTGTACTTTCCTTGGGTTTTCTTCGGAAACAGACCGTAGGCTATTCCTCTTGCAGATTTATACTTTATTTATTTTTAATACGCTAACTCCCCAATTAACTAATACATTTTTGCACACTGCAACAATAACACTTTTGAATAAACCCATGGGGTTTCAATCTGCTGTCTTGTCTCAGACGTTTCTTTATTAACCTTGGATTAAGTCTTACGAAGACTCAAAAGTCTAGACATCCCCCTTAGTGCATGTGTTGATGCTTAGTTAACTATCTAGTAGGCTCGACTTAAAAAATATTAATAGGGGTCCTGATAAGCAAACCTCTATATTATCTTGTACCACTGGACAAGGTCACCGCCCAGTAGACTAGGCAACATTTTCCACCCTGCAAGTCTTTGAAGCATCAGCATAGAGCACTTTTCTTTGCAACTATCTTAAATTCCAGAATATGGTGCAGCCACCACCAGAAAAACTCAGCAAACTAGCAAGGTACCTTCATGCACATAAACTTTGGGGCATCCATGATCTCAAAGTCGACTAGCTGAGACGAAATGAAAAACTATTTAGGGAGTTCTCTCAATGCCCAGGTCTTTCGAACTCAGTTTAAGAGTGCGTTCATTCGTAGTAATAACGTAAATGTGAAGCATACAGACTATCAAGTGGACGAATACCCAGGGAGAGTGGAAATATACTCTGTTAAGTTTACCCCATGAGGAAATCCCATTCAAGTGTCCTTTAAAGCTTCCACAGTCCTGAAAGAGCATAAAATAGATTTCTTCTTTATGGGACTTTCATAAACGTTAGAATAACTCCACATGCTGGACAACGTTTTCCTACATAAAGTGTTCCCTTTTGGAAATTCACAACAAAGGAAGCATATCTGTTGGTTTTTGTATAAACACAACCAAATAGAATTAAAAAGTTAACACCTCAAAACACACTTGGCAAAAATCCTATTTCAACCCCCAAAATAAAAAATAAAAAGCATAAGTAAACATGATTCACTCTTTACACAACAGATTATTAATGCAACTTGCAGAGATCTAGGTGCACACTGTCTGAGGGTGCACAGTAGGGGGAAGGGCAGTGTATTCATTTCCACAGTGCAGGTGCAGCAAGGATCTCTTAACACGCCTTTTCAGTACTATTGTTCTTAAAGTACATACTTTCTTCAAAATGTATAGCTTCACTACCATTCATAGAAGATCTGCTGCGTGTTTCATTTGTTTTATTAAGAAAGGTAGCAGGAGAACACGCTAAGGACAAGGGTTGAAAACCCGACTGCACTTGGAATGCTTCTGGACTCGCAAACCACTGATGGGCCTCCTTGCAAAATAAATAATCTTCAAGGTGTCTAACAAGCAAAAATAAACAGAGGCAATTCTTCAGTCTTGCAGCTCTCTGGGTTCCACTCAAATACATACTATGGCTCCAAATATGTACAATGCCTGCACTGGTTTTCATAATGTGACATTTACTTCACTCCCTTTATTTATTCTAACATTCACTGCACTGCCAGAGTTTTCCTTTGTCTGCATTCACAGATGTGTAACTATTGATGTTTTCTTGTTTAACGGAGCTATAGCATTTGAGTAATTACTTATCTAAAAATAATTAAGGGTCATTATTAGAATAGAGTAAGCTACCAGTTTATGCTAAAACATCTACCACTGCAGTTAATATTAAATTAACTGAATATTTGAAGTACACTCCTTTGCAAAGCCAACAGTTCTCACCTTTAAAAGGGCAAACTATTAGCCGTGCCAATGCCTGTTTGCCCTGGCATAAGAACATTTCAAGATGCCTGCCAGTGAGCAATGACTCATGAACATGCATGGTCTGCCATTTTGGAATGGGTTTTCTACCCAAGAATAGCTGAACACAACACACCCAGGTGGCAATTTGGTATTTTAAGTTACTGTTCCAACCTGGCCAAATGCTATATTGTAAAGGTAAATTTAAAAAAAAAAGTGGATGGTAATAAAAAACAAACAAGCATTTGCGATGCAATGGGTCTCACGTTTGCTCGAGTTAGAGCAATTAGCGTTGTAAATTCCTAACTGGACTTTTCTTGCCACATAAATTGAAAATGAAAAGTACAACAGTTGACATAAGCAAGTCAATTCAAAGCACCATAAGCATGAGCACGAAGGAGACACACAAAAGGAAAAAAGTTTGATCGCAGTCAAACAGATAGGCAAGAGTGCACTTATCCATGTAACAGGGTTGATGGCCCAGGCGGTAACAAAACTGACTCAAGGAGGGACAAACGTAAAGCATTCACCAATGTCAAATGATTTTTGAAAGGTAAGCCCACGAATGAGTGAAAGTGATGGGCGTGGTTAAAAGCCCACACAGATACCAACACGCTGGAAAAGCAGCGCATGGGTGCTGCTATGCTCGACCTAAAAAGGTAAGAGAACAGCCCAATGGCATTCTACAGGTGCCACACTCCTGGGGCTGTTTTGGGGGGGGGGGGGGGAAGTAAAGCAGAGAGAGAACTGGATGTAGAAACGTAGGAAAGCAACAGAACATCAAGAGCATTTATGATAGAGTGCACTTGGAGCGTGCCCTTTATAAACTCAAATTGTGATCAGGACATAGAATCAACATAGGTGTGGGTGCAAACAATCAGTCATGAGCAAGGGACGGATCAAAAGTACACTTTATGTATTGTGGGCAGCAGGTCCTCAACAACAGACAGCTAAAGCAGTATCTAGGTGAGGCCTATTAGAAAATACAATAGATTGGACGCTGGGTCAGTCTCTAGATCAAGACTGAATAGCTTTGACTAATCCAGTTCCTGATTCGATTGCTTTCCTCCTTAGTTTTGTTTAACCCTGGCCCTGTAGCATTATTTTCATTACCACCTTGTGAGTAGATGAGTTGCTTTCGTACACTGCTAGCATGAAGCAACTTCATTTTTCTTTTAGAACTGCTTCGTGAGTGCACAGCTTTCCTTGCTCTCTCCCCAATCACATCTCCTGCCACATATTCGGTTTCTGTGAATATTTTTCATCTAGCTGTGCTTCTCCACCATTTCTCCCCTATCCCTCTTGAAAAAAGAAGAAGAAGAAAAAAAATAAATAAATAATTACATTGCTCTGGCACAAGCTACGCAGCTCTACACTGCTACTGGTGGTCCACTCTTTTTTTAGGCATGCATACTTCTAGTTTCTTTATTTGCCATTACAAAATCCAAAATGAATGCTGGCCATCTTGGCACAGCAAATAAAAACGTGGCCTTTCTGGAGTAAGATGGGCATTTATGCCAGTGCATGCGCATTAGGACACATTGAAAGCTAATCTGAGTCTTTTTTTGCAAATGTAAAAAGGCATTGGCAAACCCAATAGCTCTTTAATCACCTTTATCTCCTCAGCTACTGAAGCTTTTCCACCTCCCAGTGTTGAGCCCTTTGATGTTTGTGGCACTCCACACTTAAGCTTTCGTAACCTTTATTCCACAACAGGTACCCAGGCCACATTTGCATCTCCCTCTCTCCACCCTCATGCTGAAGGATTCTAAAAAGGTACCCAGGGATTGAAAAATACATTTTATTTTTTTGTTAAAATGGCAAAAAGTGCTGTGTAATTTTTTTTTTAAACTTTAACCGTAGCTTTTAGGTTTGAGCGCACAAGCGCTCCTTCCCTGTTGTAATCTCTCTTTGGGCTTTTAACCACGCCCATGTTACGCCTGTCACTTTCATTGGTTCATGGGCTTGCCTTTTAAAATCTGCTTAATTTCATTAGTAAAAGGCATGCATAGGTCATGCCTTTACCAGTGTTTAGCCCTCCTCGAGCGCACTGACCAACTACTGAAAACATACGAGGCTCCATGTTTTCAGCATGGTTTCCTGACTACTTTATCTTTTTATTTTCCACACAGCAAGAGTACACTGGGTTTTACATACGCGCTCAGTTTTTATCTTTCAATTTGTATGACAAAAAAAGTCTAGTTAGGAGTTTACAATGCTAATAGCTCTAACTTGAGCAAATGTGAGACCCGTTGCATAGTAAATGCTTGTTATTTTTCTAAGTGGTAGTCCATTTTTCCAGTTTTTTTGTGGTTTCAAGATACTTGCAGTTTATAGTAGAAAAAAGGTATGAAATTCCATGGATAAACACAAAGCAGTACATCCCTAAAAACTAAAACAAAATTCTGAATTCAGCAAGGAGTAATTTGCATATATCGCTTAAGGTGTACCCCAAGAAACTAAAAAAATAAAATAAAAAAATGTAGTTAAAAAAAAAAAAAAAAAAAAAAAAAAAAAAGGGAGAGAAGAGAAGAACTAGAGATGCACTACGATTCCAACTCCCACTTTTTAGGGTTGAGCACAAAACGCTCTGTCCCGGATGTAATTTCTATAGGCTTGTAACCATGCCCATGTCACTCCCCATCAGTTTGGTTGGTTGTGGGCTTGCATTCTAAAATTCACTTGATTTCATTATTGAAAGGCATGCATACGTCATGCTTTTTCCAGTCTTTAGCCCTCCTCGAGTGCACTGACCAACTACTGAAAACCTACGAGGCTCGATGTTTTCAGTACGGTTTCTGGACTACTTTTTCTCTTTATTTCGCAGCACGATCTCGCCGGGCAGTAGTCGAGCGCTTTGCATGACATCAACCCGGTTACACGGATAATTGCACTTTTGCCGATAGGTTTCACTGCGAGCAAACTTCTGTTTTCTTTTGTGTTTCTGCTATGCGCTGATGGCGGCCTTTGGCTCACTTATGTGAAACATTTACTTTACAGTTTATGTGGCAAGAAAAGTCAGGTTAGTTATGTGAAACTGTTTTACTTTTCATTTTACGTGGCAAGAAAAGTCCAGTTAGGAGTTTACAATGCTAATAGCTCTCACTCGAGCAAACGCGAGACCCACTGCATTGCAAATGCTTGCTTAAAAAGGTTTTAATGTGGTAATAGAAAGTATGAAGCCCGAAAAAGAAGCACCTGAAACAATAGCATTATAGACAAGCTGGAATGAGTGACAATTTTCTAAGTCTACAGTGACTTTTCAGCCCAGCATAGCTTGAATTGAGATGGAGGGGAACAGGCCTCACACAGCATCTGAAGGGATAAACGGGGGAGTCACTTCTAAAGAAATCCCCCAGTCAATTCAATTGCAACTACAGGGGTATCACACATGACCAAAATAGCCAAGCAGGAGGGTCAGTGTACCGTTTCACTCAGAAGTTGGCGTGATGTTGCAGCAAACACTAAGAGGTAATATCCTAGCAGAATAATTCTTATACCATTTTTTAAATATGCAATGCACATTTGGGTTTATACTATTATTACATGGAAATGTGCTTTCATCTGTTTTAAGGGTTAAATGCTTCCTTTTGTTGAGACTACATCACAAGTATACCATTCCAGATACTGAAGCACACTTTGTCTATATTTCAGGCCTACTCCTAAAACATTCATTGAATACAAAAACAGTCAGTCAACTTTTAAGTGCAGCCCTCAACTCAACGGCACCAGTGTTCCCAGCATACAAAACAGGAAGGAAAAGCCATCTCAAGTCCCCTGACAGAATCACAGGCGCGCGGACATCCTATGCTCTGACTGAGATGGAGGCACAACTCAGCAGTAGACAGGATTTTAAGCAAACAAAGACAATGAGAAAGTCATCGATATACAAAGCAAATCTTACTAACCCACAGCACTACTGAGTATAAATGGGTGGTATATCCTCCAACATCCCTAATAAACACGCACAGATTTTACCACTCTAGAACTGTCATCATGTAGTGAAAGGAATTTCATTAATGGACACCTAACACAACCAAAGAACAATTTCTGACTGAAAAGGCTGGGAGCGGTTTGTGTATTAACCAAGAGAGATTTTTTAGGACTCGCCAAGCTTTAGCTGTATGTTGTCAAAAACACACACTGAATCCAATACAGACTTAGAGCAGACTTTGCATGATTAGGTGGGTTAGTCTATCTCAGTTCTCCGTTTATGATTCCATAGCTTTCCTCTCTATCCTTGTGCCTATCACACCAAGGAAGCACTTTAGTCTTCCTGTATTTCAATTTGATGAGTTATCCTTCCACATCTGACCAGAACTTTGCATCGCGGTGCATTTGCCATCTGGCTCTCACATCCACCTAATGGTGAGTCAGTGGGCAGCCCATATTACGGATTAAAAACCATCCCAGCTAGCTGTGTGAGCGCGAGCTAAAGGACCAACAGAAACAGATTTTCTGTTGCTTTAAAGAAACATTAATTAATTAATGGCTTCCACTTGCGTGCACAAACGCGCAGTACATTTGGGATGTTTTCTTTCCTGTAGACAAAATCAGCAGTGTCAAAGCAACAGGTGTCATGGGTGAGAGATATTGACTTTGCCAATGCTTATTCTAAATGTTGAGCAGGCAGCTTTAGTTCAATCACTGACGTCAGAGCCGGCCTTTGCTGAAGATCGCGCCATGGGGATGGGCGGCAAGAAATGTGGCGCCCTTGCTGATGGTAGTGAATTAAATGAGGCAACAAGGGGTCCCTTTTGTTTTCACTGGTCAGTACCTGGAACAGCAGGGAATGGCCCCTGAGCACAAACATCCCCAGAGCTCCCCTAACGTACCTAAATCACCGATAGCTTAGCTGCCTCCCGCAGATGATGTTTTTTGTTGATGCTTGTCAGGAGGGATCTGAAGGTGAACAGAGGGCAAGGAAGGGGACAGAGGGGTGTTAAAAACATCACCCGTGAGTTGATAATGAAGGACTAAAACCACTTTAAACCGGCAAATCAGACAGAATTGCAGGCAGGAACACGGCTGGAGCAAGACGAGAAGGGTGCTGATGTTGGCATAATCTTGAAGCACACAGCCCCATGCGCCCCTCAAAATATTGGCGGTGTGGGCCCAGCTCGCCCATGCTAAAGGCCAGCCCTCACTGACATTAAAGGTAATAATGTAGTACTGTATTCTGCCGGTAAAAAGACAAGCATTACGCTCACTTTCCCCTATTGTAAAAATTAGACATTTTAACACTTATCGGAATCAAAATAAAAAGGATCACTTTTAATATTAAGAGTGGGAAAGGATACACGTGAAAAGCTACAGAAATCTCAACTTTCCTATCACGAGGGTACTTGTCATCATGGGCTGCTTTCCCAATGTGCCATATACCAAGGACGAAGGTGTGCTCCACCTCAGCCAAGAGCCTGCAGCACTGAAGCAAGCTTATAAATTGCGGTAAGAAAGATGGCCCTCAATGCCATCGTCTGCAGGCACTGGAATCTAAGGAGCTTGTGGTCAGGCTGCATGTTACATTACATAATTTTACGGAGCAGAAAGCTAACTACCATGGAGACCGAAATTGCCTGCCAAGGTGCTACTACTAAATACTAAGCAATAGCTATACTTAGATTCTGGGCCCTGTAAAGAATTACAATCTATTCCTCAGGTTTCTAGCCTGCGGTTCAAATATGCCAGTACACATCATCGTGTCATTTTCCAAATGACCACAGTGAACTATACATTACTTTTGACAGTTTTCACACAACCAAAATTACACACCACATACCCAGTCCCTACTCTATGCCAGCCATTTTATCATACACTCTGGTACAGAACCCCCCCCTCACCCCACACACCCACACAAGACCCTACTAACAAAGGCAACCAGCAAGCTCCAAACTAGAGGGAAGTTCGTACATGACAATGAGAGTATGTATTAGATAAATGTAAAGTGTGGGGTTGGGGGCGAGGGAGAGTGGATAAGTTCCTGCGTGGTAGAAAAGCAGAAATAAAATAAAGATACTTCCTGTAGCGCTGAGAGTGAGAGACCAAGTCAAGGGCAGATGAAGTAATAATCGCCTTGGAGCACAAAGAGTAAGCTTTCTGCAGATTGCAATTATGTGTGGATTTACATGTTTTTTATTTTGCCAAGTGATTTATTTAGGATAAAATGATGCAACAAGCATATGCAAGGCATATTAAAAAAACATTTAAAAAAATGTCAGTACTATACTTGGCGGGCACTTGCATGCAATAAGAAAACCAATACACTAAACATAGCAGGTGGCCATCTTGGACTGGAATTGTACAAGGAATATACTTACTGTAATAACAAGCCACTCTTAATCTGAATAGCATAAATTAAAGCCATTCTTAATCTGAATAGCATATGTTAAAGACAAGTGGCCTGTAAGTGTGCAAGTCCTGAAGTTGCTGTAACTTTACATAATATTCCAATCGGGCCTATGACAGTGGATATCATCTTCCCAAATTAAACAATAAGGCCTATAGGGGACAAGCTAATGATAAAGACTAACAGACTTATGACTACTGTATTGGGCATAAATTTACGATGATAGAATAACAAACGTATAAATATATACAATATTACTGTTGGCAAAATATGCAACTTGCCCTAAGAGGGCGTAATTAAAATTATTACTGTGCAAATCCCCTGCCTCCAAGTTTGATGGTAATCAACCCCAAAATCGTTTGCTTGAGGGTAATATATGTAAGATTCATTACAACAAAGAATTGTTTATAACTCATAAACAGTGTAATAACAATCATCCCTTAAATTCTTTTTAGGTTTACTATATGATTTTAATAAACACATCAACCCTACTGCTTTTTGTCAGAACATTTCGTGACTAATCGGATTCATTGTATCGACCTAACATTTCCCAATGAGTCAATCCGGTGTATAGTCTTTATCCTTGACTTGTCACTGTAACTAACTGAAGCCTACTGTATGGTGCACAAGCTTTTCCCTAAAGCAACCATCAAGGATGCAGCCACACAATTACTAGCTGGCTAAACAATACAGAATATTAACAAAGATTACCACAGTGCATATCTACACATAAGGAATGTCCGAGAGGGTAAACACTACCAAACCCATTTCAGACGCCAGTAGTCTGTGAGATTTGATATATTTACTTGCCTATGGACGTTAGCACTGTACAATGACATCCACCTTTAAAGTATCATTGCTGGTAATAGCAACCCATGCCTGAAGGTGCTCCTCGGCCTTCTAGATGTCAATCATGTGGATGTGTCACTACTATAGTCCATCTTTCTGCCCACTAGCATTGCAGAAACAATAAGGGTATGACACTCACGGTTCTAAAATCAATAGCCTTTTACCTCTCTCGCACAAAAACCAGTGTTCAACTGGATTCTTCCCAATTCCTACCACTCTCGCACACCTGTGACAGCATCTTCTAGGATCAATATTCGCCTCCATCTTTGGGCTATAACATCCGAATTACACAATATTCACCTTCAGGCAGCAACAAGTTTCCAATTATGCCTAGTCACCACCCAACCAAACCTGAATGTCTGCACCTTATCTCAAACTCAACAAAATCAACACCCGATGTTTGTATCATGCTGGCACTCTTACCTCAAGTCTATGTGTGGCTCAATGGTATGACACTGGATAAACACACCCTATGTCTTTTGTCTGCAACCAATGTGGTTATACATGTTTTCTAGACTGACATTCAAGGACCACATTAGAAGGAAATACTATGTTGCTTGCTTTAAGAACTGCCACCATGCAACTTCTGCTCTGTAATTAAAGTCTCTGTTCTCATAGACGGAGTAATGACTTCTAGTGTTTACTAAAGTTCACTATCTGCTAGATCACAAATCATAAGGAACTTCAGTTGCATCAGGGTTTCCCCAAGATACTGCTGTGGATCGCTCTTCCTGCATGCATCACCTTTGAAACCTAATGTGTGGTCCCAGCTAAACAAGATGTATGCTTATAGTTACTCAGAGTCTAGAGTTGCAGAGTGAGCAGAAAAGGGTAGACTATAACCAAGAGAGCAAGAAACCTGTGTGCTCTCTGGAAGCGCTTAATGCAAAAGAAAAAAAAACAGCCATTCCCTAAATAGGATATAAAATCAGCCATTCAGAAGGATGGTAAAGAGGCTATGTGCCAGAAAAAGAATAAACATGATTAAAAGTAGCAGGCAAAACAGGGACAAAAGCGTGAGCCACTGGGAAGCAATGGACAGGCTCTAAAGTTGTAGTGTCTTCTGTGGAAGATACCAGCTAAAAGCTGCTTGGGAGGCGAGAGAGCAAAAAAAAATTCAGCCGATTAGGGGTACTCTCCAAGTCAAAGAAAGCATGGACATACCTCTGGCCTGAAAACAGCACTGGAAGGAGGAGCTATGTGAAGCTGACTGAACAGTGAGAGCCAAAGCAGGGCTTTATACAGGATAAGTCAGGAGGCACGACCTCTATGTAGTGTGCAAAGTTAGGCACACTGTGCAGGGGGTCCAGGCGACCACATGGTTTACAGGGGTAAACACTAGACCACCTAATGCTCTAATTTTTATGGTAGCTTGGCTTAGCAGTTAGGCCAATCTCAGAGAAGTGCAATGCATTTGTTGTACTCACAGCATCAATATCGAAACTAACACACTCAAGGGAATAACTCCAATTAAAAAAAAAAAAAAACACTTCTGATTTTTATATACATTTTAAGACCAAGATCATCAGAATTGGTTAAGTACTTTAAGATATTAATTTTTGAAGTTCCATTAAAAAAACTTTCTGACTTTCTGTGCATAATTACACAGCATAGGACTCAATGGAAGATAACCTTTAAAAAGACATTAAAAAAAAAAAAAATGATATATATATATATATATATATATATATATATATTTATTTCACACAGTAGGTTTACCAAGTTCTTCTTTTGCAGGTTGGTCGTGGTAGTCTGTGGGCACCCTGTGCCAGCTGGAGAAGTTTGGGCGGCTCAAGGTTCTGGCAGGAGCAGTGGGAAAATGGCTCTGGAACTGTTTCAGGGCCACTGCAAGGGACCACTTGAAAAAGCACTGCACAGGTAAGTTTAAAGGGGAGTCGTGGGGGTCTCCTTTGAGTGTTGAGGTAGCAAGGGCTGATAGACCCTTAGGGCACAGCAGGTTCTTCAGTGCAGGGAACAGGGCGGCCAGGTGCAAAGCAAATCGATGATCCAGGAGCTGTGCACAAGGATAACCTCCGGAGCAGGAGGTAAGGCGGTTCAAGTGTAGTTTGCAGGACAACGGGGGCACTCTGATGGGAGGTCCGGGTTGTTTCTGAAGTCCCTCGACTGGTGTTTCCTCCTGGTCCTTTTTCAGTCCCGGGTGGACAGTTTTTTTTTTGGTGTCTGAAGTCAGGTGACCAATACCCAGGGTATTGGCATGATTTAGCCACCAGAGGGCACACTGCCAAACTTGGCACACTGGTAGGGTTTGTCCTCGCTGTCAGCGTTGAGTTTGGGCCAGCTGCGGTGTCCAGTTCTGGAGTTTGGATCCAGTCAGTGGAGTAGACCTCACTGGCTTGTTGGTTCCTTGTGAATTTAGAGTGGTGCCTCCACTCTGGAGGGAGTTCTCTGGCAATTTGCAAAACCCAGAGGTCCTCTGGGGTTCTTTAGAGTTTTTCCAGTTGTCCAGCAGCTCCTTAGCAGCGATTGTTGGGTCCTGTGTGCAGCAGGCAGGGTTTGGCACTTTCTCTTTGATGCAGCAGGTCCACAGTTCTCGTGCCTTGGATCTTGTTGGTGTTGGTCTTCGGTCTGTCGAATCTGAGTTGTTGGTCTAGGGTTGCTCACTAAATACTGTATTTAGTGGTGCAGATTTGTGTGTGGAGTGGCAGGCTGGATGTGACTGGCCAGGAACCATGCCAGGGTAGTTAGCTTTTGCATGGGGCCCCCCAGGGTACATTTTATAATTAATCCAACACTGGTACTAGTTTGGATTTATCATTCTGAGTTGTTTGATACCAAACAACTCAGGGTTCAGAGTCAACATCATGTAGCTGAGAAACTTGTATCGACCAGTGTCGAGCACATGTATTAAAGTGGCTTCTCTGTTCACTCACTATGTCCTCAGGTCTGGCAAGGACAGTGGGGGCATATTGCTCATGCAGCTATGCCCTCACATGCAGTATAGCGCACCCTGCCTTAGGGCTGGAAGACCTGCCAGGAGGTGCCTTACCCATAGTGCATGTAGTGTATAGTGGACAGGGCACACACACACAGTGTGCCATGTCAGGTTGGCATTTTAGGTTTGCATCAGGACACACAGCCTGCAATGGCAGTGCTGGGTGCATCTGAATACATGGCCCTAGAGGGTGGCAAAATCAGTAGTGCTGCTGCCCTCAGGGGCCTACTACCCTTAGCACCTCCTACCCAGGGTACTATTTACTAGAGATTTATGGTAGCAGCTAAAGGTGCCTCCAATTGTGCCAAGGCATTACAGCAGTTTTGGGAAAGAGCTCTGGCCCAGAACCTGGTTAGCAGGGGTCCTGGCCACTAACAACATCTAGGCTACATAACATACTGGGCAAAAGTGGGGGTTGACCATGTCAAAGAGGCCTTTTACCACACCAGGGCCGAGTCCCAGCAGTAAATAAAACAGACTTTAAAACAAGTCCCTAGGTTCATGTTCTTTACTTTACCAGCAAAAAGTGATTAATTTCTCATAAGAGTCATTAAAAGCCTATAATCCATTTCAGAAATGTAGTCCAAGTTTATATTACAAATGTTTTACTTTATCTTCCATTCCCTAAGAAGATTTGCGTTTTCCACATTTCATATTCCTGTAGTTTTGCTCATGGAACATAGGAGTGACTCTTGTTTAATGAATACTGCTAATTAAAATTCCTCCAAGTGGATAGCTGTTCATAACAGGGAATGACTATAAGCTCTGGAGTGGAGGTTGAATGTAGTCAGTTTTTCAATACACCCATCAGTGGGTCATAAAAGTGTTCAGACTGCATGCTCGGCCTCTCCCCAGAGTGCACAAAGCAATAGTCACATAATTGTAATTATTAGCTTATGTGAGTTTGTGAACGTAGCATACACAGCTATTAAAATACTGACTGAACCGAAGGAAAAGAAAATGCTGTGTAATTGAGAGAGCGCACAAAGAAGTACATGCAAAAGAGTAGAGTGAAAAAAGACAGTTATGAAAGGAAGGAGATGACATGCAAGATATACAGTTAACGGATTTCATAAAGCTGAAGGAAAACAAATGTAAACCTCCCGAGAGACTGCAGAGTAAAGTGATGTTAGGGGAAAACTAGAGCGACTGAGCCCATTCCACAGAACATATTAAAAGGTTTACTTCACAGTCTTATTTTGGAATTTAAACAGTGTCGCTTCTAATTATTCACATACCAAAATATTTGTCATTACTCATTGATCTCTTACTGCTGACAAGCACTGGCAAAGTCAATTGGTCTGACATGCTTAACCGCGTTTTCATTATTAACACATATTTGGATGAACTACCAGAAAACTTAGAGGCGTCCAAACGCTGGGCATATAGCATGCTGTGTAAAGCAGATAAATCCTGTTCAAATGTTTGATTACATAGGGCACACCGCTTGCAAAGGATTCCCAGTCGTGCTTTTGTGCCACACCCCGTTTGAAGACCCCTCTCCCCCCAACCTTTTCATCCCACTTAAGCGCTGAGCCAATTCAATGCCATTCACCTTCATCTCTTCAATGTGCTCAGCTTCACTTGCCGTCAAAATTAAGTTATGAGCAAGCTTTAGCAATGCTATACACCTAACTTATAAATGAAAGTGCTTCTTAAGTGACTAGTGAGTTTAGGCTCTCAGTGCCTAACACACGCTTATTCTCACTAGTCACTGCATTCATTAATTCATCAACCCATCCAAAACAAAAAGCACACAAGTTCAACAGCATATGTATGTGTATGTATATATATATATATATATATATATATATATATATATATATATATATATATATATATATATACATATATACATACACACACACACAACTCCATAAACCTGGCAGGCATGCGTTTGCAATTAAGAATAAATACATTTTTTTTTTTTTTTTTTTTTAAACATAACGGTGAGTGGCGGTTTTGGAATGTATTGTGAAAAGGGATTAGTTGCTGTACCAAATCCAAGATGGCTTGAATGTCGCTTCTAAATAGGATGCTCCCCTTACAAGCTAAAACAATAACAGACTGTGGACTATGCATAAAGTTACAAACATGTTTAAAATTACAACTGGCAAAACAACATACATCCCCTCCTCAGAGGCTTAATAAGGATTGGCAAATGCAAATCTTCTACTCCCGGACTTTGCAGAGGGAGGTAGAAAATAACAAAACTGCTGCCTATTGTAGTCATCCGTCAGATTCCAGTTACAAAATTCCTGTTTACAGGCCTTACATGGTGTAACAATTCACTCTTAAAAGACTTATTGTCATAAACAGGTTTCACACTAACAATAAATCAGTCCTACTGCCTTTTTCAAAGCGTTTTGCATTGAACAGTCAAAATGCATCTGATATAACTTAGATCAATTCTGTAGTTAATGACGTGTCATCATACTCAACAAATGGCCTATGTATTGAGCAAAAGCTTTGCCATAAAGGAAACACCCAGCATACATGCATATTGCAAATATGTACAAAATTACAGTTAACAAAACAATATACAACCCATCTTAAGTGGGCCTACCAAGGATTTTCCCAGAGCAAATCTTCTAGCGAGAAGGCTTTAACATGAATTATAACGCACCCCTAAAGGCTTATCAGACTTAACGGTTCCCAGTTAACTCATCTGGGCGATGCCCTTTAACAGTGACTTGTAACAATGAAGGAAAAAAAAAAAAAAACTCAGTCTTACTATATGGAGCCAAAGCTTTCCCACAAAACCACCATCAGCATAGTGTAAAGAAATTATAAAATATGTACAAAGAATATATATATATATACATACACACATACACACACACACACACACACACACACACCCTCCCCGCCATAAAGGGCCTTTAAATACTAGAAGATGAAAATACTCCACCCCAAGAGTTGTCAGACGAAAAAAACAGGGGGAAAAAAAATTCTTAGAGATTACAGTAATCTCTAAGATTTCATATGACAATATACGAGTATAGGATTTTGATATGTGCAATATCAATCCACCCTTAAGGGCCAACTGGTTTTAACACAGATCAGGCGGACAGCATGGGCATCATTTTTCACAGTGAACCAATAAGGCCAATAGCCTTTGTCGTTAGTTTGTGAAAAATGACCAGTTCAGGACAACTGTATTGAGAAAAAGAAAAACAGAAAACATTTCCCACCTTTTCAAAAAGGAGACAGTCATAAAATTACAAATCTGTGCAACATTACAGACAGTAAAACAATATGTACCCCCAAGGTGAACCTACCCAGTGTACCCCCCAATGACTACGCTACACACTGTGCTGAATATTACACTTTATTCTTCTGCATGTAACACGAACCCAACATTCCAAACTAAGCTTTCATTGCATTTCGCTTTAACAACTACATCTACAGAGTCTGTTCAGAGCTAAAAGGGTTCTGTCATAAAACTCGCAGACACCACATCTCTCCTGCTGTTAAAAAATTACAAAATCTGTATACATATCCATGTGTGTATTATATATCCTGAAGAAAAAAAAAAAAAGGTTACAGGAACGTTATAGTTAAGCTCACATTTTAAATGTACAAGCCATAGAAATTCACCAGTTAGTTACCTCAAGTAACTATAATTCGTGCCTTAAGGTAACAATAACTCGTGCCCCCACTATGGATTTTTTTTTAATCAAAATTTTTACTGCACATATTACAATGATATTATCAAATATGTCATGAGTGCTGTAATTTGAGGGCTAATTAGTTGTGCTAATTCAATCTTAGAGCTAAGAGATCAGGGCAACTCTACCCTGCCCCCCACCTTTTTTTTTTGTTAAACACTATTCTGGGACTCAAATGAAGCAGAGTCCCATCAAGGCTGCCAACACTACCTTTTTGAAGTGTTGGCAGCCTATCAAATCTTAGCACAAGATCAGAAGGGGTCACAGATCCTTTGCGTCCCTATTCATACAAATTCAGATTTTCTTTGGTTTCTCTAAAACTACTGAACGGATTTACACCAGACAACAAAAAGGGCGCTTTCTGGACTAAGAGCCACCTTTCTGCCAAATTTGGTGTACTTCCATCCAGTGGTTGGGGGCGCTATCTCTGTCCAAAATCCCTATGGGAATTAACATTGGAAACGCTCCTTTTGTTTCCCCCCCTTCCCTCTGCCCCTGCTTGAGGGATCATGCCGAAACTTTCCAGACAGCAGCCGACATGACTGTCGATTTTTTGGGGGAAATTTCCTGAAGATTCGTCAAGCAGCGCATGAACCTAAGAGAAGCAATGTCAAAACTTGACAAGTCCCCTGAAAAAAAGCGACTCGCAGACACCTCTCAATCACACAGCGAACAAGATCATTACCAGACTCTTAGCAAATGGGATTCTATTGCTGCTTCCCAGACTGGTGAGACCCGATCAAGCAGGTTTCCTATTTTCTCCATCCATATATCCATACTACACAACCTCTGGACTTTATTTGCACTGCTCGACCCCAAACTCGAAGCTACAGCAATGTCCTTGGATGCCACAAAAGCATTTGATTCCCTCGGGTGTGTGGTTTTTTTTTTAGATGCCAGGAAATATGGGATTAAGTGTGGGGTTTCTGTAATGGGTTAAAACACTATACTCCACCAACACCAAGGATTATGCTAAACATAATAACATCAGCACCACTGTTCATAACCAGAGGGACAAGCCAGGACTGCTCACTCTCACCTATACATTTTTTTGCCATATCAATGGAGAAGCTGGTGGCTACACACCGGCAACATCATGCCAAGAGAGGACTTTGTTTTACCTCCTTATATGTGGAAGATGTTACTTTACGTCAGGCAGCCTGGAGTTAATGCAGCACCACTAGTAAGAGAATTCCTAAGGTCTGCTCCTTCAAAGGCATCACCATAAACTGGGCTAAGTCAACAAGTTTACCACAGACCAAGCAATAGGTTGATTTAACTTAGACTATGCTTTACAATGGAAAGAAAATATGCTGACCCCCTTAAGGAAACAGGAATTTAATACGCAAGAAATATGTAGTAGCTATGATGAAAACAGAATAGATAAATGGATTAAACTACCTCTATCAATGGCCAGACATCTAGCACTGTCAAAAATGGTGATACTACCTTGTTACTGCCATCGGTTCAATAACATGCCACCCAATACCACGAACTAAAGCATTCTTCATGAGGCTACGACAGGGTTGACGCACCTTTCATAGACAAGCAAGCACCCCAAACTAAGGTAGAAGGACACACTGACTCTTCTTTATAAACAGGGTGGGATGGCAGCACCAGACTTCAAACTGTATTACCTCAGTGCATATAAATCTGGCACTATCTGATACCATATCAGCCACATGTGGCAGACATGTTACTATAGCGCACAATGCTGAAATTGACACCACACAATACACAGTATGGACCAAGTGGAATCTCAAAAACTGTGCAAAACTAGAAACACCGTACTCCCCAAGCCTGCTGCTAGCCTTCATCCTGAGCATCCCACCAACATCCAACAAAGAGCATATGTGTAGGTCAAGGATATGCCCCTCAGACACAGATCTATACCAGGCATGGTCATGTATGTATCCACATGTGGTGACCAGCCATAGGGAGCATACACAACTAGATATTTCTTGTAGCATAGAATTTGTGAAACATGCCGTAAAATAAATGTTAACTTTACTGCAACTGCAGGTGTTCGCACACTATAGGCCATTGTATGGAACACCATCCACCAGGAAACTAGTGTCCCTCATTTACTAGTTAATCTAGTTAATGCAGAAAGGAAGCTCCAAAATACCTTATCAAGGCTAGTGAAAGTGGGAGAAGTTGCTTTCTACCTAAACAGATGCAAGAGTACTACTATGCTCAGACTGGCACGCTCACCCTGAACTAACAGTTCAAATATCTACATAGAATAGAAAATATCCCTATTTCTCTTCATCAATTAGGGATCAAAAAGATGATCACTGTGTAAGGTATTGCGACCCAGAAGCATGGCTCTTACACCTGGCTTGGCAAAGGTATTTAAATATTTGACAACATTAGCCAGCACATTTACACTCACCCCATTAGTGGCACTGTTAGGATACATATGAGAAATGACTGTCAAAAAGGTGTTTTGTAGTGATGAAGTTGATACTGGCTAAATGCAGATTAGCGATGAGCTTGGGACAAGTCCCAGACCCCCAAAAAAATATGACTGGGTCTGAGATGCAGTGTCTTGCAACGAACGAATGGACTAATTGAGATGTACTGAAAGATGATTCTGCCAACTTCTAGACCAAAAGACATATGGGCCCTGCTATAAGACTACATGGCAAACACAGGCCTGGAACCACTGTGGCAAAGGCAGCGTATCCCAGATGTCACAGCACCAACCAATACAGCATATTCACTAGTAATGAAGCTGCGAAGGTCACAGCTGGGTTCGGTAGAGATAGGACAGAGCAACTTAGCCAGTTCCATGACCACTTCTATAGACAAACATCATACCCTGCATCTCATGTTAGCTATTGGTAGTGCTGCACTCCAGTCTTACGTGTGCTTCAAAATAGAACACTAATAATCAGAATTAATTTATACTGCATTATTCTGCCAGGAGAATCTCTTTAATGAGAGCATGCAACTGCAATATTGTCAATTAATCATTTGTCATATCTGTATAGCGCAGTAATCACCGTTGAGGGTATCCAAGTGCTGTTTTTAGCTGCGCCTGTCTCAGTTTCAGTCGAACAGTAATGTCTTGAGATCTCTTCTGAACTCCTGGATGGAAGGAGATGCCCTTAGGTGGTGGTACTGGTGTTTGGGGGTGGTGGCATCTGTTCCAGGCCTTTGCTGCTAGGTATATGAATGAGCAACCCCTGTAAGTGCTGCGGCAAATCTGTGTGGTGGCTGCAAGCGATACAGAACAAAGGAGTGTGGGGAGAGAAAATTAATGCGATGGTTGAGGCAAGCTATTCCTAGGTTCTGGATGGATTTGTAAGCGAATGTCAGGAGCCTAAATTGGGAGCGTTTGCAAGGCAGCCAGTGGAGGTTTCTTAGTTTGCAGGGGTGCTGTGCATTCTTTTTGGGAGGTCTAGGATGAGTCTAGTAGCTTAGTTCTGGGCGATTTGTAGTTTTTTTTTTGTTAGTGTAGCGGCGAGTCAGGTGTTTAGTTCATTGCCATAGTACAGTTGGCTGGTTACGAGGGCTTGTGTGACTGTACCTCTGGTTTCATGCAGAAGCCATTTGAAGATGCTAAGGAGCATGTGGAGGGTGTGAAAACAGGTGGAGATCATGTTGACCTGGCACCTCATGTCGAGTTTGTAGTCTATGATGATTCCTAGCTTTCTGGCATGGCTAGCAGGGGTGGGTCCCAGTCCAGCTGGCCACCAGGAGTCGTGCCAAGGTGAATTGGTTGTTACTGAACAGCAGTATCTCTGTCTTGTCTATGTTGAGCTTGACACATGTTTTTCATTCCGATCTAGTCGTAGAGGTGTCCTTGGAGAGCAAAAGGACAAGCTGCACGTAATCTGCATTGGAGATTATGTTGAGTTCACGGCTTTTGACGATGTTGGCCAGAGGGGTCATGTAGGTGTTGAAGAGGGTGGGGCTAAGTGATGATCCCTAAGGGAATGCCGTAAATTATATCCTTGGGTTTTGAGGTGAAGGATGGGCTCTGAATTCTGTCTGAAATAAGAGGTGATCCATTTTAGCACTTTTCCTCACATTCCAATTTGGTCAATCAATCATTTGGAGAGCGCGCTACTCACCCATTGGGGGGGGGGGGCTACTGCTCGAACAGCCAAGTCTTGAGGTGTTTCCGGAAGGTCAGAAGGTCCTGGGTCTGTCGTAGGTGGACGGGGAGGGAGTTCCAGGTCTTGGCGGCGAGGTCGGAGAAAGATCTGCCACTGGCTGTGGATGTGAGGGACAGTGGCAAGGGAGAGGTTGGCGGAGCGGAGTTGACGGTTGGGAGTGTTGAAGGTGGGTCGCTCGTTGAGGTAGGCGGGGCCAGCGTTGGAGTGCTTTGTGAACGTGGATGAGAGTTTAAAGGTGATCCTCTTGTTGACGGAGAGCCATTATAGGTCTTTTAGGTGGGCTGAGATGTGGTTGCGGCGTGGGATGTCGAGGATGAGGCGTGCTGAGGCGTTCTGTATTCGTTGTAGTTTTTTCTGGAGCTCGGCCGTGGTTCCCGCGTAGAGAGCATTTCCGTAGTCCAGTCTGCTGCTGAAGAGGGTATGAGTGACCGTCCTTCTGGTTTCGATGGGTATCTATCGGAAGATCTTGCGGAGCATGTGGAGGGTGTTGAAGCAGGAAGATGAGACTGCATTGACTTGCTGGGTCATGGTGAGCACTGAGTCTAGGATGAAAACTAAGTTGCGTGCTTGGTTGGTGGGCGTTGGTGCGGCTCCAAGGGTGGCTGGCCACCAGGATTCGTGCCATGCGGAGCGGTTGGAGCCGAGGATGAGGATCTCAGTCATGTCCGAGTTAAGTTTTAGGCGGCTCCTCTCCATCCAGTTGGCGAAGGCCTTTATGCCGTCATGGAGGTTGGTTTTGGCGGTACCCTTGGCGAGTGAGAGGATCAGCTGGGTGTCGTCGGCATAGGAGATGATGTTGAGGTTGTGGGATTGGACATTGTTGGCGAGCGGTGCCATGTAGACATTAGAAAGGGTTGGGCTGAGTGAGGATCCTTGGGGGACGCCGCAGATGGTCTTGGTGGCTTCAGAAAGGAAGGGAGGGAGAGAAGCGGACTCTGAGTTCTGCCGCAGAGAAAGGATGTGATCCAGTCCAAGTCGTGGAGGCGTGTGCGAAGGGTGTGGTGACAGACTGTGTCGAAGGCAGCCGAGAGGTGTAGGAGGATGAGGGCTGCAGTTTTGCCTTTGTCGAGCATGGTCCTGATGTCGTCGGTTGCGGCCCTGAGGGCGGTCTCGATGCTGTAGTTCCTACAGAATCCGGATTGAGAGGTGTCCAGCGTGTTGTGGTCTTCCATGAAGCGGGTCAGTTGGACGTTGACAATCTTCGATGACCTTCGCCGGGAAGGGGAGGAGGGAGAACGGCTGGTAGTTCTTGAGATCTCCGGGGTCCGCTTCGGGTTTCCTTAGCAGGGCGTTGACTTCGGTGTGCTTCCAGATCTCCGTGAAGGTGGAGGTCTCGAAGGAGCTGTTGATGATCATACGGAGTTGGGGGGCGATGATGGGGCTAGCTTTGTTGACAACATGGTGGGGTCAGGGGTTGGAGGGTGATCCAGAGTGGATGGTGCTCATGGTTTTGATGGTGTCTATGTGGATCCAGGAGAGCAGGAGGTTGGTGTGGCTGGGTGCGTTGGGGTTTGTGGTGTCCGCGGTGGTCGTGTGGGTTGAGGTATTAGTCTGTCGTGGATGTCCGTGATCTTGCGATGGAAGAAGGTGGAGAGGGAGTCGCAGAGGTCTTGCAAAGGAGGGCGGGGTCGATGGAGCAGGACCTGGGGTTGGCGAGTTCCTTGACGATGTTGAAGAGCTCTTTGCTGTTGTGTGCATGGTTGTCGATGCGGTCCTTGTAGAAGGGTCTCTTGGTGGTCCGAATGAGCTGGTGGTGCTTGCGGATGGCTATCTTGAGGGTGGTGTGGTTGCTCTTTGTTTGTTCGTGGCGCCACTTCTCCTCGATTTTTTCGACACTCCCGCTTGGAGGCCAGAAGGTCGGCGGTGAACCAGATGGCCTTAGTGCTGGTACGGTTGTTGGAGGATTTCCTGATTGGGGCGAGGGTGTTGGCGCAGTCGTCTATCCATTGTTGAAGGTTGAGGGTGGCTGTGTTGGGGTCGGTGGTGAGCAGCTGGTCTTCCATGATCTTGTTCCAGTTGTGGCGGGGGATCTGTTGTGGGTTGTGGTGGGTTTCTGGAAGGTGAAGTGGTGGAGCTTTGTGAGCAATTTGTGGTGGGATACAGTGTCGAAAGCACAGAGGTCGAGGAAGATGAAGGGAGCTGAGTTTCCTTGGTCCAGGAGGAGTCCGATTTCATTTGTGGCTGCAATGAGGGCAGTTTGTTTTGTGGTTTGAGCGGAAGCCGGATTGTGACAGGTCAAGGCGTTTGTTTGCTTCCAGGTAGGCCATAAGCTGTTGGTTTATGGCTAATTTGTAATAAGACGCCAATGAAATATATATACACACACATCCATACATATACACACACGCCTAGCAGGAGCATCTTGTTCGGCGATCTTACCCTGCCTACATAACACTATACATGAGTGCATTATTAAAGCGTCAACCTAGCCAGCAATGTAGACCAAAAGAAGGATGTGGAGCAGACAAAGGACTGCTAGAACCGGGAAATATAAAATACAAATATAAAAACAAACATACAGAAAACTAACCATGAAAGGGCGCAGACAAATTACAAGGCAGGCAATGCATGTACCCGATTAGACCAGGAGTGGGGCAGTTTTGGGTGATGAATGGAGCTTTGTGGGGAGCAAAGTGACCATAAAAGAATGAACATGAAAGGACAGAGGATAAAGCATTGGACAGACCTTAATCACAAGTATTTGCAATGCGGTAGGTCACGCATTTGTGAAAGTTACAGCTATTGGTGTTGTAAATGACAATGTATTTCACCTATATGCTTTGGTCTGGAGTGTAGTGGATGTATGCAAGGTTCCACATCATCCCTTCCAGGCCTGTCACTGCAGGAGAGAGGCCATAACGCCACCATCTTGGTAGTGTTTTGCCTCATTCCTACAGACTGACTGTGATATTATACATGAGTCCAGAGAGTGATGGGGAAGTGATCTGCGACAGCGATTGGGTTGGGGGGAGGGGCTTAAAACAGGAAACAGTGTTATTTGAGCACTGTTTTAGACAGTGCTTTCGGAAGTAGCATCTGCAAGGTCGCAGAAGCTGTGAGGGGACTGTCAAAGCCATGATACCAGTGAATTCTGAGAGGAGGAAGTTATTGTGTTTGCTCCACTTTTGTGCCCTATGATACATTGCTCCTCTCACTGTGGCACCCTTTTGTTAGCTTCTTTGCACTACAGGGTTAGGAAAATGGCTGCCTCTACTAACTGAACTCTATTTGAAGAGGCCAATTTACATCCAAAGGCTAGATGTTTTTTGCTATCAAGCTTGAGGCTGTGAAGTGCTTGGGTATGGAGTCACAACTCCTTTTCCACCATTTTGAAGACAACACCTTTTGCCATCTTCTTGCCTAGAACTAACATATGTGCTTGGTTGTTGTCCCTCTGGAGTTTATCAAGAGCATATGCCATCGCCTAGTGTTAAGCTCTACTCAAGTCAGCTGGTTAATGAACCCATTGCAGAGGTCTTGAAAGAATGAGAATATCACAGATTACAATCCTGACATAGCCTTTCAACCTCATCTCTGCAAGGTTGATGCAAATGAATTACAGTGATTTTGTTAAGAATGGCACCTGCTTTGTAGCACCAGACAAGGAACTATAGGGGTGAGGATGTCACATATGGGCCAGAGATGCTGACTTTGGAGCTGGGGGGGGGGGGAACACAGTTTGAGTTTCGGCGCTGGCTCAACATCCTGTGATTCTTGGCAAATCACTTAATCTACCCTTGCTACCAAAAATGAATGTGTTCTTGTGTAATGTAACCAGTGCTCATGTAAAAGCTCTGTAATACCTTTGTATCGAGTCTGCGATAATCGGGGCTAAAAAAAAATCATAAAAATGTTACTAGACCTGTAGGTCGAGAAATTTAGGGGGTTATTACAACTTTGGAGGAGGTATTAATCCGTCCCAAATGTGACGGATATACCACCAGCCGTATTACGAGTTTCATAGGATATAATGGACTCGTAATATGGCTGGTGGTATATCCGTCACTTTACCGTCACTTTTGGGACGGATTAACACCTCCTCCAAAGTTGTAATAACCCCCTTAATCTACTCGACCTAACTGTAATATACCCGACACGTAAACAGGTCTCAAATTGTGTGATACTAGGTAAATAGTTTACAGAGTCGCCTTCTTCTTAATTCTCACATATGATTACACCTTCAAATATGGGAACTCAGCATTTCTGCAGTACAAAATAACCTTGTTTGATTAAGTAGACTAAAGTTTGCTGCATGCACCACGAGAATGTAGCCTACATAACCTAGGATTTCTTTTAGTTTACAAACAACATTTCCATCAGGGCAGGAGTGTTTCTCAGTTTGTTTAAACACTCCATTTTAATAAATATGTTAGTAAACCATGATGTGGTAACATATGGCCATCTACACACAGTAACTTTCCAAGAAATGCCCAAAAAACCTCTCCACTAACTTGCAGCTTTACTGATAAAACTATATAGTGTATTAACAATCTGTGAAAATTGGGTTTCAGAAAATACATCATTGCACTTCAACATATAAATTATTCTGATTTGTTTTAATCCTATTAAAATATTTTTTCATCACACACAAATATTTAAAAAAGGGCTTTCACAGCTACTGAAATATATTTTGGGATGTTTGCACAGTTGACTTAGTTGTTTAAATGTATTAGGAGAAACCGGACACCCTGTATCCTTTTATTTTACATTCTAAGCAGAAGGTCACACAGTTCACCTTACAAAGTCCTGGAACTGCAGTCAGAAGGAAAATTAATTGTAAGAAAACTGACTTTTGACTTCTGTCTGTGAACACAGAGCAAATGTGACATAAGAACAAGATTTAAAGGCATCTTTTATTGCCCCTGCACTTTTCAACTGAACAGAACGCCTGTTCCATGTCAACTCACCAGAAGGGACACAAGTATTAAAAATAACTAGACCTGATCAAATAAGGCTCGCCAATGCAAGTGGATTTTTTGAGCCCGGGATATATGAAACTGCAAAAAAAATAAAAGCGCTCCAATATCTTTGTGTCAGGTTCGTGCTACATAAAGCTGGAAACAAATAATAATAAAGTGCTCCAATACCTTCATGTCCAGTTCTCGGTACATAAAACTGCAAAACAAAAAAACAAAAACAAAAAAAAAGACCCAGGACACATCGCAAAGAAACAGCAAGACTTCCAAAAACAAGAAAAAGGAAGAAACATATGACCACGCTGCAAGAAAGAGAGGTAACAGAAAAACAGTGCACCACACTAAGTTACATGGCCGATCATGCAACAATCCATGTAACTGGGTCAGTCTCCAAAGAGTTAACAAACCAGCCTCAAGGCGGGACAAATGTAAAGCATTTACCAACGACAAAGGGATTTTTGAAAGGTAGGCCCAGGAACCAATGAAAGTGATGGGCGTGGTAAATCCCACAGAATAAATTACATGTCGAGAATAGCAGCTATTCTCAACCTAAAAAGTAGCCTACGATATGCACCCTAATGATATCGAATCAACTGAAAGGAAATAAAGTATATTGCATCTATGATTATCACCTACTATCATTGTTATAGGAGCATTAACTAGAAAACGTTGTGTGGTTTAACACCTATTTAGGGATTTAATGACACTCAAAAACCCTTGCACCACTAGAACACAGAATACCAGGGGCAGCGAGAGCCCGACTCATTCTTCACAGTCATATTCACCCTTCTCCAGTCAAATAGTTTGTACAAGCAGGGCCATTGATGTTCTATTTCTGTCAAACAATGTGGCACAGTACCTAATATGTGCCCTTCTGATAACAACAACCGTTGCTTAACGTTCAGCGCATAGCTCAGCCATCATAAGCAGGATTATTAATTGATTCTCATATTACATCATACATGGGCAAGATAATTGATTTGACAGCTGGCGACTTCTTACTTTGTTGCCAGAGCCGGGTCAATGGGAATGTCCATGACCAGGTACAAAAAAAGGCAGAATACATTTTGTCCAGCTTAGTTTTTCTCAAATTGTGCCTCTACATGTTTCAAGGCAGATAGTTTCTTTGAAAGGAACAGCAATTCCAATGAATGAAATGGATCACTCAATGGAAATGTGGTTAGGATGGAGGGAAGTGTCTCAAAAACCAAATTTTACACTAAACATGCCTACTTCAGTCAGTTATGAATACAAAACAGCCATTCAGCATCACTTGTGAATAACCAAGCTGAAAAGACACCTCAATGTCCGAACCAAGCAAATCAAACACAATCGCAACAGACATCCACTGCATAAACAGAGGAACAGTAGCACAATATGAAACTAACATGCTGTTAACCAACAAATTTACTGGTAAACCAAATGCTTCTACATGTAGGGAAGAAAAACTGACTTTACACAGAGCAATTTTCTCCTCTTCAGAACTGCGTACCTGGGAGCCTGGGTAATTTTTAAGATCTAAATGGTCATGGACGAAATGTAGATAACACATTGAAAAAAAAATGATATTATTATTATCGCAATATGGTGTACACTGGCACTGTTAGGACTATTAAAACTATGAAAAAATATACCATAACAGTCTACAAAAACCCTCAGAGCTCCGATTTCTGTAATGCTTAAACCTAATGTAACCAACTGGAAGGTCCATCCTCAAAAAGAAGGTATACAGCATGCAAAATGACTAAAATAAGCATTAACCTCCATAAATCCTATGAATATCACTATTTTCAGCAGTCTCACACAACAAAAGTTGAGGCCATTCAAGTCCCTGAAAGAGAAGAAATTTGCTTTCTTCTCACATTAAACTTGAGGACGCCAACATGAACGTGATCCTGGCTCATAAGCAGAGGACATCTGATAGGCGCACTTGTCAGATTAAGCTTCTAGAATCAAATCAGCAGTCTGTTAAAATGCAATTCCATCACACTACTGGTTTACTGCTGACATGCAAAAGATCACTAAATGACTTCTCCTGCTGCTCCATTTAGAGAATGCCTGTGGGGTAAAAACATGTGCTCACACTTATGCATGCATAAGCTTCAAACGAGGTATGCCATGCCGGAGCACAAGCTTGAAAACCTAAATTATTAAAAGCTTAAAACACTTGCAAAACGGTAGTCTGTTTATGAGAAAGCAATGATAGAACTTCGAACCACAAGGAGGTTGAGCTTAATTTTCAATAGTCAATAACTTTAACGCAATCTTCTAAAGGCCATATTTATTAGCATCTCCAGGCCAAATTGTATTTGGGTGGAACTGCGTAATCATGAGGTGTTTACCAAATCACCACACAAGTGTATATGCATGTCCTCAAATTAAACTCATGGTATCAAAAATATGTTTACATAGTAATCTTGCATGTCGCAAAAAAAAAAAAAAAAATAATAATAATTCAGATTGCTTGTATATCACCCATTTTACCAGGGGTGAAAAATTTTATAAAATATCTGCTTGTCCATCGGACAGGACGCTTCACAAATCTATTTGGCCTGTATATGTATACAAGCACTTGTCCCTCTAGTACCAAGCAGTGAGGTGACAAATTATCAGAGTGGGCTCATATCAGAAACCTGATAGATATAAATAGATTCTCTGATAATGCCCCGATAGCAGGGTTTGTATTCTAGTAATGCCCTGATTTTACCACCCTTCTGGAAATCTACATACTGGCCAAAAAACTTAACAGTTAAGGACTGATTCACCGCACCACTGGTAAGTTCCCTTTGTGTCTTCATCAAATCATTGCCCAGCACCCCAATTCTTAGAATAGGACAACAAATTAGGGAGGCAACGGCCTACAGTTAAACAAATAATATCTTAAGTCCAAAACAATAAAGCTCCAGATTGCCTGAGCTGATACTGTTAAAAGAAATTTGGAAGAACAATCAAAGATTTCTTCATAAAAATACAGCCGAAGCAGCCAACGCATTTCGCTCATACATCACAAGCTTCTTCAAGGCTTAGCACGTCTTCAAACCTACAATCTGTAATCAAACAGATGGCAGTTTCAAAAGGCCACACATGGCCAACATGCTGTACACAGAGTTTCTATATTCACTTTAATGAAAAGAACTTCCTCTGAGAATGTGCCCAGTTACCACGATGTGGCTCAAACACATAGATCACTAAAGGTGCCAGGTTTAAAAACTTGTGCCAAGTCCCACCTAAAGCTCCTAAGATTGTGGTGTAAGAGCGAAACATGATGGCTGTGTTTTTCTTTTTTCCATTGAGAAAATTTAAAAATAATGAAGGATTGACTTAAGAGGGGCTGGAATTACTAAGAAGTGGTAGTTCCAGGGTTGGAATAACCTTTTGAGTCTGTGCACACCTACAAACTCATGTTTAAGGGTTTTCACCCACTGTTCAGTAATCTCTTTCCGTGCTGGGAAAGGCTGAAAAATTACTCCCGACAAAAGGAAGGCTTCCAGGCCTACTTCTGTAAATTCATGAAAATCGTAAATCTACACCAACACAAATACACATACTTTTGTGACTTTAATTATTAAAGCCCGTAATTACGTCCTGCGTTAGCCAATGTTGTTTTGTTTTTATTAAAATTACCTATAAATACAACTTTATATATGGCTAAATTAACAGAGTGACTGCCTCTTTCACAAAGCGTTTTCCTTCAGTGTTGGGGACCCCTATGGCAACGTGTGCTTTTTGAGACCAAAAATACATTTTTGCTTTTAGCCAGTGTTTTTGTTACATTGGTGAAGAGCCAGCAGCTCCCACAAAAAAGGTCTACATTATAAAAACTATGTTGTAACATGACACACATCAACAAAACCAAGATACCGGTAACCACCACCAGACCTACTGTCTTTGCCCATGCTTGTTTATTTTTGTTCCCCTTAATCTTGCAAAACCGAAACACAGAAACTGTAACCAAAAACCTTTTAGAAAAAGAGAGGCAAGTGAATAACCTGCTTTTACACTACATTTTACAGTTATGCTTGATATCTAGTGAAGTACTACATAATGCACTCCATTGTACAGGAATAAAGAAGCACTAGCACTGCCAATAGGTCTAGCTCTAAAAGAAACTTTTATGGTAATGTGGAGCATTACAAGCAAATAGTATGGGAATGACTATGCATCTGCGTGGGAGCACAGATCTGTAGAACAACATCGGTGCACGTTAAAAGGTCATGTGACAGCTGCACTATCAAGTCAGACCTAAAAATCCACATAGGTTAACGACTCCCCTCCTCCTATCTGTGCTTCTACCAGAGAAAGAAATGCCTTTGTGTCACTTGTCTTGTAAAGTGCTCGGATATCCGCAGTGTTTTTTTTTTTTTACTTTCAGCCATGCTGCATTCAAGCCAGCTGTACAATGTGGCTAGAAAAACATTTACAAAGCCAATAGATCTTGCATAGGCAATACCTGTTGGCTTTGCCAATGCTTGTTAACCTTGTCAGGGTGCCCTCAAGCTACATTAGGGTAATCTTGTTTGTGCCAACTGGTCTTACATACTTCTTCACAAGAGGTTAGCAGAACCTATGGAGTGGGTGAGGATAAGGGGCATTAGTTCCCCAGCGAGAACTTTCACTCAGACTCTGAAATGCCAAAGCATCAAGCTATTAATAAAATGATCAGCGTTATAGATCCTGGTCCCCCCACCTCCAGGCTCTACAAATTAGGGTGAAGTAGCAGAAAGGGCACACGTCTGTAGCCTTCGCAAGCAAAGTTCTGGGAACACAACAAAGCATGACTCAGGAAATATAGTTATACTGAAATGGTATAATCTGCACCAGCAAAGCGTTTACACTCTGACAAGTAACAGATTAAATCAGCAACAAGGTAATGGTACTGTCTCAGGGAACAAAACAGGACAAGAGACTTACACTGGGAGACACGCTGGTGTACGTAATAAAATGAGATGGATACATTAACTCACATACTGGGAAAGGATGAAACTAACACACCTGGTAATCAAATCTCTTTGCCCAATGATAACATTCATTATGTGGAACTGCACTAGAACCAACTGCCACTACAGATGCCATATGAAAATGAGGCCTAGAGCTCTTACTTGGACATCAATCAAAAAATGCCAGTAAACGCGAACATGCAAATTACTCTTAACACTCAGGTTGTTAAGAAGTCAAAGGACACCCTACCAGAAAAAAAGGTGGGAACAAACTGCGCTTTCCAGCTTAGGAAACAAACATGCGCCCTAACCTTAGTTAAAACCAAACCAAATGTTTTTTTTTTTTTTTTTTTTTTTTGTTTTTTTTAACTGCAGCGTTCCTAGGCTTGACAATAAATTTGAGGCTGGATTACTGCAATTCACTCTACATTACTGTTGTAGAAAAACTTCTACAACAAGCCTAAACGTTTTGAATGTAGCAGTATGAGTTTCTCCTAAGTTAGCTAAAGAAATAATGTGTCATCACCTTGAAGAGATCTGCACTGGCAAACCATATTACATTTAAGGACATATGCATTACTTTCAAGAGCGTACACGAAACTTCGCCTAACCATTTACTTTCTTAGGTAAATTAGCATACTCAGACCAGTGACTTGAGCAACAAATATAACTCTTGCTTTAATGTTCTAAATTCCATCTGTAATTGAGGGGGGGTCCCCCTTTTGCAGTTTAGTAATTTATGACCTAAAACACACTACTCTTGAATGCCAGGGCTCCAGGTCTCATTCATAAACTTCAGACAAAAACTAAAGTCTTGTTTTAATTAGGTGGGCAGTTTTAAGACCAGGGCCAGAAGAGAAGACCTCTGGGACAGCAGGCATTTAACAAAAGCTTCCAGTCAAACAGGACACGAGAGATAACAAAAGGTGATACTCTAAGCCACAAGATATAAGAGGGGGTGGTCAGTAATGGGACAGGGACAAAAGAGAGTAGGATGCAGGAGTGTGTAAAGGCGAAAAAGCTGTGGCACTATTTCAAGTGAATGTGTTGAGAAGGAGGCAGAGTATTGAAGCAAGGCTTCGTGCCATAACTGTGGAAGAACTGCTAAAACCGCGGTACTCTCCTAATGGATAACAGCGTCTGTCAAGAAGTGGTAAGAAATGCGTCCAGTGTTGAAAGCTTGCACCTATCCCCTCTAACAGCTTGTCAGGGTCGCTCTCCAGCTCCTGCCAGCCTTCATCTCCCTGCTGAGGGTTCCACCCAATCTCCAGCCCACTCTCCACACTCCCGTTTTCAGGTACGTGTTTTAAGTAAAATTAAGAGCACCACAGTCTTGTCATCAATTGGGGACAGAAACTGAGCAACGTATAATGGTTTGTGGAAGAGGGGGCCACCATTTTGAAAGGGCCAAGCTTCCTAATTACAACAGTTCTTTCATAGCTAAACAAAACAGGTAGATTGCTATTTGTTTACATTTTTATTTTTCATTGACTAATACAGAATTATTTCTTTAATTAGATTCTATACCTAAGGTGTATGGTATTAAGATGATTTTTCCAGTGCACTGTTTATTATGATTAGTAATCATTATGAAAAGTAATGAAGAGGTCTACTGATTAAACTTTTTCTGACACTTTCTAAGAGTTAACCTGAAAGGGTCTTTTCTGATGATGAGCAAGCATGGCAGGATTGATGTAGTCATTTGGAATCATAGTTTATATTTGTCCTCTTTTTGTAACTACGTGTAGTTCAACACTGTTCCACTATCTTAAGTTACATCGCTTGCCACAGCTTCCAGATGTAAAAACGTCACTACACAAAAGAGGTTTGTATTTGACAATAAAGATTTTACTTGCAACTCCTGTATTTATGAAAATGATTTTCTGTGACAGTTTGGTGAGGGCGGAAGGGGTACTGAAACACGTCTATCGTTTTGAAGCATTTTTTTTTTTAGATGAACCAGTAACAAAAATAAATAAGCTTGGAAGAGACAACAACATAGCCTCGACAACACAAGTGACACAAAAATACACAGACATCTATTATTTAGTGTGACATAGAAAAAGTAAATATTCATCTTTGGAAGCTGCAGCATCTGTGACAACATAAGAAAAAGATCTGCAGCCCTGTTTACATTTGCTGAGTTGTAACAGGCAAGCAAGGCGGGAGGTGATGGTCATGGGGGAAGGCAGTCCAACAGTAGCACCAGCAGGAACTTAGGGGGGGGGGGGGGGGGGGGGGGGGGGGAGTCCCAGAAAATAACAAATAAACAGCCAGAGCATCAGGATACTGTGCTCCATGGGAGGAAACAAAACACAGCAAGCATTTGCAATGAAATAAGTCTCGCATTTGCTTGAGTTAGATCTACTGGTGTAAATTCATAACTGGACTTTTCTTGCCACACATACTGGTCAACCCTGCCTCCTAATTTGGTCTTTTCCTGCCACATTATTCCAGTGGACCTGCACATAACTAAAACAGAACCCCCAGAAGACACCACAATAAAAAATATAATGTGTTAGAAACATGGTCCTGTAACCATAGAATTAACCCCTAGAGCCCATAGCAAGACGAAAATTACTTTGTTCCATTCAATGTAGTGCAACCATATATTTAGCCTCTAGAAGGCCAAGTGCCTTAACATTTTCAAATTACTCCAAGCTGTATAACAAAGGTTTCCAGCCATAAGAGAGCTTAAGAGATTGCATGGTGGGTGATATTATTTTGAAGTCCCAACTAACCTAGTGTGGGGACCCATTGGTGGCCTAAACGGAAAGAGTGTGTCATGGTGAACGTTTTGGTGGTGGTCCCATTGTCCAAGGACCACCACAGGCCAAGTTATGGGCAAAAATGTTTGTTTATTTTTTTTTAATGCTTGCAAAGCATTATGGGTTGAGTGTTCTTGAATGCAGCAAATAATGTAGTATCGGCTCTCCAGCTGTGTCGAGAGAGCTGCGTTGTGGATATCTGTGTTTTTTTTACATAAAGCATTTATCAATTGTAAGCGTTTTTGGGAAAGCTATGAAGCATAAAAGGGCGAGCCAAAAGAAACGACTGATTAGGTAACATTGTAACCGGCGCTCCAATACCTCTGATGGAGTTTGCGATGTTGGTGCTTTTCGCGCTTTAAGGCCATGGCTACCATAGAGCACAAAGGGGATAAACAAAAGAAGAAAAAAAAAATAGTTCACCCACGCTGAAGTATATTGGTAATCGCGCAATTATCCAAGTAACGGGGTCAGTCAGCAAGGCAGTAATAAAACCGCCCCAAGGTGGGACAAACGTATAGCAAATTACCAATGACATTGAGTGACTTTTGAAAGGCAAGCCCACGAAGGAGTGAAAGTCATGGGCTTGAGGTGAGTGTGGTTAAAAGCCCACAATGCTTACAACAGGTCAAAGCGACTGCGCGCTCAACCTAAAAAGGAGGGGCTGACCATTAGCAAGCAAGGATTTTTTAAGGACACTGAATCGAACACATGAAAAGCAGTGGGCAGGCTGTAAGCCCACTAAGTATATAAAACAGGTCTGAAAGCTCGACCTAAAAAAGGTTCATGTTCTCAAAACTGTAATGTTTGCAAAACTGGACCAGGTCATTCATGCAGTAAGCAATTTTCAATAGACAATTTTGCACTGCATCAAGTGTGAGTTTGCTTTTATTCCAATATTTCAAAGTGTTTTTCCTTTTACTCTTTAACAGTGAGTTACAAAAAAATCATTAGCCAAGCTAATACCTTAGCATTTGCATTATAAAAGGGAGTCCTGTTTACTTTGCCAATGCTTGCTTCCTCAGCAGCCTGGGGCAGTTATAAACGAAAACGCCTACTGGGACACATTAATTCCTCTTAAGTCACACTCAAAGAGGATGAGAAATATCTAGCTAGCCTTTTAGAATGCTGTAAATTATTTTAAGTCCTTAAAAGTGTTTCTTGTTTTGTTTGTAAAATCAGGAAATATCAGGAGTTGATGTAGTTTTATAAAAGCGTGTTAAAAAAAAAAAAAATTATATATATATATAAAGCCAATACAGTAGAATCCATATAAAGCCAATAAACCCATGAAACTCAATCCGAAATATAGCATGCATTGCACTGGGGATGCCATGTCCTCTTACTGTAAAAGTGCAGTAGGGCACTGGTGTTGGAGGACACTATTCCTACATCTTTGGGGTAAACTATAATTGCCCAATATCGGGCCTACAAACTTCTCTCTGTCAAAGATATGCGACCCCTCACTAAGGGAGGGGTGATCTTGGATTTTGTGTGTGCTCTGTCTCGTACCTTTAACGCTCTTCCTGTTCACATCTGCCCCCTTTTCTAGAAGATACTGCGCGATGTCCTTGTGACCCTTGTAGCAGGAGATCATGAGGCACGTGTGGCCGTGCCGATTGGCCACCTCCAAGTCGGCTTTGTGCTCCACAAGGTACTTGACGATCTCTAGGTGTCCATCGAAGCAGGCGGCCCTCAGCGGGGTAGAGTTAGTCAAGGTGGTGTTGTTGACAGAGGCCCCGTGCTCCAGCAGCGCCTGCACCACTGGCAGGTGCCCAGCGGCCGAGGCAGCCCAGAGCGGCGGGGCACCCTCGATGGTCTCCCCGTCGAAACTGACGGCACCGCCCGCCTCCACGGGAGCCCTGCATTGTGTCAGCAGGTAGCGCACCATGTCCAGGTGGCCATAGCGCGCCGCCATAAGCAGCGGGGTGGCTCCGCCTGTGCGCTCAGATACCAGCGCCACCACCTCAGGCGGAGTCTTGCTGCCCAGCAGCTTGGTCAAGAGCCGTAGTTTACCATCACGAGCAGCGTTGAATACGGCCGTCCTCAGATCCATGACTGCTGCGCAGGCTCAGCGGTGGAGGATGGCATCCGTCCCCAAGATCCCTGGGTCACACCTGCGGAGAAATAAGAGCAGGGCTGTCATAAACCACCACACCCAGTCTAACACACTTGTTCATAAGGCCGCCAGACACCATGAACTGGATTTCACCATCCCTTTCGAATGCACTCGGACAGGTGAACGTGTCGGATCATAACAGAAGGCTTAAGCGACTTTACGCAGACTTCCTACCCGGACTCCAAAGAACCAGTCTTCTTGCGTGAGCTGAGACCAGGCAGGCTTGTGCAGCCGCCTGTGACTCACTTGTCGTTCGCCCCCAGCAGCGGGGATTCCGAGGCTCCAGTAACTATTTCCACTACCCGTAGGCCCACCCACCATATTCAGAAAGGAGCCACAGCCCAGTGAGGTAACGCGACCAACAGTGCCATCTCGAGGGAAGAAAATATTATCTGCCTTGGGGAAGCCTGGTCATTTATAAGGGCTCCGCCAAACACACCATATATATATATATATATATATATATATCACCCAAATAGCGGAGTCCATGAAGTAAAAATACCACATACCAATTGTCACTTGCTGATCAACTCGATACCATGAATGCATGTCTCCAACAAATACTTCATTCTCGAGCTAAAAACGTCACATCTGTCAACGTACCCAGAGTAACAAGAACACTAATTCCCACAAACAAGCCTGCTTGTTGGCTCCAACAAGTACTGCGAACCCCACATCTACCCCTGCTACCCCTCATGCATAACGAAATTCACCCCATATAGAATTCCCTTATATACACCAAAATCAGGATCCAGGACAAGAACTACAGGAACAATCTTCGTGAACCCCAAAATAGGAATCGAGTGGCCCCGCCCTTCTTTTAAAGCCACGCCCTCCGACCTTCCTGACAGTTTACGTCCAAGTCTAGGGCTACCTTTACAGGGCTCTGCAGCCACCGTTCCAATGGTACCGGACGTCCTGCTCCTCCATGGCCAATACCCTCCACTCGCAAAGCAAGGCGAACTAGCCGGCACGTCGCCCGACGCCTTCTTCGAGCGCCCCCGGAACAGGAAGTAAACGGGACTTAACCAGCACGACTGACGGCTAGAAGAGGAAGAGCAGCCAACCTAACTTGCTTCCATGACTCACCGCAACTGTCAGCTTCAGCCGACCAATGAACAGAGAAAGAACCTGCATTCCTACGCAAAGGTCGGTGGATTAGAGAGCAAAAAGGCGGTACTCCGCTTGTGACGTAACCAGAGAATAGGCTGAGAGCTTACATGAAAAGGGTACGGTCAAGTTCTGTGTTCCACCTTCTTGACGGATGTAAAGAGGGCGTCAGTTAGTGAAAAAATCATTTTAAAAAACAGGGGCGACGACTCACCGATCTCGCGTTATGTTCACGGAAGTCTGAACCATTAGATAGAAAGTGAAGAAGGACGAAGGCTTCGGTCACCCTGCTTAAATGCAAGGTTAGAACGCATCCGGCGGTCATTGAAACATTTTTTTAAAATTTTCAATACAAATATATTTTCACCGAGCAATCCATTACTTCCTGTGGAAGAACGGAGGTCAAATATGATGGTTTATCTCCTGACCCTGCTGTGGCCACTGCCTGACATTGATACTTGTGTGTTTTTAAGTTGGTCTTTGTTTACACCAACGTAGACGTTTCTTCATTGGAATACAGTTCTCCCATACTACCACCGTTTCAACTTTGGATCGGCCTCGGAACTCAGACGCATGACTGTAATTTTAAAATAATCAATGGCATGTTTTGTTTTTAGGCGTTTCCTGGTAACGTGCACGCTCACCGCACCTCCTGGCATTTATTACCTCCCACAGAGGAAGCGTTAGCTAAATACGGACTGGGTTTACCACCTGTCCCCTTCTTTCACCACCATGGTCCTTATTTTGAAGTCCATGTTAGTAAAACTCTTTGGAAAAATCAGTGAAATCCGCAGATAAGTATTTTCCTTCCAAATCATGACTCTAAAACAGAAAATACATAAAGAAATCAGTTCAAATATGCGAGAACTGTCTAAGTAGTTTCAAAATGATTATTAGAGCAAACATGAATACTTGCCATGTTACAAAATAATCCTGACAGTTTTATTCTAATTCTTTTTCACTTATATCCTTTTGTCGGTTCCGGGGCAGTGGACCTCTTTAATGTCTCTCGGCCACCTACAGAGAAATTATGCAAAAAGCAAGTACGTTCAGTCCCCTCAAACTTCTGTTTGGACACCCTGTGCGTGACCCACTCATCTTAGTCAGGAAAAGGTGCAGGTAACTTCAGTCACCTGAAAAGGATGTAGTGGACTATGTGATTGCTTCAGGAAGCTGATGGCTCAATACATAAGTTAGTTGAAGGCAAACATTCAGGCAAGCCGCACACTGATAAAGGAATGGTACGATCAGAAAGTTGACTGGTTACCAAGAGTTTCAGGAGGTGTTAGTGTTGAAGGTCATTTGACCAAAAGCTTTGGCGGATAAGTGGCGTGGGACATACAATACAGTGCTGAAGGCATCTGGAGTGAGACCACACAGGAGCCAAATAGGGTGTTACATGTGAACTGGCTTAAGCTATACCTGTAGAGAGATTTTGCAATCAACATCCTGGCAATGACAGAGGAGGATGAGGAAAACAATGAACCACTTCCTCACCGATTGCCAGGGCCATTGGAATTATGCAGCAGGAGAGGGACAAATTATGCAGTAGGGTTGATGAAATTATGTGGGGAGAAAAGGTAAATGATGCAGACTAATGCAGCACATTTTCTGATAGTATCACTTTATTATTTTGTCATTTTTACACTTGTTAACACTGGGCACAGGTTGCTCCTCTTTAGGAGCAGTTTAACAAGCCTAGACGTAAGCAACAGAAAGGCGACCAGTCAACCTTTGCAATGGGCCTTTTAATGAGCTGCAACACTTAACTTTTAGTAACTTTTGAACCATTTGAGCTAGAAACAATTTTTAAATTTGGTTTTAAATTAAAATCTGCAGTTTATGCAGCAAGTGATGGTGTATGTGCCAAATGTGGCAGAACCATAAATATGGAAACAACTCCACAGCTGCACAATCACATAATTTCAGTGGCCCTGCCTGATGCACAATGATGAGGATGAAGCCCCTCTGGACAGGGTACAATTTGCCACTCAATTGATGCCTGGGCAGTAAAGAAAGTGTGGATTGGTACAGGGATGATTTTCCCATCTTTTTCTGTTGTGTGCTCAACATAGATTCAGAATAAACATTGCAGTGAAAAGTAGGATTTACAGGATATCAGACTGAGGGTCTGATTTAGAGTTTGGCAGAGAGGGGTTACTCCACCATAGGTGTGACATACAATTCCATTATAGCTTATGAAACTTGTAATATGGTTGGCAGGTTAGCCATCACGTTTGTGACTGAGTAACCCCTCCGCCAACTCTAAATCAGACCTGAGTTTAGAAATGCTTCAAGGTAGAGGTTGCTAAGATGTTTGGCCTTTTGGTGTTTGAGCATTCCCATGGCCCTTGGACCAGTCCTGTGGTATTAGTGCCCATGCAAGGATCCACTGATTTGAATTTTTATGTGGACTATGGGCCCTCAATGAGGCGACCTAGGCAAATGGACAGTTGTTTCCAAGAGTGGAGGAGCTATTGGACTGGTGTTCATATCTTGAGAACCTTTTGATCAGACCATTGGTTATGAGCAGTCTAGTACCAAGAAGGAGAGTGCATCCTCTACATCAGAGAGATGGTACCAGTTTAAGGTCATACCTTTTAGACTCAAGAATGCTTGTGCACTTTTCAACATCTAGAGAACTATGCTGTCCCAGGACTGGAAAAGTTCTGAATGGCCTACTTTGATAACATTGCCATCTTCAGCAATTCTTGGGAGAACTACCGGAGGCACCTACAACAGGTGTTGGTTAGGATACAGAGAGTGTGACAGTCAAGGCAACTGAGTGCCATGTAGAGCAGTCCTCAAGAGTAGATCTTGGGCATCAAGTGGGCAACATGAAGATCTGCCAGTTGGATACCAAGATCAAGTCTGTGTTCAAGGTGGGAGGATCCCACCACCAGACTCATCTGGGAACCTTCTTGGGATTCACTGGTCATTACGGAAACATTATGGCAGGTATGTTTGCCTTCTTGACAGTCTGACATCCAGAAAGCAGCCTAAAAAGTGATTTGAATTGCAGACAACCAGAAGGCAGTGCTGTGTAATGCACCTATTTCAAAGGCTTCCGATTATTGTCAGCCCTTCATTGTACAGACAGAGAAAGAAGTTGGCACGGTATTTGTTCAATTTGGTGACAAGGGTAGACAGCGTCCATTGGCCTTTATCAGCTGCAGACTGCCTTATAGGGAACATTACTGGATGGTCATTGAAAAAGAATGCTTTGCAACAGTGTGAGCCATGAGGGGGGTCCAGCATTACTTGGTTGGTGCCAAGAATGTGGCCCTAACCGATCACAAACCACTCAAGTGCTTGATGACAATGAAGGGTGAGAATCCCAAGTTTTTGTGATTGTCTGTCTCATTGCAAGGCCTAGAATTCATGGTAGAGCAGAAGGTTGCAATAGATCATGGGAATGCAGATGTACTTTCCCAATGGTTTTGCCTATCAGATGATCAGACTTGTCCAATGGCAAACTAAAGGGCTGGATAATCTGATCTAGGCGCCCCTGATTTAAAATCATATTGTTTGGCTGGACAGCTGCAGTGGCTTGCCTACTGGCTGGCTGGTCGTAATCTGACCGAAATTTGTTATACTAAAGCAATGTTAAATGGGGGTGAACTTCATAAGATATTATGTCCAGGCCTTCCTTTACCAGCAAATAGCCCATTGGTCTTGCGGATCGCCTACTCATGCTGGAAAATAGCACTGCGCTACACTACCCCTCAGAAACCATATGCTCCAAATATGCCATTATTAGGCCTGTGCACAGCTTCTGGTACCCTCTCAGCCAGCAGGCTACGTCCCTGGATACAGGATGGAGTCACCATCACAGGGGACCTGTTAACTAATGGCATTCTGCTGAATCATACAGATTTTACAAATGTTCATGGATCTCCAGAGACACTCTTCCTAACCCATGCTAGTGTCATCAGATACGAACATCTCCATTGGGCCCCAGATGGTGCAGAACCACCCCCACACATGAACTAGTTAGGGTACTACATATAATGGGGCATGGGAGACATTTGGTTTATTGGCTATATCGCTGCATTTGCTCTCTTCTGGGGTCTCCCTAACGCCTCTGCAGACTAAATGGGAGGAGGATCTAGATTGTGATCTTAGAGATAAAGAATATCCCCACATTTTTTTACGTAATTCCAGTTTTAAGTTAATTCATTTTTTATCCTACATCGAGCTCATCTCACACCATACAAGCTCCATATCATGTTTCCCACAATTACGTCTACGTGCCTGCGATGCCTTACCGCAGACACATGTTATGTGACTGGCCATTAATTTCCTCTTACTGGACCCACATTGGAGCAAACCTGGTAGAGCTAATTGAATAGAAATACTGGAACACCCTAAAACACTGTATATTAGGCCTGCTTCCTATACCCAAGAGCCAAAGGGTAGTGAGCCGATTTGTGGATTTGGCACTGATGCTGGTGAAACGCCTTTTGACAAGGCACTGGAAATCCTCAACTGCACCTTAGGTCTCCCAATGGTGGGCAGAGGTGAAGAACTGATGACTTGCAGAAAGTGGAGCGCTACACAGAGGGAAATACAGAGGGCTGAGGAGGAGACCCATAGAGCTGGAATGGGATGCTTTGCTCAAGTCCTTTAAAACTGTGAACCCCTCAGATAATTAAATAGCTTAACATAACAAATATGACACTATCCCTACATTTAAGGTATGATAACATCGACAAGTCAGCATTAGCCCTACGCTCAAGTAACATGAGGTAGGCCTTGGCCATACAACTAAGATACAGCTATTGCTTTGCTTTAATTACTGTTCATAATGACGTAGTATAGTTCAGGGAGAGATGGGTTGGGGTTTCAAGGGATTTTTGCATCATTAATTGCTTTCTTTTTGACAAGTAGTTCTTCTAATCCACTCAATGATTTATTGATTACTGATTCATGAAAATAGTAATGTATCATGTGAAGTGAACTCTGTTCACTTCTCCTGTACCATGTTACGATGTCTCAATTATTTTGTATCATCGCATCTTGTTAAGCGTGTTTATGAAAAATGCAAAAAGGTTTGTGCTAAAAAAAGAAGTACTGTGTGACCAGGGGTGATGTCTGAATGGCAGGCATTCTCCCAGAGGTGAGTGGACACCACCTGAAGTCTGCACACTTTGATGGAGGAGCTGAGTGTCTGTATAGTGCCTAGAAGCCTTCCTGCTCAGACATGTAAGGAGAGTGTCTTGTCCTGCAGGAGCAGAGCCAGTCCAGAAAAAGAAGCCCAGAATGTTCCTGGTGTGATTAACAACCAAAAGCTGTATGCCATAAAGAAGCCAGCAGTGGCCTGTGCTGTGATGGGGTCCTTCTTTCTCTTAGTGGTTCTCATGTGAACTGCACCAAGGCATTGCAAATACGAGCACCACCGTGCCATCTGGCAGCTCATAATAGGTCTGTGAACTGGTGTTGGTTCTGCAGATACCAGAAAAGAATAGCTGGTGTTGGAACGGAATAGTCCTTCACATGGTGATGGACATGCACCCCTGCCCTAAATGCCCCAAATGTACTGATGTCTGGATCCCTAATGCTACTCAATCATCTCACCTATGCTTTTCAACATCTACATGATGTAATTACCAGAATTGATCAATGATTGTTAGCCCACATGCTACAACTATGCAGATGACACACATATGCTACTTAAATTGGAATGCCCCAAAGACATGAAGACTATATGCTACTTAAATTGGAATGCCCCAAAGACATGAAGACTCACAAATCTTCAGTTGCCTCAGAACCGTTGATTAGTGGATGACTTGGCACCATCTCAAACTGAATGCTTCCAAAACCGAAATACTCACATGTGACTGGAAAAATTATGACCCACTGTGTGCCTGACGATCTCAGACCATCTCATCAAGTATCTAAGGAAGTTAAAAACATTGGAATTACCATGGACTCCAAGTTAACAATGAATGCATAAGTGGACAAATTAGCACGATCAAGCTTCATCACCTTGAAAACTTTGCGACGCATCTTCCCCCACCTGGGATTCCCACACAAGGTGCAGGCTACTGTCTCTCTGTTCTATCCAAACTGGATTATGCCAATGGCCTCTACCATGGATCATCTCTATCTATTATCAAAAAATGACAACGTATTCAGAACTCAGCTGCCAGGCTACTATTACATGTCAAGCCACAAGCCCACATCTTCTCTGCCTTGAGAGCACTACGCTGGATACCCAGTCCCAGAAGATCCACCTTCAAGCTGCTTTGTATCACCCACAAAGCTCTACATGGAAAAGGACTGCTTTTCATCAGAAACAAAATAACTAAATACATTCAACAAAGAAACCTCCACTCAAGATTGGCACCCCACCTTAAAACACCACCATACAAGAAAAAGACAATAGGTGGTACATCCTTCTCCGTTCAAGCAGCCAAACTAAATACTTCATTATCCCCAAATATAAGATCCATGGATAACTATCTTGTCTTCAGAAGACTTCTCAAGAGTTGGCTCTTTCCTTCATAACCACCATATTCAAGCAGTAATGGACTGCATATGCCTGTGTTGATAAATATTTATAATTTGATTGTGTATTAGTATCTAGATATGTATATTTCTTTAAGAAATATGTCTTGTTATTATTTCATAATAATAACTTATACACATAGGCCCTCATTATGACATTGGTGGTAAATCCGACTTACCACCACGCTGACTGCCGCCAACATACGATATCCGTTCACCATAATATGACACACACCAATCCGTCACTATTCAGCCACATACACAATTCCGCCACACCAAAGGTCAGTGATAAACTGGCGGTATCCAAACCCACACCGTTAGACTAACAGAACAACGCCAATCACATTATGCCATTCAATAGCGGTAAACCATTGGCGGTACATACCGCCGTGCTCAAAATACACACACAAACAAAACTTATTTTGCACAATTCAAACCACACAATTGACACCCATACACACACCACACACACCCACTCACACCACTATAAAACACCCCCCACATTACCCACAACCCTTTACAACTACAAACAATTGCCACCAAAGATAGACAGCAAGACCACTGACACGAGAGCCAACACTACTCACACCTATACACCACTCACATACCCCACATCACACACCCCAACACATTACCCAATTCACCCTCACCTACACACCTCACACAACACCCATGGCACCACAAAGACATCCCTGATTCTCAGAGGAGGAGCTAAGGGTCATGGTGGAGGAAATCATCAGGGTAGAGCCACAGCTATTTGGAGCACAGGTGCAGCAGATATCAATAGCTAGGAAGATGGAGCTATGGGGGAGGATCGTGGACAGGGTCAACGCCGTGGGACAGCACCCAAGAACTAGGGATGACATCAGGAAGAGGTGGAATGACCTACAGGGGAAGGTACGTTCCATTGCAGCAAGACACCAACTCGCTGTACAGATGACTGGCGGTGGACCTCCACCTCCTCCTCCACAACTAACAGCATGGGAGGAGCAAGCCTTGGCAGTCATGCATCCCGAGGGCCTGGCCGGAGTAGGAGGAGAACTGGACTCTGGTAAGTCAGCTCTTTACTACTATTACCCCCCTACCTGCATGCTATCACATACCCTCACTCCCATCACTCCACCACCTCCCACACACCCCATCACATCTCACTTATCCCAATGCCAAGCCCTGCATGCTGTACCAAAGCATGGACATCACCCACAGCCCTGCAAGGACACATCGCTAAAGCATGCATACTAGAGTGAATCAGCTAGCCCACCACATACCAACTTGCACAAGTGAAAGCTGCCAGGGCAAGAAGAACCAAAGAGGACAAGCCACTGAAGCACAATATGTCACACACAGAAACAATATCACATTATTTACATCCCCACAGGTATCCCACCCAATGTCACCAGAGAGGAGGTGCCAGCAATATCCAGTCCCCCAACTGAAGAGGCCCACAGTGATGACAGCAACTCTGGTCGCCTGGATCTGGATAACCAACCTGTCCCATCAGGGACCTCTGGACAGCCGGTTACCCAGGCCTAGTCACACTCCACCACAGAGCCTCCCTATCAGGAAACACCACCACAGCACGCACCCACCCAGCGTACCCACACCTCTGTCCCCAGGACACGTCAATCAGCAGTGTGTCCACCTCTACAGGGACCTCAGGACACACCTCATACCCAAGACAATCAGGGACCTGGGGTCAGTGGGCACACGGTTCAGCGGACAGAACCTCTAGGAGGTACTTGCAGAGATCCTGGGAGCATACCAACATTCCCAGGACACGACAGGCCAGATCCTGGACAGTGTGCAGAAGAACAGGTGGCTGCAGGAGGGACAGTACCAGGGGATCAGTGAGGACTTGCAGGCCATCAACACCACCATGGTCTCCATAGCAGGGGTGGGACAGACATGGCCAATATTATGAGGGAGGCGGTCACACAACAGCGGGCCCCTGCACTAGTCAGACATCTGAACTGCCTTCAACCTCCGCTGCTGCTAGTGGACAGGAGGCCCACCACAGGACTCACAGGCTACCAGCACCCCTACCCTGCAGAAGGGGAACCACCCCGCAAACGTTCCCTGCAATCCAGGCAGAAGCCAGAGACTATTGCCAAGACTCCCACCAGGAAATGAGACTCTCCTGATTGTCACCCTTGTGTCCCACTCTGTCACCCTGTCCACCTTGAATTGCCATTGCTCCCTTTCTTATGTCCCCTTGGACAATGCACCTGTGCTACAGGCTGGACCTATACCATGGACTTTCCTCCATCGTCACCACACCCCATTGCGCTTGCCCCTCAATATCTTAGAACTTCAATAAACAACCTTGGAAAAAATAGAAGTATGGAGTTTGTCACCTTTTTAAAGTATGTATATGTTTAACCAGGTACAAACCTTGCAATTCAACTGTATAGTAAATGAGCACATATGAAAGACCTGTAGTTGACTGCATTGATCACACCAGGAGCTATTGTGAGGCACCAACATCTGTAAAATGAATTGCCAAAGGGTACAGTAAGTGGGCACAGAACTGAGAAATAGCAGCATGCCACTGGCAAAGAATTTCAAAATATAGACAATGAAATGTGAAGTAACACTGTCTTACCTGTGTGTCATTGGAAATATTGTCTGATGACTGCTGTTCTGTTGTCCTCTTCCTCTGCCTCCTCATCCTCACTGTCCAGAGGGTCCACCGCTGCCACACAGGCATCTCCAGCCTCCTCCTCCTGCAGAAAAGGTACATGGCATCTCAGGGCAAGGTTGTGCAACGTGTAGAATGCCACTATTATCTGTCAGACCTTCTTGGGTGAGTAGCACAGGGATCCACCCGTTAGATGGAGGCACCGAAACCTGGCCTTCAGGAGGCCAAAGGTCCTCTCAATGATCCTTCTGGTTCGCCCATGTGCCTCATTGTAACGCTCTTCTACCCTTGTCCTGGCATTCCTCACAGGGGTCAGTAGCCATAATAGGTTGGGGTAACCACAGTCACCTGCAAATATTGAGGGACAACATTTAGCCACACATTTTTCCATATGCCCACACCATACCCATACACCAAAATATACTGGGTGTGGACCAGGGCTCACCTATTAGCCACACCCTGTGCCTCTGTAGTTGGCCCGTCACATTTGGGATACTGCTATTCCTCAGGACAAAGGCATCATGCACCGACCCCGGATACTTAGCATTGACATGGGAGATGTACTGGTCGGCCAAGCACACCGTCTGTACATTCATTGAGTGGAAACTTTATGATCTCTGAACACCTGTTCATTTTGACGGGGACACAAATGCAATATGTGTTCCATCAATCGCACCAATTATGTTGGGGATATGTCCCATTGCATAGAAGTCAGCCTTCACTGTGGCCAAATCTTCCACCTGGGGAAATACAATGTAGCTGCACATGTGTTTAATCAGGGCAGACAACACTCTGGTCAGCACAATTGAGAACATTGGCTGTGATATTACTGCTGCCAAGCCCACTGTCACTTAGAAAGAACCAGTTGCCAGGAAATGGATCACAGATAGAACTTGCACAAGAGGGGGGATCCTAGTGGGCTGACGGATAGCAGATATCAGGTCATGCTACAATTGGGCACACAGCTCTGTGACTGTGGCTATGTCACGCCTATAGGTGAGGATGATGTGCCTGTCCTCCAGTGTTGCCAAGTCCACCAGGGGTCTGTACATGGGGGTATGTCTCCATCTCCTATTCGTCCGCAGCGGTGGCAATCTAAGGGACAAAAGAGTGAGGACCCTGTCACAAACTGAACAATGGGGCAACAACAGTACAATGCATGCTGTCAAATTGTAATGGGTCAGTGAGAATTGTCCTGTATGTCCAAATTTAAACCGTGAAGCAGTAATTATCCCGGGCCTGCACCCCCCTCTGAAATGGCGTATGCCTGTCCTATGTCGAGGAACAGGTGGAAGTGAGGTAATTCCGTTGACGTTGTATGCCGTTGCGGGAGGCGGCCGGGAACCGCCGTGCAACACCTCATTGTTTAACATTGGGCCCTATGGGTTACAGTGGCTAATGGTAATGTACGCCGGCAGTGACGGTATGTACCGGCGCAGATGTGACTGCCATTTTCTATCTGATTCCTCACTTGCTACCTGGCCTTCAACAGGAGAGGACCTACACTACATGTGCTGCTGTGACCTGTGTCTGGAGCCTACCATGGCCCGTGTGACTGGGGAAAGGCACCTGCCTTCATTTCGGTGGAGTTGGAGAGACTGGTGGATGGGGTCCTACCCCAGTACGGACTGCTGTATGGGCCGCCAGACCAACAGGTGAGTACACTGTTGCACGATGCATGTGGCATGAATGCATAGAGTGGTTTGTGAATGCCTTGTGTAAGGAGGTGGGTGAATGTCCCCTGGGTGACGTACAGGTTGTGTGCTGGGCCATGTGTGTGTAAATGGTGATGTGAAGGGGTATGGTGGGCCATATGTGTAACAGGCAGGACTGTCTGACTAATACTATTTTCCTGTGTGTATTCCCTCTGCAGGTCAGCGCCCATCAAAAGAAGGGTTTATGGCGTGCCATCGCCAAGGACGTGTGACCCTGGGGGTCTATGGTAGGCAGAGCACCCACTGTTGGAAACGGTGGGATGACCTGAGATGCTGGGCATGGAAGATGGTGGAGGCCCAGCTGGGGATGGCCTCCCAACGAGGAATGGGTGCCCGTCGAATCCTGACCCACCTGATTGCCTGGATACTGGCGGTGGCCTATCCAGAGCTGGATGGGCACTTGAGGGCATCACAGAAGCCACAAGGGGTGAGTTCAGTGCCCATCATTACAACTTACGCATGGTAGGGTGGTATCCGAATGGGAGATGTATGTCAGTGGGCTCCCCTAGGCCAGGCCTGACATTGCAGCTTAGGTGCCCTGGTGGCAAGGATCTTGAAGGGATAGTCCTGCTACCTAGCTCATATTCATCCACTACTGGTCAAGGCTGCGTGGGTCCCAGGTGTGCTGGATTTGCCGGTGTGTGCCCCTCCCCATGCCTTGGTAGCTAGCAATATCACTGGTATTGCAATGCATAGGGCATAGGCCTATACCCTGTGTGTGAGTGTGTCGTGTATGCCAACGGTGGTGTTGGTGCAGCCATTGACCAAGTGTATCCTTTGTCTCTCCCCCCCTTTTTCTTTTGTCACCCTGTCCTTATGTGCATTAGCATCATCTGGCGGAGGAGCAGAGGCACCGGCGACGAAGGGAGCTGCATCCCATACGACCCAGGAGGCGGAGTCCACAGACGCTGAGGGCACCAGTGGGACAGAGGGCGAGGGGAGCACCACGGTGGAGAGGACAGTTCAAATAGATACCTCCTCCAATGAAAGCTCCCTGGTGGTGGCGGACACCTCTGTGACCATCCCAGCTACAGGTACAGCCACCACCCCCATACCAGCACCGCCCTCCCAGCAGCCCCTCATCGAGTTGCCCGTGCCAGCTCACCCAGGAGGGTGGGCATCTCCTTCGCCCCAGGCACTTCAGGCCCTGCCCCAGTGAGCCCTGCTGCCCTGAGTGAGGAGGCTACTGACCTCCTGAGATCCATCTCTGTAGGAGAGTCAACCATTGTGAGTGCCATCCAGGGGCTGGCAGCCCAGATGCAACAGACTAATGCATTTCTGGAGGGTAGATTGATCCAGGCTCTGGCACCCTCTCTTATGGCAGCTATTGTCCCTGTTTCCACTCCCCAACTTCCTCTTCCCAATCCCATTCTCCACAACCCCAACCTATACCAAGCACACAGGCAGACGAGCATGCACACAAGACAACACACATGAATGGCACAGGCGAACACAAGCACCACACTTCATCCCACAGGCACTCACACAAACACCATCCAGATGCAGATACCAACATCCACTATTTCCAATGTCTCCCCCTCCTCCTCTGCCTCCACCTTCCTCCCAGTTCCTTCTACACTCACACCTGCATGCACTATATCCTCATCCACTTCCAGCATCACCACCACACCTAGCAGAACACACACCTCACTGGCAGACACCTCCACAACAGCCATGCAAATGTCCCCTGTGTCCCCTCCCACTGTGTCTGTCCTCCCCTCACAAACGCAAGCACTCAGACACCCAACAGCCATCCACCTCACAACAGCATCCAGCCCATGCACCTGCACACAAAATCAGCAGACACCTCCTACAACTACTCCCTCTTCCTCCCCTCCAGAACCTTCGCCCTCTTCCCGCCCCAATGTCTCTAAAAAGCTTTTCCTAGCCACCATTGACCTCTTCCCTACCCCTCACCCCCCGTCCTGCACGTCTGGCCAGGGTGGCAAAAACCCAGCCAAGCACTTCAGCCACCCAGTCCACAGGCCCAGTAGTCACCACACCCACTCATGGTGGGAAAGGATCCAGGGCACATGTCCTGAGGGTGTAGGAGCCTGCACCAGGCAGCCTCAATGGTAAGGCGCCTGAACCAGCTGCTACCAGGAAGACCAAGGAGCCTGCCCCAGCTGCTGCCAGGAAGACCAAGGAGCCTGCCCCAGCTGCTGCCAGGAAGGGCAAGGGGCATGGGGCAGGAACTCTGACAAAGCCCCCACCACCAGCCATGGTTGTGCAGCCATCCAAGGCTGCAGGAGATGGGCTGGAGCCTCCCCCCACCACCAGCAGCAGCACCACCACCACCAGTGGGCAACTATCAGAGGCTGCAGGGGATGGCCTGGGGCCTCCCCCCACCAGCAGCACCACCACCACTGAGCAGCCATCCGAGGCTGCAGTGGATGGGCTGGAGCATCCCCCCACCAGCAGCAGCAGCACCACCTCCAGCAGTGGGCAGCCATCTGAGGCTGCAGGGGATGGGCTGGGCCCTCCCCCCACCAGCAGCAGCACCACCACCACCACTGATCAGCTGTCTGAGGTTGCAGGGGATGGGCTGGAGCCTCCCCCCACCAGCAGTAGCAGCACCACCACCAGCAGTGGGCAGCCACCTGAGGCTGCAGGGGATGGGCTGGAGCCTCCCCCACCAGCAGCAGTAGCACCACCACCAGCAGTGGGCAGCCATCTGAGGCTGCAGGGGATGGGCTGGGGTCTCCCCCCACCAGCAGCAGCACCACCACCACTGAGCAGCCGTCCGAGGCTGCAGGGGATGGGCAGGAGCTTCCCCCCACCAGCGGCTGCAGCAGCACCACTGCCACCAATGAGCAGCCATCACCGCCGGCGGACGGTATGCAGTCCTGCCTCCATGGGCTGCTGTGCGGCCTGCCACCTGTAAATCCAGTGGGTATGACACCCACCTGAGAGACTGTGACCTTGCACCCACCAGGATCAAGAGCACAGGGCACGATGCCCCATCCAGAACCAGTGGGTAAGACACCCACCTACCCCAGCCTCCCAGGAACAAGAGCACAGGACACAATGCCCCCTGCAGAACCAGTGGGTAAGACACCCACCTACCCCAGTCTTCCAAGGAACAAGAGCACAGGGCACGATGCCCCCTCCAAAACCAGTGGGTAAGACACCCACTAACCCCAGCCTCCCCAGGATGAAGAACACAGGGCACGATACCCCCTCCAGAGCCAGTGGGTAAGACACCCACATACCCCAGCCTCCCCAGGATCAAGAGCACAGAGCACGATGCCCCCTCCAGAACCAGTGGGTAAGACACCCACCTACCCAGCCTCCCCAGGAACAAGAGCACAGGGCACGATGCCCCCTCCAGAACCAGTGGGTAAGATACCCACCAACCCCAGCCTCCTCAGGATCACCCACCTACCCCAGCCTCCCCAGGAACAAGAGCACAGGGCACAATGTCCCCTCCAGAACCAGGGGGTAAGACACACACCAACCCCAGCCTCCCCAGGAACAAGAGCACATGGCACAATGCCCCTTCCAGAACCAGTTGGGAAGTCACCCACCAACCCCAGCCTCCCCAGGATCAAGAGCACAGGGCACAATGCCCCTCCTAGAACCAGTGGGGAAGGCACCCACTCGAGAGACTGTGGCCTTGCACTCCCCAGGAATCAAGCACAGGGCATGTTGCCCCCTCCGGAGCATGTGGGCAAGTCACCCACTTGAGAGACTGTGGCCTTGCACTCCCCAGGACCAAGCACAGAGCATGTTGCCCCCTCCAAAGCATGTGGGCAAGTCACCTACTCGAGAGACTGTGGCCTTGCACTCCCCAGGACCAAGCACAGGGCATGTTGCACCCTCCAGAGCATGTGGGCAAGTCACCCACTCGAGAGACTGTGGCCTTGCACTCCCCAGGACCAAGCACAGGGCATGTTGCCCCCTCCAGAACAAGTGGTCTTGTTTCATCTCCCGGCTGTGGTGCCCCCACGCCCCCCTGATGAAGGTCCTGCCTATTTACCAACTGATGCCCCTGCAGTGTTCTCTCTGTTTTGATGCAGGTGACAAGTGGGGCCTTGGACCTTGGCTTGTGGCCATGTGGCCCAGGCAAACTGAGGACTGGGCAGTGTCCCTTGAACTGTACAATTGTAAATATGTTACATTAGCTAAATTCTTATTTATACTGCGTTGATCTTATTACACTCACTTTAGTAAGTTTGTTTTGTCGTTGTATTTTTCAGCCAATTTAGGGGGAATAACTTGTTTTGTTGTGCATCTGGTTGTGTGTATGGCTTGTGTATGTCGGGTGTGTGTTGTGCGAGTGTCACTTTCTCCCCCCCCCCCCTTGTGTGCTAGGCGGCTGTTCTCACAGTCGTGGTCTTCACCGTCGTTGGTGTTCGTGATGGAGCAGCACATAGAAGACCATGGGGAAGACATGCAGCTCGGGCTCCATGTCGGCGTGGTTGTTCCCTGTGTCTCCAATGGTGAGTCCTTTCACTTTTGAGGTCTGTTTCCTCCAGGCTTTTGATGTAGTTGGTACCACACCGGAAAGGTGGCAGGCTGAACATTGACTTCTGCCTGGCTTTAGGCGGCTACCGCCGTGGTGCCTATTATTTCCGCCCTGGCGGTCGGTGTGGTAAAGTGGCTGTTTATCTGAGATCTATCCACCATGGTCATAATTTGGCGGTAATTACTGCCAGCCTGTTGGCGGTATTACCGCCACTTTTACACCAACCACCAGGGTTGTAATGAGGGCCATAATCTTTAAGCCTGTTTAACATAATGGTTACGTCCTTGGCTGCGGCGCTGAGGCGCCAAGGACGTAACCGTTACGTTCTGGTACCGACTCATGGGAGCCGAGCCTCAGCGCCCCCACTGCAGGGATGGAAGGGGAATCGCTTCCCTTTCTGCCCCCACACTTCCCATTGCCCCCCCGTGGCGTCCGATGACGTCAGCGTGCGATCACGTGCTGACCTCATCAGAGGCCTGCCCCTCCGTGCTGGAAGCTCATCGTAAGATAAATGATTTTGCATTTCTCCTCTGATGTCTGGAGGGGCCAAGAAAGGCATGAAAGGAGAGGAAAGGCCTTTCATCTCCTTTCATGCCTCTCTCAGCATTTCTGCTGCCCGATCGCGATGTGATCGGGCAGCAGAAATGCCAACTAGACACCAAGGAATTTCTTTTTTTTTTGTTGTAATTGTCATGGGGGGAGCGGCCCTAAGGGGACAAATTATTTTCAGGCCAGAACACCGTAGACACCAGGGATAAAAAAATGTTTTCTTTATTTTTATTTTCTATATGTGGGGAGCGACCCCTTAGGCAAGGGTTGCTCAGCAGGGGGGCAAAATTAATTTGAGCCCATTTCTACCCCCTTGGGTGCAGCTCGGCCTATTTTTATTAGGCCACCACTAGACACCAGGGATTTTTTTGGGGTTTGCAGTTGACATAAGGGGAGCAGCCCCTTCCCAGTGGGCCAAATTATTTTTAGGCCATTCCTGCCCCCCCCCCGAGGGCAGAAACCCCCTAGACACCAGGGATAATTTGTCACCATCTGAATGCTTCTTACCACGGTTATCTGTCAATCTCGAGGTACCACCTGGTCTCTTGCTGGTTCTGGACTGAACAAGGTAAGGGCGACCCTTTCCAGTAGCCACGGTTCTTCTGATAGAGTAACACCAGGCAGACCGTGACCTCCAGAAGGAGTCCCAGAGGAAAAAAAACAATCCTGGGAAAAACCTCAGAAACAAGGAACTCCTTAAAAAGAGGCAAGAAAAAAGAGAAGCGTAATATGAACTGGAAACAGCAAAAACTGCAGACAAGAAAAAGCAGGAGAAGTCCAAGAAACACCGGATACAGGAGCGAGGAGCACCACCTGAGCAGCAGTCTTTGCAGCGCAAGGAACAGAAGACCAACTGTGCTTATCTACTGGCAAACAGGAAGTGACACGGAGGAAGCTCCGAAGACGCAATCTTGAATTGGGAAAAGCCACATTAGAGTGAATGGAAAAATAGCCATGGTGCAAAAGAGGAAGCAACGCATGCAGGGAAGGAACACAGACTCCTGGGAAGAAGAAAAGATGGCTAAGAGGGAAACCACAAAGAAAGAGAAAAACAGAAAAAATAGGTAAGAGAGATTATAAGGGAATAAAGCGGGTGCAGCGCCCAAAGAAAGATGTACCATTCGCGCGGTGGACCCCAAAAAAGGCAGCAGCCCGAAACGCTGCTCAAAATGCGGTCCGCGTCAGAAACGGCCGTCCAGGACACGGACCGCTAATCTCACCGCGGTCCGCAAGTGAGGCGCCGCAGGTCCTCGCGGCGTCACATAATTTTTTTTTTTTTTTATATGTGAGGCGCAACCCCATAGGCAAAGGTCGCTCCCTAGGGTTCAAAATTACTTTCAGGCCATTTCTGCCCACCTTGGGGGCAGATCGCCCCCCAAGGGGGGCAGAAACCACTGTACACCAAGGAATTTTAATTTTATATTATTCAATAAGGGGAACGGCCTCTTGGGCAAGGGCCGCTCCCCAGGGGGGGAATACTTTTAGGCCTTTTCTGTCCCCCCAAGGGCAGATCGGCCTATTATAATTAGGCTGATCTGCCCCCGGGGGAGGCAGAAACCCCTGGACACCGGGGATATATTTTTGTTTATGTTTGTTTTTGTTTTTTATATATGGGGAGCAACCCCTTAGGCAAGGGTCGCTCCCCTGGGGAGCAAATTGTATTTAGGCCATTTCTGCCCCCCTTAGGGGCCAATCGGCACAATATGCACCAGGATTTTTTTTTGTGCCAATTTCACGCAAGGGGAGCGACCCCTTAGGAAAGGGTCGCTCCCCTGGGGGAGGCAGATTTATTTTAGGCCACTTCTGCTCCCCTTCGGTGCAGATCAGCCTATTTCTATTAGGCCAATCTGCCCCCAGGGGAGGGGGGCAGAAACCACTTAGACACCACGGATTGGTGTGTGTATATGTGTGTGTTTTGTTTGGGGGCAGCCCCTTGGTTAAGGGTCGCCCCCATGGGGGGGAACATTACTGGGGCAGATCGGCCTATTTTTGGAATGCTCAGGTAAGATTTTATTTTCAAACTAAGAGTTTGGGGGTATGGCCATACCCCCACCCCATATAAATGGGGCCAGAGCTGTTCTGCCCACCAGTGGGCAGATGGGGCAATTACCCCCGATCCACACCCTGGGGGGGACAGAAAGTCTACTAGATGCCAGGGAATAAAAAAAAAAAACACAACATAGTGGGGTGGTGGCTACCAATTAGTATGGGCCTGGTTATGCCCCCACTCCAACTAAAGGGGTAACAGTCTTTCAGCTCTTCCCCCGCACACTAAAACATCTTATCCCACAGCAAGCAAGAGGACATTTGATTATTTTGGGTTTTGGTTTTACATTTGGGCCATAAAAGCTTGCTTAACTCTCAAAATCGTCCCACTTGGAATGGTGAGGGCTGCACTTTTTGGACTTTGGGACGCTGCCATGTAGAAAAATCCACAAGACCTAGACACATGCAAACTAAACATCAGGGTGAGTCCTAGGTGGTGTGTTTCACATGCACCCCGTACCATTTTCTTACCCACAATGCCTGAAAACCTCCAACTTTGCTGGAAATCACACTTTTTTCCCGCATTTTTGTGATGGAACCTTCAGGAATCTGCAGGAATCCACAAAGTTCCTACCACCCAGCATTGTCTCATCTATACCGATAACAATTCTGCTGCACTTGTCAGCCTAAAAATGTTTTTTTTCAAACTGCCCTTTTGGACCCGATTTGGTTCCCCCTCAATTTTGACATGTTTTTGGCTCTTCCCTGTCACAGGCGTGACGGGCGATAGCGCTTCGTTTCCCTGGGTTCTCACGATGCTATGGATTCCGTCCGTGGTGTTTGGTTCCCGTCGCCGGGTTAGAATCCTCACTTCGGACCACGGGCTTCCCTCAACCTCTCGAGAGACTGTGGCCTTGCACTCCCCAGGACCAAGCACAGGGCATGTTGCCCCCTCCAGAACAAGTGGTCTTGTTTCATCTCCCGGCTGTGGTGCCCCCACGCCCCCCTGATGAAGGTCCTGCCTATTTACCAACTGATGCCCCTGCAGTGTTCTCTCTGTTTTGATGCAGGTGACAAGTGGGGCCTTGGACCTTGGCTTGTGGCCATGTGGCCCAGGCAAACTGAGGACTGGGCAGTGTCCCTTGAACTGTACAATTGTAAATATGTTACATTAGCTAAATTCTTATTTATACTGCGTTGATCTTATTACACTCACTTTAGTAAGTTTGTTTTGTCGTTGTATTTTTCAGCCAATTTAGGGGGAATAACTTGTTTTGTTGTGCATCTGGTTGTGTGTATGGCTTGTGTATGTCGGGTGTGTGTTGTGCGAGTGTCACTTTCTCCCCCCCCCTTGTGTGCTAGGCGGCTGTTCTCACAGTCGTGGTCTTCACCGTCGTTGGTGTTCGTGATGGAGCAGCACATAGAAGACCATGGGGAAGACATGCAGCTCGGGCTCCATGTCGGCGTGGTTGTTCCCTGTGTCTCCAATGGTGAGTCCTTTCACTTTTGAGGTCTGTTTCCTCCAGGCTTTTGATGTAGTTGGTACCACACCGGAAAGGTGGCAGGCTGAACATTGACTTCTGCCTGGCTTTAGGCGGCTACCGCCGTGGTGCCTATTATTTCCGCCCTGGCGGTCGGTGTGGTAAAGTGGCTGTCTATCTGAGATCTATCCACCATGGTCATAATTTGGCGGTAATTACTGCCAGCCTGTTGGCGGTATTACCGCCACTTTTACACCAACCACCAGGGTTGTAATGAGGGCCATAATCTTTAAGCCTGTTTAACATAATGGTTACGTCCTTGGCTGCGGCGCTGAGGCGCCAAGGACGTAACCGTTACGTTCTGGTACCGACTCATGGGAGCCGAGCCTCAGCGCCCCCACTGCAGGGATGGAAGGGGAATCGCTTCCCTTTCTGCCCCCACACTTCCCATGGCCCCCCCGTGGCGTCCGATGACGTCAGCGTGCGATCACGTGCTGACCTCATCAGAGGCCTGCCCCTCCGTGCTGGAAGCTCATCGTAAGATAAATGATTTTGCATTTCTCCTCTGATGTCTGGAGGGGCCAAGAAAGGCATGAAAGGAGAGGAAAGGCCTTTCATCTCCTTTCATGCCTCTCTCAGCATTTCTGCTGGTCACAGGCATTTGGCCCACCTACACAAGTGAGGTATCATTTTACCGGTAGACTGAGGGGAACGTTGGGTGGTATGAAATTTGTCCCGGTGCGGTGATCCCTCACAGAAATGTGGGACAAATGTGATTTTTTAGCTAAATTTGAGGTTTGCGGAGGATTTCAGTAAAAAAACATTGGGGGATCCACGCAAGTCACACCTCCCTGGACTACCTCAGGTGTGTAGTTTTCGTAAATGTCTGGGTTTGGTAGATTTCACTAGATGGCTGCTGAGCCCAGGACCAAAAACACAGGTGTCACCCCTCAAAAACAGGTAGTTTTATATTTGATCATTTTGATGTGTCCACATAGTGTTTTGGGGGTACTTCCTGTCACGAGCACGAAATTTGTGGCTCCTCTTAGATTCCTGAACTTTCTGTCACTGAAATGTGAGGAAAAAGTGTTTTTTTGGCCAAGTTTTGAGATTTGCAAGGGATTCTGGGTAAGAGAAACTGGTGAGAGCCCCACAAGTCACCCCATCATGGATTCCCCTAGGTGTTTAGCTTTAAAAAATGCGCAGGTTTGGTAGGTTTCCCTAGGTGCCGGCTGAGCTAGAGGCCAAAATCCACAGCTAGGCACTTTGCAAATAACAGCTCTGTTTTCTTTCGGAAAATGTGATGTGTCCACGTTGTGTTTTGGGGCATTTCCTGTCGCAGGCACTAGGTCTACCCACACAAGTGAGGTGCCATTTTTATCAGGAGGCTTGGGGGAACGCTGGGTGGAAGGAAATTTGTGGCTCCTCTCAGATTCCAGAACTTTCTGTCACCGAAATGAGAGGAAAAAGTGTTGTTTGGCCAGATATTGAGGTTTGCAAAGGATTCTGGGTAACAGAACCTGGTGAAAGCCCCACAAGTCACCCCATCTTGGATTCCCCTAGGTGTCTAGTTTTTAAAAATTCGCAGGTTTGGTAGGTTTCCATGGGTGCTGGCTGAGATAGAGGCCAAAATCCACAGCTAGGCACTTTGCAAAAAACATCTCTGTTTTCTTTGGGAAAATGTGATGTGTCCACATTGTGTTTTGGTGCATATCCTGCTGCGGGCGCGAGGCCTACCCACACAAGTGAGGAACCATTTTTATCGGGAGACTTGGGGGAACGCTGGGTGGAAGGAAATTTGTGTCTCCTCTCAGATTCCATAACTTTCTGTCACCGAAATGAGAGGAAAAAATATTTTTTGGGCCACATTTTGAGGTTTGCAAAGGATTCTGGGTAAGAGAACCTGGTGAGAGCCCCACAAGTCACCCCATTTTGGATTCCTTAGGTGTCTAGCTTTAAAAAATGCGCAGGTTTGGTCAGTTTTCCTAGGTGCCGGCTGAGCTAAAGGCCAAAATCCACAGCTAGGCACTTTGCAAAAAAACAGCTCTGTTTTCTTTGGGAAAATGTTATGTGTCCACGTTGTGTTTTGGGGCACTTCCTGTTGCAGGCGCTAGGCCTACCCACACAAGTAAGGTACAGTTTGTATCGAGAGACTTGGGGGAATGCTGGTTGGAAGGAAATTTGTGGCTCCTCTCAGAATTCAGAACTTTCTGTCACCAAAATGAGAGGGAAAAGTATTTTTTTGGCCACATTTTGAGGTTTGCAAAGGATTCTGGATAACAGAACCTGGTGAGAGCCCCACAAGTCTCCCCATCATGGATTACCCCAGGTGTCTAGTTTGTAAAAATGCGCAGGTTTGGCAGGTTTACCTAGGTGCCAGCTGATCTAGAGGCCTGTGACGTACTCGGCGTATAGGGAATACTCGTGAGTCGGTTGCCGGTGAGTTATATATGATTTTTATTGATTGATAATAGGATAGAGTCTCTCTGTTAATTCTCCTCCTTTCGCTCTGGTTATTCTCCTGTTTTCTTTCTTCTAGGTTTTTAGGATGTTGTTATCTTGGACTGCTCTTCTCAGCCTTCTCTTTGTTTCCCTTCGTCTCACAGGTTCCCCCGGGAAACGCATGCGGAGAGACAGAAAGATATACCAGTAAGTGTTTTGATTATATGTTCCTTGTAATCTTCCTTTCGTCTATCTCTTCCCCTGTCTTTCCTGTCCTGTTTCCCTCTTGCTTTTCAGACCTCTGTTTTCTCTCCTTCGTTCCTCCTGAACTGTTTCCTCGTATTTCTTTTTCTCTATTGTCTGTCGTAGACGGCTTTGCTCTATTGTACCTTCCTCTAGTCTCCTCTATTCTTGGTTCTGTCTTTCTGGGAAGTGTCTCTTCTTACTTTAGTCTTTTCCCTTGTCCTTCTACTACTTTAGCCAACAAGCCTGCTATCTTTTCCTATACGTTTGTGACTCCCCATGTTCTGCTTTCAGTGCTGCTTCGTGCCTTAGTGCTTTCCTGTTTAGTGCGTTAGTGCCCCCCTATAATTATGCTTCTCGTATAAGCGCCCCAGCAAACGCCCCTCCCTCCCCCTCCCCTTTCACCCCCTTTTCCTCCTCGTCACCCTCCTGCTCCTTAGGGCTCTGTTCTCACGCACCTGGTATTGCCACGCTTCTCCAGAAGCGTGACGGGCGATAGCGCTTCGTTTCCCTGGGTTCTCACGATGCTATGGATTCCGTCCGTGGTGTTTGGTTCCTGTCGCCGGGTTAGAATCCTCACTTCGGACCACGGGCTTCCCTCAACCTCACGATCATCTGCTGCACAGCCTCCTGTCTTGTATTCCATGTCCTCCCGGTCGTCGTCTTCTCGTCCTCGCTCGTGCACCGTTTCCTTCTGGTCGTCGTCTTCTCCTCCTAGCACGGCGTCCTCGGGTATTGATGCTGCTTCTTTTGACTTCCCGGCTTTCCGCGGTTGGAATGGAACCAGCGAATCACGGGGAGGAAACCCAGGAAGGCCGGGAGTAGGAATGGCAGCGACAGCACAAGTCCGGTTCCTCTGCGGGCGGGGCACACTCATCTCGTCACAAGGCCAAAATCCATAGCTAGGCACTTTGCAAATAACAGCTCTGTTTTCTTTCGGAAAATGTGATGTGTCCACGTTGTGTTGTGGGGCATTTCCTGTCGCGGGTACTAGGCCTACCCACACAAGTGAGGTACCATTTTTATGAGGAGGCATGGGGGAACGCTGGGTGGAAGGAAATTTGTGGCTCCTCTCAGATTCCAGAACTTCATGTCACTGAAATGAGAGGAAAAAGTGTTGTTTGGCCACATTTTGAGGTTTGCAAAGGATTCTGGGTAACAGAACCTGGTGAGAGCCCCACAAGTCACCCCATCATGAATTCCCCTAGGTGTCTAGCTTTAAAAAATGCGCAGGCTTGGTAGGTTTCCCTAGGTGCCGGCTGAGCTAGAGGCCAAAATCCACAGCTAGGCACTTTACAAAAAACAGCTCTGTTTTCTTTGGGAAAATGTTATGTGTCCACGTTGTGTTTGGGGCACTTCCTGTTGCAGGCGCTAGGCCTACCCACACAAGTAAGATACAGTTTTTATCGGGAGACTTGGGGGAACTTTGGGTGGAAGGAAATTTGTGGCTCCTCTCAGAATCCAGAACTTTCTGTCACCAAAATGAGAGGGAAAAGTATTTTTTTGGCCACATTTTGAGGTTTGCAAAGGATTCTGGATAACAGAACCTGGTGTGAGCCCCACAAGTCACCCCATCATGGATTACCCCAGGTGTCTACTTTGTAAAAATGCACAGGTTTGGCAGGTTTACCTAGGTGCCAGCTGATCTAGAGGCCAAAATCCATAGCTAGGCACTTTGCAAATAACAGTTCTGTTTTCTTTCGTAAAATGTGATGTGTCCACGTTGTGTTTTGGGGCATTTCCTGTCGCGGGCACTAGGCCTACCCACACAAGTGAGGTACCATTTTTATCAGGAGGCTTGGGGGAACGCTGGGTGGAAGGAAATTTGTGGCTCCTCTCAGATTCCAGAACTTTCTGTCACTGAAATGAGAGGAAAAAGTGTTGTTGGGCCACATTTTGAGGTTTGCAAAGGATTCTGGGTAACAGAACCTGGTGAGAGCCCCACAAGTCACCCCATCTTGGATTCCCCTAGGTGTCTAGTTTTAAAAAATGCGCAGGTTTGGTAGGTTTCCCTAGGTGCTGGCTGAGATAGAGGCTAAAATCCACAGCTAGGCACTTTGCAAAAAACAGCTCTGTTTTCTTTGGGAAATTGCGATGTGCCCACGTTGTGTTTTGGGGCATTTCCTGTCACGGGCACTAGGCCTACCCACAAAGGTGAGGTACTATTTGTATCAGGAGACTTGGGGGAACGCTGGGTGGAAGGACATTTTTGGCTCCTCTTAGATTCCAGAACTTTCTGTCACCGAAATGAGAGAAAAAAGTGTTTTTGTGGCCAAATTGCAAGGTTTGCAATGGATTCTGGGTAACAGAACCTGGTAAGAGCTACACAAGTCACCCCATCTTGGATTCCCCTAGGTGTCTAGTTTTCAAAAATACGTAGGTTTGGTTGATTTCCCTAGGTGCTGGCTGAGCTAGAGGCCAAAATCCACAGCTAGGCACTTTGCAAAAAACATCTCTGTTTTCTTTTGGGAAATGTGATGTGTCCATGTTGCGTTTCCTGTCGTGAGCATTAGGCCTACCCACGCAAGTGAGGTACCATTTTTATCGGGAGACTTGGGGGAACACAGAATAGCAAAACAAGTGTTATTGCCTCTGGTCTTTCTGTACATTTTTCCTTCCAAATGTAAGACAGTGTGTAAAAAAGACGTCTATTTGAGAAATGCCTTGTAATTCACATGCTAGTATGGGCACCCCGGAATTCAGAGATGTGCAAATAACCACTGCTTCTCAAACCTTATCTTGTGCCCATTTTGGAAATACAAAGGGTTTTTTGATAACTATTTTTCACTCATTATATTTCAGCAAATGAATTGCTGTATACCAGGGAATAGAATGAAAACCCATTGCAAGGTGCAGCTCATTTATTGGCTCTGGGTACCTAGGGTTCTTGATTAACCTAGAAGCCCTATATATCCCCGCAACTAGAAGAGTCCAGCAGACATAACGATATATTGCTTTAAAAAATCTGACATTGTAGGAAAAAATTACAGAGTAAAACTTGAAGAAAAATTGCAGTTTGTTTCACCTCAATTTCAAGATTTTTTTATTTCAGCTGTTATTTTCTGTAGGAAACCCTTGTAGGATCTGCACAACTTACCCCTTGCTGAATTCAGAATTTTGTCTACTTTTCAGAAATGTTTAGCTTTCTGGCATTGGTTTCACACCCATTTCTGTCACTAACTGGAAGGAGGCTGAAAGCACAAAAAATAGTAAAAATGGGTTATGACCCAGTAAAATGCCAAAATTGTGTTAAAAACTTGGGTTTTCTGATTCAAGTGTGCCTGTTCCTAAAAGCTGGGAAGCTGGTGATTTTAGCACCGCAAACCCCATTCTTTTGAAAAAAACAAAATTATTGCTGTATTTTGGCTAATTTCTTGGTCTCCTTCAGGGGAACCCACAAAGTCTGGGTACCTCTAGAATCCCTATGATGTTGGAAAAAAAGGACACAAATTTGGCATGGGCAGCTTATGTGGACAACAAGTTATGAGAGCCTAAGCGCAAACTTCCCCAAACAGCCAAAAAAAGGCTTGGCACCTGAGGGGGAATAGGCCTGGCAGCGAAGGGGTTATATATATATATATATATATTTATGTGTGTGTGTGTACATACATATATATGTCAATATTGTTCTATGCTTAACATGTTCATAGGTCATTGCATAGCTCCTTGATAAGTTGTTATATTAGGTACTTACGATTTTGCTTTTGTTTTTATATCACAATGATCAAATGTTATTGTAACTATTAACAGCAAGCATTTCTCTATTCAAAACTGAAGAGAGATAACTGAATTTGAGAAAAGTACACTTATTAATTAACTTCAAATATTACAGATCTTGAAAGCCTGTGTTTATACAATACTACTTTTCTTCTCATATTATTATACCTATTATTAAATTCCTTGCACATATATTCCCTTAATATGTATTTACATATCTATTTACTATTTTAGTCCTACTGTACTAGAGAAAAATAAATAAAATTACATCTATAACTTAAAATTCCAATTCTAAATAATTAAATTAAATAAAAATGTATATAAATAAAATAAATAAAAAATAATATACATTTTATTCTCTTGTAAGCTTTACTCTGTATCCCCATCACCCTATGCCTCTATCAATCTAGCCTCCATCCCCACTCTGATTCATCCCAAACCCATTCTACTACTTTCATCTCCAACATAACCCTTCCTAAGCTCTTCCCTCCTCTACCGCATCTAGCTCACCCCAAACCTCAGTTTACTACCATGATCTCCCAAGCATCCCTACTATCTCCCTCATTTATCTCACCTTTGACTCATCCAAAACCCCTCATGCTACAATGATCTCCCTAACCCTTTTCACAGACTCTTCCCTCCTCCATCTCTCCTTTACTCATCCCAAGCCTCATCCTATTACTATAAACCCCCAAAGAACACTTCTGGATTCTTCCCTCCTCTATTCCTACATTACTCTGGTCAATCCAACTAACAAACTCACATATCCTCTGCTCAAATTAACTCATAATAATAGTAATACTGTACTCAGATTCGGCTATACTAATCCACCACTAATTCCTCTTGGGTTTCGGAGGAGCATGCTACTCGCCAAAAAGCGCTTCAACGCCTCGTCAGGGGTAGTAAGCGCTATATAAATACAATTACAATTTTTGTAGTCAAGGGTGAACATTGAACATAGGCTTGGCTCACAAACTGCAGTCTTTTGGTCCAGGGGGGGAGTGCCAAAGCACTACTTCATAGTGGTGAAAGGCTCTTGCCTTTACACGAAGATAAGCAGCACATGCGCAGTAATACCAGCATAAAGTAGTGATCAGTAGAAGTCAACAGGTCCTTTTAACCTGTGTCACCAGAGTGAGGGCTACAGACTTACTCATTTAAAGCTCTGTTGCTATGTGCTTAACTCCCCCATGGCCTCATTTGTGTTGTGTAGTGCTGCACAGTGCATGTATGGTATACATGTGTTGGGTGTATGTGTAGGAGATGAAGTGCACCAGCAGCACCTTTAGGTCAGCAGAAGGAACCTGAGCCTTGACAAATATGTGATTGCAGGAGAGGTTTCCCTCCCAGTGTGACTGTTAGGTTACAAACTCAACAATATTAGAGTGAGAAGCGGTGAATTGGCAGGTAGGACTTATTTTTACTTGCATGTCCAAATTAGTACAGAAAGGATAGGTGGTAGTGTTATCTTTGACTGCCCTGATGAAGGCCCCGGACTCTCATATGAGGGATCTTACGGGGGCTGAAACATGTTGGCAAATGACAAGTAGAGAGGATTCTCGAGACATAGGTTCGCTGTAGAATCCTCCCGTTTATTTTGAATCCAGCCCTATGTACCCAAGAGTAAAGGAAATACATGGGTTTACACTGATGTTGTTTTACATAAATATCTGGATCCCATACTTAACCAGAAAACATTTAATCTGATCTCCCTTCTTAATGAGGTTGAGACCACCATGTTGGTAACATCTTAACATGGTGAGGTGGACTGGCCGATGATGAAGCATACCACAAAGAGTGAGTGGCTGAAGCCATTCTGTCCAAATCTTTTTTGGCTCTTGTTTTCTATAACACACAGTCACATTATTCCAAAATCATTATGAGAATACGCTAGACTAGGCTTTACTGGATGTATGTGTGCCTGTGAACGACAAATACATGGAACAGTCTGGGTTCTATTTTAGGAGACCAAGGGCCTTTTGGAGGAATATGAGGAGAGGAGGTAGAGGAATCCCCCCAAGACAGATTTGTTTATTGCATCATTCCTGTAAGCTGGTTGGGACACACTGGAGGAAGGGAGAGCTAGGCTTTTCAGGACACCTCACAGGGTGTTCTTTGATTCAGAGAGAGGTCATTGGGCAGGGGCCTGAGTACATCTCATGAAGGAGATGGAGTGAATAAGAAAATCAAAAAGAGCAGAGCTGAGGCTCTGGGGTAACCTTTTGATACACATATCACTGTGGCTGGCATCCAGGTGTGAACCTCTAGTCATGCCCATGGCCTGTGATTTGAGGCTACCAAATATGGAGTAGCTCCTGCTGTGACAGACTGCTTTTTGTAGGAAGAGAGAACAGAGAAGTAAAAACTTCAAAAGGAAGCACACCCCTTATGTAACTTTCACAGATTCAGACTCTAAATCACATTTCATGCCTGGAAATGGATAATAAGAAGGGGAGCTTGAGGCTGTGTGAGGAGGAGAAGCTCTGCAAGACATCTGCCTGTGTCCAGTACTGGGGAGCCTAGGCCTGCCAGTCTGCCAGGTGGGTGAGGGGACATCACCCAGGGAATCCAAGACTACCTGCTCTTGAAGCCTGGAGCACCAACGCCTGTCTGCTTGCCAAGACCATTGTTTCCTGAGAAGGAGAGGAGAGCATTGGGTGAAACGAGGGCTAATGGAGGAACACTGGTGAGGTGATCCCCGCAGCGAGGTGAAAAAAGATGGGAGCTCACTGATCAGGTTGTTGCCCTTGTGCAGGAGAAAGTTGGTGACATCTGTATGCCAGAGCAAGACTGCCGTTTAGTGAGCCCTGACCATTGCTGCACTAAACAGATTATCGCCCGTTTGTAGTATCAAGTCAGGGACCCCATGTTGCTCAGGAGCCACTCTGTTATTTGGGCATAAATATTGCCCAACACCGCAGGTCGCTTGGGACTACAATATTGTCACTGATAGAAGTAGGTGCGCAGTGATTTGGACTTCTGGGCATGCCCCCGCTTAACATGCTGTTTGGGTAGTGCTCTATAAGATGAAGGTTCTTCCTCGCTATTTATATGTGCTACAAAACCATCTGCACATACTTCCTCTGACCTTCTTTGTGGCGATCTGATCTGTGGCGATTAGGTTCTATTGGACAGTGGAGACTCCTAGAGTAGCGTTCACTAAGTGCACAGCTCTGGTGTACGAAGGCAGACTCAGAGCACCAAATCTCCATCTATATTATTAATGATCATGTGTTTCCAGAATCCTCTGACCTTTTTTCTTTGTAAGGCCCTGCTTTTCGCTTGTGCCCACTTCACGATGGCCTGGTGCCAAGCCATAACCGAGGGGGGAGTGCAATCTTCCATCTTATGGGGTTCGCCCACTTAACTATTAACAATGGAAGGTCTAGGAATTGGGCCACTACTTTATTCTTCTTGGGTCTCTTATATAGTCCCAAAACGCAGGCCTCCAAACAGCCATGGGTACATAATCCAGCAGTGTCTGCCAACTGTTTTGTTACTTCTGCCAGCATGTTGCCAGGGACGAACAGTTCCTTAAAATATGATAAATATCCCCTGACAAGGCAGCACAGCATGCACAGGAGGCGTTGTGGTTTGAAAAGAGTTTAATTTTCACGGGGTGGATGCACTGTGCAAAATTCTGAACTTTGTTCATTTAGTTTTACCTTTACATGAGACTACGTGTAGATATTCTAGTGCTCTGACAAGTTCCTTGTCTAAGACTGACCTTCCAAGCTCTGATTCCTAGGTGTCTCATGGCTTTATATAGCCAACTAATGCATTTCCTGCCATTATCCATCACATAAAAGGTTTGGTTTGAGAGTGGATGTTGGGTTCTGTATTGACTGTGGTCTCAGAGCATGTGCAAGAATAACAGTTGGCTGTCTTGAAATAGGTCCCCCAATGTTGTAATACCCATGTTGCATGTCCCACGCGGTGAAGCACCCTTGATGTTTGGAAAGGTCAAGTAAGGGTGTTGTGGAGGCTTTTCACATGTTCAATGACTAGTAAACTTCATGGAACGCAACACTGCATTGTATAAGGTGAGGGCAGTCGCACCCGGGATTGATGCTCAGGAGTACCAATTCTTCAAGAGCCATAGGTCAACCCACTGAACAGGCCTTATAGCCAGCGAGATAGCCTTTGGAGTTGTGCTGCCAAGTACTAGTGCACAAAGTTTATTGGTCCCAGCTCTCCCTGTTTAACCAGGAGACATAACTTAGCCAGCCCAACCCTACAATGGCTGTTGCAGTAGATGAGTTCTCCTAGAAGTGTGCCCATCGTTCAGCCGAAAAGTCTTCTGCATGGTAATGGATATGCACCCATTCACTGAGTGACCAACTGTACTAATATCTGGATCCCTAATATTGATTTCTGGTGTTGTAAGCAAACTTCGTTCATGTGTGTGTGCCACGTCACAGGCCTGCTTCACAGATTGCTGTCTTGGTAGACCGGGAGGGACACCCAAAGCGCTACCCTCATAGAGGTGGAAGGCTACTGCCTTCACTAGGAGTTAAGCAGCATGAGTCACTGGTGGCAGCATAGTGTGTAGTGATCAGTTTGAAGTGAACCCCTGGCCTGCATTGGTTTAATGTTAAGTGCTGCACAGGAGTGGTGTATGTGTTCCTGGGAAGTGTACAGTACAGGGATACTGCGGTACCGCACAGTGCATGCATATTAAATGCATGTGCTGGATGTATGTATTCCTATGAGTGGTACAGTACATGAATGCTGCAGTGTGTGCCTATTAAATTTATATAATAGATGTATGTGTGCCTATGAGTGGTAAAAAACGTAAAGGCTACTGTGCTGTGACTTGCAGCATATTAAATGTATCTTCTGGATGTGTGCGTGCCTATGAGTTGTACATCACATGGAGGATAGAGTACTGTGAAGTGTGTGCATGCTGGGTGTACTGAGTGTAAGTGTGCTTGCAAATGGTACATTGCATGGAAGACTTTGGGTTCCATTTTGGGAGACCAAGGCCTGCATGGTGAAACATGGAGAGGAGGTAGAGAACTCCTCTACACAGATTGGTGTATTGCTGCATTCCTATAAGCTGGACGAGACACACACTTAGAGGAGGGGAGAGTCGGATGTCCCTTGTACACGTCAAATGATGCTCAGTTAGAGGTTACAAGGGAGGTGCCTTTGCACATCTCAGGAAGGAAATGGAGCTGATAAGAGAACCATAAAAGCCCTGGCTTACCCTTTGGATGCACATATCACTGTGGCTGACATTCACTATAGTCACTCCCATGGCCTGTGCTTTGGAACTATCAGCAATGGAGTCACTCCTGCTAGGACTATTTTTCAAGAGGAAGAGAGAGCACAAGAGTAGATAATTCAAAATAAGCAGACCCCAACATAAAACTCAAAGACTCAGAACCTAAATCACATTTGGGGTTGCGTTATACATTGTGCCTCAGGGGTGCAATGGGTGTGTGCCCCCGCCTTGTGGACCCCTAGGGCACAATGGTTTTACAGAAGGGGCTGCAGATGCTTGTGCATCCTTTTCTATGATACTGATAGCACTGACGCACATGTAGAGCCAGCGATATCACAGGAATATGTTCTCTCAATTTCATGGGAGCATGGCCCTAAGCAAATGAGGGAATTTCTTTGCTTCTGCACCCTCGGTGTATTACCAACGTAGGTGCAGAGGCAAACATGCGTCTCCCCAAAGGCACCTCCTAACAGGGTCCCATTGACCCCCAGACATTCCTATGTAGGTGTGTGCAATCACTCACTGCTCCCACCTGCAATGGGATTTCTCTCCCCTCTTTAAAGTGCAGGCACCTGTCACCTGCACTGTGAAACACAGAGCGGCTTTGAAGCAGTCGCTCCATGTTTCCCTTGCCCCAGGGGCAGCACATTCTGTATATTAGGGCACACCTCCCATGTTTGCACAGGGCACACCTTATGAAAGGCACACCATGGCACCATATGGGGCATGCGCCGAATATATAAAACGACCCATGGTGTCTGCAAATGGACTATAAGACGGGACGCTTGAGAACCCAAAAATTTTCATCTACCAAGCAGCCAGATGGGCTGTGTGAGGAGGGGAAGCTCTGAAAGACATTTACCTTTGACCAGGACTGGGGGCCAAGTCTTGCTAGTCTCCTTGCTGGATGAGAGGACATCAGCCAGGGAACCCAAGATCACCTGCCCTGGAGTACCAGTGTTTGCCTGCTTGCCAAGACCAGTGTTCTCTGGGACGAAGAAGAGAGAGTTGGAGAGAGCAATGTCCAGTGGGTAGCCCTGTTAAGTGGACTCTGTGAGAAGTGTGAGGAAACAGCTGGTTCACCGATTGGGTCATTTACAGTGTGCAGTACAAAATAGGTAACCCCTGTATGCCAGGAGAGGGCCATCTCCCTAGAGTTTAACCCCTAATTCACATTCTCGGGACTTCTTCTCTATCGCCCCCTAGGGCCTTCAGAGGATTTTTTAACTTCCCTTTTTAGTAATTTGACGGACTTAGTATGTAGGAGACCGAATCTTACGGTCCTAGGTGATTTTAATTTCTGATGGATACAACTACCTGTGGATTCCTCACCTTATGAATTTGATCCTTGCACCAGCATCCGACGGAAAGTCTTCTTCCTAGCTGTCTACGTCGACGAGGACGTCATAATGGCACGGCTCCACGTGACTCCGTCTGACGTCAACGTGCCAATAAGAGGTCCTCGTCGGTGTACTGACATCAGTTTTCCTTTTTTCCGTGCCTTCGACGCCAACGGTTTTTCTTCCTGGCTCGTTGTTAACTGTTAGGATTTTTGGTGGTTACAATGTCGCCTCCGAAGAAGTCCGGTTTCAAGCCGTGTAGAGAATGCGGGCTCGGATGTCAGTGACCGACCCCCACTCGGAAAGCATAAGAAGCGGCGTCATCATGATTCTCGGCGCCGTCATGACTCTCGGCGCCGTTCGGAGCGGAGCCGATCGAGGAGCCGATCGAGGTCGAGGTCTCGATCTTCACGACGCCAGAAGACATGGGAGAAGAGTCCTACTGTCACGCCTCAGCAGGAGAGTCCGGAGTTGTCACCGGCGCCTTCAGTTTTTGAGGTCGCCCAATGTAGCCCTCACTTTTCGCCGGCGCCGAGGGATCCTGATGTTCAGCAGACATCTGCACAACAGTACCCGGCTTTCCCGACTCCAGGGACGGATCCGGCCGCATTTTTTAATGCAATGTATGCCGTCTTTCATTCCATGGCCCCTGCTGGTGCACCGGCGGATCCCACGGGGCCATTGGCGTTCAGTTTGGGCTCACCGGCGTCATACAGGGCTGCTCCATTCATGCCCTTCTGCCCTACAGAGACTGGCGGTTCGGCGCCTAGGGTCTCCCCTGGCAGGAGTCCTCCACCTGTGTCTGTGGATCCGCCTGCACGTCAACCGACTCCTTCTCCGCGCCATCCGGCATCGTTGTTGTCTCCATCCAGACCAGCTCCATCACCTTCCGGCCAATTGACTTTGAGAAGGTCATCAGCCGACTTCGTGTCGGCGCCGGCACTGGCGCCGGATGAGCCTAGGAGCCTTCCTGGCCCTGTTCGGGATTCGAGATCATCGGCGTCGATGGATTCTTTGTCGACTCCGGCCCTGGAAACACATCTTAGATCTCGGAGGAAGGCATTGAGACTTCTGGAGGAGGAGGAGTATAGACAGCTTGAGGAGGGCGAGATCGAGCCTTCTGATGACTTCCAGGGTCTTGCCACTGCAAGTGGTTTGGATACTTCCCCGGAGTGGGACATTGCGTCTCCGGGGGAGTTTACTGAAGAGGCCGCTTCCTTCCATGCAGTGGTGAGAAAGGCAGCTGAGTACCTGGATTTGCCTTTGTCCGTGGCAGAAGTAAAAACTAACCTGCTCACAGAGGTACTTCATCCCTCTTCATCCAGTGCTGACCCTTTGCTACCTTTCAATGAGGCTTTAACTGAGCCTATTTTGGACTTGTGGAAAAAGCCAGTGACAACTCCTGCTGTGAACAGGGCAGTGGCGAGGAGACATAGAAGTGCCCCAGAAGATCCGTTTTTTCTGTCTCGGCACCCGACTCCGGAAAGTTTGGTAGTTCAGGCGTCATGTTCTGCGAAGACTGCCACTGGAACATTCCCTGGAGTTCCGACTGATAGGGAATCCAAGAGGCTGGAACAGTCTTCAAAGAAGATGTTTTCATCTTGCAGCTTGGCCCTTAAAGCTACTAATTCCACCTGTGTGCTAGGCAGATACGTCCATGCCCTTATGGACTCTGCTAAGGAAATGGCGAAGGATCTGCCACAGGAGATGCAGAAATCGTTTGGGTCCCTTTTCTTGGATGCGCAAGCGGCAGCACAGCAGATTATACAATCTGGCCTGGATACCTCGGATTCCATTGCCAGGGCCATGGGAACATCGATGGCTACAAGGAGGCATGCCTGGCTAAGGTCCTCTGGATTTTCTTCAGACGTACAATCCACCTTAATGGACCTTCCATTTGATGGGGAAAAGCTGTTTGGGGACAAGGCAGACTCTGCCCTTGAACGGTTTAAGGACTGTCGGGCTACAGCTAAGTCCCTGGGACTACAGACCTCTACTACAACGCTGTATAGACCTTTTCGTAGGTTTCGAGGGTTCATTAGAGGTTCTGCCTTTCGAAGGTCACAGTCTTTCGCCCAGCAACCTGCCAATCCGCCCTATCGTGCCTTTAGAGGGCGGGGTAGGGGTAGGGCTAGAGGTCCAGCCCAGCAGCTCTCTTCTTCTTCATCCTCCTCTGGTGGACAACAGCAGAAGCAGCCCTAGTTTTCCCCACTTTATCAACCATACTTCTCCTGTAGGGGGAAGATTGAGTCTTTTTCTGAAAAAATGGAGGTCAATTACAACAGACTCGTGGGTGCTAAAAATTGTGGAAAAGGGCTATGCTCTCCCCTTTCAGGAGGTCCCTCCTCCCTTTCCCCCCCCGTCCCTCCTTTTGTTCAGAAGACCATCTTCTGTTGTTGCAACAGGAGAGTGTCACCATGTTGGCAAAGGGTGCTATAGAGTTGGTGCCGTTGCAGGAAAGGGGTCAGGGGTGTTATTCAAGATATTTCCTGATTCCCAAAGTGGACGATCGATTACGGCCGATCCTAGACTTGAGGATTTTGAATTTGTTCCTCAAGCAGGAAAAATTCAAAATGCTGACCCTAGCGCAGGTGCTATTGGCGTTGAACGAAGGAGACTGGATGGTGTCTGTCGACTTGCAGGACGCGTACTTTCATGTTCCCATAGTCAAATCGCACAGGAAGTATCTCCGTTTTGTGGTCGGATCGCAACACTACCAGTTTGCTGTCCTTCCTTTTGGACTTACTTCAGCACCTCGGGTTTTCACGAAGGTGATGTCAGTTGTTGCAGCACATCTCAGAAGGAGGGAAGTAGCAGTTTTTCCCTACCTGGACGATTGGTTGATCAAAGCCAAGTCTCCAGAGCTTGTGTTGTCTCATCTGCGAATGACAACCCAGTTGTTGTTCGATCTGGGTTTTTCTGTAAATGTGCCCAAATCTCACCTAGAGCCCTCTCAACGCCTCCTGTTCATAGGGTCAGTACTGGACACAACAATGTTTCGGGCCTACCCCCGCCTCAGCGGGTTCGGGACATTCAGGCGCTGATTCTGTTGTTTCAAATTGGGGCGGCAGTTCCAGTCGTCAAGGTCTTACACCTGCTACGTCTGTTTGCTTCTTGCATTCTGTTAGTCACTCATGCTCGCTGGCATATGAGGGCTCTCCAGTGGTGCCTCCGCAGACAGTGGTTCCAACACAAGGGAGATCTCAGGGATTCAATAAAGATCTCAAGGGACGCTGTAGCGGATCTTATTTGGTGGGCAGAGGACGGCAACCTTTCCCAAGGAAAACCGTTTTCACTGCCTCCTCCAGTGGCCACAGTGATTTCGGATGCTTCCACTCTAGGGTGGGGAGCTCATCTGGGGGACCTGGAGATCAAGGGTCATTGGTCTCCAGCGGAACAGATGTTGCATATCAATCTGTTGGAATTGCGGGCAGTACGTTTGGCGCTCAAGGCCTTCCTCCCTTCCCTTCGCGGTCAGTCAGTTCAGGTCCTGACGGACAACACTACCGCGATGTGGTATATAAACAAGCAGGGAGGAGTGGGGTCGTACCTTCTCTGCAGAGAAGCCCTGCGACTCTGGTCCTAGGCTCAGGACCATCAGATTTGCTTAATAGCAAATCATTTGGCCGGAGTGCTGAATGTACAAGCGGACGGTCTCAGTCGTCACTTCTCAATAGATCACGAGTGACGTCTCCATCCGGATCTAGTCCTCCACATCTTGGGTGTGGGGTGCTCCTCAGTTGGATTTATTCGCCACTCGGGAGAACGCGCATTGCCCGTTATTCTGCAGCCTCCAGTATCCGATGCAAGGGGCGTTGGGGGACGCGTTTCAGATGTCCTGGAGCGGCCAGTTGCTTTACGCGTTTCCTCCCATACCCTTGATTCCTCGGGTTCTGAGGAAGGTTCGTCAAGACCGGGCCCAAGTCATCTTGGTGGCTCCGGATTGGCCAAGAAAGGTATGGTATACAGATCTGCTTCAACTCTCTCAGTGCCCTCCGCTCCGTCTCCCTCTCAGGGCAGACCTCCTCTCACAATCGCAGGGACAGGTTTTACACCCCCACCTCCAGAGCCAGCACCTTCATGCCTGGAGATTGAACGGGGCAACCTGAGTTTGTTTTCTCTCCCTCCGGATGTAGTGGATGTTATTCTCTCGTCCAGGCGACACTCCACTAAATCTATTTATGCCACTAGGTGGGCAAAATTTGTGCTGTGGTGTGGAGAGAACCAAAAAGATCCCTTAAAAGCCCACCTTTCAGATGTACTTTTGTTTGCTCTTAGTTTGGCAAAGAAAGGCTGTGCGATAGCTACAGTTAAGGGTTATTTGGCGGCTCTGTCGGCGTTTCTTTGCCTTCCGGGCCAGCCATCTTTATTTAAGTCTCCAATTGTAAATAGGTTCCTTATGGGTTTGGTGAATAGGTTTCCTCCTACTCCCTTTCACATGCCTCAGTGGGACTTAAATCTTGTTTTGACGTTCTTAATGGGTTCGCCTTTCGAGCCCATGCATTCATGTCCGTTGAGATATTTAGTCTTGAAGACCGTTTTCTTAATCGCAATCACTTCTTCCAGGAGGATTGGAGAGCTTCAAGCACTTTCCGTTAAGCCTCCTTTTACCATGTTTTTCCCTGATAAAGTGGTACTAAAAACCAGGGCTGCTTTTCTGCTGAAAGTTGTCACTCCTTTTCATATAGGGCAGTCTATCACCCTACCTGCGTCTTACCCTCCTCCTCACCCTTCTAAAGATGAAGAGAGGCTCCATAGGTTGGGCCCTAAGAGGGCCCTGAGTTTCTTCCTGGAGAGGACTAAGGACTTTCGCCTAGATGATCAACTGTTTGTTGGGTATGCTGGACAGCGTAAGGGCAGAGCGGTCCAGAAACGAACACTCTCCAGGTGGGTCATCTTGTGTATTAAGATTTGTTACTCTCTGGTGGAAAAAGTCCCTCCTGAAGGTATCAGGGCCCATCCTACTAGGGCTAAGTCTGCATCCTCGGCCCTGGCGAGAGGAGTTCCGTTAATAGATATATGTAAAGCGGCAACTTGGGCGTCCCTCCATACCTTCGTAAAACATTATTGTTTAGACTCTGAGGTGAGGAGGGAAGGTCATTTTGCTCGTTCGGTATTGCAAGATTTCTTGGTGTAATCAGGAGGGCACCCACCACCGAGTGTGGTACTGCTTGGGACTCTATTCATAAGGTGAGGAATCCACAGGTAGTTGTATCCATCAGAAGAACAAGTTACTTACCTTCGGTAACGCTTTTTCTGGTGGATACACTAACTACCTGTGGATTCCTCACGGTCCCTCCCGCCTCTCCGTTGCCTGCCTGGTTACACTCTTATCTTGCAGTATTTAGATTAATGTTTCTTCTTATATTGATATATTTCTATATATATTTCTATATATTTTTGTATATTCATGTATTTAAGGTAATAATGTAAATATATGGTTTCAATGGACAAGATTTTTGTGTTTGTATATATTTATGTATATCTATTATCATGGTCGGTTTTCACCTGTTCGCCTCAAAGGCACGAAAAAATGAGGTGAAACTTACGTCAGTACGCCGACGAGGACCTCTTATTGGCACGTTGTAGACAGCTAGGAAGAAGACTTTCCGTCGGATGCTGGCGCAAGGATCGAATTCATAAGGTGAGGAATCCACAGGTAGTTAGTGTATCCACCAGAAAAAGCGTTACCGAAGGTAAGTAACTTGTTCATACATGCCGAAAACCCTACACAGTTAGCAGCAAGACGTCTTGGGAGATATGGAGGCGCTAGGTTAAAAGCAACTGGTGAAAGGCCCCACGCATGAACTTGGCCACACGATCGACCTAGTGTTTAGTAACTTGACTTCCCTTACCTCCAAACCCCCCATAACTTTGGCTTGGTCAGATCACTTTTTAGTTACAATTGACCTAGCCATTAGCTCCAAGGGGAATAGCCCCAAGCCTCTACCTCAGGTGGGCAGACATTGGCATAAGCTCAGTATTAGAGATTGGATGAGGGAATTGGAAAACCATAAACCTTTGGCCGCTGATAACATGAGCGTGAAGGTGTAGTCTTTCCATGATTGGATCACCAAGTGTTTGGACATAGTCTTACCTTTAAGGACAAAAAATGGCCCGCGCAGGAAAGATAGCACACAGTGGTACACTTCGAGTTTGCATCTTCTTAAGAAAAACTGCAAAAGGTTGGAAAGGAGGTGGAGGAAATCTTATGCCTTAGAAGATAGGGATAGTTATAGGAAAGCCATTAGAGCGTATCAGAAGGAGATAAAAGTAGCTCAGAGCTCTTACTATGCTGACAGAATTGGAGATGCCACTAGCTCTCCTAAAGAGGTGTCCAAGGCGCTAAAAGAAATCCTTCAAGTCCCTGTAGAAGAGAACCCTATTAAAGGTTCTACAGTATATAGCAATCAGTTAGCTAATTTTTTCCAACGAAAAATTATGGATATCTACTCTAATTTTCCAGAGAAGACAACTTCACCAGAAGAGCGAATTTCTAGTACTAGGAAGGGCTCAGCTACGGTAGCCCAGTTCACCCCCCTTCTCCCGGAGCAAGCGGATACTTTGCTCAATTCACTTAAGTCAGGATCCCCCTTGGATCCAGCCCCCCGCAGATAATTGTGTGGGGTTGGTCAGTGATAGGTCCTACTCTGACGGATATGTTGAACGCCTCAATATCCAGAGGCTTGGTCCCGGATCAATGGAATCACGCTGTGGTTAAACCGATACTAAAGAAGCCATCTCTAGATACGGCAGACTTAAAGAACTATAGACCGATATCTCTATTACCGACATTGGCTAAAATATTAGATAAGCATATTAACACCCAACTCTCCACCTTTCTGGAAACATACAACTGTCTCCATCCCACACAATCGGGCTTCAGATCCCAGCATAGTACAGAAACTGCACTGATTGCAATTTTGGAAGAGGCAAGGAAACCATGTACCTTGGCCAGACAACTGCAGTCATACTTTTGGATTTGAGTGCAGCCTTCGACACCGTAGACCACCAAGTGTTGAGTATGAGGATGATGAATATGGGAATAGAAGGGCAAGCTCATGCATGGCTGACCTCCTTTCTGGAGGGGAGAACTTTCCAGGTCCTTGATCGATCTTATTATTCACACAAGCTTTTTTCCAGGTGCGGGGTCCCCCAGGGTTCGTCACTTAGCCCTACGCTCTTTAATATATATATGGCTCCCCTGGCAGACTTAATTGAATCTTTTGGCATATCTATGGTGTCCTATGCGGATGACACCCAATTGGTGGTGTCTTTCGCTGATGACACCAATAGGGAGGGTTCTTCTCTGACTTCCTGTCTACAGGCAGTTACAGGTTGGATGATGGACAGTAGACTCCAACTTAATGGGGACAAAACAGAACTGATGATCCTGGGATACGACCCAGGCCCGAATAAGTCACTCATGTGCCCTAGGGCTTTAGGCGGCTTCCCACCCCCAAAGAAATGCATTAAGAGCTTGGGGATATGGCTGGATCCCTGGCTTACGTTGGATCAGCATGCCAGGCGTATATCGGCTTCTTGTTTTGGCATACTGAGACTTTTGAGGAAGGTGTTTACTATCCTTCCCTTTCTGGCAAAATGATTGATCATCCAAGCCACCATTCTTTTGAGACTCGACTATTGTAATGGCATACTTCTTGGCTCACCTCTTTATGTGATAAAGAAGCTGCAGCGTGTACAAAATGCAGCAGCACGCCTTTTGCTAGATATCCCTAGACATGTATCGGCAAAACCAGCATTAGCCTCCCTGCATTGGTTGCCAGAGGAACAGAGGATCAAATTTAAAGCTTTATGCTGTATTCACAGGTCCCTTCACAACTGTCTGCCACCGATTCTAAGATCTCTCGCATCTTTTTATAGGCCGAATAGGACGCTCAGATCAACTTCTTTAGCCTTGCCCTCCCTACCCAGATTTAAAAAAGTTAGATGGGGTGGGGCAACGATGTCCTACTTGGGGGCCAAATTGTGGAACTCCCTCCCCCTCAGGCTCCGGCTTATAAGCCAGGAACTTAATTTCCGTAAGGAAATTAAAACATGGCTGTTTTAGAAGCGATTGTTCGTCATGTCAATCTTGATCTCCTGATCCGGTCCTTTTAGCGCTGGGAAGCCTCTGGGCAGCCATGCGCTTTACAAATTGCGTAACATAACATAACATTGTGAATTGAGCCATGTGCTGCGCTGCATCAGTCGGGCCAGAGCCCTGTGTAGTGCTGAGTTTGCAACACTGTATGCCAGGGGAATCTGCCATGAAACGACTAGTGTGCAGTAATGGCTGTAGCCTTGTGTGGTAGCAGGCAGCGATTCTGTATGCCAGGAGGGGTCTCCCCTGAAGGATTTCAATGTGCCAACTGGGCAGGAGCCTGTGTGCTGTGAGATACGATGACCTTGTATACCAGAAGGAGTTACCAGGAGCATCAAGAACATTGGCCTGATATGCCACCGCCGACCAGATGTGAGGACGCTGTGGTGGCACGTACACACCATCACCCAGGTGAGGGACCTAAGACAGGATTGACATAGCCACCCTGTCAACGGGAGAGGAACCAGACACTTGAGCTGCAGGAGGAGGCGCAGAGAGCCTCAGGTTGCTTCTGTAGCACAACTGTGAGTGAGACACTCTGCACTCGCTGAGTGTAGCCTCTTGGGCTGCATGGGGCCGATTCACCTGACTTCGGCTGTGGCCAGTATGATTATCCGTGGACGGGGCACACTGAGGAAATCCTGCAGCTTCATACTTGCCAGTGCAAATAAGACTCGTTTCGGGCCTATCGTCGCTCGGGGACTAGTTGCTATGTTAGAGCTGTAACACTGGAACACTTTGGACTTTAAATTAGAGCCAGAGGGGAATCTGTGACTCGGACTACTAGTGGGGCATACCCTGGATGTTACTAATAGTGAATGGGAAATAACCACTATTGCTAAGGCAAGGAGAGAGTGGGACAGGGAATCGCCACAGAAACACTAGAGCCCTCACCTCAAGGGGGACTTTGTGATTGTTTCTGAATGTCGTATTTCTCTTTTGTGTTGGTAGTGGTAAAAAAAAATAATCTTTTTTTTCATTAAGTAGAGTATTTGGCTAGACAAATGATTTATTGCTATTGTTGCATGCCTTTTGAGTTGTGAGCCTGTGTTCATTGTCCTGTATCCACATCTTCTCACGGAGGGCGCCTTGGACTGCTTGGACCACACATACCCTGAGAGTCAAGTGCAGAAGGGCTACTTGGTCCAGTTTCTCAGAATCCATAGTCAGTCCTGCCCCATGAACTCAGGAGTAAAAGGCCTCAACCACCACAGTTGGTCCCAGTAACCCCTGCTTGTCCTGTGGCCCTCTGGAAGGGGTTCTGATAGGTATCAAGGTAGATACTAATGTCAACAGTGTGTGTGTGTAAGAATGTGGACTCAACTGGTAGAACTAGGTAAGTCATGCTCACTGTCAGAGAACCCCGATTAAAGGGGGAAGAAGGTCTTGGGCTGCAGGGTTATAAGTATGAAGGTGAGAGCTCATGAGAGTCAGACAAAATTCAGTGCAAATACTCAAGCATCTCCACCACACCCCACTATTGAACCCACAAAAGGGATCTCCTAGTCACTACAAAGGCTGGGCTCAGCAGAATATAGACCATCCCTGTAAGTACGTGAGGGGCTCCTCAGCGCCACAATACACGCTCAGGAACCCAGCCACTACAGCAGGAAACAATATTGAATGTTACAAGCGGATCTAATTTGTGTGTAATTAGGGGTGTTTAGTTGTTTGAATGTAACCTAATGAGATAAACTTAATCCTGTTGAAGAAATGATAAAAGCATGCCATATGTATCTGTAATGGAAAACCAATAAAATATTTAAAAAAAAAAAAAAAAAAAAAAAGTATGAAGGTGAGAAACTACACACTCGCCCGAGTCCCTTCAGAGTTTTCAGGAGTCCCCAGTCTGCACAGGAGATCATCTGCCATCTGGGGGGAACCCAGCCCTCTCACAGGTATTAGAAGCGAGGAGGTGTCATAGTCTGTGAAGTTGGTAGTAGCCACCAAAGCTGGGTTGTAAAAGGAGGCAGAAGCCACCATTGTTGAACCTGTTCCAGGGAGGGAGCCACCATTGAGGCCATTGGTTGCCAGTTTTCCACCTGGGGCATTGCGTTGTCTGATCACTTGATGTATCTATTAGACTTGGCATCCTTGGCGTGGTCTCTCCCAACTTTTTGCCTCTGCTTCCCAGGTTGTTTCTGTGTGCTGGACTCTGTTTTTGCTGTTTTGTTTGCTCTGGACACTTTGCCACTGCTGACCAGTGCTGAAGTGCGAATGCTCCCTGTATAAATTATATGTGTAAATTGGCTTATCCACGATTGGCATATTTGATTTAGTAGTAAGTCCCTAGTAAAGTGCACTAGGAGTACCTAGGGCCTGTAAATCAAATGCTACCAGTGAGCCTGCAGCACTGGTTGTGCCACCCACATGAGTAGCCCTGTAACCATGTCTCAGACCTGCCACTGCAGTGTCTGTGTGTGCAGTTTAAACTTTTGTACCCACTTGCCAAGCCTAAACCTTCCCTATTTATACATATAAGGTACCCCTATGGTGGGACATGTACTGATGTGTTTTACATGTCCTAACAGTGAAATACTGCCAAATTCGTTTTTCACTGTTGCAAGGCCTATTTCTCTCATAGGTTAACATGGGGGCTGCCTTTAAATATCATTAAAGCGCAGATTCCCTTTGGGAACAGATAGAAATGTGGAGTTTTGGGTCTCTGAACTCGCAATTAAAAAATACATCTTTTAGTGAAGCTGGTTTTTAGATTGTGTGTTTGAAAATGCAATTTTAGAAAGTAGGCATTTTCTTGCTTAAACCATCATTCTGTGACTCTGCCAGTTTGTGGATTCCCTGTCTGGGTCAGTTTGACAGTTGGGCTGTTTGCACCTCTCCTGTAGACAGTGACACAAAGGGAGGTGGGGTGTAGCCTTCATATCTTGATGGGCCACCTGGGTTGAGGGGAAGGGAGGAGTGGTCACTTACACCTGTAAGGGCTGTGCGTGCCCTCACACAATGCAGTCTCCAACCCCCTGGTTTGTGTCTGGGGCCTGGCGTGGGCAAGGCAGGATCTGGAAAACAACAGACTTCTCTTTGAAGTAGACCTACTTCAAAGGCAGAAAGGGGTATAAGAAGAGGACTCAAAACCCCTGAAGATCAGATTACTTCTGCAACCAAGTGGAACCTCTGCCCGGGAGAAGAGCTGGAGAAGCTGGAGGAGGAGTACTGCCCCTTTGCCTGTGACTGTGCTTTGCCGGGTTGGCCTGCAGTAGCTGCTTCTGCCTGAGAGAGGACAAAGACTGACATTTGTGTGACCTCACACTTGTGAAGAATCTCCAAGGGCTTGAACTGAGCTTGCCTCCTGTTGTTGAAGTCTCAGGGACAACAAAGACTTCTTTATGCCAGCAACTGGGCTATCTGCTGAGAGTCCCGCCTGCCAAGTGGTGCCCTAACCTATCTTTGGGCCCTTGAAAGGTGCAGCTGATGGAAAAGGACAGAAATCCACGCAAAGACCGCAGTGCGGGGAAATTTTCGATGCACCACCCGCCCCACGGCTGATAAATGATGTGCCACCGCCTCGCGGCTAAAATCGACACTCTGCCTGCATCGCGGCTGGGAGATCTACGCAACGCAGCTTGAGCAATGACGCACAACACTGGCTGCTGTTAATGATGTAAGTCCCCACACAGCGCACTTTCTTGACACCGTGTGACTGAATTTCTACATCGCTGCACGCAGACAATCAACGCAAAGCCTGCCCGGACCCAGCGTGCCCATCTGGGATCGACACATTGCTCTCTTGCGGGACAGAAAAACTGACGCACGCCGACCCAACCGGAGGAGGAACGACGCACAGTCTCGCTTGCGAGTGAGAAATCCACGCATCGCTTGCCTTTTTCGACACACTCACCCGTGCAGCTTTATTTTGAAGCTACCGGGTGTTTTGCTTCAGTGCTGACCGAGCTGAACTACATACACACTGAAAAGAATCTCTGGAATGCAAGTGTGCACATTTTAAACATGCACGACTGAAAGTGCATGTTTAAAATGTGGGCAATAATGAAATGAAATTATGTACGAAGAACCTTCAGTATATAAACAGCAAATATATATGCAAAGATACAGACACCTACATAGGTATATATATATGTATACACAATGCAAAGCAAATAATTAGTAAAAATTCATCACCATGGGACACAGTTGCTCCTTCATCTTTCTCCCAGCACTTCAAGTCGTAGGCCCCAGATCGACTGTGAAGAGAAAGAGAGATTTACCCTTACGGGATGACAGGCGTCAGTGTCCTGACCCCGCCCGAGGTCTCTGAATCCCCCCACCGTCAATCCCAGGTGTCTCTTATATACCTTAAACAAGCCAGAGAGGAGGTTTCTATAAAACTCCCCCTCGCTCCGCAATTTGTTGTTTAAAAATGCTAGCTATTTCAGGTCAGTTTTGAAAGGAACATGTTGGAATTAGCCAAGATTCTAAGGTGCTCTCTCAAAACAAAACGGTTCCCTGCTGTACCATAAACATCATCCTAGCACATACATATCTCTCTAAGCCCTTGGTAAAAAAGAAGACGCAGAATAAAAACATGAGCAAAAAGCACATTGCATAACATGGGCACTGAAAAATACATGCAGCTTCTACACTTCTAACATCTGTACCTCTAACGTGGCAGTGGCTAACGCAAAAATAAAGTCAATAGACAAAATGAAGCTGGTGGTCACTAATGTGACAGTGTGCTGCTAGGCTGAGTGCAACATGGAGTCAGTGGTCAAAACACAAATATCATTACACCAGGTACTTTTGTGCGCTAACAGCGTTCTCACTGTTTTCTATGGATTAAGACTCTTATTCTTTTTAAAATTCATATCTTGACTTGTATATGTTGGGATTTTGTCATTTTGGTCTTGTTTTGTTTAGATAAATATTACCTATTTTTCTAAACCTGTGTTGTATCATTTTGTAGTGTTTTCACTGTGTTACTGTGTGTGTTGGTACAAATACTTCACACATTGCTTCTGAAGTTAAGCCTGCCTGCTCATGCCAAGCTACAAAGGGCGTGAGCGGGGATTTACTGAGGGTGATTCTCCTTTACCCTGACTAGAGTGAGGGTCCTTACTGGGACAGGGGGTAACCTGACGGCCAACCAAAGACCCCGTTTCTAACAGTATACTTGTGTGTGCGACGTCTTCCTGTGATGAAGATCTGGCTCTCAGCCCACTTCCAGGCCACTTCAGGTTCAACAAAGAAGTACGTTTTCACTCCTGAGTGAACCTAAGTTTGCTGGGAACAGTAAAAAGTAGTTGATGCCCATCTCTTTGAGTTTCTTTTTGTTGCTTAAGAAAGATGCTCATTAGTGTTCGAGACTAGCATGTAGTTGGGGAAGACAAGGAACTGATGGTTGTCTCTCTCTAGCCACCTTGCCTGTCGTGCTGCCCTCAGAACCTCATCTTGATCCTTAAAATATAGAAGTTTGTTAACTAATAGCCTCGGACGATGCCAGGAGGGGGCTGGCAGTCTGAGACCTGATGTGCCCGCTCAGTGGAAAAAGAAGGGTGAGATGCTGTGGGGTGCCACAAAGCTTTTGACCCATGTTTCCAAGAATTCCACCATGTCTTGTCCTTCAGAACCCTCACCCATATCAACTATCCTGATATTACTTTGTCACAAGAACCCCTCTGCATCCTCTGCTCTGCCCTAGCAGAGGTGCACTCACTCTGTCAGGTTTTGCATTTGTTGTTGCAAATCTGAAATCTGGGATTGCAGCCCCAGTAGTGTCTTCACTGACTGTGAGACACCTTCCATCAGTTTCTTGGGGTCATCACTCAACAAACTGACTTCAATGGTAATAACATATGCTTTTGTTTTGAGCATCAGGTCCCTTTTTTCATGTGATGCATGACAAGCCACAAACCCTTGGGCAACAACTACAAACCTGCTTTATTCTCCTGCTTCAGTCTCTCCAGAGACCAGCTGTAAACTAAAACTAAACTAACTGCTCACATGTTTTACTCATACCCACTCAATGAGTCAGCCAACCAGACAATGTTGCTGTTCCAACCGATCAAGTATCCACTAGCTCAGGAGCTGTAGCATCAACCTTCATTCCTGATAGAGATGCATTATTTGTTTTCTCTCAGGTGTCTAAGTACATAACTTGCCTGGTGATCAGCAAACACTTTACTTCTTTCCACTAAACCCCAACCCAAATCTTCTAACACAGTACAGATAGCCTTACAATTAGCTTGCACATCTGCCATATGAAAACAGATCTGTAAATAGATGTCATGAATGTTAGAACGTGAAATGCAACCAAACACTGCTTTCCAAAAATTACAATCTGTGTTTAATTAATAGCTTTTTATGATAGTTTTGACATTTTCAAGCATACTTTTTATTATACATTGCATCATTGACTCACATTATGATATGTAATTACTTATGTAACAACACAAAAGGATGATGGATGGAGTGCTAAAACTTTTCAAACACTGACCCCCAGTCACAGATCTGCGTTTAATCCATCATTCTTTTGCTCACCATGCCACCCCAGTTTGGACCCAGCCATATGCAAATCAGTCTTGACCTTGTTCCCCATGGGAACAGTCCAGCCCGAACGGCCAGGCCAGGTCCATCCTGGACCGGAAACAAGAATCCTGGGACCGGTTTCAGGGTGCCACCCTTCTTCAGCCAGGCTAGCTTTAATGCAGTGGCACACAGTGACCAACGGACCCACATCTGGGCATAACCTGGCCAATTAGGGCAACTTTAGCAACACAAAAGGATGATGGATGGAGTGCTGAAACTTTTCAAATACTCACCCCCAGTCACAGATCTGAGTTTAATCCATCCTTCTTTTGCTAACCATGCCACCCCAGTTTGGACCCAGCCATATGCAAATCAGTCTTGACCCTGTTCCTTATGGGAACAGTCCAGCCCGAACTGCCAGACCAGGTCCTTCCTGGACTGGAAACTGGCATCCTGTGATCGGTTTCGGGGTATCACCCCTCATCAGCCAGACTAGCTTGAATCCAGTGGCACAGTAAGAAATGGGCCCATGTCTGGGCATACCCTGGCCAATTAGGGCAACTTTAGCAACACAAAAGGATGATGGATGGAGTGCTGAAACTTTGCAAATACTCACCCCCAGTCACAGATCTGAGCTTAATCCATCCTTCTTTTGCTAACCATGCCACCCCAGTTTGGACCCAGCCATATGCAAATCAGTCTTGACCCTGTTCCTCATGGGATCAGTCCAGCCGGAACTGCCAGGCCAGGTCCTTCCTGGACCGGAAACAAGCATCCTGGGACCAGTTTCAGGTTATCACCCCTCATCAGCCAGGCTAGCTTGTATCCAGTGGCACAATGAGCAAGGGACCCCCGTCTGGGCATACACTGGCCACTTAGGGTGACTTTAGCAACGCAAAAGGATGATGGACGGAGTGCTGGAACTTGTCAAACACTCACCCCGTCACAGATTTGGGCTTAATCCATTGTTCTTTTGCTCACTATGCCACCCCAGTTGAGACCCAGCCATATGCAAATCAGTCTTGTCCCTGTTCTCCATGGAAACAGTCCAGCCTGAACTGTTAGGCCAGGTCCTTCCTGGACCAGAAAAAAACATCCTGGGACCAGTTTTGGAGTAGCACTTCTCATTAGCCAACCATTGCTGCTCCAACCAATCAAGTACCCACTAAGGAGCTGCAGCATCAACCTTCATTCCAGATAGAGATGCAATGTTAGTTTTCTCGCAGGTGTCTAAGTACATGACTTGCCTGGTGGTCAGCAAACACTTCACTCCTCTCCACTAAACACCCACCCAACTCCTCTAACAGAATTCAGATAGCCTTACAATTAGCTTGCACAGCCGCCGTATTACAACAGACCTGTAAATAGATGTCATAAATGTTAGAACATGATAATGCAACTCGACACTGCTATCCAAAAGTTAAAAACTGTGTTTAATAGCTTTTTATGATAGTTTTGACATTTTCAAACATACATTTGATGATACATTGCACCATTGATTCACATTATGATATGTAATTATTTATGTAACTTCAAACATAAAGGGCCTAATTCACAAAGGTAGCTTACTTTTTGAGCAGTTTACACATTTGAGTTGCTAATTTCTTATTCACAAAATGCTAGTGTAAGTCACTACTAAAAAAAGCAGTACTAGATCCAGGACCACACACGGCCACCCACTGGTACTACAGCACCCTCCGAACCCCATAGGAAGTAATGTGAAATTATAACTTAAATTAGTCAAAAATATAAGTATATATGATATATCACTTTTAATAATTATAAATGCTTAGTAAAAATAATAAATATTTAGGTGGGAATTTATTTTTTTACATTTAAAATGCAGAAAAAGAATTTTAATGTAATATATTTCCATTAATTAAAGATTTAGTTCAAAATGAAGCTAATAGTGATATAGCATTTTCTATTTTGTTTTATGTTTAAAAGAAATATATAAAATTAACTTACCTCAGTATTTAATATAAAATATATTTAACATTTGCTTTTGAGTTTAAATAAAGTTTGAAAATGTTCCCTATACTTTAAGATAGGGAGAACTCTGGAGTGTTGCTTATTTGAAGCATATACTGGAAACTGTGTAATAGGCCTACACCGTTTTCCTGCTGTTACAAATGAATCTAAGTTGTTGTCATTTCAGGTTACAGTATTGCATACGTTGTGCTCCATGCAAAGCATGCAGCATTTCAAGGAGGCGTTTGTCGGTCTCTGCCTTTACAGCTGATAGGAGTGTACCCCAATCTTTATACTTTTTTCTTTTAAAGTTGATTTTTGTATTTTGGTAAGTGTGTCCTTATCAGCGTTGGCCCATTCCTTTACATCTGTGAGCCATGCTTTAAAAGGTGGAACCATTGTAGTCTTCCATGTTATAGCAGTCTTCCTTTTGGCCAATACAAGGGTCAGATCTGTAAACTTATTTGTGGCTTTCAGTTGTTTGAATCCGGTTATTTGTTCCAGCAGCATGTAATTGAGTGTTATTCTATTTCCCTATCAATAAGCTCTTCGATTGTACTGAGTACTTTCTCCCAGGATTTTTTTTATCATATAGCATTCCCACACCAAAATGTCTTCTGTCTAAGTGCTAAAATGTTGCAGAAAAGAGCTCCAACTTGAAAGCCATATTGATAAGGTTTAAGAGCTTGCAGATGGCTATTGTCCCATACAAGAACACTGCTGATATTGTAAGCTTGCAGCAAAGGAAAGAGACAGGGTTAGATATGACAATTGTGATGTGACTGGATTATGGCAAATTAGATATGAATATGTTAGCACTGGGAGAAAATACAGAGTTGATCTAATCTATGGAGTGGTGTGGTTTGCAGTCAGCATTTCTGGTGGGATAGGTGATGCATACATTTGTGACATTCAACTGAACCCCTAAGAAACTGTAATGCATCTTTAAGTATTGAACTTACGCCCAGGGTATTGTGTGTAGTTAGGGTGAGATGTCACTCATAGGATGTGGAGAACTTTGTATTACCTGCCATGTGTTTACATTTGTGACATTAAGCTGAGCACCCAAGAAACTATAATGTGTCCTTAAGTATTGGATCTACACCCAGAGTATTGTGTGTAGTTCAGGTGGGATGTCGCTCACTGGAGTGGAGACCTTGGTGTTACCTGCCATGGTTATTTTATTATATCATGCTGATTTTGCTTCCATGTACTGTCATGGGTTCTTTGTGGCATATTCAGGTGAGATATCACTCACCATTGTGGAGGACTTAGGGTTTGCCATTTTTTTCTAAAACAAATGTCATGCTGATTTTCCTGCCACAGTGTATGTTTTCATTTGTGCCACTTTGAATGAAGTTGTCAGGAGAACATTTTAAATATGTGATGCATGCAATGTAATGCTGAATAGTTGCATATTATGTCTAGTCGTATTGTGACAATTTTGTACAATGATGTGCTGAAGTTTTACTGATGATGGCAGTTGCCAAAACTATTTTTTAGTTTTGCGTTTTAGCTTCTGTAAGAGTGTGCAGGAGTTTTGGTGAATGGAAGTGACTATGGTTGAGTCTGTGATTTGTGTACCTGGTTTTGTGTATGGTTACGCAGTAGAGGGTGAGTCTATGAAATGTGACCTTGGTCCTGCGAGAGTGCGCAATAGAAGGTGTCCATGTGTTGCATGCGTATGATAGCATGTATTGTGTCATTTAGGTCTCTGGTCCTGTCACAGTATGCAGTAGAGGGTGAGTGTTCATAAGCCTGCAAGAAAAGGCAGTATAGCGTGAATGTGTAGTGCTAGTTGCTAAGTTCACAAGATGCCCTGTTGTTTGGGATGAGTGTGAGTTGAAAGAGACCTGTTGTTAAATTCACAAGCTGTCCTATTGTTTTGGGATGAGTCTGGGTTAGAAGAGACCCGTTGCTAAATTAACGAGATACCCACTGTTCTGGGTTGAGTGTAGGTTGAAAGAGACCCATTGCTAAGTTCGCAATATGCCTAGTCGTTTGGGATGAGTGTGAGTTGAAAGACCATTGCTAAATTCACAAGATGTCCTGTTGTTTTAGGATGAGTGCAGGTTGAAAGAGACCCGTTGTTAAAGTCATAACATATCCTGTTGTTTTGGGATGTGTGTGGGTTGAAAGAGACCTGTTGCTAAATTCATGAGATTCTCTGTTGCCACAGATTGGATGAGGGTTGAAAGATACCGATTGCACATTTCTAGAATGAGTGTTAAAAGACACCTATGGCTACTGCTATAGTGAGGGTTGAAAAACATCCATTGTTTTATGCACAATATGCTCTGTTCTGAGTTGAGTGAGGGTTTAAAGATACCAATTGTTCTGGGTTGAGTAAGGGTTTAAAATACCCATTTTGTGGTTCATTTGATTGTTTCTGCCTGGTTGAGTAATAGGTGTTGTGTTAAGGGTTTAGTGAGACCTGTATATGGATGTGCTTTTGGTTCTGTATGGATGGGGTCGTATTTGACCACTGTGTGAATAATTTTTAGGGTTTGAATAATTTATAGGACTTATCGAACCTAGAGTCTCTTACGTTTTCTGTTTATATTTTATTATTTTCCATCCTATGTTTCCTGGTTGCATTTTTATTATTTTCAAAATGAAGGAGATGTGTTATAATCTGTTATGCTTGTGATGCATTCTGTGCACACCTCCTTTGTTCTCTGCACTGCTTAGCCAGTGCGTGATGTCATGTAGTGTTAAGAGAGAGTGTGCTGAGCAGAGAGGATGCTGCTCCTGGTGGAGTTTCCTCATTAAGTAACTTGTAACTTATCCTGTGACTTTTTAACTAAGTGTGCAACCTCTATCCTACATGAACTGGCTACCAGACTCCTATTTACTAAGAAGTAATCCTTGATTACAAAAATGATCACAGAAGTTGTGCAAAAATCCAAGAAAATTATCCAGGGTTCAAACTGGTGATTAGTGAACATTAAATAATATTTTATTGTAATTTGGTTCTAGGTAGTCTTTGCTGCTTTATTTAAGGAAAAATATTTAAAAGGGCCACCAAGTGAAAAGAAAAATACCAGTCTTTCCCTGGCACTGCATCTGTATCAATCACCAAAAGTAGAAAATCTTGAATTTTCCTTTGTTTGATGAAGACTGCTAGAGTTTTGAGTCCTCTTATGAGCACATTCACGGTATGGCCCCTTTAAATATTCTATGTATATTTGTATTTCATTTTGAGAGACAGGGAAGAGTTGAGAAGGAGCCTGTGGAGGGCTGTTGTCACTGTCAACAATTGAGTCACTTGCTAAGATGTGTTCTTTGGTTGTCCAATGGAAGATTGTTTGCTAAAGGCCCAACATATTAAGATGGCTAATAAGAGAAAAATTGACTCTTGATGTCCTTACATGACACATTCAAAACCCCTAGTATTGTCCTAAAGAAGGGAGAAATATAGGGTAAAATTGGGTAGATGACATAATTTGGTTCAACATGCTATTCTTTCTTGTACCCCTGCTGCCTATAGAAGGATGACCACAATTATTTTCGGTGACTTAAAGGTCTACAAATCTAAAAGTCTGAAGCTGGCCAAAGAGGATTGCGACTTTGAGTGAATTCAGTTCTGATTATATTGGTGTTACATTTTTAATATATCCAACAATATCGTCAAAATTTGAAGATGGTAGCCAGGTTGATAAAGTCCTTAAAAGGACTTTATCAACCTGGCTACTTCTACCCACTCATGGAGTCTGCCGACAAGAACACATTGCTGCCCCAACCATTCAAGTACCCACTTGCTCATGATCTGTAGCATCAACCCCCATTCCTGGTAGAGATGCAGTGTTATTATTCTCTCAGGCCTGTAAGTGCATGACTTGCCTGGTGCTCAGTAAACAAGTCACTCCTCTCCAACAAACCCCTGCCCAACTTGTCCAACACAGTACACATAGACCTACATCTAACCCACACGGTAAGGCCATAAGGTGGTGACGGATCTAGTAACCTGACTGGGGGTTCCTGGGCAGGAGGGCACAGCATTTTTTATGTTCTATCAGGGAAGATGCCAGGAAACATTATTACCTAAGAAACAGAAGGTATGTAGATGTTTTTATAATATTCCTGTTACACGTATGGAGCTAAATGTGCATGCTAGCATGCCCAATGAAGACTGCTAAGTTAGAAAACTCTATTGAACAATTTATAGTTAGGAACCCCTGGCCCCGGTTTTGTGAGTGAGAAATATAAATGATTTGGATCTTGCCTTGCACTTTGTCAGGTTTTTTTAATTATAAGTTGATGAAGAGATGTGCCCTCACACCTTTACCGAGGGCAACCAGAGAATCTTTAGAGTCAACAAAGTATCCTAGAAAATATGCATCACATTATTCCAATTGCACTCTCAAAGTCTGAAAATAAAATTTATTATGAACATTTTAGCTAAATCTATGGCTGGTCCAGTTGTAACCATGGTGCTAAGTGATCAAACCAATTTCATTCAAGGCTGGATGCAGTTCGCACAAACAAATGTTTTGGTAGAGGCTGTCTCTTATTTAAAGCATTAGGGGACTAAGTAGATGATTGCCATTTTATATGCTGAAAAGCTTCTGAACTGTAAGTTCTTGCCGGCTACTCGTAGATGAGTTTTCCTCCCCAGTCACCAGATCAATAACTAGTATGTATGCTGTGTCCTGGGCTTGCATGTTTCGGGAATTAGATTCTTATTCTTATTCAAGGGTCGCCAGGAGATTCTATTGGATGAGAGTGGATCCTCCTTAAATAATGCCCCTGAGAGATACTGGTGCAGGTGGGTTACCACAGATAGCTCCTATATGTTCAGAATTTACAGTACAATTCAAAAACTTTGACTATTTACCATTCATACTGGTAAAATAATTTTGATAAAGATGATAATATCCTAAATTCCTCCATAATTAAGCTCATTGAGGCCTGAAGGTATGTTTGGTGAGCCCTAAGAAGATACATCTTGCAGTTCATTGTGGCAGGTGTGCTTGGTTTGACTTTGAGAACTGTAACATTGCCCTTGTTTTTAAGTTTGTTTCACAGATCAATCCTTTGTGGTTGTCAGATACGAATAATTCTGTCATTCAGGAAAGAACCAATCTCCTTTGTATGAAGTCTTTCCTCTTCAAGTTCAGACATCCTACATCATTTTAAAATGATTCCCATTGATTTAAACTGCAATACATATTTTAGTTTAATTGCCTAAGTTTTTAAAATCTTAAGTAGCATGAATTCACCCTATCATGATAAAACACAGTGTTTCCACCAGGGCTAATGTTGGGGAGGGCTTTTTTGGATGACCAGCAGTATTGAGACGTTGGGTGCGCTCATCACCAATGGTAGCATAAAGGTTTAGTAATAGTTGTAGTAATCTTAGTTTATTAGTTAATAAAAACCATAAATGTCATGAGTGGAATACCATTTAAAAAATACAAATATGAAAAATAAAACATACATCATAAGTATGGTTAGATAGAAAGTGCAGAAAGTGCAAAGTGCTTGGTAATTAAAAACTGACAATGACCTATACAATATGCAGGTTGACACAAAACATGCCAAGCTGCCAGTGCTTAGTCAAAGAAAATGTCTGGTCTGAAAATCCAAAAAAGAAAAGGCCTGGTGAGATAGGACACTGCGGGAATTCACAGACCATAGCAACCTGCCATGGTATTTGTGCATTTTCGGAAATTTTATAATTGTGATATATTACTCTGGAAAATGCCTACATAGTCTTCAATTTTCAGGAACAGTGATCTTTTGTCCTAAAAACGTTTACACCTGGCTGGCAAGATAGAGGTGCAACAAAAGATCTTAGTGGCTAGCTACCCACTGAATGGGAGTATGTTCCTGTCTATTCCTATCAAAGGACTTCTTCATTATTATTCTTGATCTTCATGTGGGGATTTAGTTCTACCTTAATAAGTGATTTAAAAGCTTCCAGGAACTGTACCAGCCTAATGTTCAACATTGTGTTCCTTGGTCTATTGACTCGATTAGAGGTAGTCTATAGGACCGCAGACTTAATGCAGTAAATTATTTATTCAGCAGGCCTCTTTGCTGTAAGGTCAGGGCTGGACAAATGCAAATTACATGCTGGAATGACTCCTCTGCCTGATGGCTTAGGCAGCATTTTTCGTCCCCTCTTTGTCCATCTTCCCTCCACTTTGGAAGAAAGTCTAAGGTTGGGATGTCACTAAGTCTTAAGGATAACAATCTCTGTTTTATCTTTAGGCCATAGGTGGCATCCAGCAGGGGTAACTCTATTTGATCTTCGTACGATTTTAGTACCAACCACCCATGCAACTGTTTTGACACCTCATCTTTATCATATATCCAACTTTGCAATTTAATAAACTTATTTATCGCTTTCCTGAAGGCTTGAGCAGATGGGTTAAGGTTCCACAAGTCACCCAGCTTAAGCATCTCAATACTGTTTTCCAGATACTTTTTGTAATCACTGCTTCCCCTTTCCAGGTTAATTTCAGTCCAAACCAGGTTTGCCAATGTGCCTTTGGTCGCTAGCTGGAGTTTATAGCAGCATTTCATAAAAGCTACAGGTCTGGCAAATGTTTGCTTTATTTATGAGAATTCCAGCCTAATTTGCGCGGGCGATGACGATCTAGGTAGACTGAATACTTGTTTATATAGTCTTATCATTATTTTATCATGGAGACTTGTTTCTGCACCTGTCATTATTTTTTAACCATATGAGAAAGTGGGTAATAATTTTGCCTTTATTACTGATACCAGTGGTTTAAGGCTGTGTCCCCGGATAGATCTTGCTAATGTTATAAAGGTATGATTAAGTGACTTCACTTTTCCTTTTATCATCTCTCTTTGGGGTATGTACAAACCTCTTGCATCTATCTTGACCCCTAAATACACATAAATGGATGTTTCATCAATCATGTTTTCATTGAGGTACCAATTACGCTGAATTGAAATCTGGTGATTAAATTGGATAACTTTTATTTTCTTATGGTTTATTTCCAGCTCTTTGTGTATGACCCTAGTCAATTCTTTAATCTCTGTAGGCCTCTTCTAGTGTTGCTGAGCAGCAGCAGGTTGTCCGCATATAAGATATTTAACAATTGTTGACCCCTGAGAGTAGGTGCATGAGCTCTCTGACCATCCAATTGTAGAGAGAGGTCGGGAAAATATAAGTAGAAGAGAAGCGGTGCTAAAATGCAGCCCTGTTTCAGACTGGTTGTTTTTACTTCCCTTGACAGGTGGGTACCTTCCCCAAGCTTGATTGTAACCCATGTATCAGACTATCACAGCCTGATGGCTCTCAGGATGTTAGAAAGAATTTCCGATTGTTGCAGCTTTGTCCATAATCTACCTTGCGGCACACAGTCAAAAGCTGAATTAAATTCAAAGAAACACATGTACAACAGGGTGCCTGTGGCTTTAGCTCTACTAAGGGTCAGTCCAAGTGCCATAAGGTTTGATTAAATGGCAGTCTGCCAATATCTAACGCCCATTCTTCCAGATCATGGAGTAGGCATGTAGAGAACAACTTTAGGAGCGCAATTAAGCGGTAGCTGCTCAGTGATGATGCAGCTCTTCCCTCAAAGATAGGATGGATTATCAGGCCTCCCCAACTTTCGGGGATTGTTTCCTTTGTCAGGATGTAGTTAAACATGTCTGCCAGGAAAGTTGCCCATCTTGATATCATGTGTTTCAAAAGTGCCTGTGGTATCCCATTTGTGCCTTGGGTGCAATCTGACTGCGAGTTTTTAAAAATCCTGGTTATTTCTGCAGAAGTAAATACCAAGTCTACCTGATCCTCTGTGGCCCCGTTTCTTTACTGAGACTGATCCGTAGTTGTTGCATCATAAGAACTTCTCTTAAGGTGAACCCCGTCACCTTCACTTAAATTTGCATTGTGGGCAGCTCTTGGACATTTTTCAATGTTGTTAATGAGCTTTCAGAGGTTTTTTGAGTCAGTTTGCTTTGAGGCATGCAGCAATTGCCCCCACAGCACTTCCTGTTCAGTTTTTTTACAAGACCCTATCTCCTTTTTTAGTAATTGTCTCAACGTACACAGATTTTTTAGTAACTTCTCCTCCTCGGGGGTTTGGAGTAGTTGCCGGAAAAGCCTGCCAACAGTGGCTCTTCTTAGGCGGACAGATCACGGCATTGCTATGCTATTGTGGCGCCCGAGTTGGGCTCCCTTATTCACTCTAGTGGCATGATGATTATTTATTAATTCCTTTGCGAATATTTCCCAAACGGTTGTCAGATTCGTGCTTCCTGCAGCCATACTCTCCAGGCTAGACACCGCCTCTTTTGCCAGGTCTTTGATTGAGCTTGAGCTCCACTTCAGGTGCTTCCGGTTTTTGGTGTGAATCTCTCCTAGTAGTGCGTTTATGGCCTCTTGTTTGCGCACAATTGTTCATACCATGATTATCTGCGGGAGGTGATCACTCTCCTCACGGAAAGCAACTTTATATAGTGGGAAGTTTACCAATGTATGATCCAAGAATGAGACCGATTTGCCCAGTTCTCTTGTCCAAACTGGTGGAATGTCTCTTAGCTTCCGACCATTCAGGGCAAGCAGGCTGAGTAGCTTGCACACCTTTATTAATTTCTTACCTATCTTATCCTTCCAGTTGTAGTTTGGCATATTTTGAACTGGAAGGTGCCCAACTATGATGGTGTGCTCCTCATTTGGCTGATTAAATGAATTGAAATTAAAATCTCCTGTGACTGGGCAGTATGGGGGAGGACATGTGTATTATAGATGGAGAAAAAGTGAGGCAAGCTTGTCTGCTGTTTGGGGCCTTCCTCTTAGGGTTAATGTACTGATTGTAAGAATCAGAGATTCCGGTGTATGCTTGTCCCAACCAAGCAAATGTAGGGCCAAAACACATGATTTGTTCATGTCCTGTTCTGTAGTCTTAGCTGACAGGTTGGTATTAATATAAATCTCCAGGCACCTTCTCCCCTTCCAAAGGTGCTACTTTTCTCGGCAGGCTTACTGAATTCTTCATATCCAATGAGTGGAGTGCTAACCTGGGCTCCGGTCTCCTGAATAATTATTATGTCAAATGCACCCAAGTACTGAACAACTCAGGATCTTCAATTTTTGCCTGTAGACCACCTATGTTCCAGGGGCAGATAGTTAGCCCATCCCGATCAGATATAGTTGACTGGGCTAATCAGTCTTTGCAGATTTTCACCTGAGAAAGAGCTGTAGGCAGCGGGCTCCATTTGTTTTGAGGCTCGCTATTTGTTGTAATTTTTCGCTGCTCAGCATGCCCCTGTTCTCTGGTTATTTGAATTGTAACATTGGCCTGCCCAGGTGCACCTTTTTGGTTGCCCCCACTTGACCCTCTAAAGACAGACGCAGTCAAATCAGTATTCCTTTCAAAGTACTGCTTTTCTGGTAGCATAAACGTTATTTTTGAGCTGCAAGTAGAATTTGGACTCCCCTACTGAGTCTATAGGTAATTGCAGCTGGGTAACTATGTATTAAATAGTGCTGTCAGAGAAGCATTCAAAGCAGGGATAGCTTTCATGATCTCATTCAGAGAAGGTTATCCACCAAAATATAGCGGTCAGGAGCCTATTTCAGAGCCAATGCTTCATGCATTTATGATTGTTGATTAGTTTGGCGACTAGGCCTGAGCGGAACTCGCGAAGTTTCACTCTGCAGAATTCTGCAGTTACATTAAAACTCTGAGATTCCGCAGAGTTCCACAAGCAGGCAGAATTCAGGCACGTCTCGCTGCACATGCTGATTTTTAGCACCGGGAGCTTGTTCCATGCTGTAAAATCACTGCAAACTCCACCCCGCAGTGCGCCACAGGGTACTGCTTCTTTCTGCTGCTCGAGTGATTTTCTACTTGAGCAGTAGCTTTCTTAATGTGAATGGTAATGACCTACCATGAACACCCGTGTTGAGAAATACACTGGGATTTGTTCTAGCACCAGAAAATCATGCAAGGGGGTTCAAATTCTCGCTCAACAACTAACCTTTGACGAGCCATGAACGAGAAAAATGTACCACATGGCAGTTGGTGGAGTTTTGCTGGAACTCTGTGTTCCAAGCCGAACGCAGAGTGGCCAGAACGCCGCAAACTCTGCCGAAGGAGTGGAATTTTTCACCCACCCCTACTTGAGACCTGTTGATATTTTGGTGATAGACTGTACAATGCAAGAATAACGAGGATAAATGAAACTAGCTATTATTTGTCTACTTTCCCTGTAGTCTGTCTATATGTAGTAGTAGTAGTAGTAGAATAAAGTGATACCTTTTGCCATCATGCAAAAAGTGACAGTTGTCCTGCCCCAGAATTGACTTCACTTCCGTTACCGGGACTTATGGGCCCTCAGGGGACCTCTCCGAGAATGGCATCACTTCCATGGGGATCACTTGACACTGTTGGGTCACGTGTGTTGTGACATCACCCTAGTCATGTGTTAGTCACCTGCTCATGGCCCTAACCCTGGGCTATGCGCAAACCCCAGCGAACAAGAGCCCCTAGAGATCAGGTGACTATGTGGTGATGTGAAAGAGAAAACTCCCCTTTTTCATTCATAGAATGCAGATAAGGAGTCTCCTAAGCAACCTATGCCAACCTATCGAACCCCCCCTCCAGAAAAGTTTTTGGGTCATTATGAAGAGATGCAGCCATCTCACCAAAAAGACGTCCTCTGATGGTGTTTTCAACACTGTAGATAGATATTATCATAGCCTGACACCCACAACAGTGGAGCAACTTGCACAGTAAAGTGGTCCTAAAGAAGGTGGTCACGATGTCACTTGTTTTGACGAGGAGCGTTGCCGCCGGTTTGAATAGTTGAGCCTCAAGGATTTGCCACAACTGATATCCCCTATTAGGGGTTCAGCAGCAGCAGCGAAACCTTGAGTACTGAAACAAGGGCTAAGAGCAATTTAATCAAAATGGAAGATGGCGAAGAATCTATAACAGCTCCTAACTCTCCTGTCTGTAAAGATATGGATTTTCTGGAGGAACCAGCTCTGGAGGCTGTCGTCGTGCATCAGCCGCACGCAAACTCCAACGCCAGTTATGCCTTGATGGATCTCAGCGACTCAAGATTTCTGAGCTCCCACCATTCGAATGATCTAGTTCAGGGGTTCCCAACCTTTTGGTTTCTGTGGACCCCCACTTTAACATTAATGGAACCCAGGGACCCCCACGGAATCATCATGGGAATCCGGAGACCCCCGCCTGAGTCATTACTGGAAGCTGGGGACCTAATTTGTCAGTATTTGTTAATATTTTAAAATTTTCTAGGCTCTCGCGGACCGCCTGAGAAGGCTTCGCGGACCCCCAGGGGTCCCCGGACCACAGGTTGGGAACCACTGATCTAGTTAACAATTTTTGTGTTATTATAAAATATGTGAAAGAAAACTCTAGGTCTACATCAAACGCTGTTAAAACATGTTACTCAGTTTGTCAAAAGTGTGAGGTCTTGTAACTCCTCTTATGTGTGAGGATGGCTGTTTAAAATAAAATAATAAAAACACAAATAAATACATTAAAAAGACTTTGAATACAGACTCTGCATCTTTAGTCTGACGCATGCATGCCCATTTAACCAGTTTTTAAATAAATGACAGAAACATGTTGACAAATTAAAAGGTTTATTTACACAGCAGTTCTTGTAGTACAAGCGACACAAGGATAACATTTACCAAAGAAATAAAAGAAGAAAAAAGTTCAGATGTTAACTATTGCATAACTACACACAAACACAGGCACACATATACATAGGTTCAAAAGTCAGAAGAAACGTCCGACATTTAACCATGTTTTCATTTTGGACAATGCCTTTTTTTTTTAGGTTCCAAAGGGAAAGCCGCGGTGCTCCAAGAGGGATATTCAGGGAAAAAAAGGTTACTGGCATCTTAGGCTGGGGGTTAAAAACAATAGGTGGTGGAGTTTGGGGGGGGCTGCAAGTCGGATCTTTAAAACTTTCAGGCAGTAGCATGTGTTCAGCATTACTGCTGATCGTAGAAGGAAAATTGAGTTCTGCAGCGGCTCGTAGAAACTGTTCCCAACCTCTAAGCACTTTCTGGAGCGATAGTATTTTGGGGTGTGTAAGACCTTTGACCAGGTCATACATGTGGATGCCTGCAACCAGCTGCACTTTGTAGAGGAATTCTCCTTTCTCATTCCACGATGCCAGGTCTTTAAAAGCTGCCATTTTACTTAGCAATATTTGCACGGGTCCGCTGTACCTTTGACTTATATTTTCTAAACGTTCTTCAACAAAGTTGTCTGAGGATGGTGGTGGTTCTGTAGGTGTTAAAGGGGGGGGTGGAGGTTGCTCAGATAGTCAATCTGTTTTTTTCAACATTCACCTGCATGTAATATTTAAAAAAGTTTTGAAGAGTGCTGAAGTAAAGACTGCTTTGTCGTAAGGTTTTAAATCAGTACGGTTCAAAATGTCAATCTCAGCATCCAGGTGCTGCATCTCATTTTTCGGTATATTCCAGACGTCGTCCGTGGACGGCCCCAACTGTTCCAGCTGCTGCTGTGGCACCAAGTACATCTTTTGGGTGTTCAGGAGGCTGGTGATTAGGGGTGCAGCTATGGCTAACAAAGAATCTATAAAACCTCCCGACTGCTTTACCAGTTTTTTTTTCGAAATGAGAGAAGCCTGTTTATTATTGAGATTCATGATAAGGTGGTGCTTCTTCTTCAAAACATTGACTTGGTGCTCTGATATAGGGACATTACCTTTTAGGGCGATCTCTGAAATTGCATCCACTACATTGTCCGAAGCCGCACACAGGATGGCTTTTCTTTGCTGGGGGCTGGCTGTGACTAGCATTTTTAGGAGGGGTAGATTTCGGTATAGACACGCTTACATGTATTTTAAGGTCTAGAGAGTAAATGTTCCTGGAGTCTCTTTAACAATTCTTTTTATAGGCTTTGGATTTGGTTTTAAGTGTTTAAGCGACGGGGAGTTTGGGAGGGAAAATAGCCGCACGCAGTCTGTAGTGTTCCAGAGTATTGGTTTTTAAGTCTACTAGTAAGTAACCGTGGGGTTCCCCTGTAGCATTGTTAAAGGCTTCCAAAAAAAAACTTTGTGTTTCTAACTGTTTAAAAAAAAAAAAAACACGTATGAGGCATTGAGACCTGCTGCTCCTAACCTTGTAAAACAGGTTCTACATGATGTAACATATGCTTAGATTGCAATGGTGTGAATATTGAGTAAAAGCTTTCTCTATCTCAGGGTGATCCTCGTCTTCCCTCATAAGGTTGTCTACAATTACCATGTTTACATGGCCTGTAGGTAACAATGCATCATCTAGAATAACGAAAATCACTGATCTATCGTATTATTGTACCCATGCTCCCATTTGGGACTCCCCCAGAACTCCGGAATGTTTGAAAGACGCTTTAACTCGCCCCTTGAAGGAGGCAGGTATCACGGAATGGGGACAAGTACTACAGGAGGGGCGTTGAAACCTTGGGGAACATTTGTCTCTAGCCACTGTTCGATGTCTAGGTTTAAAAATTATCAATTAAATGCATGGGTAAGATCTTTAAGAATAGCGGAAAAGGAGACCAATGAGTTAGTGGAGCTGTTACATAAGAATCAGCCATGTAAGAAAGAAGCTGCTGTCTATTATAGAATATTCTTGGAGTGTCTGGATAGCTTAGACGACGAACAGCATTTCCCGGGTTCTCTATGGGAGGAGGTGGTGAGTAAAGAGGAGATTAATACACTATGGGCAGGTTCTTGGCAGCGTCTTTATAGAATGGTCAAGGCTGCTGCTCTTAGAAAGAATCATTTATTTGTTTTGCATAGAGCATATTATACCCCAAAGAAGTTAAATAAATTCAATAAAAATGCCCAGGCAGCTTGTAAAAAGTGTGGGTTAGTGGGGGCAGACGACGTTCATATGTTGATGCTATGTTCTCGGATTTCAAAGTTCTGGGTGGATGTGTTTGAGACTTTATCTTCTGTGATGCAGGTTCCACTGGTTGCCTCCCCAGCCTTAGTTTTATTTGGTGGTACCTTAGAACCAATAAACCTCTCAAGTGTTCATAGGAACTTGTTATTTTACTTAATACATTTGGCAAGGCGGGAGGTGTGCAGGCATTGGGTTTCTTATACTCCCCCAAGCTGGTGGGAATGGGTGGATGCTGTAATGAAAATCTGTAAATTCGATCTTTGTAGAACTGGATCCAATGATGTTAAAGAATTAGGGCAATCTTGGGTGAATTGGTTTTCTCCAAGTAATAGTTCTTGAGCAAATTGTCCTATGATTATTTTCAAGGAGAGGGTGGCAAACAATCATTCCCACCCCTCCGCTATGAGTCTTCTGGATGGGGCTGGCCTTTTGCCTGATCCATAAGGGATCAGAGTATATATCGGGTCTGGACGCAATAGAAGTACTACAAGAAATATGAGGACGAAAAAAAACAAAAAACAATGCATCATTGTTGAGGCTATTCGGTATGCCTTCTATAAATTTGATGTGCTAGAACCTTAGGGATAGTTCTGCATAAAGCTCTTGCCAGCACAAATAAAGCCAAACAATATTGTTAGGGGTTTGGGATAAAACACTAGGAGCATTTTCTAATAGTTTCTTTATAAACTAGCTTTTACCACAATTTGAGGGGCCTGCTAAAACGCAGTAGAATGGGTGCTGCAGCCTGATGTCCATAGTAGGGGGCTGAGACTCTGATGACCCTTCAGTAACTGTACAGCAGGGTTTTGTAGTCGTCAGTCAGGACCCTTTTATCAAACACTACGCGCAAGGTTTTATGCAAAGGCACGGTTGTAATTTCCCATCGTTTTTTGGACTGTACAATGATAGGTTGTTTTACAACAATCATTTCATCATTTTCATGGTTGAGGCAGAGTTTTGACTGTGTTGTTAACATTTTGGGTGATGCTTTTGACTTTCATACATACTGCATTTTTCTATGTACATTAACTGTAGGTTTTGGGACCGCTGAGGTAAATTCAATGAGGTGCTCGTCATTTCCTATCTCGCTGATCAAATCGCCTAAATAATCACCGAGCTGAGGATCTTTATCCCTTAGTTTGCTCAGAAAAATAACAAAGTCTGTATCGTGATACAGACAAAAACGTTATCCATCAGCTTGTAAAGCTCTAAATGGGCGTGAGCGGTTGCAAAACAGGCGATGAAGATGTTTATATTGTTACAACTTGTGGGGTACTCTTTTGTGTATTTCCAACACAGAGCAGCGGTTTCATCGTCGATAAACTTGCAGCGTGCAGCTCATAGAATGCCCCAAAACGATAATTAAACAGTTTGTCAGGATCTGGGATAATGGTGGTGTTTGACAAGTTTGTACGCTGAGCAAACTTTCCTTATAAGGAATTAATGCAGAGTTTAGCTAACCGACGTCTGGCGGGATTGATTTCTATGTACTCAGGTCTCAAGCGTATTCCCTCGTGAGCATAGTAATTATCTATATATTTCTGCTTCGAGGTCCTGCTTTTACACCATTCTAGAATCACCAACACCTCCTGCTTATCTCTGAGAAAGAAGTTTTATATACTCAGAAAAGAGCTGTGTCATAGTCCGTTCAAAGTGCCAAACTTTATGTATTTTTACAAGTTTTTAACTTTTCTCCAAGACCGCCTGCACCTCAATGGTACACCATGTCCCGGTGATCGCCCTTTGCTCTTTAGAGTGTCTGCACTCGCAAGTCTCTTTACTTTCAGCGCATGTTCTACATAAGGGGAGCATTAGCTTACCATCAACTCTGTACAGTTGTACGGGGACGTAGACTCCGGGGTACGTAGACTTGACATTTAACCAATTCAAAGTATTTATTGAGGGATTTAAAGTCCCTATACATGATACGGGAATGCCCAGAGGGGTATAACTTCATCTTGTGGATACAGCCTCGTGAAATTGTAGTAATGGATTTTTTTTACCTTTTCCTGCATCCCTGTACAGTTGCATAGCGTTTGTAAACCCCCCCATCCCCAAAAAGGCATCAAGGTGCTCCAGAGATTTGGGTAACTCTTTGCTCTTAATGAAGGAGCATCTGAGGTTGACATATAGAGACACTCGTGCTCCAAGAATGTTGGATGAAGATGTTTTCCTTTTCGGAGACGTAGATGACCCACTGAATAGAGAGTGTAGAATAAAGCTTCTGCTTACCGCTATAAAGGTTGGACGGCACTAGAGGTATGCTTTCAGGTTGTAAAACGTGTGCTTATAGATGGACATACACATGGAAGCCACCGTTAAATAATGAAAAGGGTCAATGTACTCTATGGATTTTATCATCTTGGGGATATTGGGGTTCATAACATTTTCTTGTTTCCTCATCTCCACAACCACATCTCTGAAGAGATTCCAGGCTTTTCTCAAGATAAATCAATTTTCCTGACAGTAAGTTTTCAACTCGGTTTGAAAATTAAAGGTCTTTTCACTGCTTTCTCCGTACCACTGTAGAAAACTCTTTCTCCTCGGGCATCATATACTCAACCCCGTAGCTGTCGGGCGGAGGCATGGGGCCCTTGTAATTCTGATTAGCTAATGTGTTTAAAAAGTGAGGGAAATAACCTTTACAGCCTGGAAAACCAAAGGCTTTTGGCAACTTGCTCACTTTCAGTATCTATTAACCTTCTATATAAAGGTACAGCCATTAGTAGCATCAGTCTGGAGCCTTGGGTGATGAGATCTACAGGCATCTTTTCACGTATCATATATTTTGCAAAATAAAGAATGAGCCATATCCTTTTGAGTTATGGGCCATCAGGGTATAACCTTTGAATTTTGTATGCATGAAGGCATTAAGGAATTTGTTTATGCAAGAAGGGCCTTTCCCAGTGTTCATCAGAGGTTAGATGGGGCACAGAAATATAGTTAGGCTGGTGCACTATGGTTTTGTGGGCACTCTATATCGAACACTATGTATTCTTCTGTTTTGTTCTGTAGCCGGCCTTTCTTCATGCTACACATGTGTTCTCTCCCCAGAGGAAAAGACACCTTACACTGGGGCATTTCATACCTTTGCATTTATGATTGGCAGCTGTGTAGCGCCTGCACCTCACACAGTCTGCTTTAGGGATGCACGAATAACCCCAGTGTGTATGCTCACGCAGTTTTGCGAACGACAGAATAGATTACATCGAGGACATCTCACCATCTACTACAATCCAGCCATCCTTTTAACACATTTTACAATGCATTTCACAATGCATTTCACACTGATGAGCTGTCTGTGTGCTGTAGATGTGATCGCAATGGGTGGACACCTTTTTGGCTCCTAGAAAACCCTTCAGGTTTAAGATACCGTAAAAGTGTTTTTCATGATGTAGTATGTAAACCGTCTTACTTTTCACAGGCTCTCCAGATGTGAAGTACTTCCACGATCTGTTGTAGTGAAGAACTTTTACTGTGATGTCAAAATAGTTCTCAAAACAGACCCAGTTCTCTGAAAACTACCAGGGAGGTATTTTAAGTGCAGCATGGGCTTGTGTAATTCTAGACAGTACAACTGGTTGCTAGTGCCCTAACCCCGCGATGCTTGCTGCCAGACACATGTTGGTCTTGCCATCGTTAAAGTTAAGCAACCACCGTTGTTTTTTATCAATGACTTTACTGTAAAAGATACTCTTTAAAGGTCTGAACACACCCCCCTCGCAGACCCTAACGAGGGTGACTATTTTGAAGATTCCAAAGGCGGTGATTTCTGCTTTACTATCCAAAAGTTTAGAACGTTTTTCTAAAAACACAAAAGCATCAAATACATTGCACGTCGAGTGTCTGGTGAACAATGGCTTATCAATTCTTTGACCGTGGAAACAGAGCTGAAAGAAATCATAAGGGTCCACATCTTGTAACAAGTTCTCTATGAGAGTTTGTACGGCCTGGTGAATAACTAAAAGACCCTGCTCAGCAGAGTTTATGTATTTCAAGTTAACAAACCTGAATTCTTCATAATACTCTTTAGCCTTAAATCTCTACATTTATCTGGTACCCTTTGAAGCTGTCTAAAAACACCATCTCTGAATCCTCAGATTGGGAGTTTCCGTTTGATGTCGAGCTCTCTGGCGAATTATTTTTTGGGGGGCCTGACTCTGATTCTGAGGCAGTGTATTTTTAAGCCTCCTTGTAGCAAACATTCTGGCTTTCTTTAATTTACCAATTAAAAGCCTCTGCTGTGTGGCACTATTAACCCACTTTCGTTTCTTACTGGCCCATCCATTTTTAGGCAGCCCCCCAGAACCGGTTTGAACTATCTCTGGAGTATTTGCTAGAAGTGGCCTCCCTGATCCCCCGGCTACAGCATTTACTTCTAGACCAAATATGTGATCAATGTGCCCGTGTCTCTCAGATTTGCCCCGTCAGTACTTGAAAGGCCTTGATCGCCTGCGGTCCACTATAACTTTGTGTTTGGGTGTATAACCAGTGCCTTTTAGGGTGCACTTTCATGGTATTTGGAACTTTTAGATCGGGTCTTCTGGGTTCTAACTTCTTTTTTTGCCCTGAGGCCTTGTACGAACCGTCACGCTTTAGTAAGGTTGTCTTGTACTTTTTTAATTGTATTTGGGGCTTTGGACTGGTTTATTAATAGAGCTGGAACCCCCACTGTTTAGGGGTCAGCACAGACACTGTCAAAATGAAATAGCCTCAATGTCTGCAATGGCTGATTCGCAAGATTGTAGCACTTCATTTGTACACCTTTGTACCCTCTGGATTATCTCCCTCTGTACAGCCCTCAGGGTTTGGTTCTCAGTTTTTCTCTTCCACAGTTTTATGGCCTTAGAGTTGAGGTTGGATTTAAGTTTTTTGACAACTGGTGCACGTCTTTCACATATGACCCTAGTACAGCCTTTTGGGCTAAAAACACATATTCCGGGGCATTATCTGTGAATGGAGGTGTGGGGCATATATTACCCTCAATGTCCTCGAACACTGCTCTCTGTTTACCCCCATGAACGTTGTTCTGAAGGTCTGGAATTGGAGAGGATGAAAAAAAGCAGGTCCCAGTCTGAACACTCCATAGGGTATTGGCAGGCCGCTCTGGAGAAAGCCTTACTGGTAGATTCTGTTTTAAAGCTCTTATTATGACAACCGCTCAATTCTGTGCTGCTGTTGGGTATGTTGAGGAGGGTGATGGAGGTTTTACACCTGATGTGGGGCTACTAGGATAGTACCCGCTTGGTGGTGTAACCGGTGGAATAGGATATGGTGAATTTAAATGTTGGTCATAATAGCTCTGTGTGTTAGAGGAGGAGGTGGAAACGCTGTGGCTGGGAATAGGTGACTGCTGCCCCATGAGGTTTACATTAGAAGGAACACTGAATGGCAGCGGCTCCGGCTGGTGTTTCAGAACTCGCTAGCTCCCCTTTCAGACCCTTGTAAATCCATGTACCTACAAAAGGTGTGTCTGGTACTGGATGATCAGTTTCAAGCCCTTCATCAAATAGCTTCTGTGAGATTTTTATAGGTATTTGTGACGCAGAGGCTACCCCCTTGAGAACCTCTACACATGCAGAATACTGGTCCAGGACGGGATGATCATTTTCAAGCCCTTCGTCCTAAAGGTTATGTGAGATATTTATAGACAGCTGTGATGATCCTCTGGGGAGTACATCGATATTCAACCTCTCAAGTGGGGAACAGTTACCTGCAAAAAGATTATCGCCCTCATTATGAAATTGGCGGGAAGTCCCGCTTACCACAATGCAGACTGCCGCCAACATACTGCTGCGGCGGCTGCGGTTTACCACTACCCATATTATGACACACACATAGCAATCTGCCACTATACAGCCACACACACAAGTCCGCCAGCCCAAAGGTCAGTGATAAGCTGGCGGTACCAAAACCCACACCGTTACGCCAACAGAACTACGTCCACCACATTATGACCCACGAATCACCGCAGCTGACATTCAACCGCGGTAAACCATTGGCAGTACATAACGCAGCGCTCAAAATACACACAACCTAACATATGAACACCACATTGGACAATTCAAACTACACACACCTGACACCCTTACACACACCACACCGACACACCCACACCACCATAAAACACACACACACCCTACCCACTACCCCTTATGACTAGAAAGAATTGCCACTAGAGAGAGATACAGCAAGAGCGCCCACACAACCAGAGCCACAGAACACCAGCACCCATACACCATCCACACACCTCACAGCACACACCCCAACACATCACCCCACACACCCTCACGCACACCACTCACACTACACCCATGGCACCACAAAGACACCGCAGGTTCTCAGAGGAGGAGCTAAGGGTCATGGTGGAGGAAATCATCCGGATAGAGCCACAGCTATTTGGAGCACAGGTGCAGCAAGCAGACATCCATTGCTAGGAAGATGGAGCTATCTCGGAGAATCATGGACAGGGTCAACGCTGTGGGACACCACCCCGGAACAATGGATGACATCAGGAAGAGGTGGTATGACCTACGAGGTAAGGGTCATTCTGTGATAGCTAGACACCAGATAGCTGTACAGAGGACTGGCGGTGGACCCCCACCGCCTCCCCCACAATTAACAACATGGGAGGCGCAAGTCTTGGCAATACTGCATCCTGAGGGCCTGGTAGGAGTAGCAGGAGGACTGGACTCTGGTAAGTCAACTCTTCACTACTTTCACCCCCCCCTACCTGCATGCCATCACATGCCCCCACCCCTATCCTCACCCCCATCACTCCACCACCTCACATACACTCCACCAACACAACCCACCCCTCCCACTAGCAAGTTCTGCATGCAGCACCAGTGCATGGACACCCATCACCAAAGCATGCACACTTGAGACAATCACCTAACCAACCAAATCACCACTCACACAAGCCTAAGCTTCCAGGACAATCACAACTATACAGGGCAACACACCCATGCACAAGATGTCACACGCAGAAACAATAAAACTGCATTTACATCCCCACAGGTCCCCCACACAACGTCACCGGAGAGGAGGTGCCAGCAACATTCAGTTCCCCCACAGAAGAGGCCCACGGTAATGACAGCACCTCTGCACACCTGGATCAGGATGACCAACCTGGCCCAACAGGGACCTCCGGACAGTCGGTTACCCAGGCACAGTCCCATACCACCACAGAGTCTCCCCCCTCAGGAAACACCAGCACAGCACCCACTCAGCGGGCCCATACCTCTGTCCCCAGGACATGTCAATCAGCAGTGTGTCCACCACTACAGGGACCCCAGGCAACCCCACAAACACAGGACGATCAGGGACCTGAGGTCAGTGGAAGTGGGCACATGGTTCAGGGGAAAGAGGCACAGGACATCAGGGAAGCTGGGAGGACTGCTGTGTGAAGGGGGAGGACAGGCCCAGGGAACCGACTCTCCATGAGGCACTCACCAACGTCCTGGGAGCATACCACCATTCCCAGGAGACGATGGGCCAGATACTGGCCAAGTTGCAGGAGATCCAGCTGCTGCAGGAGGGACAGTACCTTGGTGATCAGGGTGGACCTGAGGTGCATCCACACCATCCTGGTCACCATTGCAGGGGTGCTGGCAGACATGGTCAACACCATGAGGGATGCAGTGGCATATCAACGGGCCCCTGACACTAGCCACACCGGGTAACAGCCCTCCACCTCCGCTGACGGTAGTGGACAGGAGGCCCCGCCACAGGAACAACAGGCCACCAGCACCCCTCCCCCTGCAGAAGAAGAACCACCCCACAAACGGTCCCTGTGTTCCAGGCAGACACCAGAGAATATTGCCAAAACCCCTGCCAGGAAATAAGACTCTCCTGATTGTCACCCTTGTGTCCCACTCTGTCACCCTGTCCACCTTGAACTGCCATTGCTCCCCTTCCTATGCCCCCTTGGACAATGCACCTGTGATACAACTAGACTGGAACTCTTATCTGGACACTCCTCCACCCCCTCCTCCCCAGCCTATAGCAATACCCCATCCACTTATAAGCACAGAAATAAACATCCTTGTAAAAAAATACAAGTATTGAGTCTGCCAAGTGATTGAACTATGTATTCGTTTAACAATCTGTAGACATTGCAAGTCAACTGTGTACAGTAATGTATACATACGTATGACCTGTAGTTTGCTGCAGTCAATACACCAGGAGCCAGAGTGGGGCACATATATCTGTTAATAGACTTGTCAAAGGGTACAGTAAGTGGACATCAGCCTGCCAGTTGCAATTTACAATACAAAACTGCAATGGAAGGTGAAGTTATAGTGTCTTACCTCTGTGTCACTGGAAGTACTGTTGTATGATTGATGTTCTATTGTCCACATCCTCATCCTCTGCCCCCTCTTCGTCACTGTCCACAGGCTCCACTGCTGCCACACGCCCATCTCCAGCCTCATCCTCCTGCAGAAATGGCACCTGGCGACGTAAGGCAAGGTTGTGCAACATGCAACATGCCACGATGATCTGGCAGACCTTCTTGGGTGAGTAGCACAGGGAACCATCTGTTAGATGGAGGCACCGAAACCTGGCCTTCAGGAGGCCGAAGGTTCGCTCTATAATTATTCTTGTTTGCCCATGTGCCTCATTGTAACTTTCCTCTGCCCTTGTCCTGGGATTTCTCACTGGGGTCAGTAGCCATGAGAGATCGGGGTAACCAGAGTCACCTGCAAATATTGAGAGATACCTGTTAGCCAACCCCTAACCCTTAGGGCCAACCCCATACCCATACACCAACATATACTGGGTGGGGACCATGGGTTCACTATTAGCCACACTCGGTGCCTCTGGAGTTGAGCCATCACATATGGGATGCTGCTATTCCTCAGGATAAAGGCATCATGCACAGACCCAGGATACTTTGCATTGACATAGGAGATGTATTGGTCCGCCAGGCACACTATCTGCACATTCATGGAGTGAAAGCTCTTTCAATTTCTGATCACCTGTTCATTTCTCCGGGGGGGGGGGTGACAAATGCAATATGTGTACCATCAATTGCCCCAATGATGTTGGGGATATGTCCCATTGCATAGGATTCAGCTTTCACTGTGGCCAAATCCTCCACCTGGGGGAATATAATGTAGCTGCGCATGTGTTTAATCAGGGCACACAACACTCTTGTGAGCACAATTGAGAACATTGGCTGTTACATTCCTGCTGCCAAGCCCACTGTCACTTGGAAAGAACCAGTTGCCAAGAAATGGAGCACAGATAGGACTTGCACAAGAGGGGGGATCCCAGTGGGGTGACGGATAGCAGAGATCAGGTCTGGCTCCCATTGGGCACACAGCTCCGTGATTGTGGCCCTGTCGAGTCTGTAGGTGAGGATAATGTGCCTGTCCTCCATTGTTGCCAAGTCCACCAGGGGCCTGTACACAAGGGGATGTCTCCATCTCCTATTCATCCTCAGCGGTTGTAATCTAGGGGGCAAAACGATGAGCATCTGGTCAGTATTAAACATTTACAAAATGTACAGTGCATTGCATGTTGTGACAGAAACAGTATGTTGTTGTATAGGCCCAAATGGTGCCTTTGTGTGCTGTGATGCAGTTAGGTGCTATGGCCTGCCCCTCCCTTAAATAGGGTCCGCCTGTTCTGTGTGGATGGAGATGTGGAAATGAGGTAATGCCGCTGACGTTGTGCGCTGTTGCCGGAGGCGGTCAAGTACCGCCGTGCAACTCCTCATTGGTTGTCATTGGGCCCTATGGGTTACAGTAGCCAATGGTGATGTACGCCGGCGGTGACGGTACGCACCACCGCGGACGTGACCTCCATTTTCTATCAGTCCACTCACTTGCTACCTGACCTTTAACAGGAGAGGACCTACACTGCATGTGCTGCTGTGACCTGTGTCTGGAACCGACCATGGCTCGTGTCACTAGGGAAACGGCCCCTGCCTTCATTGCTGCGGAGTTGGAGAGACTGGTGGATGGGATTCTAACCCAGTACCGATTGCTGTATGGGCCTCCAGACCAACAGGTGAGTACACTGTGAGCATGATGCATGGGGTATTAATGCATGGAGTGCTGCATGTGAGGGCCTCATGTAAGGAGGGGTGGCTTAGGGATCCTGGGCAGCGTGATGCATGTATGGTGGGCAATGTATGTGCGTAAGGGGATGGGAGGGATATGGTAGGCCATTAGTGTAACAGACCAGACGGTATGACTGATACCTTTTTTCTATGTGTATTGCTCTGCAGGTCAGCGCCCATCAGAAAAAGGGTATATGGCGTGCCATTGCCAAGGATGTGCGGACCCTAGGGGTCTACACGCGGAGCACCCACTGTCGCAAACGGTGGGAGGACCTGAGATGCTGGGCAAGGAAGATGGCGGAGGCCCAGTTGGGGATGGCCTCCCAACAAGGAAGGGGTGCCCGTCGAACCCTGACCCCTCTGATGTTCCTCATAGTGGCGTAGCTGGATGGGCACTTGAGGGCATCACAGCAGCCACAAGGGGGTAAGTACAGTTTCACATTATACCACTTGTGTGTGGTGGAATGGCCTTCGGGTGGGGGATGTGGGCCTGTGGGTGCCCCCAGGCCAGGCTGGACATTGCAGGATAGGTTCCATGTTGGGCAGGGGCTGATGAACTCCACCTCCAACCAAGCATGTCTCAGGTATGCTGCAATTGGCGTTAGGTATTACTGTCCATGGCCTGGTGATTAGCATTGTGACTGGTAGTGCATTGCCAAGTGCGTAGGGAGGTTCCCTGTGTGTGTGTGTGTGGTGTACACCAACGGTGGTGTTGTTGCTGCTATTGACCAAGTGTATCCTCTGTTTCTTCCCCCCCCTTTTTGTTTTGTCATTCTGTCCTTATGTGCATTAGCATCATCTGGCAGAGGAGCAGAGGTACCGGCGATGGAGGGAGCTGCATCCCACAGGGCCCATGAGGCCGAATCCACTGACGGTGAGGGCACCAGTGGGACGGAGGGCGAGGGGAGCACCACGGCGGGGACAGGAGGGGACAGTTCGGAAAGTGATACCTCCTCTGATGGAAGCTCCCTAGTGCTGACGGACAGCTCTGTGCCCACCCTAACTACAGGTACAGCCACCACCCCCCCCTTACCAGCACCTCCCTACCAGCAGCCCCTCAGCGAGTTTCCCGTGCCTGCTCACCCAGGAGGGTGGGCATCTCCTTCGCCCCAGGCACCTCAGGCCCTGCCCCAGTTAGCCCTGCTGCCCTCAGTGCGGAGGCTATTGACCTCCTGAGATCCATCTCTGTTGGGCAGTCAACCAAAGTGAATGCCATCCAGGGGCTGGCAGGGCCTTTGCAACAAACAAATGCATTCCTGGAGGGCATTCACTGTGGCATGGCGGCCCAACAGAGATCAATCCAGGCTCTGGCCTCCTCCCTAATAGCAGCCATTGTTCCTGTCTCTAGCGTCTACCCTTCACCTTCCTCTGCCCAGTCCCATTCCCCTCAACCCCAACCTATCTCAAGCACACATTCAGACCATCATGCACCCAAGACAACACACAGGAGTGGTTCAGGCAAACACAAGCACCACACATCATCACACAGGCACTCACACAAACACCATCCAGATGCAGACACACCAACATGCACTGCCCCCACTGTGCCCCCTCCTCCTCCACCTCCCACCCAGTAGCGTCTCCACTCACACCTGCATTCACTACATCCACTGCCTCCATCACCATCACGCCTATCACTACACACCCCTCACTGGCAGTCACCACCCCCACCTCCATGCACACGTCCCCTGTGTCCTCTCCCACTGTGTCTGTGCCCTCTCCCCCCAAAGTACACAAACGCAAGCACTCAGACACCCAACAGCATCCAGCCCATGCACCTGCACCCAAACACAGCAGACAGACACCTACAACAACCACTGCCTCTTCCTCTACTCCCAAACCTTCACCCACTTCCCTAAGACTCTTTTCCTCTCCGCCGTTGACCTCTTCTCTACCCCCCGTCCCTCACGTCAGGCCAGGGTGGTCAGAACCCAGGCTAGCATCTGAGCCACCCAGTCCATGGCCACAGTAGTTTTGGCAGCTACTGCAGGTGTGAGACGCTCCAAGGAAACACCCATCAGCATTGGCAGTGTGCCTGTACCAGCTGCCAAGGGGACGGGCAAGGATGCACCACCAGCTGGCAAGGGGAAGGGCAAGGAGGCACCACCAGCTGTCAAGGGCAAGGAGGCACTACCAGCTTACAAGGGGAAGGGCAAAGGGCCTGCCTCTGCAGGTAGGAAGGACAGGAGGCCTGGTGCTGGGGCTGATTCTGAGCCCCCAACACCAACCATGGCGCTTCAGCCATCCGAGGCTGTAGTGGAAGGGCTGGAGCTTCCCCCCACCACTGGCAGCCCCGACACCAGCACCACCACCTGCACCGCCACCTGCACTGCCACCTGCACTGCCAGCAGCTCAGCCGCCAGCATCACCGCCAGCAGCAGCGGCCCCAGTGGGCATCCATCCGAGGCTGCAGGGGAAGGGCTGGAGCCTCCCCACACCACTGGTAGCACCGACCCCAGCAATGCACTGCCACCACTGAGCAGCCGTCACTGCCAGCGGGCAGAGGTTAGTCCTGCCTCCATGGACTGTGATGCATCCTGACCACCGCAAATCATGTGGGTCTGACACCCAGGTGGGTGACTGTGACCTTGCAGTCCCCAAGATCTGCATCACAGGGCACAAGGCCCCCTCCAGAACCAGTGGGAGAAGACATCCACTCACCCCCTCCTTGCCAGGATGAAGCACACTGGGCACAAAGCCCCCTCCAGAACCAGTGGAAGAAGGCATCCACTCACCTCCTCCTTGCCAGGATGAAGCACACTGGGCACAAAGCCCCCTCCAGAACCAGTGGAAGAAGACATCCACTCACCTCCTCCTTGCCAGGATGAAGCACACTGGGCACAAAGCCTCCTACAGAACCAGTGGAATAAGGCATCCACTCACCCCCTCCTTGCCAGGATGAAGCACACTGGGCACAAAGCCCCCTCCAGAACCAGTGGAAGAAGCCACCCACTTGAGAGACTGTGTCTTTGCACTCCCCAGGACCAAGCAGTGGGCAAACCACCCACTAGAGAGACTGTGGCCTTGCACTCCCCAGGACCAAGCAGTGGGCAAGCCACCCACTTGAGAGACTGTGGCTTTGCACTACACAAGACCAAGCAGTGGAGAAGCCATCCACTAGAGAGACTGTGGCTTTGCACTCCCCAGGACATCGCACAGGGCATGTTGTCCCCTCCAGGACAAGTGGTGTTGTACCATCTTCCAGCTGAGGTGCCCCCCCATTCCCTGTCCCCCTGAGGTGTCTGTGTATTTTCGACCTGATGCCCCTGCAGTGTTCTCTCCGTGTTGATGCAGGAGTCAAGTGGGGCCTTGGCCTATGTGATGTGGCCCTGTGGCCCACAGACATTATGGATTGGGCAGTGTCCCTCCACTTGTATATATGTAAATACTGTTTTGATTTTTGAGGATGCATTTCTAGTATTTTATCTTATTACACTCACTTCAATCCATTCCTTTCGTCCTTGCATTATTCCTGAGGAGTATGGGGTGGATGTGTAATGTTGTTGCATCTGTTTGTGTGTGTGGTGTTGGGCGTGGGGGTGTTGCGTGTTGTGTCTGTGTGTCACTCTCTTTTTCCTCCCCTCTCCCTTGTGTGCTAGGCGACAGTACTCACCATGGTTGTCTTCCCCCGCGTTGGTATTCCTGGTGTAGGAGGAGAGGTAGACCAGCATGGGGAACACCTGCAGTTCGGGCTCCATGGCGGCATGGTTCTTCCCTGAGTGTCCAGAGGTGAGTCCTTTTATTCTGTGTTCTGTTTCCGCCGTGCTTTTGATGTCGTTGGTACCACCCTGGAAAAGGTGGCAGATAGGCCTGCTGTAATACTGTGGGTGGTACATTGTCTTCCGCCTGGCTATTGGCGGGTATCGCCACGGTGCTTGTTGCTACCGCTGTGGCGGTCGGTGTGGGTGGTTTCTGCCCTGGTCATTATTCAATATTTTTTACTGCCGGCTTGTTTGCGATATTACTGCCACTTTTTCACCGACCGCCAGGGTTGTAATGAGGGCCTATGTGTGCCTGGCTGAGTTATAACAGTATTTTTTAAGGATAGACCCAGAGGGACGGTTTGTAGGTCAGGGGCTGAGGTTTTCTTCTTCTTTAAAGAAAGACACCTCAAGTTATTTTTTTTCAGCGTGAGATTGACCTCCTGCATTTTAAATGAGTATGGTGGTTGTGTGTCTGAGCTTGGATCAGGCCACCCTATGAGGTCTACATCTCTCGTCAGTAGCACCCTTCCTGTTGTGGCTCGCTGTACTGGTTGCCTCTTTTGTTGGTAAAACAGTGGGGGGGTTAGGGTAGCTTGTGTCTTTAAGGTCCCTCACTGCAGAGACTGCGCGTGGATTACTATGACACATGGGGCGGCTCTCTCACCGGTTGGTGCCTTTGGTTCATTTTGTAGGAGGTGTATTATGTTCTTTAGAGGCGTCAACAGCGGCTTTGCCTTTCGTTGTACTCTACCACAGGTTTTTTGTGTTGGAACTATGATGGAAAAGAACAAAATGGCCATTATTAAAAAAATAATGATAATAAAAAATAAATTAAAAGAAACGCCGTTTTATGATTGCTTTACATTTATTTTTATTTTTTTATAGACCTTCCTAGAAGCTGGAGGAACAAGATGCTTGAGACATATGAACATTAAGGTTCTTAAGGAACTACATTACGTAAAACATACTTGATTTGTCCCTTTGTGGAACCCCTTTCTTTATATCCTGTCCGTCTATAGGCCCCAAAGAATTCCCTTTTTTTAATGATGTTGTGACCTTTCCAGGACTTGTTGAGGCTCTGGCCAACACTTTTGCTCAAGGGTCCACCTTTTGCTGAGGTTTGGCATAATTGTGAGCTCCCAGGGGAACTGTGAAGAAAAATGAATCACTGTAAAGAAGCTCTTGCCAAAAGGAAAGTCGAACTAAGTGAATCTGCGTGGGAGGAATTGATGGATGCAAGCAAAATCAAAGACATAACTGCATTTTGGTGTGTGGTTAACTCTTCATTTCTGAATGATAAACATGAGACGCTCATGGACACTGTCATTCCAGCCAAGACTTGGGTGGACTATTTTTAAAAAACTTTCGCCATAGAGACAAATGTTCAATCAGAAATGTTAAATTGTCTGAAGCTTGCAGGAAATGATCAGCTAAGTCTGGCTTTTAGTAATATTATAAGTGTGGATGATGTTAAACAAGCCATTCAAGACAGCCCTTCTGAGAAAGCCCCCGGCCCAGACAGAATTCCTGCTGACTTATATAAGACACTTCCAGATTTCTGGGGACCCCTGCTTACCAATGTCCTGAAATCGGCTGTGGTAGGCCCTTTAGTAGATTCTTGGAAAGAAGCGATCATCGTCCCGATTTTTAAGAAGGGAGATAGGGCAGATCCCTTGTGCTATCGCCCAGTTTCTTTATTGGATAGTTCAGTTAAAATTTTAGGCCGAGTGATCTTAAATAAGTTAGAAGAATGGGCGACTGAATCTCACTCCCTTTCAGAAATACAATTTGGCTTTCGCCCAGGGGTGGGCACAGTAGAACAAACTCTTAATCTGACTCTTATAGCCAGAAATATACCAAAAGGGGCTGTATACATCTAGCATTCATGGATCTGTCCTGTGCCTTTGACACAGTTAACAGGCAGAAATTGTGGAGGGTAATGCTGGGTATGGGCGTGGATAAAGATATAGTTATATTGCTTAGTAAACTTCATGCCTGCACAGAGGCTCGGGTCCGTTATTACCGGGAGGGATGTTTGACAGAGAAATTTCCCTCATTAAAGGGGGTTAGACAGGAATGTGTTCTTGCCCCCTTTCTCTTTCTCTTGTATATAAATGGGTTAGAGAAATTTCTTTGTGAATCAGGGAAAGATTCCCCAGTCATCAATAATTCTCCAATCCCTGTACTCTTGTATGCAGACGATGCAGTACTCATTTCAAGGACAGCAAATGGCCTCCAGATTTTATTAAATGCTTTTAATAATTTTATGGGGAACCTCGGTCTTAAAATTAACAGAACTAAGTCATTTGTGATGAAGTCCGGACCCATATTAGCAAAAACGAAAAAATTCCTTTTAGATGGGCACGAGATACTTAAAGTCCCACATTTTACGTATCTGGGGGTCTCCATTGATGTAGATTTTAACTGGAAATTTTTAGTTAATATACGCTCAATACAATTCCAAAAAGCCATTGAAGCTGTTTTTAGGTTCGCAAGAAGACTCCGACATAAACCTGTTAAGGAAATGATGACTGTCTTCTCCTCTAAGTGTCTCTCTATTGCGACATTTGGAGCCGAGGTTTGGGGGCTTGCAGAATGTACAGGACTTCAGGTTATAGAAAATTAATTTTTAAGACGGTTATTAGCAGTCCCTCAATCTACATCAGTAATGTTCTGTCATAAAGAAGTAGGTTTGAGATACATATCTAGCTATATAAAACTTCAACCTCTCATACTGTGGGTAAAAATCTGGACTAAGTCTGAAGCGTTTTTATGTAGAAAGATGATACAGGATTGTCTCCTCTTGTCACGATTTCTAGATATACCCTGGCTTAGATATGTTTCTCTCTCTCTCCTATCATTAGGATTAGGAGAATTTTTCCTCAAACCAGATACTCTAACAAGACAGGACATTAAGAAGGTTAAAGACATATACTGGCAGAAAAATCAGGCCATGGAGCCAGCCTCTGGTGTAATGAGACTATGGACGAGGCATGAGACACAACAACTTCAACCAAAGTTGTATCTGACCATTATTAATCACGAGCGACAAAGGTTTTTATTCACAAGGCTACGTCTAAATACTTTACACTACCTGGTAGCATTTCCAGTTTGTGGAACCTGGTTCAAGAACCTTCCTCCCTGTTGTTGCGATGGAAAGACATCTCAGAGTACATTACATTTTATGCTTTTTTGCTCTTTATATGCTGTTCCAAGAAAAAGGTTTTTACGTCTGTTATTTCTGTATAACAGTATTAGAACTAGCCAGCTTGCTTATTCCCACGTACATGCTCTGGGAAATATGGACATAATTCAGGCTGTGTTAAATTTTATATATGCTGCTTATGGTGTTCGGAAAATGTATTAATAACGTTTCTTAGAAATTTTTTATGATTGAGAAATTTGTATGTTTTATTTATTTGATGTCTTTTATGGTCTTTTTGCACCGAATAAAGTAAAGTAATGAATGAATGAATGAATCACTGTCACATTTCCAATATAATACACTGCTTTAGCTCATTCTCTGAGGGCACAATGGAATCTTGGGGTGGTTTGGAATGTACAAAACTGTCCCACTCCTAAGGCTCACAGAGCAATCTTGACACGTGATTTATACAAGCCCACCCCATATTCACCTGTAATAGATGGGCTAAGCTGTATGCTGTCGGATGCGTATTTAGACTTTAAGATTTGTTTTAGCGATTCAATAGCTATCTGCAATTTAAACAAAAACATCTACGATGTTGAGACAATAAGGTTAGCAACGGTCTCAGAACTATAGTGCTCTAAATATCTGTACCTTGCTGAAACTCAACCATTTCCTCATGGCTCCATGTTAATTATGGGAGATCCTGTGTGCAGAGCAGACAGATTTGTTTTAAAAACAACTCTACCAACCAGCAAGTCATAGTTGATTGAGTCATTTTGAAAAATATTTCTAGACATATGTTGTTTCACAATATAATAAATCTTGTAAAGTTGCTGGAACTGGCATTCTTACCGAACTTTGTAGCACAAAGGGCTAATTAACGCAGAGGTTTTCAACCTTTCTTAGACAATTCAGATGGCTAAGCATAGGAATGCATTAGATCCTTAACCCTTGCTGAACCATGCAAAGAATATTAGAATCCAAACAGCCGGCTTAAGCAAGAGACAAATAAATTTGTATTATCACACAGAAAATTAAACAATTACAAGAAAAAATGCTTCAGTCTTTAGCTCAGAAATAAAGGTGCACACCACTTTCATTTTTGATATCAGGGTTGTTGGCCCTGTTGAGCACAGTACATGCATGAATCAGATTCTCAACTGCGTTGCTTCAACCCTCTAAGCTATCTTAGCTCTGACTACAGAGCCTGCACCCCTCCTTTAGAGCCCCGCCTACGTGGCTTCCAGCAAATCGACAGTGACAGTGTGCCTGTTTCTACAAACTGATGAGCACGAGCCCCTACAAAAAAAGCACTACAAAGAATATTATATCACATTCCAATGCTTTAAGCAACATATTTAAGTGTTTTTGCAAACACATATTAAGGCCCTCATTACAACCTCGGCAGTCTTCTCAGAAGACCGCCGAGGCAGCAGGCGCCCACTGCCTCAGCGGACGGTAACAGTGTTACCGTCCGCTGGCCTAGCAGAAAAGTCACATCAATATTGCTGCTGGCTCGTAATAGAGCCAGCGGCAATGCTGATGTGCAGCGGGTGGAGTAGCACCCATTGCGCTTTTCACTGCCCGAAATTCTGGCAGTGAAATGAGAGATGGGGCTATGCCTGGGGGCCCCTGCACTGTCCATGCCAAGTGCATGGGCAGTGCAGGGGCCCCCAGGGGCACACCAAGTCCCCCTTATCGGCAGCCTTTCCATGGCGGTGTTTACCGCCGTGGCCAGGTTGGCGGTCGGGGACTCATAATCCCCAGGGCAGTGGTGCTTGCACCGCTGCCCTGGGGATTATGACCGCCAGGCGATAGCCTGGTGTTATAGTGGAGGGGCCGGCGGTAGGCCCGAGGCTTTTGCACCACGGTCATAATAGCTGGCGGAACACCGCCAGCCTGTTGGCGGGGTGTTACCGCGACCTTACCGCCGGCTGCCAGGCTCGTAATGAGGCCCTAAGGGCCAGATGTAGCAAAATTTTGCGAGTCGCAAATGGCCCGAATCGCTATTTGCGACCCTGCAAAATCGGAAATGGGATGCAAAAACCCCATTTCCGAATCGTAAATAGCGACGCAAGCCATTACTGACTCGCAGAATTTGCGACCCCATGGTGCGACCCGCAAATAGGAAGTCGCAATTTGCGAGTCGCAAACCATATGAAAAAGCCACTCGCAAATTGCGACTAGTCGCAAAAAGCCCATTTTGCACACCCAATTTACCACTAACTCAGAGCAGTTGGTAACCAGAACCAAAGTATAAAAGGAGACCCAGAAGGCACCTGGGTTACTCAAGATGGCGGAGATATATGTGATAACAAGGAGGAGGAGAGTCCACGCCGCACAGCAGAGGAGGAGGAGGAGCCAGAGACTGGAGAGGATATACAGAACCAGGCAGACACTTTTTCAACAAACAGAGGAGGAGATATATGATAAATACAGACTCAGCAGTGCAGCAATATTAGAATTAATAGATCTACTCAATCCGCAGCTTCAACGCCAGACTGTGCGCGGCAGCGCCATCCCCACACATGTGCAAGTGCTATGCTCACTGCACCTCTTGGCCTCGGGTAGCTATCAGGGGGTCATTGCTGTGGCAGGTGGGGTATCCCAAAGTGCACTCTCACGGTTCTTCAGATGTTTCTTAGATGCCATACTCACACACATGTCCAGATACATATACCTACCCAGGAATGAGGCAGAAATCAACAGCACCAAGTTGGAATTCTACAGGATTGCCAACTTCCCTCATGTAATAGGGTGTGTAGACGGGACACATATACAAAATGCCCTCCTGCAAATCTGGAATATCTGTTCCGCAACCGTAAGTGTACCCACTCACTGAACATCCAGGTGGTATGTGACGCCCATTATGTCATCACTGACATGGTAGCCAAATTTCCTGGGAGTACACATGACTCCTACATTTTCAGGCACAGTGGGATACACCAACGCCTAGAACGTAGGGAGTTTGGAGACGAATATCTATTAGGTATTGCTGCAGACACCCGAAGACTTACAGACAGGTCACTGTGGAAACTATTCATGCCCTGCTAACATTGCTTATTTTTGTCAAACAGGTGACAGTGCATATGCTCTATGACCATGGATACTTACCCCGTACCTAACACCCAGCAATGAGACAGAGGCGATACAACAGTGCACATAGGAGGACCCGAAATGTTACAGAGAGGACCTTTGGACTGTTGAAGGCAAGATTCCGATGCCTCCACAGAAGTGGAGGTGCGCTCCAGTATGCCCCAATAACAGCATTCAAGATCGTTGGAGCATGCGCTATACTGCACAACATTGCCACCAGACGTGGGCTACATCTCACCCCAGAAGACCCAGATTCGGAGGATGACGAGCAAGAGCTACCACATCGCCATCATGGGGATAGAAGCATTGCAAATCAAGGCAGACAGAGACGGGACCACATTGCAAACCAATACTTTGGAAGGTATGTGCTACCTGTCACCACACACACTAATGTCACACACAAAGAGCCCAGTTGTGAAGTGGAACAAACAAGAACTTTTATTAAGTGAACCTAAATAATTATGAACTGAACTTTTGGGAAGGGGCTGTAAATGTCCACATGCAATGAGAACACATTCACCTCATGTGCCTCAATTGTCCGCAAGTGCATAGCTCAACTCCTCCGCCTGGGACGCCCAGCATGGCTAGTGCTTGGAGTGTCAGCAGATCCCTGACGTTCACTGCCACTCCTCAATACCCTTGTGTCTGTGGCAGATGCACTACTGACGGTGGAGCCCTCCTCACTATCTTGAGGTGTGTCTGCCGTGCCCCTGGCCACCTGTCTTGCCTCCATCATGTCCACAGCATGGCTAATCCTACCCAGTCCTCGAGCCACATCCCCTGCAAAGTGGCCCAAGTCCACACGTAAACTGACTGTACGGCGTGACAGCCCTGTTGTATTGACTGCCAGGCGGACGATTGAGGCAGCCATGCGGTCCAAACGGTGAATGAGTTGCCGCTCACGGCGCCTTGCACTCTCTCTCTCTGACACAAGTTCAGTCACTAGTTGAAGGATGGAGAGTGCAAGGTCACCGACATGATTGTTCAGGCTTTGGAAGTCTGTGTGCACCTGTGCCAGCCCTGTGGTGAAATTCCATTCCATACGCTGCATGGCCCCTGAAATAACACTCAACTGCCTTGTTTGCAGGCGCTGACCACTGATGAGAACTGCCTCGGCGGTGGACATGGAAGAGTCCCCTACATCCTCCTGGGACACTGGAGGGACATGGACTCGGCGTCTGCGACGCGGTGGAGCATCAGGGTCCTGTTGGATGGCACTGTGGCTGGGACTGGGTGCTGGGTCGATCTCCCCAATGTCCATCGGTGCAGCTGGAGGGGACTGTGGGTGGGTGGTGCTGGGCCCTGTTGTGGCTGCTCCTGACTCCGGTGCTGCCTGTTGGCTGCCCTCTGCACCCTGGACGGACTGGCTGGTGGGGATGTCTTGTGGGAGACCTGTGGGACATAGGGAACACACTGTCAGTATCTAACATCTGTTGCATGCTTCCTAATACATTGTTGCCTATCAGCTGACTACTGAACTACATTGCCCATAATGCACCATTCTGTTGGTTGCTAGTCTGGAATAGATCTATTTTGGTTGTGCATGCTGCTGTGTACTGGGTGGGTGGGGGTATGGCAGATATTGGTATACATGCATGTTTCATGGTACTCACTTGTTGATGTTCCTGGTGCTGACGTGTCCAGCTCTCCCATTCCAGCCACTGCCTCTGGCTCAAGGGTCTGTTCCACACGTTCCTCCATGGGTGTGGGTGGTGGGACGGTGGATGGGCCTCCTCCTGTGCCCCTCATCTCCCGGAGGCGCTCTGCCACCCTCTCCTTGGTCCTGGAGCGCAGGTCGTACCATCTCTTTTTGAGCTCTTCAATGCTCCTGTGGCTCACCCCTATGGTGTTGACCTTCTCCTGGATGTCACTCCAAATCCTCCTTTTGTCGGTCTCTGGCACACTCAGGGCAGCCCTTCCAAATAGCTGGTCATGGTGGTGGCAGCATTCATCTGTCAGCACCTCCAGTTCCTTCTCTGAAAACTTAAGTTTTCTCTTCCTGCCAGAGTCCTCCATTCTTGCTGCTGTTCCTCCTGGTGGTTGCTAAGCAGTTGGAAATGGGTGTGGTCCTCCCTCCTCCCAGGTGTATTTGTAAACTTCCTGGCTGTGATGTCATCAGCAAGAGCCAGGAAGTGTTTTCCAGACTGTTCTGCTGCACCTGCATGCTATTGCGGGACAGTCGCAATTTGCGACACCCACTCGCAATTTGAGTGTTCGGTTTTTAGCGAGGTCGCAAAAAGTGACCTCGCAAACAGCGGACTCCCAATCTGCGGTGCGACTTCATTTGCGAGTCGCAAAATGAAGTAGCTTTTTCTTGTTGGATACCTGTTTGCGAGTCGGAAATTGCGAGTCGCAACGACTCGCAATTTCCAACTCGCTATTTTTTTAGCTACCTACATCTGGCCCTTAGACCCTAAATACGCGGCTTCTCTATAGTGAAACCTTCCCCACAGACCGTTTCAAAAGGGCACAGAACCTGCGACATGGCCACAATGAAACCATTGCCGCACTCCATTGCATGCATTCTAAGGACATTAGCCACTGGGAACTTTGTTAAGAACACCCTGACATTTCAGACGGCTATCTGGTAAAAATTACAACAGTTTTTACATATGCATGTATTTGTTACAGGGTATTACAGATGCCTATATTCCCAACATTTTCACTTTGCACATTATGTAAGAACAGCTCAGCATTTTAGAAATCACAATTTTTTTTTAACCCCACTTGTTTCCTGCCACACAGAATCCCTTAACTCTTTTTAAACAACTCATAATTCTACACACAGACTTTTTTATTCTACACAGTACAGCATATGGCTTTCGGGCCATGTGTAACACTTTTGGATAATTTCAACATTAAGGCCCTCATTATGACATTGGCGATAAATCCCGCTTACCGCCATGCCGACTGCCACCAACATAACGCCGCCACGGCGGATAACCGCCAAGCATATTATGGCACACACATACCGATTCGTCACTATACAGCCGCAAACACACGTCCGCCAGCCCAAAGGTCAGTGATAAACTGGTGGTAGCAAAACCCACACCGTTACGCCAACAGAACTACGCCCACAGCATTATGACCCACATCGCCACGGGCGGACATTCAATGGCGGTAAACCATTGGCGGTACATACCACTGCGCTCAAAATACACACACACAAACAAATCAACACTACATTGGTCAATTCAAACTACACACACCTGACACATACACACAACACACCCACACCACTATAAAACACCCACCCACACTACCCACAACCCTTTACGACTAGAAAGAATTGCCACCAGAGAGAGACAGCAAGAGCACACACACAACCAGAGCCACATAACATCATCACCTATACACCATCCACGCACCTTACATCACACACCCCAACACATCACCCCACACACCCTCACCTACACCACTCACACGACACCCATGGCACCACAACGACACCCCAGATTCTCTGAGGAGGAGCTGAGGAAATCATCCGGGTAGAGCCACAGCTATTTGGATCACAGGTGCAGCAGACATCCATTGCTAGGAAGGAGAATTGTGTACAGGGTCAACTCCGTGAGACAGCACCCCAGAACAGGGGACGACATCAGGAAGAGGTGGAACGACCTACAGGGGAAGGTACGTTCCTCAGCAGCAAGACACCAACTAGCTGTACAGAGGACTTGCGATGAACCCCCACCTCCTCCCCCCACAACTTACAACATGGGAGGAGCAAGTCTTGGCAATCATGCATCCTGAGGGCCTGGCAGGAGTAGGAGGAGGACTGGACTCTGGTAAGTCAAATCTCTATTACTATCACCCCCTTACCCGCATGCCATCACAAACCCCCACCCGTACCCTCACTCCCATCACTTCACCACCTCCCACATACTCCACCATCAGAACCCGCTCATCCCAATACCAAGCGCTGCATGTAACACCAATGCATGGACAACCCTCACAGACCTGCATGGACACCTATCACCACTGCATGCACACTAGAGAGAATCACCTAGCCCAACAAATAGCTACTCACTCAAAGGCAAATCTGCCATGGCAACAACAACCATAGAGGGCAACACACCCATGCACATGATGTCACACGCAGAAACAATAACTCTGCATTTACACCCCCACAGGTCCCCCAGCAAATGTCACCGGAGAAGAGGTGCCAGCAACATGCAGTCCCCCCCAGAAGAGGCCCACAGTGATGACAGCAGTTCTGCTCGCCTGGATCTGGATGACCAACCTGGCCCATCAGGGATCTCCGGACAGTCGGTCATCCAGGCACACTCTAACACCACCACAGAGACTCCCCCCTCAGGAAACATCACCACAGCACCCACCCAGCGGGCCCATACCTCTGTCCCCAGGACACGTCAATCAGCAGTGACCCCAGGCCACCCCACAAACACAGGACGATCAGGGACCTGGGGTCAGTGGCAGTGGGTACACGGTTCAGGGGACAGAGGCACCGGACAACAGGGAAGCTGGGAGGACTTCTGTGCAACAGGGGGAGGACAGGCCCAGGGAACTGACTCTCCAGGAGGCACCAACTGCGATCCTGGTAGAATACCACCATTCCCAGGAGACAATGGGCCAGATACTGGTCAAGTTGCAGGAGACCCAGCGGCTGCAGGAGGGACAGTACCTGGGGATCAGGGAGGATCTAAGGGACAGCCACAACACCCTGGTCACCATTGCAGGGGTGCTGGCAGACATGGCCAACACCATGAGGGAGGCAGTGGCACACCAACGGGCCCCTGACACTAGCCACACGGATGAACAGCCCTCCACCTCCGCTGACGGTAGTGGACAGGAGGCCCGCCACAGGAACAACAGGCCACCAGCACTCCTGCCCCTGCTGAAGGAGAACCACCCAGCAAACGGTCCCTGTGATCCAGGCAGACGCCAGAGAACATTGCCAAGACCCCCGTCAGGAAATAAGACTCTCCTGATTGTCACCATTGTGTCCCACTCTGTCACCCTGTCCACCTTGAACTGCCATTGCTCACCTTCCTATGCCCCCTTGGTCAATGCACCTGTGATACAAATAGACTCGACTCCAACCTGGACTTTCCTCCATCATCCCGCCAGCCCATTGCACATCCCCCTCTACCTCTTAGAACTGAAATAAACACCCTTTGAAAAATTACAAGTATGGAGTATGTCAAATGATTTAAGTGTGTATTTGCTTAACAAAGTTTAAACATTGAAAATCAACTGTACAGAAATGTATACATAGGAATGACCTGTAGTTGGCTGCAGTCAACTCACCAGGAGCAATAGTGGGGCACAAATATCTGCAAATAGAGATGCCAAAAGCTACAGTGAGTGGCCATAGAAGTAGGAAAACCAGCCTGCCAGTGACAATGTCAAACACAAAACTGTCAATTAAAAGTGAAGTTACACTGTCTTACCTCTGTATCATTGGAAGTATTGACAAATTATTGCACTTCTGTTGTCCTCATCCTCTGCCTCCTCATCTTCACTGTCCACAGGGTCCACTGCTGCCAGATGGCCATCTCTAGCCTCATCCTCCTGCAGAAAAGGCACCTGGCGACGTAAGGCAAGGTTGTGCAACATACAGCATGCCACGATGATCTGGCAGACCTTCTTGGGTGAGTAGTACAGGGATCCACCTGTTAGACGGAGGCAATGAAACCTGGCCTTCAGGAGGCCAAAGGTCCTCTCTATACTTCTTCTTGTTCGCCCATGTGACTCATTGTAATGTTCCTCTGCCCTTGTCCTCGGATTCCTCACAGGGGTCAGTAGCCATGAGAGGTTGGGGTAAACAGAGTCACCTGCAAATATCGAGGGACAACTGTTAGCCACACACCAACCCTTAGGTCCCACACCATACCCATACACCAACATCCACTGGGTGGGAACCAGGGCTCACCTATTAGCCACACCCTGTGCCTCTGGAGTTGAGCCATCACATATGGGATGCTGCTATTCCTCAGGATAATGGTATCATGAACAGACCCAGGATATTTTGCATTGACGTGGGAGATGTACTGGTCTGCCAGGCACACCATCTGCACATTCATGAAGTGAAACCTCTTTCGATTTCTAAACACCTGTTCATTTCACCGGGGGGAGGAGGGGACAACTGCTATATGTGTACCATCAATTGCCCCAATGATGTTGGGGATATGTCCCATTGCATAGAAATCAGCTTTCACTGTGGCCAAATCGTCCACCTGGGGAAAAACGATGTAGCTGCGCATGTGTTTAATCAGGGCAGACAGCACTCTGGTCAGCACTATTGAGAACATTGGCTGAGACATGCCTGCTGCCAAGCCCACTGTCACTTGGAGGGAGCCAGTTGCCAGGAAATAGAGCACTGATAGCACTTGCACAAGAGGGGGGATCCCGATGGGGTGACGGATAGCAGAGATTAGGTCAGGCTCCAACTGGGCACACAGCTCTGCGATTGTGGCCCTGTCCAGTCTATAGGTGAGGATAATGTGCCTGTCCTCCATTGTTGCGAAGTCCACCAGGGGTCTGTACACGAGAGGATGTCTCCATCTCCTATTCCTCCGCAGCAGTTGCAATCAATGGGGCAAAATGGAAAGCAGCTGGTCAGTATCTCTTATTTCCAACCACTACACTTCAATGCATGTCGTGATTGTAACAGTATTGTTTTGGACAGGTCCAAATGGTGCATATGTGTACTGTGATGCAGTTAGGAGCCATGGCCTGCACCCCCCCCTGAAATGGCGTCCGCCTGTTCTGTGTGGAGGGACAGGTGGAAATAAGGTAATTCCGCTGATGCTGTGCGCCATTACGGGAGGTGGTCGGAAACCTCCGTAAACTACTCATCGGTTAACATTGGGTCCTATGGGGTATAGTGGCCAATCTTGATGTACGCGGGCGGTGACGGTATGCACCACGGCAGACGTTGCCGCCATTTTCTATCTGTTCACTCACTTACTACCTGACCTTCAACAGGAGAGGACCTACACTGCAAGTGCTGCTGTGACCTGTGTCTGGAACTGACCATGGCTCTTGTCACTGTGGAAAGGGCCCCTGCCTTCACCTACGCGGAGTTGGAGCGACTGGTGGATGGGGTCCTACCCCAGTACCGAATGCTGTATGGGCCTCCAGACCAACAGGTGGGTACACCGTGAGTAGAATGCATGGGGCGGGAATGCATGGAGTGCTGTTTGTGAAGACCTCATGTAGGGGTGGTGTTGATGGATGGGCCCTGGGCAGTGTGCTGCATGTATGGTGGGCCATGGCTGTGCTAATGGGGATGGGAGGGGGCATGGTGGGCCATGAATGTAACAGGCAGGACGGTCGAACTAATACCTTTCCCTGTGTCTATTTCCCTGCAGGTCAGCACCCATCAGAAAAAGGGAATATGGCGTGCCATCGCCAAGGATGTGCAGACCCTGGAGGTCTACGGCAGGCGGAGCACCCACTGTCGCAAACGGTGGGAGGACCTGAGATGCTGGGTACGGAAGACAGCGGAGGCCCAGCTGGGGATGGCCTCCCAACGAGGAAGGGGTGCCCGTCGAACCCTGACAACCCTGATGGCCTGCATACTGGCGGTGGCCTATCCGGAGCTGGATGGGTGCTTGGGGGCATCACAGCAGCAACAAGGGGGTGAGTACAGTGCCCCAATATACAATTTGCACCCGGTGGGGTGGTATACGGGTGGGGGATGTGGGCCTGTGGGTGCCCCTAGGCCAGGCCTGACACTGCAGAGTAGGTCCCATGTTGGGCAGGGTTCTGATGTAAAATACCTCCAACAAAGTTAGTAGGCATCCACGCAGGGGTCTGTGGGGCTCAGGTATGCTGCAGTTGACATTAGGTGTCCCTATCCATGGGCTGGTGACTAGCATTGTGACTGGTAGTGCATTGCCTAGTGCGCAGAGCTGTTCCCTGTGTGTGTGTCGTGTACGCCAACGGTGGTGTTGTTCCCGCCATTGATCAAGTGTATACTTTGTCTCTTCCCACCCCTTTTTGTTTTGTCACCCTGTCCTTATGTGCATTAGCATCATCTGGCAGAGAAGCTGAGGCACCGGCAACGGAGGGAGCTGCATCCCGCAGGGCCCAGGAGGCCGAATCCACCGACGGTGAGGGCACCAGTGGGACGGAGGGCGAGGGGCGCACCACGGCGGGGACATGAGGGGACAGTTCGGACACGGATTCCTCCTCCCATGGAAGCTACCTGGTGGTGGCAGACACCTCTGTGCCCAGCCCAGCTACAGATACATCCGCCACCCCTGTACCAGCACTGGCACTGCCCTCCCAACAACCCCTCAGCGTGCTTCCCGTGCCCGCTAACCCTGGAGGGTGGGCATCTCCTTTGCCCCAAGCACCTCAGGCCCTGCCCCAGTGAGCCCTGCTACCCTGAGTGAGGAGCCTAGTGACCTCCTGCCATCGATCGCCATTGGGCAGTCAACCATTGTGAATGCCATCCAGGGACTGGCAGCCCAAATACAACAGACAAATGCATTCCTGGAGGGCATTCACACTGGCATCACAGCCCAACAGAGATCAATCCAGGCTCTGGCCTTCTCTCTGATGGCAGCCATTGTCCCTGTTTCTAGCCTCCCCCCTCCAACTTCCTCTACCCAATCCCATTCCCCTCAACCCCAACCTATCCCAAGCACACAGGCAGACGAGCAGGCACCCAGGACAACACCCAAGAGTGGACATGGCAAACACAAGCACACAAACACACTTCATCCCACAGGCACTCTCACAAACACCATCCAGATGCAGACATACCAACATCCACTGCCTCCACTGTGTCCCCCTCCTCCTCCTCATCCACCTCCCTTCCAGTAGCGTCTCCACTCACACCTGCATGCACTACATCCACATCCACTGCCTCCATCACCATCACGCCTATCACTACACACCCCTCACTGGCAGTCACCACCCCCACCTCCACGCACACGTCCCCTGTGTCCTCTCCCAATGTGTCTGTGCCCCCTCCTCCCAAAGAACACAAATGCAAGCACTCAGACACCCACAGCCATCCACCTCACAACAGCATCCGGCCCATGCACCTGCACCCAAACACAGCAGACACCTCCTACCACCACTCCCTCTACCTCCACTCCCAAACCATCCTCCTCTTCCCGGCCCAATGTCCTTAAGAAGCTTTTCCTCTCCACCTTTGACCTCTTCCCTAGCCCTCCCCCCTCCCTCATGTCAGGCCAGGTCTCGTCAGAACCCAGCCAAGCACCTCAGCCACCCAGTCCAGGGGCACAGTAGTGTCCACAGCTACACCAGGTGGGAGAGGATCCCGGGCACCAGGCAGCCAAACTGATAGGGTGCCTGCACCAAGTGCTGTAAGGAAGGGCAAGGAGGCACCCCCAGCTGCTGCAAAGAAGGGCAAGGAGGCACCCTCAGCTGCTTCAAAGAAGGGCAAGGAGGCACCCCCAGCAGGTAAAAGGAAGGGCAAGGAGCAATCCCCAGCTACTGCCAAAAGGAGCAAGGAGCCATCCCCAGCTGCTGGCAGGAAGGGCAAGGGGCCTGCACTAGCTGGCATAAAGGACAGGAGGCCTGGTGCTGGGACTCAGTCAGAGCCCCCACCACCAACCATGGTGGTGCCGCCGTTCAGGCTGCAGGGGATGGGCTGGAGCCTCCCCCCACCACTGCTAGCACCGCCATCAGCACCACTGCCACCAGCAGCAGCCCCAGTGGTAGCCGTCCAAGGCTGCAGGGGAAGGGCTGGAGCCTCCCCCCACCCCTGCCAGCACTGCCACCAGCACCACTGCCAGCAGCAGCAGCCCCAGTGGGCAGCCATACGAGGCTGCAGGGGAAGGGCTGGAGCCTCCCCCCACCACTGCCAGCACCGCTACCAGCACCGCCACTGCCACCACTGAGCAGCCATCACCGCTGGCGGGCAGTGTGTAGTCCTGCGTCCATGGGCTGTTGTGCGGCCTGGCTCCTACAAATCCTGTGGGTCTGCCACCCAGGTGAGAGACTGTGACCTTACACTCCCCAACATCTGCATTACAGGGCACAATGCCCCTCCAGAACCAGTGGAGAAGCCATCTACTCACCCCATCCTTCCCAGGATGAAGCTCACTGGGCAGAATGCCCCCTCCAGAACCAGTGGAAGTAGTAACCCACTTGAGAGACTGTGGCCTTGCACTCCCCAGGACCTAGCACACAGGGCATGTTGCCCCCTCCAGAGAATGTGGGCAAATCACCCACTTGAGAGACTTTGGCCTTGCACTCCCCAGGACCAAGCACAGGGCATGTTGCCCCCTCCAGAGCATGTCCGCAAATCACCCACTTGAGAGACTGTGGCCTTGCACTCCCCAAGACAAGTCAGTGGGCAAATCACCCACTTGACAGACTGTGGCCTTGCACTCCCCAGGACAGAGTGATGGGCATGTTGCCCACTCCAGGACCATTGGTGTTCCATCTTCCGGCTGAGGTGCCCCCCATTCCCCGTCCTCCTGAAGTGTCTATCTATTTTCGACCTGATGCCCCTGCAGTGTTCTCTACGTGTTGTTGCAGGAGTGAGGTTGGGCCTTGGACTTTGTGATGTGGCCCACGGACATTGAGGACTGGGCAGTGTCCCTTGCATTGTAAATATGTATATACTTTTTGATTTTGATGCACAAATTTCACCTATGTTTATATTATTACAGCCTTTTTACACTATAGTTGTTGTCCTTGCATTCTTCCTGAGGGGTACGGGTTGTATATGTTATGTTACTGCATCCGGTTGTGTGTGTATTTTGGGGGTGGGGGTGTTGCGTGTGTGTGTCACTCTCTTTTGCCTCCCCCCTTTCCTGTGTGCTAGGCGGCTGTACTGGTCGTCTTCCTCTGCATTGGTGTTCATAATTGAGCAGAAGGTAGAAAAACATGGGGAAGACATGCAACTCGGGCTCCATGGCGACATAGTTCTTCCTTGAGTGTCCAGAGGTGAGTCGTTTCCCTTCTGTGCAGGGTTTCCGCCAGGCTTTTGATGTTGTTGGTACCGCCCTGGAAAAGGTGGCGGATTGGACTGTCATTATACGGTGGGCGGTACATTGCCTTCCGTCTGGCTGTTGGCAGTTACCGCCGTGGTGCCTGTTGGTTTCGCCCTGGCGGTCGGTTTGTTAAAGTGGCTGTCTGAGCAGTTTCCACCGTCGTCATAATTTCATATTTATTACCGCCGGCCTGTTGGCAGTATTACCACTGCGTTATCACTGACCGCCAGGGTTGTAATGAGGGCCTAAGTGCTTATGATGACACATATTGGTAAAAAATTCGTAAAAGATAAAAGACAACATTGTTTTACCTGTAGAAAGTCTTGTCCCATGGCTACTGCTTGCTCACCCATGTACATCTCAACGTTTTTATCTGGATGTATGATGGAACAACAAATGCGTTTACAACCCATCCCATTATAAAGCGGTCTTTACAACGACCGTGTCTATACCACGCATGCCTTTATCACGCATGCCTTTACCACAAATTTAGTTGTAAAAGCATGTTTGGTAAAGTAACATGCATGGTAAATTATCCTCCTCCCTTCCCTCTAAACCTGACATCATACTCCACCTGCCCAAGCCCTTAAAACTGCCCCTTCCAACCCCTACCCAGAGTCCTAACCCCCGGCCTACCCTGCCCTGTCCTAAAACCTGTCCCAACTTTTCCTAAAAACTACCAGACCCCTGCCCTAAACCATAAAACCTAACCTGCCCTGTCCTAAAAACCACACCTCTCCCGCCACAAACCCTAAAAGCTACCATGTCCTAAAACCTACCCTGCCCGGTCCTAAACACTACCCGGCCCCTTCCACCTCCACTCTAAGCCCTAAAACCTACCCTGTCCTAAAAACTACCCCAACTCCCACCTTCACCCTAAAACCTACCCTTCCCCTGTCCTAAAACCTACCCCGTGCTGTCCTAAAAACTACCCTGACCCCCGTCCTAAACCCTACAACGTGCCCTGTCCTAAAACCTACCCTGCCCTGTCCTAAAAACTACTGACCCCCTGTCCTAAACCCTAAAACCTACACTGTCCTGTCATAAAAACTACCCCAACCCCCACCCCACCCTAAAACCTACCCTGCCCTGTCCTAAGACCTACTCCACTCTGTCCTAAAAACTACCCAACCCCGCTCTAAACCCTAAGACCTACCCTGTCCTAAAATCTACCCCACCCTGTCATGAAAATTGCAAACCCTGAATCCTAAAACCTATCCCTCCCTGTCCTAAAAATACCCCTGCCTTCACCTTAAACCCTAAAACCTACCCTTCCCCTGTTCTAAAACCTACCCCGCTCTATCCTAAAAACTACCCGACCCCCGTTCTAAACCCTAAAACCTACCCTGTCCTAAAACCTACCGCACGCTGTCCTAAAAACTTCCTCGACCCCCATCTTCACCCTAAAACCTACCCTCCTCCTGTCCTAAAACATACCCTACGCTGTCATAAAAACTACCCTGATCCCCCTGCCCTAAACTCTAAAACCTACCCTGTCCTAAAACCTACCCGTCTTGTCCTAAAAACTACCCGACCCCGTGCCCTAAACCCTAAATCCTTCTTTGTCCTGTCATAGAAACTACCCCGCTCCCTGCCCCACCCTAAACCCTAACATGCCCTGTCCTAAAACCTACCCAGCTCTGTTCTAAAAACTACCCGACCCCGCTCTAAATCCTAAAACCTACACTGTCCTAAAACCTACCCCACCCTGTCCTAAAAATGACCCCAACCCCCGCCTTCACCCTAAACCCTAAAACCTACCCTTTCCCTGTCCTAAAACCTACCCCGCTGTGTCCTAAAAACTACCGGACCCTCGCCCTAACTCCTAAAACCTACCCTGTCCTAAAACCTACCCCACTGTGTCCTACAACCTACCCAACCCTCGCCTTCACCCTAAAACCGATCCTACTCCTGTCCTAAAACCTACCCCGCGTTGTCCTAAAAACTACCCTGACCCCCGCCCTAAATCCAAAAACTTACCCTGTCCTAAAACCTACCCCACCCTGTCCTAAAAACTACTCGACTCCGTGCCCTAAACCATAAAGCCTACACTGTCCTGTCCTAAAAACTACCCCACTCTGTTCTAAAAACTACCCGACCCCGCTCTAAACCCTAAAACCTACCCTGTCCTAAAACCTACCTAACCCTGTCCTAAAAACTACCCCAACCCCCGCCTTCACCCTAAACCCCAAAACCTACCCTTCCCCTGTTCTAAAACCTACCCTGCTCTGTCCTAAAAACTACCCGACCCCCGCTCTAAACCCTAAAACCTACCCTATCCTAAAACCTACTCCACCCTGTCCTTAAAAAACTACCCCAACCCCGAAAATATACCCTACTCCTGTCCTAAAACGTTCCCCATGCTGTCCTAAAAACACCCTGACCCCTACCCTAAACCCTAAAACCTACTCTGTCCTAAAACGTACCCTGTGCTGTCCTAAAAACATCCTGACCCCTAAACCCTAAAACCTACTCTGTCCTAAAACCTACCCCGTCCTGTCCTAAAAACTACCCGACCCCTGCCCTAAACCCTAAAACCTACACTGTCCTGTCCTAAAAACTACCCCCACCCCACCCTAAAACCTACCCTGCTTTGTCCTAAAACCTACCCCGCTCTGTCCTAAAAACTACCCGACCCCGCTCTAAACCCTTAAACCTACCCTGTCCTAAAACCTACCCCACCCTGTCCTAAAAACAACCCCATCCACCCACCCCACCCTGAATCCTAAAACCTACCCCACCCTGTCCTAAAAACTACCCCAACCCCGCCTTCACCCTAAAACCTAAAACCTACCCTTCCCCTGTCCTAAAACCTACCCTTTTCTGTCCTAAAAACTACCCGACCCCTGCTCTAAACCCTAAAACCTACCCCACCCTGCCCTAAGAACTACTCCATCCCACCGCCCCGCCCTAAACCCTAAAATCTACCCTGCCCTGTCCTAAAACCTACACCGATCTCCCACCCTGTCCTAAAAACTACCACAACCCTTCCTCCCCAACCCAGGCCCCACTTACCTCTCTCCTCTGGTCGCAGCTCCTTCCTGCTTGTTTCCTTCCTTCTGCCCGACTGCTCTCTCTTCTGTTACCATGCATATGCGTGGTAAACGCATGCGTAGTAAACGCATATGCGTGGCAACGGCAGCGTGGTCAATGCATATTGTTGCATTGACTGCGTTATTAGTGCTGTTTCCCCTTTTATCCATGTTGCTCACGAATTCAAGCTGTAGGCAGACTTAAAATAAGCGGTGTGGGGTCTGATTCTGGCTGGAGTCACCCATGGACAGCATTTTATACCTAGTAGAGATTGCAAATTATGTACTGTTTTCCACAGCTCCAAAGCCTATGAATATGTCTAGATGTTGTCAAGAATTGAGTTAATAAAATCAAAGTTTTAGTGATTCGTTGATGAGGCCAGCCCTACTTTCTATCTAGGCCCCACCTCTGCATTTGTGTACCAATTTGTATCAGCTTGGATTCTTTTTATGAATATGTCTAGATCTCTTGCACATATTAAAGTCAGAAAAAACCTGAATTCATGGTGAGGGGCCAGAGGAGTGGTGGGATTCCCACGGCCTCACCAAGGATTCTTGCACTCCTAAGTTATGTACCATGAATCCTTGGGTAGGAAATTCAGAGAGGGGCTCTGGCTTCACTTCATACCAGGCTATTTGTAAGACAAACTTTGTTTTAATGTTAATCTTTCTCTCACTCTCTCACTCTCATTTTCTTGTCCCACACCTCTCCTAACACCCCATCTTTCTTGTGCTCTCTATACACTTCTCTCACATACCACTCCCTGCTCTGTTTCTCCCCAATCCCTGGGACCGCCAATTATGCTACATAATACAATACAGCAATTTTGTCCTTATTTGACAAAGCCCCAGCCCCTGTAAAGGCTGCATAATATAAGGGGAGTCTCTAACGAACAAAACTCATTCCCAGGGCCTGTTCTCACACACGTCGCCTCACACTTGCGGCTGCCTGAACAGGCACCGGCTTGTTTTGTTAGAGACTTCCAGGCTGTACACACGTGTGCTGCAATTTTACCTGAGACAACACCCTACACACATGGTTAGGGCCATGAGCACGTGACTAGGGTGATGTCACAGCAAACGTGACCCAACACATTCATGTGATCCCCATGGAAGTGATGCCATTTCTGGGAAGGGCCCCTGAGGGCCCGAAAGTCCAGGTAACGGAAGTGACATCACTTCTGGGACAAAACAACTGTCACATTTTGCATGATGGCAAAAGGTATCCCTTTATTCCACTTATAGTCTATAGTCTTGTTGATAAGGTATGCATTTTTTAAGCAATGAAGTACTTCCTTTGGCCCTATTGATTACAATGCTGTTCCTGGATATTTTTTTACCTACAGTTAAGGAATCACGGTGGTTAATTCTAAAGTCTTTTTGAAGAGGAGCGTAATGTCCATTTGAATACCCACTGTGGTATAATTCATGGAAAAGGGTGGCGTCCAAAGTGAAAATATCATTCTCTCTTGACAGCAGCAATAGGTGTATCTAATGGGTAACTGATATGTATAGTTTTGTAAAAATTGAAGTTGTTGTGTTTGAATCTTGAGCAATATGATGAATCCCAAGCATATTTCATAGTAGTTGAATCTCATTTTGCCTTTGGGTAAGCACAAGTTTTTTCTCTCATTGGATATTTAACATGAGAATTCTGTTATCCACTTTGAATATGTTATTTTTGGAATAGATTAATAATCATAATTGGTGAAAATAATATGCATTGTGATGTATAGTGTCTAGATATTCACTCACAAACATCCTCTCTTCCATTAGTCTTTGTAGGTACGTTGCTGACAGACTTATCTTCCAAGCAAAAAAAATGGGCACTTAATGCAATTATGATCTGTGTTGTTATTTGTTAATTATATCATTTCGAAGATTAGCTTTTAAAAAACTTAATGCGCATTTCTAGTTAATTATTTTTGTCTTTTACTTCTATATTTTAGTCTCATTTGAGCCTTCAAAATGTGGCAAGACATTGTGAAACACGTGTTGGCTGAAATCATAAACAGCCTTTTTGGAACATTGATTAAAATTGAAAGTTGCAACATATATCACTATTCATATGTATTGCAATCCTTGTGGAAAGCAAATTGTGTGCTACGTCAAATATACTATAGTCTTTTTGTGAAGGAAATGGCCTGATTGGCTGTACCGTAAATAAGAAATATTGGAAAAGAAAAAGCTTTCTTAGAACAAGTTTTTTAAAGCTAATATTTATTACATGTAGTGTGCCTCAAACTTTTTAGTACACTCTACACTTTATTGATCTGAGAGCCTGACCTAGCATTGTAGAGCCAATATAACATTACAAATGAAAGAATTAAAAGGATATTACTCAGGTAATGTGGATGTCTGTCAATATCCGCCTGCGCGGATGCAAGATGGTGTGTTTGAAGTAGTAGGTAAGTAGTCAAGTACTTATTGATCAACCACGAGGGAAACAGAAAATGCCAAGGCTGGGATCGTAGGCAGAAACAATATGTGATCAAACGGTAAAGTGTAGATTATTAGCACATATTTTCTGATAATTCTGTTGTTTATCTTTTGGGTTCGAAGAGGGAGGAGTGTACCGAAGGAGGTATATTGGTTCTTTATTATGCTTCTTGGTTACAAAGCCAAATTACTTCAGAAGGATCAAATAATTTCCGTTTTAAACCTATTGGGGGAATTCCGAGAGGCAAAATTCAGTTTTGCCTGGGAGGAGGGGCTGAAAATCATTGCGCTGTTCCACATATTAGATGTGTGGATTGCAGTACCATATTATTTGGAGTCAACAGCCAGGGTCTGCTATAAGGCCTGGTCCTCAATATAAGCCCTGCCGAAGGTGGTTTTAAACTCAATTATTTGCCATTAATCTAATTGTATGCCATGAGCGCCGCTCTCTGACCTTGGTGGTGCATGGCTTTGTTGGAAGATGACTTTGATAATTGGCAAAAGAGGTAGCAGGGCAAGGGAGGTCTTTTATGCATCATTATTAAAGATGGATTCACATGCTGTGATCAAAAATGTTGAAGATGAAAAAGGCAGCAGGTACAGACACACCTTAGAACAGTAAGTGTTGCCTGAAACAGGTCAACTCAGTTGAAATAATGAAATTAGTGGTAAGTGATCTGGACTAGTTTGGATAAAGAGAACAAATAATTGCACTCAACATAACAACATGAACTAAAGTAGCAAGCAAATCGTGATTTTATTAATGTAGGACTTTGTCACATGTGGGTGTCTGCCTTTAAATGCTACCTGTTAGACCAGGCATCTTTTGGCGTGTTTCCCCTGTCTTTTTGCCTTCTGACCTCCTGTTTTTATGGTATGCTGGACTCTGTTTTTGTTGCTTTATTGTCTCAGTGCACTTTTTCACTGCTGATCAGTGCTAAAGTGCAAGTGCTCCCTATGTAAATTGTATTAGTGATTGGTTTATCCATAGTTGTCATATCCGATTTACTCATAAGTCCCTAGTAAAGTGCACTATGCGTGCCCAGGGCCTGTAAATCAAATGCTACTAGTAGGCCTGCAGCACTGATTGTGCCACTCACATGAGTAGCCCTGTGAACATGACTCGGACCTGCCACTGCAGTGTCTGTGTCTGTGTGTGCAGTTTTAAACTGCCAATTCGACCTGGCAAAATTACCCACTTGCCAGGCCCAAGCCTTCCCTTTTTGTACATGTAAGGCACCCATAAGGTAGGCCCTAAGTAGCCCCATGGTCAGGGTTCAGTGTATGTTAAAGGTAGGACATGTACTGATGTGTATTACATGTCCTGACAGTGAAATACTGCCAAATTCGTTTTTCACTGTTGCGAGGCCTCATAGGTTATCATGGCGATGCCTTTAAATATCTTTTAAGTGCAGTTTCCCACTGCAAGCAGATATAGACATGGAGTTTGGGGTCTCTGAACTCACAATTTAAAAATACACCTTTTGGTAAAGTTGTTTTTTAGATTGTCAGTTTGAAAATGCCACTTTTAGAAAGTGGGCATTTGCTTGCTTAACCATTCTGTGCCTCTGCCTTCTTGTATATTCCACGTCTGGGTCAAACTGACAGTTGGGCTGTTGTGAATTCCCTCTAGACAGTGACACAAAGGTAGATGGGGTGTAGCCTGCATAGCCTGATGAGTCACCTGGGCTAGAGTGGGGAAGAGGGAGCTGACACACCTGAAAGGGCTGTGCCTGTCCTCACACAATGCTGTCTCCGATCCCCTGGAGTGTGTCTGAGGCCAGGCCTGGGCAAGGCAGGATCTTGTGAACAACACAGACTTTCCTTTGAAGTTTGCCTACTTCAAAGGCAGACATGAGTATAAGTAGTGGACCCAAAAACCCAGACTTTTAAAACACTTCTGGATCAAGAGGAACCTCTACCAAGGAGAAGAGCTGAAGAGCTGGAGGAGGAGTACTGCCCCTTTGCTGTGTGCTTTGCTGGGTTGGCTTGCGGTTGCTGCTTCTGCCTTAAAGAGGGCAAACACTGAACTTTGCTGTGTATCCTGCTTGTTAAGTTTCTCCAAGGGCTTGGAGTAAAGCTTGCCTCCTGTTGGAAGTCTCAGGGATATCAAAGACTTCAGCTTCATCTGCCTACAGCACTGGGAACCGTGTGTTTTGTGCTGCAACAGAAGAAAAACCACTGTGACGCTGTCAATGACACCGCTGACTGCACCGTGACCTGACGATGCCACACGGAGCTGTGCCCCGTGTGACAACACAACCCTGGTCTCACCAACGCTGCCACCTAACGCCGTCACCAAGCTGCTGCTTGCACCATGACCTGTGGGCTTCACACTCCACATCGCCTTGCTCAGACCGCAGCCTTGGCATCCCCGATGACGACGTTCCACGCTGACACCGATGCCGCTGCCTGCACCGTGGCCTGAAGAAACCGCTTGTGAGGTACATGGCACACTGTTCCATCCCGCACTTCAGTTCCAGTCCACAAACGCCAGCTCCATCAACTCCAGCATTGTCAACAGATGCCCCTGTCTGCACTGCAACCCTTGGGTGCTACACGGAGCCCGCCTCACGCTGCACCGCCGCCTTCGGCCTACTGACGACAGCGATGTCCCATCCCGCAACGCGGCCTCGGTCCACCAACGCCAGCTCCATCGGCTCCAGCATCGTAAACAGATGCCCCTGTCTGCACCGCGACCCATGGACGCCGCACGGAGCCCGCCTCACACTGCACTGCCGCCTTGGGCCTACCGACGACAGCACTTCAGCAATGACACCGCTGCCTGCACTGTGACCTGGAGACAGCGCATGTCGCACCGCCCCACTTCACACCACAGCCCTAGTCTCACTGATGCCACGGGACGCCCTTACCGAGCCGCTGTTACTGAGCCACTGCCTGACCTGTGAGCACCACACATCCCATCATCCCACTTTGCACCGCAGCCCTGACGCCATCCACGCCAGCGCTCCTGACTTTGTCATCAGCCTGGAGTTCGATTTGCAACACGTGTGACTTAACGAGCCCGATGAACCCAGCACCAACCTCCGGAACCGACGCCTGCGACACCACACACAAGATCTCATTGCGAGCATCACAATGCCCTACATTTCCAAGGTACTGTTTGCAAGTCTTCCTGACACCGTAGCTGGTCCGAGACGCCGCAGCCGACCTGAACTGTTGGCTTTGTTGTTCACGATGTCGTGACAGCCCTAGACGGAGCTATCGACTTCAAGGAACTGTATTTTTATTTAATTCTGGCAAAATTCACATCTTTATTACTGTATGTTGGATTTTTTTCGTTTTTGTCTTGTTTTACACAGATAAATATTGGCTAGTTTTCTAAAACTGGTGAGGTGTCCTTTTGTAGTGTTTTCACTGTATTACTGTGTGATATGTGCAAATGCTTTACACATTGCTTCTGACATACGCCTGACTGCTCATGCCAATCTACCAAAGGGGTGAGCAGATGTTATCTGAGCTGGGTATCTCCCTTATCCTGATTAGTTTTGTGGCCCCTACTTGGACAGGGTCCCATCCGACTGCCAGCTAGAGACCCTATTTCTAACACTACCCATGGTTTATACTCACTGAGCAACTTGTTGATGTATAAGGTGCTGAAGGATGGATCACAAAATATTTTGTGCTGTGCAGCGTAATGAATTCCATACTAAAAGCGCCTCAGCATATTGTGGACGTTTGTATTTGAAAATGTGGGTGAGGCAGAGATAGTATGCACCACGTAATTTCTATTTTTCCTTCTAAGCATAATTGTTAAATAATTCTCTATAACGTGTCTGTAATTACTGCAGTAACAGTAGTCAGGGGTGCAGGGAGCTTCACAAGTGAACATGGATATCGTTATGCGTATTACTAACCATCTTGTAACTTTTTTAAAGGGATAGGGAAGATGGTGGAAAGGAGCATATGCTGCAGTTTTCACAAAGGAATGTTACAATGGGAGGATGGAATTAGAACAAACATTTTTGGTAAAGGGCATTAGGAATTGGATGACAAGGAATGTTTGGAGAAACAGAAGAGCATTCATTAGCGTTCCAGTGAAAGCAAACATTTACCACTGCCAAAGGTGCAAAGCTACTGGCGCTCAACCTGTAAGACACCAACCAGCCCACAACGCTGGTGCAGAGATATCTTAAATAAGCCCTTCACAAGCTCACTTTAAGTGATCGCCCTTGCAGCATGCATTTTCAGCCGGGCGGCACACTTGTGCATAAGGCTTGCTCTGGCGACATCTTGTGGAAAATGGGTTTAATGCAAGCAAAAGATTTTTTTAATGTCAGTCACATTCGTAGGTGCGAGCTCATAATATCAGCCAGGCTTAAGTCAAGCAGCACATTAGCCATGATTTTGGTTGTAAGCAGGGCTTTAAGTGGGTCGGGTCCGTGCGGGTTTCAGACTTGGTAGCAATAAAAAAAAATCGGGCATTGAAACGAGTTCCTATCGGTCCCTGTGTTAATTTCCTGAACTTTAGAGGCATAGAGACTCGGTACATTCTGAATAGTGACTGTGAAAACGTTAAAGTACTTCATAGCAGCGTTTTATTTCTTGTTTATATTTCACACGTTTTCCTAATATTGCACCCTATAAAAGTGTTTGCTATTTCCAGAATGATGTGTTTGTGTTTTTTTTTCATGTAGCCTATTACTCTTGTATAGCGTATTCTTTGAACTGAGTCGCCTCTGGGTGCTTACATCGGCCACGATTAAAAGCTCTAGAGTTGAAGCTGTGCGGAGTGCGAGTTTCACACAGTGGATCAGAAAGGCGTCCACAGTACGTGGTCACCTAGGCCTTGGCCCCTCTGCAAAGCTCACAGCACAATGTTCCAACTTCAATTATGATTCTATGTCAGGACCGGAGGCTCTGATTATGCTTCTCTTTCTTCACCTTATTTTTTACAGCAGCCAATCAAAAGTGAAAACAGAAAAAACTCCAAATCCTAACAGTCCCATCAACATGTGATGACCATAGAGGAAAACCTCTATATAACTGCCACACATAACCCAACCCCTCTTTCTTTGCTGCTTCGCAGCCAGTTAAGTGCATTTTGTCTATCTCTCATTGTTTATTATGCAGTGCTCTTAGCGCAGCAAGTGCTTGTTGTTTTGTTCTAATTTTGGCTCGAGGAGCAGTATATCACTCCCGGGTGCGGCTGCTCGGATCGCACCCCTGCGTACTTGTAGCGAGGCCGCGCGGCCTTACCACGCAGTCCTCTTTCTATTTACACAGGCTTTTCTATTTTTAGTACGCTTGCGTGTCTGCCGAGCGTTTTAATTTACACAAGGAGACGCGTGTGATCATCTCTCTTTGCCTGCTGTGTTTGGCTTCCCAGTTTACACCCCAACTATATATTTTGGGGTTGCAAAAGATTCCTATTCAGGCTGGGCCTGATTGTTTCTTGTTTTGGGCAGAGCTCCCTCCACATACTATTTACAAATACATATATATGACTATATAGATTTTATATATATATATATTCCCCCTTTGTTAAGGGTTGCTTTTTCCTGCACTTTTTTGTTATTTCTCTGACTTACAGCTCCTTTGGAGCCCTATCTTCTGTATTGCAGCATGGCTGGTTATGAAGACCAAGCTGGAGATGAATATTACATGGATGATTCAGCTGGATCTTTCGAGCAAGACCTGGTCTACGCTTTGTACGCTGGCGTGCGTCATACAGTTAATCAAACCTCGGCACAGGTTATCAGACTGATTAAGCATCACCTTCTTGGTTTTGCAGAGCACCAGGGATGGGTAGCCCCTTCGGGCGTTCAGAAAATCATAGAACCCTCCCTGTCTGGTGGTTCCCAAACCCTCAAGCAGAGTACCAATCCTCATGCTGCGGACTTTGAAAGCCTTATCAGGGCTATGGCTAAGGAGCATGACTATAATGCGTCTTCTTCTCAGAAAGTTAAGTCCAGGGAGGATCTGGCTTCTTTCTCTTCAGACCATTCATCTGATCAAGGGGATGATCCACCCCATAAGTGCAAAAAGAAATCTCACCACCAGGAGGAGCCTATTCCTACCCCTAAAGTCCTTACGTTTGAACCAGAGGACATTGTCATTGTGCATCCCCGGTCTTCTTTATGGATGTCCCCTCTGGAGGTGGCAGATTATGTGGAGTCCCACATTAGACACAGATTTGATAAGGAGGTTTGCTCCAGATTGCGGTCTGAGTGCCCCAGACTGGATTTCTCCTCTAAAGTGACGGAAACGTCAGAATTGGATCCTACCATAGTCACCTTTTTCAAAAAGTCCTCTAAGGACCCGAAGAAGGGCATAGATTGCGCCTGGCGAGGCTGTCTAGACAAACAATGTAGCTGGCCCTTTGATAAAGATTTTGGAACTGGCTTTTCAGTCCAAGAAGTCGGGAGAGGCCATTAACCCAGACGTTTTGGTGGGTTGGGCTCAAAGGGCCGTGTGCTTCCTGGGGAATGCAAATTGTGCTATCTCCTCGGAACGTTGCCGTTCCATATTGATTAAGCTGGACCCAAATTGGTAGACCTTGCTTCCTCGAAATCAGGTCCCCTGGTTCAGGGCTTGCTTTTTGGACCTCCGTTCCTTAAAGAACTATCAAAATTTGTAGCAACATACGCAACATACGCAAGTCTGGACAAGGCCCAAGGCTCTAGTAAACGGGTCTTTCGTCCACTTTTTTGAGGGGCCGGACGCTACAAAGGGCGTGCCTTTGGCCGTTTCAACCAACAAGGCCCTCAGCGTGGGTACTATCATCAAGGAAGAGGTGGCTTCCAAGAAGATGACTCCTCCTCCTCAACTTTCTACCCTTCGCGCCCGAGAGCAGGTCGCTCCAGATTCCGCAGAGGGAGATCCAAGGGAACATAATCCTACTCCCAGGACGCAGGAGCTACAGGTGAGCCTGATTGTAAGTTCAGAGGTAATTCTGGGGGGTAGGACACGGGGTTTTCTGCAAGAGTGGAGCCAGATTACTTGTGATTCTTGGGTCCTGGAGACCATTCAAGGTTTCAAGCTCAAATTTTTCGAGTCCCTGTTCCAGCCTTTCCCTCTCCGTCCAACGTATATTTCCCTTCAAGAGCGCAGTTTCATTTCCGCAGAAATTTCTGCACTTTTGGCAAAAGGCAAGGTCACGGTTTCAAAGCACCCTATTGGTTTTCTCAGTCCCATGTTTCTTGTAGACAAGAAAGGGGGTGGTTTGAACCTTGTTTTGAACCTAAAAGAGTTCAACGGATTCTTGATTTATCGCCACTTCAAGATGGAGGGCATCCACTTGTTGAGGGATATCCTCCAGGAAGGAGAAGGGATGGTTCGTTTAGATTTAAAGGATGCCTATCTAACCATTCCCATTTTCCCTCCCACCGAAGGTTTCTTCAGTTTCTGTGGCAAGGCCTCTGTTACGAGTACAAGGTTCTTCCTTTTGGCCGCTGTTCAGCCCCTTGGTGCTTCACGAAGGTGATGCGGCCAGTGGTAGAGTCCCTTCGCTCTCGAGGGGTTTGTTTAATAATCTATCTAGACGACATTCTTATCATGGCTCAAGACCCAAGTCCGCTCCTTTCCCACCTGGATTGGGCCATTTCCTTTCTTCAGAGTTTGGGATTCATAATCAATCTTCAAAAGTCGGTTCTGATTCTGGCTCAGCAAATGGATTTTCTGGGATTGCGGATCGACTCCATCCGATCTCAGTTAATTCTTCTCCCTCAGAAGATTCATTTAATCAAGAGGGAATTGAGGTTATTGTTGTCCAGACAGACTGTATCATTGAGGGTGATTGCCCACATGGTGGGCCTGCTCTCTTACTTTATCCAGGTGCCATTTCAGGTCCTCTCCATTACAGAGCACTGCAGAGGTTCAAAATTTCACATCTGCAGAAGGACCGCAGGTATGAGGATCAGGTTCCTCTTTCGGAGGAAGCTCGATCAGAGATGAGTTGGTGGCTAGACCACATGGAGGCTTGGAATGGCAGAGCTATTTTCAGCTCCTCTCTGGAGATTGTGATAGAATCCGATGCCAGTCTTTAGGGATGGGGAGCCCGTTGCAGGTCAGTCTCCACACGGGGTCGTTGGTCCAAGTCGGAGCTGAAACTGCATATCAGTTGTCTAGAGCTTCTAGCGGGTTCCTTTGCAATCAAGAGTCTTTCCCCTCTCAAAGCGAATTGTTGTATACTTCTTCGCATGGACAATATCTCGGCGGAGAGATATGTCCACAAATTGGGGGTGGGGGCAGATCTCGCATTCTAGCGGAGATTGCCAAGAATTTTTGCCATTTCTGCCTGAACACCGGATCTCGGTGGTTGAGGAGTATCTGCCAGGGAGCAGCAATTCGGTCGCGGATTGGCATTCTCTACACCTTTGAGATTTCAGCGACTGGAGACTTCACCCCAAGGTCTTTCGGGCACTCTATGCTCAGTGGGGTCCATTTTCGATAGATCTTTTTGCTTCCCGTCTCCCTTCTGAAGCGTTTTGTCAGTTGGAGGCCGGATCCGGAAGCACTAGCGATGGACGCATTCCTAAAGTATTGGTCTCTGGATCGGGGTATGCTTTTCCTCCCTTCTTGATGATTCCCAGGGGGTTGGCGCAGATCCAGCGTCAGCATGCGGATCTTGTTCTGGTGACTCCTCTTTGAAGGTCCCAAGCCTGGTTTCCGGTAGCCCTGGAGTTGACTTGCAAGTATCCTCTACTACTCCCGTTCAGGAGGAACCTCCTTCTGGATCCGCTGAGCCTTCCTCATCCACTTGTTCTTTTGGGACAGCTGGCCCTAGTGGAGTGGCATCTTTCAGGGAAAGATGGTGTGTCCCAGGCCTTTCGCAGGAGTCTTCCGCTTTCATTGCGGGATCCTGGTCTTCCAATACTCACAAAAGATATGCTTCCACTTGAAAATGATGGAGTGCTTGGTGCAGTGCACGGAATGCAGATCCTTCTTCAGTGGATTGCAGTTTGGTCTTAAATTTTTTGTCCTCTCTAGCTTCGTCAGGTTTGGCATATAGATCGATTAATAACTATCGGTCTGCCATCTCGGCGGGACATTTACCAATTGAGGGTAAGCCAGTAGGTGAATTACCCATTGTTTGCAAACTTTTGAGGGGCATCAGGTTAGCCAATCCCCCTCGCCCACGTTACTCTACTCTGTGGGATGTAAACGCTGTTTTACGTTTTTTGGTGTCTTGGCCGGCTAATAGGTTCCTTTCCAGGAAGCAGCTTTCTGCAAAGCTCACCATGTTATTATGTTTAATTTCCTGTAAAAGGGTATCTGACGTTTGAGCCCTGAATTTAGCAGGAAGGGTTTTTTCTCCTGAGGGAGTGGCATTTTCTATTTCACATCGTACCAAGTGTAATTTGAAATCAGTTTCTTATCCTAGTTTTGTGGACAATCCCAAATTGTGTGTTGTACAATGTCTCAGAGCTTATGAAGTAAGTACAGAAGAGTTTCGTTCTGATATGGGGGGTCAATTACTAATTTCTTTAGTTAAACCTTATCATCCTGTTTCTTCGGCCACTCTGGCCAGATGGGTTCACTGGCTATTGAATGAAGTAGGCATTGATATTTCTGGATTTGGAGCTCATTCCACTAGAGGAGCTATGGCTTCAAAATCTTTTGCTTTGGGCTCCCGCCTGGAGGACATTTTGAGGGCTGCAGATTGGTCCTCCCCATCTACGTTTAAGTCTTTTTATTGTAAGCCTATTGTGGATATTGCATCGTTGTGGTGGATCAGCTTTAAACAAGCATAATCAGAGCCTCCGGTCCTGACACAATATAAAAAAAATTCTAGCATTCGCATTAATAATTTTTCAATTTTATTAAGGACACAGAGGCAAGGATTATCCCTCCTGCACTGTTGGCATTTGTTTGATTTGTCATGCTATATCTGTTTAACATTTTCATTTACATGTTAATTGTGTTTCAGTGCTTTTCCCTCGCTATTAATATGTATAGGATTATTCTATTGTGGTTCAGTTTTTATGGCCTGTTTTTTTCATCTCTTACAGGAAATGAAGACAAATAATTTGGTCGGGCCTAAAGTGATTTGGTCTGAGATTCCGGATGGATATGGGATTTTTCTCTCCCGTTCTTTCAAGTTGATCGTCTTGTTTCTCCTCTTCAGAATGTTCTGATGTTCCTCTGTTGGTGGATTTTGGACTTGATTAGACTTTTTGCAATTTTGTGTGAGCAAAGAAAGGGGAGTTGAGTTATGTGTGGCAGCGTTATATAAGGGTTCTCCTCTATGGTCATCACGTGTTGATGGGACTGTTGGGATTTGTAGTTTTTTCTGTTTTCACTTTTGATTGGCTGTTGTAAAAAATAAAGTGAAGAAAGAGAAGCATAATCTTCACCTCCGTGTCCTTAATAGAATTGAACAATTCTTAACGTGAATGCTAGAAAAGTTTTTATTCTGTGCAAATGTGTGTGAAGGAGCTACAGAGTTGTCAAAATACTGACAAGGTGAAAGTAAAAGAAAATTCAGTGCTTAGGGGTGAGTGGGTGTATTGAGTGAAGTGAAGGAGATGTGAGGAAGTGCATTCAGGAGAGAGTGAAAGAAAGTGGTGAAGAGGAAAGATGAGGTGTAACATATGTTTGGGGGCGATGTGGAAAGAAAAAGGGTGTCTTGTCTAACATAGAGTGAACAAAAGGGGCGTGATTGCAATACTCTCAAGACCACTACCTCTTACACAGTCCTCAGTAATGGTTACTTCACGGTCTCATAATTAAAAACAATTTGAATATTCATTATGTGCAACATAATTACTGACAAAGCCAATAGTCCTGGCTGGCTTTATGTGTACACCAGTTGTGTTATATATCAGGATGCAATAACAGAAAGCTTAGAGAGGAGCCAAAACATTCTTTAGGTGGTGCACTATGAAAATCACAGAAATGTAGTTTAGGTCACATCCTTAATTACATAAACCACAGACCTTTTAGAGAACCCTCACTTTCTCATCTCACTTAAAGCGTTGGTTGTAAGCACAGGCCTTCTTCTGGAATGTTTTAGAGCTATTGCAAGAAATTATCAACCCCTGGAGCCTCGCAGTAACCTTGGCTTATGGTCCTGGAACCATGAAACACAAAATAAGATCAATGATGCAAAATATATTTAAGGGCCCACAAAAATATGACATAAATATTTGTGAGGATCAAATGGCACATGAAAACCATATCAGGAGATTAATGAAAGGTACAGAGTGAACCATTGGTTGTTGGAAGGCATGCATCAGGGTTTCCTTGTAGAGCATTATGCTAAATGTTTCATTCGAATGGTAAAATCCAGTCAGATTTTCGAAATTCTCAACACATATTCAAATAATTTCCCTGAAACTGATGTATCTACATTTGTCCTAAAACGTACATATGGAAACGGCTTTAGGTATGGGCAGGCTGTGCCCAAGCCCAGGGCACCAATCTTCAGAGGAACAAAAATAACTGTCTGCGTAATGATCATGCAAACAGGGACATCCCTATTACTTGGCTCAAGTGATTTAGTTTAACATGCTGTTGCTGTTTTTAGCACACTATCAGCCTCCTTCCTTGCCCTCCTATGTTGAACCCCTTGCCGACACACATCAGCACCCCCTCCCCTCCAAACATATTGGAACCACCCTGACAGAGCTAAGGTGATTCAGGTGAGCTGGGGGAGGTGCAGAGATGTGTGTTTAGAGGCAAGTCGCTTCTTTGTTGTAGCCAGCCAGGGACTGGCCTGTGAAAAAGATGCTGCTCCCTCATTTTAATCTCCAGCAGTAGGGAGAGGGCAAATTTATTTGAGCCCAGGGTGCTATTTGAGCAAGGGCCAGCTCTGTGTATGTAGATACTGAGAGGGGAAAAGAGGGAATATGAGCAGAAACCAAACTATAGCAGGATCTAAGTATTAACAAGCATTGGCAATGCCAATAGGTCTGACTTGTGAATGCACTGTTCCGCCAGACCTAAAAATACAAATCTATTAATTACTGCCTTCCTCCTATCCGTGCTGCTGCCAGAGAAAAAACATAATAAATTCTCTAGTTATCTAAGACATTTGAATAATATTACAATGGCATGTGCATGCATTTTAAAAGTTCAAGCTAAATCAGCTGGATAAATAATCAAAATGACCACAGCTGTGTGGACGGCAAGCACTCTTTTTGGTGGAAGCACAAAACATCTGTCAAAACAAAATATGTACTCCTGGCCCCCTACATGTGGGCGGAGCCAATGCTCTTCTCCTGGTGATTCTCGCATAACTGTCTGAAGACAGCTGTACTGTGAAGCCAGACAATAAATACAACTGTACAGAATAAGGGTAGAGTCAAAGCCATGCGCAAGCTGCAAAACTATCCATATGTACACCTTTATCATGTGAGGAGGTGAGCCAAAGAATTTCCACATCTACTTGGATTGACCAACACATACGCAAATATTCTCAAGTAAGGTCATGAGTCATAGAGTAACTGGGTGTGCATTACACAACCATCACCTACAGCATGAAGGTGTCCGTAGAAAAGGTAACAACAAACTAGTGAACTACCAAGCAGGCTGAGGGGCTGCGACATCCGAGAACTAAAGAGGCAAAGTTCCATACGAGCTGGAACTCAATCCCCAAAAAGTTGACCGTCAACTCCCACTAGATTTTGGAAGGAGGCAGCAAAGAACCTGGATGGAGGATCTTAGTTACTAGATTGCTGCAGGGATGCAAATGAGATAAGACCAAAGAAGACCAAAGGATATCCAAAACCATAGAAAGGACCACGAGGAGGGAAACACACAGAGAAACCAAGAACTTGCGTAAATACCACAGAATATACAAAGGGCAAAAGAGAACTCACATTTGGCAGAGTCACTTCAGTTGCAAATCTGTTCAAATTTGGATGCACCGCAGCTGGGGAAGCAGTGTGTGGAAGTGACTAGAGTAATCCTGTATCCCTCCACATCTGTACAGACTTGTGTGACTAGGTCAGCAGTGTTTAAGGGAGGTTCAGGAGGTTGGCCAGAGGCGAACTTCATCTACAATGCAAGCTAGTGTGTACCCACGCCTCACCAACAGACTGTGCACAAGGTCACAGCGCTTCTTAGTACACCATATTCCAGGTGTTCAGTGGGTGTGGATCACAGCAGGTCATTGCACAGAAAAACAGCAGACATAACCCCTGCATTACCAGAACGCTCCAAACAAACTACTATTTTCCCCTCATCTCTGTCCTCCTCATACCAGTACTTAGATGGAGGCAATGAATGGGACTCTGAATCAGGGTAATGAAAATTAACAGTAAGCTATTGAATCATTGCCAGTATCTCCCATTGCCAGAATTGGTGGAGAGAATTCTATTATCATGCCAATCAGACATCAGCATTAAGAGCCTGGAAAGAGAGTCAGAGGAGAAAAACCAATACACAGAGGAAAATGGAGCAGTGCACAATTTCCTAGGCTTTCTAGTGTGGGAAGCAGAAACCTCCTGACAGTTCATGAAAAGCTTGAACCTGAGGGAAGCATTCCTATAGACACCTTCTATTTTACCTGGAGAATGCACCGTGAGCCATAGGGAAGACCCTTGTTACAAAAAGCTCTCTCCAGGGAAAAGAAACTGCAGCACAAAAAGATGGGAATGAAAATAAAAACTGGATCTATTGTACAAGAGTGTAGAACAGTCCATAAAATCAGAGATCGAAATGGGCAGGGGAACGACATGTTCAAGCTTTTTGTAATTCGATGAAAACAGTTCTCATACTTTTTATTTTAAAAAGATGGAGTTTAGTTTGTTCACAGAATTCTCCAATATATTCCATTCTCCATTTCTCATGATTGACACATTTTTATTGAAAGAGATCCCCAGCATGAAGTGTTTCATGAAGATAGTGTGTCTCAATCACCGAATCATAGAGTAGAGTCACATATGATTGGGAAAATGTACAGATCACTGCATTGCTACAGACATGCAGGTAGAAATTCTCATAAAAAACTGGTGCCATGGACTAATACATCTAATTGAGGGATCTGTCTTTAACCTCCTGGTCACAGATTTGAATCCATGTGGGCTCACTCATCCTTTCAAGGTCGATAAAGTAGGTACCATTGAATTGGATAATAAGAAACATTATTCAGCGCTAAGACGCCCAATGGGGTGAACATGAACTTTACAAATACATGTTATTTTTTAGATATCCATGATAAAGTTACAAGTGAATCTGCCAGCATTACATCATTTTCTCTGCAGGCGGTGACATGCAATTTGGTCTCAGTCAGATTTGATAGTGGGAGAACTTTAGCTTGACAACAGACACATCAGAACATCCCTGTACTTTGGGCAGCAGGCAATATCTGATTGTTGATGGAGTTTAGGACAATGTCAAGAGCTGATCTGTGGGAGTGGAATCCTCATCCAGGAATCTGGATCTGAGCACGTACTGATGTAGGATTGCTTCTTGGCTATGCCAAAGAAAATGGAAGAGGACCCAGGAAGTTTCAAAGCATAGGCCATGTCATATGCATGAACAGAGAATGATTACGTGCAAGAGAACAATCACAAGAGGTTGTGTTGTGATACTGTGATGCCATGGAATCACAGAACTGACTTGGAAACATTATCATCAGGTGAGGTACAGCTGAGGCACCTGTTTCCAGACTAAGACATGAACTTCCACCCTTTGCAATATCTCATTCATTTGTTTATTGGAAGAAGTGGAGGGAGTGGATAAAGAACCCTTCCCCATGGGGTGTCACTTTCCTTCTGACAGCCAGTGAGTCAGGAATGTAAACAGCTATTGTAGCTGTTCCTGAAGGAGTATGGCATGTTTCCGACAGAATTCTGTGTATACATAATAAATGACCTAAGGTGTAAGTAATTGGGGATGCAGAAGGTTCCCATGTATCATCTACTCAGCAACTGCACCTTGGTAATACAGTGTCTTCCACATTTGTTTTTGTAGGATATACCAACAAGCCTTTCAAAACTGTGAATGTGAGGCTGACTGCCACTAGTGACAGTCACACGGAGAATTCTTTTAATTTAGTGGGGGCAGAAGATGGTAGGAGGGACCACAGGAGTTTAACGTAAGAATGGTTCTGAGTGTGTTTAATCATCGAGGGGAACCCCACATGAATTTGTGAGTTGTTATGAACTTTGTTTAATTATTGTAGGCACCCTGACACCCTGCTAGGTCTTATTTGTGCTATATAAAACTGCCGGTAACCTAGCTCTCCTAGCTCTTGTATTACCTCTCTCAACCAGCGTTCAGGTTGCCTTAACAACCGTATACCTAAGGCCATAGTGCCTGAATTTATATCCATGGGCTCCTTATCGATGTGATCACAACTGGCCTGAAAACTTCAAAAGAGTGTAGTTTTGGGTGTGGAGGCTGAATGGGTTTTATGTATAGTTTTGTCGTTAACTCATTTCTTTAGCAGAGATACTTTAACATAGATATAATATACTTAATAGATGTGCATGTTGGTTGTGTTGTTTTCATCCATAAATGCAGGCTGTGTAAGTGAATGCCTACCCATTCTTCCTCAAGGTGTTCAGGACTAATTTGTGATCTACAAATATGAAGTCCAAAATAGGATGGGCAACTCTACATAAGCTCTAATTGGAGGCATTATCAGGTCATTGTTCTATAGCCATGACCTGGCTTACCCATCTCTCCTGCTGAGTTGGGAGTTAGGGGTGTGGGGCTGATGCCCTTTTACCACAAGGACGTAGTCTGTGATACCTGTTTACAACTGCCCTGTCTGCTGTAGCTCTGCCCTGTTTTTATGTGACTGGTCAGATCCAAGAACCTGTCCTAAGTGTTATGGCTTGGGACTTACAGCCTTTCTAATTAAATAAATGGAACATGGTTTGTGCCTTTTTCTCCCATTCTGAACAAAGGATGGCTTCTTCTCTCTGGATGATGAATAAGTTTTCTAGGTGATCTCTCAGCCATTCTTTTGTTGGAAATCTATTGCTGCCTATAACTCCAGGTAGCTATGAAGCCCGCAACACACTCAATTCTGGCCCATATATGTACTTCTTTACTGCATAATAGCACAACAGTAAGGGATACCTTAACTTCAGGATCATCATCTTTTCCTAGTCTCTATTTTATGCAACAGTCGAAATGCATTAAGAAAAGTATAGGAACCCTGATCCTGAGTCCAATGAGGGCAGGGTCAGCGAGTGTGTAGGCGGGGTCCGAGATGTGTCTAAAAACAACATCATATTCTGCAACTATTTTGTTGGCCTTTCACCTCCTTGTAATTGCATACAAAATATAAAGTACACATCTTAAATGAAAAAAACATAGCTTAAAATTATGTTTTAAGTAATGCGCTGACTGTGGGTCTGATTTAGAGTTTGGCGGATGGGGTTACTCTGTCACAAACACAACAGATATCCCGTCTGCCGTATTACGATTCCATTATATCCTATGGAAACTGTAATACGGTGGACGGGATATCCGTCACGTTTGTGATGGAGTAAGCCATCAGCTAACCTCTAAATCAGACCTATATGTAGTGCTAGCCTTTCTGTAGGTTTACATTAATAAGATACAATTCATATTTTATCAGTTATAGCCTGTGGTGGCTCCCGGGTGGGCTTTAGAGACGCTGATTAATCAATTGTACAAATCTACATTTCTTTCAGGAGCACGGACTCTTTAGAGAAGGGTTGCTTCTACTTTGACTGCCTCCGTAGTCTCTCATTTCACAAAGGAGACCGTTCTTCTTCCCTTTTAACCTGCAGAAACTCAACCATTCAGTATGAGAACTGATTTCATCGAATTAAAAAAAAAGCTTGAGCATGTTGTTCCCCTGCCCACTTCGATCTCTAAATTTTATGGATTGTTCTACACTCTTGAACAATGGATCCAGTGTGTACTTTCATTCCCACCTTCTTGAAATTTAGTTACTGTTCCCTGGAGAGAGCTTCTTTTACCAAGGTTCTTCCCTATGGGCCACATCACATTCTCCACGTAAAATGGAAGGACTCTGTAGGAATGCTTCCATCAGGTCCAAATCTTTTTATGGACTGACAGGAGGCTTCTATTTCGTACCCTAGAAAGCATACAAAATCCTGCAATACTCAATCTCTCCCAGTTCATTAGTTTTTCTCCTCTGACTCTCCTTCCTGGTTCTTAATGTTGCTGTCTGATTGGTCATGATAATAGAGCTCTCTCCAGCAATCTTGGCAATGCGAGATACTGGTAATGTTTTAATCTTCATTACCCCAATTATGTCCCCCTCATTGCCTCAAAATGTATGTACTGGAACAATGAAGAAAGAGATGAGGGGTTAATGGTAGTTTGTTTGGAGTGTTCCTGTAAAGCAGGTGTGTTTTCGGCCTAAAGTATCTCTGATGTTCTGTGCAATGACTTTCCATAGCAGTGAACCAAAGTGAAATAGTTTTTCGTGATCTCAAACTGAAAGACAAATAAAAATTCCATAATGGCTGCAATACCCTTCAAGTCTTCTTGAACACTCTAATGACAAAGAATGTAAAATCTCACTGATGGCAAAGAATGTAACAGCTTGTCCCAACTTTGTTAAGAAAAAAAACACCTGTAAATTATCCCTTGTGGAACAGATCTTGGGATCATATATGCAGAGGTGTAGCAAATTATAATGATGCACATTATTGATATGGTTATTAAAAACTGTTACAGTGTAAATAAAAAATGGAAAACACCTTTCTGAATAATATAATTTCCAAAACCAGTCATAAAATCAGTATTTGTATATCTCGCTACATCTATATAAAACAAGATAAAAACAATACAATTGTTTTGTGTGGGTGAAAGTTTGATAAAAGGGCACAATGACTTAAAGCAACTTTAAAAACGGTCCATAAATTTGACAAAACAGAAGAGGTATAGCTAGATCCCAGAGGTGGATCTGCTGGGGAGTGTGGATTTAGGCCCCAGACAACATCAGTGAAATGCTTCATTTTCACAGTGTGCAATGCTACTGAGACAGAACCTGTCTTCTCCGTGCCATGGCTGGGAGGAAAGATTGAAGACATTTGTGCAAGGAGAGTCTAAAATCTGATAATCAATCACTTTAGAAAAAAACAAGGCGTAAACAGAAACATCTACGGCGGACATATTGTCAGGGTACCAGACTCCTGGATTAGTGGATGTGCTGTACATTAGCCAATAAAAATGTAAGATGTTTCTAAAGGTGAAGGGTCAGTAGTGCACCTCTCAAACCTAATTAATGAAATGCCTTTTCTAAAATAGCTATCTTTTTAGTGCTTTTAAATGCTTAAATTCGGTGGATGACCTGTTGACGTCCTCAGCACTATCTCAGTAATGCTGAAGATGTAAACTGGTCGTCCTCAGTACTGAAAAAGAAAATGCTTCAGTTTTTTAAATCGGGAGCATTTTCTTTTTCAAAATCTAATTTGGGACGCATAGCAATAGCTTCCCTCATGTCCTGAGGTGGATTTTTATTGTTTTGCTGTAATGCCAGTGCGTACAGTGCAATGGCATCACTGCAAAACAAAAATGAATGTAGACCACACTAATGGCGCATTCTGCTTTTACTTTTGATTGGTGCCGGGTGGCATGTCTGTGTCCCCGAGCACCAATCATCATCTGAGAGGCCGCATTAGAAAGGGGACAATGTCCCAATCCAACGTTGCCTTTTCCTAGTGGATCCCTGCTTGGGAACCTAGTAGGTACTTGATCCACAAGCAGATATCCGCTCCACTAGACCACAAAAGATAAAGAATGCAGGGGTGTGGCTCCCTGGGTATTGGCCTGTGCTCCCATCTGCTCCAGGCCAAGGTAGTCTTTTTGCTTCCCTGGGGAAGGAGGATAGAAATGAGTATTCTTTGCCAATCTGCCCGAGCTGGAAGAAAGCCCACTGGACACCAAGGATAGGTGAAGGACAGTACTTGTTTTGGACAGGGAGTTGCCCCTATGGCATGTGCCAGTGCTCCCCCCTGCTCTGGGCCCAGTTAGGCTTTCTGATGCCCCTTGCCCTTCAGGGAGCAGAAAGCCCTCTAGACACCGTGGATAGTTGAAAGCCAGTATTTTGGGGGGAGGAGTGCCCCCCTCCAATGAGCATGGCAGTCCCCCCCCATTCCAGGCACAGCAGTCTTTCAGCACCCCCGGAGAAAGATTTGTGGCGTTTACCACCAATCTGCCCTCTAGATCATAAAGCCCACAAGATACTATGGACATATTTATCTTTTGGGGTAAAAAATATGATGTACGGGTGGACTACCCTGTTGTTGGGTTTATCCTCCAGCCCTAAAATCTGAACAATTTTCCTGTTCACCTGGGGCATGGAGCTTCCCCATTCCCAAGTCAAGCAAGAGAACATTTTTATTTGTTTGCCCGTGGTTTTGATATGTGGACCATCAGAGTAGGAGTAAATATAAATTTTCTTCTACTTGCCATGGTGAATGGTTGCCTATTCTGGCTTGTGCTCTACCACCCAGGGGAACTAACTGAACCCAGATATTTTGTAAACTATACACCCACAAGACTCCAGGGTGATGTGTCTTACGTGGATCCCACAATGTTTTCTTCCACACAGTGTCCTGCAAGCCTCAAGCTTTATCTAAAATCATGCATTTCCCTCATGTTTCTGTAAAGGAAGGTTCCAGAATTAGTGGGGAGGCCCACATTTCCAACTACCCAGCATTCTTCCAGTTGCTCTGATACAAATGGCACCCCACTTGTCTTGCTGACCCTAAAACCCTCAACACAAAATTTCTGAAAACGCAACATGGAGAAACCGGCAATAGTGGTAGCGGCAGTATTTGGGCCCATCCAGTATGGCCACCCAAGGAAACCTACCAAATCCAGACATTTCAGAAACTGAGATACCCAGAGAGTCCAGGGTGGTGCGCCTATCATGGATTCCATGATAGTTTCTTACCCACGATGCCCTGCAAATCCTATCCCAAGCCTAAAATTGTGAATTTTTCTTGCATTTTTTTTAACGTAATCTTTCATAATCAGTAGGGATCAACAAAATTCCTACTACCCAGTGTTCCCCCATTTGTCCCAATAAAGACACAATCCCACTTATGTGGCTGAGCCTATTGCTTGTGAGAACCACCTTTGACACTGTTTTGATCCATTCCTGTTGCATGCACTAGGCTCAGCCATATAAGTGGGGGTCCAAGGACTCCTGTTGACCCTGGTTTGATCGGTTCCTTACTGAAATGGAAAATATCATGTCATTCTTCCCAACAGCAGTCAGTCACCAGCACATACCAAACATGACTCCCCTGGTGACGGTAGGCAGTTTCTCTCCTGGCTTGTCATTCTTATAGAGGTCACTCAGCAGGAAGCTTGGTGTGACAGGCTACCTTGGAAAGATCAGCCTAAACGAAGAAGCAGGGAGGCAGAGAGAGCCCTTCCCTCTGAGGTTTACTTGTGCTCACAGCTCTGTTGGGCTGCTGCACAATAGCAGAAACAAATGGAGATAGCAATCCATTTGCATTGGAGGAGGAGAATGTGGTTGGGCAAGCAACACTGAGGTGTGGGTGGGGCAAGTCAATAGGGACACACAGACAAGATGAGGATTACAGAGAGTGATGGGGTTGCAGAGGATGTGGCAACTGAGGAACTGGTGAGATACTGACTGGAGAGCAATTGGCTCAACATTCTGTGATTCAAGGCACATCATGTATTCTACGTGTGCCTAAAAATGAATGTGACCATGTCCAATGTAACTGGTGCTCAAGATAAAGCACTCCAAAAGCATACAGGTTTATTAATACCAGTGAAACATTAACATGAAGTTAAGAATTGTACACAAGCACACTGTGCTTGCAGGCAACATGGGTGAGGAGCATACAGTGGAGACAGCTAGATAAAACATGCACTCTCATAAAGTGCTTCAGGAACAAGCTGCAGCTGAACAAGTTATGATGGAGGAAGAAGAAAAAAGAAAGTATATACAGCGTGAGCAGCAGAAGGGCACCAATGAATACTGTGATCATTACTTGGTCCATGCTCCATCAACAGGATGAACACACAAAGAGGATGTGACACTTTCACTCACTGACCAATGATGAGCAAAGAACAGAGAGTAGGGAAGAAGCAGATAAGGCCTAAATAGGGGGTTAATTAAAATGTTACAGATGGCGTACAAAAATCTTTAAGTTTTCCAAGAACTGTGTTTTTCTATGCGATCTATGAACCCAAAGAGTAGATTCATCACAGGAAGATGATACTGTTCCAGAATTCTCAGCCACTGTTGCTGGAGTTACAGTCACTTTAGCTCCTTCATCCATTTGAGTTTCCAACAGCTCCTGACTTCACTCGATAAACTGTGCACAGCTATCTACACTTGTTCCGCAACGTCTCGTCCTCCAATTTGACCACTCAATCCTTTACTTTCAACACTTTCTTAGATGCTGAAAACTGAGCACAACCCTTTGGTACATAGCCTGATAAATTCACTCTCACAGTGTCTCCCACCTTGAAGTTCAAATGTTATTCCTGGACATTCACTTCTACAGAGCATGTTTCCTTCTATCTCCCACTGCACAAATCTCTTTTTGTTTGTAAGCAAAACTTATTGACATTTCCACAAGATAAACAAAGAAAAGTAAGACATCATGAGTAGGCAAATCTGATAGTAGGAATAAAACCAGTAGTGGTGTGCATTGCCACCATTCAGTCCCAACCCAAAGCATCAGTAATACCATGTCTACGTAAGCCAGTAACTGCACAGAAAATCAACTATCCTGCAACAATACCCCTTCCTCAACTGAATCCATCCGTTGCCTAACATCTACTGCATCAGTAAGTCCAGAAGGTAATTCAGCGGGCTGCAGATGAGCCTGCCACAGAGCACAATGAGGGAATTGCCAGGACGTGGAAGCGCAACACACCAGCCAATGTGCACCGATTTAAACCAGCTGTGCCATGGCTATAAAGCGAAACAAAAAAGGAACCTGCATGCCTGTCTCCCAGCTGGGACAATGCAGGCCCTCAGGGGAAGAGCCAGCCTCCGATGCTGTGTCCCCCCACTAACCTCATCCAGTAACATGTCCCATGCTCTTGCCACCTCCATGGAACCCCTAACTCTCATAGCCCCACTAAACAGGTTTCTGCTTTCATATCCTTCCCAATTAATTAGATTACGCTTCCATTGATCAATCCGCACCCCGACAGAGGGTTTCCAATTTAGAGTGATGGGGTGTTTAGCTAAAATCAAAGCCAAGTCTGTGAATCTAGAGGTGACCTTATAGCTTGCTGGATGTGGGAATAACACCAGTAAGCATGTCACTGGCAAAGGCAGAATATTGCGTCCAGTGACATAATTGAGAAAGTCCATAGTTTCACCCAGTAAACAGAGAGGTGTGCACGATTCACCTGGACAGTTCCCCAGGGGCACGAACGGACGAATTACGTCGGTACGCATAAAGAAACGTACTGACATATTTGAAGAAGGAGAACGACGGAGAGAGCAGAAGAAAAATGGTAGCAAGACGCGGAAGCGTCGAGATGTGAAGGAGACCCGAGGAGACAGACAGAGAGGCAGAGGAGCAGACCATCCACTCCTGGGACCGAGCAAATGCCCTGAGAGGAGTGCAGAGCTACGCACAAGGACAGCAACGATAACAGCATCCCCAGGATGAATGCAGAGGCCCGCCACGTCCCTGAAGGGACGTGGCTTTTGCAGGTACGTGACCGCTTATTCAGTCAGATCGTGGCACAGAGGGTTGGTGAGGGGGGCTGGAACGAGGCATCACACAAGCACAATCCTAGCTGAAGCAAGCAAGGTAAACATAAAACCAGGGAATTAAGATCCTGATTGTTTTGTCGCAAAAAAAAAGTCTGCCACTGAGGTGAACACTAGTGACGATAAAAACCACAACACCAAGGTATTCTGGGCCCTATCTTTGTTTTTGCCCCATTTCAAAAGCCCCACAAACCCATCTCTTTTTGCATGCAGACAGAAAAGATAACATTGAAAAAGGATATCTCGTAAAGAACACTTACCTGAACCGGGCCTTTCTTTTCCTTTCTCTTCCTCCCCATGAACCCTGGTGACAAGGGCATTTTGAGGACAAGGAAAATTTCCTGTGAAGAAAAGAGAACTAGAAAAAGAGACTGAAACCAAACCAAAAGGGACTACAAACTATTTAAATTTATACATATATATATGTACCAAAACGGTCTTCTTTGGTTTTCTTTTCTTCTCTTTCCTCTGTTGGAAAATGGTAACCCAGTCAGTTTTATGCTCACATAAAATAGGTGTAATAAAAGAAATATACCCATGTCATAGTATCCTCTGTGATCTCCCTATTACAGTGGTGTCAAAAGTGGGATACAAACAATTAAAAGGAGATTGGAAAAACAGCAGGGAACATGGAGGAAAACCATCCTTGGAAGACATGATAACACAGCTGGCGGAAGGGCAACGCCATCGACAACTATTGTGGGAAGAACAAGTGAAAACCGCCAGACCATATTGTTAGAACAGTTCCTAGAAGCACTACCCACGGTTACCCGCAGTTGGAAAAAGCAACATCCTGGTGTTTCAGTCTCCCAGACTATTGAGCTAGTGAATGCTTTTCATAGAGCACCTGAGTGCTGGGTAAACCCAACAAAAGGGCTACTATCGACTCAAAGAAGCAGTACCCCTTCTCAGAAGACTAGTTATCGAATGCCTCTGGAGGGCAACTCAAACGTGTGCTTCCCGCCCAAGGAACCGAGCCAAGCTCCGCAATGTTCTAACTGTGCCGAATGGGGCCAGATCGCATGTAATTGTCCTCATAAGCTACCGACTCCAGAACCGATGGAGGTAGAACTAACAAGGGGCAGAGTTCTATGGTTAGGGGGAGAACTCCTCAGTATATCAAAATGATGAAGTAAACCAGGCCTCGAGATTTAGGGTGGAGTCAATCAGAGATCAGTACAAGCCGGGTCGCTGACGACCAATGGATTGCAGGGGAAACCGTCGTCATCAATTGTGTTCACGGGATAGCAAGGAGTATCCCATAGCTGAGGTGATTATTGACTGGAGAGGAAAGAAAGAGAAGATCAAAGTAGGGGGTTTACCACAACTGGTTGAAGATATGATTATAGGGACGGACTATCCAAACTTTCAAAGCCTGTGAGACGGCATTCTCAAGCAGAATCCAGTAAACTCATGGATGTACGACGCCTCTTTTTCCACCAACCATATTGAACCGGGTAAGGATAGGCCGCCTTTAACCAAACAACAACAAAAAGAGATCCGAGTAAATGTTACTACAGAAACCAAACAGCCGATCAGTGCACTCTTCTTTCTGTAGGAAAGAGAGTTCTATCCACTCCTGGACGATTCTGAGTATGTCAGAGGATCCCTCCCTGAGACACGTGTGGGCATCCGCTGTCAGTGAACCAACTGGCCAGGTGGGCCCCTATTTCCTCATCAAAAACGGGTTGTTATATAGAACTGTACAACAGAATATGAACTTAAAAACCCAGCTGGTTGTTCCCACTTCATTCCGTGTACAGGTCCTTCATTTAGCGCATGTTCAGGTAGGGGCGGCATTATGGCAGAGATAAAACAGAAGAATACCTACTACACCGCTTCTATTGGCCAGGAGTTCTTTCCAATATACGAAAGTTCTGTAGCTCTTGTTCAAAATGTCAGCTAGTAAACCTGTCTAATGACCCTAAAGCCCCAATACTTCCCTTGCCAATAATCAAGATCCCTTTATCAAGGGTAGGGATGGATCTGGTAGGCCCTCTAGTATCATCCTCAAGAGGATTCCAATATATCCTGGTATTAGTAGATTATGCCACTCGTTATCCCGAAGTGATACCGCTCACCAGTATGACCACCAAAAACGTACTTTGGGTTTTACTCAAGAGTAGGGTTTCCCCAAGAGATCCTGACCGACAAAGGTACTCCTTTCATGTCACGCCTCATAACTAAGATATGCCAACTGTTGGGATAAAACAGATACGGCCCTCTGTACATCACCCCCAAACAGACAGACTGGTAGAAAGATACAACCCAACCATCAAAAACCTTCTGAAAAAAACTTGTACAGAGTCAGGAAGGGACTGGGATAACAAGCTACCCCTGGTCCTATTCGCCATCAGAACCCATGTGCAAGCCTCGACCGACCATAATCCATTTAAGTTGGTCTTTTGGGCGACAACCAAGGACTCTCCTAGATGTGGCAGAAGAACAGTGGGAAGAAAAAGAAGAGGAGGGACAGGATACACTAGAATATCCCCAACAGCTAAAAGAAAGCCTCCACACGGTATGGGAAGATGTGAGGATACACCTAGAGGAGACCCAAAAGAAACAGAAAAAAAGGTATGACCTTAGAAAAAGGCTAAGAGACATACCCGTAGGAAGAAAGGTCTTTGTATTGTTTCCCACCTCCAATAACAAACTGATAGCTAAGTGTCAGGGCGCATACGGAGTTGTAGAAAAAGTCACCCCGGTTACTTATAGAATCAAAAACCCCCACACTGCAAGGAAAAGCCAGATATAATCAATCTCCTAAAACTCTGGGAAGAGGGTGGGTCCATACCCAGGGCTGCTGACCCGATCCTCCTCATGAATTAGACAAAGCCCTTATATATACCTTTGTTTCCCCTTCTTAACGAAGGAGATGACATCCTACCCCGATTGAACCCCGATCTGTCAGAGCAACAGCGGACCCAGGTAATAAGAATGCTCGAAAGGCACAAAGGTTTTTTTTTTCGAAGCCCCAGGAAAAACCTACATAGTACAGCATAACATCCGCACCCAGGAAGGGAAAACAGTACGACTTAATCAGTATCATATCCCGGATGCCAGGAGCCAGTTGGTAGAAAACAAGGCACAAGAGATGTTACAGGCCAGAATAATGGAACCCTCCATAGTCCCTGGTGTTCCCCAGTAGTACTAGTGCCAAAACCAAACGGGTCCATCTGGTTCTGTATAGACTTTCGCCAATTGAATGCCATATCAACTTTTGACACCTATTCAATGCCCCGAGTAGATGAATTGAAAGAACAGTTGGGCCAAGCAAAATCTCTCTCTACTTTGGACCTTACTAAGGGTTACTGGCAGATCCCCCTGACCCCCAAGGACAAGGAAAAAAAGCCTTTTTCAATGCCATCTGGGCTATATCATTTCTTGGTATTGCCTTTTGGGTTGCATGGGGCACCAGCAACCTTTCATTGCCTCATGGACGTCATTCTGAGACCTCGCCAGGGCTATGCCACTGCCTACCTCGATGACATTGTCATCTATAGCACTACCTGGGAGCAACACCTAGAGCAGCTGTCTGCAGTCCTGCAATCCTTAAAGGATGCTGGACTGAGAGCCAACCCAGAAAAATGTAAACTTGCCCAGAGTTCCGTTAACTATTTAGGATATGTTATAAAAAAAGGTCACATAAGACCCCAATGGAATAAAACCAAGGCAATCAGAAAGTAACCCCTCCCAAAATGAAACACAATGTACGTTCCTTCTTAGGGATGGCAGGTTACTATAGACGCTTTATTCCCCATTATTCCACCCACGCTGCCCCGCTAACAGACCTACTAGCAAAGAGCCTACCTAACAAAATAAGCGGACTGACTCCCAATACTATTGCTATCAGAAACTCAAAGAGAAGCTAGTTTCCCATCCTGTTCTACGGTGTCCCAATTTTTCGCAACCTTTTACACTACAGACAGATGCCTGTGACCAAGGCATAGGTGCTGTCCTTTCACAGCACGACAAAAATGGATATTCTCACCTCATAGTATACATCAGTAGAAAACTACTACCAAGGGAAAAACACCATCTGACTCTGGAAAAAGAATGTCTCTGCAGTATTATTTACTGGGACGCTTTTGTACATTACTCACGGATCATGCCCTGTTGACCTGGTTAGCATGCCATAAGGATACCAACCAAAGAGTCTTGAGATAGTTCTTATCCCTTCAGCCTTTTGTATTTCAGATGTGACTCACCCGGGTACCACTCACACAAACGCAGATTTCCTTTCAAGATATCCTATAGACCCGTGGCTGTATAAGCCCCTTTTCGGATGATACTGACTGTAGGGGGGAGGCTGTGCTGGCCTCTGGCGATTATGGCCTGGGGAACCTGGAGTCTCCTGGTCGGTCCCCTGGTACATCAGTATGCGTAAAGAAGCGTACCGACATACTTGAAGAGGGAGAGCGACAGAGAGAGCAGGAAGAAACATGGGAGCAAGACACAGAACTATCGGGAAGTGAAGGAGACCCGAGGAGAAAGACAGAGCGGCAGGGAAGCAGACCGTTGGCTCCTGAGACAGAGCAAATGCCCCAAGAGGAGTGCAGAGCCACACACAAGGAAGGCAATGATAACAGCCCCCCAAGAGGAATGCAGAGGCCCACCATGTACCTGCAAAAGCCAGAGGGTCATGGCTTTTGCAGGTACATGACCGCTCACGCGGTCAGATTGTGGCATGGACTCAGATGGTTGATGGTAATAGGGGGAATAAAGAGAGGACTGGAACGAGGCACCTCACGAGCACAGTCCTAGCCTCAGTCTCTACAGTTCAGTGTTAAAAAGAATGGTTCAGCTCTTGCTTGCATTAACAATTCAACATCAGGATACTTCTCTGTAATCCATTGCTCCATACTAACTAACATTTAAGAAGCAGTGGGTCTATGCAAGAGAAATCTGGAATCAATGTAACAAGATCCTGGCTATTTTCCATTGTAGCACTACCAGCGAGCAAAGGACATTGTGAACCACAAGGGAAGTCAATGTTGAAAATCCAAGATGGCTTGCATCTCTAGAAACGCCAGAGAGTGTGTGGCCTGTTGTGAATCATAGTTAATTGCCATTACCCTACCATGCAGCATGTCCTCAACTCTCATATGTTCAATCCAGACAGTGTAAACTCCTCTATCATGACCACCAGTATTTCCTCCACTGAGAGGCACCTACCACAAGTGGAGTACCACTTCCATATGCATGAGTCACACAAAGCGGAAGCAGAACCCCACCCTCACTTGTATTTAGAACTATAGGGAGACATGTCAGCTCTCCCATGATGATGTTCTGGAATATCTATTTGGCCACGGGTGTAGCAAGCATTCCATGGGCTCTTATGCAATAAGAAAAATGGGACCCCTGCCCACAGTTTGGTAGTAGAAGGAAGCAATAATCATGGTCCAGAGGTCTCCTCATACCCCGTCTATCTCATACCGCTGTTTCACTATTCATAGCTACATCCATGTCTACTGCGAAGGTCATTTTGCATCTCAGTTCTTGAGATCACCTGAGTCCAATGTGGGTCCAGAATATTGTGATTTCTTTGTGCTGGAGTGTGACTTCATCTTGTTGTCTGTATTAAAGAGCCTCATATCCACACATATTCGCAACTGTCCAGGTTTTCTGGCCTTGTAAGTGTTGATTAAGGGGGACACCAAAGGAGTTTCAATGACTTCTACCTCCTTAAGCGTTTTCAGCCCCCTTCCACCTTCTGTGTGATGTAGAATGAAACACAGCGGGCCACAAGCTGAAACACGCTTTCACTGTGTGGACGCAGAAATCTCAATTTGTGCTTATTTTGCTGCCCGGGCACGTCTCTCTCTGTATGTCATTCTGAAGACTCTTTCTTAAAGCTCTACATTAATTGCAACTGATGTGAGCGTCACCTTAATCACAGCAACGGAGCGCTTTGATAATTGTGTCCCTTGACCAAGAGAAAGAATGGTAAGTAGTTTGATGCCTGGCTCTTTCAGAATCTGCTAACACAGCCTGGATGAGCGACACCCTACTAGGATTTATATCCCCAAATCTTCTTACAGCTGCACAACTGTACACATGCTCATTACTTTGATGAGGTGGGCGAAGAAAGGATTAACTGCAGGCAAAATAAATTAGAATTTTCATTTCACTACTGACGCAAAATGTTAATTGAGATCTTAAATACTGCTTCTTAGTAAGTCAGCCATGTCAGAGAGAGTGAAACCATTTGAATGTGTCCTCCCTTCCACACTCCACACTCCAGTTATATGGATGGTTTTATTGCCTTATGTGTTTCCTCAAGTTCAAGTTCAGTCTCAGGAGTATTAGTTTCCATCTTGGTTGGTATTAGGAGGAAGACATGCAGCATGAAAGATGGTAATGCAGGTGTGCCCAGATGCCATTTCTTGCACCGCCATTGCTGAACTTGTGGAAGCGCTGAGCGATCCCACTTATTTGCAGAATGCCAACAATACCAGGACACTTACAAACAACAGAGGCTGCCCAATAACCCCTCTGGAACTGTGGCCTAATACATTCAGTGACAACAATGGTTCCTTGGGGAATATTTCAATCAACAGACAAAACACACACCGTTAGACCAGTATTGACCATGTGCTCAATATGTGGGTTTATGCGACAGTATGCACATACCAATAATATTCAATGGCATATATTGGATCAGCAACACCAATGACGAGTCATACAGATTATTTAGTTGACACAGTCAAAAAATCGAAAATATTTCGAACAGTATCAGTGCTCGGAGCTCAGAAAAGTGCTGCAAAGTGTGTGCAAAGAAAGTGAGTGTAAACAGGTGCAAGAGGTTTAAAAAGCCACTATCAGGACTAGGAACATAGATTTTTCAAACTAACGTGCTCATAATGTTACAACAATTGCCAAACATACTTAACCAAATTTGGTTCCACAGTTCCTGCTTATCTATAGCGTTCCAGCCCCGAAGAAGTTACTGGCCGTCGTCAGGAGTGGGAGGAGCAAAGAGCATGAACGCTAGAGGTAAAAAGACTTTGCTATTAGCTGTGGGTATTACTGTTACCACAAAAGATTTTAAGATGCATGGGGACAATTACTTACATGAGTAGGATTCATGTTCATACCCTAAAGAAACAATGAAGCATGACGTTAGTGGGGGAGGAGTGACTTACATTTCCTTCACCTGCACCCCAGACAAGTGTAATGTACTTACAACAGGAACTGGACACCTACCCCAAAGGGAGTGAGTTTACACCAACACGAAATTCTACAGGATAATTACACACTATAATGCAAGGGACACATAAAAGATACAGTGTAATGGTGTCAGAATAGGCCAACTAATTTACCTCTTGCCAAGCAGCGAATTATTGAGTCTCTGGTATTTGAGGATCAGTCAGAAAGCCTCTATAAGCGAAATAAATATTAAGAATTATTAAAACCATTGTAGTACGTCCCCACCGTAAACTAGATTTCCTACTGAAACAGGAGCTCAGGGCTTCAGAGATGGGCCTCTTCCAGGGAGTAAACAGTGCCTGGTGCAGATCAAGGGCATGTTACACAGTAAGTTACAGACAAACATTTGGTAACCCGGTCGGTTCCCCACTGTTACTAGTGGAGTTCATTGTTTCTTGATCTGAATCTGTTTGATTATGCTTATATCATTTTGACACTGTATAAATATCCGGGCGTTCTGTAAAACTACGTGCAGTCATCTGTAGCCTTCACGCAATTCATAATGTAATTTGCACTCAGCAGAATGATCACGTTTACATTGTTTCTTTTTCTGTCTTGATCTGTTGCTTTCACGCAATTCTCGATGTAATTCGCATTGGGGCCGGCATCCTCTGGTGTATGCTTTTACAATAATATGTGTAACAGGCCCCACGATCTTGATGGGGCACTGTTTGCTCCCTGTAACCGGCCCCGCTTTGAAGCCCAGGCTGCTGTTCATGGACATCATTTAGGGGTCGCCATGGGTCCTGGCACTGCCTTTGCGACCCCTGAGCTCAGAGGTTGCAAAGTCCGTGCCTGGAACACAGGGGTAGCTCGTCCTAAAGGACGTCGTTTGTGGCTCTACTTTCCTGGTTTTCCGTCAGTTGTTCTATTACACAAGTAGTGAATAACATTATTTACTATTTGTGTAATAAAAATGGCTTACAATTCTCTGGAACATTACTCTATCTGGCAGGTAAGCTAAGTTAAAATGCTTTCAAATGTATATGGTATGCAGGCTTGCAGGCGAGAGGGTGGCTATGTGAGCGAGAATGCGTGAATGTGTGCGTATGTGTAAGCATGTGTGTGTGAGTCACAGTAAAGAGTAAAGATCAAGTGGCATGTGATGTCACTTCCGCAAACGCTGGCATTTTGGTGAATTGACGCCCATGCACGTGTTTGGGTAAGGAGTGTACTTTACGGTGGAGACGGCAACCAGGTGGATTGACTGTTTTTTATCTCGCAGTTTGACCTCCATTATGTCGACGCCACGGCACACTCTTCTTTTTCTCGCCTCGAATTATCGAGGTAATTTTTGAAATAAAGGCCATCCACAGAATATTACAGCACACATACTAAAACTCTGCCATTGGTATATTGTTTATATTTTTTGGACTAAGGCACGTGGGGGGCAGCCTGGACAAAATTCTGTCCTTGGCACACTGAAGGTCATTTTTGACATATGGGGGTACCTGTAGCACATTCTGACATACATGACGTCAACTACAGCGGATATTTCTCTGGCTTGGCACACATAATCAGTGACATTTCATAGCCTATGAATTTTGAGCAAATTTATGTGGAATTTGTGCTTTAAAATACAGTATTTGAACCAATAGTTCTTAATCTTTTCTTCAGGAGAACCCCCTGAACGCTCTCTAGAAGGTGTTAGGCTAACTTGCTTTGCTGACCTACTATAGTTCAGGGAAAGTGCTACGGGACACTATTTGAAACATCACAAACCACCCCTGAAGAATTGAAGGTAAAAAGCGTTTTAATGAGCACTGTTTACTTTCTGCAACTTTCACAGGGACCTGAACATTCTGCTTCAGGTTTTGTAAAGTAAATACATTCAGCAGTTTAGTGTGCAGTCTTCTGGTTAAATAAAAAATTAACCGAAAACAAAGACATTTTAAAACAATATTATTGCCATTTATAATTATTGCGAGCATATGAAAATGGTGTGTTTGAATAAAACGTTTAGCTCTGAGCTTTGCACGGTGCAATGTCCCTAAATCAAAATGTATTAACAATAAGGACTAATTCAGAGCCAAATATATATAAGCTGATTCCAATACATGGTCTATATTAATTAATACATGTAGACATAACTACATTGTTGTATTAAAATCTCTTTTTCCCCTATAATGTATCAATACTTTTTTTTATTCCTAGTAAGGGAACTATTAAATCTGTGATATAAATAACTTATGTTCCCAGTGCTGTTCTGTGTTGTGTGGCACTATATCCTCTTCAGAAGAACTCATAAATTTTCATGTAATAGAAAGAGAAATGAGTAATGCTACCTTGGCATACCATGTCAGCAATCTAATAGAGATGGTATCTAAAATGGAAATTTATCTGTTTTGCTTTTTTATATTATTCATGTAGTTACAATGGAACTTTAGCAATGTCAATTATTGTGATGATGTCAGAGTTATGGTCCCTGTAGGCCCTTGTGAGGGGGGGGGGAGCACTTGCAGTGTCAACTCAAAGCAGTTGTGATGCAACCACACCACCAAAATCACACTGACATCCAGGCCGAGGATGGGCTCGAGAAGAGGGATGCAAGAACATTGTTTTTCCTTTCCCAGTGTTTCTCTAGATATGTTGGGCTGCTGCGGCCCACATTGTTCTGCTAAATAACGTCAAGTTTGTTTTTTAAAAAGAGTGTTTATATCAGCCCATAGGCAGAGAGATGCTTGTGTCTGCATTTGAAAGGCTATCCCTGCCCTCTCACCCACTAAATCATTTAACCTGTGACTGCCTGTAAGTAAAAAGAAAGAAAGCCAAGAATTAAGGCCCTCATTATGACATTGGCGGTAAATCCCACTTACCGCCATGCTGACTGCCACCAACATATTGCTGCCGCGGCAGGTATCCGTTCACCATATTATGATACACACACACCAAACCGTCACTATACAGCCACAGACACAACTCTGCCACACCAAAGGTCAGTGTTAAATTGACGGTATCAAAACCCACACCGTTACGCCAACAGAACAATGCCCACCACATTATGACCCACGAATCACCACGGCGTGGGTAAACCATTGGCGGTACATACCGCCGTGCTCAAAATACACACACACAAACAAAAGAACAACACACACCTGACACCCATACACACACCATATCCACACACCCACAGCACTATAAAACACCCACCCTCACTACCCACAACCCTTTACAAATACAAATCATTGGCACCGGAGAGAGACAGCAAGACCACTCACACAATCAGAGCCACATACCACCATCACCTATACACCACCCACGCACCTCACAACACACACCCCAAAACATCACCCTACACACCCTCACCCTCAATACTCACACAACACCCATGGCACCACAACGACACCCCAGATTCTCTGAGGAAGAGCTGAGGGTCATGGTGGAGAAAATCATCTGGGTATAGCCACAGCTATTTGGAGCACAGGTGCAGCAAATATCCATTGCTCGGAAGATGGAGCTATGGCGGAGGATCGTGGACAGGGTCAACACTGTGGGACAGTACCCCAGAACAAGGGATGACATCAGGAAGAGGTGGTATTACCTATGGGGGAAGGTACGTTCCATTGCAGCAAGACACCAACTCGCTGTACAGAGGACTGGTGGTGGACCCCCACCTCCTCCCCCACAACTAACAACATGGGAGGAGCAAGTCATGGCAATCATGCATCCTGAGGGCCTGGCAGGAGTAGCAGGAGGACTGGACTCTGGTAAGTCAACTCTCAACTACTATCACCCCCTACCTGCATGTCATCACATACCCCACCCTCATTCCCATCACTTCCCACCATCACATCTCACCCATCCCTATGCCAAGCCCTGCATGCACCAACAATGCATGGACACCACTCACCGACCTGCATGGACACCTATCACTAAAGCATGCACACAGAAAGAATCAGCTGTCCCACCATACACTAGCGTACACAAGTGAAAGATGCCAGGGTAAAAACAACCATAGAGGGCAACCCATCCATGCACAATATGTCACACACAGAAACAATAACACTGCATTTACATCCTCACAGGTATCGCAGCTAATGTCACCAGAGAAGAGGTACCAGCAGCATCCAGTACCCCCACAGAAGAGGCCTACAGTGATGACAGTGTCTCTGGTTGCCTGGATCTGGATGTCCAACCTGGCCCATCAGTGACCTCCGGACAGTCGGTTACCCAGCCACAGTCACACACCACCACAGAGCCTCCCCCTCAGGAAACACCACCAAAGCACCCCCCCAGCGTGTCCATACCTCTGCCCCCAGGTCAGCAGTGTGTCCACCACTACAGGGACCCCAGGGCACACCACAAACCCAAGACAATCAGGGATGTGGGGTCAGTGGCCACACCGTTCATGGGACAGAGGCACAGGACAACAGAGAAGCTGGTAGGACTGCTGTGCTCCGGAGGAGGACAGGCACAGGGAACCGACTCTCCAGGAGGCACTCACCAAGATCCTGGGAGCATACCAACATTCCCAGGATACGCTGGGCCAGACCCTGGACTACGTGCAGGAGAACAGGCTGCTACAGGGGGGACAGTACCAGGGGATCAGGGAGGACATGAAGGCCAATAAAACCACCCTGGTCACCATTGCAGGGGTGCTGTCAGATATGGCCAGTATTATGAGAGAGGCAGTGTCACACTAGCGGCCCCTGCCACTAGCCAGACTACTGAACAGCCCTCCACCTCCGCTGCCGCTAGTGGACAGAAAGCCCCACCACAGGACCAACAGGCTACCAGCACCCCTGCAGAAGGAGAACCACCTCACAAACATTCCCTGCCATCCAGTCAGAAGCCAGAGACTATTGCCAAGACCCCGCCAGGAAATAATTGTCACCCTTGTGTCCCACTTTGCCACCCTATCCACCTTGAACTGCCATTGCTACCCTTCCTATGCCCTCTTGGACAATGCACCTGTGTTACTAATAGCCTGGAACTATACCCTGGACTTTCCTCCATCATCACCCCAGCCCATTGCACTTCTCTCTTTTCTTCATAGCACTGCAATAAACACACTTTGAACAAATACAACTATGGACTGCGTAAAATTATTTAAATATGTATTCATTTAACAAGGTTTGAACATTGCAATTAAACTGTACAGTATTGTTAACATACAATAGACCTTTAGTTGGCTGCAGTGACAACACCAGAAGCGATAGTGGGGCACCAACATCTGCAAAAAGAGTTGCGAAAGGGTACAGTGAGTGGACATAGAAGTGGGAAATCACAGCCTGCCAGTGACAATGTGAAACAAAAAACTAACAATGAAATGTGAAGTAACACTGTCTTACCTGTGTGTCATTGGAAGTATTGTCGTATCACTGCAGATCTGTTGTCCTCATCCACATCCTCTCTATCCTCATCTTCACTGTCCACAGTGTCCACTGCTGCCACATGGCCATCTCCAGCCGTCTCCTCCTGCAGAAAAGGCACATGGCGTCTCATGGCAAGGTTATGCAACATGCAGCATGCCCAGATTATCTGGCAGACCTTCTTGGGTGAGTAGCACAGGGATCCACCAGTCAGATGGAGGCACCGGAACCTGGCCTTCTGGAAGCCAAAGGTACGTTCAATAATCCTTCTTGTTCGCACATGTGCCTCATTGTAATGTTCCTCAGCCCTTGTCCTGGGATTCCTCACAGGGGTCAGTAGCCATGATAGGTTGGGGTAACTTGAGTCACCTGCAAATATTGAGGGACAAATGTTAGCCACAGACTATCCCTTATGGCCCACACCATACTTATATACCAGCATCCACTGGGGGAGAACCAGGGCTCACCTATTAGCCACACACGGTGCCTCTGTAGTTGGGCCATCACATTTGTGATGCTGCTATTCCTCAGGATAAAGGCATCATGCACCGACCCAGGATACCTAGCATTGACGTGTGAGATGTACTGGTCCACCAAACACACCATCTGCACATTCATCGAGTGAAAACCTTTTCGAGTTCTGAAGACCTGTTCATTTTGCCTGGGGGGGGACAAATGCAATATGTGTTCCATCAATCGCACCAATTATTTTGGGATATGTCCCATTGCATAGAAGTCAGCTTTCACCATGGGTAAATCCTCCACCTAGGGGAAAACCATGTAGCTGCACATGTGTTTAATCAGGGCACCCAACACTCTTGTCAGCACTATTGAGAACATTGGCTGTGACATTCCCGATGCCAAGCCCACTGTCACTTGGAAAGAACCAGTTGCTAAGAAATGGAGCACAGATAACACTTGCACAAGTGGGGGGATCCCAGTGGAGTGACGGATAGCAGGTCAGGCTCCAATTGGGCACACAGCTCCGTGATAGTAGCCCTGTCAAGTCTGTAGGTGAGGCTAATGTGCCTGTCCTCCATTGTTGGCAAGTCCGCCAGGGGTCTGTACACGGGGGATGTCTCCATCTCCCACTCATCCGCAACGGTTGCAATCTATGGGGCAAAAGAGTGAGGAGCCAGTCATAAAATGTAGATTGTAGAAACTACAGTTCAATGCATGTTGTGTATTTTAAATGTATTACTTGCATATGTCCTATATGTACAATTGTGATCTGTGACGCAGTTATGTTCCCTGCACTGCCCCCCTCCCCCCCCCCCGAAATGGTGTCTGCCTGTCCTGTATGGAGGGACAGGTGGAAGTTAGGTAATTCCGCTGACGTTCGGGAACCGCAGTGCAACTCCTCATTGGTCAACATTGGGCTCTATGGGTTACAGTGGCCAATGATGATGTACGCCGGCAGTGACGGTATGCACCGCTGAGAACGTCACTGCGATTTTCTATCTGTTCACTCACTTGCTAACTGACCTTCAACAGGAGAGGATCTACACTGCATGTGCTGCTTGGACCTGTGTCTGGAACCTACCATGGCCTGTGTGACTGGGGAAAGGGCCCCTGCCTTCACCTCGCCTGAGTTGGGGAGACAAGTGTATGGGGTCCTACCCCAGTACAGACTGCTGTATGGGCCTGCAGACCAACAGGTGAGTACACTGTGAGCACGATGCATGGGGCATGAATGCATGAAGTGCTGTGTCTGAAGGCCTAGTGTAGGAGGGGGTTGATGGATGGGCCCTGGGCAGCGTGCAACATGTATGCTGGGCCATGTCTGTGCAAAAGGGGATGGGAAGGGCTATGTTGGGCCATGAGTGTAACAGGCAGGACGGTCTAACTAATACTTTTCTCTGTGTATGTTTTCTCTGCAGGTCAGCCCCATCAAAAGAAGGGTATATGACGTGCCATTGCCAAGGACGTGCGGACCCTGGGGGTCTATGGCAGGCGGAGCACCCACTGTCAGAAAACGTGGGAGGACCTGAGACGCTGGGCATGGAAGACTGCAGAGGCCCATCTGGGGATGGCCTCTCAACGAGGAAGGTGCCTGTCGAATGCTGACCCCTCTGATGGCCCACATTCTGGCAGTGGCCTATCCAGAGCTGGATGGGCACTTGAGGGCATCACAGCAGCCTCAAGGGGGTGAGTACAGTGCCCATCATTACAACTTACGCATGGTGGAGTCGTATCTGGGTGGGGGATGTGTGTCTATGAGTGCCCCCAGACCAGGCCTAACATAGCAGAGTAGGTCCAATGTTGGCCAGGGTTCTGATGGTAAAATCCTCCAACCTAGCTAGTAGGCATCCACTACTGGGCAGACCTGTGTGGGTCCCAGGTATGCTGCAGTTGGCAGTATGTGTCCCTCCCCATGCCCTAGTGACTAGCATTGTTACTGGTAGTGCATTGCATAGGGTGTAGGACTGTTCCCTGTGTGTGAGGGTGGTATGTATGCCAACGGTGGTGTTGGTGCAGCCATTGACCAAGTGTATCCTTTGTCTCTCCCCCCCTTTTTGTTTTGTCATCCTGTCCTTATGTGCATTAGCATTATCCGGCGGAGGACAGAGGCACCGGCAACGGAGGGAGCTGCATCCTACAGGACCCAGGAGGCAGAGTCCACCAACGGTGAGGGGAGCACAACGGCGGGGACAGTTCGGACATGGATACCTCCTCTGACGGAAGCTCCCTGGTGGTGGCGGACACCTCTGTGCCCACCTCAGCTACAGGTACAGCCGCCACCCCCGTACCAGCACCGCCCTCCCAGTAGCCCCTCAGCGAGTTGTCCATGCCTGTTCACCCAGCATCTCCTTCGCCCCAGGTACCTCAGGCCCTGCCCCAGTGAGCCCTGCTGCCCTGAGTGAGGAGGCTATTGACTTCATGAGATCCATCTGTGAATGCCATCCAGGGGTTGGCAGCCCAAATGCAACAGACCAATGCATTTCTGGAGGGCATTCACATGGGCTTGGCAGCCTAACAGAGATCAATCCAGGCTCTAGCCTCCTCTCTGATGGCAGCCATTGTCCCTGTTTCCACCCTCCCCCCTCCATCTTCCTCTGCCCAATCCCATTCCCCTGTACCCCAACCTATCCCAAGCACACAGACAGACGAGCATGCACACAGGACAACACACAAGAGTGGACATGGCAAACACAAGCACCACACATCCTCCCACAGGCACTCACACAAACACCATCCAGATGCAGACATACCAACATCCACTCCTCATCCTCCACCTCCCTCCCAGTTGTGTCTACACTCACACCTGCATGCACAACATCCTCATCCACTACCTCTATAACCAGCACACCTATCAGAACACACACCTCACTGGCAGTCACCACCCCAGCATTCGTGCACACGTCCCCTGTGTCCTCCCCAACTGTGTCTGTGCCCCCCCCAAGGTACACAAACGCAAGCACTCAGATACCCAACAGACATCTACCTCACAACACCATCCAGCCCATGCACCTGCACCCAAACACAGCAGACACCTCATACAACCACCCCCTCTTCCTCCACTCCCAAACCTTCTCTCTCCTCCCGCCCCGATGTCCCTAAGAAGTTTTTCCTCTCCAGCATTGACCTCTTCCCTACCCCTTCCCCCCGTCCTTCACGTCTGGCCAGGGTGTGTAAAGCCCAGGCAAGCACCTCAGCCACCCAGTCCATGAGCCCAGTAGTGTCCACAACTCGTGGTGGTAAAGGATCCAAGCCACCAGCCAGCCACACGGAAAGGGTACCTGCTCCAAGTGCTGCCAGGAAGGTCAAGGTGCCAGCCCCAGCTGCTGCTAGGAAGGGCAAGGTGCCACCCCCATCTGCTGCCAGGAAGGGGAAGGAGGAATCCCAAGCTGCTGCCAGGAAGGGGAAGGAGGAATTCCCAGATGCTGCCAGGAAGGGCAAGGGGCCTGCACCAGCAGGCAGAAAGGACAAGAGGCCTGGTGCTGGGACTCAGTCAGAGCCTGTAAGGAAATGCCTCCTTGGCATGGTTACCCTCTAACGTTTTTGCCTTTGCTGATGCTAAGTTTTGATTGAAAGTGTGCTGGGACCCTGCTAACCAGGCCCCAGCACCAGTGTTCTTTCCCTAAATTGTACCTTTGCTTCCACAATTGTCACAGCCCTGGCACTCAGATATGTCCCTTGTAACTGGTACCCCTAGTACCAAGGGCCCTGATGCCAGGGAAGGTCTCTAAGGACGGCAGCATGTCTTATGCCACCCTGGGGACCCCTCACTCAGCACATGCACACTGCCTCACAGCTTGTGTGTGCTGGTGGGGAGAAAATGACTAAGTCGACATGGCACTCCCCTCAGAGTACCATGCCAACTTCACACTGCCTGTGGCATAGGTATGTCACCCCTCTAGCAGGCCTTATAGCCCTAAGGCAGGGTGCACTCTACCACAGGTGAGGGCATAGGTGCATGAGCACTATGCCCCTACAGTGCCTAAGCAAAACATTAGACATTGTAAGTGCAGGGTAGCCATAAGAGTATATGGCCTGGGAGTTTGTCAAACACGAACTTCACAGTTCCATAATGGCTACACTGAAATCTGGGAAGTATGGTATCAAACTTCACAGCACAATAAATGCACACTGATGCCAGTGTGCAATTTATTGTAGCATGCACCCAGAGGGCATCTTAGAGATGCCCCCTGAATACCAATCTGACTTCTAGTGTGGGGCTGACCAGTTTCTGCCAGCCTGCCACAACCAGACGAGTTGCTGGCCCCATGGGGAGAGTGCCTTTGTCACTCTGTGGCCAGGAACAAAGCCTGCACTGGGTGGAGGTGCTTCACACCTCCCCCTGCAGGAACTGTAACACCTGACGGTGAGCCTCAAAGGCTTACCACCTTTGTTACAGTGCCCCAGGGCATCCCAGCTAGTGGAGATGACTGCCCCTCCGACCACTGCCCCCACTTCTGGCAGCAAGGCTGGAGGAGATAGTTAGAAAAACAAGGAGGAGTCACCCAACAGTCAGGACAGCCACTAAGGTGCCCTAAGCTGAGGTGACCCCTGTCTTTAGAAATCCTCCATCTTAGTTTTGGAGGATTCCCCCAATAGGATTAGGGATGTGCCCCCCTCCACACAGGGAGAAGGCACAAAGAGGGTGTATCCACCTTCCAGGACAGTAACCATTGGCTACTGCCCTCCCAGACCTAAACACACCCCTACATTTAGAATTTAGGGGCACCCAAGAACCCAGGAAACCAGATTCCTGCAACCTGAACTACAAAGAAGGGCCATTGACCTACAAGCCTGCAGAGCTGACTGACAACGACAACTGCTTTGGTCCCAGCCCTACCTGCCTGTCTCCAGAGTTGAAAACCTGCAACCAGCAATGCATCCAACAGGGACCAGCGACCTCTGAAGCCTCAGAGGACTGCCCTGACCACCAGGACCAAGAAACTCCCATGAGCAGTGGCTCTGCTCAAAAACAGCAACATCTTTGCAACAAAGAAGCAACTTTCAAAGAACTCACTCTTCCCGTCGGAAGCGTGAGACATCACACTCTGCACCCGACGCCCCCGGCTCGTGATCCAGAGAACCAACACCACAGGGAGGTCTCTCTGGTGACTGCGACCCCGTGAGTAGCCCGAGACGACCCCCCTGGGCCCCCACAGCGATGCCTGCAGAGAGAAACAAAGGCTCCCCTTGACCGTGACTGCCTGTAACAAGGGTCCCGACGTCTGGACCAAGCACTGCACGTGCAGCCCCCAGGACCAGAAGGAACCGAACTTCAGTGCAGGAGTGACCCCCAGGCGAGATCCTTAGCCCGAGTTTCCCTAGAACTGTTTCTAAGGTCAATTGGTTGCGGGCACGGAGGATAGGATTTTACAAATGTGGGGAATGTGGATTATGAAAATGGGCCTGTCATGGGCAGAAAGAATTCTCTAATGCATTGGTTGAAACATTTCCCATTAGATCCAGCATGAACTGTAATACTTCTTTCGTAGTGTACATTTTAGTATGTAAATGTAAGAAATACTATGTCGGGAGCACAATCCGACCCCTTAAAGTAAGAATTGGTGAGCATGCTAGAGCACTGGCTCAGCAAGACATTAGATATCCTTTGGTAGCGCATATGACCACCTGTGAATCGCAGAATGTAAGTTTTGGGTTTACTTTTTTTGGTTGCGAACAGGTCTCTAAAGATGTGAGAGGTGGAAATAGGGAATTAACATTACGTAGAAGGGAAGCAATGTGGATAATGAGATTAAGGGAAGTAGAAGATGGATTGAACACAGATAGGGAATTAGAATACTTCCTGGGTGACTGACTGTATTACTTTAAAGGAGAGCGAATTGTTAAAATTCTATTAAGTAATAGTGTTGCAAATAGGGCATTTGATTGTGGGGTGATTTACCTGGGACACAATTCATGTGATGTTCTATTGGCATGATTTGTTTTGAATTAATTCTGAAATGTGAGCCATTGTGAAATCATAGGGTTAAAAGACTGTTTTTACGTTGTTGGACACAACTTGAAACTTTCTAAATACATATCTTGTGTGGTGATGTTTCTTTGAATGTTCTGTTTAAAACAAATTATTATGAAATGTGAATTATTGTGACATTTTTTTTTTACTTTGTTGGACAGTATTTGAAACTTTCTACGTGGTGACATGATATAACAGGTTTCAATATTCTCCTTTTCTCGCACATTTTCTCCCTTGGACTGTATATAATGTTATATTAACTAAATCTCACAGTTCCAAGTAATAATGGTTTGTTGTCTCAATACCAATGGGTGGGCGGGATTATATCTTTTGAGCATTTTTAGTTGAATATCTGATTGTTTATACACACTGTATTATACTTGGGAATTGTGAGGTTACAGTTAACTAAGAAATATGTTTACAATGATCTGCCTATTAGGAAGGGGAGAGCGCTATTATTTATTTTCATAGAAGGAGGTCTTTCATCATATGTCGTGTCGTTATTATGGTAATAGAGTGAATAGGCATTGCAATGGCTGTAGTCCGTTGTCTATTTTTAGTGGAATATTAGGAGATTAGTCCTTTCACTATTTCGATGGAGGTGTTGCCTCCATTAATGGAGGAAGTCAACGCCGATCTCAGCGATTATTTGAACGTTTGGCAGTGAGAGGAAGGACACCGGTATATTTTGACAGACGTTCCATGTTTGTGGAGTTTCTGAGGTAAGCGGCAAATAAAATTGATATAATTGGACAGCTCGGAGTATTTTCCGAGTTAAAGCGGTGATATGAGGCAGATCAGCTAATTAGGGAAAGGGAGAACCTCAGCGGTTTTTCGCGCTTTGTCATTCATTTGGAAAGCACGCTTTTGAGATGTAATCAGCACTTTGATGTCTCCATTGGAGAATGAGACGAGAGCTAAAACTTTACGGGGAAGATATGGGATGAGCTATGTCCGTGTTTGCTGAAGCCTAATGTTGGTATTGACTCTGTCTGTGTAGCTACGAACAAGATTTGTGGATTTAGCACAAAATAAGGATGGTGATAATATTTATAATTGTTTAGATAATTCCTAAATAAGTTTTTTTTCTTACAGAACATTCTCTGGAAATGAATAAATGAGCAGTTTCAAGACGACAGCTATAGATTTATGGTGACAGTGGAAGAGCTACTGATTAGTAACTTCTCTTAGACAGTGTATTGGATTACCATGAGGTAATTGCAGACCGGGCTCTCATTCCCGGGGTCATATCAGGTACCTATGGTGCACGGCTCTGCCTATTTATTGGTGTTGTGACAACAAATAGAGGTGTAATTTCATGTGAGGGTTAACTTTAACTCTCTGTCCTTATACCTTGTTCCCCTTTCCTCTTTCCTTCATTTTAAGACATTTGGAGCGCATGCATATTCTGTTTTGTTTTCTTCCTAATTCACAACGTGGTGATTTTTAGTGTATGTATTAGGGTAAGTCACGGATTGGTTGCATGTTAATATCAGGAATAAAACACTCTCAGAATTATCTGAGTCACTTAGCACGCTTACTCCCGTAGTTCCTATTGGAGATGAACTTTCATGATGACACTAAGACACTATGGATTGACTAATTTACTTAATAATATTAAATTAAAAGTTTGTGTTTTCCTTTGAATGGCTCTTGGTTTCCAGAATTTCAAAATAAGAGACGCGACTAAAATCCAGCCCTGAGGAAGTCAAATGACGAAACACGTGTTGGCCTAGTAGTCGTTTTAAAGAACTGGGAGTTGTTGATCTATTTTGGATTTCTACTTGAACTTTAAGCAACTTTGAGGAGCAATGGCATCAATTGAAGTATAAACTCAATGGACTGTGGTAACTCATGGAACAACCCTCATGTTTCCAGTTTATTCATAAGGAGATGGACTGATGAAATTGGACGCGCTTGGAGGACGGCAGCAGGGGCGGGACGAATGCCCCTTTAAGAACTTTGGTGCGCCCGCTTTCCCGCGGGACGCGCTTGGAGGACGGCAGCAGGGGCGGGACGAAGGCCCCTTTAAGAACTTTTGCGTGCCCGCTTTCCTGCGGGACGCGCTTGGAGGACGGCAGCAGGGGCGGGATGAAGGCCCCTTTAAGAACTTTCGCGCGCCCGCTTCATGGGACGTGCCCGAGCGAAGCCCGGGCCAAGGGCGGGCCCGTCCTGCGCCCGTCAGCGACCGGAGGAGGCCGGGCTGGGCCATACTATTTTCTTCTTGGTATTGGGGTTGGCGACCAGCGGTTGAACCCACCGCAGATTTGAGGACAATACACCGCTATAGGTGAGCTGTATTTGTATTTTTTGACGTTTCAGTCTTCCTAACAAGGCCCCAGTGGGGTGGAAATAGGGTGGGAACAGGGTTGGCAAGTGCCTATAGTAAAAGGCTGACCAAGGAGCCTAAAACACATCTGTTGGTTAAAGGGAATCCAAAGAGATAAGATGGGTAGACGGAAGGGGGGGCACCCTTGGAAAAGGCCTGTAACAATAAGACCTTAGATGGATTTCTCCAAAAAGTGGTTGGAGCATTAGAAAAGGAAATTGAAATGGTGGAGCGCCGTCTAACTGCCCCCCCACTGATGGCAGTTAATCGCCTATCCTTATCCCCACCGCATATCCCAACACAACCCCTTCACTCACCCGATTTACAGTCTGCTCCGGCTATTTCACTTCCAATTACTCAGGAGTCTATTGTGGAGATCCAGGATAATGCCACCCAACCACCAGAATTGACACAACCGCTCTTAGACAGGTCCGTACCCAAACCAGAGCACAACATAAAAGGTAAAAGAAAACGAGGTGAGGTCAATTTAAGGAACAAACGGGCCCGCATTTTGAGCTCCCCCAATCATGGCGCACCATCTTGGAACAAGGACCATATATTAGCTCAAGCATGTATTGACGATCGTCCAGCAATTGATTATATAATTGAACACATCAAAGATGAGTTTTCTAAGAGGCTACACCCTATAGTAACTCACCTTCAAGCCATTGAGGAGAAACTGGGAGGTCTTATCAAGTCCCAGCAGATGGTCACTCCCCCCTTACTGGACTCGCAGCTTCCCTGCCAAATTCTCCCCTTGAGCCTATCGGGCAACAGTGCCAGTAACCTCCCCTTACCATCGGGTACGGATCACAACCCCTCAATGAATTGTCCTGATCCTCTGTACCAACCAGAGAGGGTTTTAACTGGCAGGCTGGCTACCGCTTCAAAGGACAAGTGTCCTAAGACTGCCACCCCCTTTTCGAGGGGGAATGGAGGAGCTGTTTCTTCCAACGTTATGAGAACGAAATCCTACAAAGCTATTCTTGATCAGAATTACTCATCAACAGATCTGATGTATATGGATGAAGGAACTAAACTGAGAACTTTACATCTACAGCCGGAATCCTCCCCATACGTTCTTGTTATCACGAGTGTCCCTAAACTTAAAACCAATACTCCCGAATCATTTATAGAACTGAAAAACAAGGTCATACATTGGTTACATATTAACGCCAGATTTGCATTCCATATGGTACCCTCAATAATAATGGTGAGGAGGGTGGGTTTGGTGGGTCCACTTAAGAACCCCGGTATGGGGGATTGTATTGTTATCAATTTTGATTCACCCGCCCTTGTCCAGCAGCTCTCTTCGAATGTGTGCAAATCCAATCCTCTAGGTGGAAAAGTATCTTTGTGTAGACTCCAGGCTTTCTACCCTCACACAGTTACATCAGCTATTAAGGGGGCGCCAATGCCACTCAGAGGTTCTACTAGTTCTCAGACGCAGCCTGCCCCCCAGATAGGACTCAGCTCCCTTTCACCCTCTCTTTCTGAAGTTGATTGACTAAAAGTTAGCCCCACGTATGGCCCACCTAAGCCTCAAAGAACTAGAAATTGAGATACAAATTATATTGTATCTAGAACTATTGGAACACAAGGAATAGGAATAGGTTGACCTGAGGCTGATCACACTCTTATTGTAGACATCAGAGGCCCCACATTAATCCTTCCACCAGCCCAGACAGAATTCTCCAGGACGGAAAATAGCCTCCCTCCTTCCCTTTGTGGTCAGAGTAGGGAGATCTGTATTTGGGGAGTTAGCAAGGAGGGCGAAGCTCATGAGAGCAACCCAGCACCGGAATCAATAGGTTCCAACAATCGTGGGTCTACCCCATCCGTCCGGGTACTTGAACCGACCATGCCGGGCCCCGATCTAAATGGGGCGAGTAACACTTCAGGTGATAATGTTGCAGAATATCTAACTGAGGCAAGTCTAGCTATGATTGAAAGGGGTACTAAACCTCCTCATGGCACTTCATTTGCTAGAGGATATTTTACGGCTAAAACTCTCCAAGGTAGAGCCGATAGTCTAGACACAGTTCTTAGCTGGAACATCGCAGGGCTGGAGAACAAAATGGGTATCCCTGAATGGGGCAAATTTATAGATGAACATAAAATATGCCTTTTTCAAGAAACGTGGGCATTGGAGCCCAAATATAGAATTGGTTTCAAAAGCTATTGGGTCCCGGCATGCAAGGCGACCTCCGGGAGACCTTCAGGTGGGCTGCTCATATGGCTCAGCTGCTCCCTCAAATGTCGGGTTAAAGCAGTAGATATGGGCTGTCCCGATCTGATGGGTTTAACAATACCAACCCCTAAGGAGAAACCGCTCCTAATAATTAACATCTATAACAGGAGCCTGGGCAGCAAATATGAGTCAGACGCTTTGACTATTTTGGACAGTTTTCTTTCTTGCAAAACCTCCTCCCACCTTATTCTTATCGCAGGGGATTTTAATGTTACCTTTGAACCCTACCCGTTGGCCCAGGAACTATATAAAGAAGAGGACGCATATTGGGGTATCCCTCAATTGGCGTAGAGCAAAAGACCGAGAATGAATAGATTGACACACCAAGTCGTGGACGTTACACTGGCACACGGTCTTCGGGCCTGTAACGGTCGTTCCCGCTTGGACGTTAATCTCCATCCTACATTCAGGCGTGGAGCCCAGAAGAGCCAGATAGACTATATTTTGCTCAACATTCGGTTGTGGGGTCATATGGCTGATATGAAGATTTTAGAACATGGGGAAAGTGATCATGAGCCACTGATCCTATCGATTAGGGGTTTATTACCTTTACTTGAAGCTCCTTGTCCTAAGATTTACGATCAACAGCTCGCACTGACAAATAATAGACGAAATGTCAAATGGGAATCTTTGAACACTGACTTAGGTTCGATGACACCTTTGTATAGCCTGTTGGCTGACCAAATGGAGCGCATGTCCCTGCTTTTAGAAGATGGTGAAGGGCTTATAGCAGCCCACAAACAATTATTTAATTCTTTAAAACAGCTTTTCACCAAAGAGATTGCAAAAAAGAAGTGTAATGCAAGGTGGTTTAGTGCTGCATGCAGGGAAGCACAGCACAAACTACTGCGAGCTCTAAGAGGGGGCCAGACAGAGCATATAAGGCAAGCAAGGAAAGACTATAAACAGGAACTTAGCAGGGCCCGCAGGAGATGGAATGAGTCTAGATGGGCTTCCCTTCTGGAGTCTGCAAAAGTTAATGATACCTCGAGGTTCTGGAAACTGGTTGCCGACGCTAGTGGGGAACCCAGTCGTCTACCTGGTGCCTCAATACTCCCTGTAGAGTGGACTGATCACTTTGGCCGAGTATATTCAGGTCCTACAGATGCTACTACCAGGGAACTGAATCATATTATGACCTTTGAGGCCTCCCCAGTCAAATTTACCCTGGCAGAAACCAAGGCTGCAATTGTTTCACTGAATTGGGGAAATGCCCCAGGCCTTGATAAAATCCCAGGTGACCTGTATAAGACAAGTCCGGATATATGGGCCCCATACCTGAACTTGGTTTCTAATGTAGTTGCTGCAGGAGCGCCTGTCCCAAGCTCCTGGAAGGGAGCGGAGATAGTTCCTATTTTTAAAAAAGGCAGCTCTTCTGACCCTGCCAATTATCGTCCAATTTCCTTACTTGACAATTTTCATTTTTTTTTTGCAAAGCAAGTCTTGTTCCATCTTGAAGAATGGATTCTAGAAACCAATGCCATCTCCAATTTGCAAGCAGGGTTTAGGCCAGCAGTTAGTACCATAGATCAAGTCTTAAGATTCCTAACAATCAAATGGAAGACTGTGGAAGTATGAGGCGGTAACCTGTATGTGGTCTTCGTTGGCCTTAGAGCCTCATTTAATCTGGTCCCCAGGAACCAGCTATGGCTGACATTAGCAGATATGGGCATCCCCAAATGTCTTCTGAAACTTATGGTCCGACTGCACGAGAACACCTATGCACAAATCAGGAGTGGTAAGGATGGCGATTTAACAGATCCAGTTGCCATTGAAAGAGGAGTCAGACAGGGTTGTGTCCTGACCCCTACCCTTTTCCTCCTATATATAAACAATTGCATCAATTACCTAGCAAATTGTACCAATGACTCCCCTAAGTTGGCCAGGAATAAAGTGCCATGCCTGCTTTATGCGGATGACACTATCCTGCTGGCCAAAACATCTATGGGAATTCAAAATCTGGTCAATCAATTTTGTGTATTTTGCAGAGGTTACGGGCTGGACATCAATGCTAAGAAAGCAAAACTTATGATACATAGCACCCCGAATAAGAAAATAAAAGCAAATATAGTGATGGATTCAGTTCTTTTGGAGAGGGTAACGGAGTATGATTATCTGGGCATTAGATTATCGGACAAGGGCAGTTGGGATGCAGCCATAAGAAAAGGGGCACTTATTGTCAGCCAAAGAGGTGGAGTGCTAGAACGAAAGGCTAATGCCGTAGCAAGCCCCCCTCTGATCCCTATTTCCGAAATCTATAAAGTCCAAATCCGTGCTGCTGCCCTGTACGGAGCGGAACTCTGGGGTTCTTACAGACAATTGGATACCCTCCAAACCAAAGAAAACTATTTTTTCAGACACATATCTAGGCTAGGGAAGGGCACGCCGATGATTCCTCTAAGACTAGATCTGGGTATAAATAGCATCAAAGACACAGCAAGCTTAAGGCCACTTTTATATTGGGTTCGATTATGGAAAACGGAAGAACTTGAGCACTTTATGGCAGCAATCAAAGACCTTATACCACCTTTCCAGGGATGGGAAAAAGTTTGTTGGTTGAGGGAGATGAAATCAGCCTGGGTTAAGCTGGGCTTCTCCCATTATTGGGAGAATCCTGAGATGATTCCGGCTAACGCTAGATTGTTGATCAAAGAGCGATATTGGGGAAAAATTTACGATGAGTCTTTTAATTGTAATGGGCCAGGTCGGCTGACAGCAGACTTCCTGCTGGTCAAACACGAACCCAGGCCCGAGAATTTTCTGGATCTCCCCATACCAGCACGTGCCCGAGCCTTACTCCTTCAGCTCAGATACGGAACATTAGCAGTTAATAGCTTTACGGCGTGTTGGTCGACCAACAGTCCCACGTCTGATAAATGTATAAACTGCCACTTATGTAAGGAAACTCCTGAGCAAGTTTTATTTTTCTGCCCCTTGTATAAGTGTCCTAGAGGAAAGGGGATTATCCCGTTGTGCAAGGTATTGCTATTGCATGATCGAACCAGTGCCTACAGATTATGCAAATATGATACTTCCACGTTGATAGTAAGCTCTGTTTCCAAATATTTGTCAGCAGCGTGGACAGTTCGTAGTAGGATTATTTTAGACCCTAGTCTACTGGCTGAAGAGAGGTCCAGCAGCTAGTGGACGAGGATTTCAGACGGTTAGGGAACTCAAATACGATTATCTGTTTTGTTTTACTTATGATATTAGGTTTTATTATTGTCTGTGTTTTCTAGCGGGTTTTCTCATTTAATTGATTCATAGTATTGTAGCACATAGCACTTTGCAAATGGCAAGATTTAATTCCCATGAATAATTTTTTCAAGAAATGAGGTTAACCCTATGGTACCCTTTTTAATGTTTGTTTTTTAATCGTCGCAAGCATGTAGTATTTTACAAAGTATTACTAACCACTTCTTATGTATAATCTTTTATTAGAATAGTTTTTTTTGTGTTTTTTTTTCTTCTTCTTTTAAAAATATGTGTTTATGTATGTTTAGTCTAAAATATATGGCATTCCGAAGTTTTTATAGGAAACATCAGAAAACATTTAGTATACTATTCGTTTTTCTCTTAAATTGTCTTGGTAAATGGTATCCAATAAGTTTGGAGGCATCAACTAAGGAATATCATTTAACATTTTGGTCTGTTGGACAAGGAGTGTATTAATTGTATCCGTTTTTTTTTCCCTTTTCTCCTTCGTGATGATTATGATCTCTGTTTTATTCTGTATGTATGGTTCGTTTTAATGCTTTTTAATGGTCTAATTTTAGACCGAATAAATGAAAAAAAAAAGAAAATTGGACTTCAATTCAGTTTAGTTTGTAAAAGGAGTTTTGTTGAATGTGGTATGGACATTAATTAGATATTTAAAATATAAGATTTAAGGTTACTTGATTTGCTTATTGTGTATATTTTTGTATTCTCATTAGTTAAATAGATGAGTAGTTATGCATATGTGAAAAATACACTAGCATACAAGGTATTTTATTACTGACAATTTACTCTGGGGCGACGGGTGCCTCAGCGTGCATATAGTTAGGCTGATTGATTTCAATCAGTAATTGGGGTTAGGGTGTGTTCCCCATAGTAGTGCACTGTTGCATGTAATTTGGATAATTTTGAATTACGCTGAGAAATTTCCTTGGTACACCATATCTCCTCTTTAATACACCTATCTAGCGTACGAATTATGTGACCCCCAGGCGACCCTCTGCCTAGCCCAGGTGGTTGCTGTCCCGAGAAGCCCCCCCTGTGCCTGTCTGCACCGCTAGACTGACCCCCGGATCCCTCCATTGTTTCCAATCTAAAACCCAACGCCTGCTTTGTACACTGCACCCGGCCGCCCCTGTGCCGCTGAGGGTGTGTTTTGTGTGCCTACTTGTGTCTCCCCCAGTGCTCTACAAAACCCCCCCTGGCCTGCCACCCAAGGACACAGGTACTTACCTGCTGGCAGACTGGAGCCGGAGCACCCCTGTTCTCCATAAGCACCTATGCGTTTTGGGCACCTCTTTGACCTCTGCCCCTGACCGGCCCTGAGCTGCTGGTGTGGTAACTTTGGGGTTGCCTTGAACCCCCAACGGTGGGCTGCCTATGCCCAGAAACTGAGACTTGTAAGTGTCTTACTTACCTCACAATCTAACCTTTACTTACCTCCCCCAGGAACTGTTGATTTTTGCACTGTGTCCACTTTTAAAATAGCTTATTGCCATTTTAACAAAAACTGTAGATGTTATTACTCTAATTCAAAGTTCCTAACTTACCTGTGTGGAGTAACTTGCATTTTATGTATTTACTTCAAATCTTGAACTTGTGGTTCTTAAAATAAATTAAGAAAATATATTTTTCTATATAAAAACCTATTGGCCTGGAGTAAGTCTTTGAGTGTGTGTCCCTCATTTATTGCCTGTGTGTGTTCAGCAAATGCTTAACACTGCCCTCTGATAAACCTACTGCTCAACCACACTACCACAAAATAGATCATTAGAGTTATCTAATTTTGCCACTATCTTACCTCTAAGGGGAACCCCTGGACTCTGTGCACACTATTTCTTACTTTGAAATAGTATATACAGAGCCAACTTTCTACATTGATGGATCAGCGGTGAGGTCTAAGACTTTGCATTTGCTGGACTACTCGGCCAATACCTGATCACACAACTAAATTCCAAAAATTGTCATTAGAAACTGATTTTTGAAATTTGAGCTATTTTTCTGAATTTTTAAAAGTCCTGCTAGGGCCTTGTGTAAGTCCCTATTAGCATTTCTTTTAGAGTTTAAAAGTTTGTAAAAGTTTGGATTTAAGTTCTAGAAGTAGTTTTTAGATTCGTAAAAAGTTATCCCAACTTTTAGAGAAATAATGTCTAGCACTGATGAGATGGTGGTGGAACTCAACCTCACCCCTTACCTGCATCTAGGGATGTCAGAGTTAAGGACTCTCTGTAAGCTAAAAAATATAAAAACTGGGTCCAACCCTACCAAAGTTAAGCTCCAGGAGCTTTTGGCAGAGTTTGCAAAGGACCACCCCTCTGAGGATAATCCTACAGAGGGGGGAGCTAGTGACCAGGAGGATGATTCCCTCCCTCCTGTCCTAGTTAGGGAGACCAGGGTCCCTCAAACCCTGACTCCACAAGTGATAGAGTTACTGGTTCTTCCACAGGGGAGACCAGTAACTCTGGAAGCATTGAGGGCAGCCTCAATGAAGATGACCTCCTGTTAGCCAGGATAGCCAAAAGATTGGCTTTGGAGAGACAGCTTCTAGCCATGGAAAGGGGAAAGACAAGAGATGGGTTTAGCTCCCATCAGTGGTGGCAGCAACATAAATAGGGTCAGAGAAAGTACTGACATGCTAAGAACATCTTTTAAGTAATTGTTTCAATGATAAACTGCATCAGCATCTGGTAGACCTAGGTCCAATTTCTCTCCAAGAATTGGGAAAGAAGGCAGACCACTGGGTCAAGACAAGGGTGACCAAGACTTCCACAGGGGGTGACCAAAAGAAAAGGGTCACAAAGCCTCCCCAGGGGAAGAATGTTGAGACATCCAAGGGAAAAAGTAAAGAGTCTTCTACAGGTCCCCAAAAACCTGCTACGGAGGGTGGGTCCAAAGCCTCTTCACAATCCTCATTTGGATATAAGGGGAAAAACTTTAGCCCAAAAAGGCCTGGTGACACATTTGTACTCAGCATGGACACCAAACTGGAGACATGGCTTGTCCCAAGAAAGGCCACAACAACTACTCCTTTACACTGAGGCAAGAGATCCCAAACCTGGTGCCACAAGGAGAGTGGTAGTGCCTCAGGAGTTTAGGGTGTTCATTCTGACCTTAGCCAATTACATTCCCCTTGCTGGGAATTTGGGACAAACCAAGACATGGGAGATGTTAGTCAACCATTTCTATTGGCCCAGTATGTCCCAGAAGGTGAAGGAGCTTTGCACCTCCTGTGTCACCTGTCAAGCCACTGGTAAGACAGGTGGCCATCCAAAGGCCCCCCTCATTCCACTTCCAGTGGTGGGGGTCCCCTTTGAAAGAGTGGGAGTGGATATAGTGGGTCCACTTGAACCTCCCACAGAATCAGGGAACCAGTATATCCTAGTAGTGGTAGATCATGTTCCTAGGTACCATGAGGCAATTCCCCTTAGGTCCACTACTGCCCCTGCAGTAGCCAAAACACTCATTGGTATTTTTACCAGAGTGGGATTTCCTAAGGAGGTAGTTTCTGACAGAGGTACCCACTTCATGTCAGCTTACCTGAAACATATGTGGAATGAGTGTGGGGTGACTCACAAATTCACCACACCACACCATCCACAAACCAAAGGTCTTGTTGAGAGATTTAACAAGACATTGAAGGGCATGATCATGGGGCTCCCTGAAAAACTCAAAAGGAGGTAGGATGTCCTCTTGCCATGCCTGCTTTTCGCCTACAGAGAGGTGCCTCAGAAGGGAGTAGGGTTTTCCCCTTTGAACTTCTGTTTGGCCATCCTGTTAGGGGACTACTAGCTCTTGTAAAAGAAGGCTGGGAGAGACCTCTTCATGAGCCTAAACAAGATGTGGTGGACTATGTACTAGGCCTACGTTCAAGGATGGCAGAGTACATGCAAAAGGCAAGCAAAAACATTGAGGCCAGCCAACAACTCCAGAAGATGTGGTATGACCAAAAGGCTGCTATGGTTGAGTTTCATCCAGGCCAGAAAGTCTGGGTTCTGGAGCCTGTGGCTCCCAGGGCACTTCAGGACAAATGGAGTGGCCCTTACCCAGTGCTAGAAAAGAAGAGTCAGGTCACCTACCTGGTTGACCTAGGCACTAGCAGGACCCCCAAGAGGGTGATCCATGTTAATCGCCTCAAACTCTTCCATGATAAGGCAGATGTAAACATGTTAATGGTTACAGATGAGGACCAGGAAGCAGAGAGTGAACCTCTCCCTGATCTCCTCTCCACTGACCCTAAGGATGGCACAGTAGATTGAGTGATCTATTCAGACACCCTCTCTGGCCAACAGCAGGCTGACTGCAGGCACGTCCTCCAGCAGTTTGCTGAGCTCTTTTCTTTAACCCCTGGCCAGACACACCTGTGTACCCATGATGTGGACACAGGAGACAGCATGCCTGCCAAAAACAAAATATTTAGACAGTCTGACCAAGTTAAGGAAAGCATCAAAGTGGAAGTCCACAAGATGCTGGAGTTGGGAGTGATTGAGCACTCTGAAAGTCCCTGGGCTAGCCCAGTGGTCTTGGTCCACAAACCTCACACAAAAGATGACAAGAGAGAGATAAAGTTTTGTGTGGACTACAGAGGGCTTAACTCTGTCACCAAGACAGATGCTCACCCCATTCCAAGGGCAGATGAACTTATAGACAAAGTGGGTGCTGCCAAATACTTAAGTACCTTTGACTTAACTGCAGGGTACTGGCAAATAAAAATGGCACCAGGAGCAAAAGAGAAAACAGCATTCTCTACACCTGATGGGCACTACCAATTTAATGTGATGCCCTTCGGCTTAAAGAATGCCTCTACCACCTTCCAAAGGTTGGTGAATCAAGTCCTTGCTGGCTTGGAGTCCTTTAGTGCAGCTTATCTTGATGATATTGCTGTCTTTAGCTCCAGCTGGCAGGATCACCTGGTCCACCTGAGGAAGGTTTTGCAGGCCCCGCAAGCAGCAGGCCTCTCTATCAAGGCATCTAATTGTCAGATAGGGCAGGGTACTGGGGTTTATTTGGGTCCCCTTGTAGGCGGAGGCCAAGTTCAGCCACTCCAACTCAAGATCCAGACTATTCTGTACTGGGTAGCTCCAAAAACCCAGTCTCAAGTCACGGCATTCGTTGGCTTGGATGGGTACTATAGGAGGTTTGTGAAGGGTTATGGATCAATAGTGACACCCCTCACAGAACTTACCTCCAAGAAAATGCCCAAGAAAGTGAACTGGACCATGGACTGTCAAAAGGCCTTTGACACCCTGAAGCAAGCAATGTGTACAGCACCAGTTTTGAAAGCTCCAGATTACTCTAAGCAGTTCATTGTGCAGACAGATGCCTCTGGACATGGGATGGGAGCAGTCCTGTCCCAGACAAATGATGATGGCCTTGACTAGCCTGTTGCTTTTATTAGCAGGAGGTTACTCCCCAGGGAGCAGCGTTGGAGTGCCATTGAGAGGGAGGCCTTTGCTGTGGTCTGGTCCCTGAAGAAGTTGAGTCCATACCTTTTTGGTACTCACTTCATAGTTCAAACTGACCACAGACCTTTCAGATGGCTAATGCAAAAGAAAGGAGAAAGCCCTAAACTGTTGAGGTGGTCCATATCCCGACAGGGAATGGACTTTGTAGTGGAACACAGACCTGGGACTGCCCATGCCAATGCTGATGGCCTTTCCAGGTTCTTCCACTTAGAAAATGAAGACTCTCTTGGGAAAGGTTAGTCTCATCCTCTTTCGTTTGGGGGGGGGGTTGTGTAAGGAAATGCCTCCTTGGCATGGTTACCCCCTAACTTTTTGCCTTTGCTGATGCTAAGTTTTGATTGAAAGTGTGCTGGGACCCTGCTAACCAGGCCCCAGCACCAGTGTTTTTGCCCTAAACTGTACCTTTGCTTCCACAATTGGCACAGCCCTGGCACTCAGATAAGTCCCTTGTAACTGGTACCCCTAGTACCAAGGGCCCTGATGCCAGGGAAGGTCTCTAAGGGCTGCAGCATGTCTTATGCCACCCTGGGGACCCCCCACTCGGTACATGCACAATGCCTCACAGCTTGTGTGTGCTGGTGGGGAGAAAATGACTAAGTCGTCATGGCACTCCCCTCAGAGTGCCATGCCAACCTCACACTGCCTGTGGCATAGGTAAGTCACCCCTCTAGCAGGCCTTACAGCCCTAAGGCAGGGTGCACTCTACCACAGGTGAGGGCATAGGTGCATGAGCACTATGCCCCTACAGTGTCTAAGCAAAACCTTAGACATTGTAAGTGCAGGGTAGCCATAAGGGTATATGGTCTGGGAGTTTATCAAACACGAACTCCACAGTTCCATAATGGCTACACTGAAATCTGGGAAGTTTGGTATCAAACTTCCCAGCACAATAAATGCACACTGATTTATTGTAACATACACCCAGAGGGCATCTTAGAGATGCCCCCTGAATACCAATCCGACTTCTAGTGTGGGCTGACCAGTTTCTGCCAGCCTGCCTGTGAGAAAGTAGCCTCTTTCTAGCCTTGTTACCCCCACTTTTGGCCTGTTTGTGAATGTATGTCAGGGTGTTTTCACTGTCTCACTGGTATCCGGCTAGCCAGGGCCCAGTGCTCATAGTGAAAACCCTATGTTTTCAGTATGTTTGTTATGTGTCACTGGGACCCTGCTAGTCAGGACCCCAGTGCTCATAAGTTTGTGACCTATAGGTATGTGTTCCCTGTGTGATGCCTAACTGTCTCACTGAGGCTCTGCTAACCAGAACCTCAGTGGCTATGCTCTCTCTTTACAAATTGTCACTAACAGGCTAGTGACCAATTTCACCAATTTACATTGGCATACTGGAACAGCCTTATAATTCCCTAGTATATGGTACTGAGGTACCCAGGGTATTGGGGTTCCAGGAGATCCCTATGGGCTGCAGCATTTCTTTTGCCACCCATAGGGAGCTCTGACAATTCTTACACAGGCCTGCCACTGCAGCCTGAGTGAAATAACGTCCACGTTATTTCACAGCCATTTAACACTGCACTTAAGTAACTTATAAGTCACCTATATGTCTAACCTTTACAAGGTAAAGGTTGGGTGCTAAGTTACTTAGTGTGTGGGCACCCTGGCACTAGCCAAGGTGCTCCCACATTGTTCAGGGCCAATTCCCCGTTCTTTGTGAGTGCGGGGACACCATTACACGCGTGCACTACATATAGGTCACTACCTATGTGTAGCTTCACAATGGTAACTCCGAATATGGCCATGTAACATGTCTAAGATCATGGAATTGCCCCCTCTATGCCATCCTGGCATTGTTGGCACAATCCCATGATCCCACGGGTCTGTAGCACAGACCCGGGTACTGCCAAACTGCCTTTTCAGGGGTTTCACTGCAGCTGCTGCTGCTGCCAACCCCTCAGACAGGTTTCTGCCCTCCTGGGGTCCAGCCAGGTTTGGCCCAGGAAGGCAGAACAAAGGACTTCCTCAGAGAGAGGGTGTTACACCCTCTCCCTTTGGAAAAAGGTGTTCAGGCAGGGGAGGAGTAGCCTCCCCCAGCCTCTGGAAATGCTTTCATGTGCACAGATGGTGGCCATTTCTGCATAAGCCAGTCTCCACCGGTTCAGGGACCCCTCAGCCCTGCTCTGGCACGAAACTGGACAAAGGAAAGGGGAGTGACCACTCCCCTGTCCTGCACCTCCCTTGGGAGGTGCCCAGAGCTCCTCCAGTGTGCTCCAGACCTCTGCCATCTTGGAAACAGAGGTACTGCTGGCACACTGGACTGCTCTGAGTGGCCAGGGCCAGCAGGTGACTTCAGAGACTCCTTCAGATAGGCTCCTTCAGGTGTTGCTAGCCTATCTTCTCTCCTAAGTAGCCAAACCCTCTTTTCTGGCTATTTAGGGTCTCTGCTTTGGGGATTTCCTTAGATAACGAATGCAAGAGCTCATCCGAGTTCCTCTGCATCTCTCTCTTCACCTTCTGCCAAGGAATCGACAGCTGACCGCGCTGGAAGCCTGCAAAACTGCAACAAAGTAGCAAAGACGACTACTGCAACTCTGTAACGCTGATCCTGCCGCCTTCTCGACTGCTTTCCTGTTGGTGCATGCTGTGGGGGTAGTCTGCCTCCTCTCTGCACTAGAAGCTCCGAAGAAATCTCCCGTGGGTCGACGGAATCGTCCCCCTGCAACCGCAGGCACCAAAGAACTGCATCACTGGTACCCTGGGTCTCCTCTCAGCACGACGTGCGAGGTCCCTTGAATCCAGCAACTCTGTCCAAGTGACTCCCACAGTCCAGTGACTCTTCAGTCCAAGTTTGGTGGAGGTAAGTCCTTGCCTCCCCACGCCAGACTGCATTGCTGGGAACCGCAACTTTTGCAGCTACTCCGGCCTCCGTGCACTTCCGGCAGAAATCCTTTGTGCACAGTCCAGCCTGGGTCCACGGCACTCTAACCTGCATTGCACGACCTCCTAAGTTGTCCTCCGGCGGCGTGGGACTCCTTTGTGCAACTTCGGGTGAGCACCGTTTCACTCCACTTTGTAGTGCCTGTTCCGGCACTTCTGCGGGTGCTGCCTGCTTCTGAGAGGGCTCCTTGTCTTGCTCGACGCCCCCTCTGTCCCCAGACGCAATTGACGACATCCTGGTCCCTCCTGGGCCACAGCAGCATCCAAAAATCTTAACTGCACGATTTGCAGCTAGCAAGGCTTGTTGGCGGTCTTTCTTCAGGAAAACACTTCTGCACGACTCTCCACGGCATGGGGGATCTATCCTTTAAAGGGGAAGTCTCTAGCCCTTGTCGTTCCTGCAGAACCTTCAGCTTCTACTGTCCAGTAGCAGCTTCTTTGCATCCACAGCTGGCATTTCCTGGGCATCTGCCCATCTCCGACTTGCTTGTGACTTTTGGACTTGGTCCCTTTGTTCCACAGGTACCCTCGACTGGAAATCCATCATTGTTGCATTGCTGGTTTGTGTCTTTCCTGCAGAATTCCCCTATCACGACTTCTATGTCCTTTGGGGAACTTTAGTGCACTTTGCACTCACTTTTCAGGGTCTTGGGGTGGGCTATTTTTCTAACCCTAACTGTTTTCTTACAGTCCCAGCGACCCTCTACAAGGTCACATAGGTTTGGGGTCCATTCGTGGTTCGCATTCCACTTTTGGAGTATATGGTTTGTGTTGCCCCTATCCCTATGTGTCCCCATTGCATCCTATTGTAACTATACATTGTTTGCACTGTTTTCTAATACTATTACTGCATATTTTGGTATTGTGTACATATATCTTGTGTATATTTGCTATCCTCATACTGAGGGTACTCACTGAGATACTTTTGGCATATTGTTATAAAAATAAAGTACCTTTATTTTTAGTATATCTGTGTATTGTGTTTTCTTATGATATTGTGCATCTGACACTAGTGGTACTGTAGGAGCTTCACTCGTCTCCTTGTTCAGCCTAAGCTGCTCTGCTAAGCTACCATTATCTATCAGCCTAAGCTGCTAGACACCCTATACACTAATAAGGGATAACTGGGCCTGGTGCAAGGTGTAAGTACCCCTTGGTACTCACTACAAGCCAGGCCAGCCTCCTACATTGGTTGTGCAGCGGTGGGATAAGTACTTTGTAACTACTTACCACTTTTGTCATTGTACTTTTCATAAGAGAAAAATATACAAAACAAGTTCAGTGTATGTACACCTAACCAAAAAGTTTTGCATTTCTTTTCTCACTTCTTTTCTAAAGTGCTGAAAAGTAACTCTAACTTTCTAAAAAGTTCTTTAAAAGTTTTTTTTCTGTCTTTCCAAAAGTTCTAAAAAAAAAATTCTCACTTTTTCTATCACTTAAACACTTTCTGAAATGTCTGGCACAGGCCAAACTGTTGATCTGTCCAAACTTGCTTATGATCACCTTAGCTGGAAAGGAGCAAGGAGTCTCTGCATAGAAAGAGGTTTAAGTGTAGGGAAGAATCCCCCTAGAGAACTGTTGGTGAATATGCTTGTTGAACAGGATAAGGCCAGAGCTGGCACTCCTGTTGAAAAGTTAGCTAATGGTTCCCAATCTGACCCTGGGACACCCCTAGAAAAAGATTCAGAAAAGAAACTTCCTAGCTTGCCCATTATCAGACAACCTAGCATAGCTGGTACTGATGTAGAGTCACACCATACTGATAGTGTTGTCTCACATCATAGCAAGAGTATTCCTTCTCATCATAGTAGAAGTGATTTTTCTGTTAACCAAGCTGTTAGGATGCCTTCTGTTAGGGACAGGTCTCCTTCTGTTCATTCTCACCATACTTCTGTTTCAAGGCATGTAACACCCACCCACCCTGATGACAGACTGTTAGAAAGGGAGCTCAATAGATTGAGAGTGGAACAAACCAGACTGAAGCTCAAGAAGCAACAGCTGGATTTGGATAGACAGTCCTTAGAAGTGGAAAGAGAAAGACAGAAATTGGGTTTAGAAACCCATGGTGGCAGCAGCAGTATTCCCCATAGTCATCCTGCAAAAGAGCATGATTCTAGGAATCTGCACAAGATAGTTCCCCCTTATAAGGAGGGGGGTGACATTAACAAGTGGTTTGCTGCACTTGAGAGGGCCTGTGTTGTACAGGATGTCCCTCAAAGGCGGTGGGCTGCTATCCTATGGCTATCATTTAGTGGAAAGGGTAGGGATAGGCTCCTTACTGTGAAAGAAAGTGATGCCAATAATTTTGCAGTTCTTAAGAATGCACTCCTAGATGGTTATGGCTTAACCACTGAACAGTACAGGATGAAGTTCAGAGAAACCAAAAAGGAGTCTTCACAAGACTGGGTAGACTTTGTTGACCATTCAGTGAAGGCCTTGGAGGGGTGGTTACATGGCAGTAAAGTGACTGACTATGAAAGCCTATATAACATAATCCTGAGAGAGCATATACTTAATAATTGTGTGTCTGATTTGTTGCACCAGTATCTAGTGGACTCAGATCTGACCTCTCCCCAAGAACTGGGAAAGAAGGCAGACAAATGGGTCAGAAAAGAGTGAACAGAAAAGTTCATACAGGTGGTGACAAGGATGGCAAGAAGAAAGAGGGTGAAAAATCTCAAGATAAGCATGGGGATAAGGGTAAAACCAAAGATCCCACTTCAAATCTTAAACACTCTTCAGAGGGTGGGGATAAAACAAATTCTTCCTCTTCTTCTCAACCTGCACACATTAAAAAGCCTTGGTGCTTTGTGTGTAAAAACAGAGGCAATAGGCCAGGGGATAAGTCCTGTCCAGGTAAACCCCCTGAGCCTACCACCACTAATACATCAAGCTCTAGTGCCCCTAGCAGTAGTGGTACTAGTGGTGGGACTGCTGGCAACAGTCAAGTTAAGGGTGTAGTTGGGTTCACTTATGGGTCCATAATAGAAACTGGGGTAGTCAGTCCCAAGACAGTTTCTGTCACACCTAGTGGCATTGGCCTTGTCGCATTGGCTGCTTGTCCCCTTACAATGGATAAGTACAGGCAGACAGTTTCAATAAATGGTGTTGAGGCCTTGGCCTACAGGGACACAGGTGCCAGTATCACTTTGGTGACTGAAAACCTAGTGGCTCCTGAACAACACATCATTGGACAACAGTATAAAATTATTGATGTCCAGAACTCCACTAAGTTTCTTCCCTTAGCTATAATTCAGTTTAGTTGGGGTGGAGTTACTGGCTCTAAGCAGGTGGTGGTATCACCTAGCTTACCTGTAGACTGTCTCTTAGGTAATGACCTAGAGGCATCAGGTTGGGCTGATGTAGAGTTTTATGCCCATGCAGCCATGCTGGGCATCCCAGAGGAATTGTTCCCTCTCATTTCTACTGAAATGAAAAAGCAAAGGAGAGAAGGCCTGAAAACTCAGGATCCCTCTCCAACAACAGGTAAAAAGGGTATCACAGTATCCCCTAACCACCCTGCCAATCAGGATATAATTCCTGTGGTAGGAGAAACCTCTCCTGGGGTGGCACCTGTTCCAAGGGAATCATCAGCTGGCAAAGCTGTACTCCCTGAGGTAGAAGTACCTCTCTGTGGTATAACTAACATTGGTGACAAAAAGAGCACCATTTTGGTTAACATGGAGCACCCCTCCAACCCTCCCAGAGAAACTTTAGTGCAGAAACTCTGCACTGCCTCACAACACTTAGGACAGCATCCCTGCCCTAGTGTGGAGCTCATAGGACAGCATCCCTGCCCTGCTCCAAATCAAGAGAAACAGCATCCCTGTTCTCTCTTCCAGCCATTTGGACAAAGTTTTTGCCCAGCTATGGCTTTTCTGAGACAGCATCCCTGTCTGGCATTTCCATCACTACAAATAGGTTCAGTGGACAATTCCCACTGCTCTAAACTAAAACTTACTGATAGAAACTCTGAAAATACATCTTCACATTGTTGCTTAGCTAAAAAAACTTCAAACAGGGTGGTTTACATCCCCACAGGGAAGTAACCATATAGTGGATGATAAAGGGAGTAACCAGTCTATTGAAGAGCTACTCTCTACTTATCACCACTTAGACAATAAAGTCTCAACTGGCCAAGGTTAGCCTTATTGTCCTTCGTTTGGGGGGGGGTGTTGTGTGAGAAAGTAGCCTCTTTCTAGCCTTGTTACCCCCACTTTTGGCCTGTTTGTGAGTGTATGTCAGGCTGTTTTCACTGTCTCACTGGTATCCTGCTAGCCAGGGCCCAGTGCTCATAGTGAAAACCCTATGTTTTCAGTATGTTTGTTATGTGTCACTGGGACCCTGCTAGTCAGGACCCCAGTGCTCATAAGTTTGTGACCTATAGGTATGTGTTCCCTGTGTGATGCCTAACTGTCTCACTGAGGCTCTGCTAACCAGAACCTCAGTGGCTATGCTCTCTCTTTACAAATTGTCACTAACAGGCTAGTGACCAATTTCACCAATTTACATTGGCATACTGGAACACCCTTATAATTCCCTAGTATATGGTACTGAGGTACCCAGGGTATTGGGGTTCCAGGAGATCCCTATGGGCTGCAGCATTTCTTTTGCCACCCATAGGGAGCTCTGACAATTCTTACACAGGCCTGCCACTGCAGCCTGAGTGAAATAACGTCCACGTTATTTCACAGCCATTTAACACTGCACTTAAGTAACTTATAAGTCACCTATATGACTAACCTTTACCTGGTAAAGGTTGGGTGCTAAGTTACTTAGTGTGTGGGCACCCTGGCACTAGCCAAGGTGCTCCCACATTGTTCAGGGCCAATTCCCCGGACTTTGTGAGTGCGGGGACACCATTACACGCGTGCACTACATATAGGTCACCACCTATGTGTAGCTTCACAATGGTAACTCCGAATATGGCCATGTAACATGTCTAAGATCATGGAATTGCCCCCTCTATGCCATCCTGGCATTGTTGGCACAATCCCATGATCCCACGGGTCTGTAGCACAGACCCGGGTACTGCCAAACTGCCGTTTCACTGCAGCTGCTGCCAACCCCTCAGACAGGTTTCTGCCCTCCTGGGGTCCAGCCAGGCTTGGCCCAGGAAGGCAGAACAAAGGACTTCCTCAGAGAGAGGGTGTTACACCCTCTCCCTTTGGAAAATGGTGTGAAGGCAGGGGAGGAGTAGCCTCCCCCAGCCTATGGAAATGCTTTCATGGGCACACATGGTGCCCATTTCTGCATAAGCCAGTCTACACCGGTTCAGGGACCCCTCAGCCCTGCTCTGGCGCGAAACTGGACAAAGGAAAGGGGAGTGACCACTCCCCTGACCTGCACCTCCCCTGGGAGGTGCCCAGAGCTCCTCCAGTGTGCTCCAGACCTCTGCCATCTTGGAAACAGAGGTGCTGCTGGCACACTGGACTGCTCTGAGTGGCCAGGGCCAGCAGGTGACGTCAGAGACTCCTTCTGATAGGCTCCTTCAGGTGTTGCTAGCCTATCTTCTCTCCTAAGTAGCCAAACCCTCTTTTCTGGCTATTTGGGGTCTCTGCTTTGGGGATTTCCTTAGATAACGAATGCAAGACCTCTGCATCTCTCTCGTCACCTTCTGCCAAGGAATCGTCTGCTGACCGCGCTGGAAGCCTGCAAAACTGCAACAAAGTAGCAAAGACGACTACTGCAACTCTGTAACGCTGATCCTGCCGCCTTCTCGACTGCTTTCCTGGTGGTGCATGCTGTGGGGGTAGGCTGCCTCCTCTCTGCACTAGAAGCTCCGAAGAAATCGTCCCCCTGCAACCGCAGGCACCAAAGAACTGCATCACCAGTACCCTGGGTCTCCTCCCAGCACGACGAGCGAGGTCCCTTGAATCCAGCAACTCTGTCCAAGTGACTCCCACAGTCCAGTGACTCTTCAGTCCAAGTTTGGTGGAGGTAAGTCCTTGCCTCCCCACGCCAGACTGCATTGCTGGGAACCGCAACTTTTGCAGCTACTCCGGCCTCTGTGCACTTCCGGTGGAAATCCTTTGTGCACAGTCCAGCCTGGGTCCACGGCACTCTAACCTGCATTGCACGACCTCCTAAGTTGTCCTCCGGCGGCGTGGGACTCCTTTGTGAAACTTCGGGTGAGCACCGTTTCACTCCACTTTGTAGTGCCTGTTCCGGCACTTCTGCGGGTGCTGCCTGCTTCTGAGAGGGCTCCTTGTCTTGCTCGACGCCCCCTCTGTCCCTAGACGCAATTGGCGACATTCTGGTCCCTCCTGGGCCACAGCAGCATCCAAAAACCCTAACCGCATGATTTGCAGCTAGCAAGGCTTGTTGGTGGTCTTTCTTCAGGAAAATACTTCTGCACGACTCTCCACTGCGTGGGGGATCCATCCTCCAAAGGGGAAGTCTCTAGACCTTGTCGTTCTTGCAGAACCTTCAGCTTCTACTGTCCAGTAGCAGCTTCTTTGCATCCACAGCTGGCATTTCCTGGGCATCTGCCCATCTCCGACTTGCTTGTGACTTTTGGTCTTGGTCCCCTTGTTCCACAGGTACCCTCGACTGGAAATCCATTGTTGTTGCATTGCTGGTTTGTGTCTTTCCTGCAGAATTCCCCTATCACGACTTCTATGTCCTTTGGGGAACTTTAGTGCACTTTGCACTCACTTTTCAGGGTCTTGGGGTGGGCTATTTTTCTAACCCTAACTGTTTTCTTACAGTCCCAGCGACCCTCTATAAGGTCACATAGGTTTGTGGTCCATTCGTGGTTCGCATTCCACTTTTGGAATATATGGTTTGTGTTGCCCCTATCCCTATGTGTCCCCATTACATCCTATTGTAACTATACATTGTTTGCACTGTTTTCTAATACTATTACTGCATATTTTGGTATTGTGTACATATATCTTGTGTATATTTGCTATCCTCATACTGAGGGTACTCACTGAGATACTTTTGGCATATTGTCATAAAAATAAAGTACCTTTATTTTTAGTATATCTGTGTATTGTGTTTTCTTATGATATCGTGCATATGACACTAGTGGTACTGTAGGAGCTTCACTCGTCTCCTAGTTCAGCCTAAGCTGCTCTGCTAAGCTACCATTATCTATCAGCCTAAGCTGCTAGACACCCTATACACTAATAAGGGATAACTGGGCCTGGTGCAAGGTGTAAGTACCCCTTGGTACTCACTACAAGCCAGTCCAGCCTCCTACACTGCCACAACCAGATGAGTTGCTGGCCACATGGGGAGAGTGCCTTTGTCACTCTGTGGTCAGCAACAGAGCCTGCACTGGGTGGCGATGCTTCACACCTCCCCCTGTAGGAACTGTAACACCTGGCGGTGAGGCTCAAAGGCTCACCCCTTTGTTACAGCACCCCAGGGCATCCCAGCTAGTGGAGATGCCTGCCCCTCCGGCCACTGCTCCCACTTTTGGCAACAAGGCTGGAAGAGATAATTAGAAAAACAAGGAGGAGTCACCTACCAGTCAGGACAGCCCCTAAGGTGCCCTGAGCTGAGGTGACCCCTGCCTTTAGAAATCCTCCATCTTAGTTTTGGAGGATTCCCCCAATAGGATTAGGGATGTGCCCCCCTCCACACAGGGAGAAGGCACAAAGAGGGTGTAGCCACCTTCCAGGACAGTACCCATTGGCTACTGCCCTCCCAGACCTAAACACACCCCTACATTTAGAATTTAGGGGCACCCAAGAACCCAGGAAACCAGATTCCTGCAACCTGAAGTACAAATAAGGACTGCTGACCTACAAGCCTGCAGAGATGACGGACAACGACAACTGCTTTGGCCCCAGCCCTACCGGCCTGTCTCCAACGACGCATCCAACAGAGACCAGTGACCTCTGATGCCTCAGAGGACTGCCCTGACCACCAGGACCAAGAAACTCCAGCGGCTCTGCTCAAAAACAGCAACATCTTTGCAACAAAGAAGCAACTTTCAAAGAACTCACTCTTCCCGCCAGAAGCGTGACACTTCACACTCTGTACCCGACGCCCCCGGCTCGAGATCCAGAGAAGCAACACCACAGGGAGGACTCCCCGGTGACTGCGACCCCGTGAGTAGCCCGAGACGACCCACTGGACACCCACAGCGATGCCTGCAGAGAGAATCTAGAGGCTCCCCCTGACAGCGACTGCCTGTAACAAGGGACCCGACGCCTGGACCAAGCACTGCACCCGCAGCCCCCAGGACCAGAAGGAACCGAACTTCAGTGCAGGAGTGCCCCCCAGGTGACCCTCTGCCTATCCCAGGTGGTGGCTGTCTCTTGTCTAAAGAAACATAAACATACCAGAAGTACAAAACTCATGGAAGACAAAACAATATCCCCTCTGTGTACAATACATTCATTTTCTCAGATTGGATAAGGAACCATCACCTACCAGAGGGAGCTGGTGTGACATTGGTGGCGAGCCGTTGGTTCCTTGTGACCCAGCGGGGTCGATGAATCCTGTCGGTCAAGACATGATGAGTCGACTTTGCAGTGCCGCAATCACACTCAGTGACGTAGGAGGCGTTCCGACAACGGTAATTGCGGTTGTTGCATGCAGCGATGTTCACAGAGCGGGAGTAGGCTGCAGCATCGGTGCTGACGTCGCTGAAGTCGTTTGTGGCATCGCTGAAGTCAGATCACTAGCTAAAAGCTAGTAGATGAAGACTTTGCTGTCCCTGAGACTTCATAACAGGAGGCAAGTTCAATCCAAGCCACTGGAGAGCACTTTTGGGGAAGGCAGAGTCCTCGCTGCACAGTCAGAGGCCATCAGGCAGCAGGACAACAGCAGGGCAGCAGTCCTTCTCAGCAAAGCAGTCCAGATGAGTCCTTTGGGCAGCCAAGCAGTTCTTCTAACAGAGTTCAGGTGTAAATCCAGAAGTGTCTGATTTGGTGGGGTCAGAGACCCAGTTTATATACACAAAAATGCCTTTGAAGTAGGGGAAACGTCAAAGAGTGGTTTTGAAGTGCACAAGTTCCCCTTTCAGCCTAGTCCTGTCTGCCAGGATCCCTGTGGGGGGTTATCAGTCCTCTGTGTGAGGGCAGGCCACTGGCCTTTGAAATGTAAGAGAGCGCCACCACCCTTCCTGCCCAGGGAGACCCATTCAGTATGCAGATGAATACAGATGATACTGAGTATCCTGTGTTTATGGCTGTCTGGTTGGACTGCACAAGGGGAGTTGTCAACCAGCACAGACCAGACGTGGATTGGAGACAGGGCGTAACACGCAGATGGCAGTAAGTGCAGAGAAATGCCCACTTTCTAAAAGCTGCATTTCTAAAATAGTAATATTAAATCCAACTTCACCAGTAAGCAGGGTTTTCTATTACCATTCTGACAATACTACACATGACAGAGCTACTCCTTCCAGATCAGAACAGAAACTACCACTCAAAAGTATATGAGGTCAGTTCAAATGCTAGTCTGTGAGAGGAGCAGGCCTCACAGTAGTGGAAAACAAATTTGAGTTTTTCACTACCAGGACATGTGAAACACACAAGTACATGACCTGCCTTTTACCTACATAGCACCCTGCTCTATAGCTTACCTAGGGCCTACCTTTGGGAATGACCTATATATAGAAAAAGGGGAGTGTAAGGATTGGCAAGTAGTTTTAAATGCCAAGTCTAAGTGGCAGTGAAACTGCACACACAGACCTTGCAATGGCAGGTCTGAGACCTGTTTAAGGGGCTACCGATGTGGATGGCACAATCAGTGCTGCAGGCCAACTAGTAGCATTTAGGCCCTGATTTATACTTTTTGGTGCAAAACTGCACTACCGCAGTTTTGCACCAAAAAGTTGAGCACAGGCTTGCAACATTTCTGTGCACCAGCCGAGCACCATATTTATGGAATGGTCCAAGCCGGTGCAAAGGGTAGGCTAGCGTAAAAAGAAATGACGTTAGTCGGGTGGGGCTGGCGGTATCGAAGAAGGGGGTTTTGCATCAAAAAATGACTTTAGGCAGGTTAGAGTAAAAAAAGAAATCAATGGAACCTGCATTTTCTGATGCAAAACCACCCATACCACATGACTCCTGTCTTAGAAAAGACTGGAGTCATGCTCACCACCCCAATGGCCAGCCCAGGGGACCAGGGCCCCCTGGGCATTGCCACTGCACCCAGTGCCATGTAAGGGGGCCCTTTTCAGGGCCCCCAATGGCAATAAAAAAAAATACTTACCTGTCCTTACCTATACTTACCTGAGACAGGGTCCCCCAGCCTCCGCTGCCCCTTTCATCAACCACACCACCCCATGGCACCGCAAAGACACCCCAGGTTTTCTGAGGAAGAGCTCAGGGTCATGGTGGGGGAAATCATCCGGGTAGAGCCACAGCTATGCGGATCACAGGTGCAGCATACCTCCATAGCTAGGAAGATGGAGCTATGGCGCAGAATCGTGGACAGGGTCAACGCAGTGGGACAGCATCCAAGAACACGGGATGACATCAGGAAGAGGTGGAACGACCTATGGGGGAAGCTGCGTTCCGTGGCCTCAAGATACCACATTGCATGTCAGAGGACTGGTGGCGGACCCCCACCTCCTCCCCCACAACTAACAACATGGGAGGAGCAGGCCTTGGCTATACTGCATCCTGAGGGCCTCGCAGGAGTAGCTGGAGGAATGGACTATGCTAAGTCAAATCTTTAACTACCATATCCCCCACCCTACCTGCATGCTATCACATGCCCCCACCCTCGCCCTCACCCCCATCACTCCAACTCCTTACATATATCCCATCATCACAAACCACACTTCCCAACACCAAGCCCGGCATGCAACAACAAAGCATGGACACCCATCACCAAAGCATGTCCACTACAGATACCCACACACAACCCAAAACAATTATCACACTGGGTCCTACACAAGAATGTAAGCACTGTAAGCACTGGGGTACAGGGTCACCCACCCATTGCACACCATGGCACACACAGATTCAATAATCATGCCTTTACACCCCTGCAGGACCTCTACCCAACGTCACCGGACAGGAGGTTCCAGACATGCCCACACCCCCCCACAGAAGAGGCCCACAGTAATGACAGCAGCTCTGTCCAACTGGATCTAGATGATCGGTTCCCCTGACATAGTCACAGGCCACCACAGAGCCTCCCCCCTCAGGAAACACCAGCACAGCACCCACCCAGTGGGCCCATACTTCTGTCCCCAGGACACGTCAAGCAGCAGTGTGTCCACCACTACAGGAAACCCAGGCAAACCCACCAACCCAAGAACAGCAGGGACCTGGGGGCAGTGGCAGTGGGAACATGGTTCAGGGGACAGAGGCCCAGGAAAACTGGGGAAATGGGAGGTCTGCTGTGCGACAGGGGGAGGACAGGCCCAGGGAACCCACTCTCCACGAGGCCCTCTCCAACATCATGGGAGCGTACCATCATTCCCAGGAACGGTACTGGCCAAGTTTCAGGAGACCCAGCGGCTGCAGGGGGAACAATATTTGGGGTTCAGGGAGGAACTTAAGTCCATCAACACCACCCTGGGCACCATTGTAGGGGTGCTGAAGGACCTTGTCAACACCAGGAGGGACACTGTGGCACAACAAGGGGCCCCTGACACTAGCCTGGATGATGAACTGCCCACCACCTCCGCCGGCGCTAGTGGACAGGAGGCACCACCACAGGACCACGACACCAGCACCCCACCCCCTGCAGATGGAGAACCACCCCGCAAGCGGTCCCTGAGATCCAGGACAAAGACAGAGAACAATGCCAAGACCTCTGCCAAGAAATGAGACCACCCTGAATGTCATCCTTCTGTCCCACTTTGTCACCCTGTCCATCCTCAAACTGCCCTAGCTCCACTTCCTATGCCCCTTTGGACAATGCACCTGTGAAACAAATAACTGGACTCTGCCATGGACATTTCTCCACCATCACCCCTGACCATTTTACAACCCCCTCCACTATTTAGCACTTAAATAAACACCCCTGAATCACAAAACAATCTGGAGTCAGTCTGTGCTTTCACAAATGTGTATTTGCAATAACTGAGGAAAATAGCAATGTCCATTCTATTGTCAACATACCTATGTCACACAGCTCTAGTCCATGAGGTAACATAGCTGAGGTCACACAGTGGGACCCACATCTGTGAAATGGTAAGACAAAGTGACAATTCAGGGTCCATACACTAGGTGAAAGTGACAGACAGATGATAGGTCTAACAATTTTATCAGATGTAGGAGGCAGTGATGTCTTCTTACCTGTGTCTCACTGGAAGTATTGCTGGATCACGTTGTTTCTGTTGTCTATGTCCTCTTCTTCTGCCTCCTCTTCATCATTGTCCACAGGCTCCACAGCTGCCACAAGACCTCCTTCGGGACCATCCTCCTGCAGAAAAGGCACCTGTCGTCGCAAAGCCAAGTTGTGCAGCATACAGCAGGCCACGATGATCTGGCACACCTTCTTTGGTGAGTAGTATAGGGAACCACCTGTCATATGGAGGCACCGGAACCTGGCCTTCAGGAGGCCGAAGGTCCTTTCTATTACTCTCCTAGTTCGCCCATGTGCCTCATTGTAGCGTTCCTCTGCCCTTGTCCTGGGATTTCTCACTGGGGTCATTAGCCATGACAGGTTGGGGTAACCAGAGTCACCTGCAAATGTTGAGGGAAATCTGTTAGACCCACACTAACCCTTACGTACAACCCCAGACCCAGACGACTATTCACAGGGTATAGGGTCCTTGTCCTCACCTATTAGCCACACACGGTGCCTCTGGTTTGCCCCATCACATAAGGGATGCTGCTATTCCTCAGAATGTAAGCGTCATGCACTGAGCCAGGAAACTTGGCGTTCACATGGGAGATGTACTGGTTGGCCAAACACACCATCTGCGCATTCATTGAATGGTAGTTCTTCTGGTTTCTGTACACCTGTTCACTCCTGCTGGTGGGACCAAGGCCACATATGTCCCATCAATGGCACCAATGATGTTGGGGATATGTCCCAGGGCATAGAAGTCACCTTTCACTGTGGGCAAGTCCTCCACCTGAGGGAAAACGATGTAGCTGCGCATGTGTTTCAGCAAGGCAGACAACACTCTGGACAACACGTTGGAGAACATAGGCTGGGACATCCCTGATGCTATGGCCACTGTTGTTTGAAAAGACCCACTTGCCAGGAAATGGAGTACTGACAGGACCTGCACTAGAGGGAGGATTCCTGTGGGATGGCGGATAGCTGACATCAGGTCTGGCTCCAACTTGGCACACAGTTCCTGGATTGTGGCACGATCAAGTCTGTAGGTTACTATTACATGTCTCTCTTCCATTGTCGACAGGTCCACCAGCGGTCTGTACACTGGAGGATGCCGCCATCTCCTCACCTGCCCCAGCGGACGTGCCCTATGGATGAGAACAGCGAGCACAGAGTCAACCACACTGAGGTAGTAAAAAAACAATTTTATTGCGCATATTTGTCAATACACTATGTGCCTGTCTCTGTGTATATGCAAGGCCTATATATGTGTGACGCATTTAAAATTAATGCCAAGTGGCCCCCTGAAATGACGGCTGCCTGACCTGTAATGTGGGACAAGGGGATATGAGGTAACTGCGCTGGCATTGTACTCCGTCACGGTAGGCAGTCGAAGACCGCAGCACAATCCTGCATTGGTTAACATTGGGCCCTATGGGTTCCAGGAGCCAATGACGATGTACACCGGTGGTGACAGTACGCACTGCCGCGGACATGACCGCCATTTTCTGTCTGTTCACTCACTTGATACCTGATCTTCGACATGAGAGGACCTACATGCAAGTGCTGTGTGACCTCAGTCTGGAAGCGACAATGGCTCATGTGTCTGGGGAAAGGGCCCCTGCCTTCACATCGTAGGAGTTGGATAAACTAGTGGATGGGGTCCTCCCCCAGTACACGTTACTCTACGGTCCTCCAGACAAACAGGTGAGTACACTGTGAGCATGCTGTATGGGCAATGCCTGTTTGGAGTGGTGTGGATGGAAGATACGGTGGCGGGGATGAGGCCTGCATGATCGGACGGTGAGTGTATGTGCGTCAGGGCAAGGGTGGGAACGTGGGACAATGACTGTGACGGTCCAGACGGTTAAAGTTTTACATTTTCTCCTGTACTATTCCTCTAGGTCAGCGCCCACCAGAAGAAGGATATTTGGCGTGCCATCGCCAAGGACGTCCGGACCCTGGGGGTCCACCACAGACGGAGCACCCACTGCTGGAAAAGATGGGAGGACATTCGACGCTGGTGCAAGAATACGGTGGAGACCCAGCTGGGGATGGCCTCCCAACGTGGGAGGGGTGCCCGTTGCACCATGACCCCCCTGATATTCCGGATCCTGGTGGTGGCATATCCGGAGTTGGATGGGCGCTTGAGGGCATCACAGCAGCCACAAGGGGGTGAGTACACTCTCATTCAGCTGACTCTGCGCACATTGGAGGTGTCTGGGTGGGGGAGCTGGGCAGTGGGTTCCCCTAGGCTAGGGCGAGCTTTGTAGGCAAGGACCCTTTGTGAGGCAGGCTAAGTGGCACCCCAACCCCAGAAGTGGTAAGAGCCATCTACACCTAGTCAGGCTCCTGTGACTTCCATGTGTGCAGCAATCGGGCATAGGCCATGTACCCTATGTCCCTGTGATTAATTAGGGAACTCTAAGTGCATGGCGTAGTGCAGAGGGCTGCTGTGTTTGTAGTGTCCTCCAACGGTAGCGGTATTGCATGCACTGAACATGTCTTTCTTCCCCCCCTTTTTGTGGGCTTCCTGTTCTTGTGTGCATTAGCATCATCAGGCGGAGGAGCAGTGCCATCGGAGAAGGAGGGAGCTGCATCCCACATGGCCCTGGAGGGCGAGACAACGGAGTCTGAAGTCACTAGTGGGACGGAGGGCGAGGTGAGCTCCACGGCGGGGACAAGAGCAGAGACCAGCGACACCGACTCCTCCTCTGATGGAAGCTCCTTTGCGGTGGCGGGTCCATCTGTGCCCCCCTGCATCTACAGGTACCACCGCCACCCCCCTACCAGCACCGCCCTCCCAGCAGCCCCTCAGCGTGTGTCCCGTGCCCGCTCACCCAGGAGGGTGGGTATCTCCTTTGCCCCAGGCACCTCAGCCCCAGCCCCTGTCACCCCTGCTGCCCTCAGTGAGGAGGCCATTGACCTCCTCAGGTCCCTCACTGTTGGGCAGTCTACCATTCTGAATGCCATCCAGGGTGTAGAGAGGCAGTTGCAAGAAACCAATGCATACCTGGAGGGCATTCACTCTGGTCTGGCAGCCCATCAGCGAGCTTTTCAGACTCTGGCCTCAGCACTGATGGCAGCCATTGTCCCTTTCTCAAGCCTCCCCCCTCCAACTTCCTCCACCCAGACCCAAACCCCTGTACCTCAGCCTATCCCAAGCACTCCATCAGACCAGCATGCACACACCTCAACACACAAGGGAAGCTCTGACAAACATAAGCACCACACATCCCACAGGCACTCACGCAAGCATCACACACATGCAGACACACCAGCATCCACTGCATCCACTGTGTCCCTCTCCTCCTTGTCTTCCTCCTCCCTCCCTGTCTCGTCTCCACTCACACCTGCATGCACTAGATCCTCAGCCACTACGTCCATCACCAGCACACCCACCACCACACCCTGCTCACGTGAAGTCACCACCCCCACTACCATTCACACGTCCCCTGTGTCCTCTCCCAGTGTGTCTGTGAGGCCACTTCCCAAGGTACACAAACGCAGCCACACACCCACCCAACAGCCATCCACCTCACGACAGCCTCCAGCCCATGCACCTTCACCAAAAGTCAGCATACGAACACCTCCTACAACCACCACCTCTTCCTCCACTCCCAAACCCACTCCATCTACCCGTCCCAGTGTGTCTAAAAAGCTTTTCCTATTAGATGTTGACCTCTTCCCTACACCTCCCCTCCCCGTCTGTCCCCTAGGGCCCGCCTTTACAGGTCCCAACCCAGCACCTCAGCCACCACATCACCGGGCACAGTGGTGCCAGCAATATCCGGATTCTGGAGTGCGCCAAGCAACAGGGCTGCCAGTGTCCCAAGGAGCGAGTCCAAGGACATTCCCCCACCTCCAAAACAGAAGAAATTGCCCACATCCCAGAGGGAGAAGGCCAAAACAACTGCCACCAAGGGCTCAGCCAAGACAATAGTTGGGAGTGGCAAGACAGCTGTGCCACCATCCAAGGTGGGGAAGGGCCTGAAAAAGAAAGGCAAGTCAATGTCGCCGCCAACCTGCACGGCGGACAAGACTGCCACCGGCACCGCCACATGCACTGCCGCCACGGATACCACTGCCAGCACCCCAGATACTGAGCCCTTCACCAGCACCGCAGACACTGTGCCCTTCAGCAGCACCGCAGTCAGTGAGCCCGCCAACAGCACCGCCGCTACTGACACTGCCACTGCCACCAGCATCGCAGTCTGTGAGCCAGCCGCTACTCACACCGCCGCCAGCACCGCAGTCTGTGAGCCAGCCGCCAGCACAGCAGTCAGTGAGCCAGCCACCTGCACTGCAGTCAGTGAGGCCGCCACCAGCACCGCCGGCCCAATGACCACCGCAAGCACCGCCGCCCCAATGACCGCCGCAAGCACCGCCACTACTGACCCCGCTGCAAGCACCGCCAGCGGCCACGTGACATCCTGAGCCAGTGGCACCACCGCAGACATGGCTGCCATCCCCAGTGGTAATTCGTATGAGGCTGGTGGTCAGTTCCAGGGGCCTGGGCAGCTCTGATGTTGCCCCACCGTCAGTGGAGTGTCACATCCATTACCTCAGTGCTTGGCAGGATGAAGCACTCTGGGCACAAAGCCCCCTCCAGAACCAGTGGGGAAAGGCATCCACTACCTCAATCCTTGGCAGGATGAAGCACTCTGGGCACAAAGCCCCCTCCAGAACCAGTGGAGAAAGGCATCCACTACCTCAGTCCTTAGCAGGATGAAGCACTCTGGGCACAAAGCCCCCTCCAGAAGCAGTGGAGAAAGGCATCCACTACCTTGGCAGGATGAAGCACTCTGGGCACAAAGCCCCCTCCAGAAGCAGTGGAGAAAGGCATCCACTACCTCAGTCCTTGGCAGGATGAAGCACTCTGAGCACAAAGCCCCCTCCAGAAGCAGTGGAGAAAGGCATCTACTACCTCAGTCCTTGGCAGGATGAAGCATTCTGGGCACAAAGCCCCCTCCAGAACCAGTGGAGAAAGGCATCCACTAACTCAGTCCTTGGCAGGATGAAGCACTCTGGGCACAAAGCCCCCTCCAGAAGCAGTGGAGAAAGACATCCACTACCTTGGCAGGATGAAGCACTCTGAGCACAAAGCCCCCTCCAGAACCAGTGGAGAAAGGCATCCACTACCTCAGTCATTGGCAGGATGAAGCACTCTGGGCACAAAGCCCCCTCCAGAACCAGTGGAGAAAGGCATCCAACTGAGAGATTGTGGCTTTGCACTTCCCAGGATAAAGCAGTGGGCAAACCACCCACTGGAGAGACTTGAAAGACTGTGGCTTTGCACTCCCCAGGATAAAGCAGTGGGCAAACTACCCACTGGAGAGACTTGAGAGACTGTGGCTTTGCACTCCCCAGGATAAAGCAGTGGGCAAACAACCCAGGAGAGACTTGAGATACTGTGGCTTTGCACTCCCCAGGATACATCATTGGGCATGGAGCCCTCTCGTGGAGCTTGCGTCGTGCACTCATCCGGCTGAGGTGCCCCCCTTCCCTTCCCCCTGAGGTGCCTGTTTTATTTTGATCTGATGCCCCTGCAGTGTTCTCTCCATTTTGATCAGGTATCATGTGTGGGCCTCGCCCATGCATTTTGGGCCCAGTGGTCCACGGACTATATAGGCGCAGTACCTGGACTTGAATTCTTGGTGTACATATTTGTTTATAGTCTATATAAATTTTTGACTAATGGATGTTAATTGATTACAATGGTTACAATCATTTCCTTTTGTCCTTGCGTTCTTCCAGGGGGTGTAGGGGGGGGGGGGGGGTGTAAATGTAATATTTCAGCATGTATTGGTGTGTGTTGTTGTGGGTGAGGGTGGGGGTGTTGCGTGTGTGTGTCACTCTGTTTTCCCTCCCCTGTGTTGTAGGTGCAGTACTCACCGTGGTCGTCGCCGCCGTTGGTCGTGCTCCTGGTAGAGGAGCAGGAAGACTATCGCAGGGAGTATTTGGAGTTCAGGCTCCATAGCGTCCTGGTTCCTCGTGGGTTCTGTAGAGGTGAGTATTTTCCCTTCCAAGTCCTGTTTCCGCCGTGTTTTTGTTCGCGTTGAATCCGCCCGGAAAAGGTGGCGGATTGGCCTGACATAATAGTGTGGGCGGTACATTGTCTTCTGCCCGTCTGTTGGCAGTGACCGCCATGCTGTTTGTTTGTACCGCTGTGGCGGTTGGAGTGTTAAAGTGGCTGTCTATATTGGCGGTTTCTGCCATGGTCATAATTTCATTTTTTTCCGCCGGCCTGTTGCCAGTTTTACCGCCGCTTTACCACCGACCGCCAGGGTTGTAATGAGGGCCTAAATGACTAAAGTCAGAAAATGCCAATTTTCTAAAAGTGGATTTTTCAGAATTACAATTTAAAATTCGACCTCACCATGAATTGTGATTTTAAGTTGTGATCCAGAGACACCAAACTTGAAATAATTTATATTTTCCAGATAGCAAATTACACTTGTAATAAGGTAATCCCAATGTTTTCCTACGGGAAAGATAGGCCTTGCTGAAATGAAAAACGACTTAGGGAGTTTTTCACTACCAGGACATGTACAACTTAAAAGTACATGTCCTGCCTTTTGAATACATTGCACCATGCCCTCTGGGTAGATTTAGGGTGAAACCCTGTGTTAGTGTCTTCCTCTTCATTAGTGTATGGGAGGTCTAGGAAAAATGTTTTTAATCTGATTTTTCGTAAGAAACCTGCCACTTCCACCTTCACCTGGAAAATATAGCTTCTTGGGGTGGGTACAAATCCCAAGCCTTTGCTCAATACAGACATCTCTACTTCATCTAATGTCCGTGTGCTCAGGTTAAGTACAATATCTTGTGCTAGTTTTATATCTTGCTGGTGCTGAACTAAATGTGTTATTGATATAATGTTGGATGCCATGAATGTACAGGTTTTTAACTCTTCCCCTAGTGTGTGACTAAAAAGGACACCACCTTTGCTCCAGACTGGAAGCTTGTTACCCCCCCCCCCCCAAATAAAGGGTAAGGGGTTTAGTTATCACATAGGAAGCTATGATTTTCCTGAGGTTCCCTAAGAATGTGTAGAGACATATAACTAAGTCAATAAGAATGTTAGCCTTCACATACACCTGTATGACACTAGTTTGCAGTGGTTTTGCAGTGATTATCACTTGTGCATGTTCACGTGTGTAATATCAGCTCATGATTGACTATCCCCATCAGCAGGCAAAATTCACAATATACGACTTCGGTTTCCTGTGTCTCTCTTTCTGATGTTTAGGTATCTTCAAGTGTTGCTTCCCACTCAGGTAGGTCCTGAGTGCCCCCCTTTTTTTCACACTTGGGTATTACTCCCTGTGTTAGATTTGAGGGATCCCCAACCCTGATGAAAGCCCCAGACTGCTTAAGGCTCCTAGAGCGGGCAGAAACATGTTGGCTAAAGCAGACAGTGAGGTAATTAGGCTTGAATTGGTGATATTGTTAAATTATGATCTGGATCCCTGACTTTATCCAGTAGTCCTTTACATAAAAACTCCCTCTGGTACAGGTTTTACCGAGAGGTTGAGTCCTCTCTGGTGGCATTGTCCTACCAGGGTGGGGAAAGGTGGTCAAGGATGAAGCATGGTGTGTTATACCACCTCTTCCATTAAAAAAATATTCTGACAGATAGATGAGAGCAACATTCTCGAGACTAATGGAAACAAATGGTTTAGCCTATCTAAAGTTGACAAAACGTCACACTTTAAGTTCAATGCCACCACACCGCTTTTGATTAGTATTTTGCCTGGTAGACATGGCAGTATGAAACTGTACAACACAGGCTCTGCAATGGCATGCTGAGACATAGTTAAAGGGCTACTTAAGTGGATGACACAATCAGTGCTACAGTCCCATAAGTAGCATATAATTTACAGGCCAAGGGCACATGTAATGCACTTTACTAAGGACTTATAAGTAAATTAAATATGCCAATTGGGTATAAGCCAGTGTTACCTTATTTAGGGGAGATTGGCCAAGCACTTTAACACTGGTAAGCAGTACTAAAGTGCACAGAGTCCTAAAGTCAGCAAAAACAAGGTCAGAAAAGTGCAAGGTCAGTAGCCCTGCATGAGAAGATGCCATGGAGACAATCTGATGTGATCGCCCGGCTTACATATTGATGCAGCCTTATGCCATATATGTACTGATTTTATGGACAGATCTTCTTCCTCTGGATTTCCATTAATGTTTGTCAGAGAACAGAGATGGGCATGACATTTTTTCACTGAAGGGACAGCTACTGAGTCTAACAGTACCTCCATAAATATTACTTGGTTATGGTGCTCAAATATAAAATATAATTTATGGTGTTGTTATATGCAATATCTATGACACATAACACATTTACGTTTGCGTTGGTGGGTGCTTTGTGTCTGTGTTAAGAGAAAGAGAGTATGAATTAATCATAAATTGCAGGAGTTCAAAGGAACAGAAAGGACATGCAAGCCCTGCCAGTAGTCAGCTCCCTTCCAGTTACTAATAACAACTCTGAACTGGTACAAGCAGGTCAAGGTTTGCTGGATGCCAGGAGACATGAATGATGTATGAGCAGGAGAAATATAGGATCAATATTATTTTTGCAAAATATTCCCTTTTTATCTGCATCAGTCCATTGCATTCCCATTACAGAATTAAACAGAAATTACATTTCAGGCTGGCTGTGCTACAGGTGCTTCATGTATCAACGTTAGGTGCGACTATCCAACGTATGATTCACCTCTATTAAATTCAAGGTCATGACAATTGAATGTGCACCCTTTCAAGAGAGCTCGGAGCCCAGAAACTGGAATAGCTCTGAGTAAGCTCAGCAGAAATGTGACTAACAAACCATTGTTCTTGCAAATGGAAAGGATTAAGCTGCTAGGCTGTTTTTGTATAGGAACAATCCAGGGAGAAATGAGACAACGAAAAATGCTCACCCTGTAAAATGACATAATCGTGCAGATTCACACCATATCCTGGAACAGCACACAGGTGTGTCAAGGAGATATGTAACAGTTCAGAGCAGAACACAAATGCAACATCTTAAAAAGCAAAACCCTAATCAAACTGAAAAAAATAAAGCTGTTGACATGTCCCTTGCACGCATTTTGTGCCTTAGATGTCCCTTACTAACTTGCACTTCCACAAAAAAAATTACCTCCGTCTTGAATCATGCTGTCTGTCTAAAGTACACAAAAAATTATGGATGGAATGCTTGAGGTAATCTCAGCTGCTGTAATCACTCGGGCCTCATCTCAGTTAATCGTTATTTTGCACACCATGCCACCTCAGTTTGGACCCAGCCATAGTGGGTCCTATGCACATTGTGTCACTAGAACCAAGCTATACCTGGCTGATGAACCCTAACTAGGGCAAACCCGATCCTGGGTTGCATGTGTTCCGGTTTAGGGAGGACCTGGCCTCGCACTTTAGGTTGGACTGTTCCAACTGGAGCAGGGTCAAGACTGACTTGCATATGCCTGGGTCCAAACTGAGGTGGTATGGTGGGCAAAATAACAATGGACTGGGATGCCATCTGAGTGATTACCAGTGGCTGAAATTAATTAAAGCATTCAATCCATCACTTTTTTTATATACTTTGATGCTGACTAACTTCAGGGTGCTCTACAAACATTAGTGCAGGCCTGCCTAACTGCAAAACACTGTAAGTAACACACTCTGCTGTACTCCCATAAATCAAGCTTAGGATAGCAATTTAGAACTCTTCCTCACTACTTTATTTATTCAAAAAATTTAAGTTTCACATTTTCCTTTTGAATTTTGATGTACTTTATTAATCTGCTAAACAGCCACGGATGCTATAAGTAGGCCTCATACACCCTCCTGGGTTCGTGGATCACAGGTTAAGAATCAGTGAACTCTCCCTTTTTATAGATTCATGAGGAGTGTGGTGGTGTTGCGTCCAAGTAACCTTTCATCCTTCGAAATGCCCCTCCCAGTACTTGCCATAGAAAAAGTTACCCTTTTGTGTTGCCAATGATAAAAGGAAGAGCGAGCTTAGGCACCACCATTCATGTCTTTGTATAATCAAAAAAATAAACAAAAGCATAACGCTTATCCCTTTATTATGAGAATGGAGAGAGAGAGCATTGCTTCTCAGTTCTCCGTCCAGATGGACAAGCAATGATATATTCACATATAGCACAAACATGACAAACACAGTAACAAATTTTGAGACTCTGAGACAATTTCAAGCAACAAAAAATGTGATGATCTCTGTGTACAATAACTATTCGCTGAAAACAAAATCACCTCTCTTGAAAAGTGTCTTTTTGATGGATACTTCTATCTGCAGATTCCTCACGTTTTGATCATTCACAGGTGCAGACTGGATTCAGAAACTTTTCATAGCTCTCCTGCTTCACTATGTGCTGAACCTGACGCCATAGTGATGTCAGTGGTGCTATAAAGCACCCACACTCTCTGACTGATTTAAATTCCCTTTTTCCGCACCTACGATGCAGACCTGGAGCTCGCTCTGTAGAGATTTTTGTCTTTCAGTTTCTTTCTCATGTTCTAACAGGGAGGCCTCTGGCACCTCTACTACAGTCCCAGCTGATTGGGAGTGAAATAATTGGAGGCTTTTGGCAAGAAACTCTTTTCTACGGACAGATACACATTAAAATGGCTCAATGCAACCTGCTTCTTGGGACGCTACACTCACACCCTATGGGACATGGCCAGCATTGGGACATCAAACCTGCCAGAACATTTGCAGCAACACTTTAAAGATCTGCTTAAAGATGGCCATGCTGCGGCACAACAAATTATCCAATCGTTACAAGATCCATGAGCATGTCTGTTTCTACATGCTGTCATGCATGACTTCACACTTCTGTCTCCTCATCAGATGTTCAATCAATTCTAATGGGCTCATTGTTTAATGGATTCAAGCTATTTGGCAGCAAATCACCTCAGCCCTTGAGAGACTCGATGAGAGTAGGGCAACAGTGAGGTCTCTTGGTTTACAGCCTCTCTAGGGAGACTTTTTCACAAATTTAGAGGATTTGCAAGAGGTTTTAATTTTTGTCAATGATAGGCTTCACAACCCCAACAACAACAACAGCCTTAAGACCTCTCTAAAGACAGTACCAAGGCTGTGTTAAGTGAGATTGTGTCTGCCTCTTCCTCCTCCTCCCCTACAGCAAGTGGAAAGCATTGTCGAGCCATGGGATTCCTGTGGGAGGCCAAGTGTCCTCCGTTCCACAGGCCTGGAAGGCCATCGTGTTAGACTAGTAGGTCATTCAAATTGTGGAAAGGGGGTACACCCTACCCTTCCAACAGCCCTATCCCACATTCCCCCTCATCACCCCTCTAGTCAAATGGAAGAACACATCTGCATTTTGCAGCAAGAGGTGAATGCCCTTATGCTGAAAGGAGCAGAATTGGCGCCAGAGCATGAAACCAGTCAGGGGTCATACTCTTGAAACTTCATGGTTCCCAAGAAGGACAGTGGTCTTCATCTAATCCCAGACCTCAAGGTCTCAAATTTTCATCTCTGCGAGGAGAAATTCAAGATGATGTCCCTAGCTCAGGTAATTTTGGCACTGGAAGCAGAAGACTAGATGGTGTCCTTGGACTTGCAGGACCTGTATTTCTATATACTGATCCTACAGTAACTCAGGAGGTACCAGAGAATTGTTGTCGGCCCTACTCACTATCAGTTTGTGGTCCTGTCATTTGGAGGTGCCTGTGGCTCATCTCAGGAGGTCAAGAATCTCAGTATTCTCTTACCTGGATGGCTAGCCGCTGAAAGCTGAGCCACTATAGGTGGTGTCCCTCACTGCTGTTTGACCTGGGCTTTTCTATCAACATACCCAAATTCCACCTGGAGCCCTCCCAATGCCTCCTGTTAATAAGTGCAATCCTGGATACCACAACACTTCAATCCTTTACCCTACTCAGAGCATCCAGGATATTCAGGATATCATTCTAATGTTTCAAGAAGGTGCTTGAGTTACAGTGCTGATGGTCTTTCGCCGGCTAGGTCTACTGGCTTCTTGCATCCTCCTGGTTTCAAGAGGGCTCATCAGTGTGGTGCCAACACAGGTGGGATCTCTGAGACATCATTCTGATCCCCCCAAGATGCGGCAGTGGAGATGAACTGGCGGGGTGTGTAAGAGAACCATACAGCAGGGACCTTTTCTCCAAGAGGGACATGTTTTGTACCCCAACCTCCAAATCCTCCACCTTCATGCTTGGGGATTGAACAGGGGCTCCTGACTTATTTCCAGCTACCTACAGATGGGGTAGATGTATTCTGTCTGCTGCCATCATTCTACCAAGATGCTGAACTCTGGAAGGTGGAACAATTTTGTAACATGCTATGCTAAGAACAACTTGGATCCATTGAAATCCAATGTGTCTGAAATCCTCAGGTTAACCCTTTCTCTAGTTCAGCATGGTTTTGCCAGCGGGTTCTCGTGGCTGCCAGAGCTGAAGAGCATGCCAATTGACAAGCTGCTGACATGGAGGCCGGAGGTCCCCAAAATGAGTCAGTCATGAAAATGAAAAGCAGGCAGAAACCCATTTTTTCTGAAATCCTCAGGTTAACCCTTTCTCTAGCTCAGCATGGTTTTGCCAGTAAGATCTAATGGCGGCCAGAGCTGAAGAGCGTGTGCCGATTGACAAGCTGCTGACTTGGAGGCCAGAGGTGCCTAAAATGAATCAATCATGAACATGAAAAGCAAGCAGAAACACAAAGCTGAAGGACACATGCTGATATCTCCACAGAAAAAGAAGTTGTGTTTTAGATGTGTATTTTTATTTCCACACAAACGTAAATGTCCTGCCATTAGGCAGATATGTTAAGGCTGTGGTAAAGAGAACCATTTTAAGATTGTTTGCAAGGTAAAAGAAAAAGCAAGTGCCTCACAGCGAGAAGACAAAATGGCCGAACGTTCCAGAAGTGACACTCGACGCAAGCCCGCGAGGCCAACCAGCAACATCAGTAAAGACAAATTGATACCCAACAAAGTTGATCGTCATCTAAATCATCATTGAAAAGTTTGTCAGTATCGAGTGAAAGTGAAGAAAATTATTGTGCAAGGTCGATGTTTTCCTCAGAGAAATGTGCACATGGTGGACTGGCCGCATGTGAAGAGAACTACAGGTCAAAGAAAAGTCGCTATGAGAAGGCACCCAAGTCATTCAAACATTGTCCAGTGATTACACTAAAAATAAATGGTTGTGCAATACCTTTTATCATCGACAGTGGTGCATCAATAAATATTATGCCTCAGAAGAAATATATTGAATTATCTCCAATACCATGACTGACGCCATCACAAACAAAAGTGTACACATGGGCTGCATCAACACCTTTGAAAAGTAAAGGTTCATTCGTAGAGACTGAAACACAAGAAAACAAAAGTGCAAGCACCCGTTCTCACACTTCAAAGTGCAGCATCAAGTGCCTGTCTACTCAGTTTCAGCACAGCTGCTGGAAACAGACTCATATCAGTAAACTACAATACGAATGCTCATCACAAAATAGTACGTTCCCCTCATTATTTCATGGACTAGGAAAACTTAAGACTATGAAAGTACAGTTGCATAGCAATGAAGATGTTCGCCCTGTTGCTCAAACACCCAGAAGAATTGCATTTTATTCACAAGAAGCTCTTGAAAAGGAACTTAAATCATTACTTAAGCATGATGATAGCATTCTAGTGGTCCAACGCCAATGGTTTCTCCCATAGTGGAAGTACCCAAAAAGGACAGTGAAGGAGCTGTTTGCACCTGCGTGGATATGAGTCAAGCGAACAAGGCAATCAAAAGAGAATGACATCCAGGCCCACACATTGCTGGCTTGACAAAACAACTGAATGGTGCAGAAGTCTTCCCTTGCCTTGATTTAAATAAAGGATATCATCAGTTGGAACACAGAGTGAATTTCTAGGTACATTACAACCTTTTCTACACATATTGGCCTGTTTCGATACAAAAGACTAAGGGCCTGATTTACAGTTTGGCAGATGGGGTTACTCCGTCACAAGCATGACGGATATCCCGTCTTCCGTATTACAATTCCATTAGATCCTATGGACATCGTAATACAGCAGACAGGATATCTGTCACTATTGTGATGGAGTAACCCGTTCGCCAAACTCTAAATCAGGCCCTAAGTTTTTGTGTTTCCTCAGCTGCTGAGATTTTTCAAGATGTCACTAAATGTATGAAACAACCTGTTGTCAATGCTTTCAACTATAGTGATTACAAATTGTTTTTTGGAGCCACAAAGAAAGAACACAACAGAGCATTAAGGCAAGTGTGATGTTTACTTGTTGATGCAGGTTAAACGCTAAATGCTGAGAAATGTGAATTCAACAAGACAAAGCTAAAGTGCTTCAGCCATATCTTTTCTGGTGGGGGTACAACACCCGATCAAGCTAAGGTACAAGTGTAGAAGCCTAATTATTCAGCACCCATTCAGGATACAAACGACCGTTAGCCAGCTCTTTCTAGATAAACATTTAATAATTCATTAGGGATAGAATAGAAAGACATGTACATGGAGGATGCTCTGTACTAGTGTACACGAACAGCCTAATACAAGGAAGTAATACACGATCTTTTATAGTATTAAACCGCAAACATAATTCAACGTCTTATTGGTTCTTTGGCTTTGACGTATGATTGACGTATGACTACTTCTCCATTATGGCTGAGGTAGTTTTTCCTATCATACCATATATAGTAACAAAAAGCATAGAAAAGGATTTTACACAAGGTGGCCTACGTGCCTAATATCACATGGTCCATCTTGTGACAGAACTTGAGAACATCACGTACTCAGACTGGTACTTTCCAGAAGGGAGATTGCTTCAGCTAGCATGCAATGACGATGATATTTCATGATGGCTGTTCAGAGAGCAAGCCTTGCAACATAATGCGTTCCTAGCAGTAGCGAATTACATTTGTAGGCCTCTTTACTTAATGATAGGCCTGTGCAGAGATTGTCATTGTGTATCACAGGGGCCACTAGGCATAGCATCCCTAAGAACTGTAAAATGCGATTCCACACAAGCATTGTCAACTGCCAGTCTCCCACAATATGTTTCCATGTTACCTTCATTGCTTGCATGGGCAGTTACTGTTCCAGATATATTCAAGACTTTGCCATTGTGAGTGCTCCATTGAGAGAGTTGACAGAAAACAATGTTTCATTTTATTGGTCACATGAATGCAAGCAAACTTTTACGAGAATTAAACAAGCTATTAAAAACGCTACTGAAATAGCGTATTTTCATCCAAAACTACATACTGAAAATGTTGTTGACACAAGCCCAGTCGGGTTAGGCGCTATCCTTGCACAACACAGCGGACAGCCAAAGGCTCAAAGGCATATTGGAGCCTATGCAAGTAACTGAACGAACGTGCTTATTCACAACCTGACAAGAAAGTTTAGCAGAGATGTGGGCTTGTGAACATTCCCTTGTGTTCCAGTCCGGAAAGCCTTTCACACTTGTGACAGATCATCAAGCATTGCTATCTTTGGCAAGCCAAGATGCCTCCATGAACTGTAAGTTGGGGTCTACAATTGCAAGAGTACAACCACACAATAGTACATCGTCTAGGAGAGATCAAAACCCTGCTGACTGCTTCTCAATAGTGCCTATACAATGTCAAGATTCCCCATCTAAGACTGCTGAAGTTTACATAAATGTCTTTATGAAATCAAACACACCAGCTGCCATTTTGTTGGAACAAATTGTCACTGCCTTTAGTCAAGATAGTGACATGTTAAATTTAAAAGACATTATTACCCATCAGTCATGGAATCAACATACTTGACCTCTTACCAGTGACAATGAGTATCAGAAGTACAAAAATATCAAAGATGAACTGTCCATGAAACAAGAAGGAATTATCCTGAGGGGTTCAAGAATTGTCATTCTGGAGAGTCTACGACCAGAAGTGATTGAAGTGGCCCATGAAGGACATCGTTGAATCGTTGCCACTAAACAAGCTCTTCAATATGGAGTCTGGTTTCCTCATGTCGATGAACGAGTTGAAAAAGAGTTGAAACATCAATGTAACTGCCTGTCATTAAAAACTACTCAAGAGGCCTTGAACATGTCGGAGTTGCCAAAGCATGCATAGGAAAGGTTTGCTGTTGACTTTTTTTGTCTACTTGACAATAGACATCACCTGTTGATGATTCTGGATGAATACTCTTGCTTTCCATTAATTGAAGATCTCTTGTCTATCATTCAGGAAAGAGTAATTGAGAGACTAGATGGCATCTTTGCGACATGGGGCATTCCTACAATTTTGAAAACTGACAATGGCCCACCTTCTATTAGCAGAGAATTCAGAGACTTCCTCAATCTGCCTAATTTGAAGCATCAGAAAAGGACACCTCTTTGGCCACAGGTTAATGGCCTCCTTGAACGTTTCATGAGTATGCTAAAGAAAGCTGTTCAGCTTAACCCATTAGAGAAGCACAGCCATATCATGGTTTTGAATTCCACTTTACATGCTTACCGTTTGAATCCTCACTCGACCACAGGTGAAATCCCTGCAACACCAGGTTTCAGGAGCAAGATAACGTCCAAGTTTCCTCAGTGCACCAAACGCAGATCAAAAATTGATACAGAGACATGTGCAACAGACTTGAGTCATAAACAGTAAATGAAGGCCAATGCCAACAAACGGCAACATGCAAAGAACATTAACTTCACTCAAGGAGATTGAGTACTTGTTTGTCAACCACAACAATGGAGATCTGATGTTCCTTTTGCTGCTGAACCATTTCATGTTGTACCCAGCAAAGGGGCCAATGTCCAGGAAAATCTAGCACGCAAGATTCCTTGTACTTCAAACATGTGGCTCAATGCTCGTCAAACCCTAACGTCGATGTAGAGAGTGTCTCAGAAAGGACACTTGGAGAAACCCACACTGCCATTGCTCCTACATCACGGAAGCAGATCATGGTCACTGTAATTACTGATTCCCAGTTTGCAGAGACATGATCTGGATGAGTCATCAAAGCACCGAGAAGGCTCATTGAAGAGTTATAATGTGTATATTTTGTAAAAAAATTTTACTTTTTATTTAACAGAGGGGAGATGTTGTTTCTTGTGAGTATGTATGATGGAACCTTTTTGGATTCTGAAACATTCCATAGAATGATGACCTAAGTTTTAGAACATGATGAAGTAAACAGAGGTTTAGAATGTTTAGTTTGCGATTACACACTCAAGAATAAAGATGTGTAATACATAGCTCTTTGTGTGGCATATTCATTGGTGGGTACCCAGGTTGGAGAGGACGCTACACTTAGCAGCATAGGAGAGCTATGAAACATTTCTGAATCTAGGAGGTTATTTACAAGAAACCTGGCCCGCTAGAGCGTCATTTTTTTAGACTCTCTGGTGGCTCAGGCCTCTCAGTCATATCTGTGAGGTGAATCAAAGCCACCTTGAGTGGCTTTGCATGGCCTCACAGATATGGAGTTAAGCAAGGCAGCGCAAAACAATGTGTTGCCTTACTCTACGTTGCCTTACTCTGCTTTAAGGAGGCGTTCCATGGGTGTTCCGGTTGGTGTTCCCACGCAACAACCTTGGATTTTGACACTGCCCCAGATTTACAAAATCACGTTAACCTGGGGCAAAACCTTATGCCACCCCAGAGAAGGCGTAACAAGAAGAAATGTTTTCATTTCTCCTTGTTTTTATTTCTTTTAATATGTGCTACATTCTGCAGCACACATAGACCAAGGAAAACGCCTCCATGGATTGATTTTGTGCAGAAAGATGTCCCTTCCTGTACAAAAGCAATGCTGCCAACAACGCAGACACCCTTGTACTGTGGAACAAGGGTGCCTCGGTTGGCGCTAGGCATCACATTGTGCACTGCGCTGGCTAAAAGGACAGGAATACACTGTGGTGGTCATTACAACCCTGGCGGTCGTGTTAAAGCGGCGGTAAGACCGCCAACAGGCCGGCGGTAAAAAATTTGCAATTACGACCGTGGCGGAAACCACCAACAAAGACAGCCACTTTAACACTCCGACCGCCACGGCGGTACAAACAAACAGCGCGGCGAATACCGCCAACAGACAGGCGGGAGACAATGTTCTGCCCACACTATTATGACAGGCCAATCCACCACCTTTTCCGGGGCGGATTCACCGCGGATAAAAACAAGGCGGAAAGAGGAATTTCGGAGTGTAAACGCTCACCTCTACACACTCCACGAGGAACGAGGACACCATGGAACCGGAACTCCAAATCCTACCTACGATAGTCTTCCTGCTCCTCTACCAGGAGCACGAACGCCGGCGGCGAAGACCACGGTGAGTACTGCACCTACGACACAGGGGAGGCAAAAAACAGGGACACACACACGCAACACTCCCACCCCCCCCACCCACTACAACACACACACACTAATGCATATCAATACATCACAGTTACACCTCCCCCAACCCCCCCGGAAGAATGCAAAGACCAAAGAAAATGAGTGTAACCATGGGAATATATTAAAAACAAGTAGGCAGAAACATATATATATATATATATATATATATATATATATATATATATATATACACCATGTACAAAATAAATACCAGGCATAGTAGTCCAGGTACTGCACAAAGAAAGTCAGTGGAACACTGGGACCACATGGTATGGGCGAGGCCCACACAAGATCCCCGACCATGACGGAGAGAACACTGCAGGGGCATCAGATACCAAGAAAACAGGCACCTCAGGGGGAGGGAAAGGGGGTGCACCTCAGCCGCTTGAGTGCACGACGCCAAATCCACAAGGGGGCCACATGCCCACTGGTCAAGCCTGGGGAGTGCAAAGCCACAGTCTCTCATGTCTCTACAGCGGGTTGCTTGCCCACTGTTCAATCCTGGGGAGTGCAAAGCCACAGTCTCTCAAGTGGATAACAGTCTCCACTGGTTCTGGAGGGGGCATGGTGCCCATAGTGCTTCATACTGTTAAGGACAGAGTTAGTGGATGGATCTCTCCACTGGTTCTGGAGTGGGACTGGTGCCCAGAGTGCTTCATCCTGTTAAGGAAAGAGGTAGTGGATGGATCTCTCCACTGGTTCTGGAGGGGGACTGGTGCCCAGAGTGCATCACTCACCCCGTGACGGACCCAGTTGCATCAGTGCCCCTGCCGCTCATGGGCTAGCGGTGCTTGAGTTGGCGGTGCCCTGTTCAGCGGTGCTTGAGTTAGCGGTGCTTGAGTTGGCGGTGCCCTGTTCAGCGGGGCTTTTGCTGGCGGTCCTTCATGGCCCAGCGGGGCTTTTGCTGGCGGTCAGCGGGGCTTTTGCTGGCGGTCCTTCATGGCCCAGCGGGGCTGGTGCTGGCGGTGGCCTCCTGGGCAGCTGGCTGGTGCTGGCGGTGGCCTCCTGGGCAGCTGAGCTGGGTCTGGCAGTGGCCTCCTGGGCAGCGGGGCTGGTGCTGGCGGTGGCCTCCTGGGCAGCTGGGCTGGTGCTGGCGGTGGCCTCCTGGGCAGCTGAGCTGGGGCTGGCGGTGGCCTCCTGGGCAGGGGCTGGGGCTGGTGGTGGCCTCCTGGGCAGCTGGGCTGGGGCTGGCGGTGACCTCCTGGCCAGCGGGGATGATGGTGGTCTTCTCCGCCGTGCAGCTCTTCCCAGACTTGCCGGGTTTCTTGTGGCCCTTCCCCACCTTGGAAGGTGTCACAGCTGACTCCACACTCCCACCGGGACACCTGGGAGCAGCTTTGGTGGCAGAAGTCTTCCCCCTCTCCCGCCGGACATTGGCCAACTTCTGATGCTTCACAGGTGGGGGACTGTCTCTGCTGTGGCTCCGTGCCACACTGGCTGTCCTGGTGGACGGAGCACTCCACATACCGGTGACTACAGGCACCACTGGTGCCGGAGATGTTTTGGCTGAGGTGCTACTTGGGGACTTATGAGATGGACGGGGTGGGGGAGGTGTGGGAAAAAGGTCAAGGCTGGACAGGAAAAGTTTTTGGGACACACTGGGACGGGTAGCTGGAGGGGGTTTGGGAGTGGAGGAAGAGGTGGTGGTAGTAGGAAGTGTTAGTTTGGTGACTTTGGGTGAAGGTGCCTGCGCTGGAGGCTGTCGTGAGGTGGATGGCTGTTGGGTGGGTGTGTGCCTGCATTTGTGTATCTTGGGAGGGGGCGTCACAGACACACTGGGAGAGGACACAGAGGACGTGTGAATGGTAGTGGGGGTGGTGACTGCACGTGAGCGGGGTGTGCTGGTGGGTGTGTTGGCGAGGGACGTAATGGCTGTAGAGGTAGTGCAAGCAGGTGTGAGTGTAGACGAGACTGGGAGGGAGGAGGGAGACGACGAGGAGGGGGACACAGTGGAGGCAGTGGATGTTGGTGTGTCTGCATGTGTGTGTTGCTTGCGTGAGTGCCTGTGGGATGTGTGGTGCTTATCTTTGCCAGAGCTTCCCTTGTGTGTTGAGGTGTGTGCAGGCTGGTCTGATGGTATGCTTGGGATAGGCAGAGGTACAAGGGATTGGGTCTGGGTGGAGGAAGTTGGAGGGAGGAGGCTAGAGACGGGGACAATGGCTGCCATCAGTGCTGAGGCCAGAGTTTGAAAAGCTCGGTGAAGGGCCGCCTGACCAGAATGAATGCCCGCCAGGAATGCATTAGTTTGTTGCAACTGCCTTTCTACACCCTGGATGGCATTCAAAATGGTAGACTGCCCAACAGTGAGGGACCTGAGGAGGTCAATGGCCTCCTCACTGAGGGCAGCAGGGGTGACTGGGGTAGGGCCTGAGGTGCCTGGGGCGAAGGTGATTCCCCCCCCTCCTGGGTGAGCGGGCACGGGGCGAAGGCTGGGGGGCTGCTGGGAGGGCGGTGCTGGTAGGGGGGGGTGACGGCTGTACCTGTAGATGCGGGGGCACAGATGTTGCCGCCACCACAAGGGAGCTCCCATCAGAGGACGAGTCCGTGTCGCTGGTCTCAGCTCCTGTCCCCGGCGTGGAGCTCCCCTTGCCCTCCGTCCCACTGGTGAATTCCGAGTCCGTAGTCTCGCCCTCCAGGGCCATGTGGGATGCAGCTCCCTCGTGCTCTGGTACCACTGCTCCTCCGCCTGATGATGCTAATGCACACAAGAACAGGGAGACCACAAAAAGGGGGGACGACGACAGAAGAAAGACATGTTGAGTGCATGGATTACAGCTACCTTTGGCGGACACAACAGACACAGAAGCCCCTTGCACTACGCCGCTCTCTTGGGCTCCACTGTTCAATTCCTGGGAAATGGCCTACAAGGCTATGGACGACATCTGCACACATAGATGACACAGGGGCATGACTAGGTGTAGTTGTCACTCTACAGAGGTGGGGTGGGGTGCCACATGGCCTGCCTTACGGAGGGTCCTTGCCTACGGAACTCGCCCTGGCCTAGGGAAACCCACAGCCCTCCTCCCCCACCCAGACAACGGCACTGCGCACAAAGTCAGCAGAATGAGAGTGTACTCATCCCCTTGTTTCTGCTGTGATGCCCTCAAGCGCCCATCCAACTCCGGGTAGGCCACCGCCAGGATCCTGAACATCAGGGGGGTCATGGTGCGACGGGCACCCCTCCCACGTTGGGAGGCCATCCCCAGCTGAGCCTCTGCCGTCTTCTTGCTCCAGCGGCGAATGTCCTCCCATCTTTTCCGGCAGGGGGTGCTCCGTCTGTGGTAGACCCCCAGGGTCCGGACGTCCTTGGCGATGGCACGCCAAATATCTTTCTTCTGGTGGGCGCTGACATACATGTAATGTACAGGGGAAGAAGAGAAGTCATTACCAACTGCACCGTCAAAGTGATTGGCCCCCATCCCTACCCTTGCCATGTGGCACATGCATTCACCGTCTTTCATGCACGCAGCACTCTGCCCCCTTCCTTCTTTCATCCAGCCCTCTCCACACAGACATAGACCATTCAACATGCTCCCTGTGTACTTACCTGTTTGTCTGGAGGACCGTAGAGTAGTGTGTACTGGGGGAGGACCCCATCCACGAGCTTCTCCAACTCCTCTGATGTGAAGGCAGGGGCCCTTTCCCCAGATGCACGAGCCATTGTCTCTTCCAGACTGAGGTCACAGCAGCACTTGCAGTATAGGTCCTCTCCTGTCGAAGATCAGGTATCGAGTGATTGAACAGATAGAAAATGGTCACGTCCACGGCGGTGCGTACCGTCACCGCCGGCGTACATCGTCATTGGCTCCTGGGACCCGTAGGGTCCAATGTTAACCAATGCAGCATTGTGCCGCGGTCTTCGACCGCCTACCGCGACGGTGTACAACGCCAGCGCAGTTACCTCACATCCCATTGTTACACTTTACAGGTCAGGCAGCCGCCATTTCAGGGGCCCACATGGCTTCATTTTCAACTGCGTCACACATACCTAGGCCTAGACTCAACAGACATACAGGCCACCTTTTGTGTATGATTGGTGTTCTGGGTAAACTGTGGGTACGTACCTCTGAGTTGTTTGACTCTGTGCTCGCTGTTGTCCTTCATAGGCACCGTCCGCTGGGACATGTGACGAGATGGCGGCATCCTCCGGTGTACCGACCGTTGGTGGACAAGTCGACAATGGAGGAGTGACATTTGATAATCACCTACAGGCTTGACTGTGCCACAATCCAGGAACTGTGTGCCCAGTTGGAGCCAGACCTGATGTCAGCAATCCGCCATCCCACAGGAATCCCCCCTCAAGTGCAGGTGCTGTCAGTGCTCCATTTCCTTGCAAGTGGCTCTTTTCAAACAACTGGAGCCATGGCATCAGGGCTGTCCCAGCATATGTTTTCCAACGTATTGTCCAGAGTGTTGTCTGCCCTTCTGAAACACATGCAGAGCTACATCGTTTTCCCTCAGGTGGAGGATTTGCCTACAGTGAAAGGTGATTTCTATGCCCTGGGACATATCCCCAACATCATAGGTGCCATTGATGGGACCCATGTGGCTTTGGTCCCCCCCCACAGGAGTGAACAGGTTTACAGAAACCGGAAGAGTTATCATTCTATGAATGTACAGATGGTATGTTTGGCAGACCAGTACATCTCCCATGTGAATGCCATGTTCCCTGGCTCAGTGCATGACGCCTACATCCTGCGGAATAGCAGCATCCCTTATGTGATGGGCCAACACCAGAGGCACCGTGTGTGGCTATTAGGTGAACACCTGGAAGCTAGTCAATGGGAATGGTTGTCTGGATCTGGGGTTATCCCTCCAGGTTAGTGTGTGTCTAACAGTTGCCCCTCGACATTTGCAGGTGACTCTGGTTACCCCAACCTGTCATGGCTACTGACCCCAGTAAGGAATCCCAGGACAAGGGCAGAGGAACGCTACAATGTGGCCCCTGGGCGAACTAGGAGGGTGATCGAGCGGACCTTCGGCCTCCTGAAGGCCAGGTTCAGGTGCCTCCAAATGACAGGTGGATCCCTATTCTACTCACCAAAGAAGGTGTGCCAGATCATTGTGGCCTGCTGTATGCTTCACAACTTGGCTTTGCGACGCCAGGTGCCTTTTCTGCAGGAGGATGGTCCAGATGGTGGTGTTGCAGCTGTGGAGCCTGTGGACAGTGATGAGGAGGAAGCAGAGGAAGAAGACATGCAGAACAGGGACTCAGTGAGACACAGGTAGGAATACAAACCTGCCTACTACATGTACTTTGACACTACTACCTCTCTGCTGTCTGTCATTTTCAACCAGTGTATGGTCACTGAGTTGTCACTTTCCCTTACGATTTCACAGATGTGGGTCCCACTGTGTGACATCTGCTTAGATTCCTCATGGACTAGAGCTCTGTGACATCGGTATGTTGACATGACTATTTAAAAAACATTTTGTCACTGTAATTGCTAATACACTATTTTGAAATCACACAGACTCCAGATCATTTTGTGCTTTAGGTGTGTTTATTTAAAAGCTCAATATTGGAGGGGGTAGTGAAATGGTGAGTGGTGATGGTGGAGGAATGTCCATGGCAGAGTTCAGTCTATTAGTCTCACAGGTGCATTGCCCATATGGGCATAGGAAGTGGAGCTGGGGCAGTTTAATTATGGACAGGGTGACAAAGTGGGACAGTAGGATGACAATCAGGGTGGTCTAATTTCTTGGCGGGGTCTTGGCATCGTGCTCTGTCTTTGTCCTGGATCTCAGGGACCGTTTGCGGGGTGGTTCTCCCTCTGCAGGGGGTGGGGTGCTGGTGTGGTGGTCCTGTGGCGGGGCATCCTGTCACTAGCGCCGGCGGAGGTGGTGAGCAGTTCATCGTCCATGCTAGAGTCAGGGGTCCCTTGTAGTGCCACAGTGTCCCTCCTGGTGTTGAGTGCTTCTTTCAGCACCCCTACGATGGTGCCCAGGGTGGAGCTGATGGTTCTGAGTTCCTCCCTGAAGCCCATATACTGTTCCTCCTGCATGCGCTGGGTCTCCTGAAACTTGGCCAGTACCGTTGCCATCGTCTCCTGGGAGTGGTGGTAGGCTCCAATGATGGAGGAGAGGGCCTCGTGGAGAGTGGGTTCCCTTGGCCTGTCCGCCTCCTGTCGCACAGCAGCCCTCCCAGTTCTCCTGTGTTCCTGGGTCTCCGTCCCCTGGACCGTGTGCCCACTACCACTGCCCCCAGGTCCCTGTTGTTGTTGGGGTGGTGGGTTATCCTGGGTTCCCTGTAGTGGTGGACACACAGCTGATTGACGTGTCCTGGGGACGGAGGTATGGGCCCGCTGGGTGGGTGCTGTGCTGGTGTTTCCAGAGGGGGGAAGGTCTGTGGTGGCCTGTGCCTGTGTGAGGGGAACCAACTGTCCAGAGGTCCCCGATGGTACGGGCTGGTCATCTAGATCCAGTTGGACAGAGGTACTGTCATCACTGTGGGTTTCTTCTGTTGGTGGTGTGGACATGTGTGGACCCTCCTGTCCGGTGATGTTGGGTAGGGGTCCTGCAGGGGTATAAAAGGATGTTTATTAAATCTGTGTGTGTAATGGTGTGCAATGGGTGGGTGACTGTGTACCCCAGTGCTAGCATTCCTGTGTGGGAGCTTGTGTGATGATGGTTTAGGGGGGTGTATGGGTATGTGCAGTGGGCATGCTTTGGTGATGGGTGTCCATGCTTTGTTGTTGCATGCAGGTCTTGGTGTTGGGATGTGTGGTTTGTGATGTTGGGACATATGTGAGGAGTTGGGGTGCTGGGGGGGAGGGGGAGGGTGGGGGTATGTGATAGCATGCAGGTAGGGTGGGGGATGTAATAGTAAAGCTTTGTCTTACCAGAGTCCATTCCTCCACCTACTCCTCCGAGGCCCTCAGGATGCAGAATCACCAAGACCTGCCCCTCCCATGTTGTTAGTTGTGGGGGAGGAGGAGGCGGTCCGCCGCCAGTCTGCTGAACCGCCAGGTGGTGTCTTGAGACCACGGAACGCACCTTACCCCGTAGGTCGTTCCACCTCTTCCTGATGTCCTCCCGATTTCTTGGGTGTTGTCCTACTGCGTTGACCCTGTCCACTATTCTTCGCCATAGCTCCATCTTCATAGCTATGGAGGTGTGCTGCACCTGTGATCCGAATAGCTGTGGCTCTACCCAGACGATTTCCTCCACCATGACCCTGAGCTCCTCCTCTGAGAACCTGGGGTGTCTTTGCCGTGCCATGGGGTGGTGTAGGTGATGTGTGGGGTGGAGTGTGTGGTGATAAGTGTGGTGATATGTAGTGGTGTGTTGTGTGAGGTGCGTGGAAGTTGTGTGGGTGATGGTGTTGTGTGCCTGTGGATGCTGTTGTTTTTGCTGGTGATGTGTCTCTCTGGCCTTCTTTTAGAATTTTTGGTTGTAGGGGTTTGTGGGTGATGTGGGTGTGTGTTTTATATTGTATTGTGTGTGTGGGAGTGGTGTGTGTATGTGTATCAGGTGTGTGTATTTTGAATTGTCCAATGTGGCTGTGTTTTGTAAGAGTGTGTGTATTTTGAGCACGGTGGTGTGTACCGCCAATGGAATACCGCGGTTGAAAGACCGCCGCGTGGATTTGTGTGTCGTGATAGTGTGCGCGTATTTCTGTTGGCGTGACGGTGGAGGTTTTGTTTTTGCCAGTTTATCACTGACCTTTGGTGTGGCGGACTTGTGTGGGTGTCTGACTTTTGGCAGATTCTGAGATGTGGGTCGTAATAGCTGTTGTGGAATGCCGCGGCAGTGTGTTGGCAGTCTTCTGCACGGCGGTAAGCGCCTTTTACCGCCAATGTTGTAATGACCGCCTGTATCTTGTAAATATGGTGCATTCCTGCCCTTTCGATTTGGTATAGTGCAGCACAGCAACAAGACTTGCGGTGCTCGCCTACGCAAATCTTTGTAAATGAGGACCCTAGACTTCACATAAGGATACTCAAACAATGAGAAATCTGCAGAAAGATAGAGTATCCACCAGAAACATCAGTACCAAAGTTAAGTACATTTTTCTTTAGTGCCAACGGTTCTTAACCTGCTTAATTACAAACTGGTAAACTTGTGAAAAACCTTTCCCACAATCTGTTGAATACAGTCTCCAGTGATGTTTGTTGAGTCATCTGCTTCCACTGCGAATATATACCCAGCATAAAGATCCTGCAATAACAGTGCTAAGGTACTTCAGATTCTCAGTAATTGAAGGATATTCAGCATTCCTACTGGAGTTAAAATGAATGCCAGCAACATCACAGATGATGTGTGACAATTACATGTTTTTAATGAAGCCTCCATTATATGTTTCATAGAACGGTTCACACTTTCCGTAGATGTGTTATGTACTCAGTGGAAGAATGAGAGTACATTTCAACGTCCAATTACACCAAAAGGTGGCAAATACCCTGTGGCACTGTGCAATTCAATTCCAAAGGACCGTTTTAAATATTGAAGTTTGTTCTCAATTTATAGCTTCTCTCTATCAGAATCAAATTATATGCTTCAGGAAAGTTTATAATAATTTTGAGCCATATTTTATTTGGTCTAAAATATAATCTGTGGAGAAGGCTATAAATTCTTATTTTTCTACGAACTGCATAATAATAATCAGCTTAAATTCTCAATTTCCCATTTATCAAGGGAAGAAGAAAATTACAGAGAGGTTTTAAGAGATTCTTTGACTAAATGACTAATCTGACACAATTGGTTCAGTAGATGTTTTGAAAGACCTGTTTTCCAGCATTATCGCTGTATTAAGGGGTAGACCCATGTGGCAGTTAAAATGTTTGTTACTGATTACTTATTGGATCAGGTAGTATAACTTCAATACAATCTATATGATGCACACCTTGTTTCACATCTACCATCCATTGCATTAGTGTTACCATCATCACTCACTGTTTCTCAAAAAAGCAACGTTCTCTTTGCACAATGATGATATTATATGCCTTGTAAATGCTCCCCAATCTATCCCAAGATTATGCACCATCAACCACAATATGCCTAACATGATTGGAATTGTGTTGAATCAATCAAATCAGATTAAGTAATAGACATGGATTGGGTGATGATGATCCAGACATTAAGTCAGGACTGTTCACAGTGCCCACAATGTCTGGGCAATACTTTTAGTACATGGAAGTTATTGAGCTTCGGCAATGTCAGAGACATTACTAGTACCCCCTGAATTAATAAGAATCAATGCCACAACCATATTATGTTTATCAAAATGTATTTGTTTCTCTAAAATTAAATTTACTGCAGTGTGCTTGCTAAACAAAAGCCCCCTGTTTCCCAACACTTGACAGTTCACCTTTGTCTACTGCTTTGCAAGGGTATTTACAAAAAACATTTTCTAGACTTCTACGGGCAGTCATATACTTTATGCAATGCAGTATCTGTCTTCAGAACAGTCAGACAGCTAACAAAAGTAATCATAGAATTGTAGCCAATATTTGTTTTGATGACCTCTTACCTGCTAAAATAATGAACGACAATTTCCACTCTCTAGCATTATGTTGGCTTTCTCTGATAAACATGTTGTGACAACAAAGCTACTGTCCAGACAGCCTCAAGGTTGAACAAATCTCACCAATTCTAAAATGCCAACTACAGCAGACCAGTCACCAACTTACCATGGTTAGGCAAAGCCATGGAGAAATGCATAGCCTCCTAACTAAACACAAACATTGATGATTACTATCTTATTTTACCTTCATAATTAGAAGTCTGCAAATCTAAAACACAAAAGGCTACCTGACTAGTCCAACAAGGATCCCTACCTGTCCTTTTTAACCTGTACATGGAACCTCGAAAACCTCATACATCAAAGTGCACCAATACTAAAATGACATACAATTATATTACAAATATCTACTTTAAAGTACATCACAACTCTCAAAAGAGGTTTGGGTTTGAAATTCAACTGGGTGTTGGACCACTCCTCGAAACCCAACCCTCAGAAATCTAAGTTCACACTAAAAACCAGCAAATTGAACATAAAAATAGATCCAATCTTAATTGCTATGCTTAAAGACTATGGATGTCCACCTCCTCCCACAACATAGGTGAAATCACTTAGCTTCATAATCCCTAGCACATTCTCTTGTGAGCATCACATCAGCAAGCTGACACAAACAGCAAACTTTTATCTGCACCAACTAAAAAGAATTAAACACTTAGGGGTCGATTACGACTTTGGTGGATGGAAAAGGCCCTCTGCCGAAGTCCCGACGGTCAGGTTGCCGCCAGTGCGGCCTCCTTCCGGCAGGCCCCATTAAAAGTTTCCCGCTGTGTCAGCGAGGCCCAGCGGGAAACGGCCTACAATATTGACGCCAGCTCAAAATAGAGCCGGCAGCAATGCTGTGGTGCGTAGGGTGCACCAGCACCCGTCGCAATGTTCACTGTGACAGTGAACATTGCAATGGGGGTGGCCGGAGGGGCCATTGCACTGCCCATGCTGACTACATGGGCAGTGCTGGGCTCCCCCTGGGACCTCATGTACCCCGACTCTGCCAGCAGTTACATGGCAGTGCTACCACCATGTAACCGCTAGCGGAGAAGGGGGTCGTAATTCTCAGGGTGGCGCTGCTTGCAGTGCAGCCCTGGCAGATTAGGACTGCCAGCACCGCAAGTCCCTCCTATTGAAGAAAAGTGGCAGTGCTGGCGGTCCAACCATGAAGCTACCGCCATGGTCATAATGTTACTGTCAGTCCGCCTCATTGGTGGTAGTCTGACTGCCACCGCGACCCTGGCGGTCTCAAGACTGCCAGGGTCGTAATGATCCCCTTAGTCTCCAATAATCAACAAAAATTTCTGCTCAGGTTCTAGTCATCTCCAGACTGGATGCAGGCAAACACATCGTAAGTGGACTTCTAAACAACACACTTCTACCTAATAAAGCAGTCATGCATTCCACAGAAAGACTGATTCCTGAAAAAGAAAATATGACCACATGTCTCCAGTCTTCAAAAGTCTTCATTGGCCCTTAGAACCTAAAATGAAATTAAAACTCTCTGTAAAACTCTGTGTTTTACATACAAAGCTCTCCACCCAGGCAGCCCAGTTACCTTTCAGATATTTTGAAAATCTCTGGTGGCGTGAGAGAATGCTGCAGTAAGGACTATCTCACTCTGGCATCCCCTAAATTCCAAATGACGTAAGCACAAAGATAATTCTTACCCGGATCTGCACCCACAATTTAGAATACGTTCCCAATCTGAATAGCTCCTAATATCCTTTCCGTCTGCAAAAAATGCAAGGCCTACCTATTCACAAGATACCTTAACTAAGAATTTTCAAGATAAATTACTTCACCTCAGAAAACCAAGATCTCACAAGACTTTATATATACGTTACAACTCCCTATTATTATTATTATTATTATCAAAGAACAAGAATACTTAACCGCTTTGATGCCGGGCCTGTTCCCCCTCCTGTGCCAATCCTTTTCTTTGGCTATTTGGGGGAGTTTGCACTTATGCCCTCATAACTTTTTGTCCACATAATCTACCCATGTCAAATTTGCGTACTTTTTTTCCAACATCTTTGGGATTCTAGAGGTACCCAGAGTTTGTGGGTTTCCCTGGAGGAGACCCAGAAATTCGCCAAAATACAACTAAAATGGGAAAAGGGCTGCAGAAGAAAGCATGTGTTTTTTCCCTGAAAATGGCATCAACAATGGGTTTGTGGTGCTAAAATCACCATCTTCCCAGCTTTCAGGAACAGGCAGACATGAATAAAAAAAACACATTTTTAAACACAATTTTGGCATTTTACGTGGACATACCCAATTTTTACTATTTGTTTTGCTTTCAGCCTCTTTCCAGTTAGTGACAGAAATGGGTGTGAAACAAGTGCTGGATCCTGGACAGTTAAACATTTCTGAAAAGTAGACAAAATTCTAAATTCAACAAGGGGTCAGTTGTGTAGATCCTTCAAGGTTTTCCTACAGAAAGTATCAGCTAAAATAAAAATATATTGAAAATTAGGTGAAAAAGAGACATTTCGATCCACGTTTTCTTCTATAACTTTTTCCAGCAATAGCAGATGTTTTAAAGCAATGTACCATTATATCTGCTGGACTCTTCTGGTTGCAGTGATGGATAGATAGGGCTTGTAGGTTCATCAAGAACCCTAGGCACCCAGATCCAATAAAGGAGCTGAACCTTGCACTGGGTTTTCATGGTATACCGGGTATACAGCTATTCATTTGGTGAAATATAAAGAGTTAAAAATAGGTATCAAGGAAACCTTTGCATTTCCAAAATGGGCACAAGATAAGGTGTTGAGAAGCAGTAGTTATTTGCACATCTCTGAATTTTGGGGTCCCCATACTAGCATGTGAATTACAGGGCATTTCTCAAATTATGTCTTTTTTGCACACTGTCTTACATTTCGAAGGAAAAAATGTAGAGAAAGATAAGGGGCAATAACACTTGTTCTTCTATTTTGTGTTCCCCCAAGTCTCCCAATAAAAATGGTACTTCACTTGTGTGGGTTGGCCTAATGCCCGCGACAGGAAACGCAACATGGACACATCAAATTTTTACACTGAAATCTGACATATTTTTTGCCTAGCTGTGGATTTTGGCCTTTAGCTCAGCCGGCACCTAGGGAAACCTACCAAATCTGTGCATTTTTCAAAACTAGACACATACATAGGGAAATCCAGGATGTGGTAACTTGTGGGGCTCTCACCAGGTTCTGTTACCCAGAGTCCTTTGCATATCTCAAAATTAGACAAAAATCACTTTTCCTCACATTTTGGTGATAGAAAGTTCTGGAATCTGAGAGGAGCCACTCATTTCCTTCCACTTAACATTCCCCCAAGTCTCCCAAATAAAAATAGTACCACACTTGTGTGGGTAGGCCCGCGGCAGGAAATGCCCCAAAACACAACATGGACACATCACATTTTCCCAAAGAAAACTGATCTGCTTTTTTGCAAAGTATCTAGCTGTGGGTTTTGGCCTCTAGCTCAGCCAGCACCAAGGAAACCTAGCAAAACCTCTACATTTCTTAAAACTAGTCACCTAGGGGAAATCAGAATGGGGTGACTTGTGGGGCTCTCACCAGGTTCTGTTACCCAGAATCCTTTGCAAACCTAAATATTTGGCAGCAAAAAAACACTTTATCCTCATATTTGGGTGATAGAAAGTTCTGGAATCTGAGAGGAACCACAAATGTCCTTCCACCCAACATTGCCCAAAGACTCCTGATGAAAATGGTACCTCACTTGTGTTGGTAGGCCTAGTGCCCGCAACAGGAAATGCCCCAAAACGCAACATGGATACATCACATTTTTACATTGACAACTGATGTGTTTTTTGGAAAGTGCCTAGCTGTGGATTTTGGTCTCTAGGTCAGCCGGCACCTTGGAAACCCCACCAAACCTGTCCATTTTAGAAAATTAGACACCTAGGGGAACCTAGGATGGGATAACTTGTGGCACTCTCACCAGGTTCTGTTACCCAGAATCCTTTGCAAACCTCAAAATTTGACAAAACAAACACTTTCCCTCAAACTTCGGTGATAGAAAGTTCTGGAATCTGAGAGGAGCCACAAACTTCCTTCCACCCAGCTTCCCCCAAGTCCCCCAAGTCTCCAAATAAAAATGGTACCTCACTTGTGTGGGTAGGCCTGGTGCCGGCAACAGGAAATGCCCCAAAACACAGGATGGATACATCACATTTTCCCAAAGAAAACTGACCTGTTTTTTGCAAAGTGCCTAGCTGTGGATTTTGGCCTCTACCTCATCCAGCACCTAGGAAACCTAACAAACCTGTTCATTTCTGAAAACTAGACATCTAGAGAAACCCTGGATGGGGTAACTTGTGGTGCTCTCACCAAGTTCTATTACTCAGAATCCTTAGCAAACCTCAGAATTTGGCAAAAAACACTTTTTCCTTACATTTCAGTGCTGCAAAGTTCTGGAATCTGAGGGGAGCCACAAACTTCCTTCCACCTAGCATTCCCTCACATCTCCCGATAAGAATGGTACCTCACTTGTGTGAGTAAGCCTAGTCCCCATGATAGGAAATGCCTCAAACCACTACAAGGACACATCAAAATGATCAAATACAAAACGACCTATTTTTGCGGGGGGCACCTGCGATTTTGGTCCCGGGCTCAGCAGCCATTAGGGAAACCTACCAAACCCAGACATTTCTGAAAACTAGACACCAGAGGGAGTCCAGGGAGGTGTGACTTGTGTGGATTCCCCAGTGTTTTCTTACCCAGAATCCTCAGCAAACCTCAAATTTAACTTTTCAAAATTACATTTTCCCACATTTTTGTGTGGGATCACCGCATCTGCAGAAATTTCTACCACCCAACGTTCCCCTCAGTCTCCCGATAAAAGTGATGCCTCACTTGTGTAGGTGGACCAAGCACCTATGACAGGGAACAGCCAAAAACATGTTGAAATTGTGGGGGAACCAAAGCAGGTCCAAAAGGGCAGTTTGGAAAAAAAGGTTTTCAGTGTGACAAGTGGGTCAGAATTTTTATCGGTATAGATACTACACTGCTGGGTGGTAGGAATTTTGTGGATTACTGCAGATTCTGGAAGGTTCCATCACAAAACTGTGGGGAAAAAGTGTGATTTCAAGCAAAGTTGGAGGTTTGTAGGGCATTGTGGGTAAGAAAATGGTGCAGGGTGCATGTGAAGCACATCACCCTGGACTCACCCAGATGTTTAGTTATCAGATGTATCTAGGTCTCGTAGATCTTTCTACATGGCAGCGTCCCAAAGTCCAAAAAGTACAGCCCTCATCATTCCAAGTGGGACAATTTCAAGAGTTAGACAAGCTTTCATGGCCCAAATGTAAAAACCAAAACCCAAAATAATCAAATGTACTCTTGCTTGCCATTGGGATAAGATCTTTTAGTGTGCGGGGGGAGCTGAAAGACTGTCAGCTCCTTCAGTTGGGGTGGGGGCATAACTATGCCCATGCTGGTTGGTAGCCACCACCCCACTATTTTTTTTTTTAATTCCCTGGCATCTAGTAGGCTTTCTGCCATACCCCCCACGGGACGGGGAGTGGATCGAGGGAAATTGCCCCATCTGCCCACCGGCGGGCGGAACAACTTTGTCCCCATTTATTTGGGGCAGAGGGGATGGCCAGATCCCTACCCTCTTGTTTTTCAAAGAAATTCTTCCCTTGTGTCTGGTGGGCTTTCTGCCCCCCCCTTGAGGGCAGATGGGCCTTACAAAAATAGGCCGATCTGCCCTCAAGGGGGGCAGAAATGGCCAACAGTAATGTGCCCTCATGGGGAGCGACCCTTGCCCAAGGGGCTGCCACCCCAAACACAACACACACACACACATCAATCCCTGGTGCCTAAGTGGTTTCTGCCCCCCTAGTTAAAATAGGCCAATCTTCCCCCTAGGGAGGCAGAAATTGCCTAAAATAAATTTTACCCTCAGGGGAGCGACCCTTGCCTCAGAGATCGCTCCCCTTGTGTGAAATTGGCACAAAAGAAAATCCCTTGTGTCTAGTGGTTTCTGTCCACCTTGGGGGAAGATTGGCCAAGGAAAAATAAGCCGATCTGCCCCCAAGATGGGCGTAAATTGCCTAAAATGAAATTGCCCCTCAGGGGAGTGACCCTTTCCTAATGGGTCACTCCCCTTGTGTGAAATTGACCTGAAAAAAAAACCTGGTGTCTAGTGGTTTCCGCCCACTTTAGGGGCAGATTGGCTTAATAAAAATAGGCTGCTCTGCCCCCAAGTGGGGCAGAAATGGCCTAAAAACTATTTGCCCCCAGGGGAATGACCCTTGCCTCAGGGGTCGCTCCCCACTTGTAAAAAATAATTTTAAAAAATGATCCCTGGTGTCTAGAGGTGTCTGACTCCCGGGGGGGCAGAAAGGCCTAGTTAAAGTAGGCCGATTTCCCCCCATTGGGGGCAGAAAAGGCCTAACAAAAAATTTCCCCACAAGGTAGTGACCCTTGCCTAAGGGGTCGCTCCCCACGTGTAAAAAATAATTATTAAAAATGATCTCTGGTGTCTTGAGGTTTCTGCCCCCCTGGGGGCAGAAAAGGCCTAACAAAAAATTGCACCCCAGGGCAGCGACCCCTGCCAGAGGGGTCACTCCCCTTATTAATAAACTTAATCAAAACAAAAATCCCTGGTGTCTAGTGGGCATTTCTGAGCCCACTTGCTTTACGGTCGGGGAAAGGGGTTAGGCAAACATTTGACAAAACACAATCACCAATCTGACTAGCTCAAGAATCGCCTTCTCCACTGTGATCGATTGAATCATCAAATGGCATCGAAACTCTATTTAAGTTGGCGTGATTACCCTTGCAAAAGGTTTATGCCGTCTTCCTTTCCGTTGGTCAACTGGCAGAATGGTTGGATCACATTCAAATCCACCTACCAGATGATACCCAAATGTCACAGGGAGGGGCCAGACTTACACTGAGGGTATAAAAAAGGAGGAAGAGGTGCTGAGCTTTAGGGGTTCAAGCAAAGGTAGTGGACCTTGTAGAAATTACTCACCCTTTCTTTATCCTTTAGAAGAGTGGGGGGAATCAGAGAGGGGAGGTCGGGGTGGGGGGCTGGGAGAAACTGACTTTTAGGACTTAGTTCTCCCTTTCTCTGTACTCTAAGTGTAGCCAACCGAGAGGTCTTCGAAAAACTGATGTGGCAGAACAGAGCCCAGTAGGCATTCTGTTAAATCTGAATACTCCAAAAGGAGTTATAAAGGCAGTATAGTCCTTTGAATCCTGGCTTAAACACAATTGATGGTAGACAGACGCTATGGGTAAGGCTGAAAGGGGGACAAAAACATAAAATAAAGAGATAATAAGAGAAGAAAAAGAAAAAAGAAGGGAGGCCGTTAACTGTATTTACTGAACAAACCAAGAAGGTCCATTTGGTAAAAGGAACCCTGCTTTAAAGTTGTCAAAAACAATTGGTTCTATGCACGAGTAAAGCTAGGAAAGCTGTCACAACCAAAAACACTGTACATGTGAAAAAATTATTCACTGTACATCCAATAGGAAATCAAAGTAACCAACGCGAGCCGTGCTCCCAGCGAAATGCAGCTTCAATTCTATGTCAGGACCGGAGGCTTCTGATTATGCTATCTCTTTCTTTACTGTCAAACACAGCAGCCAATAAAAACTTAAACTTCATTTCCCATGAGGCAACAGTCCAGGTAACACTCACAATCAGGGTCTACCCCAGCCTATATATATCATATTCCTCTAGAGTCCGTCCTCTTTCTTTGCTGCTGCAGCACAGGGCTAAGTTATTTTCTCATTGTACTATTATTATTCAAATCCAATTTTGCATTCAGCGCGGCCTAGTGCCTTCATGCGCTTCTATTGTTATATATTTGCCACATCTAATGTTCCGGTTTAGTGTGTTTAGAATTTGGTGCATTCGATTGATTATTTACGCTCCATTAGCACGCGTGCGCACGTGCGTATAGTGGATTATACGTTCCGGCGAGGAGGCCTGGGGAGAATACGGCCTTTCCTCTAAGCCCGCTTCACTCGCGGGACGCCTCGCATGCGCACATGGGTTTTTTCCTGTGCGAGCGCGTCTTCCAGCGAGTGAACGCGGTATTTCCCCAGACGCTTTTATTAACACATTTCACAGCCGACTTTCTCCTCAGAATACGCCCGGAGGGGCTGCAACAAAACTATAGGGCTCTAGGCTCGAGGGAAAAAGGAAAATAATTTGCTTGGGCATCCCTCCTCTGAAAGGTAGAACTTATTGAAGTGAGGCATTTGGGTTTTTCCCCCCAATTTAACTGTGCTCTTGAGACCTCATTATTATTATTGGCACAGAAACATGGCCCATTTCGGAGACGACAAACAATATGGGGAGTATGATGCTGGTCATTATGCCAAACATATGGAAGAGTGCCTTGTGGAGGCACTTGATTTCCACGTGCAAGATTCAGCTAATAAAGCTTTGGTTAAAGCTTTACGCCCATTTGCACAACCTATTTTCAACAATGGTTTCAGGCGCTTTGGCGCAGGCTCGGGGAACCCCACCCCAATTGAGGTCAATACAAATGAGCCTGGACGGTCATCTGATGACCTTCTAGATCAGACCGTTAACTCGGTCCTTAACGATCACGAATACGAAGCATTCCAACCTCGTTCTACCCCTTCAGTGCACACTAGTCAGTATTCTGATTCAGATTCTTCTAATTCAGATGAGTCCCCTGTTCCAGACAAAATACAGGGTAAATGTAAACACAAGGCGAATCACACCGAGGACTCCCCTTCTCAACCTCTGGGGAAACATTTACAATTTGACCCTGACAATATCATGCATCCTCGATCCACTGAATGGGTTCCGTGTCAGGAGGTGGCAGAATATGTTCAAACCAGATTAAGGAAGGGTTTTGAAAAAGAGGTTAGAAACACCCTCTGCTCGGAATGTCCCCGTCCAGCCTTATCTGGAAAGGTTGCAGACACCCCGGAACTAGACCCACACATGGTAACCTTCTTAAAAAAGTACGCCAAAGACCCCAAGAAGGGTATTGATAGGGCTTGGAGAAGTTGCCAGGACAAATTATTGGATATATCCGGCCCGCTTACCAAGATCTTACATTTGGCTCTACAAGCAAAAGAATCACAAGAAGGTGTTGATCCGAAGATTTTGTCTGAATGGGCGCAATGAGCCATTTGTCTCCTAGGGAATGGCAATTGCGCTATTTCTACAGAGCACAGAAAATCCCTCCTTCTTTGAATAGATCCTAAACTTACGGATTTGGCTCCATCGGATGCGGGACTTGCAGCTAATGGACTCCTGTTTGGAGATAGATTCGTCAAGGATTTGGCTAAATACGTGGCCACCTTTTCGGCACCAGACAAGGCTCAAACATCCATCAAAAATCTTTTCAATAGTGGCCTTTTTCGCAGTGGCGGGCGTTTTGGAGGTCAGATGTCAGGCCGGTTCACTCCCCAGGCTTCCAGACTTTACTACAGAGGCAGAGGATCCTTGGGATACCAGGCCAATGCCAATTTCTACCCAGCAAGAGGTCGTGGATACAGAGGACGTAACCCAAGGGGCCCTCACAGACGAGGCCATTATAATCGAGCCGCCCCCCAGCCAGGTAATTCTTATTCCTTCTGGGGAAATTACTTTGGGGGGCAGAGTGGGTCTATTTGTAAACAATTGGTCCCTAATCACCCAAGATGCGTGAGTTTTAGAAACCATCCAAAGTTTTCATCTAGAGCTCTATTCAAACCAGAACAGGGCTCCATTCAGCCTCCTCTCCTTTTTTACCAACAAGAGAGTTTTTTCATAGATCAAGAGGTCAAAGCTTTGCTTGTGAAAGGAGCGATTGTTCCTTCTCATCCCCATCCCAGGGGTTTTATCAGCACCATCTTTTTGGTTCAGAGGAAAGGAGGGGGTTCTTGATGAGTTCTGAATCTTTGCCATTTCAACTTTTGGATTGTCTACCAACATTTCAAGATGGAAGGTATTCATCTCCTTCGGGGCCTTTTGCTCCAAGGGGATTGGATGGTACGGTTAAACCTCAAAGATGCCTACCTAACTATTCCCATCTTCGCTCCTCATCGGCGTTTTCTCCAGTTCTTTTGGAGAATGAGATGTTATGAGTTTTCAGCTCTCCCCTTTGGGCTGTCTTCAGCCCCCTGGTGTTTCACCAAGGTGATGTGTCCAGTCGTTCAGTCGCTTCGAGAGAAAGGGGTCAGACTTGACTTATCATATATTTAGACAATATCATAATCATGGCACATGAGGAGGGTCTTGTACTCCTCCACTTATCATGGACAGTTCAATTGCTTCAAGATTTGGGCTTTATCATAAACGCAGAGAAATCCCATTTAATTCTGACCCAACAAATAGATTTCTTGGGATTCAGGATAGATTTGGTGTCAGCTCAGTTGCTACTTCCCTTGACAAAGAGATTGGCCATCAAGAAGGAATTGAAGAAAGCATTGTCTGCTCATTTGATTTCCTTGAGGGTTCTTGCCCGATTGGTGGGCCTCCTAGCATCATCTATTTAGGCCATTTTTCTGGGGCCTCTACATTATCGAGCCATTCAGAGAATGAAAATTGTGCACCTTCGGAAGGGTCTCTCTTATTCAGAGCAAGTAATGTTATCCCAGGAAGCCAAGGCAGAGATTCTTTGGGGGTTGACTAATATCGATGCCTGGAATGGCAGAGCAATATTTGCCTCCGTTCCAGAAATAGTCATAGAGTCAGATGCCAGCAGATGGGGCTGGGGTGCCAGGTGTGGTCAGATGGAAACAGGGGGCCGAGGGTCCAGGGAGGAGCTTCGGATGCACATCAATTGCCTGGAACTCCTGGCGTGTTCATTTGCGGTGAAGACGTTGTCCCCGGTCAAGGCCCAATGTTGTATTCTTTTGAAAATGGACAACATCTCTTTGGTCAGGTACATAAACAAACTGGGGGGAACCCGATCCAAGATGTTAGCAGAGATAGCGAAGGACTTTTGGCACTTTTGTCTAGCCCATCAGATTTATGTTACAGCGGAATATGTTCCGGGCTCAGTCAATGTGAGAGCGGATTGGAACTCCAGATATCTTCGGGATGTCAGCGATTGGAGGTTGCATCCCAGGCTATTTCGATTTCTCAACAACCTGCGGGGTCCTTTGTCAATAGATCTGTTCGCATCTCGCCTGAACGCACATCTTCCGTGGTTTTACAGCTGGAGACCAGATCCGCAAGCTCTCAGCTCGGACGCGTTCCTTCAGAACTGGTCGGAGGAACTGGCTTATGCTTTTCCTCCTTTCTCGATGATTCACCGAGTTCTCTCCCAGGTACTTCGACAAAAAGTGGAAATGATTCTGGTGACAACTTATTGGAAAGCGCAATCCTGGTTCCCAGTGGTGTTAGACCTTTGTTGCGTGGCTCCTGTTCGGATTCAGCATTCAATGGATCTCTTGTTGGATCCGATTTGCCTTCCACATCCCCTCATTTTGGAGGAACAATTATCTCTCTTGGCTTGGAGAATCTCGGGGGATCTGACCAAATCTCTAAATTTTCAGAAAACACTAAGGCGGTCATTCTGACCGCAGCGGTCACCACCCGCCAAGCGGTTCCCGCCGAAAGACCGCTCCGCGGTCAAAAGACCGCGGTGGCCATTCCGGCTTTCCCGCTGGGCCGGCGGCCGACCGCCAGAAGACCGCCGGTCGGCCCAGCGGGAAAGCCCCTTCAACAATGAAGCCGGCTCGGAATGGAGCCGGCGGAGTTGCAGGGGTGCGACGGGTGCAGTGGCACCCGTCGCGATTTTCACTGTCTGCAAAGCAGACAGTGAAAATCTTTGTGGGGCCCTGTTAGGGGGCCCCTGCACTGCCCATGCCAGTGGCATGGGCAGTGCAGGGGCCCCCAGGGGCCCCACGGCACCTGTTCCCGCCATCCTGGTTCTGGCAGTGGACACCGCCAGAAACAGGCTGGCGGGAAGGCGGTCGGAATCCCCATGGCGGTGCTGCAAGCAGCGCCGCCATGGCGGATTCCCTGGGCCAGCGGGAAACCGCCGGCTCCCCTTTTCTGACCGTGGCTTTACCGCCGCGGTCAGAATCGCCCAGGAAGCACCGCCAGCCTGTTGGCGGTGCTTCTGCCGCCCTCCGCCATGGCGGTCATGGACCGCCAGGGTCAGAATGACCCCCTAAATTCTTTCTCTCCCAATCCTTGGCACCTAGCACACATAAAAGATACGCTTCAGCCTGGAAGCGATGGTTGGATTGGTGCAATCAAAGGAACGTGGATCCCGTAGAGGCCCCTGTGCATATGATCGCAGATTTTTTGTCTCATTTGGCTGCACAGGCCTTAGCTGATAGAACAATCAATAATTTCAGGTCAGCCATTTCGGTTAAACATCCCAGGATAGATGGTAAAGCAATTGGAGAACATCCTTTAATTTGTAAGTTATTACGGGGCATTAGACTGGTGCGGCCCCCTCAACCCAAATATCCAGTCTAAGGGAATGTTAATATTATTTTGAAGTTCCTTGTGGCTTGGCCAGCCAATGAGGGTTTAACCAGAAAGCAATTATCGGCGAAATTAACTATGTTGCTTTGTCTTATTTCCTGTCGGAGAGTTTCAGATGTTAAATCTCTGGATTTAGGAGGTAGAGTATTTACCCCTTTAGGGGTCTCGTTTAGAATCAAGAAACGTTCTAAATCACATTCTACATGTATTTCTTATCCAAGTTTTAGAGATAATGTTAAATTGTGAGTGGTTAAGTATATAAAAGTGTATGAAGATGTCACTCGTGAATTTCGAAGAGATTCGAGTGGACAGTTATTGATTTCTCTTCAGAAACCTTTTGGCCCTGTAACTTCCCCAACATTGGCCGGATGGGTCAAATGGCTATTGCAAGAAGCAGGTATTGATACTTCAATATTTGGAGCCCATTCTGTCAGAGGGGCTATGGCTTCAAAAGCCTTTAATGTAGGTTCCAGGTTGGAAGACATTAGGTGGGCCGCAGATTGGTCTTCAGATTCCAGATTTAAGCTTTTTTATCAAAAACCTTTTGTGGATGTTGCATCTGCAGTCATAGATCAGCTTTAAACAAGCATAATCAGAAGCCTCCGGTCCAGACATAGAATCAAAAGTTTTCTAGCTGTCGCGAAAATAATTTTCAATTCTATTAAGGACACGGAGGCGAGGATTATCCCACCCAATATATTAATGATTTACTGATTAATGATGATATACTGTATAGAATTTTGAATATCCCTCCCTTTATGTTATGAAACGTTTATAATGTTTTTCTCTTCATTCAAGAGATTATGCACTATGTTTCTGTTCACAGATGCGAAGCCTTACTGAGCGTATTCCAGGGCTTGGATCTTGAAGGTTGATGTTCTGCACCGGTTGTGCTGTTCCTCCACTCTGAAGAAGATATGGTTGGCGTTATTTTTGAAGTTACTTGTTTATGAGCAAAAGAAAGAGGACGGACTCTAGAGGAATATGATATATATATAGGCTGGGGTAGACCCTGATTGGCGGTGATACCTGGACTTTTGCCTCATGGGAAATGAAGTTTAACTTTTTATTGGCTGCTGTGTTTGACAGTAAAGAAAGAGATAGCATAATCCTCACCTCCGTGTCCTTAATAGAATTGAAACTTCTTGTTGCAACAGCTGGAAAATGTTTGATTCCTTTGTAGATTTCTAAAGGCATCCTGCATCGCGTTGCAAAAACCTTGAGCAGAGTTCCCAGTGACGTGTTGCTAGATGCAGGGCATAGCTGCGTCAGACAGCACTCATGCAGACACCGGGGGTCATTCTGACCTCGGCGGTAAAAGGCGCTTACCGCCGGTCAGAAGACCGCCATAACACCGCCGCGGTCGCGGTAAACCGCCACGGTCATTCTGACCCGCAACTGGCAAACCGCCAAAAACCCGACACCAACAAAATTCCGCCACACCAACGGCCAGCGAAAAACTGGCGATGACCAAACCTCCACCGTCACGCCAACAGAAATACGCCCATGCCATTCCGACCCACAAATCCCCGCAGCGGTCTTTCAACCGCGGTATTCCATTGGCGGTACACACCACCGCGGTCAAAATACACACACCTTTACAAAACACTACCACATTGGACAATTCAAAATACACACACCTGAGACACATACACACACCACTCCCACACACCCAATACAATATAAAACACACACCCACATCACCCACAAACCCTTACGACCACAATTGCGACTGAAGGACAGAGAGAGACAGCACAGAATAGAGTAGACCATCACAGAGAGGCAAATCACAACATCACCCACACAATATCCACGCACAAAACACCATACACCACCACACTCACCACACTCTACAACACATACACCACCCCTCACCTCATCCACACCACCCCATGGCACCCCAAAGACACCCCAGGTTCTCTGACGCAGAACTCAGGGTCATGGTGGAGGAAATAGTTCGGGTAGAGCCCCAGCTCTTCGGGACACAGGTGCAGCACACCACCATTGCCAGGAAGATGGAGCTATGGCAAAGAATAGTGGACAGGGTCAACGCTGTGGGACAGCATCCACGAAATCGGGACGACATCAGGAAGCGGTGGAACGACTTACGGGGGAAGGTGCGTTCCATGGTATCAAGGCACAACATCGCGGTGCAGAAGACTGGCGGCGGACCCCCACCTACTCCCCCAGAATTCACAGCATGGGAGGAGCAAGTCTTGCACATCCTGCATCCTGAGGGCCTCGCAGGAGTAGGCGGAGGAATGGACTCTGGTAAGTCAAATCTTCACTACTTCATTCCCCCCACCCCACCTGCATGCCAAATCATACCCCCAGCCTCACCCCCACCCCCATCACACCAACTCCTTGCAAATGGCTCACCATCACAACCCACCCATCCCAAAACCTAGCCCTGCATGCGTCCCCAAAGCATGGACACCCATCACCAAAGCATGCCCACTGCACATACCCATCTCCCCCACAAGCCACCGTCACAACAGCCCCCACAAGGGAATGCCAGCACTGGGGTACACGGCCACCCACCCATTACACGAAATGGCACACACAGAAGCAATAACCATACTCTTATACCCCTGCAGGACCCGAACGCCACCACACCACCCAGGAGGGTCCAGAGATGTCCATCTCACCCCCAGAAGAGGCCCCCAGTGATGACAGCAGCTCTGTCTCCCTGGACCCAGATGACCAGCCCGGCCCATCGGGGACCTCGGGACAGTCGGTTCCCCACAGACAGCCACAGGCTACAGCAGACCTAACCCCCTCTGGGAACACCAGCACAGCTCCCACCCAGTGGGCCTATGCCTCTGTCTCCAGGACACATCAATCAGCGGTGTGTCCACCACTACAGGGCACCCAGGTTGACCCACCACCCCAACAACAACAGGGACCTGGGGGCAGTGGTAGTGGGCACACGGTCCAGGGGACAGAGGCCCAGGGAAACAGGGGAACTGGGAGGGCTGCTGTGCGACAGGGGGGGACAGGCCCAGGGAACCGACTCTCCAAGAGGCCCTCTCCTCCATCATGGGAGCATACCACCGCTCCCAGGAGACGATGGCTACGGTACTGGCCAGGTTCCAGGAGATCCAGGTACTGCAGGAGGAACAGTACATGGGGTTCAGAGGGGAACTGAGAAACATTAGTTCCACAATGGGGACCATCGTCGTGGCTCTTAACCAGACAGTCACCACATTGCGGGACCATGTGGCACCACAAAGGGCCCCTATCACTAGCATGGACCAAGACCAGGCAACCACCTCCGCCGGCGCTAGTGGACAGGAGGCCCCCACACAACGACAGGCCACCAGAACCCCACCTCCTGCAGAAGAAGAACCACCCCGCAAGCGGTACCTGAGATCTCAGAAGAAGACAGAGTAGGATGCCAAGACCCCCGCCAGCAAAGGATACCCCCTGATGTCATCCCACTGTCCCACATTGTCACCCTGTCCAAACATAAACTGCCCCTGCTCCATCCTTCCACAGGCATATGGACAATGCACCTGTGAGACTGAAAACTGGACTCTGCCATGGACATTACTCCACCATCACCCATCACCGTTTTTCAACCATGTCCCTAAATTTAGCACTTTAATAAAATCACTTATTGCACTTAAAAATTCTGGAGTCTGCTTGTATTTTGAACAAATGTATTAGACATAACGGTGCCAAAATGTTCAGTTACATTGTGATGACAACATACCACTGTCACACAGCTGTAGTCCATGGGCAAACAAAGCAGAGGTCATGCAGTGGGGCCCACAGCTCTGAAAAGGGAAGGGAAAGTAACAACTCAGTTAACAGGAACTGGGGGGAAACACAGACAGTAGAGAGGCAGGAGACTTTAAGTAAATGTAAAATGGCGGGGTTGATTCATACCTGTGTGCTACTGAAAATACTGTTGTATCACTGTGTCCCTGTTGTCTGTGTCGTCCCCGTCGTCTCCCTCCTCTTCACTCTCCATAGGCTCCACAGCTGCTACAACACCACCATCTGGACCATCCTCCTGCAGGAAAGGCACCTGGCGTCGCAAAGCCATGTTGTGAAGCATACAGCAGGCCACGATGATATGGCACACCTTCTTTGGTGAGTACATTAGGGATCCACCTGTCATATGCAGGCACCTAAACCTGGCCTTCAGGAGGCCGAAGGTCCGCTCGTTCACCCTCCTAGTCTGCCCATGGGCCTCATTGTACCGTTCCTCTGCCCTGGTCCGGGGATTCCTCACTGGGGTCAGTAGCCACGACAGGTTGGGGTAACCAGAGTCACCAATTAGCCACACACGGTTTCTCTGTAGCTGTTCCATCACATAAGGGATGCTGCTATTTCGCATGATGTACGCGTCATGCACTGACCCAGGGAATTTGGCATTTACATGGGAGATGTACTAGTCAGCCAAACAGACCACCTGGACATTCATCGAATGATAACTTTTTCTGTTCCTGTACACCTGCTCACTTTCACTGGGGGGAACCAAAGCCACATGGGTCCCATCAATGGCACCAATGATGTTGGGGATATGTCCAAGGGCATAGAAATCACCCTTCACTGTAGCCAAATCGCCCACCTCAGGGAAAACAATGTAGCTCCGCATGTATTTCATCAGGGCAGACAACACCTTAGAAAACATAGGCTGAGACATCCCTGATGATATGGCCACTGTTGTTTGGAATGATCCACTTGCCAAAAAATGGAGTACTGACAGCACCTGCACCAGAGGGGGAATCCCTGTGGGTTGGCGAATGGGGGACATCAGGTCTGGGTCCAGCTGGGCACACAGTTCCTTTATAGTGGCTCGGTCAAGTCTGTATGTCAGTATGACATGTCTTTCTTCCATTGTCGACAGGTCCACCAGCGGTCTGTACATGGGAAGATTCCTCCATCTCCTCGCAAGTCCCAGCGGACGGTGCCTAGGAAGGACAACATGAAGCACAGAGTCAAGCAACCCACAGGTATGTAACCACAGCTTGCACAGAACACGATTCGCTATGCATTGAATGGCTTGTATGAGTGGCAATGCAACACCTAGGCCTGTGTGACGCAGTAGAAATTAAGCCATGTGGGCCCTTGAAATGGCGGCTGCCTGACCTGTGAAGTGTGACAATGGGATGTGAGGTCAATGCGCTGGCGTGGCACACGGTGGCGGTCGAAGACCGCGGCGCAAAGCAGCATTGGTTAACATTGAACCCTATGGGTCTCAGGAGCCAATGACGATGTGCGCCGGCGGTCGCGGTACGCACCGCCGCGGTACGCACCGCCGCCGGCGTGACCGCCATTTTCTATCTGCTTAATCACTCGAGACCTGATCATCCACAGGAGAGGACCTATACTGCAAGTGCTGCTGTGACCTCGGTCTGGAAGAGACAATGGCTACTGCGACTGGGGAAAGGGCCCCTGCCTTCACATCTGAGGAATTGGAGAAACTTGTTGATGGGGTCCTCCCCCAGTATGCGCTACTCTACGGTCCTCCAGACCAACAGGTAAGTACACTGGGACCATGCTTTGTGGGCAGTGCCTGGGTTGAGTGGGGTGAATGAACGATGGTGCGGAGGGGAGCGTATGAGGCATGCATCAAACGACAGATGAGAGCATGTGCCACATGGCAAGTGTGGGGATGGGGGGACACTCACATCGAGCATGCAGAAAATTCTGATATTGTATTTTCTCTCCCTGTACGTGTCACATAGGTCAGCGCCCATCAGAAAGTCGACATTTGGCGTGCCATCGCCAAGGACGTCCGGACCCTGGGGGTCCACAACAGACGGGGCACCCACTGCCGCAAGAGGTGGGAGGACATCCGCCGCGGGAGCAGAAAGACCGCGGAGGCTCTGCTGGGGATGGCCTCCCAACGTAGGAGGGGTGCCACGCGTCAATTGACCCCCCCTGATGTCTCGGATCCTGGCGGTGGCCTACCCAGATTTGGATGGGCGCGTGAGGACATCACAGCAGACACAAGGGGGTGAGTACACTCTCATTCTGCTGACTATGCGCGCAGTGGAGGTGTCTGGGTGGGGGAGGAGGGCTGTGGGTATCCCTAGGCCAGGGCGATTTCTGTAGGCTAGGCCCCTCCGTAAGGCATGGCCCTGTGCCCCCGCCCCCCACCTCTGTAGGGTGCCAAGTACAGCTATCCATGGCCCTGTGTCACCTATGTGTGCAGTTGTCATCCATAGGCTTGTAGGCCATGTCCCACTGATTGAGTAGTGTACCCCAAGTGCGCGGCGTAGTGCAGGGGGCTTCTGTGTCTGTCCTCTCCGCCAACTGTGTTGCCAATGCATGCACTCAACATGTCTTTATTCTTCACCCCCTTTTTTGGTCTGCTCTTCCTGTTCATGTGTGCATTAGCATCATCTGGCGGAGGAGAAGTGGCATTGGAGCACGAGGGAGCTGCATCTCACATGGCCCCGGAGGGCCATGCAACGGACTCTGATTTAACCAGTGAGACGGAGGGCGAGGGGGGCTCCACAACGGGGACACGTGGAGACATCAACGACACCGACACGTCCTCGGAAGGGAGCTCCCTTGTGGTGGCGGCAACATCCGTGCCCACCGCAACAACAGGTACAGCCGCCACCCAGCGCACCAGCTCCGCCCTCCCAGCAGCCCCTCAGCGTTCGTCCCGTGCCCGCTCGCACACCAAGGCGGGCATCTCCTTCGCCCCAGGCACCTCAGGCCCTGCCCCAGTTACCCCTGCTGCCCTCAGTGAGGAGGTCATCGACCTCCTCCGGACGCTCATTGTTGGGCAGTCTACCCTTTTGAATGCCATCCAGGGGGTGGAAAGGGAGGTGCATCGGAGCAATGCATACCTGGAGGGCATTCATTCGGGTCAGGCTGCCCATCAGCGATCGTTCAACGCTCTGGCCTCAGCACTGACGGCAGCCATTGTCCCTGTCTCCTGCCTCCCTCCTCCAACTCCCTCCACCCAGTCCCACTCCCCTGTTCCTCTGCCTATCCCAGACACACCTACAGACCAGCCTGCACACACCTCAACACCCAAGGTCAGCTCATCCAAACATAAGCACCACACATCTCAGAAGCATTCACACAAGCAACATCCACATGCAGACATGCCAACAGCCACTGCCTCCTCTGTGTCCCCCTCCTCCTCGTCTCCCTCCTCCCTCCCTGTGATGTCCCAACTCACACTTGCATGCACCACTTCATCAGCCACTACGTCCATCACCAGCACACCCACCAGAACACTCCGCACACGTGCAGTCACCACCCCCACTGCCATTTACACGTCCCCTGTGTCCTCTCCCAGTGTGTCTGTCACCCCCTCTTCCAAACCACACAAACGCAGGCAGCCACCCACCCAACAGCCATCCACCTCACGACAGCCTCCGTCACAAGCACCTGCACCCATAGATAGCACACTTGACTCTCCTACAACCACATCCTCTTCCTCCACTCCCATACCCACTGCACCTACCCTTCCCATTGCTCCTAAAAAGTTTTTCCTCTCCAAAATTAACCTCTTTTCATCACCTGACCCACCCCCTCCATCTCGTAAAAGTCCAATCTGCACCTCAGCCACCACAACCCCTGGACCTACAAGGACCATAGTCCAGGGATATTGGAGTCCCCCACCTTCGAGGGCAGCCACATCGGCCAGCAGCAAAGGGACAGCCAGCCCACCCCCTGGGAAAAAAACAAAAAAAGCCAAGGGCCGGCGTGAGAAAACAGAGACGGCAGCCTCCACAGGCACCACCCTGGCACCGTCAGGGAGTGGGGTGCCACCTGGCACATCTCCAAAGGGAGGCAAGGGCCACAGAGGATCAGGCAAGGATGGCAAGGGCAGCACGGCCGACAAGTCCGGCAGCAGGCGAGCTGCCCAGGAGGGCCCCACCAGCCCCATTCCGGGGGTGAAGGAGGACACCCACGGGCACGGGACACCAGCACAGGAGGGCCCAGCAAGCGAGAAGTCGGATGGCGAGTGAACACCATCTATTGGCCGGATCTGGTGCCCTGGAGACACATGTGAAGCACCGCTGAACAGGGTACCGCCGTCTCAAGAACCGCTGAACAGGGCCCTTCAAGACAAGCACCGCTGAACAGGGCACCGCCGTCTCAAGAACCGCTGAACAGGGCCCTTCAAGACAAGAACCGCTGAACAGGGCCCTTCAAGACAAGCACCGCTGAACAGGGCCCTTCAAGACAAGCACCGCTGAACAGGGCACCGCCGTGTCAAGAACCGCTGAACAGGGCGCTTCAAGACAAGCACCGCTGAACAGGGCACCGCCGTCTCAAGCACCGCTGAACAGGGCCCTTCAAGACAAGAACCGCTGAACATGGCCCTTCAAGACAAGCACCGCTGAACAGGGCACCGCCGTGTCAAGAACCACTGAACATGGCCCTTCAAGACAAGCACCGCTGAACAGGGCACCGCCGTGTCAAGAACCGCTGAACAGGGCCCTTCAAGACAAGCACCTCTGAACAGGGCACCGCCGTGTCAAGAACCGCTGAACAGGGCCCTTCAAGACAAGCACCGCTGAACAGGGCACCGCCGTCTCAAGAACCGCTGAACAGGGCCCTTCAAGACAAGAACCGCTGAACAGGGCACCGCCGTCTCAGCACCGCTCCGCTTGGCCCTTCAGCTCAAGCACTGCTCCGCTGGGCCCTTCATCTCAAGCACCGCTCCGCTGGGCACCGCCGTCTCTGCACCGCTCCGCTTGGCCCTTCATCTCAAGCACCGCTTTGCTGGGCACCGCCGTCTCTGCACCGCTCCGCTTGGCCCTTCATCTCAAGCACCGCTCCGCTGGGCCCTTCATCTCAAGCACTGCTCCGCTGGGCACCGCCGTCTCTGCACCGCTCCGCTTGGCCCTTCATCTCAAGCACCGCTCCGCTGGGCCCTTCATCTCAAGCACCGCTCCGCTGGGCACCACCGTCTCTGCACCGCTCCGCTGGGCACCGCCGTCTCTGCACCGCTCCGCTTGGCCCTTCATCTCAAGCACCGCTCCGCTGGTCCCTTCATCTCAAGCACCGCTGACACATTGGCAGAAGGGGCAGGCCCAGATCAGTGTCGGACAGGGCTGCACGATACACTCTGGGCACCAAGAGTCCTCCAGTACCGCTGGAGTCTGTCATCCACTTGTGAGACTGTGGCTTTGCACTCCCCAGGATGGCACAGTGGGCAACCCACCCACTGTAGAGACTTGAGAGACTGTGGCTTTGCACTCCCCAGGATGGCACAGTGGGCAAGCCACCCACTGTAGAGACTTGAGAGACTGTGGCTTTGCACTCCCCAGGATGGCACAGTGGGCAAGCCACCCACTGTAGAGACTTGAGAGACTGTGGCTTTGCACTCCCCAGGATGGCGCAGTGGGCAACCCACCCACTGTACAGACTTGAGAGACTGTGGCTTTGCACTCCCCAGGATTGAACATTGGCCGTGGAGGCCCCTCGTGGATCTGGCGTTGTGGACTCATGTGGCTGAGGTGGCCCCCCTTCCCTTCCCCCTGAGGTGCCTGTAGTTTTCCTATCTGATGCCCCTGCAGTGTTCTCTCCAATGGATTCGGGTCTCATGTGTGGGCTTTGCCCATGTGTTGAGGACCATTGGCCCACGTACAATGACAGAAAGCCAATTCTGACGGGACAATATACATATGTGTATATAGTTATGGGATGTTCGTCTTACTTATTTACTTTGCCTTACAATATATTTGTATTACAATTACTTATTATTTTGTCTTTGCATTCTTCCGGGGGGTTCGGGGGGTGTCACTCTGAGTTGTTGCTCTGCATTGGTGTGTAGGTAGTTGGGAGGGGGGTGTCGCGTATGTGTGTGTCCGTAATCTTTTCTCCTCCCCCCTCCCGTGTGTCGTAGGTGCAGTACTCACCGTTGTCTTCTGCGCCGGCGTTCGTGCTCCTGGTAGAGGAGCAGGTACACAATAGCTGGTAGGATGTGTAGTTCTGGTTCCATGCTGTCCAGATTCCTCGTGGAGTGTGTAGAGGTGAGCATTTTCCCGTTCGTAGTCTGTTTCCGCCGTGTTTTTATCGGCGGGGCTCCCGCCCCGGAAAAGGTGGCGGATTGGTGTGTTGTGATAGGGTGGGCAGTACATTGTCTGCCGCCTGTCTGTTGGCGGTGACCTCCGCGCTGCTTGTCTGTACCGCCGTGGCGGTAGGAGTGTTAAAGTGGCGGGCTGTGTTGGCGGTTCCCGCCAGGGTCGGAATTCCATTATTTGGGCCGCCTGCCTGTTTGCTGGTTGGCCGCCGCTTTAACACCGACTGCCAGGGTTGGAATGACCCCCACAGACTGTTCCGATGTCCAATGATCCACAGTGCCCAAGACCGACCTACAACAGCCTTGCTCAAAAGGACAATTGCACCACGAGCAAAGCTCCCAGCTACGCAGGAAAAGGAGAATTATAATTGACTCAATGAGCGGGGCTCCCAACGGCGTGAGGAGAGTATCCGGTGAGCGCCGCGAGCAGGCCAGGCGGCCCTGTTCCCAGCTGCACGTTATTGACTGGAAATTCAAAAGATGCCAGAAATGAATAATTCCTGAAGGTAAAGCACAAGCACTAGTAAATATGCTGATTTAATCCAAAAGTTGATGTCAGCCAAAAAAATTGCAAAAGCAACAGCCCATTATTTACAAGCAGCTGAAAAAGGAGTTGCGCTTGAAATATTCCAAATAATTACGCTTGAAAGAAAATATTCAGGGTAACAGTACCTTAACAAAACAGACTCCTGATTGTAGAAGTTAATGTAGAGCTTTCAGCACGAACCTAAACTTGTGTTGGAGTTTCCTTGCGGTGACATGGAGAGTCAAATTGGCACAGGATACAATTTTGTATTTCTGAAACTTCTTGAGTACATCCACTTGTGTTAGGCATCCCACTCTTGTCGCCCGTGTGAAGCTGATGAGAAAGTAAACTTTCTATGCAGAGGAAATGCTGAATACAAGATGTATTCAAGACAGCAAGGAAACTCCATCCACTCAGCTGCTAGTCCTGCCGCTGGCTTCTTTACCACATTCAAAGCATAACATTCTAAATTCCAAGAGACAGGACGTAGCCAATGCAACAACATCTACATGATTGATACAACTCACAAATAATAACAAGCGCCTAGAAATTATTTTGGAGTAAAGTACATTCAATGAAATAAACGTTTTTGTACATTTTCATGTGTTGCCTATGGGATGTTTCAGAATCCCAAAATGGCGTGTGATGTCACAAAAATAATTGACGTAAGCTTACAACCCATCAAGTTCATTTTTTTTGTGAAACAGGCTGATGCAATTTAACAATGACTCAGTTCACTAAATGATGGATTTCTCCAGCCATGTATTCACTGTGGTCAAACTCAAAGGAATGAGTAAGTATGCATCTGGAGGTTTGCGTCTTGTAGATTTACTTTTTTCAGAATCTTCAAAACTATTCAAGGTTGTATCTGGGACCCTGCGCCAATCTTAGTCAGCATCCCAGACTAAGGGGCATATTTATACTCCGTTCGCGCCGGAATTGCGTCGGTTTTTTTGACGCAATTCCGACGCAAAACTAACTCCATATTTATACTTTGGCGTTAGACGCGTCTAGCGCCAAAGTCCATGGAGTTTGCGTCATTTTTTAGCGTGGACACCTACTTTGCGTTAATGAGATGGAAGGTAGACGTTCCCGTCTAAAAAATTGTCTCCGAGGCATGTGCGCCGTATTTACACTCCCGGGCAAAATTCACGCCCGGGAGTGGGCGGGTCAAAAAAAATGACGTACGGCCACTTTTGCGCCGTTTTTTAGCGCCTGGAAAAGGCAGGCGTTAAGGGACCTGTGGGCTCTGAAGGAGCCCAGAGGTGCCCTCCCATGCCCCCAGGGACACCCCCTGTCACCCTTGCCACCCCAGGAGGGCACCCAAGGCTGGAGGAACCCATCCCAGGGACATTAAGGTAAGTCATTTTTTTTTTTTTTTTGTGGCATAGGGGGGCCTGATTTGTGCCCTGGGCATTGCCATTGGGCAAGGGGGCATGACTCCTGTCTTGCTAAGACAGGAGTCATTTCTATGGGGGTTGGGAGTCGAAAAAAATGGCGCAAATCGGGTTGAGGCGAAAAATTTGCCTCAGCCTGACTTGCCCCATTTTTTGACGCCCAAGCTCCATATCCCCCTACGCCGGCGCTGCCTGGTGTATGTCGTTTTTTTCCACGCACACCAGGCAGCGCCGGCAGCTAACGCCAGCTAACGTCATTGAATAAATACGGCGCCCGCATGGCGCTTCAGAATGGCGTTAGCCGGCGCTAATTTATTTGACGCAAAACTGCGTTAGCGCAGTTTTGCGTCAAAAAGTATAAATATGGCCCTAAATTCTTGACGCCTTTAGCAAATTCCTTTTTTGCAGGCAAGACCATACGGGTGTACATACACTTTCTGACCATGGGCCAGATGTACTCAGCATTCTTACAGTTAAAAACGCTCCAATTCAGAGGCAATACTTATACAAATACTCTTTCCTATGTACTAATCCCATTTTAAGAAAATTCTAAAATGGGATTCTTAATGGATACTGATTCAGTATCAGGAAGGGGCATAGCATAGGCATCCTTTCCAAACACAAAATCAATATGATATGTATCAATGTTTTGTGACAGAAATCCAGTCGCAAAACATTGAAAATGTACCAACACCTCAAAGAAGGTGGTAATGCATTTGCAAAAGGGAAAGTGCTAACTTGGGATACTTTCCCCTTTGTGACTGTAAAAAAAGTTTTTACTTAAGACTTGGCAGTGGTCCCCTCTTGTTGTGGGTCCATTTTAGTGCATTGCTTGGGCACTCTTATTTTAACTTTGGCCCTGTGGTCTGTCCCCTTTCACCTAGTTCATTTCTCATTTATTCCTTTATTATTTTAGCATTACTTCAATTTAGTGGTGATGTTTTATTATATTTTATCGGTTGCTTTTCATACAGGGTTGTTATTAGTTCTTTCTGCATGACATTCTCATGTTGTTCTCTGCTCAAGGCTGTATAGGATAATCTACCAAGCATTGGCTGTCCAAGAGTATGTAAAGAAAAGAAGTATTATCAAGTCAAGCCAATTCTTAGAAAACAACACATTTTACTATAAAAACACCATGCTGGCATGGTTTAGTTTAGTTTAGTTTAGTTTAGTTTAGAGGGTAATACATGGTTTAGTTTAGTTTAGAGGGGACATTCTAGTCAGCCATCTTATGCTGTATCATGTCGTCACAGCTTTGCTGAACTTGGCCTTGTCACTCCAGCCACTTGGGAGTACTGCCAGCAGACAACAGGCAAACAAACCCTGCTCATTATCTCAGGTATGGGGCTGGGATTTCGTTCTAAAGAGTTTTATGGACAGAAAACACTGCTGTGCTCTCAGGTAGAAGCTAGAAGTGTGGGGAGGGATTTAGATTCACTAGTGTGACAGAATGCTGGGACTTTTTATTTGTTTCACATTCTCGTATATAGTTGTATTATATTAATTTCCCTAATTGTCGCAGATTATGCTTTATTACATAGAATACTGTTATTTCAATAAAATATATTGAAACCTGTCATGCATTTCTCTGACTGCCTTGCCTGTATGAGACCATGTGCAAATGAGAGAAAGGGGTAAGATCTGTTCTACCACGGCTTCCCTGAGGAGTCTGACTGTCATGCGATAGGCTGCCACAAATCACCTTTACTTTCTAGGTTTGGGTGAGGTGCTGCTAGTTAGGCAAAAAGGTTAGGCTGACAGCTGCCAAACGGTGTGGGTTTGACTCAGTCCCCCACGTGGTGGTGCTGCCGCTCAACATGCAGCAGTCTCATTTCTATGGTCAAAGTCCTACGACACTCTAAATAAACGTAAACACATAAACATTTTTTTTAAATGCAGGACCATTCCCTACAATTAGGAAAAAAATGCTGATTTATTCAAAAGCAATCACAGACCTGATTGTCTCCTGGCCCCATCTGGCTGCAATCTCTGTTATGGCCTCCAATTGTAGTGAGCCACACTTTGCAACATTCCTCATTAATATTCCTCAGGTAGGTCAGATTGTGATCCACTACAGTTGGATTTGTAAGAACCAACCTATTAGTACTTAGGCCACTTCTTAAAAATCTTTACTGATCACAAAAATACTGGTCTCAATTTCTGACCAGTATGTTGCAACCACATATTTATACATCTGGCCCTCCATCTCTTTCCCAAAACTCCCATCAATTTTGAGGTGTTTCCTTTCAACCATGGGAATGTATTTATTTCTGCTCTTAACAAGAGTAATTCTCTAGCCATTTCCACGATGGGTTGGGGGCTGAAATTGGTTTGTGAATACGAACAGACATGTAAGTTGGCGGATTTGGACATTCTTCCATGCATTTCCTAGAAAGCTCAAAGCCACTTTCCACCAACAGCAAGTGATTTACATATACAGAAATCTTGGTGTGAGTAAATTAACTTAGGGATACAGAATCAACTTTTCTAAAGTCGAAAAGTGGTTTTCCACTCTTAAAGGCAGCTTTCATCGCATGTACAATTGATACATGTAAATAATTTTAAGATCGAGGCCTTTTGAGTGGAAGCTGACAGTTAAACACATTATGAATGGCGGATTTGTCTGTAACCTCTCAACGCTGCCCCAAGGGTAGGAAGACTGGGGTACAAGGTAACAACATATATATGGTGGTAAAACTCTGTTAATTTTACATGATTTATACAGAATTGAAATTGGCCTGATATCTCATAAGCTGACATAATTCATTTACCGAAACACTTATTGTGCTCTGCTAAATAAAAACAAGTAAATAACAATAGGTTGCCTCATTTATACAATAGGTTGCCCTTGGGGACAGAGGTGCTGTTGGCATCAGATATCAAACCCGCTCATAATTGCGTCCTTCAGAAATAGAAAATGGCAGCCAGGTGAGTACAATTGTATACAGTTAGTGCAATATTAGTACAATTTCTGTCAGTTTACAGCACATATGACATTGTAAAGGGGAGCATTTTTTAATTGAAAGTGTAAAATTGCTATAGCTTGGATCCTGCCTGGATTTACAAACCACAAGTACATTTGATATACAAGTATTCGGTGGGTAGAACAAAGCCCAGACTAAAGACATATGCCCTGCGGTTCTGAAAACAATGTGGTTATCAGGCAACGATTATATTAGGACATTTTGAAGGGTTGTAGCCTCATAAATACCTTGTAGATGAGTCACATTTCCAGTCATTTTGAAGGATGAAAGCAAAAGATGACGTATTCGAATGTCGAGCTTCTATCGATCCAAACCGCAAGCTGATTGGCGGCTGACTCACAGAGGCGCCGTTTCAAAAGTAACTGACTATCACGGGCAGGTAACTTACATTCCTCTACCGGAACTGCAGCGAGGATTCAGTAGTGATCAGTGAACACCGACAAAAGAGACGTGATACTATGTACAATAATGCAAACATAGTCATGTAATTCTATGTCAGAATGACTAAACATCTAATTAACAGAAGCAATGCTTTCAGATTTGCACTCGCCGTGCTTGAACAACGCCTGTTATGTAGCATAAATCACTAAGCAACATAGATTCATTCTACGTCGTTTCCGAAATCATAAAGGCGCAAATGCAAACTCATCTGCGTTCAGGATCTTGATTTTTTTTTGTTGCAAACGTTTGTAATTTCCTGGTAGTGACTCACGGCCATGGTCTTTTGGATCATTTAAGTACTTGTAGGAATCATTAGCATATTCATTGGACTATTACGAGCTGGACAGTTAATCAGTGTCCTGGAAGTGATGTGAGCGACTCTCCCACAGCCTTGTTAACTTGCTTGGTGGTCAGTAAAGGTACACTGATTCACAACCAAATACACTCTCAGATTTACGTCTAAGCAAGAGAGTACATATACTCAGTTCTGAAATTCACAAACGTTCTCAGGAATACACCTAAAGAGCTGCCAAACGCAGGTTTCTAAGGGCCTGATTTAGAGTTTGGCAGATGGGTAACTCCATCACAAACATGACGGATATCCTGTCCTCCAAATTACAAGAGCCGTAGGATATAATGGACTTGCAGTACGACGAACGAGCTACCCAACACGTTTGTGAAAGGGTAACTTGCCCGCCAAACTCTAAATCAGGACATATGTGTATTTTTGGGAAGATGCAGTGACAGTCCCAAGGGGATTCTATTCCCATTGTGCATAGTTCACCATAGTAGAAAAACCCAGCCTTTTCTCTCTGTGGAAAAATTATTTTTCACTATGGTGAAGGCACTTCCCCTGCTCTGCCACCAAATCCTATCCTGTAAAGGGATTTACAACAGCATTTGGCTGGGGTAAATAAAAAATCTTTTGCAGGGTAGAAATAGGAATGAGAGATGTGTGTTAATGGCCACAAATATATACGTTTATGGGTATCCACAAACTTCCAAGGCCAACCACAACTTGGAACGCCTAGTTTTCCCACCCAAACATACTGTTGCTACAGAACTTACCTATATGAATAGAGGCCTGTGTAATTGAGCAAAGGAACTGGAAATAAATAATTTTACCCTCATACAACTATTTCAGTAGTTACAAAATATAAAACACAGAAAGTGCAAAAGCTGTCAGGTGAAAAACATTCACTAATCTACCAACAAGCATAGCACCATAGAAAAGCATCCTAGGCAATAGTTTCAAGAGGCAATGAAGGCACCTGGGCCAGCAATTGGCACATGGCTGCTGTAGCTCAAACATGATGCCCTCCTAACCACTCATTACACCAGAAATACCCAATCCACTTCTTCCTAGCACTTCGCTTGATTTATGTTTGGAAATAAAAGGTGCGATGAGACTGTGTCCTTCCTAGAGACTTATTGTCAAGGCAAAATTTAATGTCTTTTAATGTCACAAGTTGTGTAGATGTACAGAACAGTAGGAATTCACTTGAACAAAGATTAAGCAAGCATTGGCAAAGCAGATAGGCCTCATGTATTCAAGAGCTAATTGCTTTGCCAATATGCTTTAGCCATGTTGTATACCAGCAAGGTTGCTGCTCAGCATGGCTAAAAGTTAGTGGCATAGAGGCGAGTGGCACAGAGTGTTGTAAAGTTAAAAGGTGAAGAGTGGAGTACACTGTTGTACAGTAGAGTGGCAGAGAGTGACGTGTATTGGAGTGGCATAGTGTGGAGTTGCGTAGAGTGGCACAGAGTAGAGTGGACTGGTGTAGAGTGCATTAGCATAGAGGCCATCATTACAACCTCAGTGGTCTTCACAGAAGACCGCCGAGGCTGCAGGCGCCAGAATTCTGCAAGTGCTGGTGGTATTTCTGGCTCCCTATTTCGACTTTTCCACAGGGCCAGCGGAAAAGTCACATCAACATTGCTGCCGGCTCGTAATAGAGCCAGTGGCAATGCTGATGTGCAGCGGGTGCAGTAGCACCCGTAGCTCATTTCACTGCTCAATGCGCGATGGGGCTATGCCTGGGGGCCCCTGCACTGCCCATTCCAAGTGCATGGGCAGTGCAGGGGCCTCCAGGGGCACCCCAAGTCCTCCTTACCACCAGCCTTTCCATGGCGGTGTTTACCGCCGTGGCCAGGATGGCGGTCGGGGACTCATAATCCCCAGGGCAGCGGTGCTTGCACCGCTGCCCTGGGGATTATAGTGGAGGGGCCGGCGGTATGGCCGTGGCTATAGCGCCATGGTCATAATAGCTGGTGGAACACCACCAGCCTGTTGGCGGTGTTACCGCCAGCTTACCGCCAGCCACCAGGGTCGTAGTGAGGCCCAGAGTGTTGTAGAGTATAGTGGTGTAGAGTGCAGAGGCATTGAACTCAGTGGCATACAATGCAGTGTTGTAGAATGCAGTGGCGTAGATTAAAGTGGTGCATAGTGGAGTGGAGTGGCATAGAGTAGAGTGGTGCAGAGTAGATTGGTATAGAGTTCAGTGACATAGAGTCCAGTGACATAGAGTGCAGTGGCGTAGAGTTAAGTGGCATAGAGTGCAGTGGCATAGAGTGGTGCAGAGTAGAGTATAGTGCCATAGAGTGAAGTAACAAAGAGTGCAGTGGTGTAGAGTGGAGTAGCGTAGAGTGGAGTACTGCAGAGTAGAGTGGCATTGAGTTCAGTGGTAGAGAGTGTGGTGTTGCAGGGTAGAGTCTCATAGTGCAATGGTGTAGAGTGGAGTAGACTGATGTAGAGAGAAGTGGCCCAGAGTACCGTGATGCAGAGTAGAATGCAATGGAGTAGGGTACGGTGACAGAGTGCAGTTGTGTAGAGTCAATTGGTGTAGATTGCAGGGGTTAAAAAGAGTGTGGCGTAGAGTGGAGTATTCATGGTGTGGTAGCACACTGCAATTACAGACAACACATTTTCAATTGAAATGACCATTACATTTGCACAGACATACAGTTCTACTAATGCATCCATTACCTACCACTAATGGCATTATTTCTAGTCCTACTCCCTCGCCTTCCTTAAGTAACCAGTGAGGCCCCTTGCCTCACCTAGACCCCTCCCCTCCCTTTTAAAAAGTCCCCCCCCGGGCCCCCCTTGAGCAACTCAGATTTCCTGTAACGGGAGGGAGGGAGGGAACTGTAAGGAAGGCAAGGGAGTAGGACTACGAGTAATGCCATTAACAGTAAGTAATGGATGCATTACCTCCCGTCCCTCCCTCGCCTTCCTTAAGTAACTAATGAGACATAACAAGCAGACCGACAACTGAGTTGCAATGCAGAAAAAATATTTTAATTACAACCAGTCAAGTCACACAAATACCCCTATTCCATCATAGAGGACAATGCCTTGTGCCCCCAAACCGACTCCAAATATTACAAGTCAGCAATTCTGTAGTGCTGAACAAAAGTGGAGGGAGTGGCCCAAGTAGCCGCCCTACAAATCACCACTGAAGCACCCTGCAACTCAGCCATTGTAGCTGCCATACCCCGAGTGGAATGACCTTGAGTCCCAGAAGGAGGCACTACCCCTTTCAAGGCATAGGCCAACAACACCATAGATCAGATCCAGTGACTCAAGGAAGCAGTAGACAGCTTCTCCCCTTTCTGAGCAGGTCCAAAATGAACAAACAAAGAATCCCCTTTCTGAAAGTCAGCAACCACCTTCAGGTACCACAACAAGGCCCACGCACATCCAAAGCATGTGACTTGACCTCCGAGGAGGGGTCGGAACAAATGGCAGGGAGAATCACATCATGTTGGACATGAAAAGCCAAATTCACCTTCGGTACAAAAGAGGGAACCGTAACCAGAATAACCCGATCTGGAATAATCTTGCAAAAAGGAAAAGAGCAGGAGAAAGCACCCAACTCCCCTAAACGCCTTGCAGAAGTAATAGCAACCAAGAAACATGTTTTCAAAGTCAAATGCTTCAAAGCAATGTCTACTAGAGGTTAAAAGGGTGGTTCCACAAGGTATCCAACACCAACTGGATATTCCAGATAGGAAAAGAACATACCGGCCACGGTAATAAGTTCACCAGGCTCTGAAAAAATGTGGGCATCAAATTTCCATCTTTCAAATTCTGCCAATGACCCCGAAAGGCCTGGATCGCCATCCACTGCACTCGTAAAGTAGCCACAGGCAACCCCCATCTTGCAAAAACTACATCACCACAAGCGGAGAGGTCACAGTAGGGTCAACCTGCTGTCGCAAACTCCAAGAGGAAAAAACCTTCCACTGACGATCATAGGAATGCAACGTGGGCTTACACCTTGCGGCCTGCAATGTCACAGCCAAAGGACCAGGCACCTCCAGCTCTGTCAACCCCCGCCATTCAGCCTCCAAGCCGTCAAGTGCAGCCTCTGCAAGGACCTCCGGGAGAGGCAAGGAAACATCAGAGGATATGGATGGAGAGGAAAAACCCACTCTGGGCTGGAGGCCAGTATCCGAAGCAAAGGAAACCAATTTGCACGAGGCCAACGGGATGCGATCAAAATCACCTGAGCCCCCACCCTCCGGACCCGTACCAGAAATGAGCGGAGAAACTGAAAAGGGGGGAATGCATTAAGAAGACCCTGCGGCCACTGACAAGTCAGACTGTCCCTCACCCAAGCCTGAGGACACCGAAACCGGGGGCAGAACCTCCTCACCTTTGCATTCTCTGGGGAGTCAAACAAGTCCACAACTGGACAACCCCACTTCCTCACCAGACAATGGAACAGAGGCTACCGAAGGGAGAAATCCCGGGAGGAAGGAATGACCCTGCTCAACAGATCCGAACATTGTCCACCCCCTGAATGTAGGTGGCCCAAAGAGACAGAACATAATTCTGAGCCCAGAAGAAAATATCCCGTGCAATGAGATTCAGAGAGCTGGACCTGGTTTCCCCCTGTCTGTTGCTGTAAGACTTGGCAACCAAGTTGCCTGTGTGGTCCAGCACCGCTTCCCCTTGCAAGAGCCCCTGAGAATACACGAGAGCCAGCAGAACAGCTTTTAACTCCCTCCAATTTGAGGACCTCCCTGACTAATGGAGAGACCAAAACCCCTGTACCTGCTCCAAACCCAGCCACGCCCCCCACTGTGAGATGCTGGTATCAGTCGTCACCACCACAGGCACCAAAGGAGACAAAGGCACCCCTATCCGGAGATGAGCCGGCACCAGCCACCAACCCAACTCCCTGCGAATGGCCCTGACACAGGAATTCTCACCAGAAGATTGCAAGGATTCGGAGACCAATGGGAGAGAATCCAGTTGACCAGACAAAGGAGATTAAATCTGCCCCAAGGGACCAGGGAGATCACCGAAGCCAAGTGACATTGGAGCCGCAACCACTGAAGTGCTCTGGGAGCCACTTGTGACAATACAGTGCCCACTTGCTCCTGAAGGCCCACCAACCTCCTTTCCGATACAGTCACCAACCCCAGCAGAGTCAAAAACCGAGCCCGATGAACACCAGGTCCTGGGAAGGTTCCAAATCTGATTTCCCCCAGTTTAAGCCGTGACCCTGGAGGACCTGCAAGACACATGCCACATGGACACGCAACATATCTTCAATGGGAGCCTGTAACAAAAGATCGTCCAGGAAAGGATGCACAAACACCCCTTCTGTATGCAGAAGAGCCATCAGCAGAGCCAGCACTTCGTGAAAATCCTGGGAGAGGAATATAAGGCAAAAGGAAAGAACACAGAATTGGAAATGGTCTGGTCTAATTGCAAAACGCAGGGACTTCCGAGAGGACTCTGAGACAGGAACGTGGAGGTAAGCATCTTGAAGATCCAGAGACCCCAAAAAATTTCCTTGGCCAATCAGAGGAATAATTGCTTGAATGGGCAACAATCTGAAGTGCATAGTCTTGATCGAGGAATTCACCCACTTGAGATTCAAGCCAGGATGAAAACCCCCAGACACTTCTGGAACAAGGAACAGGATGGAATAAGCAGAGGCACCCTGCAGATGGCCCCCTTCAATAGCAAGTCCTGAACTCCCTCCAGCAAGGCCGCCCTCCTGCCGCTGTCTACAGGCAAGGGCTTTGGACGAACCCCAGTAGCAGGAGGAACAAGATCGAAATCTATGGTGTAGCCATACTCCACAATGTTCAGAACCCAACGATTGGTGACATCTCCTCGCCAAACGGACTGCAAATGCTGCAGCCATCCCCCGACCAGCCAATCGCCCCCACAACTGTGATTGTCAGGAGCCCTTCTTGGGAGCTCCCTTTGTAGATGGAACAGACCTCTTAGGAGAAAAGCGGGGCTTAAACCTATGCTTCCTGGGAGAAGACCGAGGTTCATCCTTAGGAGAGGACCTAGAATGTTTCTTCCACCCCTTGCCAGATGAGGAACCCCCTTTATAAGGCAAGGCATGCTTACAGTCCTTAAAGGCCTTAGAAATCATGGCTGGTAACTGACCCCCAAACAGAGCCTGACCCTGAATAGGAAGTCTCAGAAGTGGCGCTTCTTCCCCACGGTCTGCCTTCCACTGCCTCAACCATAGAGACCTTCGGGCCCCAATCACAGCCCCGATGCCATAGCCGATGTGCAGATAACATCAGAGGAAATATCCGCCAATAAATGGGCCTGCTGCACCATAACAGACAGCAATTCAGAACATTCAGAGCCCACTTGAACAGCTGCAGCAAGCTTGTCAAAGTCCTGAACCAAAGACTGCGCAGAATATGCAGAAAAGATACCGGCCTGTAGAGCTAAATTCCCTGCTGAAAAAGCCCTTTTCAGACTGGAGTCAACCTTCCGGTCAGTGGCATCATAAAGAGTACCTTCTTCCGGATTGACAGCGGTTTTACCAATTAATGTAGCCAGCATGGAATCCAACCTCACAGAAGGAGGCAGAGCATCCTCCCCCTCCAGCAAATACAACTTCTGAAGAAAACAGGGAGCCTGGGCCTTGTCAATCTCCTTCCATTCACTTAAAACCATGTCCTTAACCGGCCCCTGGAAACGCATAGCAAAAGGAGAAGGGGTAACTTAATGAGGAAACAAGTGAGACTCAGCCCGAGCTAGTTGAAAGAAGGGAAGCCCATATTGTCCCGTACATGAGCCAAAATGTCCCACATCTCCTCACGGGACACATATTTTCCCCCAGAAGAAGTAGAAGAAGCATCACCATCTGAGAAAGAGGAGCCTTCAGCCGCCACTGAAGCTTGAGAGGTAGAGGGATGACTGAATTAGGCAGCCCCACCCTGGAGGGAGCTGGAGACAGCCACCTCAGTCATGTCCTGCACCTCCTCCCTAGACATAAGAGGAGCAGACCCATTGACTGTGACCCTGGCTGTAAGCGCCGACTTCAGGGGAATATGAACAACCTCCCCTTCAGGGAACAAAGAAGAGGAGAGAATACGTCTCCGCTTTGCACCCCTCTGCTCCGACATGCTGGAACAACAGAATGCCCAAAACCACCATCAGAATCCTTAAAAAAGGGGAGAGAACCTCCCCCCACACCAATGAAAATGCAGCATAAGTTGGCCTCCCAGTCAGGACCAAAACTAAAAATATAAAAAACGAGGGCCCAAGCCTAACCTTACCCTGCAGACGGTGAAAACAGGCAGCCGGGTACACGTCCTGCACCGCGAGGCGGTGACCCGGAAGCGCAGCCCCAGCCGCAACAGAGCTGTCCAGCTCCATCAGACAACTTGGAAGCTGCACCATCAGAGGCAGCCATGCACACCTCCTCCAGTCGCAGCCCGGCCCAGGAACTCGCTGCCAGAAGCCTCGCAACCCTCTGCAACAAAGAGCAAAGCCCCCACAGGCCCCCCAAGGATGAGAAAGAAAGGTAAGTCTTAGCAAGACAAATAGAAGCAGGAGGGGCCTGGGGCGGGGGACTTTTTAAAAGGGAGGGGAGGGGTCTAGGTGAGGCAAGAGGCCTCATTGGTTACTTAAGGAAGACGAAAGAGGGATGGGAGGTAATAAAACTATACAGTGCACAGACGACAATGTGTGGAAATTGCATCACATAGTGTAAGGATTTGTTTTGATCATATTAAAGTATTTGTTTCCAACGCACTTTAGAAATAACAAAAAATATGCTTCATTTATGTTCGTAATTCTGATATATTCTGAAATACTTACACAGTTCATTTAAGTGTCATGTGCTGAGAAAAAACTCTTTTCTACCTTCATATCCAGCACGATTGCCACATGAAGGTTTTGGCAAGGGAAGATATGAACTCAAGCTGGACAAGATGACCTTTGGGGAATGTGTAAATGTGAGACCCTAACACTGGCGCACATTACCTTACTATGGTATCACTGCATTTTGTGCATGAAAGGACGCACCTTGGAGGACAGAGATGACGCAGCCTGAACATAAAAAGTAAGATTAATATTTGTCTAGAAGTGACAGCAGGTCACAGGATGTTGAATGAGTGAGGTCTATTCTCTGTTTTCCTGAATTATTGTGATACATGTCTTACCTATGTTCTGGCTAAATGAATGTGGATTTCTTTGTCCTGTAGCCAGCAAAATGGCTAAAGAACTATCTCTGTGTCATGGATCATCAATTTGTTAAAAAAAGGCCAAAGTATGCCACCCAGCAATCAGAGAATGAGTATGTATTGCTTAACAGTTTACATATGCTGGGGTGCTGGGCCTGAAGAATCAGTTGAGGACATAGGTCCTCATTACGAGTCTGGCGGTCTCCTGACCCCCAGTGTCGCGGTGGCAGTCCCACTGCCAATGGGCCGGCGGTGAAGACCGCCACATTAGGAGTGTGGCTGTTTGGCCACTGCCAGCGGTATAATGAGTCAGCTTTCTGCCAGTTTCCGCTGCGGTAGCACCTCCATGTAAACCCTGGCGGAAAGGCTGCTGGCGACAGGGAAATCCCTTTCCTGTCACGGGCAGTTAACTTCCCCAACCTGCCCCGCAACTACAATTCCCCTTCCGTGTCAGCACCCTCTTCCCCCACCCCGCTTTCCATGTCAGCGCCCCCTCACCACACCCTCTCTACATACATGCACACATCCACATGCACCCCGCCTGCACTCATTCACCAACACTTACAATGCACACATTCTCTCACATGGATACATACACTCCTTCACTCACATGCAAAGATACACTCATTCACTCGCACCAACAGACACGCATTCACACAAACATTTCAACAAGCACTCACTTCAACAATCATACATGTATTCAAACATGCATTCATACATGCATTCAAACACCCATACCTTGTCCGGTGAAGAGGTCGTCCGCCAGGGAACAGGAACAGGCACTTCAACCACCAGCAGCGCCCCGTCATCGGGACACCACCACGCTGTATTATGAGCAGTAATACGGCGGACGGAGTCTTTTTGGCGCACTGGTGATGGCGGTAGAAGCGCCTCTGCGCCTCCGACCGCCAGCACGACTACTGGAGGATTTCTGCCCAAATTGTGGTGGAAATCCTTCAGTACTCGTAATATGGCGGTCTTCTGGCACCTGCGGCTTCCGCCGAAGTCATAATGAGGGCCATAGTTTATCTAATGATTTGTTATATGAGTTGGTACATTGAAATCTGCCCCACGTCAACATGAGTGTCAGCTAGGAGTGCATATTCCTGTCTACGCTGAAAATTAGGACCGGTGCTTGCTTCTGTATAGATTAGTGCTCATACCAACATACCACAAAGTGATGGGTTTCCCTGAAGAGGGATGCAAAGGCTACAATCGGTTGGGAAAAAGTTATTATAGTCCAATTGATACTATATTGAAGAGTAATCGACTGCTGTGTAGAGGTTTTACTGGAATTTGTCTCTCTCTCTTTGCTGAATCTATGTAATTTGCGATCATATACATTTGGGTCTGCGATCACTGGGCCTGCAGTCTATACCATAGCCCTTTCTTGTGGAAGGAATTTAGCACTGCTCTGATGTGGAGACTTTGGAAGGACATCTGATCAATGTGCAGATCACCATCCCATATCCCTCCGCGAGTACTCCAAATTAGATGTTGTGTTTCCTCATTCCAAGTGCATGGGCAGTGCAGGGGCCTCCAGGGGCACCCCAAGTCCTCCTTACCACCAGCCTTTCCATGGCGGTGTTTACCGCCATGGCCAGGATGGCGATCGGGGACTCATAATCCCCAGGGCAGCGGTGCTTGCACCGCTGCCCTGGGGATTATAGTGGAGGGGCCGGCGGTATGGCCGTGGCTATAGCGCCATGGTCATAATAGCTGGTGGAACACCACCAGCCTGTTGGCGGTGTTACCGCCAGCTTACCGCCAGCCACCAGGGTCGTAATGAGGCCCAGAGTGTTGTAGAGTATAGTGGTGTAGAGTGCAGAGGCATTGAACTCAGTGGCATACAATGCAGTGTTGAAGAATGCAGTGGCGTAGATTAAAGTGGTGCATTGTGGAGTGGAGTGGCATAGAGTAGAGTGGTGCAGAGTAGGGTGGAGCAGAGTAGAGTGGCATAGAGTTCAGTGACATTGAGTGCAGTGACATAGAGTGCAGTGGCGTAGAGTTGAGAGGCATAGAGTGCAGTGGCATAGAGTGGTGTAGAGTATAGTACCATAGAGTGAAGTAACAAAGAGTGCAGTGGTGTAGAGTGGAGTAGCGTAGAGTGGAGTACTGCAGAGTAGAGTGGCATTGAGTTCAGTGGTAGAGAGTGTGGTGTTGCAGGGTAGAGTCTCATAGTGCAATGGTGTAGAGTGGAGTAGACTGATGTAGAGAGAAGTGGCCCAGAGTACCGTGATGCAGAGTAGAATGCAATGGAGTAGGGTACGGTGACAGAGTGCAGTTGTGTAGAGTCAATTGGTGTAGATTGCAGGGGTTAAAAAGAGTGTGGCGTAGAGTGGAGTGTTCATGGTGTGGTAGCACACTGCAATTACAGACAACACATTTTCAATTGAAATGACTATTACATTTGCACAGACATACAGTTCTACTAATGCATCCATTACCTACCACTAATGGCATTATTTCTAGTCCTACTCCCTCGCCTTCCTTAAGTAACCAGTGAGGCCACTTGCCTCACCTTTCCCCTCCCCTCCCTTTTAAAAAGTCCCCCCCCAGGCCCCTCTTGAGCAACTCAGTTTTCCTGTACCGGGAGGGCGGGAGGGAACTGTAAGGAAGGCAAGGGAGTAGGACTACGAGTAATGCCATTAACAGTAAGTAATGGATGCATTACTTCCCGTCCCTCCCTCACCTTCCTTAAGTAACTAATGAGACATAACAAGCAGACCGACAACTGAGTTGCAATGCAGAAAAATTATTTTAATTACAACCAGTCAAGACACACAAATACCCCTATTCCATCATAGAGGACAATGCCTTGTGCCCCCAAACCGACTCCAAATATTACAAGTCAGCAATTCTGTAGTGCTGAACAAAAGTGGAGGGAGTGGCCCAAGTAGCCGCCCTACAAATCACCACTGAAGCACCCTGCAACACAGCCATTGTAGCTGCCATACCCTGAGTGGAATGACCTTGAGTCCCAGAAGGAGGCACTACCCCTTTCAAGGCATAGGCCAGCACCACCATGGATCAGATCCAGTGACTCAAGGAAGCAGTAGACAGCTTATCCCCTTTCTGAGCAGGTCCAAAATGAACAAACAAAGAATCCCCTTTCTGAAAGTCAGCAACCACCTTCAGGTACCACAACAAGGCCCACGCACATCCAAAGCATGTGACTTGACCTCCGAGGAGGGGTCGGAACAAATGGCAGGGAGAATCACCTCATGTTGGACATGAAAAGCCAAATTCACCTTCAGTACAAAAGAAGGAACCGTAACCAGAATAACCCGATCTGGAATAATCTTGCAAAAAGGAAAAGAGCAGGAGAAAGCACCCAACTCCCCTAAATGCCTTGCAGAAGTAATAGCAACCAAGAAACATGTTTTCAAAGTCAAATGCTTCAAAGCAATGTCTACTAGAGGTTAAAAGGGTGGTTCCACAAGGTATCCAACACCAACTGGATATTCCAGATAGTAAAAGAATGTATCGGCCACGGTAATAAGTTCACCAGGCTCTGAAAAAATTTGGGCATCAAATTTCCATCTTTCAAATTCTGCCAATGACCCCGAAAGGCCTGGATCGCCATCCACTGCACCCATAAAGTAGCCACAGGCAACCCCCATCTGGGCCCCATCCTGCAAAAACTACATCACCACAAGCAGAGAGGTCACAGTAGGGTCAACCTGCTGTTGCAAACTCCAAGAGGAAAAAACCTTCCACTGACGATCATAGGAATGCAACGTGGGCTTACACCTTGCGGCCTGCAATGTCACAGCCAAAGGACCAGGCACCTCCAGCCCTGTCAACCCCCGCCATTCAGCCTCCAAGCCGTCAAGTGCAGCCTCTGCAAGGACCTCCGGGAGAGGCAAGGAAACATCAGAGGATATGGATGGAGAGGAAAAACCCACTCTGGGGTGGAGGCCAGTATCCGAAGCAAAGGAAACCAATTTGCACGAGGCCAACGGGATGCGATCAAAATCATCTGAGCCCCCACCCTCCGGACCCATACCAGAAATGAGCGGAGAAACTGAAAAGGGGGGAATGCATTAAGAAGACCCTGCGGCCACTGACAAGTCAGACTGTCCCTCACCCAAGCCTGAGGACACCGAAACCGGGGGCAGAACCTCCTCACCTTCGCATTCTCTGGGGAGGCAAACAAGTCCACAACTGGACAACCCCACTTCCTCACCAGACAATGGAACAGAGGCAACCGAAGGGAGAAATCCCGGGAGGAAGGAATGACCCTGCTCAACAGATCCGAACATTGTCCACCCCCTGAATGTAGGTGGCCCAAAGAGACAGAACATAATTCTGAGCCCAGAAGAAAACCTCCTGTGCAATGAGATTCAGAGAGCTGGACCTGGTTCCCCCCTGTCTGTTGATGTAAGACTTGGCAACCAAGTTGCCTGTGTGGTCCAGCACCGCTTCCCCTTGCAAGAGCCCCTGAGAATGCACGAGAGCCAGCAGAACAGCTTTTAACTCCCTCCAATTTGAGGACCTCCCTGACTAATGGAGAGACCAAAACCCCTGTACCTGCTCCAAACCCAGCCACGCCCCCCACTGTGAGATGCTGGTATCGGTCGTCACCACCACATGCACCAAAGGAGACAAAGGCATCCCTATCCGGAGATGAGCCGGCACCAGCCACCAACCCAACTCCCTGCGAATGGACCTGACACAGGAATTCTCACCAGAAGATTGCAAGGATTCGGAGACCAATGGGAGAGAATCCAGTTGACCAGACAAAGGAGATTAAATCTGCCCCAAGGGACCAGGGAGATCACCGAAGCCAAGTGACACTGGAGCCGCAACCACTGAAGTGCTCTGGGAGCCACTTGTGACAATACAGTGCCCACTTGCTCCTGAAGGCCCACCAACCTCCTTTCCGATACAGTCACCAACCCCAGCAGAGTCAGAAACCGAGCCCTGATGAACACCAGGTCCTGGGAAGGTTCCAAATCTGATTTCCCCCAGTTTAAGCCATGACCCTGGAGGACCTGCAAGACACATGCCACATGAACACGCAACAAATCTTCAATGGGAGCCTGTACCAAAAGATCGTCCAGGAAAGGATGCACAAACACCCCTTCTGCATGCAGAAGAGCCATCAGCAGAGCCAGCACTTTCGTGAAAATCCTGGGAGAGGAATATAAGGCAAAAGGGAAGAACACAGAATTGGAAATGGTCTGGTCCAATTGCAAAATGCAGGGACTTCCGAGAGGACTCTGAGACAGGAACGTGGAGGTAAGCATCTTGAAGATCCAGAGACCCCCCAAAATTTCCTTGGCCAATCAGAGGAATAATTGCTTGAATGGGCAACAATCTGAAGTGCATAGTCTTGATCGAGGAATTCACCCACTTGAGATTCAAGCCAGGATGAAAACCCCCACTTCTGGAACAAGGAACAGGATGGAATAAGCCAGTGGCACCCTGCAGATGGCCCCTTCAATAGCAAGTCCTGAACTCCCTCCAGCAAGGCCACCCTCCTGCCGCTGTCTACAGGCAAGGGCTTTGGACGAACCCCAGTAGCAGGAGGAACAAGATCGAATTCTATGGTGTAGCCATACTCCACAATGTTCAGAACCCAACGATTGGTGACATCTCCTCGCCAAACGGACTGCAAATGCTGCAACCATCCCCCGACCAGCCAATCGCCCCCACAACTGTGATTGTCAGGAGCCCTTCTTGGGAGCTCCCTTTGTAGATGGAACAGACCTCTTAGGAGAAAAGCGGGGCTTAAACCTATGCTTCCTGGGAGAAGACCGAGGTTCATCCTTAGGAGAGGACCTAGAATGTTTCTTCCACCCCTTGCCAGATGAGGAACCCCCTTTATAAGGCAAGGCATGCTTACAGTCCTTAAAGGCCTTAGAAATCATGGCTGGTAACTGATCCCCAAACAGAGCCTGACCCTGAATAGGAAGTCTCAGAAGTGGCGCTTCTTCCCCAGGGTCTGCCTTCCACTGCCTCAACCATAGAGACCTTCGGGCCCCGATGCCATAGCCGATGTGCAGATAACATCAGAGGAAATATCCGCCAATAAATGGGCCTGCTGCTCCATAACAGACAGCAATTCAGAACATTCAGAGCTCTCTTGAACAGCTGCAGCAAGCTTGTCAAAGTCCTGAACCAAAGACTGCGCAGAATATGCAGAAAAGATACCGACCTGTAGAGCTAAATTCCCTGCTGAAAAAGCCCTTTTCAGACTGGAGTCAACCTTCCGGTCAGTGGCATCATAAAGAGTACCTTCTTCCGGATTGACAGCGGTTTTACCAATTAATGTAGCCAGCATGGAATCCAACCTCACAGAAGGAGGCAGAGCATCCTCCCCCTCCAGCAAATACAACTTCTGAAGAAAACAGGGAGCCTGGGCCTTGTCAACCTCCTTCCATTCACTTAAAACCATGTCCTTAACCGGCCCCTTGAAACGCATAGCAAAAGGAGAAGGGGTAACATACTGAGGAAACAAGTGAGACTCAGCCCGAGCTAGTTGAAAGAAGGGAAGCCCATATTGTCCCGTGCATGAGCCAAAATGTCCCACATCTCCTCACGGGACACATATTTTCCCCCAGAAGAAGTAGAAGAAGCATCACCATCTGAGAAAGAGGAGCCTTCAGCCGCCACTGAAGCTTGAGAGGTAGAGGGATGACTGAATTAGGTAGCCCCACCCTGGAGGGAGCTGGAGACAGCCACCTCAGTCATGTCCTGCACCTCCTCCCTAGACATAAGAGGAGCAGACCCATTGACTGTAACCCTGGCCGTAAGCGCCGAGTTCAGGGGAATATGAACAACCTCCCCTTCAGGGAACAAAGAAGAGGAGAGAATACGTCTCCGCTTTGCACCCCTCTGCTCCGACATGCTGGAACAACAGAATGCCCAAAACCACCATCAGAATCCTTAAAAAAGGGGAGAGAACCTCCCCCCAAACCAATGAAAATGCAGCATAAGTTTGCCCCCCAGTCAGTACCAAAACTAAAAATATAAAAAACGAGGGCCCAAGCCTAACCTTACCCTGCAGACGGTGAAAACAGGCAGCCAGGTACACGTCCTGCACCGCGAGGCGGTGACCCGGAAGCGCAGCCCCAGCCGCAACAGAGCTGTCCAGCTCCATCAGACAACTTGGAAGCTGCACCATCAGAGGCAGCCATGCACACCTCCTCCAGTCGCAGCCCGGCCCGGAACTCGCTGCCAGAAGCCTCGCAACCCGCTGCAACGAAGAGCAAAGCCCCCACAGGCCCCCCAAGGATGAGAAAGAAAGGTAAGTCTTATCAAGACAAATAGAAGCAGGAGGGGCCTGGAGCGGGGGACTTTTTAAAAGGGAGGGGAGGGGTCTAGGTGAGGCAAGAGGCCTCATTGGTTACTTAAGGAAGACGAAAGAGGGATGGGAGGTAATAAAACTATGCAGTGCACAGACGACAATGTGTGGAAATTGCATCACATAGTGTAATGATTTGTTTTGATCATATTAAAGTATTTGTTTCCAACGCACTTTAGAAATAACAAAAAATATGCTTCATTTATGTTCGTAATTCTGATATATTCTGAAATACTTACACAGTTCATTTAAGTGTCATGTGCTAAGAAAAAACTATTTTCTACCTTCATATCCAGCACGATTGCCACATGAATGTTTTGGCAAGGGAAGATATGAACTCAAGCTGGACAAGATGACCTTTGGGGAATGTGTAAATGTGAGACCCTAACACTGGCGCACATTACCTTACTATGGTATCACTGCATTTTGTGCATGAAAGGACGCACCTTGGAGGACAGAGATGACGCAGCCTGAACATAAAAAGTAAGATTAATATTTGTCTAGAAGTGACAGCAGGTCACAGGACGTTGAATGAGTGAGGTCTATTCTCTGTTTTCCTGAATTATTGTGATACATGTCTTACCTATGTTCTGGCTAAATGAATGTGGATTTCTTTGTCCTGTAGCCAGCAAAATGGCTAAAGAACTATCTCTGTGTCATGGATCATCAATTTGTTAAAAAAAAGGCCAAAGTATGCCACCCAGCAATCAGAGAATGAGTATGTATTGCTTAACAGTTTACATATGCTGGGGTGCTGGGCCTGAAGAATCAGTTGAGGACATAGGTCCTCATTACGAGTCTGGCGGTCTCCTGACCGCCAGTGTCGCGGTGGCAATCCCACTGCCAATGGGCCGGCGGTGAAGACCGCCACATTAGGAGTGTGGCTGTTTGGCCACTGCCAGCGGTATAATGAGTCAGCTTTCTGCCAGTTTCCGCTTCGGTAGCACCTCCATGTAAACCCTGGCGGAAAGGCTGCCGGCGACATGGAAATCCCTTTCCGGTCACCGGCAGTTAACTCCCCCAACCTGCCCCGCAACTACAATTCCCCTTCCGTGTCAGCACCCTCTTCCCCCACCCCGCTTTCCATGTCAGCGCCCCCCTCACCACACCCTCTCTACATACATGCACACATCCACACGCACCCCGCCTACACTCATTCACCAACACTTACAATGCACACATTCTCTCACATGGATACATACACTCCTTCACTCACATGCAAAGATACACTCATTCACTCGCACCAACAGACACGCATTCACACAAACATTTCAACAAGCACTCACTTCAACAATCATACATGTATTCAAACATACATTCATACACGCATTCAAACACCCATACACACACGCATACACATACACATTTATACACGCATTCACACACCCATACACACACACATACACACTTACGTTCACAGACGCAGACAACACCCACTCACACATGCACACACAACACCCCCCCTAACCCTGTCACCCCCTCCACTGTCCGGCGATCGACATACCTTGTCCGGTGAAGAGGTCGTCCGCCAGGGAACAGGAACAGGCACTTCAACCACCAGCAGCGCCCCGTCATCGGGACACCACCACGCTGTATTATGAGCAGTAATACGGCGGACGGAGTCTTTTTGGCGCACTGGTGATGGCGGTGGAAGCGCCTCTGCGCCTCCGACCGCCAGCACGACTACTGGAGGATTTCTGCCCAAATTGTGGTGGAAATCCTTCAGTACTCGTAATATGGCGGTCTTCTGGCACCTGCGGCTTCCGCCGAAGTCATAATGAGGGCCATAGTTTATCTAATGATTTGTTATATGAGTTGGTACATTGAAATCTGCCCCACGTCAACATGAGTCATAGCTAGGAGTGCATATTCCTGTCTACGCTGAAAATTAGGACCGGTGCTTGCTTCTGTATAGATTAGTGCTCATACCAACATACCACAAAGTGATGGGTTTCCCTGAAGAGGGATGCAAAGGCTACAATCGGTTGGGAAAAAGTTATTATAGTCCAATTGATACTATATTGAAGAGTAATCGACTGCTGTGTAGAGGTTTTACTGGAATTTGTCTCTCTCTCTTTGCTGAATCTATGTAATTTGCGATCATATACATTTGGGTCTGCGATCACTGGGCCTGCAGTCTATACCATTGCCCTTTCTTGTGGAAGGAATTTAGCACTGCTCTGATGTGGAGACTTTGGAAGGACATCTGATCAATGTGCAGATCACCATCCCATATCCCTCCCGCGAGTACTCCAAATTAGATGTTGTGTTTCCTCGCATTTGCAAGTATTGAATTTTGGCTCAGATGTATTAATATTTGTTTTAGTGAATTGTAATTTGCAAATGGTATCAAATAGTAAATTGCAAGTCACAAAAGCAGCACTAGTCTGAATTAGTGATTTCTTAAGATTTACTCCCTTGGAATAGCAAATTGCAATTAGCAATCTGATCCAAATGCAGCACTTGCCCTGACTGACGACCTCATAAGCAGGAAGTACACTGCTTCTTGCACATTGCTTAGCTGTAGTGTTGACAGGAGAGGAGCTGAACAGCTGTTATACAGCTCTATCACCTATAATGGTAAAGTAGCAGGGTGATAGGAAGAAGGGAAGGTGATTATGAAAACATACATTCACAGACAAAGAAGTATACATTCTTGTAAAAATAAATATGTTGCAAAGGACGACCACTTGTTTGGAAAAAGAAATGGAACAACATAAAAAGATATAGGGGGTCATTACAATCTCGGCGGTCTTGCAAAAAGACCGCCGAGGCTGCGGGAGACAGAATACCGCCATTGCCGGCGGTATTCCTGGCTCCCTATTATGACATTTCCGCTGGGCCAGCGGACGGTAACAGCTGGCCCAGAGGAAATGTCACATCAACATTGCTGCCGGATCGTAATAGAGCCAGCGGCAATTCTGATGTGCAGCGGGTGCAGTAGCACCCGTCGCGCATTTCACTGCCCGAAATTCGGGCAGTGAAATGCGCGACGGGGCTATGCCTGGGGGCCCCTGCACTGCCCATGCCAAGTGCATGGGCAGTGCAGGTGCCCCCAAGTCCCCTTACTGCCAGCCTTTCAATGGCGGTGTGTACCGCCACGGACAGGCTGGCGGTCGGGGACTCATAATCCCCAGGGCAGCGGTTCTTGCACCGCTGCCCTGGGGATTATGACCGCCAGGCCGCCAGGGTCGTAATGAGCCCCATAGCCTCAAAGTCAGGAAAGGATAAATGCCATTGGAATGACCACAGAAGCATACAAGAAATCAAACAGCAGTGGTATGACTTTTGCTCGAGGATAAAAGAGAAGCTTGTCAGTCGGAGAAAAGAAGGTGCTGGAACTTGAACAACTTCTCAACCTCAATTATGCTACTTTTCTAGGGCTGCTTTGCACTTACAAAACCTTAGAAGGCAGACCTGGGTGCTTAGGAGACCCCAGATTCAAGTCTCTCTTGATATGTCAGGAGAAACACCCTCTAGGGAGGAATTCTTATGCATTGAACAGTCAATGTTAGAAATCCAAACAAAGCAATCTGATGCTATCAAGGACATTGGTAGTATGGGAGCAAAAACTGTACCCCAATATTCAGAACACCCCAAAATTCAGAAAACCCAAAACTTTACCTCAAACAGTTCTCCCACTAAAAGTAATTACATGGAAAAGACATCCTCCTCAACATCAATTTAGCAGAGTAGCAAATTAACTGGGACCACTTAATAATTTTGTTCTACATCAGAGAAAAGTCTAAATGGTTTTATTACAAAAATCTCAAAATCAAGTGGTACAAGAATAAATACCAAGACGGCTTCAAAGTGCATGTTGTACGGATTAGTCAAAAATCAGAAAACATTATAAGCCCCAAAAGAGTAGCAAAATCGAACGAAATAGGGCAGCTTCTCTAGTACAACAGGGAAGGCTCATAAAAGTAGCAAATCTTCTGCAATATGGCTTTACGTCCAGAATAAAGGGGTTCTTATACACAATTCCTGCATAACAAATGGGTAAAACAGCAGAATCTGCAGCAGAACTTCATTACATTAACACGTAAATGCTATCGTATTTAAGGAAACTTTCAGCAGCTTCCATGTTACTGCCATCCAGAGATGCTCAAACAAAATATGTAGCATTTAACAATATTGCTTCACATAGATTAATAAGGCCAGTCTACACACCAGAACTACGTCGGAAGGGCTTTGTAAGTTGAAACATATAAGGAACACAGAAAAGTTCATTTAAAGCTGTGTATTGATCACAGTGGAAATAAACGATTACATACTGCTGACTCACCTCTGCAGAGCTTATGAGGGGAGAATATGAGCAGGAGGACAGGACGGGAGGGGTGAATACAGGCGTGAATAAGAGAAACAACATTCATTTTATCCAAAATGGTGTTTCAACATAAATGTGGAATAACTAAATTACATTAATAAACACACTTCTATACATCAGGGTAAACTTCTTTCAGAGGTAATCAAATCAGCTCATCATATGCATACTGGATTCAACATAAGAATTATTATTAGTCTTCATTTATTGCACACAAAAATAATTTTACCACAGAAGCAAGGTGAACGAAGTTTTTATATTTGACACCAACGACATTGATAAATTGATATTTAGGCCATAGCATCTTTATGTGGTGAAGTCCATGTGGAAAGCCTCAATCAAAATAAAAGATATTGGGGGTTATCACAACTTTGGAGGAGGTGTTAATCCGTCCCAAAAGTGACAGTAAAGTGACGGATATACCACCAGCCGTATTATGAGTCCATTATAACCTATGGAACTTGTAATACGGCTGGTGGTATATCCGTCACTTTACTGTCACTTTTGGGACGGATTAACACCTCCTCCAAAGTTGTAATAACCCCCATTGTCATGTTTGTATGCACATGCAAAGTTACGGCAAAATGATGATAAACTGGCTTGTGCTATAGGGATTCTCAGCAGAAGAACCATTAATGTCCATCAGTAGAAGAACCGCTGAAGTAAGGATGTGGCCAAAGAACTAAAGAGGTCATTTTGACCTCGGCGGTCTTTTTGAAAGACCGCCGAGGGACCGCCGTGCGGAAGACCGCCAGTGGTGGCGGTTTTCCGCTCGGCCTATTATGACCGTTGGCAGCTCACCGTCCTTTTTCGGACGGAGAGCCACCAACAGCCATACTGGCGGGAGGCGGGGAAGTGGAGGTTGCTCCACCTCCACCGTCTCGCCAACAGAACACCGCCCAGCGAATCACGTCCTGTGATTCGCCGTGGCGGTGTTCTGTTGGCGGTGTCGTGTCGGCGGAGCTGCCCCCATGGCTCCCGTCCCCTCCCGGAGGATCGTCGGACCAGGTAAGTCGATCGTACGTGAGGGGAGGGGGGTGGGGGGGTGTTGTGTGGGTGCATGTGGGTGTGCGTGTGTGTATGTGAAGGGGGGTGTGAGTGCATGTATGCTTGAGGGGGTGTTGTGTGTATGGGAATGAGTGCGTGTATGTCTGTGGGTATGTCAGTATGGATGTGTGCGTGAATGTTTGAATGTGGGTGTGCGTGTCTGCCTTTGTGTGTGTATGTAGGCATGTATGTTGGCGTGTGTGCGTGTGAGTGTGTAGGTGGTGCCTGCGTGCGTGTCGTGTGGGAATGGGTGATGTGATGTTGGGGGTCCGGGTGGGGAGGGGGACCCTGCCACCTTTGGGGGGTGGCAGGGGTGGTGGGGGGGCAGGGGAGGTGCGGGTGACCCCTATCAGTGCCAGGGAAGGAATTCCCTGGCAGTGATAGTGCTTACCATCATGGATTTCATGGCGGTTCAAACCACTGGAAATCCACGGCGATAAGCTGGGTCAAAATACCGCCGGCGGTATAGTGACGGCCGCCGGGCTGGAGACCCAGGTCTCCAGCCCGGCGGGCGGAACGGAGAACCGGCGGATGATCATGGTGGTAACCGCCATGGTCATAATTCCATGAAGGGAGACCTCCAGCCTGTTGGCGGTCTTACCGCCGGTTCTCCGCCTTCCGCCAGGGTCGTAATGACCCCCTAAGTCAGGTTACCTCATCACCTGAATTACTCCAAACTCCACAGGACGTTCCCGTGTTCAGCGAGCACCTGGTCAGAAAAGTGAGGGAATCCGGCCATGGTAGGTGTATATCAGAGCACCCACACCGGAGGCGTACTAGGAGTCACGCACCTGAAAGAGGAGAGGCGCCACAATCAACCAAAGCCAGACCTACATTTTCCAAAACAAGGAAAAGACATTTAAAAATTATTCGTCTAAACAAAAATAGATCCTTTATTTGGGATATGTTTGTACAGGAAAATTTGTTTGTTCATGTCAGAAGTGTATAGTTTTCATTTAATTATATTTCATCCTGTTTCCTGAGAATAAGCACGGAAAGAAATAGTTAAATATTCTGAAAAATTAGACAATTCTTTTACAATTAACATGAGATACACTTACGTTAAACTTGGTTTCTTGTTACTTATGTGCGGCTTTCCCTCCCTTCTGCAGCAGGAGTATGGTGTGGCGCGACTTCTTTGTCATCTGAACTCTCATCACCAGGCTGTAGTATGTTGTGCAGCATAGCACAGGTTGCACCGCTCTTACAAACTACGACTGTGGATACTGAAAGGCAACACACTGTTATGCAGACACCTGACTCTGGATTTCAGAAGTGCACAGGTGCATTCCATTACTGCCTCGTATGTCTGTCAGCAATGGCAGACCTCCTCTTGCTAGATGTTGCTGAATTGAGGTCAGGTGTCATAATCGAAAAGCCCATAGCTTATGCGCTGTCACCTACAAGACAAATAAGGTTACTAAAAATAATATAAGTATTTTAAATAAGTCATTTTAAATGCATTCACGCAGTGCACAAAGGCACTGTTTGAAAGACGGTTGTATAAGCCGCAGAGGTTGAGAATGCATTGATAAATGGCTGCCTCCTAGAAGTGTGGCTGCCAGATTGGTAATTATAGAGCCTGCTTTGTATACTATCTGGATCTTTGGATGTTTAAGGAATGCTGGCTTTTATGATTCATATAAAAATATTCCGTCGCCCTTGGTTGATATACTAAAACAAGCATAATATCCACGCAACCTATAAGCTGTGGAAAGATTCCCCCTCTAAAAAAGCCTGATTGAGTTTGCTGCAGTTGATGAGAAATGTTTAGAAAGCAATGTGTGAGTGCATGTTAAGTAACCCTGCTTTTAGAAAAGTGTGAAAAAACTAGAAGGCGCTCTATGAAACCCCTCCTGCTGTGGGTGCTACACCCTGATTACTGACTAATGCCAGAATGTGAAGAGAGCAAAGAACTTGCATATGTGTGTGATTAGGCTCCAGTGCTTAATTTGTAAAATAACTAGTGCCGGGACCCAAAGTTTCATTCAGAAGCCCATGGCTTTGTCGAAGGTCTGGTGCCAAAATTGAAGGCTGAGTGGCCTTGATTCCGCCTTGTGCCTATTTAATCAACTACAAGACACTACCTATTCATCTCACTATTGCACATTTTCTTCATCCCTGCTTTCTCCCTTTCTCACTGTTTATCATTCTTTCTATTTCTCTTTTGTTTTTTTTCTCTATCTTGCTTTGGATCAAAGTTTGTTGAGGAAAACTAAGTGCTGGTTCCCAAAAATGAGAGCTGGTTGGTCCCATCTGCAACCACTGGTTCAAATTAAGCACTGATACACACATTCCAGTGTATGTCCTTAGACAACACTGGATTTAATTCACCAATAAGATCCAAAATAGCATTACTGCTCAGACAATATTTGCAATAAATCGCCTCAGTTTGTTGATGTAAAGTAACTCTAACTATGAAAATTATTTCCTGTCTGCTTCTTCCTTGCTGGAGTGGAGCAAACATCTCATCCTCCTTGCCAAAGTATACAGAGCAGCCACATTGAAAGAAATAAAGTTTTCCCCTCCTTTTATACTAGCACCTGATTATCGCCTCCTCCCACTCAATGCTAATGTAGAAATACAAAAAGTTCATTTTGAGACTATTTGCATTTTCACAACAGGCTGATTATACTGAAAGAGGGACTAAGGAGTAAGAAACGATAAACTGGAGGATGAGAAAGAAATTGCAGATGAATACCAATGGGATGCAACAGTATCGCAGTCTGATTCAAAGTATATGTTGAATTCAGCTGGGCCTGCACTTGTTTCACCTGGTCCCCTTCGAGTAATGTAATGAAAACATGATTTACAGAGCACATTCTTTCCTGTGAGGTGACCTGGCATTACAACTAGGAACTTCAGAGGTATAAAGACAGAAACACTGTGTGGGGAAAACAGGTTTTCAGAGTGTTCCTCAAGGGCAAGAGATGATCAACGCATCAAGGATCCAACTGGCGGGAGGGGGAGCGGGAGAAGAGGGGCGTTCCAGATTTTAGCTACAGTAGCAGATCAGCCCTACCACCGATGTGAAATTGGCATGTCCTGGAAACAACGAAAAGGCTTGCTTCCGTAGATCTGTGGTTTTGAGCTTGACAGTAATGATGGAAATTATTCTTCAGACAAATAGGTCCAAAGTGATGGAAGGCTCGAAAATGATACACATGGCATTTGGAAACAAGCAGCATTTGCAAAGCCTTCAGAGATAGGGAGGCAGTTGAGTCTTAGAGAACTTCAGCCAAAGCTGGCAGCCTCGTTTTGAGTATGGTGAAGACAAACCAGAATTAATGTAGGATATGCAAGGAACTAAGAATTACGTTAGCCCAAACGACTAACTATGGTTGCTTTCACCACTAGCGGCTAGGTATAGTCAGGTGAGTTAGGTAAAATCTTGCAATGCCATTGCAGCATGAAATAACAGGTGGAAGAGAGTTTATTAACCTGATAAGCAAAGGAAAAGCCCTGATCAAACTGAAACCCAGGATTGCAGAGAGAGAAAATGGAACAGGTGCAGTATCCAAGTGAGTTGGCCAAAACAACTTTAGGAAAGCCCTGGGAGAATTGCACCCAGAAACCACTGGAAAGTCTGTCTTACCTGTATTTAACTTAAAGCATTGCTGCAAAATCAATCTACAATGGTCAACATACAAACAATAAAAGTGGGAACCCATGCTGCAAATGATCATTCAGTGATATCAACATCTGCATATTGTCAGCATGGCACATACATTTCGAATCAGCAAAGCCAGTGGAAAAACAACAATATTGAAAAGCGTATGCTAATAAGAAGCCAGGGGACAGAGATTTGCATTTAGATTGAGAGTATCAAGACAAACAGCTTGGGCCGCGTCTAAAGGATAAGTCTTCATCCATGCCAAGTCTGAGCCACAGGTTCTGTCAGCCTGAGGGTGACACAAAAGACGGTCATGAAAGACCATGTAAAAAACAGACAAATAATCCAGCAGAGCAAGGTAGAAGAACTGCCCTAGTTTGTCAGAAGTGGAAAGTCATCAATGATCGAGACCAATGTAGTCTCCATGCCATGAGAACCCCAACTGAACCTCGTTGAGAATCGCATTGCTTTCCAAGAAGGAAGAAAGTTGTTCATTAAGGCCCTTCCCTAGAATCTTAATAGGCAAGTGAATCAAGGAAATAGGCTGATAATTGCTCAAAACAAAAGGGTTGTAATTTGGTTTTATTAACAAAGATTGCTTGCAAGCCTTTGGGACCGACTTGGAAATTATAGATTTGTTGTATAAGGCTACAGAGCCTGTAGTAGTAGACCACTCCGCAAAACATCAGGATGGCAAGGATCTAAAGGAGAACATCTGACTTGTCCTGAGGAGAGAAATTTGAAATTACAGAGAGACTGCATATCACCCTGTTCAAGAAACACAAGAGGTATAGAAACATCCATCAAATCAACCTGATGAGATAGAAAAACTTCACAAATAGACAATCTTATTCTCAAAGTAATAAGATAAAATGGCACACACCAACTGTGAAGGTTCTGGGGAATAGCCGGTCTACTTTGAAGTGGCCACTGCACTTACTGTCTTAAACATTTCCTTAGAAGCACTGTGAGCATTAGGAAGTTTAGTGGCACAATAATTAGATTCTGTTGCTAAAACCAGTTTTTATGCCCCTTAAAGGCAGTCTACAATATTGCTTTGGTTTCTGGGTCATAACCCAACTGTATTCTAGTCTTTTACACTCGTCTTTGGCTAATTTCAAATTGGAATTGTACCAAGCAGCTGTAGGGTGGGTCCTGGAAGAGCGACTAGTCGAAAGCAACAATACAGAATCTACAGTGGAGATAATCCAACTGTTCAATTTAGCAAGGTCACCGTCTATAGTACAGCAAAAGGAGGGAATACCACATTCTAGCAGAGCATTAGAAAACTCACTCTGGCAGTAAAAGCAAGTCCCTGTGGCAGCAGCTACCTCCACCACATATACATCACTGTCAAACTCATGTGTATAATGGGAAAGTTTTCAGCAGCAAACCCAAGATATTTTTCAAGCCTTAGGCATTGATGCATGTGAGTAGGTTTCAGAGGGGGTATGCTGGACAAAATGGTGAATGCGGTGGTCGGCATGACATTTAATGTGGCCCACTTGTGTATTTGGAAAGGGATGGTTATTTCTTGTATTTCAGTGAACGAGACTAGTTTAGACAGTTCATCATCATCATGGTAAGGACACTGTCTCGGATGGAAAACACCGTGGCAAGTTGGCAAGTTTAGTTACTTCTTTCTTAGAGGATGATACTGTAGGTGAAGAATCAATATGAGCAGCCACCTCCCTTCTGCAATGGCACATTCACAAGGTGCATTTGGCTTTGGAATCAGATCATCTTGGATTTGACCTACTGTTATGCTATTAATTGTGTTTGACCAATGACTTTGTGTTTCACCACTGCGCATATTAGTTGCTCAATGTTCACCAGTTGCAAATTACATTCTGTATTCAGTTTAGCTGCCTATTGGCTTTAACATGGCATTAGAAATTACGTTTGGTATTTAGGTTAGCTGCCTATTGGCTTTAATGTGGAGTTAGACATTGCAGTTGAGACATTGCAGATGAGCTGTGTTTTTCCAAGCTGTGTTTTTCCACATGATAGACCAAGCTGTGTTTTTCACACCAAAGTCTAGCTGATAAAAGAGCGTACATTTGGTGTTTTCCTTTCTGCTCAGCCTTGGGAAGAGGAGGTGTCTAGGAGATCTGGCCAGTCTCCAAAGGCTTGCCTTCCTTTCCCTAGTCTGAGAGGAGGGGGCACGTTTTTGGAACGATGGCCCTGGGCAACAGCGAAGGAGAAATATCTTGACTTCAGACAGGAACGGACGTCAGTTGCCTGTCCCCGTTTGGGTAGAAAATCTCTTTCTCGCAGTTGAATCGGAGTCATCAACTTGCAGGTCCCAGAAAGATGAAGCAGAGTGATAGGCCCTACGGTGATGCAATTTTGACTTTTATGCTTTGCTTTGAAGGTATGCTATAATATAATCACATGTATTTGCTGTGTGCATTGCAACTGAGAAGTACTTTGATATATTTTGCTTTCATTGCTGCGACTACTTTTAAACGTGTGCTTCCAACCTACTAATTTTGTCTCTCAGGAACCTCGTGGTGAAGTGACAATAACAATAAATGTCTTCTTTGAACTAAGAAGTGCATTCCAGAGAGGTTTTGTAAGCTTGGTCATAAGATAAGAGAAGGAAAGCAGAACATTTTGGCGTAGTCGGCAGGATGGGAGTCAGATTGGAGATTGGAAGTGCACTATTTAAAAGTGTAATTGTTTTTTGTTGTTTAGAGAATTAAAGAATTAAAGAAGCACGGCAGACCATGTTTGAAAATGCATGTGAAGTTAAACTGTTTTATGGTGCTGTGAGAAACATGTTTTCTTGTTTATCAGGACTGTGTGAGTCTTGGGATGAGTGCTTGGAAGCATATTTAGAAAATGTGCCTTTTGGAAGAAATGATGTTCCTTTTGTTCTTGACAGAAGGGTTTGGATACTTTTGTCTGCTTACAGAAAAATGCAGGAGAGATGTAGGCAGTTAGAACATAAAAATAAGAATTTATGTGAGCAAATTATCCAGAACACATTATTGCAAGATAATGCTCAAATCTATGAAACTGCTGTTCCCATTCCAATAATGAGGAGGTTAAAACAGGTGTGGGCCAGTGTGAGCAGAGCACAGATCTGCAGAGCAGCCCACAGTTTTTGGCAGTTGAAGTGCATTCCTTAACAGATAACACTAAGAACAGAGTTAGGAATGTGATTTTCAGACCGTTTTTGCAAAGTACGATGTTTAAAATTAATTCAGACAAGGCAGAAGTACTGTCGCAAAATGTACAGTTACTGGGAATTCAGTGGAATCCAGAAAATAGACAGATGTTGTCACCAGTAAAACAAAAGATTTTAGAGTTTCTTAATATTTGCACTAAGCAAGAGACACCGAGTTTCATTAGCTTGTTTGATTTTTGGAAACAGTATAGCCCTCATCTGAGTGAAATCTTAACACTTTGGTACAAAGTAACTAGGAAAAAACATGAGCAGCTGCACGCTTTTGATTTGGCAAATGAAATAATTCAGACTTTAGGTTTCTGCGCAGTGCAAGTGAGAAACACTGATTTACATGTAAATCAGGAACAGGGGAGGACAAGAGTGCCCCTGGAACTTTGGAGTAAGCTTTTGACTTGTTATTGGGCTCTAGTGAATTCTGAGCAAATGACATTAAATGATAATGTAATTCTGAAACCTGAAATATCAACCATGCAGTGGGTGATGAGTTCACCTAACTCTCACAGTTTAGGACAGGCACAGGAGGCTAGTATCATACACTGGATCTGGTACATGCAAGACAGGGCTAGAGTCACTGCAGCCCTACATGAACAGGTGTCACAAGCCCCTTTTCAGGATGAGGAGAGGGTGCAGGGAGTACCACAGATAAAAGAGTCACCAGTGAAATTGAGTGCACCATTTGAATTTGTGTCCCCCGAGGATAGAAAGCATGTTTGTTTGACTAATGATTCATTGACTGAAAAGTTGTTGTCTACCACAGGAGAAAGAACAGAGTTGTACAATGTGTGTCAGACATTAAAGCAAGAGCTGCTTGAGATGTGTCATTTTTACACTGATTCTTGGTTCACTGCCAATGGTTTAGCCATTTGGTTTTCCACATGGCTTGTACATAACTGGTTCAATTCCCTTGCAAATGTTAAAGAGCAAAATTCAGAGAGAGAAGTGTCCACCCAGAATCCTGACTTAGTGGGGATGGCTAAGTGGGTGCACCAGAAATGTGGACATCTGGGAGGAAAAGCCACTTACAGGTGGGCAGAGATTAGAGAGATGCACATTCCCCTAGATTTGATCAAAACTGTGATTTTGCAATGTCCTATTTGTCAGCACACACAACAGAGATCTGTCCCACAAACAGTCAAAGATCAGTTGGGGAGAGGAAAGTTACAAGGACAGATATGGCAAATGGATCAGGTTTTAGGGGGAGTGATTGCTGCAGATTACTAAATCGAAATCAAAATGATGCTGATAACTAGAAGAGAATCTGATTTATTCATACAGATTGGAGACAGAATTGCCCAACTTGTCAAAAGTGCAGTGAATGGAGGTTTGGTAAAGAAGGAGTCTTCCCCAGCCCTTCTGACAGTGCAAGGAAAGGGAAGCTGTGGCACAGCAGATAAAACCTCAGAGCTAAGGTGTTGGTTGAATCCCCAAATGACCCTCCAGAACCTGCCAAAATTATAACAAAGGGCCCCAAGATTATAAAACAAGGAAAGGAAGAAGGAGGGCACATTTCAGATGACAAATGTTATTTGCAAGAAAAGTCATACTTTTTTCTTTTGCAGATCCTACCACGACTCGCCACTGACCATGAGTGTGCTGTGTGGTCTCCCTTCGGGTGTGTGCGTGTGGGGTGGGGGAGGGACCGAACCCCGAAACTGAACCTGATTGATTAAAGTACAAACCCCATGGGTCCATTTTGCACAATTGGCGCCTTCAGTTCAAGTTCTACTTGGGATCAATATAAAGTTTGTCAACTTGTTTGATTACATTCTTCCACTGGAACTGAGCAACCTTGCCAGTTAACTGTCTGTATTTTTTCGTGTGGAACTCTGACTTTCGCTTACATTTCAGCAAACCTTTCAGGTGGACCGTGTACCTCTACATGAGTAGAACTCATGCTACATCAATTTGCTATTTTAGAGACACTGTTCAATCAGTTAATATCCCAATCAGAGTATATAAGTTTCAGTCTTTTCATTGTAGATGTATCTGATGTGAAAGGTTATGAGATCAATATGCTAATCCACGTCCATTGCTTTACAGTGATTGCTTTTATCATTCAAATCTGATTTGCTTATAATGTTTTTTTGTTGATGTTTTTGTTTTTTGTTTTTGTTTGAAATAAGAGGTATGTAAACAAAAATTCATTGGTCATAGGGTGGAGTGTTATGCTATTAATTGTGTTTGACCAATGACTTTGTGTTTCACCGCTGCGCATATTAGTTGCTCAATGTTCACCAGTAGCACATTACATTCTGTGTTCAGTTTAGCTGCCTATTGGCTTTAACATGGAGTTAGACATTGCAGTTGAGACATTGCAGATGAGCTGTGTTTTTCCAAGCTGTGTTTTTCCACATGATAGACCAATCTGTGTTTTTCACACCAAAGTCTAGCTGATAAGAGAGTGTACATTTGGTGTTTTCCTTTCTGCTCAGCCTTGGGAAAAGGAGGGGTCTAGGAGATCTGGCCAGTCTCCAAAGGCTTGCCTTTCTTTCCCGAGTCTGAGAGGAGGGGCACGTTTTTGGAACGATGGCCCTGGACAACAGCGAAGGAGAAATATCTTGACTTCAAACAGGAATGGACGTCAGTTGCCTGTCCCCGTTTGGGTAGAAAATCTCTTTCTCGCAGTTGAACCAGAGTCATCAACTTGCAGGTCCCAGAAAGATGAAGCAGAGTGATAGGCCCTACGGTCTGCAATTTTGACTTTTATGCTTTGCTTTGAATTTATGCTATAATATAATCACATGTATTTGCTGTTTGCATTGCAACTGAGAAGTACTTTGATATATTTTGCTTTCATTGCTGCGACTACTTTTAAACGTGTGCTTCCAACCTACTAATTTCGTCTCTCAGGAACCTCATGGTGAAGTAATAATAACAATAAATGTCTTCTTTAAACTAAGAAGTGCATTCCAGAGAGGTTTTGTAAGCTCGGTCATAAGATTAGAGAAGGAAAGCAGAACACCTACTAAAGAAGGTCATCAGTTCGGTGCTCTATTTTGCTTTTGCAGACAGTTTGGAAGTGACCAGCCTTTTAGCACCTGTGACTGGTGCTCTGTTTAGCAGGACAGAGACTGGTGTTAGGTATGTGTGGTGCCAACATCTGTGTTTTTCGGTGTTTTTCATGCACAGATCCTTGACTTTGTTTACTTATTCCTCAATTATATTCCAACAATTGTGGCTGTTCATGATTTCAGCTATGTGAGATTGAACAGGCTTGGTTAGGATGAATTTCAGCATGCAGGGATTTTGCAGCAATTTTTGACTCAGTATGACAGAGTCGAGGTTTGCTCGAACTAAGGACTTTCTCATAGCTGTATATTTAAAAATCGCAATATTGGATAGTCTGTATTAGATATTTTACAATAGTTGACTTTCTTTCCAGGTTTTTTTAGTTGGTAGGCAGGAAAATAGATCTCTCTTAGTCGACATTTTTCTTTGGGCATCAACCTGTCTTTTAAGTTTGTTAAGGAGATTCTCTCTCCTGCTTTGAATTGAAAGATGATGCCTCTGGTGTCAGGGGAAAAAAGAGCAGTAACCCCTTCTTTTTTGCCAAGAGTGCCCACGTAGATGCCAAATCTTTACCCACCCAGATGCTCACACATTTTCCCAAGCACAGGGCAATTTCCCACAGGACATGACATGTCATAAGCAAGTCAGGAGGAAGCCAGGAAATTACACAAGTAGGCTGTTTAGTGTCTTAGGACTGTGAGCATTAGGACCCTGCGGCCTGGGTAGGACTCAGTGAAGGGATTACGCAATCATTCTGGCAGGTATTAAGGTGTGGTCCTTAACAGTTATGAGAAAATGAGAAGGCAGTTCAATGTTGTACGCTGATGAATAAAGACATTGACTACAATTTCTGTGTGTGGCGTGTTCTTGTGCATGCTCCCGGGCTAGGGAGGACGTGACAGGCCGTAGATGTCTGGGGTGCAGTCTGTATGTTTGACATTGCAGGCATCTATTGTTTTCTGCATCTGCATCTGCATCTGCATCTGCAATGGTGTCCAATCCACTAACAAGGAGCACCATCAGAAGTAATTTTACCTTGTTACATGGGGCGATGCAAAACATGCATTGCACAGACAATGGTTACCTCGTTTCCATAGAGGGGAGTTGGAGAATGCAGTGTTAATCATCGTATTAATGATGCCCAATGGCTCATCGAAGAAACAAACTCAACCCAAGTGCAGATTGAATATAGACAGAGTGAGGTTATGGGTCTTCGTGGCATGGATACCATGGTAAATGTCATGGCAGGAGGCTGATTAAAAAAAACTAAGATCCTGAAGGAAAATTCCAACTATCAAGATGTAAATTGTCAATGTACTCTTACAGCGCTTAAGGCACTTGACAAGCCATTAAAGTGCTTTTGTGCGGCGATTAGCAAACTACTCCAGAACCCAAGATTACTAATTAGTATGTTAGTACAATATTTTTTCTTTTTTTTTCTCGTGCATTAGATGTGTTAGATTTATGTGTTTCGTTTTTTTGTGTGTTTAGTAGAGTTTAAGTAGGAATAAAATGCATATATGCCTATTGTAGCCTCCAGCTTTCACACATAGGTAGCTAAAAAGTGAAGCCAGAGTTTTAACTACTATGGTGGTCATTCCGACTCTGGCGCGGGAACTGCCATTTGGCCGCTACGCGGTCAGAAGACTGCTGCCGGCATTCTGACCTTCCCGCTGGTCCGGCGGGCGCTAACTATGTTAACTATGTTAACTATGCCGGCGGTGTTGCGGCCGTGCGACGGGTGCAGTTGCACCCGTTGCGCTTTTCACTGTCTGCTAGGCAGACAGTGAAAAGCCGGCCGGGGCCCTGTTAGGGGGCCCCTGCACTGCCCATGCCAGTGGCATGGGCAGTTCAGGGGCCCCCAGGGGCCCCAAGACACCCGTTCCCGCCAGCCTCTTCCTGGCGGTGACAACCGCCAGAAACAGGCTGGCGGGAAGGGGGTCAGAATCCCCATGGCAGTGCTGCTTGCAGCGCTGCCATGGCGGATTCGCCCAGCCGGGGGAAAACCGTCAGGAAACCGCCGGTCCCGGTTTTCTGACCACGGCTTTACTGCCGCAGTCAGAATGGGCATGGAAGCACCGCCAGCCTGTTGGCGGTGCTTCCGTCATTCGCGACCCTGGCGGTCAAAGACCGCCAGGGTCAGAATGACCCCCTATGTCTGGCAAGGGAACTCTCTTGACCAGGAGCATTGCAGAGATCCTACAGTTTATTACACAATTTTCCATAGAAAACAGAACATAGGCATTCACTCGCTGGTGACATTATGTTGAAGTGCTCCTCATAAGATCAACGTATGAACAGATCATAGGAACCTGTTCTATCTGACGTCTATGAAGTGTGCAAAAGTTCAGCCTGCTCGTTGGCTTCATCTTGAGGTCACTTACTGAGCAGGGCATTGACCTGAAAAAGCTGACGCCCAGTCAAGGGCAATAGAGGAACCTGAACAAATCTGTTCACACCAAGCATTCTAGCCAAGGGGTCAGATGTTCCTTTGCCTGCAAACAGTTCTTGACAAGGGTTATGCAAGCCATACATTCAGATAACAGGCTGCAGTAAGGTCCACATGAACAACAAAAAGAATAGTGTCAGTTCCAAGTTCTATTTCTTCTGCAGACAAACCTATAACAGCAAGTGATTCCCCTTTCACAGGTAACACAGCGAGTGAAAGACACAATAACTGGTGGAGAGACACGTTTGATGCATAAACTTAGTTTGGGACAATTATGTTGAAAGATGTGCAGCGTGCGCTAAGGCCACAGCCTCTCATAGTTGACCGGCAGTACTTCTTCCACTTAAGCACTTTTGGTCTCATATTTTTATGCATTTCATAACACAATTATTAGTCATAGACTATTTTCCTAAAATCAGGCATGATTTCCTACAATTGTTGATTATCCCTATTCTTTTTAGATCACATCTTTAGGCTTCATAGACTACTAGAAAAGATAGCGTCTGTTCGAGGCTCCATTTCACTGCACACGTTTGGGTTGAGTTAATGAAGACGTTGGGTGTAGCACAGTTCAAATCCAGGAGCTACTCCCCACAGACAGGTAGGCAAACTAAGCAAGTGAACAAATGGATTGAAAAATACTTAGGATTCTTTCTGATGAATCATCAGATGGACTGGATACGATGGCCTGCTCTAGCCAAGTTTTCCTATAACACAGTACATTGCTCTTTGGGAACCTTTCCCTGTTTGTGTACTTTTTGACTACCCTCCCAAGATGTTCCCCTCCATGTTTCCAAAGTTCCCTCTATCTCACACTTACTCCAGTAACTGCATCAGATGTGACATACTGTCTGACAGCATTTGCTAAAGGTAAAAGCTGTGTCTACACAACACACAGATTCACACCGAAAGGCATCACCTTTTTATAATACATAAGATGAAGTGTGGATGCCTACTAAATTCCTTTCCATCCCCAGCTCACATTCCAAGTTTACTCCCTGATTTGTATATTATTGGCAAGGTAGGAAGAGCAGCAGTCAGACACGAACTATCCGCAGTGTGGCAGATACAACCACTAGCAGTTTCTAGAGTTAAACCAGCCATTTCAGAAACAGAGGACCCTCCTCCAGGTATGATTATCGATGTGTCCCCTGATTTCATGAGGAAGACTTACTGTGTTCGGTAGCAGGGAAAGCTACAACAGCTCTGCAAGAACTTGGGAGCTAGGTGGGTTTGTGCATGCACCTCAGTTGGTTAGACAGTTTCATAAACAGTTATCCAAGAAACCCAGAAGTCCTGTCAAAGCAGGGAGAAGGGACTCTTCCTGGGTGAAAGAGGGGCTGTCAGGATTTCAACACAGACAAAAGTGGAGCAAGGTATGATTAGAGAAAGTTTTAGGATTCATCACAGAAACACCAGAGATACCTATTATCGCCAAGGTTTAGGGTGGAAACTCAGGAAGATAGGGCAAAGGACAGTGAGGAAAGTTAGCTTGCTAGCCTACAGGAAGGAAGGAGTTCAGATGTATTGTTTGCTTCCAGGTTAAACTTGGCTGAGCATATGTAACCTCACTTTGAACATTGCTGTGTGCCTAACAACATATCATGATTGCATTGACTTTTCTGCTGTCACTAGTTTGTCCCCAATTTGTCTTCCCTCACATTTTTTTGTTCCTCCTCATCAGTTTCCACTCGGTTTCCTTCCTCATGTTCCCATTTGCTCTATCATCTGTCTCTTATTTTTGGTCCATCTGTGTTGGTGCAAGAATACTGCTTTTTGGCATCGAGGGGGTCAGCATTGGTATCCTGGTCGGAATCTGGTCTCGTCATGGCAACCGTCATCGTGGTGCAGGATATGCTGACTACCAAATTTCTGATGCTGAGTTACACATATTCTCAACTTCTTGCATCTCTGCTTAACTCAGTGCACTCCGTGTCCTACCTCTATCCAGTGGGTTCTCCCTCTTTCCTAGACCGAACCAACAGCACTCTGGGCTTTCCTATCACTGCCCCGCTACCTGAAGAACTCCTTCCCCTTCCTCGTTTCCCCCTCACTTTCTCTAATGTGGGATGCAAGTAGTTGCCACCTCCAGAGTGACTCAGAGAAAGCGAGGAGTCACATTGGGTCCACAACTTCGCCCAAGGCTTGACATTTTGAACTTATGATTAAGCAACTAGAGAGTACACTTTGGCATAGTTTGACAGAAAGGCACATAAGTAGGGGAGAAAATGCACACCTTGAGTCATCTATAAATTGTGTGTCCATCCATGTGAATGATACATTTATTGAAATATGAAACTGAGTTGAGTCAGTTCTAAGACTCTCATAACAGTTAGATATTTTTTCAGGTTTTGAGGCTTAAAATAAAATGGGCTAAATAAACATTGTTGCGAATGAATAAGTGGGCTAGAGAATACATTAGCCATAGAATAGAACACATTTCAGGCATTCGGCCATCTAGATAACTCACACAGCTAGGGATCTTATCTCAGTTAATATAAAAAAAGGTTATAGATGGAATAAGATGTTCTCGATTTGATTGCAATAGTCTGTAAAGGAATGGGTAGCACTTTCACAAATGGTGATGTTGCTCATGTTCCTCTACGTTGGGTAGAGCTCTGTGCTTCTCTTTCCAAAGAGCATATTCGATCAACTGGACCAACTCTGCTTAACTTAATGTCCAGTCCTGCAAAAAATGACCTTATGAGGATTACCTTTTTTTAAAAATAGTTACAAGATGACGGAATGGGCTGTAGAAGAATGGAGGGTCTCTATCAGGAAGGTAACTTTTTATGTTTTGATTCACAAGTGCAGCAGATTTTTAATTCACTATCATTCTGAATTGAGAGAATACCTGTCCCTAATGGAAGGTGGTAGACTAACTACAGCACTTTTCAGAGGGTCAAGGGTGGACAAGGCCCAATTAGACTTATGAGTAGAATATAATAAAGTTTAATTAATTGCATAACACTTACTTGAAACTGACTGTTGCTGCTAAAGTATCTGGACAGGTCCACAAATTGTCTCAGATGTAACCAGGAGGGGTAACTTTCACATGACTTCCCCTCACAAATAATCAATGGAAATATTGTAGTGCTCAATCCTGGGCCTTATCCTCTAACTACAGACTACTCCTAGTGCACTTCAAATACCTGCTTAGATTATACCACACCCCAGAGAAGTTACGCAGAATGGGCTTGCTTGAGGATGCAGGCTGCGTGTGCTGCACCTTGCGCCAGCTTCCTCCACCTGACGTGGGACTGCCATGGAGTGCAATACTTCTGGCATGCGGTCTTCAATACTATTGAAGGTATCACTGGGTACACCCTTCGTGGCTCACCTCAAATCGCCCTATTAGGCTACGTGAAAGATGTCCCACCGGATATTCACAAACTGACAGCAATGCTCCTTTTGCTAGCAAAGTGTCAAATGGCAAAGCATTGGGGTCGACGTCCGCCGCCGCAGAGAGCTGGATGGCTCCAGGACGTGGTCTACTTTCAGGAACAACTCACTGCCTATTGGGACTTGATGCCTGTAAGGTCATACATCAAGGATATTTGGTCCCCCTTAAGCATGCAAACTGAGGAAATGGAGAATGTGACTGATACGGAGCAATGGGTGGCTGAACCGCTGGAAATTTCTACCTCTATGGGTCCCACTCATTAAGGGAATAGGCAGATTCATTGTGGGAGAAGACTGCTGGTTTGCATCCTGCGCGCACGCAGAAGATTCCTCTGTGGAGATACAAACTGGTTCCATTTGGCTGAGTGGCTTCCCTTCTACCCCCCCCTCCCATCCCCCAGTTATGGAAGAGAACAGTGGAACTACCTGTGATGTTGTTGCTTTGGAAATACTGCCCCAAGTGGCTGTCATTAGTATTGATCTGTATGCTATTCTCCCTCCTTTGTATTCAGAAACCTCAATGAAGAAACTTTCACATGACTTGGCAATGTCATTTGATTTTTTGTGAATTCTATATTATTATTAATAGTAGTAGTAGCAGTAAAGCTATTAGTATTATTCACCTTATAATAATAACCAACAATTATTATTAGCATTGTTGTTGTTTTGTTATGTTCCCATTGTACAGACTAGCCAATATTTGGTAAGAGCATTATGTAGCATTGCAATACTGTGCAATAGTGTGGGGATATGCAGGGATACTTTTTCTTATCATTGGGACTTTTATTGTAGTGTAGCTTTTAATAGCGGTATTTATTTTACACGACAAGGCTGAGGAAATAGTAAGCTAACTATCATGCAATTATACATTGATAGCGTTAGTATGTAGACCTGTGGCTGTTAAAGATCACTGCACTTTTTGCTTCTAATATTGGTAACTGTCTCTCTTTCATTGCGTGCCATGGCAAAGGGCAACTCCATCCTGCAGCCGCAATACTGGCGCACTTAGAAAGAAACATGTGAAGACAGCAAGTATCCCCCCAGATTGGTACAAAAGGAGGAAAAGCCTGTGCTTGCATAAGACCGTTCCCCAGTAGGTAGGTGGAGGAAAGAAAATCATGAGTAGGAATCATTCTAGGCACACTAAACAGCTCTGAAAGGCAAAGCAGATTAGGACGTGGTTCCTGCAGAAAACACCAGCAAATTACTTTTTTCTTGAACTTAAAAACAAAAAATGGGAAAAAAGTGACACAAAGAATAGCAAGATGCTATTATCACATTTCCCATCATTCTTTTTCATAGGAAGTGACATCGCTGTTTTTCAGCCAAAACCATCTTTAAAAGAAGAAGCCAAGCAAAAGGACATCATTTCCCATCATTCATCTGCACAGGGAGTGACATCACTGTTTTCCCATCAAAACCGCCTTTAAAAGAAAGAGCCAAACAAGAGGACTTCACATCCCATCATCCATCGGCATGGGAAGTGACCAGGGGCGGCTCCTTTGCTACGGCGAAGGACGTCGCCCCACTGACTGTACTAAAAGCAGATAATTTACTGTTGTTTTATTTTTCTCTTCAGGCACAGCCAGAAGTGCAGGGAGGGGCGGGCGGGGCAGGGCCATGAGAGGTGGGAGGCGGAAGGAGGGAAGAGTGCACTTAAGTGCGCGTGTGTGTTTGCAGGGCCATCTGAGGCCTGTTAAACACACATGCGCACTTAGGTTTCTTCAGCCCGGCTGTGCTTAACAGCCGGGCTGGAGAAACTGCACAGATCCCAGGGCTGTGTCTGAGCGGAAGTCTCTGCCGCTCAGCCTAATCCTGGTGCTGCTTTCATGCAAGATTTTGCATGAAAGCAGTACCAAGATTGCTGGAGAGCCTGTGGTGGTGTCCCAGAAGTGAATGCTGGGACACTGGAAGAAGAGGAGCACAAGACGGAAAGAGGCAGCAGGGATGGAGGCAAGGTAAGTGTGTTTTCTAAATTATTGTTACCTTGTCTCTGCTCCCCCTTCCCCAAACCTCTCCCCTTGAGTTATGCGACAGCCGCTGCTGGAAGAAGCCAAGCAAGAGGACTTAATTTCCCATCATTCATCTGCACAGGAAGTGACATCACTGCATTTCCCATCATCTAATTGCACAGGACGTGACATCACTGTGTTCCCACCTAAATCGCCTTTAATAGAAGAAGTCAAACAAGAGGACTTCATTTCCCACCATCCATCTGCACAGGAAATGATCTCACTGCATTTCCCATCATCTGAAACTAACATCACTGGTTTGCTGCTAAATCCACCCCTAAAAGAAAAGACAAAGCAAGAGGACTTCATTTCCCATCATCCACTTGTATAGGAAGTGACATCACTGGTTTGCCAGCAGAACAGTTTTTAAAAGAAGTAGCCAAGCAAGAGGACTTAGTTTTCCATCAGACATCTGCACAGGTAGTGACATCACTGGTTTGCCGCCACAACCGTCTTTAAAAGAAGAAGACAAACAAGAGGAATTAATTTTTGCATGATCCATCTGTACAGGAACACAGCCCGGTATGTAAATGGAGGAAAGAAAATCATAAGTAGGACTGAAGAATTGTTCCAGATGCTAGACAGCTCTGAAGGCAAAGTAGAATAGGACCTGGTTCCTGGAGAAAACACCAACAAAGGACTTTAACTTGAAGATCAATGAAAAAGTGACAAAAAGAATAGCAAGAGGTTATTATCACATTTCCCATCACCCTTTTGCACAGAAAGGGACATCACTGGTTTGCATCAAAACCCATCTTTAAAAGAGGAAGCCAAGCAAAAGGACTTTATTTCCCATCATCCATCTGCACAGGGAGCACCATTACTGTTTTCCTGCCAAAACCGTCTTTAAAAGAACTAGTCAAATGAGAGGACTTAAATTCCCATCATCCATTTGCGCAGGAAATGATTGCACTGCATTTCCCATCAACCATCTGGACAGAAAGTGACATCATTAGTTTCCCACCAAAACCTCCTTTAAAAGAAAAAGCCAAGCAAGCGGACTTCATATCCCATCATCCATCTGCACAGGATGTGACATCACTGGTGTGCCACCAAAACCATCTTTATTTTCTTTTTCTTTATTATTTTTTGTTATTATTTTTATAAGCTTTATATACAAGAAGAGCACAATAAATATATCATATATAAAAATATATCCAAAATGCTGCATTAAATTCATCAACAAAGCAAGATTCAATTTTAGATCACATAGAGAGATCTTCTCATCAAAGCATGATTCGATTATGACCCACATAGAACCATATTCTCAAGCCAGAAAAGGGTAAAAGAGAAAATCATAACATAGAAAATTCATAAATATATCACAAAGCTAAAAGAGATATAGATCTTCCTGAGAGAAGCTTTAGAGAATTTCATTTGATTGCAGAGTATTTTATCCTCTAAAATGAAGAAACCCTCCCTCTTATCACCAGAGAGTCCCCTCTCCTATTGCTGCAAAGGCCCCTAGATCTGTTACCCCCTCTTCCTACCATTCGTGCCTTCCATATATATAAGCTGCTCTCTAGATCAGCTATCGAAAGCAGTTGTGCTAGCCATTGACCAAATGTAGGAGGAGATGGGTTAAGCCAAGCAACGGCTTTGGAGATACAAATTCCTGCCATAGAGAGAAAAAGAAATTCAGGATACCCCAGGAACTCCCAGTATCTGTATCACTATGCACTCCCAGCAACATCAATTATGAGGCTAAAATAATCTCTTGATGGGGTACGAGCTGCAGGAATTGGGCCACTTCCAGCTTAAGAGGTTTGAGGGGCGGGCACCCACTGAACATATGCTTGAGATCTGCATCCATCAACTGGCAGTGCGGACACTAGGTTCCTGAAGTTCCCCCCTACCTAACAATTTTCGCCTGTGTATAGTACAGATTAAAGATTGTTTTAAAGTGCTGGGGCTGGAGTTCTATAGATTATAAAAGAGTATGACCAAGCACAATTGATTGATAAAAACAGCAGTTGTGGACCCCTACCTTTGTCTGCCATTTCTCCAAATGCTTCATCCTAAATAACAAAAAATCTGATTTAAAGTGTACTCAGTGTTGCTATATATGAGCTCCATCAGTGCTTGTTTGGGAAGCCAGTCGTACCTAGGTATTTTCAAGTAAAGAAACAGCAGATTTGGAGGCATTAAAAAAAATCTCTCTTATTTTACCATATTTGGCCTGTAACTACGCGAATGATACTATGCTTGCTCCGTTTTAGTAATCCCTGAATTTCCCAAGACCGCTAATCTCCCATCTCGAGACACTTGAATCAGAGAACGTTGTAGGTATAAGCTGGGATCTCCAAATGGGGGACTAATAACTAAATCGGCCTATACCAATCTTTCCTCGGATGATGGCCCAGAGCTTAAAAGCAGTCTGCTAAATCTTAATCTTATTTCTTTTACTGGATTTAACAAATTTTAAGAAAAAACTTTTAGCGTCATCCCCTCTCAGCAGATCATACACAGTGGGGACACCTTCTCTGAGCTGACAACCCCCAGATTTAGCCCCAAGGAGAGACTTTATATACTGAATGGCCCCAGCCATTGATAAAGCCTAACGTCGGGGACTACCCACCCCACTCTGATTCTTGAGAGCTTTAAAAACTTTAGTGCTTTTTTGGGCTTGGAATAATACCAAATAAAGCTACTGACCAACCCCTCCATAATCTTGAACCATCTGTGTTCGAAAGGTAGTGGAATTGCCTTGAAGGAGTATAAAAGACCTTAGCAAGAAAGAGCATTTTAATCACGTTCCACCTTCCGACGATCGGAGATGAGTATTGTCAATCCTCCTAAGGTCCTTCCTTGCCTTCTCTATTACAGGGAATAGGTTTAGTTCAACTACCCGATCAAGGTCAGAAGCGATGGTGACCCCAAGATACACTGCATGATCCATAACCCTGTCATCCACCATGTGTATCTGACTATTCACAATAACTGTTTTTTTTCTATGGTTCAGAGAGTAGCCAGAGAACTCCCAGAACTCAGAAGCTTCCCTTGCTAGCTCAGTTAAAGCCCCTTTTGGATCCGGCATCACAATGACGATGTCATCCACGTAAGGGATAATCTTTCTGTCTTTAGGTCTAATTAGTACATCAAAATACACAAGAAAGTACGGGGTTCTCTTAACGAGGGCGTCGCGGATATCAGCGTAGCCCTGGGTTGTATGTGTTCCTATTTGGAAGGGTAATGTCAGTGAAATGTCAGTAGGTAACTGCAGAGTGCATGCGCGGGGAGGAACAGCGGGGGGAGAAAATTCCTTTTACGGACTAGGTGGTCTCACACACTATATAGTGTCATGCTTCATCATTTGACCACCTAGACCCACCCAGGTAGGACAGTGCCACCTGGGCGGACTCAACCTCACTGTTAAAGGAACAGGAGGGAGTGCGTAAATAAACTTGTTTCTGGAAAGATCGGGATCCAGCTAATCTACGGAAAAAATTAAAAACACTTAAGCAGACACCTGTGGGGAGTAACTAATTTAATAGTGGTGTCTGACTGGTGTAGTTAAAACGGGGGTTGGGACACCTCTGTGAGGACAAGGACTCACAGGGTCACCTAACTAATAGCCAACATGTTTCTGCCCTCAGAAGTGAGCCAAAGAAGGTCTCGGGGCATTCGTCAGGGCCTAGGATCCCTACGTCTCACGTTGGAGGAAATTACTCTATGTGAAAGTCAAAGAGTGTGAAATAAAAGGTCTACCTTACCCAAGGAAATACCTTGAGGCGGCCTATGGGGGATAAACAAACAATTAGAACACTAGTGGCACACGGCACTGCAAAACCAACCAACTGCACACGTGTCAAAGGGATGCATTCATGCACGTAACACATATGTTCATAATAGACAAAATACATGCGTGGAGTGACCAAGTGGGTATATCTATCTATACAAGTGGACAGTCCTACCACAGCAGGGAATTACAATTCTTACCCTTTCATAGAGGCTGCTAGCCTCTGGTATCCAGGAGGGGGAGTGTCCCCTTATAGTCAAACACTAAGGGGAGACATAGAAAGAGACGGACACAAAGACAAAGTGAGGAAGGGGAGGGAATAGGAGTAACCAGGATAGATACAGGGGAGCACTAGGGGGGTGGTTCCCACTAGGAACCCACTATCATTGCTAAAATAAAGAGATACTGCTTAATAGAAAAAGTAGTAACACGGAGTGGCTATAGATAATAGTCATAAAAACAGGTAGAAAGTGAGATTAAAATTAATGGAGGGAAGGCTTATCTGTGCTGCCTGTGACCCGTGCAGCCACTCACTACATCAAAGGGGGCGCTCGCCGTGCGCCTATATCGTCCTCTCCTTGGACCGCTTGCGACAAGTGGCTGAGGGAGAACGGTCTATTTATGGCTGTAAAATGTTCCAGGTGCGCCCTGTTAGCATGGTAATTAGAGTTCAATTCAAGTAAATCACTGCCGCGGGCCTTTTTATTGCGTTTCTGGCCCGATATGGTCGCCGTAATGGCGGGCGCCCCAGCTGAGCCGGGGCGCCGGCATGAATGCGAGTGAGTGCTCGGGTGGGGCCCAGGCCGGAAGGTTCCGGCCCGAGCGCCACAACCGGAAGCCTCGCGCTCCCGGTGGCCGCTGGGAAACGTAGTTCCCAGCGGTCCCGTGGCCCAGTGGAAAGTAAAATAAAGAATAGAAAGAAGAAAGAAGAAGGAGTCAGGAACGGAGGGGGGGGAAAGGAGGGGGATTTGGGGGGGGGGGCGGGGGCGGGGGGTTTTAGAGATACAAAGGGGGGGAGAAGAGGGAAAGGAGAAGGAGAGGGGGAGGGAGGGGGTGACAACCGAGAAGGGGGGGGGAGGGGAGGGAGAAAAAAAAAGGGGGATACAAGGAGAGGGAGAAGAAGGAAAGGGGAAGGGAGGGGGTGACAACCGAGAGGGAAACGAGGGGGCAAGGGGGAGGGCAAGAGAGAGTGATGGGGAGGGGAAAAGAGAGCAGAGAGAAAGGAAAGGAGGTGAAAATAATGAAGAGAGAGCGAGAAGAAAAGATCAGGAAAGTAGAGTAAGGGTAGGGTGGAGATATTAGGGGACGAGGAAGAAGATAATGATGCAAAGGACAAAAGAAAAGAGAAAAAGGGCAAGATAAAGGGAGTGTGGGGAAAAGAGACAAGGTAGAGGGTTAGACAAACAGGGTGAAAGAGAAGAGCAGAGGAACAGAGGGGTCAAAGGAAAGGAAACCGAGAAGGGGAAGGAGAAGAAGGTGAAACCAGCAGGGGGAGGAGCAAGAGGTCGGGGTCAGGAAGAGGGGGGGGGCACATGGGGGAAAGGCAGGGAAGCAGGGGCAGTGGCGGAAGGATTGGAGGACTCATAGATTAGTAGAAGAACTCATTTATTGTTGGGTCTGGAGATTACACACGGACACCGATGGTCTTAATGACGAGATCCCCTGGTTCACACTCAATAAATGAGTTCTTCTACTAATCTATGAGTCCTCCAATCCTTCCGCCACTGCCCCTGCTTCCCTGCCTTTCCCCCATGTGCCCCCCCCTTCCTGACCCCGACCTCTTGCTCCTCCCCCTGCTGGTTTCACCTTCTTCTCCTTCCCCTTCTCGGTTTCCTTTCCTTTGACCCCTCTGTTCCTCTGCTCTTCTCTTTCACCCTGTTTGTCTAACCCTCTACCTTGTCTCTTTTCCCCACACTCCCTTTATCTTGCCCTTTTTCTCTTTTCTTTTGTCCTTTGCATCATTATCTTCTTCCTCGTCCCCTAATATCTCCACCCTACCCTTACTCTACTTTCCTGATCTTTTCTTCTCGCTCTCTCTTCATTATTTTCACCTCCTTTCCTTTCTCTCTGCTCTCTTTTCCCCTCCCCATCACTCTCTCTTGCCCTCCCCCCTCCCCCCTTGTTTCCCTCTCGGTTGTCACCCCCTCCCTTCCCCTTTCCTTCTTCTCCCTCTCCTTGTATCCCCCTTTTTTTTTCTCACCCCCCTTCCCCCCCCCCTCTCGGTTGTCACCCCCTCCCTCCCCCTCTCCTTCTCCTTTCCCTCTTCTCCCCCCCTTTGTATCACTAAAACCCCCCCCGCCCCACCCCACCCAAATCCCCCCTCCTTTCCCCCCCCCCCTCCGTTCCTGGCTCCTTCTTCTTTCTTCTTTCTATTCTTTATTTTACTTTCCACTGGGCCACGGGACCGCTGGGAACTACGTTTCCCAGCGGCCACCGGGAGCGCGAGGCTTCCGGTTGTGGCGCTCGGGCCGGAACCTTCCGGCCTGGGCCCCACCCGAGCACTCACTCGCATTCATGCCGGCGCCCCGGCTCAGCTGGGGCGCCCACCATTTCGGCGACCATATCGAGGCCAGAAACGCAATAAAAAGGCCTGCGGCGGTGATTTACTTGAATTGAACTCTAATTACCGCTCTAACAGGGCGCACCTGGAACATCTTACAGCCATAAATAGACCGTTCTCCCTCAGCCACTTGTCGCAAGCGGTCCAAGGAGAGGACGATATAGGTGCACGGCGAGCGCCCCCTTTGATGTAGTGAGTGGCTGCACGGGTCACAGGCAGCACAGATAAGCCTTCCCTCCATTAATTTTAATCTCACTTTCTACCTGTTTTTATGACTATTATCTATAGCCACTCCGTGTTACTACTTTTTCTATTAAGCAGTATCTCTTTATTTTAGCAATGATAGTGGGTTTCTAGTGGGAACCACCCCCCTAGTGCTCCCCTGTATCTATCCTGGTTACTCCTATTCCCTCCCCTTCCTCACTTTGTCTTTGTGTCCGTCTCTTTCTATGTCTCCCCTTAGTGTTTGACTATAAGGGGACACTCCCCCTCCTGGATACCAGAGGCTAGCAGCCTCTATGAAAGGGTAAGAATTGTAATTCCCTGCTGTGGTAGGACTGTCCACTTGTATAGATAGATATACCCACTTGGTCACTCCACGCATGTATTTTGCCTATTATGAACATATGTGTTACGTGCATGAATGCATCCCTTTGACACGTGTGCAGTTGGTTGGTTTTGCAGTGCCGTGTGCCACTAGTGTTCTAATTGTTTGTTTATCCCCCATAGGCCGCCTCAAGGTATTTCCTTGGGTAAGGTAGACCTTTTATTTCACACTCTTTGACTTTCACATAGAGTCATTTCCTCCAACGTGAGACGTAGGGATCCTAGGCCCTGACGAATGCCCGAGACTTTCTTTGGCTCACTTCTGAGGGCAGAAACATGTTGGCTATTAGTTAGGTGACCCTGTGAGTCCTTGTCCTCACAGAGGTGTCCCAACCCCCGTTTTAACTACACCAGTCAGACACCACTATTAAATTTGTTACTCCCCACAGGTGTCTGCTTAGGTGTTTTTAATTTTTTCAGTAGATTAGCTGGATCCCGATCTTTCCAGAAACAAGTTTATTTACGCACTCCCTCCTGTTCCTTTAACAGTGAGGTTGAGTCCGCCCAGGTGGCACTGTCCTACCTGGGTGGGTCTAGATGGTCAAATGATGAAGCATGACACTATATAGTGTGTGAGACCACCTAGTCCGTAAAAGGAATTTTCTCCCCCCGCTGTTCCTCCCCGCGCATGCACTCTGCAGTTACCTACTGACATTTCACTGACATTACCCTTCCAAATAGGAACACATACAACCCAGGGCTACGCTGATATCCGCGACGCCCTCGTTAAGAGAACCCCGTACTTTCTTGTGTATTTTGAGTTATAGGGAGCTAAGTACGGTGTGTTCCTCCACATTTGTCCCTCCTTCTCCCTCCTCCTCTCTCCATGTGTAATGCTAATTAGTACATCAGCTTCAATCCTTCTAATCAAAGGGTCTATATATAGGGCGAACAAGGGTGAGCCTTGTTCCTCTTCTGGTTTTAATTGAGTCCGATTGCCCACCCAGAATCTGGAGCCTAGCCACAGGATTTATATAAACAGCTCTGTAAGCATTTACAAACCCTGATCCTATGCTGTTGCCCTTCAGCGCTGCCCAGAGATAATCCTATGACACCCTGTCAAAGGCCTTCTCGGCATCCAATAAGACAAGGACCATGGGATTTTCTGTTACATGTGTCTTATCAAATAGCACAATAACACGCTGAATATGATCCGTTATCCCCCTCCCAGGGATAAACCCATGCTGTCTGGGAGAGACTAATTTCTTCACAACCTTTATTAGCCTTACAGCTAGAACCTTAGGGCCCAATGTGCAAAGCCTCCTTGCGCTCACAAAAGATGAAAATTGCTGTTTGCAACTGCGAAATGGCCAGGTACAATGTACCATCCCTATTTTGCGAGTCGGTATGCAATTACAGACTCGCAACATAAGGATTGTGACTCGCAATTAGGAAGTGGCATCTTGAGGGCGTCCATTCCTAAGTGCGAGTCGCAATGGTGTATATGATTATTTTGTGACCATGATTTCTGTCGCAAAACAATCACAGTTAACACCAATTTCAAATTGGTGTTAATCCATTCACAAATTGGGTCCCATTGGGACCACGTCCCCTTTATGAATGGAAGCACAAATATTTTTTTAAAACAGGCAGTGGTCCCAGGGACAGCTGCCTACTCTGAAAAAATGAAAGGAAAACTTTTCATTTTTTTGTTTGAAATGCATCCTGTTTTCCTTTAAGTAAACAGCTGCATGTACTTTCTTTTTTTTAAACTGCTTTATTTAAAAAGCAGTCACAGACATAGTTGTCTGCTATCCCCAGCAGGCCACCATCCCTGTGAGTGTGGCCATTCCCAATAGGGTCGAAAATCGCGACCTACCTCATGAATATTGATGAGGTAGGTCATTTGCGATCCCATTGGGAATCTCAAACAGTGTAATTGACACTGTTGTACATTTGGTTTTGTGACTCACAATTTGCGACTCGCAAATGAATCACAAGTTGCGAGTCGCAAACCATACCGTTGTACATGTGACCCTTAAGGTAGATCTTTATATCACTGTTGATCAGTGTGATAGGCCTGTATGAATTTGGTTACAGGAGAGGTTTCCCTTCCTTTTTAAAAACTACAATGTTAGACTGGGCCCACGATTCTGGTGCTGGAGAGCCACTTTGCACCTTTAAGGATACATTAACAAAAGTGGCCTCTAGAGCTGGGAAGAAAGCCTTATAGAATTCCAGAGGCTTGTAGTCTACCTCTACTGCATTGCGCAAGAGCAGCACATTAAGTGCTTCCCTTATTTCATCCCTGTTAATAGGAATATCCAAAGCTTCCATCTCCTCTGAGCTCAGCCTAGTTCTATTTACAGACTCCAAATATTGCCAGACTGTCTGCTCATCATTATGAGGCCCCTCCACTTGATACAGCAATTCATAAAAATCACTACTTGGATTTGCGAGGGCATGGAGAATATCTGATCCCCACCTAACCCTGATCTCAGCTATCTCCTCCTGCATAGTCCTTTGTCTAGTCTACAAGGCCAAAAGATGCCTCACATGCTCGCTATATTCATAGCATTCTTGTCTATGAGCCACAAATTTCTCTGCAACTTTGTTCGCAAATACTTAATTAATAGCAGGTTTGAAGATCAGCAATTTTTGCTGAATTTGTTGAGTATCAACTCCCTCTAAAACCTCCACCATAAGCTGAGCTCCTAATCATACAATTCCTTCTACTTGTTCCTAATGAGGTGAGACTGAGACTTCTGGTGATTTAAGCTAAAGTTCAGGGTTTCCCCCATAGTCCTACTTTTAAGGCATCTCACACAATTACAATACGAGCAGAGAACCTTATTCCCCCAAAACTCTGGGATCCAGCTATTGATACACTCAGTATACCGTTCATTTGAAAGTAAACCTCTGTCAAAAGTCCACATACTGGAAGGGTTTGTTCTGCCAGTGAGGGAAATTGCAACAACCAAAGGATTGTGATCCGAGGTGACTCGCGGAAATGTTTCAACTGATATCGCGCCAGCTAGACTGGTTGAGGTAAAAGAATAATCGAGTCGAGCCTGGGTCCTATGGGGAGCCAAAAAAATGTGTACCCATCATCTGGGTCCTGAGTTTCCGTCAGATATCTATCAGCTTATGGTTATCCACAAGATGTTGAAGGGCCGGAAAGGTCTTAGATTTCCTACCCAGATAAGAAACTCCAGGCAAAGAAGCCAAGCTAATATTCAAATACCCACACAAAACAATTAGAGTAAGCTATAAGGCCAATACAAGATTCAGAAAATGAAACACACTTGGATCATTCAAATTTGGGCCATACACTGAACTTATGGTAAGTGTTTCTGTGGAGAACTGGCATTCTGCAATTGCCCGCCTACCAAACTTAACTGAACTGCTATGTTTAACTGAACAAATGTTCCTATGGGCTAAAATCGTTACACCCCATGTAATAGTCCTTTGTGTGGTGTGTACAATCATAGCCTAGAAACTCGAGCAAGCTTTTCCTCGACCCATCTATGCGTGTCTCCTGTATACATATAACATCTGCCCGAAGTATTTTGAACTCCTCAGCCACGCTCCTTCTTTTTATATGGTCATTCAAGCCACAAACATTGACAGTGGCAATAAGGAGCTTAGCTATACGTATCATATTATGGTCCATGTGGCTGAGTCTGCCATAGTCTTAATACAAAAATAACAGTCAGAGTATTAATTGGAATATCAACAAAATCATCCTGCTGCCACCCTGTTTGTCAAAAATAGAAACATGCATCATCCACTACCTCAAACTCAGCACTCACCTCAACAATGACTTGCTCTTCTTGTGTTTTTTTGTCCCACTCGCCCAACACCCACCCAACATCCCGTTTTCCCCTGAGTAGTCCCACTCAAGAGTAGAAACTGCTGCCTTTCTACACTGCACGTCGGATGTTTTACTGGCTGACTTTGAATTTTCCCTATGGCACTTTGCCCATTTAACGGTAGTGGTGACATCATAAGAGATAATGCTACAACTACTATAAGGGGCGGAAGGACGGGTACCCCTTTTACATCTTCTGAGCCAGAAGCCTCTGAACCGTCAGTCACATCCAGTCCGTGAGAATCATCCAGTAGCCTGAGCCCTCCAGCACCTTCAACAAGTCTACCATCACCAGGGCCAGGCTTAACCTTTCTTTTTGTGAGGCCATTGTCAATGTCATTGTCTTTAGGGGAGTTAGTCGAAATGTCCTCTGTTGTGCCACATAATTGCCTGGTGGTAGAAACCAAGTCCTGCAATGTCCTTTGGCCCCCACTCTGATCCCAGAATAACAATGTCACTGACAGTAGAGACCTTGAGGGAGGGGTTACTGGAGGGTTTAGAGAAGACCCTTCCGTAAGTGGTAATGCCTGTGATTGGGAGGGGGAGCGGCAGACAGCACAGGTAAAAGTTTGTAATACACAGCTTTCTTGCCCAGCTGTACGAACATATCTCCCCTTAGCTGTAACAGATAAGTCACTGACCTCGGAGTCAATCGATGGCCGGGCCAAAACTCCCTTCTGCGAGCCTGTATATGGGCCCTCTATGTCAGCTGGTAAACAAGTCAAAGGATTTAAATGGACACCTAAAGATAAACCAGGCTGGCTGATATTTCCAGCACCAGGTCCATTAGCATCAATAGGGTACGTAGCCTGTGATCCCTGAGTGCTCTGGAGTGTCAAGTGTGGATGCTGGCCACTGCCCAGGACAAAGAAATCTTCAATGGAAAGCTGAGGGCCCGATCCTTGGCCCATGACTGTAGCATCAATGCTTCTCCTCTTTTCAGTATCCTTCCCAACATGCCGAGGGTCAGTATTTCTAATATTGGGATTTAACCGGTCTACGCCACTGCCTCCACATTCCACTTTTGTAGGAGAGATATCCGACGTGTGGGATACCGTTGGGTTGTTCTAGGCCAGATCCCGGGCATTTTGTACATTTTTAGGCGGCATGCTTAAGGAGTGGCTCTTTACTGCAGTCCTGCTGCCTCATAAGCAATCCTCTGCCACACCAGAGGTTTTCGCTGACCTGTCAGACCCACCAGGTATATCAGATCAAACGGAGGATGGTCACAGATATAACTGCCCACTGACATGCCCAGAACCATAAATCAAAGCTCCCGGCACATTGTCTGCTCAGCCCTATCCCGTCAGCTTTTCCCAGCATCTCTCAGTGGTTCTCATGGGGGGGGAAGAGCCTAGCATGGATGCTTACACAGGAGCCATCTTGCTTCCCCAGAAAAAACATATTTAAATGAAGAAGCCAAGTAAAAGAACTTTCTTTCTCATCATGTATCTGCACACTGCAGACATCACTTCTCCTATCTCCCAGGACCTATGTGTGTATTGTGTGAGCCACTGGCATGCCAAAGGCAAGCCCATCTGTTCTCATCCACGCCTGGACCTGCCAAGCACTAGGAAACCTGCCTGTTTTTTTCTCTACACACCACTACCCTGCCCCTCTACGCTGTTAATGCTGACTGACGTACGCAGCACTGCTGCCACACCATGCCACACGACTTGAAGGGAGGGTTCAGATGGTCGACACCAGACCTGTTCTTTCTTGTGGAGGCACAGATAAACCCAACTTTTGCACAGAACATAGCTACAGCCATCTCGGTTGGCTACAAAATCTCTAGGCATGACTGTCAGCACTAGTCATAGTCACCATCATATTTAGAGGCACTATTAGCTGCAGCATCTACCAAGACACCCTCACCAGCTATGGGGAACACCTCACATTCAATATATGCATCATAGCCAACTTCTCCCTGGACGGAACCCTCATATACAGGCCACCAGGACCCTGCACCAATTTCGCTAGGGACATGACGGATTTTGTCGCACCCCTCATCATCACCAGCACCTTCACCCACCACTGAGACCTTAACTCTTACCTAGAAGACCACACCAATCAAACTCCACGACCCTTCCAGAAAACCTCAGAAACCTTGGCCTGACCCATAACTTTACCAACCCCACCCACACCACTGGTCACCTATTGGATCCAATTTTTTCCTCAATCGGCAATATTACAGTCAACAAGCAAGCAACTATGACATGGACATACCACAACCTCATCAGTTTCAGCATACCTATCCCACGCCACCACAGACCTACAACCACAGGACCCACCAAAGCTGGAAACTCATCACAGAAGAAGGCAGAGTTCCCACCCTCTCCATACACCTGCCTAGGCACACCAGAAACTTACCAAAAGCCATTAGAAATCTCAACAGGCTAGATCATTGCATGCTCCAATACATTCCAGATTACAGGAATGCTTGTACACAGAGGAACTCAGGTTGATGAAACGCCAGTGCAGACAATTGGAGCGGCAATGGAGACCAAGTCAAGACACCCAGGATAAAGACATCTTCAAATCCACCCTAAGTTGCTACCACCACAGAGCACAGCTCTTGCGGAACGTATCCATGTTGGTACACATAGCAGCAAGGAAATTTTCACCACCATCAAAGTTTTCATTGCGCCTACTGCCACCTCCAGCAACATTACCCCTTACAAGACATTTGCAACAAGCTCTGGGAATTCTTCTGTAACAAAATAATCTCCACATAAGGCAACTTTGACCCTCAAATGGACCCCATCAGTGTCACAACCCATCTTCCCATCATGGCCAAAAAATGCACCCTGACCTCATGGCTGGCCGTCATCACTGTTGAAACCACTGCTAATATGAGCAACCTCCCCTCAGTGGTCCGTCTGACCTTTGCACCCACCATTGCTACACCAAAAGACTCCTACCATTCAGCAAATCACTAATGTCTATCCTCAATGCCTTTATCGACTAAGCCACATTTATGGACATTTGGAAACACCACCGTCATGTGCCTGCTCAAGAAACAATCCGCTGGCCTAACCACTCTCTCCAACTACAGACACATCTCTCTCCTACTATACCGAGTCAGGGTCTTGGAGAAACCGATCAAGTTACACCTCACCAATGTCCTCAGCAACCTCCTGCTCCTCGACACCACACAGTCCCTATTCTGGCCCAACCACAATACAGAAGCACCACTCATCATTGCCAGAGACAACACCTGCAAGATCCTTGACAAAAGAGTCAAGGCAGCCCACATGTTCTTGGACCTCTCTGCAGCCTTTGACACAGTGTCACACCCATTTTCTTCAGGCATCTGCATGTGATTAGCATTCAAGGACCCACCCTCTTCTGGATCTATTCCTTCTTAACGGATAGAACACAAGCTTTTTGCGTGGCATCATACTGTTCGGAAGCCCACAAACTCATCTATGGTATGTTTGAGGAAATTGCATATATTGTATGGTGTGGTTGTGTGGCCTCACTGTATAATATACTTATCAACCTTTAAGAAATACTTTAGGTGACCAACTCCAGCAAGGAGCTAGTCAGGGGGACCAGCAACGTTCTCAGAAACAGCTACCTTGGTCTTGGAAGCAGTCATTAGTCAGTTTCAGGCACTTTTATCCCTCTTCTATAGGTTCCTTTGGAAGTGGCCCTGATGCAAAGGATACAGGTTGCTGAAGATGCTCAAGAATACTGTGGATGGGAGGCGGAGCCAAGATGGTGCTGGGGACGGACGCTCACTGAAAGAGCTCCGTATGGCCTTCACTCAAAACATACTGATTAAGTATTCTTAACTCTCTGGTTTGAGCCCAGGGCCGAGAGAGAGACCTCCAGAGTGCTCGCATGAGGGAGAGCAGCTGATTGCTGCAAGAGAAGCAGCCGCAGAGCGCTCCTGGGCAGCCGCGAGACCCGTGCGGCTTCCCGGCCCGTGACGCCTTGGAAGCGAGCCTCATAAAAGGAATGACCGCACCTGGGGCATTTTGCCCCCCCAAGAGAGCTGGGAAGCACTGGCGACATGATCCGACCCCAAGAAGGGGTAAAAACAAAGATACTGTGCATTGAGAGATGGGTTGGTGCCCCGGCCCTCAAATCCTGAACACGTCTCCTTCGACTCCCCAGTTTGACCCCAGAGCTGGGGGAGTGCCCTCTGGAGTGCTCGCGCAGAGGGAAGCGGATGATCGCAGCAAGAGAAGCAGCCGTGGAGTGATTGGAGCACCCCTAGGCGACTGCCAGTCCCACGCTGCTTCCCGGCCCGTGACACTTTGGGACCCGGCTTTCAGGCCTCTACATGTCTCTACATGACGGTTGGTTGTGGGGGCTCTGATTCAGTGCCTGCACCAGACCTCCTGACCTTCCTGCCTGCAGGGGAAGGCCTCTTGCTCTTGCTCTTGCCCTTGCCCTTCCCAACTTGTGGTGCCTCCTTGCCCTTGTCCTTCACAGCTGGTGGTGCCTCCTTGCCCTTCACAGCTGGTGGTGCCTCCTTGTCCTTCCCTTTGGCAGCTGGTGCAGGCACACTGTCAATGGATATGGCTGGTTCCCTGGAGCCTCTCCCACCTGCAGTAGCTGCTGACACTACTGTGGCTGTGGACTGGGTGGCTGAGGTGCTGGCCTGGGTTCCGACCACCCTGGCCCGACGTAAAGGACGGGGGAGGGGTAGGGAAGAGGTCAATGGCGGAGAGGAAAGGCTTCTTAGGGACACTGGGGCGGGAAGAGGGTGAAGGTCTGGGAGTAGAGGAAGAGGGAGTGGTTGTAGGAGGTGTCAGTCTGCTGTGTTTGGGTGCAGGTGCATGTGCTGGATGCTGTTGTGAGGTGGATGGCTGTTGGGTGTCTGAGTCCTTGTGTTTGTGTACTTTGGGAGGAGGGGCACAGATACAGTGGGAGAGGACACAGGGGCGTGTGTATGGATGTGGGGGTGGTAACTGCCAGTGAGGGGTGTGTAGTGATAGGTGTGATGGTTATGGAGGTAGTGGATGAGGATATAGTGCATGCAGGTGTGAGTGGAGACGCTACTGGGAGAGTGGTGGACAACGAGGAAGAGGAGGACACAGTGGAGGCAGTAGATGTTGGTGTGTCTGATTCTGGACGGTGTTTGTGTGAGTGCCTGTGGGATGATGTGTGGTGCTTGTGTTTGCCTGAGCCACTCCTGTGTGTTGTCTTGGGTGCATGCTGGTCTGAATGTGTGCATGGGATAGGTTGAGGTTCAGGGGAATGGGACTGGGTAGAGGTAGTTGGAGTGGGGAGGCTAGAGACTGGGACAATGGCTGCAATCAGGGAGGAGGCCAGAGCCTGGATTGATCTCTGTTGGGCCACCATGCCAGAGTGAATGCCCTCCAGGAATGTATTTGTTTGTTGCAAATGTCCTGCCAGCCCCTGGATGGCATTCACTATGGTTGACTGCCCAACAGAGATGGATCGTAGGAGGTCAGTAGCCTCCTCACTCAGGGCAGCAGGGCTAACTGTGGCAGGGCCTAAGGTGCCTGGGGTGAAGGAGATGCCCACCCTCCTAGGTGAGCGGGCACGGGAAACTCGCTGAGGGGCTGCCTGGAGGGCGGTGCTGGTACAGGGTGTGGCAGCTGTACCTGTAGTTGGGGGGCCACAGAGGTGTCCGCCACCAGCAGGGAGCTTCACTGTCAGAACTGTCCCCTCCTGTCTCTGCCGTGGTGCTCCCCTCGCCCTCTGTCCCATTGGTGCCCTCACCGTTGGTGGATTCAGCCTCCTTGGCCATGTGGGATGCAGCTCCTTCCGTCGCCGGTGCCTCTGCTCCCCCACCAGATAATGCTAATGCACACAAGGACAGGGTGACAAACAAAAAGGGGGGGGACAAAGGATACACTTGGTCATTGCCTGCCCCAACACCACTGTTGGCGTACACAGCACACTCACACAGGGAACAGGCCCACACACTATGCAATGCACTACAAGTCACAATGCTAGTCACCAGCCCTAGGACAGGCATACCTAATGCCAATAGCAGCATACCTGAGACCCACAGACCCCTGCCCAGTAGTGGAGGCCTACTAGCTTGGTTGGAGGATTTTCACATCAGAACCCTGCCCAACAAGGGACCTACCATGCAATGTCCTGCCTGGCCTAGGGGCACCCACAGGCCCACTTTGCAGATTTGGAAACTGTACTCACCCCTTGTGGCTGCTGTGATGGCCTCAAGCGCCCATCCAGCTCCGGAAAGCTCACTGCCAGTATGCGGAACATCAGGGGGGTAGGGGTTCGACGGGCACCCCTTCCTTGTTGGTAGGCCATCCCCAGCTGGGCCTCCGTCATCTTCCGTGCCCAGCGTCTCAAGTCCTCCCACCATTTCTGACAGTGGGTACTCCGCCTGCCGTTGACCCCCAGGGTCCGCACGTCCTTGGCGATGGCACGCCATATACCCTTTTTCTGATGGCCACTGACCTGCAGAAAAATAAACATAGAAAAAGGTATCAGCCATACAGTCCGGCCTCTTACACTCATGGCCCACCATATCCCTCACATCCCCTTACGCACAGACATTGCACACCATACATGCAGCACGCTGCCCAGGACCCTTCCATCCCCCCCAACACGAGGCCCTCACACACAGCACTCCATGCATTCATGCCCCATGCATGGTGCTCGCAGTGTACTCACCTGTTGGTCTGGAGGCCCATACAGCTTTCGGTACTGGGGTAGGACCCATCCACCAGTCTCTCCAACTCTGCAGCTGTGAAGGCAGGGGCCCTTTCCCCAGTGACTCGAGCCATGGTCGGTTCCAGACACAGGTCACAGAAGCACTTGCAGTGTAGGTCCTCTCTTGTTGAAGGTCAGGTAGAAAGTGAGAGAATAGATAGAAAATGGCGGTTACGTCTGCTGCAGTGCGTACCGTCACCGCTGGCATACATCTCCATTGGCCACTGTATTCCATAGGGCCCATAGACAACCAATGAGGAGTTGCACGGTGGTACTCGACCGCCTCCGCAGCGGTGCACAACGTCAGCGGCATTACCTCATTTCCACCTGTCCATCCATGCAGGACAGGCAGATGCCATTTCAGGGGTGGGGGCAGGCCATGGCACCTAACTGTATCACAGTACACATAGGCACCATTTGGGCCTATCCAGCAACATACTGTTTCAGTCACAACATGCAATGCAGTGTACAGTTTGGAAATGTGGAATACTGACTAGATGCTCATCATTTTGCCCCCTAGATTGCAACCGCTGCGGATGAATAGGAAATGGAGACATCCCCCCGTCTACAGACCCCTGGTGGACTTGGCAACAATGGAGGACAGGCACATTATCCTCACCTACAGACTTGACAGGGCCACAATCCAAGAGCTGTGTGCCCAATTGGAGCCAGGCCTGATATCTGCTATCCGTCACCCCTCTGGGATCCCCCCTCTTGTGCTGGTGCTATCTGTGCTCCATTTCTGGCAACTAGTTCTTTCCAAGTGACAGTGGGTTTGGCAGCAGGAATGTCACAGCCAATGTTCTCAATAGTGCTAACAAAAGTGTTGTCTGCCCTGATGAAACACATGCGCAGCTACATTGTTTTCCCCCAGGTGGAGGATTTGGCCACAGTGAAAGCTGACTACTATGCAATGGGACATCCCCATCATTATTGGGGCAATTGATGGTACACATATTGCCTTTGTTCCCCCCCCCAGAGAAATGAACAGGTGTTCAGAAATCGAAAGAGCTTTCACTCGATGAAAGTTCAGATAGTGTGCCTGGCGGACCAGTACATCTCCCATGTCAATGCAAAGTATCCTGGTTCTGTGCATGATGCCTATATCCTGAGGAATAGCAGCATCCCATATGTGATGGCTCAATTCCAGAGGCACCGGGTGTGGCTAATAGGTGAGCCCATGGTTCCCACCCAGTATATGTTGGTGTATGGGGTTGGCCCTAAGGGTTAGTGTGTGTCTAACAGGGATCCCTCAATATTTGCAGGTAACTCTAGTTACCCCAACCTCTCATGGCTACTGACCCCAGTGAGGAATCCCAGAACAAGGGCAGAGGAACGTTACAATGAGGCACATGGGTGAACAAGAAGGATTATAGAGAGGACATTCAGCCTCCTGAAGGCCAAGTTTTGGTGCTTCCATCTAACAGGTGGTTCCCTGTGCTACTCACCCAAGAAGGTCTGCCAGATCATCGTGCCAAGTTGTGTGTTGCACAACCTTGCCCTACGTCGCCAGGAGCCTTTTCTGCAGGAGGAGAAGGCTGGAGATGGGCGTTTGGCAGCAGTCGACCCTGTGGACAGTGATGAAGAGGAGTCAGAGGATGAGGATGAGGACAACAGAACATCAATCATATGACAGTACTTCCAGTGACACACAGGTAAGACACTGTAACTTCACCTTCCATTGACAGTTATGTGTTTGATATTGTCACTGGCAGGCTGATTTTCCCAATACTATGGCCACTTACTGTACCCTTTGGTATGTCTATTTTCAGATATCTGTGCCCCACTCTGGCTCCTGGTGTGTTGATTGCAGCCACCTATAGGTCATACCTATGTATACATTACTGTACAGTTGAATTGCAATGTTTACAGCTTGTTAAACAACTACATAGTTCAATAAATTGACAGACTCCATACTTGTATTTTTCACAAGAGTGTTTATTTATGTGCTAATAAGTGGAGGGGGTATAGCAATGGGCTGGGGTGGTGGTGGAGGAGAGTCCAGGGTAAAGTTCCAGTTTATTTGTATCACAGGTGCGCTGTCCAAGGGGGCACAGGAAGTGGAGCAATGGCAGTTCAAGGTGGACAGGGTAACAGAGTGGGACACAAGGGTGACATTCAGGAGAGTCTTATTTCCTGGCAGGGTCTTGGCAATATTCTCTGGCTTATGCCTGGATCGCAGGGACCCTTTGCGGGGTGGTTCTCCTTCTGCAGGGGGAGGGGTGCTGATGGCCTGTTGTTTCTGTGGTGGGGCCTCCTGTCCACTAGCGTCAGCGGAGGTGGAAGACTTTTCATCGGTTTGGCTAATGTCAGGGGCCCGTTGGTGTGCCACGGCCTCCCTCATAGTGTTGGCCATGTCTGCCAGCACCCCTGCAATGGTGACCAGGGTGGTGTGGATGTCCCTCAGGTCCTCCCTGATCCCCAGGTACTGTCCCTCCTGCAGCCACTGGGTCTCCTGCAACTTGGCCAGTATCTGGCCCATCGTCTCCTGCGAATGGTGGTATGCTCCCAGGATGTTGGTGAGTGCCTCGTGGAGAGTCGGTTCCCTGGGCCTGTCCTCCCCCTGTCACACAGCAGTCCTCCCAGCTTCCCTGTTGTCCTGTGCCTCTGTCCCCTGGACCTTGTGCCCACTGCCACTAACCCCAGGTCCCTGATCATACTGTGTTTGTGGGGTGGCCTGGGGTCCCTGTAGTGGTGGACACACTGCTGATTGACATGTCCTGGGGACAGTGGTATGGGCCCACTGGGTGGGTGCTGCACTGGTGTTTCCTAAGGCTCTGTGGTTGTCTGTGTCTGTGCCTGGGTAACCGACTGTCCGGAGGTCCCTGATGGGCCAGGTTGGTCATCCTGATCCAGGCGTGCAGAGCTGCTGTCATCACTGTGGCCGTCTTCTGGGGGGGGACTGGATGTTGCTGGCACCTCCTCTCCGGTGACATTGTGTGGGGGACCTGGTGGGATGTAAATGCAGTGTTATTGTTTCTGCGTGTGCCATCTTGTGCATGGGTGTGTTGCCCTCTATGGTTGCTATTGCCCTGGCAGCTTAGGCTTGTGTGAGTGGTGATTAGGTGGGCTAGGTGATTGTCTCAAGTGTGCATGATTTGGTGATGTGTGTACATGCATGTCTGTGATGTGTTTCCATGCATTGGTGTTGCATGCAGGGCTTGGTTGTGGGAGGGGTGGGTTGTGATGGTGGGGTTTGTGGGAGGTGGTGGAGTGATGGGAGTGAGGGTGAGGGTGAGGGTGGGGGTATGTGATGGCATGCAGGTAGGGGGGGTGAAAGTAGTAAAGATTTGACTTACCAGAGTCCAGTCCTCCTGCTACTCCTGCCAGGTCCTCAGGATGCAGTATTGCCAAGATTTGCTCCTCCCATGTTGTTAGTTGTGGGGGACGAGGTGGGGGTCCACCGCCAGTCCTCTGTACTGCTATCTGGTGTCTTGCTACCACGGAACGTACCTTCCCCCGTAGGTCGTTCCACCTCCTCCTGATGTCATCCCTTGTTCTTGGGTGCTATCCCAAGGCGTTGATCCTGTCCACGATCCTCCACCATAGCTCCATCTTCCTGCCAATGGATGGCTGCTGCACCTGTGATTCGAATAGCTGTGGCTCTACCTGGATGATTTCCTCCACCATGACCCTTAGCTCCTCCTCTGAAAACCTGGGGTGTCTTTGTGGTGCCATGGGTGTAGTATGTGTGGTGTGTGTGTGTGAGGGTGTATTGGGTGATGTGTTGGGGTGTGTGTTGTAAGGTACGTGGATGTTGTATGAGTGATTGTGTTTGTGGCTCTGGTTCTGTGGGTGCTGTTGGTCTGTCTCTCTCAGTTGGCAATATTTTTGAGTCGTAAGTGGTTGTGGGTAGTGTGGGTGTGTGTTTTATTGTGGTGTGGGTGTGTGGTGTGTGTATGGGTGTCAGGTGTGTGCAGTTTGAATTGTCCAATGTGGTGTTGTTTTGTATGTGTGTGTGTATTTTGAGCGCAGCGGTATGTACCCCCAATGGTTTAGTGCTATTGAATGTCCGCTGCAGTGATTTGTGGTTCATAATGCTGTGGGCGTAGTTCTGTGGGTGCAACGGTGAGTGTTTTGGTACCACCAGTTTATCACCGACCTTTGGTCTGGCAGACGTGTGTGTGTCTGTATAGTGACGGATTGCTATGTGTGGGTCATAATACGGGTTGCAGTAAACCGCCGCGGCGGCGGTATGTTGGCGGCAGTCGGCATGGCAGTAAGCGGGACTTACCGGCAATGTCATAATGAGGGCCAGAGTTCCTTAATAAAGATATTGTATGGTGGTTGGAAGACGCAAAAACCGGGCTCGGAGAAATAACCTACGATTTGTAGGATTTGCGGAGGGGCACGAAGGGACAGGTATGAACTGGTTTCTGGATACATGGCTCCGGAGAGTCCTCCCATCTGAAAAGATTTCCACTTGCTTTTTATGATTGAGCGGGCCCATGGGGGGGGGGCTCTCTAGGGCCCCCCCAACCAGTGATTGCCCGCTTTCTAAATTATCAGGACCGAGACATGATCTTAACAGATGTACATAGAATGGGGGAAATCCAATATGAAAACTCTAGGATTCAGATTTTTTCGGACTATACCAGAGAAGTTCAGAAACAATGCCGCACTTTTGACTCTGCCAAAGCCAGGCTTCGCAGTCTCCAGCTGCAGTACATGCTCCTCTTTCCAGCCAAGCTAAAGGTCCTGTTTCAGGGGAGGGTGTTCTTTTTTCAATCCATGGAGGTGCCCTGGGTGTGGTTGGAGGAGCACCCTCAGTTCGCCGGGAGGGGGAGCAGAGGAACTGATGATGGGCCCAAGGAAAAGGAGGGAGCGAGGCCTAAGGAGTGGTCACTTCCTGGATGTAGGGGACGGCGAAGACAGAGAGGTGGAAGAGACACTCTGTGGCGACTGCCCCAGCAGAATGCAGGGGGCACGGATTCATCTGATTCTGCAGGGAATCGCAGCATAAAGAGAAGGAAGAGAGACAGGAGGGAAGACATTGACTCTGTCACACCAGAGAACCATTTGAGAGTAGGCGGGGAGTCCCCTCATCCGTTGTTAGAGGCTATTAATAGTTAGGAGACTGATAAAGAGGCCCCGGGGGCCAATGTGACCGGAAAGGCAACATTGTGAGTAGAGGCCGGAGAGGCGTGGACCGGCTTCTCTTGCCTCCCTCTCCCCCTGTTGAGAGAGAACTCACATATGGATATTGGGGTCTCTCTGGGAGAAGCAAACTTTAGGTGAGTTGTGTGCTGAACTGAGAGGTCTCCGCTCTTGAAGCGGGTGATCCCCTTGAACTAGTTTTTCATTTGGACAGTTAAGGGGGGAGGGAGAGGCGGGGAAGCTACAGACCTCTTGACTCCTGTTGAGTTGGTGTATTGGAGTTAACTCTCACAGGGGCTTGCAGGAGGTGGGGAGGGGGGTGGGATGGAGCTTCATTCAGGGGGGTTTAGTTCGGTTTCAGGTTTGCAAAGTTAATCCACAGACACATGTAGCTGATTGGACTATTCAGTTGGTTCACAAGCTTCCCCTTTAAGTTTCTGGGGGTCCCGGATGGTGAGGAACCGCTCCATTATTGCCTGTAGCTCCAAATGGCCACCATGAGTGGTGAGATGAGGACTCCTTTGGGGGACGCACAGGGCCTTACGGTCCTCTCCTGGAATGGATTGGAAGATAAGGTTAAGCGCGGTTTAGTTTCCCAATATATAAAGAGGCTGCAACTGGATGTCGTACTCCTTCTAGAGACACCTCTGAAGGGCACAAGGTGTACCTTTTTGGGCAGAGGGCCCTATGTCACACTGGCACATGTGGGATATACATCTGAGGGGTGGTGATCCTGATTTGTAGGTGTCCCCCCTTCCGTATCACCCATCAATGGTTAGACCCAGAGGGCAGAAAGGTGAGATGAAAGGGTTCTGGGGGCGGAGAGAGGTTTTCTTGATGAGTGCATATGCCCCACCTAGGCTCCAGGCCCCCCTGTTGGAGACATTGACAAAGATCTTGCTAGGGGTAAATTCCCCGCTTCATGTTCTGGGAGGAGATTTCAAGGATGTGATGGTGGCGGATGTAGAGAGATCTGGAACGCCGAAACCTTCATGCCCCCTACCCCACTCTATGAATTTGCTAAAGCACTGGGGTTGTCAGATCTGTGGAGAAGGGCCCATCCCGTAGACAGAAAGTATTCCTATTTTTCTGGGGCCCATAAGGTGTTTTCTACACTGGATTATATCTTTACCCCAGCAGGAGAGTTGGGCACTATACAACTGGCGGACTACTTAGCGAGAGGTTTGTAGAACCACTCCCCTCTGATGGTGCATCTAGGAAGTTGAAATGGGTGGGACAGAAGGTGGAGGTTGTGTACCTGGGACCTACAAGACTGTGAAGTGGCACGTGGTTTTCAGATAGACAGTGAGTTATATTTTAGAGACAATGTGGGGTCAGTCGGGTCTGCAGTGGTGCTGTGGAAGGCATACAAGACGGTGCTTCGGGATTGTGCTCACAACTTAGTAGCCCAGAAGCGAAAGAGAGAGACAAAAACCCTGAGTAAGCTGGAGCACCAGCTGCTGGCACTTGAGGAGACACTGGGACAGACGCCGCCTCTTTCTACACTCCACTAACTGGAATTGGTGAGAGCTGAGTACTGAGAAACTGCAGAGAGAGAGGCTAAGAGTCAGTTACGGGCCGCCCAATATAGGGTTTATAAGGCAGGGGACAAGGCCAGAAAACCCCTGGCTTGGCTTAGGAGAAAGGAGACGGAAGCGAGGTGGGTGCAGGAGGTGGAGACCCAGGAGGAGGTTTGGGTGTCCTGTGATAAAGACATTGCGGAGACCCTTGCTTGCTACTACAGTGACTTGTATAGGGCAAGGCCACTGGAAGACGTTGACCGAATTGCTGAATATTTAAAAAATATAGTAGTTCCCGTCTTAGATGCAGAGACCTAGGCAGCACTAGAAGGAGAACTCACCCTAGAGGAGGTCACAGCTGCTCTGACACGACTCCAACCGGGCAAAGTCCCGGGCCCTAATGGGTTCCCGGCTGAGATATTCAAGAGCTTACTCGATATCCTAGCTCCCCATCTTTTAAATATGTTTACAGAGCCCGGAAGACAAGGAAATCCTCCTCCCGGATTTAATAAGGGCTGAAATAGTTGTTATACACAAGGAAAGGAGTCCCAAATGGTTGTGTGCATCCTACAGACTGATCTCCCTTCTTAATGTGCAGGTGAAAGTACTGACTACGGTATTAGCAACCCGCCTTCATGGCGTCATTTCCACCCTACTCCATATGGATCAATCTGGCTTTATGCCGGGACGCTCTACAAGACACAATCTGAGGCGAGCACCTAACTGGCTGAATACCATACTGGACCGCTCAGATCCACACTTGTTTTTAGCCCTTGATGCTGAGAAAGCATTTGATGTGGGACTTTGGCCTTCCCTGGAAGCCACATTAGAGTGATTTGGATTTGGCCCTCGATACAGGGAATGGGTGAGGCTGCTCTACTGTAATCCAGTAGCGGCAGTAAGAGTGAAAGGGGTCCTTTCTTCTGAATTCCCTATCGCCCGGGGTACTAGACAGGGATGTCCCTTGTCCCCCCCTGTTATTTGTCCTCACTCTGGAGTCCTTGGCATGTAGGGTCCGGTCATGTTCTGGACTCCATGGCTTTAGGCTGAGAGAGGAGGAGGAAGAAAAAGAACGCATTTCCTTGTATGCGGATGACATACTTTTGTATGTTGCGCGCCCAGAGATATCCCTACCGTTACTCTTTCATCTGTTTGAAGAATATGGGAAGCGTTCGGGTTTCAAATTAACTGGGATAAATCAATACTACATGCCCCGCAGGGGGACGTAGGGCTCCCTTCCCTCCCAGTACACCTGCAAAGCTCTACTGAAGGATTCAAATATCTTGATATATATGACACACAAGACAGAACTTTGTCATGCCAATAATTTAGGGAGGGTAGTGAGAGAATGACGGGCTGCCCTGGAGAGGTGGAGAACTCTTCCTCTCACGTTGATGGTTAAGATGATCCCACTTCCGAGGCTCCTCTATGCTATGCAAAACACATATTACCAGATCCCTCTGGGACTCTTCGCAACCATAGATCGAGATGTGCGGCTCTTTTTGTGGGAATGGAAACACCCGAGAATAGCTCTCAAGACGCTACAGCGCAACCACTATGCGGGAGGATTGTCCCTCCCAGATCTGGAGGCGTATTACTGGGTAGCGCACTTGGTTAACCTAAATGATTGTCAATTTTTACCTGGACCTCATCCTACCTTCCGCTTAGAGAGATTGCAGTGGGAAAGGAAATCCTGTAAGCACTACCTATTTGGGGGAGGGTGGAGTAGACATCTCTTTGCCGGCCACCCGAGTGGCCCTCAGGGCATGGACTAGGGTCACCAAGCTCTTGGGATGGCACCACCGCCCCACCAGGGAGACCCCCCTCTGGGAGGGAGGCTGGCTACCAGAAATTGGGAAGCTGACAGGTTTCGAGATTTGGGACCGGATTGGTATCTCAAAGGTGGGGGATGTGTTGGAGGAGGGTGATATCATTCCTTTTGCATCCCTCCGGGCTGAGCATGAGCGTAGTAAGAAGCAATTTTTCCATTACGTATGCTTGCCACATGCGTGGAACGCAGGGGGTCTCCCGGGGAGAGGGAATACCTCACTATGCCCCACTAGAAGGTAGATTATTGATGGAAGGCTTGGTCACTAAAGCAACGTCTCTGACATATAAGACTATCAATAATAACATGCCGGACTCACTTCTGAAACTGCAGAGGCGGTGGGAGGTTGAGCTGGGGGAACTAGAGGACATAGACTGGGAGGCAGCGCTGATGTTTCCGAGAGAGGTGGCTATCCGGTCAAAACTCAGGCTAATTCAATTCAAAATCCTCCACAGGGTATATTATGATAGACAACGATTACATTTGATGGGAAGGGCACAGCATCCAAATTGTCTTTGATGCCAAGGGAACATTGAACCCTCCTACATACACTTTGGGAGTGCCCGGTGATCCAACAGTACTGGAATAAGATAATGGGAGAGATGGGAGGGGTGGTAGCGGAGCAGATCCCCCCTGACCCTACATTTATTCTACTCGGAATACCGAATGATATTGATTTGCCCTGAGGGAAGCTTTTGCTCTGTGGACTTGGACTGATGGTGGCAAAGAGCAGCCTCTGGGGCTCTGAGACCTGTCCCTCTGTGGAGGTGTGGAGGAGAGGAATGGATGGGTTCATGATGGGAGAGAAGGTGACCTATATAAATAGAGGCTGCCCAGGGAAGTTCAAGAAGGTGTGGGCAGGCTGGATGACATACTACTCCTTAGATGTGTAGCCGCTTATTGAGTATTGACTCATGGGCCAATGGGGGGACATATGTTATGGAATTCTGAATGACCTCTGGAATATACTGTGGGCAGAGGGGGAATGGAATAGGGGATCGCTTGAAGTACCAGTGGGCTCATGTGTCTGGGGATGGTTGGGGGGGGGAAGGGGATTGTTCGTTATATTTCCTTATTTCGGGTGCCCTGAAGATATATTACTATGTAATGTGTAATTGGATATGCTATGCACCTGTTGAAAACCAAATAAAAAGATTTATAAAAAATAAAAAAATAAAAATGCTGTGGATGATGGCTGAGCTTGGAATGGAGTTTGACGCGGAGCTCCCGTCCTGGCTGGAGTACATTTAGGGCAAAATAACCTGATTTAGGGCTGAATGGAGCCCTCCTTGTTGGAGCCCTGCCCACCGGGGCACATACCGTCACGGGAGAGGCCCTGAGGTGACCCAATTTCTGCTGTTCAGTGGGTTGGTCGGCCTGCGATAGAACAAGAGCTAGTGGCCCAAGATAGCGGCTGCTTGCTGTTTCTAGAATGGCCGCGAGGAGAACACTGGTCCAGCCTGCCATGTGGCATTGGTTCTGGCCATGCTAGCTGCCCTGGGTCTCAGGGCCTGCACTCTCGGGCAGCGACGGCATCATGACCAATCACTGAACATGGAGCTAGGGGATGGCTGGAACAAACAGCTGAATAAGCTCTGGAACAACAAGAGACTAAACAAGGCCGCTCTGATTCAGGAACAGGTGAAAGCTGATTCAGGAACAGATGAAAGTTGCACAGGTCAAAACAGTGTTGGAAATTAAACACAAAAGGGATATCTTGAGCAGTAACTAGTGGCGTGCCCTTGGCACTGGAGGGAAGTGGTAGTGGATTGGACCATACAGCAACTGATTGAGGCTCTGATGATGAGCAGCTACTGGTCATGACTTTTATGATGGCGGACCAGCTGGGCTAGGCTGTGCCAGCATATGAACAGGCCCGCTGCACTCAACTTGGACCCACAGGTGGTCTCCGGCAGAGGGGAAATTTGTTGCCTACTCCGACCTGGGGGTCCTGACTCCCTTGGAAAACACCCAGATGCTAATGGCTGTAGGCCACACTGTGGCGATGGACTCATACTCTGTTGGTTGGTTTAATAGGTTTGAGAACTATACATACCGTGTGTTTGGGGTGTGGTTTATTGTACAATCATGGCACTGTAAAGTGGAGTGATGTGGCTATTATGGGTTAGTATTACTTTTATTGGTATTCTGTCTGTTTTTACACCATGGTATAAAAACGTTCTTAGTTCAATTGCTCACTGGACTCAATCGAATGAGAAGGTTGGGGAACAGAGACATGCAGTGGCACAACCCAAGCAGTCATTGATGTGACATGGAACATTAATGGGTTGGGAAACAAGTTTAAAAGAGGGCTGGTCCATAAAGCATTATCTCAATACGAACCTGACATTGTTTAGCTGCAGGAAACCTGTCTTCTGGATGCACAATATCATGGTACAGGAAGGGGAAGTACAAGTTAATTGGTCATGCGCAGTACACATCCAGCTCTGGGGGTATCTTGGTGCTTATCTGTAAATCCCTCCTGTTCCACACAATCCACTCATGGGCTGATACACATTGGTGCTATATAGGGATTTTGGGTGAATATGAAGGTGTACCTCTGCTGTTATCTAATTTTTATGCACCTCATGGGTTACAGAGAACCACAAGTGAGGGTTGCCCTACCAGATGCTCCACATGCACACACGGTTTGGGGGGACTTGAATTTAGTACTGGACACACACCTAGATAGAACTAGTATGAAAGTGGAAGGGGGGGCAACGAGGGCAGACTGGGGGACTTCTTGCAGATACTGGGGTTGTGCGATGTCTGGAGAGCTCTACACAGCCTGAAAAAGGGATATTCCTTCTACTCTGGCTCCCATGGAGTTAATTCTCGGTTGGATTATTTTTTCACAATAACCAATCTATTGCCTAGCTTCAGGGAGGCAGAGTATCTAGCTCAAGGTATTAGTGACCACTCCACACTGAGACTAAGGTTGACCTTGGTGGTGCGAGCATACCGGGGTAGATGGAGGATGGAGATGTGGCATCTCACGAATGAGGAGCCCGTTGGGATCATGGAGCAGGCCTCTCATCACTACTTTGTTGAAAATGGGGAGTTGGTGCAGAGCTGCGTAGTATTAGGAGGGGCATATAAGGCCACTATTAGAGGGATCCTCATCGCTGGGGAGGTCGAGGATCGAAGGAAATGGCTACAGAGATTGACCACGCTAGAAAGTGAACTGCTAACACTAGAGAGGGGCTATGCAGATTCACAGACCCCCGAATGGAGGAGGGCGGTGGCTGATAAAAAGGAGGAATACCATTTGGTGGCTCATGATGAGGTCAAGAATAATAAACCTAGTGAAACAGAAATGCCTAAATCAAGCCAGAAATAAGGCTGGCAAGCTGCTTCAGTGGATAGGAAACAGAAAAAAAGATAGCATGTTTATTGGAGAACTGTGCATGTCTGCTGGTGGGGGGGGAGTTACAGGACAGTCTGGGAATTGCGGAAGAGCTGGCGTCGCAACTTGCTAGGTTTTACAAATCTTGGCTGATAGTTCATGAGCCAGAAATCTTAAGCTTCTTCATAGCAGATTGTCCAATGAAAAGACTAGACGTACATCAGCATATTGGAGGGGGAAGTGTCGTTGGCTATGAGTGAATTGCAAGCGGGGAAGGCCCCGGGCCCTAACGGGTTTCTGGTGGAGTTTGTCCGTAAACTTAATAAATGGACTTCCCCACCCCGTGCTTAAGACAGGGGAACTCCTGATAGATATGCATTCAGCAACAATAATTCTAGTCCCCAAGCCTGGTAAGCCTAGAGATAGGTGTGATTTCTACCGCCAAATATCATTGTTGAATGTTGATCTCAAAATCTTGGCGAAACTTCTAGCTGATAGATTGAGGAAGGTTCTGACTTCACTGGTACACTTAGATCAGAGTGGGTTTATGCCTGGTTGCTCGACTGAGCTGAATCTTTGCAGGCACCACAATAATTTGGCTTTGGTGGAGTCCTCCTCCATTGGCCGTGCTATTGTCTCACCCGATGTTAACAAGGCCTTTGACTCCATGGAGTGGCTGTTTCTGTTCGGAGACCTGGAGAAAATGGGTTTTGGCCCCAAATACTGGAGGTGGGTATGGATGCTTTATGATAGGCCCAGTGCATGAGTGAGGGTTAATGGATGCACCTCCAGAGAGTTTCGATTGTACAGGAACACAGGACATGGCTGCCCTTTGTTGCCAATGCTGCTTGGGCTTGCGACAGAGGATCTGGCGGAAAGGATGAGGGTGGATGCCCAGATCTGGGGATGGCTGGGGAGATCAAGTGGGGAGGAAAGAATCTTCTTGTATGTGAACGACATTTTGTTATATTTGACCCAGGTGTCTACGAAACTTTGGAGGTTGAAGGACATTTGTCCGGTCTTCTGAGAGGTCTCTGGGTTTGCCATGAACTGGGACAAATCCCTACCGTTTCCAATAGGTAGTTGGGATTAGGGCCAGCCATTGGCTCTACCACTTAGAGTGGAGATGATTAAATTTAAATATTTTGGGATATTGATCACCAGGAGCCCGGACCTGTATTATGATGCAAATCTAGCCCCGTCGCTGGCACGCTTTGACCGGGATGGAGGGCACTGGCAGTCATTGCTGATTTCCCTGTGGGTGGAATGCTGCAATGTTTAAAATGCTGTCTCTCCACCTTTTCCTCTATATTCTTCAGAACTGTCCATACAGACTCCCGGAGGCTTTCTTTTTACGTGTTGACGCATTGGTGCGCACCCTCCAATGGGCGGGTGGGCAGCGAGAGTGGCACTGCCCTCCAGCAGTCTTAATATGAAGGGGGATAGCTTTGCTGAATATTTATAAGTACTATGAGGTGGCTGCACAGGTTTGTGTGGTTAATTAATGGGCATATTTCCATTGGGGAGACCCAGCATTCTGGATTGATCGCCAGGCTATAGAGAATAGAAGCTATCTACACAGACTATGCAGGGGTAAGCCAAATTCGGCATTGTGTCCAGCTATGGAACTGGTGGTTCAGACATAGAGGAAGTTAATTAATGAAATGGAATGGGGCACTTGATTGACCCCAATAACACCATTGTGGGAGGGGTTCAGGCTCTCAAGCCTTGAAGGCCTTTTGAGGTTGGAACAACACTGGCATTTTTCTGGGACAGTAATGGGGTGGTCCTCTTTGCCCATTTGCAAACAGAATACCAGATGCCTACCATGCAGTGGTTGAAATATGCCCAAATGAGAGCTGCTCTACAGCTTAGCATTCCTATGGATGTGGAGATGCAGGAGGACTCTCTCCGTTGGAGATGGGACTGCTAGTTGGGTCAGTGTAGGAAAAAATGATTTCACTAACTTACGGGACATTAATGAGAAACACACAACCCCCTTGTCTGGTTTGCAGGATGAATGGTTGCAGGATTGTGGGGACCTTGATGAAGATGACTGGTGTGAGGCCCTCATGTTCCCGGTGGAGGTGGCCATTCTGGAGTCTCTCTGCCTCATCCAACTTAAAATTCTCATTCTAAATAGAGTTTACTACACGTCTATGTTGCTTTACAGACTGGGTGGGGTGGCGAACGCCGATTGTTTCAGAAGATGTGGCGAGGAGTGCACTTTCTATCATATGCTCTGGAAATGTCTTAAAGATGGGAAATTCTGGGAGAAGGTAAGCTAAACATTGGAGGGTTTAACAGGGATGCCCCAGGGGATTCAGCCTGGACTGGTGCTGCTGGGAGTATAGGGCAGATGGATCATATACAACATCACAAATTGTTAGTCAATCTAGAATGCATGGTGGTGAAACGGGATATTGCCAGGAAATGGGGCTCAGGGACTGTTCCTCAACATCAAGAATGGCTGGATGGCATTGACTACTGTAGAATAATGGTAAAGAAAGTCTTTCAAAGTAGAGGCTGTGAACGGAATTTTGAGACAATTTGGGGTGGCTGAGTCTCTGGAACTGGCTGAAAAGGGTATTTACATGGTTGATAACTGCTGTCTGAGGTAGAGTTCATGATACAGACACGAAAGGATGCCCGATGTTTGGATTAGGTTAGGATGCACCACTGTGATGAACTTAACTTCATTTATTTTTAAACATATGGATGCATGTACCTTTGTGGGGGGGAGGGACTATTTTGTTATGGATTTTGTTGGCATTGCATAAAAATAATAAAATACTTTAAAAAACATAATGTTGGAGGATGCAATGAGGTCAACTTGTGTCTTCCTGCCGCTACTCCTCAGTCCACGGAGGGGGTGAGACAATCCTGGCTATGGGGTTGATGGGCTACCAGTCGCCTGGCATCACAGGTGATAACTCATCTTCTGGGCAACCAAGCTGCACTCCAATGACTCCCCTGAGTCCAGTTGACTTGCGTGCTACTTTGAGCTTTGAATCCTGGTCTCTGGTGCTGCATGGCGACTGTTGGCTGCAGTGGGAAGACTCTGGTCTGCCAAATTGCTCCAGCAGGCTTCTTAAGCTATTGTGGCCATGTGCTGCAAGTAGGAGGTCAGCAAACTGACCCTCGGGGTGCTGGGCTCTGGAGACCACTTCTCCATCAGCAGGACACAGCAGGCACAATTCCTTTTCCAGTCCTTCTTCCAGTTCAGTTGAGATCTGAGTTCTGGGTGCCAGGGGTGCCATATTTATGCTCAGAAAATGCCTTCAGGGAAGAATGTGGTTGTTGGGTAATGGCCTTCCCTCCTTCTGGATGACCACTTCCTGTGATGTGTGGCATCTGGCTAACCCAGGATGCACCATTCTGCCCACTTCCAACATTACAGAACCACTCTATTGGTGTCCAGAGCTCCCTAAACCACCCCAGAGGTTTGACTACCAAGCAGGGCTACACGCCCTGAAAAAACAGTTTGGCAACTGGTTTTCCCTCTCCTGCCCAAGTGCCAGCTTGTCTACCTAAATAATAGGCAGCCTCTCTCCCAAGTGTTCCCCCATTTGCTCTTAAAAGGCAGCATCACCTCTGAAGCTCGACTTTTGGGCTAACAGCCATGTGGCTTACTGCCTGGAGCTGTAACACTTCCTCCAGTGGCAGGCCTCTATTGCTATTTTTCCTAGGAGCCATTCACATGTTTCTCCAGGAATGCAGAAGCCTGTCTCAGGGACAGACCTTTTGTACAACCATAAATGGGCACTTGAAATCTTGGGCAAACAAAGTTGCAACAGCTAAAGTTGCACTTTTCCCACCAGTGACATTAAATTTGATTTAACCATTAAATAGGATTTAATGCACTTAGGGGGTCATTACGACCCTGGCGGAAGGCAGAGAACCGGCGGTAAGACCGCCAACAGGCTGGCGGTCTTACCTTGTGGAATTATGACCATGGCGGTTACCGCCATGGTCATCCACCGGTTCTCCCTTCCGCCCGCCGGGCTGGAGACCTGGGTCTCCAGCTCGGCGGCGTCACTATACCGCCGGCGGTATTTGGACCCAGCTTACCGACGTGGATTTCCAGCGGTTTGGACCGCCATGAAATCCATGGCGGTAAGCACTATCAGTGCCAGGGAATTCCTTCCCTGGCACTGATAGGGGTCTCCCCCACCCCTCACCCCCACCTTGACTCCCTCCCCTACACCCCCCAGCACCCCTGCCACCCCCCAAAGGTGGCAGGGCCCCCCTGCCCCCCCCAACACCCAACATCACATAACTCACACACACCCGACACGCATGCAGGCACCACCAACACACACACGCACACACCCCGACATACATGCCAACATCCACACACACAGACACGTACACCCACATTCAAACATACACGCACACATCCATACAGACATACCCACAGACATACACGCACTAATTCCCAAACACGCATCACCCCCACAAGCATACACGCACTCACACACCCCCTCTACATACTCAGACGCACACCCCCATGCACGCACACAACACACAACACCCCCTCACCCTCCTCCCCTAACAGACGACCGACTTACCTGGTCCGTCGATCCTCCGGGATGGGACGGGAGCCATGGGGGCAGCTCCTCCCACACCACACCGCCAACAGAACACCGCCACGGCGAATCACAGGACGTGATTCGCTGGGCTGTGTTCTGTTGGCGTGGCGGTGGAGGTGGAGCAACCTCCACTTCTCCACCGCCCGCCACTATGGCTGTTGGCGGCTCTCCGTCCGTAAAGGGACGGAGAGCTGCCAACGGTCATAATAGGCCAAGTGGCAAACCGCCTGCACTGGCGGTCTTCCGCACGGAGGTCCCTTGGCGGTCTTTAAAAAAGACCGCTGAGGTCAAAATGACCCCCTTATTCTTTTGATACTGTACAGTTCCAACTTTTGCAGACTCATTCAAACATTAGCAGGGCAGAAATGTCAGCCTGTTTTTCTTTACCTGCCAATGGGGCTACTAGCCTTTCACAGTGAAAATGACAATTTAAATGTATTAGTGCTGCAACCTGCAAACATACATGTTCCACTTCTTAATATACAGCACTCTGCTTTGAGACTCAACAGGTTTACCTTAGGGGCGACATATATGCAATACAAAGGGAGGACTGGTGTAAGAAATTGGGATACGGGTTGACTGCAGTGTGAGCAACCACAAACCTTGTCAGGGTAAGGCATAAGCAACCCCCAAATTAACCTGTTCTCAACCCCCTGGTAGCTTGGTCGGGCTTAACTTATGGGCAATGTGTAAAATATTTGTGTATACTTTAAACAGTTCCACAGTGAAAACACCACACATAAAGGATCCCACACCAGGTTAGAAAAACAGAGCTAAGTTTAATAAGTATAACAAGACCACAACAACAAAAATCGAACCAGTAGAACCAGAGTAATGAACTTTTAAAGAATAAAGCAGAAAATAGTGCCAAAAAGCACAAAGTGCTAACTACGGCTATCTGGTAGCACTGAACTGGGTCAAAGTCAAAATGTCTGGTTGACCGTGATGAAACATGAGTTGGATAAAGTCCAAAATACCACTGCAGGGATTACCACTGCTGAGATTGCTACTGATGTGATTACTACCACTGATATTACCACTACTGACATTACGACTATTGTGATTTCTACCTCTGGGATTACCACTGCAGGGATTACCACTGCAGATATTACCTCTACTGTGATTACCACTACTGTGATTACTACAGCTGAGATTACCACTGCAGGGATTATCACTGTTGCGATTACCACTTCTGAGATTACCACTACATTGAGTAAAATAGTTTCAAAAGTAAGTGCACTGACCCTATGCTAACCTACATCTTAAAATGACACCTTACTCTATAACTACCCACCACCCTATCTTTATGGCCATACAGTGCCCTCTCCTTAACCCAGTGGTTACGTTGCACCGGGGGGTGCCAGTGGGCCCACCAGTATATATTTTGGATAACCAGGACTCTTCCACTCTGTCCAATGGTGGTCCTATTGGTCTTTACAATGCATGGGCCTGCCCTGTCCATTAGTCCCACCCAGGCCCAGGCATAGACATGACTGTAGCATTCTCAAGTGGCAGGGACACCAATCGCTTCATTCTCCTGCATCCATTCTTATGTTGAATCATTCTGTGCCCAGGCAAAGACACGCTTTCATTTCCATAAAATAATACTTTGTACCCTGTAACAAGTCCAGCATTTTAGGATTTTTAAGAGTATTCCCCTGTTCTTTGTCTATGTACACAGGTGTGCTATCAATTTTAGGTTGACCAGCCCCTTTGATATTTTAGTAGATGCTGCTTTGTTTCACTCTTTACCTTTTTTTTGGTAGAACACTAAAAATGTGTTCCCATGACATGGACCCTGTTACATGGATATTTGCAAATTTGCTGGTTATATGGAAAATTGCATTTTTGCGGTTACATGGATAATTGCACTTTTGCAGATAAAGTTCACTGTGTGCCGACTTCTGTTTCCTTTTGTGTATTTGCTTTGTGCTCATGGTGGCCACCGGCTCGCTTATGTGAAACTGTTTTACTTTTCAGTTTAAGTGGCAAGAAAAGTCCCGTTAGGAGTTTACAATGCTAATAGCTTTAACTCGAGTAAACCAAAGACCCATTTCATTGCAAATGCTTGTTATACATATAAGGCACCACTTCTTAATATACAGCACTCTGCTTTGAGACTCAACAGGTTTACCTTAGGGGTGACATATATGCAATACAAAGGGAGGACTGGTGTAAGAAATTGGGATAGTGGTTGACTGCAGTGTGAGCAACCACAAACCTTGTCAGGGTAAGGCATAAGCAACCCCCAAATGAACCTGTTCTCAACCCCCTGGTAGCTTGGTCGGGCTTAACTTATGGGCAATGTGTAAAATATTTGTGTATACTTTAAACAGTTCCACAGTGAAAACACCACACATAAAGGATCCCACACCAGGTTAGAAAAACAGAGCTAAGTTTAATAAGTATAACAAGACCACAACAACAAAAATCGAACCAGTAGAACCAGAGTAATGAACTTTTAAAGAATAAAGCAGAAAATAGTGCCAAAAAGCACAAAGTGCTAACTACGGCTATCTGGTAGCACTGAACTGGGTCAAAGTCAAAATGTCTGGTTGACCGCGATGAAACATGAGTTGGATAAAGTCCGGGATGAGTCCCACTGAAGTTTTACCTTCTCAAACTTTCTGCCAAGAGTGCCATTAGCATTGTAGAGGACAAGGAGAGCGCCACAGGCATGTCTGCAAGGCACAAAGAGCAGGCTGGGTGTTGCTGATGGGAGGGCTGGTGCTTTGCACTGGTGGCCCCCTACAAGCAGTCGATGCTGCAGTGTGAAGAGACAGGCTGGCGGTGTCTTGTGCTGACTTTCTGTGTGAGTGGCACTGTCTTGGTGAGGTCTCTGAGCCCACAATCTTGATTAAGGAGCCTGTGAGCCACTCCAAGGGTCCAGGACCTGAGAGGCACAGCTTGGGGTCAGGAACTCTCTGCAGTTGGTTCCAGGAGCTGGTTGAGGAGCCTTTTATGTCCCTGAGGCTCAGGTCAGGAGGCCAGCAGACTAGCCCTTGGAGTCACACTGAGGTCCTGGGTTCAAGACGAAGTTGCAGGTCCAGTTCTTCTTCCCCAGGCAAGAGGGCAGCAGGAATCAGGTCAGCAGTTCCTTCAAAACAGCTGTCCAGTACAGAGACAGACCTCACACCAGCTCCCCCCTGCAACAGGTCTCCTGACACTGCCGCCTCCGCACATATCTATGCTGCCATTCACCCTCTGTTGCCCTGTTGTCTGCTCATTATTGTCTCTCTGCCTCTTTTTCCTCTTTGCCCTCTGATTTTCCGCTCTGACCTTTGTTTTTGCCTCATTGCCACTCAGACCTCTGTTTTTGCCTCTCTGCCTTCTGTTTTTCCACTCTGACCTTTGTTTTTGCCTCTTTGCCCTTTTTTTTTCAGCTCTGACCTCTGTTTTTGCCTTCTTTGTCGGTGTGACCTCTGTTTTGCCTCTTTGCCCCCTTTTTTCCACTTTGACCTCTGTTTTTGCCTCTTTGCTGCTCTGACCTCTGTTTTCGCCTCTTTGCCCTGTGTTTTTCCGCTTTGACCTCTGTTTTTGCCTCTTAGCCGCTTTGACCTCTGTTTTCGCCTCTATGCCCTGTGTTTTTCTGCTCTGACCTCTGTTTTTGCCTCTTTGCCCTCTGTTTTTCCGCTCCGACCTCTGTTTTTACCTTCTTCACTGTTTTCCCTTTTTTTGTCACTCTCACCCGCTCCCCCACCCACTTCTTGTCTTTTTCTTGCTCCTGCCACCCATTGCCAAACCACAGGACCTACTTAATGGAAGCCACAGTGTGGGCACACCAAAGGCGCTCCAAAGACAAGCCTGGACAGTGCCAGGAACCCTGGCCCTCCCGCCACCCTCTGCAACACTGCTGAGCAGGCCCTGGGCCCGTACAACAAGCAACCAAAGGTCCCTTCACCTGCTGACACTGCTGATTCTCCTGCATTACAGACCCACTAGTCCACACAGGACCACGCACCACCCCTGACCAGAAGACCTTGAACAACCTGGAACCTCTCAGGGCATCCTGATTAATGCCTCATCCCGCTTCAAACATGCTATGGAAATCTTGGACACCATCACCACCCGCCCACCCAACGTAGCCTTCATCACCGAAACCTGGCTCATCCCCTCCTCAAACCACAACATTGCCAGAGCAACACCCTTTGGCTACAAAATTTGACACCGAGACCCCACCAACAAACACGGCAGAGCCATCACCATCATCCTCAAGGAAAACATCTGATGCATCGTCACTGATGACGATCCCACACCCCTCACGTTGCAACTCAATTCCCAACTGCAGACTGACACCAGCACAACATTAAGAGGCACACTCATATATAGACCCCTGGGACCTTGAGCAGCCTTTTGTGACGCCATCAGCAATCTCAGCGCCCTTCTAGCCATCAACTCTAATCACTACATCCTACTTAGTGACCTCAACTTCCACTTCAACAACCCCAATGATGTCAATTCTACCACCCTACTGGAAAACAGGCACAACATCGGCCTCACCCAACTGGTCACTGAACCCACGCACAAAGCTAGACACACACTCAACCCCATCTTCACCTCCAGCCACAGAGCCAAATTCCGCCATGTTACAGAACTCACCTGGTACTACCACACCATCATCTACTTCATCATCCTTGATGCACAGCAGATCATCACTAAGCACCACAGCTCCTCCCACTGCAGCTGGAGTAAGGTAACAGAAACACAATGGACTCAAGCCCTCAGCACTACGCAACCCAAAGCTTCATCAGACCTAGAACAGGGTGTCCAGAACTTCTCCATCTGACTCACCAAATACACCGACAGAGTCACTCCAAGCCAACGAGATCCAACAATACATCAAGACAAGCCACCAAATACACCCCAGAGCTCAGATCCACCAAGCATCACTGCTACCAATTCATGAAACAATGGCCCTCCACTAAAAATTCCTCCATCAGAGCTGCCCACAAAGCAGCCCTCAGCAAATACCACCCGCTCCAGGGAACCGAAAGAACCGCTATCAAATACTGCATCGACACAGCAGCTTACCACACGAAAAAACTATTTAAAATAGTCAAGGAATACTCCAACCCGGCTGCCACAGAGAACACAATCCACCCTTCCCAGGAACTCTGCAACACCCTCCCAGACTATTTCCACAGCAAGATTGCCACCATCTACAACAACTTTGCCACCAGCCCACAGCTCTTGACCTCGACAACCACAGACAACCTACGCACACCAGCCTTACGATCACCAAATGGGTCCCACTCTCCACACAGACCATCATGATCATCATGTTGTTCATATATTCTGGGGCACCCACCGACCTATGCCCGTTCCACCTCTTCAACCTCATTACTAATCACATCAGCTCAGAACTCACCAGCATTCTCAATGCCTCCATCTCCATGGCATCATTCACGGACAGATTGGAACATGCAGAGATCAGTCCCCTCCTAAAGAAACCCTCCTTTGATCCTAGTGAAATCAAAAATTATCGACCAATCCCTCTGATCCACTACCCTGCCAAAGTACTAGAGAAGGCCATCAACCAACAACTCACTGAATACCTGGAACAAAACAACCTGCTTGACGTCTCCCAATCAGGATTCTGAGCCAACCACAGCATGGAAACCACCCTAATCACAGCCACAAACAACATCAGAGCCCTCCTCGATTGCGGGGAGAGTGCAGCCTTGATCCTTCTCGACCTCTCAGCTGCATTTGACACTGTATCCCCCCACACCCTTATCAGTAGACTCCACAGCATCGGCATACAGGAGAACACCTTCGAGTGGACTGCCTCCTTCCTCCCAGGATTTACACAAAGCATCTGACTGCCTCTTTTCACCACCAAACCCAAAAACATCATGTAAGACGTACTCCAAGGATCATCCCTCAGCCCTATGCAGCTCAACACTTACATGACCCCCAGGCGGACATCGTCAGATCCCATAGTCTCAAAATCATATCCTATGCACACGACACACAACACATACTATTGCTTACTGAAGACCACCCGCCCCCAACACCAGAACAAACTTCCACAATGCCTTGACCAATGTAGCCAACTGGATGAGAGCCAATTGCATTAAACTCAACTCCGACAAGAAAAAAGTACTGATCTTCGGTAGAAGCACATCCATATGGGATCAAAGCTGGTGGTCAGCAGAACTCGGACCCACACCAACAGACCATGCACACAACCTCGTTATCATCCTCAACAGCAAACTCACCATGAAGCGGTAGATCAACGCTGTCACCCCTCCTGCTTCCACACCCTCTGCATGCTCCGCAGAATCTTCATATAGATCCCAGTCAGCACCAGAAGACATCATTTGGATTATACAAGGAAGAAAGTTGCATATGCTTCCCCTTCTTAATATTTTGGTGAGTGATTGTATAGAATGCTCCTTTTTATATTCCGTTGAGTTTTGAATTTTGGATTTAATTTGGTATAGTGATGTTTTGGTCTTTTGATATTTTAGGTATGAGGACATGGAAATTAAACCTAAGTGATCGATATATAATTTTTTCATGAATGATATTCAGTTATCTGTGAAAAATTCTGGGTAAGTAGGAATTAATTATTGGTATAATTTACTGCTACTGTTCTTGCACATGATACTGCAACTAATAGTAGATTAAAGTTTGAGTTCCTTTTTTGATAGGTTGCTCTGAATCTGGTTTGTGTCCTGATGAAGACCAGTTTTTGAAGTGAAAATTGGCCCGTTTTAGTGGGCTGGGTGGAAGCGTCGACGATCTAGATTGAGCGTGGAGTGTTTTTGGGATCACCAGGGGGCAAAAACAATTTGGATAATTTACCCCAAATGAGTGTGACACATATTTTTGTTGTAGAATGGCCAATGCACAGGCTCTCATGTATATAATTGACAGATAGATTTCCTTATTTTTTTTCTATTTTTTCTTTTCTTTCCATAAGCACTTTTTCCTTTACGCATTATTTCTTTGATGTTCTGGAGCAACTATATATATATGTTTAAGACATTTTGTATTGAAAGACCAGCAATAAATTGTATATTTTCATATAAATTGGTGTATTAATGTTATTTGAGATAAAAAATAATTGTCTGTGCAGCATGTGTATGTCATATGTTGGTAAAATTCCTTTTGGTGCAATTACCGGTTGGACCATTGTAGTTGTGATTGGTTGTAGCAGCACAGCAGTCCTTCTTCCTGGCAGAGTGTCCATAGGTCCGTAAGTATGCTGAAAAGTTGGTGTCTGTGGTCCAGTATTTATACCCAGTTGTGCCTTTGAAGTGAGGAGAAGCTTCTAGATGCAGGCCTTTGAAGTGCAGAGATGCCCTTGCTCCAGGCTAACTACAGAGGGTATGGAGCCCTTTCTGTGGAGACAGGACACAACCTATTCAAGTGTACATGGGGCTGGGCTTAGCTCCTTCCTCCCATCCTGCCAGTGATTGCACATCCAGTAACATCTAAGCTTTCCATTGTGTGTGGCTGCCTCGGAGGAATACACAAAGCCTAACTGTCAGCTGACCCACAGACAGGCTGCAGGCCCCAAATGGCTAAGGAAATAAAATGTCAGCTTTTCAAAAGTTGCATTTTTAGAATTGCAATTTTAACTACGACTTCAACCTAAGGCAGGATTTTAAATTATAATTCTAGAGAAACCACACATGAAGGGGTTGCCTGTTCCCATTTGGAAATTATACTTATAGAATGCAATAAGGTAATTCCAATGTTATCCTATTGGAGAGGTAGGCCTTGCAGTCGTGAAGAACGAATGTAAGAGTTTTTCTCTAGCAGGACATATAAACCTTAAAAGTACATGTCCAACTTTTTAAATATACTACACCCTGCCTTTAGGGCTGTACGGGGCCTGCCCTGGGGGTAACATATGTATTAAACAGTAAGGTTTGGGCATGGCAAAAGGATTATTTTGCCAGGTCAACATGTAAGGTTAAACTGCACACACAGGCTGTAATGGCATTCCTGAGGCATGTTTAAAGGGCTGCTTAAGTGGATGGCAAAATCAGTGCTGCAGGCCCACTAGTAGCATTTAATTCACAGGTCCTGGGAACGTGTAGTGTACAAGATAAGGCCAATTATTTGTGTGTTTAGTTTTAGTTTTGTGGTTCCTTCAGTAAAGGAGGATGTTTCCTCCTTCTCTAAATGAAAATCAGGTTCTCCTCTGGACCCTGCTCCTCACCACATCTTAAAATTGATGAGGGGCATTATTGTCCTGGTGTATCATGAGCTGTTTACTTCCTTTCTTCAGGCAGGGATTTCTACAATTAAAAAGGCCAATGCGAACCCAGAATCCCTAGCCAAATTCAGACCTGTCTCCTTACTTCCAGCAGCGGCTAAGGTCCTGAAAGGACTGGTTAATCAACAGCTTACCACATTCTTGGAGGAGAATAACCTGCTTCACCCCTCTCAATCGAGGTTCAGAGCCTGTCACAGCACTGAGTCAGCCTTCTTAGAGCTCTCGGAGTCCATTAGGTTGAGCTTGGAATCAGACCTCAATGTGGCCTTGGTGTTACTTGACCTGTCTGCAGCTTTCGATACGGTTGATCATAACATCTTGCTGCCCAGGCTTAAGCTCCGGGGAGTGATAGACTCAGCATTGGGCTGGCTAAGTTCCTTCCTGGTGCATCGGGAACTGGTGGTCTGGATGAAGCCATATGCTTCAAAGGCTAACCCACTGAAGTGGGGAGTGCCGCAAGGCTCCTCCCTCAGCCCCACACTTTTTAATATCTATATGTCACCCCTGGCATATTTGGTAGAATCCTTTAAGATCAGAGTCATCTGGTATGCAGATGATACTCTACTCCTGCTCTCGTATGTTGGGGATGCATCTGAGGCGAAGGATGTTTTTGCTAGCTGTATGGAGGCAGTCTTGGTATGGCTAAGAGACAACAAATTGCAATGTAATCCTGACAAAACTGAAGTTCTTCCGTACTGTCATGATCCTCTACAAGGGTGGTCTGGTGCCAGGTCTAACTCTGCTCCTCTCTCACTTCCACCTTCGACAGTGACTAGGAATTTAGGGGTTATGTTTGACTCCCACCTCTCATTTAGGTTCCAGTTATCAGCTATAGATAAATCCTGATCTTGGATCTTCTGTATGTTGAACAGTTTTCTACATCTCCTTCCTTTCTCCGCCCAGGTGATGAGGTCTTTGATTTTCTCCAGGCTGGACTATTCCAACACTCTCTATTTGGGTCTGCCACATCATCCGACCCAGCGCCTACAAGTTATGCAGAACATGGCAGTCCGCCTTTTTTTCAAAATTCCCAGGTGTTCCGCTGTGACCCCATATAGTGAAAGGCTTCATTAGCTACTAGTGAGGAAGCGCATAGCATTTAATGCTCTGACGGTGGTTCATCAAGCTTTTCACAACACGGAGCCCAGCTATCTCATGGAGAGGCTAAAGGAATATCACCCGGTGAGACCACTGCTAATGGTGGTCCCACGTTTCAAAAAGCAGTGCTGTGAAGGTTCTTCTTTCTCAGTCTTAGCCACTAAGCTGTGAAATAAACGTCCTGTGTGTATAAGGCCTGTCACGCCAGAAGACAAATTTAAAAAAGAGCTGAAAACACTCCTGTTCAAGCAATAAGGACATCTGTTCGGTCTCTGTGGTCTCCTCACCTGCTTACTTCCCACTTACTACCTAGCGCCAGGACACTCTGGTTGAGTAGCTGTATACTTTAGAAGTAACCTCATTCATTCATTCATTCATGTAGTGCCACTCTACTAGGGACTTACAAGTAAGTTAAATATGCTAATTGTGTATGGGCCAAAGTTACCATGTTTTAAGAAGAGAGAACAAGCACTTTAGCAGTGGTTAACAGAGGGAAAATGTGAGTCCTAAAGCCAGCAAAAATGAAGTCACAAAAACAGGAGGACTGACGGCAAAAGGTTAGGGACCTACAAGGGCAAGGATAGCAGGTCTAACAACTGGGCTTTGCCATTAACTAAATGGCAAGTTCTAGTTAGCAGTTTAAAACAGTGCTTCCAGGCTGCACTGGCAGATTGGGAGCCATGTTTTACCTTGTCCCTCTCAGGGTGGCACAACAAGTGCTGCAGTCCCTGAGGGGACACTGAAATGAATAGGCCCTGGGTACCCCTAGTACCAAATACTAGGGACTTAAAAGTTAGTTAGGCTACTCCAATTTAGTATAGGCCAATCAAACATACACCTTTTTAAGGGTCAGAGTACCTGCCCTGACTCCTGATTGGCAGCGCTCTGGGCACTTAAGAGTCATTACACCAGTCCCTAGTGTTCAAAATGGGGGGGGGGAAATGTGGGGTGAACCTACAAAAAGCCTGTTTCCTTACACTGTGCCTCAAAATACATCGCTCAGCCTCTCCCTCTTTAATGCATAGATGATTACTCCAGCCAACATCCAAAATCATCCGTGCACACAACCTCAACACCCTCTCCTAGGCAGATGACCTGCAATTGATACTCTCACTCTCAAACAAAACCCCAACACAAGTAGAAACTTCTTCACCTTAATGAACAAAGTTGCTAACTGGATGAAAGCCAGTTGCCTCATGCACAACACTGAACAAGACAGACGTAGTGATCTTCGGCAAGAACACTTCCCCATGGGACTTCAACTGTTGGCCGGCTGAACTCAGACCTACCCCCAGCACACACACATCAAAACTTCGGAATCATCAAAGACACCAAACTGGACATGACTGCACAAGTCAACATCATCACTGCCTCCTTCTTTCACACCCTGATGACGCTGAAGAAGATCTTCAATTTGCTCTCAAGCAGCACCAGAAAAACTGTTGCTCACACACTAGTCACCAGCAAGTTGGACTACGGGAACACCCTCTACATTGTGATCACCAGGCAACTGTTGCTCACACACTAGTCACCAGCAAGTTGGACTACGGAAACACCCTCTACATTGTGATCACCAGGCAACTCACAGAAGACTGCAAACCATCCAGAACTTGGCAGCCTGACTCATCCTCAGCCTCCCACACAGTAGTCGCATCACACCACACCTCAGGGAGCTCTCTTGTCTCAAATTAAACAAATGTGCTCATTTCAAACTCCTCACACACACATTCAAGTCACTACACAACTTAGGCCCTACCTGCCTCAACAGCTGCATCTCCCTCTACCAGCCTCCCAGACTCCTCTGTTCTGCATAACTCCTACTCACACAGATTCCATGCTTACACAAACTAGATCTGGAAGACAGGCGTTCTCTTACATCACTCCAAAAGCATGGAACAACCTTCCACTCCACCTCAGAACCTCCTCCTCTCTTCTTGAACTAAACAAAAAGCAGAAGACCTGGCTTTCTACTTATCCAACCTACCGTAGGCAGGGCTAGGCACAAAAACCTGCACAGCACTAGGATACCCTCATGGGTGATGGTTTGCTTCACAAATACACATAACAACATAACATCATCCTGTTGAAAAAACTTGAACCCAATGAGTGGTAAGTTAAGGGAAAGGCATGTTGTTATTCTATTTATTTATTTATTTTGAGTTTTTGTAGAGCACCACATTTGACCTTAAGGTCACTACAATGTGTTACGTTTGACAGCTGAGAGATTAAATATTGGTTAGAATCCAACTGAATGATAGGAGAAAAGCCCATGCCCATTATTCCTCACTTGTCACTCCTACTTTTTTATGTCATTAGAAGAACAGTAACCAGAAACGCTCTTCTCTCAGGGCCGATCCACAAAGAGCCCCTGAAGTTTTGGTGGAGGCTCCATAGTTGCAGCAGAGTCTCTGCCCTCGTGACAATGAGAAACTGCAATGCAGAGATGCCACCATGAATACAGAGACTCCGCCTTGATGGTGGAGACTCCAACATGACTGCAGAGGCTCTTTGTGAATTGGGCTCTCAATGCGTAAGTCAAGGCCCTGCTCAGACTGGGCCCCCAGATTTTAAATAGTCTTCCTTCAAGTTTATGTTGTCTGAAAGCTTGTTCGAAGATTCATTGATGAATCAGCTGCAAAGTATCAATAAAGGGAGTGTAGGAGGCTGGACTGGCTTGTAGTGAGTACCAAGGGCTACTTGCACCTTGCACCAGGCCCAGTTATCCCTTATTAGTGTATAGGGTGTCTAGCAGCTTAGGCTGATAGATAATGGTAGCTTAGCAGAGCAGCTTAGGCTGAACTAGGAGACGTGTGAAGCTACTACAGTACCACTTAGTGTCATATGCACAATATCATAAGAAAACACAATACACAGATATACTAAAAATAAAGGTACTTTATTTTTATGACAATATGCCAAAGTATCTCAGAGTGTACCCTCAGTATGAGGATAGCAAATATACACAAGATATATATACACAATAGCAAAAATATGCAGTATAGTCTTAGAAAACAGTGCAAACAATGTATAGTTACAATAGGATGCAATGGGGAAACATAGGGATAGGGGCAACACAAACCATATACTCCAAAAGTGGAATGCGAACCACGAATGGACCCCAAACCTATGTGACCTTGTAGAGGGTCGCTGGGACTATTAGAAAATAGTGAGAGTTAGGAAAATAACCCTCCCCAAGACCCTGAAAAATGAGTGCAAAGTGCACTGAAGTTCCCCAGAAGACAAAGAAGTCGTGATAGAGGAATAATGCAGGAAAGACACAAACCAACAATGCAACAACGATGGATTTCCAATCTAGGGTACCTGTGGAACAAGGGGACCAAGTCCAAAAGTCACAAGCAAGTCGGAGATGGGCATATGCCCAGGAAATGCCAGCTGTGGGTGCAAAGAAGCTTCTACTGGACAGAAGAAGCTGAGGTTTCTGCAGGAACGAAAAGGGCTAGAGACTTCCCCTTTGGTGGACGGATCCCTCTCGCCGTGGAGAGTCGTGCAGAAGTGTTTTCCCGCCAAAAGAACGCCAACAATCCTTGCTAGCTGCAAATTGTGCGGTTAGCGTTTTTGGATGCTGCTGTGGCCCAGGAGGGACCAGGAGGTAGAGAGGACGTCGAGCAAGACCAGGAGACCTCTTAGCAGCAGGTAGCACCCGGAGAAGTGCCGGAAACAGGCACTACGAGGATGCGTGAAACGGTGCTCACCCGAAGTTACACAAAGGAGTCCCACGTCGCCGGAGACCAACTTAGAAAGTCGTGCAATGCAGGTTAGAGTGCCGTGGACCCAGGCTTGGCTGTGCACAAAGGATTGCCGCCGGAAGTGCACAGGGGCCGGAGTAGCTGCAAAAGTCGCGGTTCCCAGCAATGCAGTCTAGCAAGGTGAGGCAAGGACTTACCTCCACCAAACTTGGACTGAAGAGTCACTGGACTGTGGGAGTCACTTGGACAGAGTTGCTGGATTCGAGGGACCTCGCTCGTCGTGCTGAGAGGAGACCCAAGGGACCGGTAATGCAGCTTTTTGGTGCCTGCGGTTGCAGGGGGAAGATTCCGTCGACCCACGGGAGATTTCTTCGGAGCTTCTAGTGCAGAGAGGAGGCAGACTACCCCCACAGCATGCACAAGCAGGAAAACAGTCGAGAAGGCGGCAGGATCAGCGTTACAGAGTTGCAGTAGTCGTCTTAGCTACTATGTTGCAGTTTTGCAGGCTTCCAGCGCGGTCAGCAGTCGATTCCTTGGTAGAAGGTGAAGAGAGAGATGCAGAGGAACTCGGCTGAGCTCTTGCATTCATTATCTAAAGTTTCCCCAGAGACAGAGACCCTAAATAGCCAGAAAAGAGGGTTTGGCTACCTAGGAGAGAGGATAGGCTAGCAACACCTGAAGGAGCCTATCACAAGGAGTCTCTGACGTCACCTGGTGGCACTGGCCACTCAGAGCAGTCCAGTGTGCCAGCAGCACCTCTGTTTCCAAGATGGCAGAGGTCTGGAGCACACTGGAGGAGCTCTGGACAACTCCCAGGGGAGGTGCAGGTCAGGGGAGTGGTCACTCCCCTTTCCTTTGTCCAGTTTCGCGCCAGAGCAGGGCTAAGGGGTCCCCTGAACCGGTGTAGACTGGCTTATGCAGAATTGGGCACATCTGTGCCCAACAAAGCATTTCCAGAGGCTGGGGGAGGCTACTCCTCCCCTGCCTTCACACCATTTCCAAAGGGAGAGGGTGTAACACCCTCTCTCAGAGGAAGTTCTTTGTTCTGCCATCCTGGGCCAGGCCTGGCTGGACCCCAGGAGGGCAGATGCCTGTCTGAGGGGTTGGCAGCAGCAGCAGCTGCAGTGAAACCCCAGGAAGGGCAGTTTGGCAGTACCAGGGTCTGTGCTACAGACCACTGGGATCATGGGATTGTGCCAACTATGCCAGGATGGCATAGAGGGGGCAATTCCATGATCATAGACATGTTACATGGCCATATTCGGAGTTACCATTGTGAAGCTACATATAGGTAGTGACCTATATGTAGTGCACGTGTGTAATGGTGTCCCCGCACTCACAAAGTTCAGGGAATTGGCTCTGAACAATGTGGGGGCACCTTGGCTAGTGCCAGGGTGCCCTCACACTAAGTAACTTTGCACCTAACCTTTACCAGGTAAAGGTTAGACATATAGGTGACTTATAAGTTACTTAAGTGCAGTGTAAAATGGCTGTGAAATAACGTGGACGTTATTTCACTCAGGCTGCAGTGGCAGGCCTGTGTAAGAATTGTCAGAGCTCCCTATGGGTGGCAAAAGAAATGCTGCAGCCCATAGGGATCTCCTGGAACCCCAATACCCTGGGTACCTCAGTACCATATACTAGGGAATTATAAGGGTGTTCCAGTAAGCCAATGTAAATTGGTAAAATTGGTCACTAGCCTGTTAGTGACAATTTGGAAAGAAATGAGAGAGCATAACCACTGAGGTTCTGATTAGCAGACCCTCAGTGAGACAGTTAGTCACTACACAGGTAACACATTCAGGCACACTTATGAGCACTGGGGCCCTGGGTTACCAGGGTCCCAGTGACACATACAACTAAAACAACATATATACAGTGAAAAATGGGGGTAACATGCCAGGCAAGATGGTACTTTCCTACACAACCCCCTCCCCCCCACAAACGAAGGACAATAAGACTAGCCATGACCTGATGAGTCTTCATTGTCTAAGTGGAAATATCTGGAGAGTCCATCTGCATTGGAGTGGCTACTCCCAGGTCTATGTTCCACTGTATAGTCCATTCCCTGTAGGGATATGGACCACCTCAACAATTTAGGATTTTCACCTTTCATTTGTTTTAGCCAAAGTAGAGGTTTGTGGTCTCTCTGAACAATGAAGTGAGTGCCAAACAGGTATGGCCTCAACTTCTTCAGAGCCCAGACCACAGCAAAGGCCTCCCTCTCTATGGCAGACCAACGCTTTTCTCTAGGGGTCAACCTCCTACTAATAAAAGCAACAGGTTGATCCTGGCCCTCAGAATTAAGTTGTGATAGGACTGCCCCTACTCCTAATTCAGATGCATCAGTTTGGACATAGAATTTTTTAGAGTAACAAGGGCTTTTCAGGACAGGTGCAGAGCACATGGCCTGCTTCAGCTCCTCAAAAGCTTTCTGACAGTTTGCTGTCCATAATACCTTTTTAGGCATTTTCTTGGATGTGAGGTCATTAAGAGGGGCTGCAATGGAGCCATAGTTCTTAATGAACCTCCTGTAATACCCAGTGAGGCCTAGGAAGGCTCTCACCTGAGTCTGAGTAGTAGGGGGAACCCAATCAATAATTGTTTGGATTTTCCCCTGGAGTGGTGCAATCTGTTCCCCACCAACAAGGTGTCCCAGATAAACCACCTTCCCCTGCCCTATCTGACACTTTGAAGCCTTGAGAGTGAGGCCTGCCTTTTGCAGGGCCTCCAAAACTTTCCATAGGTGGACCAGGTGATCATCCCAGCTGGAGCTAAAGACAGCTATATCATCCAAATATGCTGCACTGAAAGTCTCCAGCCCTTGCAGGACTGTGTTCACCAACCTTTGAAAAGTGGCAGGTGCATTTTTCAAACCAAAAGGCATTACAGTAAACTGGTAATGGCCTCCAATGGTTGAAAATGCAGTTTTAGGTTTAGCATCTTCTGACAATTTGATCTGCCAATACCCTGCAGTCAAATCAAAAGTGCTTAGATACTTGGCAGATGCCAGTGTATCTATGAGCTCATCTGCCCTGGGTATAGGGTGAGCATCAGTTTTGGTTACCAAGTTGAGACCTCTATAGTCTACACAAAACCGCATTTCCTTCTTTCCATCTTTGGAATGGGGTTTTGGTACAAGTACCACAGGAGAAGCCCATGGACTTTCAGAGTGCTCAACCACTCCTAGTTCTAACATTTTCTGCACCTCTTGCTTTATGCAGTCCCTGACATGGTCAGGCTGCCTATAGATCTTACTTTTGACAGGTAAACTGTCTCCAGTATCTATAGTGTGCTCACACCAAGAAGTGGTACCTGGCACAGTAGAGAAGAGTTCAGAGAATTGATCTAGGAGATTTATGCAATGGTCTTTCTGCTCAGCAGTAAGACAATCAGCCAAAACTACACCTTCCACAAGAGCATCTTGTTCTGTGGAAGAGAAGAGATCAGGTAGAGGATCACTGTCTTCTTCCTGTCCCTCATCAGTTGCCATGAGCAGGGTGAGATCAGCCCTGTCATAGTAGGGTTTCAGGCGGTTGACATGGAGCACCCTAAGGGGACTCCTGGCAGTGCCTAAGTCAACTAAATAGGTGACTTCTCCCTTCTTTTCAACAATTGTGTGGGGTCCACTCCATTTATCTTGGAGTGCTCTTGGGGCCACAGGCTCCAAGACCCACACTTTCTGCCCTGGTTGGTACTGAACCAAAACAGCCTTCTGATCATGCCATTGCTTCTGGAGATCTTGGCTGGCCTGAAGGTTTTTGCTGGCCTTTTTCATGTACTCAGCCATCCTTGATCTGAGGCCAAGTACATAATCCACAATATCCTGCTTAGGAGTTTTTAAAGGTTGTTCCCAACCCTCCTTTACAAGTGTGAGTGGACCCCTAACAGGGTGTCCAAAAAGAAGTTCAAAGGGGCTGAAGCCCACTCCTTTCTGGAGTACCTCCCTGTAGGCAAAAAGGAGGCATGGTAGAAGGATATCCCATCTCCTGCGGAGTTTTTCAGGGAGACCCATAATCATGCCTTTGAGAGTTTTATTAAATCTCTCCACCAGTCCATTTGTTTGTGGATGATAGGGTGTTGTGAACTTGTAAGTTACACTACACTCCTTCCACATGGCCTTTAAGTATGCAGACATGAAATTGCTTCCCCTGTCTGATACTACTTCCTTTGGGAAGCCCACTCTGGAAAATATTCCCAGGAGGGCCTTTGCCACTGCAGGAGCTGTAGTGGTCCTTAAAGGAATAGCTTCAGGATATCTTGTGGCATGGTCCACTACCACCAAGATAAATCTATTGCCTGAAGCAGTAGGAGGGTCAAGGGGGCCAACTATGTCAACCCCTACCCTTTCAAAGGGAACCCCAACCACAGGCAGTGGAATAAGGGGTGCCTTTGGGGTGCCACCTGTCTTGCCACTGGCTTGACAGGTTTCACAGGACTTACAAAAATCTTTTGTGTCCTCAGACATCCTAGGCCAATGAAACAAGGGAACAAGTCTGTCCCAAGTTTTCATTTGTCCCAGATGCCCAGCTAGGGGAATGTCGTGGGCTAGAGTTAGGAGGAACTTTCTGTACTCCTGAGGAATCACTAATCTCCTGGCAGCTCCAGGTTTAGGATCCCTATGCTCAGTGTACAAGAGGTTGTCCTCCCAGTAAACTCTGTGAGAGTCACTGACATCCCCATTAGCCTGTTTGACAGCTTGCTGTCTTAGACCCTCTAATGTGGGACAGGTTTGCTGTGCCACACTCAGCTCCTCCCTGGCAGGCCCCCGTTCACGCAAAAGCTCAGCAGTGTCTGCTTCAAGCTCCTCTGGTGTAGGTTCTGCACAGGGAGGGAATTCTTCTTCCTCAGAAGTTGAATCCACTGTAGAGGGAGGGATAGTAGGAAGTGGTTTGCTTCTACTAGCCCTAGCTTTAGGGAGCACTTGGTCCATTGTTCCAGGATCCAAGCTTCCCTGTCCTTTTTGCTTTTTGGCCTGAGCCCTTGTCAAAGCGAAAATATGCCCTGGGATGCCCAGCATTGCTGCATGGGCCTCCAACTCCACATCTGACCAAGCTGATGTCTCCAAATCATTTCCTAGTAGACAGTCTACAGGTAAATCTGTGGCTACCACAACTTTCTTTGGACCAGTAACCCCCCCCCAGTTGAGATTAACAACAGCCATGGGGTGGCTAAGTGTGTTGTTGTGAGCATCGGTTACTTGGTACTGGTGACCAAGTAGGTGTTGTTCAGGGTGGACCAGTTTCTCTATGACCATAGTCACACTGGCTCCAGTGTCCCTGTAGGCCTGAACCTCAACACCATTTATTAGGGGTAGCTGCTTGTACTTATCCATATTAAGGGGACAAGCAACTAAGGTGGCTAAATCAATAGCCCCCTCAGAGACTAACACAGCCTCTGTGGCCTCCCTAACAAGGCCAACCCCAACTAAGTTACCAATAGTGAGCCCAGCTACTCCCTTGGATTGGCTATTAGTAGGTTTGCTCCCACCACCACTGCTATTAGTAGGGACACTAGGGGTAGCAGTAGGGGTTGTAGTGGTAGGAGCATTGGTGCTTTTCTTTGGACAACTGGGATCTGTTGTCCAATGGCCTTTTATTTTACATAAATAGCACCATGGTTTCTTTTGCTTGTTCTGATTAAAAGAGGATTTGGGCCCACCACCCCCACCAGAGTGTTTTTGTGGGCCTGATGAAGACTCATTTTTATATTTGTCCCCACCCTTGTCAGAAGACTTACCATCCTTCTTTTTGTTGCCATCTTTGTCACCCCCTGTATGAACTTTTCTGTTCACCCTTGTTCTGACCCATTTGTCTGCCTTCTTTCCCAATTCTTGGGGAGAGATCAGATCAGAGTCCACCAAGTACTGGTGCAACAAATCAGACACACAATTATTAAGAATATGCTCTCTCAGGATTAAGTTATACAGGCTGTCATAATCAGTAATTTTACTGCCATGTAACCACCCCTCCAAGGCCTTCACTGAATGGTCAATGAAATCAACCCAGTCTTGTGAAGACTCCTTTTTGGTCTCTCTGAACTTTATCCTGTATTGTTCAGTGGTTAAGCCATAACCATCCAGGAGTGCATTCTTAAGAACTTGGAAATTATTTGCATCATTTTCTTTCACAGTAAGGAGCCTATCCCTACCTTTTCCACTAAATGATAGCCATAGGATAGCAGCCCACTGCCTTTGAGGGACATCCTGTACAACACAGGCCCTCTCAAGTGCAGCAAACCACTTGTTAATGTCATCCCCCTCCTTATAAGGGGGAACTATCTTGTGCAGATTCCTGGAATCATGCTCTTTTGCAGGATGACTATGGGGAATACTGCTGCTGCCACCATGGGTATCTAAACCCAACTTCTGTCTTTCCTTCTCTAGTTCAAAAGACTGTCTATCCAAATCCAGCTGTTGCTTTTTAAGCTTCAGTCTGGTTTGTTCCACCCTCAACTTATTGAGTTCCCTCTCTAACATTCTGTCATCAGGGTTGGTGGGAGGGACATTCCTAGATACAGAGGTATGATGGGAATGAACAGAAGGAGACCTGTCCCTTACAGAAGCCACCCTAACAGCTTGGCTAACAGAAACATCACTACCAGTATGGTGAGAATAAATGCTTTTGCTATGATGTGAGACAACACTATTTGTATGGTGTGGCTCATCATCATTACCAACTATGCTAGACTGTCTAGTAATGGGCAGGCTAGGACGTTTCTTTCCTGAATCTTTTCCTGGGGGAGTCCCTGAATCAGATTGGGAACTATTAGGTACTTTTTCAACAGATGGGGCACTTATAGCCTTATCTTGTTCTCTAAGCATGTTAATTAACAATTCCAATGAAGGATTCTTCCCTACACTCAAACCTCTCTCTATGCAGAGACTCCTTGCTCCTTTCCAGCTAAGGTGATCATATGCAAGTTTGGACAGATCAACATTTTGGCCTGTGCCAGACATTTTTAGAGAGAGTTAAAGTGATAGGAAAAGAGAAAAAAGTTTTCAGAACTTTTTAGAAAGACAGAAAAAAAAAAACTTTACAAACTTTTAAGAACTTTTTGAAAGTTTAGAAGTACTTTTCAGCACTTAGAAAAGAGTGAAAAGAGGAAATGCAAAACTTTTTGGCTATGTGTATATACACTGACCTTGTTTTGTATATTTTTCTCTTATGAAAAGTACAATGACAAGAGTGGTAAGTAGTCTCAAAGCACTTATCCCACCACTGCACAACCAATGTAGGAGGCTGGACTGGCTTGTAGTGAGTACCAAGGGGTACTTGCACCTTGCACCAGGCCCAGTTATCCCTTATTAGTGTATAGGGTGTCTAGCAGCTTAGGCTGATAGATAATGGTAGCTTAGCAGAGCAGCTTAGGCTGAACTAGGAGACGTGTGAAGCTACTACAGTACCACTTAGTGTCATATGCACAATATCATAAGAAAACACAATACACAGATATACTAAAAATAAAGGTACTTTATTTTTATGACAATATGCCAAAGTATCTCAGAGTGTACCCTCAGTATGAGGATAGCAAACATACACAAGATATATATACACAATAGCAAAAATATGCAGTATAGTCTTAGAAAACAGTGCAAACAATGTATAGTTACAATAGGATGCAATGGGGAAACATAGGGATAGGGGCAACACAAACCATATACTCCAAAAGTGGAATGCGAACCACGAATGGACCCCAAACCTATGTGACCTTGTAGAGGGTCGCTGGGACTATTAGAAAATAGTGAGAGTTAGGAAAATAACCCTCCCCAAGACCCTGAAAAGTGAGTGCAAAGTGCACTGAAGTTCCCCAGAAGACAAAGAAGTCGTGATAGAGGAATAATGCAGGAAAGACACAAACCAACAATGCAACAACGATGGATTTCCAATCTAGGGTACCTGTGGAACAAGGGGACCAAGTCCAAAAGTCACAAGCAAGTCGGAGATGGGCATATGCCCAGGAAATGCCAGCTGTGGGTGCAAAGAAGCTTCTACTGAACAGAAGAAGCTGAGGTTTCTGCAGGAACGAAAAGGGCTAGAGACTTCCCCTTTGGTGGACAAATCCCTCTCGCCGTGGAGAGTTGTGCAGAAGTGTTTTCCCGCCGAAAGAACGCCAACAAGCCTTGCTAGCTGCAAATCATGCGGTTAGCGTTTTTGGATGCTGCTGTGGCCCAGGAGGGACCAGGAGGTCGCAAATTGGACCAGGAGGTAGAGGGGACGTCGAGCAAGACCAGGAGCCCTCTTAGCAGCAGGTAGCTCCCAGAGAAGTGCCAGAAACAGGCACTACGAGGATGCGTGAAACGGTGCTCACCCGAAGTTACACAAAGTAGTCCCACGTCGCCGGAGACCAACTTAGAAAGTCGTGCAATGCAGGTTAGAGTGCCGTGGACCCAGGCTTGGCTGTGCGCAAAGGATTTCCGCCGGAAGTGCACAGGGGCCGGAGTAGCTGCAAAAGTCGCGTTTCCCAGCAATGCAGTCTAGCGAGGTGAGGCAAGGACTTACCTCCACCAAACTTGGACTGAAGAGTCACTGGACTGTGGGAGTCACTTGGACAGAGTTGCTGGATTCGAGGGACCTCGCTCGTCGTGCTGAGAGGAGACCCAAGGGACCGGTAATGCAGCTTTTTGGTGCCTGCGGTTGCAGGGGAAAGATTCCGTCGACCCACGGGAGATTTCTTCGGAGCTTCTAGTGCAGAGAGGAGGCAGACTACCCCCACAGCATGCACCACCAGGAAAACAGTCGAGAAGGCGGCAGGATCAGCGTTACAGAGTTGCAGTAGTTGTCTTAGCTACTATGTTGCAGTTTTGCAGGCTTCCAGCGCGGTCAGCAGTCGATTCCTTGGTAGAAGGTGAAGAGAGAGATGCAGAGGAACTCGGCTGAGCTCTTGCATTCGTTATCTAAAGTTTCCCCAGAGACAGAGACCCTAAATAGCCAGAAAAGAGGGTTTAGCTACCTAGGAGAGAGGATAGGCTAGCAACACCTGAAGGAGCCTATCACAAGGAGTCTCTGACGTCACCTGGTGGCACTGGCCACTCAGAGCAGTCCAGTGTGCCAGCAGCACCTCTGTTTCCAAGATGGCAGAGGTCTGGAGCACACTGGAGGAGCTCTGGACACCTCCCAGGGGAGGTGCAGGTCAGGGGAGTGGTCACTCCCCTTTCCTTTGTCCAGTTTCGTGCCAGAGCAGGGCTAAGGGGTCCCCTGAACCGGTGTAGACTGGCTTATGCAGAATTGGGCACATCTGTGCCCAACAAAGCATTTCCAGAGGCTGGGGGAGGCTACTCCTCCCCTGCCTTCACACCATTTTCCAAAGGGAGAGGGTGTAACACCCTCTCTCAGAGGAAGTTCTTTGTTCTTCCATCCTGGGCCAGGCCTGGCTGGACCCCAGGAGGGCAGATGCCTGTCTGAGGGGTTGGCAGCAGCAGCAGCTGCAGTGAAACCCCAGGAAGGGCAGTTTGGCAGTACCAGGGTCTGTGCTACAGACCACTGGGATCATGGGATTGTGCCAACTATGCCAGGATGGCATAGAGGGGGCAATTCCATGATCATAGACATGTTACATGGCCATATTCGGAGTTACCATTGTGAAGCTACATATAGGTAGTGACCTATATGTAGTGCACGCGTGTAATGGTGTCCCCGCACTCACAAAGTTCAGGGAATTGGCTCTGAACAATGTGGGGGCACCTTGGCTAGTGCCAGGGTGCCCTCACACTAAGTAACTTTGCACCTAACCTTTACCAGGTAAAGGTTAGACATATAGGTGACTTATAAGTTACTTAAGTGCAGTGTAAAATGGCTGTGAAATAACGTGGACGTTATTTCACTCAGGCTGCAGTGGCAGGCCTGTGTAAGAATTGTCAGAGCTCCCTATGGGTGGCAAAAGAAATGCTGCAGCCCATAGGGATCTCCTGGAACCCCAATACCCTGGGTACCTCAGTACCATATACTAGGGAATTATAAGGGTGTTCCAGTAAGCCAATGTAAATTGGTAAAATTGGTCACTAGCCTGTTAGTGACAATTTGGAAAGAAATGAGAGAGCATAACCACTGAGGTTCTGATTAGCAGACCCTCAGTGAGACAGTTAGTCACTACACAGGTAACACATTCAGGCACACTTATGAGCACTGGGGCCCTGGGTTACCAGGGTCCCAGTGACACATACAACTAAAACAACATATATACAGTGAAAAATGGGGGTAACATGCCAGGCAAGATGGTACTTTCCTACAGGGAGTTTCTTTGTGCCTGAGAAAAGATCGTTGGACAGTGATGAATGCAGCACACTAAAATTGACAGCTGGCAATGTTGAAGGACCTTGGATGCCTTGATTTTTTTAGGTTAGGTTAAAGCCCTGGTCCACTCCTATTGGACTAAAAGTTTAGAGGGAGAGTGACAAAGACCTCTAGATTGGGGAAGGGGTGAACAGGAGATATGGTGGTGCTGCATTGTGGATTGACATGAACTGCTGTTTTTTTTTTACTTTGGTCTCAACTTCGGAAGATCCTCCTAGTGCTGCCACAGAAACACGAGGAAGTATGTGTTACTCATGGATTTGTCATTCATGCTGCATGTGTTGGGTCATTGAGTGCTTGCTGGAAGCCATAAATATAGTTGTGTTTAGTTTCAAGTCAGTGTGGTCGATCCACTGTCAGGAATGTTAGGGAGAGATCCTTGAGTAAAACAGGAAAGGACTTTTATCTCCCGGGTTCATGAGGCATTAAAAGGAAACAGTACATGAAACAAAAAAGTGGAGGCTGGTATTAAAGGCGGTGACTGCTGGGCACATAGGGTTTAGGAAAGACTTCCATTCGGGGCAAGGCTCAGAGGGAAACTGTGTGCTTCCAGTAGGAATTAAGATGAGGCAGGCGAAGTTTGTTCTATGGTTCTCCAACTGTTATTTGGCCCACCATTTTCTTTGCCCCTCACATTTGTTCTGTTGCCCCTTCCTTTCCACTTTCTCTTTTTTTCTGTCGTTACCACTGTCTTTGTGCTCACCTACATTCATTGTCTGAGGGCATTATTTGTATATCCCTTGATGCTGCCTGAACTAATCCTAGTATACTTATCTGGTGTTCTCCTGTCTCGTCCTAAATCAGCAAATGCTCATCTCCTCCAGTCCTCCAGGTTCTCTGTGTAGCAGGAGGGATTCCCATACTCCTCTGGATTTTTACTGTCATCTCTCTTGTAAACTCTGGTAAATCCAGCACTGGGTGTTCTGTATGAGTGAGCGGAATTAATTGGTCATTTTTACCTCTCTTGCCTAGCCCTTAAATTGGATTTTCATGTCATACTGTGAATTTGTAAAAACAGGCCTGATAAAAAACATATCTTCCTGAGACACCGTGCTCATCCCATGGAGACCCTATTTGTTTTTTACCTTCTCTCTCAAGCCCGTTCCCCATTTCCTCCAACAGAGAGCACTGGCTTCCACGTGAAATTCTGAAATCGAGGCCACACTTCTCTTTTTGTGCAGAGCATCAGGAACCCAGTGCTTACTTTAACCAGTAGTTGAAGGTGGAGTCCACCAGCACTTATTTTTGGTTTTGAATCAGATGTTTACCAGGCACAAGAGAGGGAAAATCACACAGATCAGAAAGACAGAGGAAACCATCACAAAATGAGAGAGCATGAACCGGCAAGAGTGTGATAAAGGGGCGGGGGATGTCTTTTAGTGGGTTAAAGAGGTGTAGGGTAGATTTAAGACTTCCACCCTTGATATTGAGCACATCAATGTTTAATTTCACAGGCCACAGCTTCTGAGCTGAGCCTTGGGAATTGCATCAGCACTCTTTCATTCACAAATGAAGCCTTGCAGGAACTTAGACCTAATTTCTTATCAACATGCGAAGTCCTCACAGTTTACAAGGCCTAAAATAAACTGGATTTTGATGCTAATCCGAGTCAGATATTGGTGCAAGCCATTTCTAAGATACAAATGGGCATGGAAATAGCGAGGCAAGAAAAATGTTTCTGCTGAGTTAAATCACTAAAATAGGAACAAAGAAAGAAGTTCCAATGACCAGTGATTTGGTGACAACATCCAACAAGCATTTACAATGCAACGGGTCTCGCGTTTGCTCGTGTTAGAGCTGATAGCATTGTAAACTCCTAACCCGACTTTTCACTGGTAATGAAACCTATCGGCAAAAGTGCATTTATGTACGTAACCTGAAAAAGTGCAATTAACTGTGTAAAGCGCTCGACTTCTGCCAAGCGAGATCGCGCTGGGAAAATAGAGAAAAAGTAGTCCACGAGCCGGACAGAAAACAGCGAGCCTCGCATGTTTTCTGTACTTGGTCGATGCGCTCGAGGAGGGCTATCCACAAAGAAAAGGCATGACATGTGCATGCCTTACACTAATGAAATCAAGCAGATTCTAACAGGCAAGCCCACAAGCCAATGACAGACACTGACGTGACGTGGACAGGCTCAGAGCCATTTTTAAAGCGTCTCGCTTAGCGAAACGCATGCGCAAGCGCATGCGACGCAGGCTCGACCCTAAAAAGGACGTTTTCAGATCCTACCCAATCCCTATCATGGGAATTAATCCCTCCATGGCAGGAATAATTGTGGCTTCTCCTGGAAATCACGGAGGTGATCCTCAGAAGTTTCAGTATGTATGGCTCAATATGGGTTTTAGTTCATAAATTGACCACCAACATTTCCTATAGACATATCTATACTAGCCTTTATTCTCTATTATTTAACAAGAGAACGTTGACCTGGGTTACTCCCTTAATGAATTGAAGTAGCCAAATCATTTATAGTTTTGGGTCATTTCTTGCAGGTTTTCAATAGAAAGTAAATGGTATAGTTAGCTCACTTGGTACTATTTCCTCTTGGTCAAACACATTTTGAATAAGTGCTTCACATAAGTTATTTCTAGCAACTCTGAGCAGAAGCCAAATGGACATATGAGTCCACTACTTCAGCCTTTTATAATTGCCTCTGGCAAGAGCTAAAGGATTCATTATCTCTGAAAATTAGTAGTCCTGCCAGTGCTTAATTTGAGCTGGTGGTTACTGGTGCGGGGCACCGGGACTTATTTTTTAGGGCCGGCACTTAGTTTTCTGCATCAGGTATTTACAACGAGCAAAAGACACATATAGGAAAGGCGGAAGAAGAGACAAACGAATAAGCGTCACACGGAGGAAGCAGAAAGCTGCAAGAGTGAGCTAAAGAGGCAGGGATTTGCCGTCAATAGATTAAAGAGGCCTAAAATGGCTTCAGGATTATGCTGCTTCAACATGCAGTGCTCGCACATTCAAATGCGGCAGCCACGTGTTTCAAAGGAGAGCTTTGGGCACTGGCACATTTTTATTTACAAATTAAGCACTGAGTCCTGCCACACTTGATGCTATGATTTAGCCCTTCAGACTGATATAATGGACGGGATATCCGTCACATTCTGCCAAACTCTAAATCAGGCCCCTCCTTAGCCTAGGGTTGGAAAAGGGATGGCTTCAAGCAAATTTCTACTATATTAAAAGTTAAGCTCAATTCTTTACAGATTAAAGTGTTTGCTTTTTTCCTTGGAATCCTGCATGGTTATTACTCTTATGTCTTTGGTGTGTCCAAAGCTCCGATGTCTTTTTAGTTATATGGTCATATGACTTACTCAGATACATTTGATATTTGGAAAGACAAGGCCCAATTCTTTGCTTCTTGGTTCATTTATCAGCCACCGCAATCAATCTTCAAGTCATTCTAGCATAAGGGCTGACCCCCTAGGCAGGCCAAATATTTGTTACTGAATCTGTATTTTCCCTTGGGGAACAATCGTGCTCCACCCCAAAAGGGAAATCATATTTTAATGGGGTCTATCCTTCTTGGATAGGTGCAGGCCAAATATTTGTTATTGAAAGCACTGCATGTAAGTCATTATTTTAGAGATGTATCACACACAACATAAGGCAGACTGCCACAAAATCTGCAGAACGATTCAGTGTTGAGATAAAAAAAAATTGCTTTTAAAATATGTACTTTTTAGTAAATCGAAATCAGACTGAAATTAAGTAGTCCGGCGTTCCATTACCTTGCTAAAAGAATAAATATTTACCATCTTGTCAAGCCCTAAATGACTCCATCAGTTAAAGCTCACACTTGCTCCCAAGCAGCCTTTAGGTTTGCTCACTAACCAGTTACACACATTTACATGTATTTTAGGTAGCAGGGTACCCTTGAAAGAAGTCTTGTTTCTTCCCTAGCTGCCTGTACCTCCTCTCACCTCACATGCAAGTTACACGCTCCTTCCCTTTCGCCTAGGGGCACTTCAAGCTCAGCATTAACTGCCAGGACCACTTGCTTGTTCAATTAAAAGCATGGGAACTTTTTTGTTCAGTAACAAAAGTTTGGAAAGAATGTTCACAATCGATCTCGTTCATTTTGGGCTCTGATTGTCCCCTCTAACGCACACCAGAGCTTCCCATCTTCTGTCTTGTTCAATCTTTACTTAAGCTCTACCTCTGCACTCACTGCCTCCCCCTTTCTCCATCTTCCTAACCCTTTTTCACCTTTTCACTACATCTCCATCTATCTTTCTCCCCACTTGTTTCTCACTTAAAGTGACTCTTCCCTTACTGCTCCATTTCTGTCTTCTTTTTTTATCTCTCTACCCCCACTGCGCCCCGATAAATTGCAAATATTTTACAAACAAATATGTTTTTGACTATGTGGAAATGTTATGATCATGCTATCAGCGCCATGTATCGTTTAAAAAACATCAGCACTAAATTGGTCCTCCCGTATTTGTTAATCACTCCATTCTTGCAGCCTCAGTGTTTTCATTTTACTGATGAGTTAACGGTGGGTCCCTGTGCTCACATAGTAAATAACTAGGAAGATGACAATACAGGCTTTGAACAAATGTCTTGTGGGCCTTTCCAAAAGGTGTCGAATGGAAAATGTTGCCACACCAAAGTGGCATGCAAGTTATTAAACAAAATAGTAAGTAGACTATTACAAATACTGTGCTTGATCGCATCTCGACCTGGAAGGATGAAAGGCTGAGTCACCTGTGACTTGCGAGCTACAGACCAATTTCTCTGGTTTGCACATGAATATACCTATCTCGTACTGTGCCTATTTAAGCTTAGTGATCAGAATTCAACTTACAGGACACTGGGCGGAGATTTGTTGAAGTCTGTGTTCAAGGTACCTAATAAGTTTCTCACTGTGCTTATAATTATTTATCTTGATACACTTCTCGCCCCTTGAGAACAGTGGGCTCCGATCAGTGAACTAGTGACATCAGGCTTAACATAAAATGGAGAGAGAGAATGACTAGGAATTTCTCAAAAGCTGGGAGAAATTGAAACAGCAAAATACTTTGGAAACAATATATACTGATAAGAAGTTGACACATCCAAAAAAACATAATTAAGAATTGAAAAGGTAATATTGTATTGTTAGTGCATTTGTATAGCTCTTACTACTCGCAATGAGACACTGAAATATTTTATCAGGGGTACTCCAGTACCTGCAGTAAGTGGTTCACATTGTTGGGGTGCAGGGATAATGTTTGAATAAATGAGAGGTGCTTTATGGACTCAGGTGTTGTCAATTTGCATGAATATAAAAATACAAATGAAGGCAGACAGAAATATGAATCCAGGTAAGTTACACTAGGAGTGAGGAGGCCTGCTGAGGATGGAAGGAAAGGCGAGGGGCATTCGAAGAAAAGAAACAAAAGGAAACAATTTACTGTTTGCTGATGTGTTCATCATGCCCAGCCTCTGCCTTCATGCTGGTACCCACTTGCCCAGACCATTCCACCCCATATCATCTGTCCTCTGCTGACACCCCCATCTATCAGCCTCTATGCTGGTACCCTATTTCCCAGCCCATGTCCTGCAAGCTGTTGTTAGCAGGTCACGAATAAAGAAAGACAGGATTCAGTTTGGCAAGTAATATGAGCCTTTATGAATAACGGCCGGGAGGACAGCACAGCTCTAAGTCTGAAACTGCCCTCCAAAATCATCAACTCAAGTAGCCCTTTTTATATACTTTTGCTACCTTTTATGCATCTTATCACTTGTCATGCATTTTGATTTAAGCGCTCACGTGGTACATTGTGTCACTGCTTTCGTCAGCATAAAGCCGCATTTCTCATGAGAAAGCATCTAATTACACATTTGCAGAAAAGCGAAGGTTACATATCTGTCACGTGCACATTTACTAATAAACAGCAATACCTTTTATCTCACGTTCTAAAGCTGTCTATAGCTCCACCTTTCCTAACTCCAGGTTTGGAGCCCTCCCCGACTGTCTGGCCTCCCTCACACAGCTGCTGACCTTCTAGCATCAAAGCTTTTACATTCCTGTCCAGAAACTCCCTTTCCTCATTAACGTGGATTTGAAATGCGTACCTTTCTTGTAACTATATTATTGCAAGCTTCTAGGCCTTTCTACGTGTAGCTGCTTTGTGGATAACTATGCCTTTGTCTCTCTTCTCTGTCTCTTGCACTGGCCTTTTACTTGGATGCCATGAGCACTCGGGCCTGTATTCCTCTCTGAGCATATATGATTCTGCACATTTTCCTCCCAACTCTTGCTTTAGCAAAAATGGGCCCTCTCTTTCTATATTTTCAGTAACATTCCCCCCTTTAGTTGAACTTTCAACTACTATTACACCCTCTCTACTACATTCATTCATTTGGATATATACGTGATCCTCATCCTCCTTTACGTCCCTGGCTGCCCTAATAGTGAACATCCCACCTATCTTCAGGCTAACCTTCTTGCAGCATCCTACCACTAACTGAAAGGTGCAGAACATCAATAACATCACCACAAGTATCGGGAATAACCCCTTAATCAGTCCTGATACCCAGGATGGTATCCATGCAAACCATCCTGAAAACCATCCATCGGGGGCACCCCCCTCGTCTGCCATCTTCTTCCGCAAGTTATGTAGAGTCTGTATGGCCTCTGTGATTGTTCCATTGTCTGCATCGTTGGCATGTAAAACAGGCACTTCCGATCTTGGCACAGACCCCACCCTCCATGGCCGTCATCAAGTCTAGCACATACCTATGTTGCATAAGCATCACTCTCACAGCCCGCATCTCTTCCTTGACTGCATTGAATCCATCTTCAGTTGCATTGATTGTCTTCATCAGTTCCCATCGTGTTATCTGCAGCCAGCGGGCCGTGGCCTTTGTTTGAACAAAGGGAAAGATGCTCCCAAAGAACAATTGGGCATCATTAAACAACCTGTGCTCTTGTGGAATGTCTTCCCAGGTTGTAGTACCCATATACTCTGCATACCTCTTTTTCCGATGACGCAATAAAGTCGTTGGACGGCTCATGGGGTGATCATATAACTTTGAGATGTCCACCCCTGGAATCACCAGGGAGGGGGTGTGCACAGTTACTAAGGAACAGAGACCTTTCCATCCGGAAGGAAGTCGCGAATACAGCCATTCTCCGCATTGCCAATAATAGTCCATCAGACTGGAGGTGCCCCATTGCATATCAGCATTGTACTGTGTGGTGATGCAATTGATGTTCCTTCCCATGGGGACTGTTCCATTCCCTCTGAAACATAAAAAGAAAACAATTGGTGTTCGGCCTGCTCGGAGAGTTGTTGGTGTTTCCACCCATGTTAATCTAGATATATTTTCATCCCATATAGCCTGGCACTTCTTCTGGGTACTATTATCAGTCTGGTTTCCCTTCCAGAGAGAGAGAGCTCTACATCCAAATGTTGCACCGTGGTACCACTGACCATGAACATACACTGATCCATTTACTCGAAAATATGCAATAAACATCGAGTAATATTTGGAAAATACTTCTTTTGATGAATGTAGCCTATTTGTGTCACTAGCATGTGGAATCAAAGAACAAACGAAACATGATTCATTAGTAGTCTGCATGCCTATCTCTGTCATGTGCTGATACCATACATTATCTAATAGGCTAGTATGAATATTGTGAGATATATTTTCATATTTATATACTTCTCTCTGCAAGCGCTTAGTATACTGACACATTGCCATGTGTGGACTAAGATACCATTGAAGGGTAATTGCTAACATAACAAAGCATTAACAGAAAAACAAAATCGAAATACATAACTGTCCACTAGTAGTGTCGAGTAGAAGTTCTGCTGGCCTCTTTAGGAAGGACGCTGTCCTCCGTCTTTGTCTTTGTCTTGCTGTAAATGTTCCTGTGAAGATGGTGATGTATGACATGAAGCCGGGGACAATCGAACTTCTGATAGGTGTATCCATGGCTTCCTGCCCTCCACCTTCACCGCTGTGGGGGTGCTCTGGGTCACTAAGTAAGGGCCCTCGAACTTGCTGTCTTTCCATCGTCGCACAAAATTACGGATGTACACTTGCTGGCCCACGGATATTGGACTGATCTGCTAGGCTCCGTTGGTGCACTTCTCTTGTCGTGCCACCTGTTTAGAGAAGAACTTCACAGACTTCAATAACTGAGATAGATAGCTACTCATTTCCTGTCCTAGGACCTCAGCTGTCTTTTGAGCATCTGTTCGGTGTCGAGCTATTGTTAAGGGAGTTGGCATAGGCCGTCCTGTTCGTAATCATTTCAGATAACTGCGGAATGAACCAGTCTGTCTGTAATGTGGCAAGAAGGTATTCTTTGGCAGTGTGTGCAGGGAGGTGTAGTTGTTCAAGGGCAATATACAGCAGGGCTTGAGGCATCACTGGCTTGCCTGTACTTTCTTGCCTATAGATAAAATCTGTTGGTGACTGTATAAACCCTCGCTGCTCCCACAGCTCCCTTTCCTAAGGTAGTGCTTGTTCTTGCAATTCGCGTAAATGCAATCGTGCCCCATAGATGTCTTTTGAGTCAGTACTGCTGTCATTGTTGTTCCATTACAATGACAAAAGAGGTGGAAATGTTTTTTGTAATCAGGTGTAGCTAATACTGGAGCATTTGTTATTGCTTCCTTTAGCTCCAGGAAGGCTGTTTCCCTGTCATCGGTCCAGTCTACTTTATTTGCGTTTGGTTTGCGTGGGACTCTTTTAAGGCAGTGAGAAGTGGTGCAGTTAGGGTGGCATAATCAATATCCACTGTCTCACATAATTGCAGATCCCTAAAAAACTTCTGCATCTGTTTAGTGGTTGTGGGCTTAGACATATTCCTAATACTCTGTACTCTGTCTGGTGTCATCCTCCTCCCTGTCCTTTCTTTATGTCACTTACTGGTTGTCCCCCTGGTGTCTGCACCTGTACTGGCATAGTGACGGACATTGGTGGTGCAGTCACGAGTGCCCCTTCTGTACTTGGCTACTTAAGCTTCTGTTGCACCAACTTCGCTGCGGCCCTTTCTGCTTGCTCTGTCCTCTCCTTGTCTTTTTCTTGTTTTTGCTTAAAATAATGTATTATGTGGGCCTGTATTTCAGGCCACGGCTTAGCTTCTATTCCCACCACTCCATCTAAATTTGCTTGAATGTCAGTGGGAAGGCCTCGCTTTAATACATTATAAAACAAAATTGCATTTCCTCCCGTATTTTCCCAGTTACATCCTACTTCCTGAATCCATCGCTCTTTTTTCCCTGTCTGTTATCTTGTGAGTATTTTAACTATGCCACTAACTTATAACAGTATTGTGTAAGGTCAGTCCTACTCAGTATTACCAGACTTCACATATATTGTTGTAAGACCGTATCTATGGACATCAGCCATGCTTATCGCTAGTCTGTGTAACACTTCTTCTATGGTGATGTCTGGGGCAGGTGAATTTATGGGTGGTCTAAGTGGATTAGTAGCTGAAGCAATGCGTGTTATCACGTTGTCATGTATGTAGATGAGTATTTGTGGTGCTCGGGGGTGCGTTGAGCCATTCATTATTTAAAGTAGTGAAGGCACGAATATCTGTGAGGAATGCATCAAGAAGAGCCTCTAATACAAGGGGTGATTGAGTTATTATTTCAAACCTCGGGTGTTACATGGGCATGGGGGTTGACCGTGACCCCACTTAAATACTAATTTTAGCTCAAGTTTATCTGTTTCTTGCCACAGAGAATTATTAGCCTCACTCATAGGGATTTATTATCAAGTTTTACTTGCTTTGGTGTTATTTATTTGGGCCTCCTGCGTTTTATTTTCACTAATTACTGCCCCTTCACAGAACTCTTTAAGGGTGTCTATTGGGATGTCAAAAATATGGCAGAGATCTCGCACCCTCTCTTCTTCACTTATATCTGACTGCGTGACAACTGGAGGGGACACCTGCCACTTCTCTATAACCTGACCTTTATAATTGTAAAACACAGTATTATTTTTATCCTCTTTTTTACTCATTACTCATAAAACGCATTCACTAGTCCCTATTGCGCTTTGCAGGTCTGCAACCAGGGGTCTGACTGTACTCAGACTCTCACTAATATTTCAGCCCTGGTCGCTTCCCCTCAAAGACGCCTTCCAGAGGTTAGTAAATCTGGGAATCTGGTGAACCGGTGTGTGACTCAAAATGTGCACACTTGTTACTCGGTCCACCTCACTATTTCCTACTCTAACCCCTCTGTTCTAACCGGAATATCTGTTAGGCATTCCCAAATGAATGTCTCTTCCAGGGGCTGCCCCCTAGTTAATGCACTACTTTCGTCCAGGGCTGCCCCCTGGGTAATACACTGTTGTCATCCAGGGGCTGCCCCCTGGGTAATGCACTGTTGTCGTCCAGGGACTACCCCCTGGGTAATACACTACTGTCATCCAGGGGCTACCCCCTTGGGTAATACTCTGGTGTCGTCCAGGGGGTACCCCCCTGGGTAATACTCTACTGTCATCCAGGGGCTACCACCCTGGGTAATACACTACTGTCATCCAGGGGCTACCCCCCTGGGTAATACACTACTGTCATCCAGGGGCTACCCCCCTAGGTAATACTCTGATGTCGTCCAGGGGCTACCCCCCCTGGGTAATACACTGGTGTCATCCAGGGGCTACCCCCCTGGGTAATACACTGGTGTCATCCAGGGGCTACCCCCCTGGGTAATACTCTACTGTCATCCAGGGGCTACCCCCCTGGGTAATACACTACTGTCATCCAGGGGCTACCCCCCTGGGTAATACTCTAATGCCGTCCAGGGGCTACCCCCCTGGGTAATACACTGATGCCTTCCAGGGGCTACCCCCCTGGGTAATACACTGATGTCTTCCAGGGGCTACCCCCCTGGGTAATACTCTGATGTCTTCCAGGGGCTACCCCCCTGGGTAATGCTCTGATGTCTTCCAGGGGCTACCCCCCTGGGTAATACTCTAATGTCTTCCAGGGGCTACCCCCCTGGGTAATACTCTAATGTCTTCCAGGGGCTACCCCCCTGGGTAATACTCTTAAAATCTTCCAGGGGCTACCCCCCTGGGTAATACTCTAAAAGTCTTCCAGAGGCTACCCCCCTGGGTAATACTCTAAAGTCTTCCAGGGGCTACCCCCCTGGGTAATACTCTAAAAGTCTTCCAGGGGCTACACCCCTGGGTAATACTCTAATGTCTTCCAGGGGCTACCCCCCTGGGTAATATTCTAAAAGTCTTCCAGGGGCTACCCCCCTGGGTAATACTCTAAATACTCTAAAGGTCTTCCAGGGGCTACCCCCCTGGGTAATACTCTAATGTCTTCCAGGGGCTACCCCCCTGGGTAATACTCTAAAGTCTTCCAGGGGCTACCCCCCTGGGTAATACTCTAAAAGTCCTACAGGGGGTACCCCCCTGGGTAATACTCTAAAAATCTTCCAGGGGCTACCCCCCTGGGTAATACTCTAAATACTCTAAAAGTCTTCCAGGGGCCACCCCCCTGGGTAATACTCTAATGTCTTCCAGGGGCTACCCCCCTGGGTAATACTCTAAACGTCTTCCAGGGTCTACCCCCCTGGGTAATACTCTAAAAGTCTTCCAGGGGCTACCCCCCTGGGTAATGCACAACTATCTATTACACCAGCTAGTCTTCTGGTCTGACCATGGAATCACAGTGTAGTAATAACATACCATCAAAACATTGCTTTAACCCCCTAGCTAGTCTTCCGGTCTAACCGGGAAATCACAATTTATTTTTTAGCACACAGCATAATATTGCATTAAAACATTTAAACCCCACATAAATCATGCATGCATTTTGTCATATTATAGTTGCCAAAAAGAATCAGGCAATTAAAAATAATAAGGTACAAGCCCGACCTCTCTTTACCCCTTTAGGACTGCAACATCTGGAATCCCCGACTGCCTGGTTGAATAGGCAGGTGTAATCTCACCTGTTTATGTTGCGCGCAGTGTTCTATTCAAGCAGCACAGACAGATTTTCCTTCAGCTGCGTCCGGAGAGGAGAAGGAGGGCTCCTGGCTCGGCTGCGCCAAATGTTGTTAGCAGGTCACGAATAAAGAAAGACAGGATTCAGTTTGGCAAGTAATATGAGCCTTTATGAATAACGGCCGGGAGGACAGCACAGCTCTAAGTCTGAAACTGCCCTCCAAAATCATCAACTCAAGCAGCCCTTTTTATATACTTTTGCTACCTTGAATGCATCTTATCACTTGTCATGCATTTTGATTTAAGCGCTCACGTGGTACATTGTGTCACTGCTTTCGTCAGCATAAAGCCACATTTCTCATGAGAAAGCATCTAATTACACATTTGCAGAAAAGCGAAGGTTACATATCTGTCACGTGCACATTTACTAATAAACAGCAATACCTTTTATCTCACGTTCTAAAGCTGTCTATAGCTCCACCTTTCCTAACTCCAGGCTTGGAGCCCTCCCCGACTGTCTGGCCTCCCTCACACAGCTGCTGACCTTCTAGCATCAAAGCTTTTACATTCCTGTCCAGAAACTCCCTTTCCTCATTAACGTGGATTTGAAATGCGTACCTTTCTTGTAACTATATTATTGCAAGCTTCTAGGCCTTTCTACGTGTAGCTGCTTTGTGGATAACTATACCTTTGTCTCTCTTCTCTGTCTCTTGCACTGGCCTTTTACTTGGATGACATGAGCACTCTGGCCTGTATTCCTCTCTGAGCATATATGATTCTGCACATTTTCCTCCCAACTCTTGCTTTAGCAAAAATGGGCCCTCTCTTTCTATATTTTCAGTAACAAAGCGTATTGCCACAAGAGAGCCTTCCTTTTTTGTCATTTTCCCTCAGGCAGCTCAGGCATGATGAGGTGAAAAGAGTGCACCTGTGCCACAGTATGGATTGGTGAACTGTTGTGCAACTCAACCTTGTTGAGGATCCTTCACAACAGGGATCCCAGGATACGTTATGACCATTGTGTATCACTAGTTATGTGTAGTGTTCTGGCATCAAAGAGCAAGGGGCCACAAAACGCAAAGATTGGTATTGTGCACTTCCCACTGGCCAGGACACAAGTGCAGAGGTGAGATGAAGACCCCTGAAAGCAGTAGGTGGCACTGCCAAGCAATTGTGTCCAAGCTCTCCATAATGCGATCAAAAGACCTGCACTCACAGTTATTACCATATTGTCATCTATATCAAATAAATATGAAAGTTCTGCTTGAGTCAAGGGTCCGAAAATGAAACCTCACAATCAACAGACAGGAGAAAGAAAAGGGTCAGTCCTGGCACCCAATAAAACACCTAGTGGTTCCAACTCCAGTGAGGGTAAGGGGCTCGTTAGAGAGAGACAAAATATGATAAAGGTAGATTCAGAGGGCATCTAAAAAGTACTGTTCACCGTCAGTACAGTGCAGCTCTGTTTGAGGGGGCTGTACAATATCCAGTACACTGAGGATGTCGCCCAGTACTGTGCTTTCTGTAACAGGCTGAATTCTTCTACATGGACACAGAAGAGTCATGGACATGCACTAGCACTCGCAGGATCGAAGAACCGGTCCAATTATTTAGGGGTCACAAACGTATGAATACTTCCTAAGTTTCATTTGGACCAAGTAATTGATACAACACATTTCAGTAGATACAAATATAATTGTGGTGTGAATTGGAGAAAATGCAGCTTTTTAACTTGTCCTGATGGGCGACTGCAGGGAGGGAAGGTGTGGGGGCGCTTGCCGCCACCTCCACCCCCCTATTTAGGTACAGCCTGGTGTGCAGGCTCACAGTGCAGCACACAACTATAGCCGCCTTAGTGTTACGCTGCCTGCATTAGTACGACCGCGCCCCCTGCCAAAAACAGTCCAGGACGCCTCGGACATCAAAATGATGCCCCCTAAGAAGATTCTGCGCGCACCCATGCTTTTCCTGGTGACTTTTGAACTGTTATGAGTCAGAAAACATGCTTTCAACATTGTCAGCACATGTTCAAATCACTGGTGACAATTAAGTGGAGAAATGTCACATAGTTAAATGATCTCTTATGAGTTCCACGCTCTCCAAAACTTTATGTCTTGCTGTTTACGAAGTTAAGGGAGCAGATAAATGGATGCAGTGAACAGACATGCAGTGCACAACTTGAAGAAAAGAAAACCCAAACACAACATGGAGAAAATAGTTCATAATGGCTAGTTTTCATTCTTTATATCAAAGAAATTGGACAATATCCCATTAATTTTAAGACTGCAGCTGAAATAATTTGACAAAGTAGTCCCTGTCTGTATTTTTATAGACTGTGTAGTCCTAGATCAACTTCCCAATTAGGTCAAAAACCTATTCACAAGGAAGAAAGCGGAGTTGTCAAAAGGTAGATGGCTTCTCCTTTCAAAACTACAGATAACTGGTTTCCAAGTCTTCGACTGTGTATGCCACCCTGGGATTCTGAAATAATGTCTGGATGAATAGTGAAATGTGATGGCGCACGTGTTAGTCTTGAAAAAACACAGGCAGTCCGTGTTGGTGCATAAAACGGAGTTTTAATATTGTTTGAGTACAATATTACATTGTATTTAAAGGTCAGAGTGAAAGCACAATTCTGTAATCTGTTCTATCCACTTAGGCCTACCTTATCAAGTCGACTGACACATGATTACATTTTGATTGCCTTAATAAATGAATATAAGAGAATAAAACACCCTCTTCAAATGATAACTTTTGTTTGTTCGGGAAGTCAGGTTGATAGACACATCCCGGAAAGCAATTCTGGTGCCTATAGCCCGCACTGGAAATGCAAAAGTGCCTGGTAAACGTGGCCTCCTCCATCCCTCTGCTAGTTTTTTATAACCTTTATATTTAGTTTAATTGTACTTGTGATGGCCCTCTGTTTACCTAATTTCGTATTATTGCGTGGCCACCTCTGATGTGTGTGTAAAATAGACCTATTGTGAACTTTCGTCCTGAATTTTGACTCTTTGTCCTGACAATTTATAGTCATTGTCCAGAATTTGCATCCATGCCAGATTGTCATCCTTGGCAGATAGTCACGTTTTTTCAACGAATTACAGTAAACTGTACACCTCTTAACAATTCCTGCACTCCACAACAAGCTAATGCTGTTTCATATGTACTTGCACAACTTTGTTTGAAGAGCTTTATCTATATGGCTTAAACTGGGCAGTACCAGCGGGGGGCTGCCGCCTCGCGAGCCCTCGTCCTTGTGTTTCGCAGCTGTGAGCAGTAGCGCATCACTCACACTTTGGCAGCTCTCTCCCCTCAGTACATTCCTCACCACTCTCGGTCACTCCCCCTTTTCCCGTGAAAAACAAGCGCATGCGCTTAGCGGCCCGGCCCCCCTTTGAAGTAGCCGCGAAGAAGGGTAAGCGCGTGAAGGTTTCGCCAGCACGCGCTTGCCCCGGGGCTCCAGCTGCGCTGACAGCGGGGGCTGGCGGAGCGCGCGCCCAGAGCGGCAGCGCGCCTGGCCCTGCTTTGTGCGGTCGGTTGCAGCTTCTTTGCAGAGTGCAGTGCTTCACCTCCACCAGGACGAGGCGCAGCGTCCTGGGGGCAGAGGGGCAATGGCGACTGAGCCGGTGGGAAGCAGCAGCGGCAGCAGCGACACTTCCAGCACCGGCGAGGAAGAACGCATGAGGCGCTTGTTCCAGACGTGCGACGGGGACGGAGACGGGTACATCAGCAGGTAACTCAGCCAGTCAAGGGAGAAGAGCAACTTTGCAACAACTTCTTCCGGCAGCTTTCCTGAAACTTACTGCGAGAGTGGTACGGCAAGAGGAAGCTGTGCAGGGCAGGCTGGCGACGGAGTAAGGGAATGCTGGCCGTAGGATGGGTAGTTGATGTGGATAGACGGAGGAGTCGTCCCGCGCTGCCCTGGGGGTGCTTGCCACTGGCTTGGGCGCTGTGTATCACGAGCGCTGGTGATTGGGCAGCTGTGGTGCACGGTGCCCTCCTGCATCACCAGGTCTCTCAGACAGCAGGGATAATCCCACACAGCTGGCAGAGTGGCAAGTGAGGCTCCCACAACGTGCCAGCCAAAGTAAGACCGGTCTCAAATGTTCCCAAGCTCAAAGTCGTGGTTTTATACTGCTGTAAGGGACTGTCGATGGGTGTCTGTGGTTGTCCCTGGAGGTTCCCTGTAATATCACTGGATACACATTGCTTTGAGTTTTGTTTGGCTTGTTTTAGTTGGGAATATATCACATAGGAACCTATCACGGCATATACGATTTTCCCATTATGAATAAACATTTACATTTACGCTGTGCCTATCTAATGTTTACTTTAGGCAGTTATTTTCATACGCCGCTCAGTTACTGACAATTTATTTGATGGTACCCAATTAAGAGCTGTTGCTTTTTCTTTCAGTCAAGCGCAGGATCTCGTCTGATAGTTGCTGCTTTATTCTAAAATCCAAAGATTTTGATGGTTTTACCGAGTATTATGTGTAAGAACATAAATACTCAAGATTTCCTTTTTTCGCACCTTGCATTTATAAACAAGCTGGGCAGGATGTTTAACTAACCAACTCGGAAAACATCATTATTTTTGTACGCAGAAGTAAAGCTTAGGTTAAACCGACATGCAGGGAAGGGCAAGTAGCTGTGCCAGACATGCATTCCTAAAAGGCCATTCTCTCAACCAAAACAAATGTTGAAAGTAGCCTAATAGGTATTAGGTGTGGAGAAAATAAACATTACATCCGGTGGGGAAGTAAAAGCGTGCAACAGACCTGAATAAGAACTGTTAGAATACATAGACTGTGCAATGTTCCCTAGGCAGTGTGCGGTAAGGCTGCCCATTTGCAGAGCATATGCCTCCTCTATTCATGCCAGAAGTTATTGCATAAAACATGTTACATTACCACAGGGCGGGTTTGGCAACGGTTTTCAAAGCAAATACATTTCCCAATTTAAAACTGTTCTGGAATGCATGTTTGTAAAAGTCAATGATTAAAAAAAACAGATCTTTTATAGGTGGAAACACAATATGTGAAGAAGAAATAAGTGAACTTTAAGGAGGCACAGGGCATTTTGTGAAACAAGTGTTGGCACTTTTTATTATTGATTAGATATTCTGAATCAGATCAGACATTAAATATAAATGATTTTGAATGCAAATTGTGGATTAATCTTTACAAGGATTCCAAGATAGGTGTATTATAAAAAAATAAATAAAAAAAAAAGTTCGAATTGGAAGGCACTGACGTCCTCAAAAGTCTGTCTTTCTAAGATGCTGGGATGGTCGCTTTACTGTTATTAGTCTGATAGATGTTACAAATCAGACCAGCACGTAGAAGGATGTCTTTAACATTTTAATCCATTATGTCGTACTTAGTCTTGAATAGCCTTGCTAGGTACGTTAATTCATTGGGAAACAATAAAGTTTAGCGCAGATTGGATGGCAGGAAGAAATTATTTACAAGCGGGTGATGAAGACATTTATCAATGAGAGGTAGCAGCTTCATATGTAAACAGACTGCACTTAGTTTACTTAAGTTTCCACGTCAGATTTCCTCAGTTACTAAAAATTGACACATTAATTTCTGTAATATATACAGAAGCAGATATTTGCTCCTTTTATCTGACCTGAGATCGTCTTGCACTTTATCTCGTTTTCAGTTATGTATTTTACATGCACCTAATCTATGGAATTGCTTTCTTTTTCGTGATTGACGTTCATCTACTCTGCTTATTAAAACTCATCCAAAGTACTTCTTTTACATACATCAGTCTGACTGTGATTCAGTGGTTGCCTCAATATCATCTCCCCTTTTGTACTGTTTCATGTTTTGTACAGAGCTTTGGACAAACACACTAATGTACATAAAATAAACTAAGAGGGCGAAATGGAAAAAATGTATTGTTGCAGGTGATCACAAAAGCAACAAAATTTAGCTGAAGCATCAACTTGATGTGTTGAGGATATTTTGGGATCTAGGAAGATGCCCAGAGTCCAAATACGTTTTTTTCAGTGGGTGGGAACTCTGTCACACACCTGTGGTAAAAAGTGCAGGGTTAGCTAAACCTGCTGGATGGTAGTCGGGGAAGACAGAATTGTTCTCCTGGTTCTGCAGTAACTAGTTTCTTGTGTTCAGGATTTTATTGAGGTAAGGGAGCTAACTTTTGTAATTCGCATAGAGTTGTTTGAGTTCATGAATGAGGATAGGTAGAAGATGAGAGTGAATAATAATCAGTAAAGTTTCAATGTCTACCCCCTCGGGGGAGCCAGGGTAGCGATTGGTGATAGGAGGAGTGCAGGAAGTTAGCTGAATATTATAAGCTCTGTTCTGAATAAAGAAAGCGCGCAAGAGCCAGCATAGGGTATAGCCTGAAGTCTCAGAAGGAGAGCGTCATAGTCTCCCGTGTCCTGCCCGCCACTGAGGTAAATTAAGCTGATGATTAAGTTTGACTTCTTTTTACTTCAAGGGCATCGTCCTTAACATGACCAGTGCAGCTTGCATTCCGTGGATTCAGATATTAATGAGCTAAGCGTGCAAGTTAATTCAATGGTGTCTAGTGTTCCCTATCAAAACTACTTGTAAATCCTAAAATTGCCTGTGGTTTGCACAATACATGCAGAACATTCAGTGCTCATTCTTGGCACTGATTACTATACTTTGTGAATGAAAGTCTTATTTGCCAGTATCATCAGTAGTAGACTTTGCCAAGGTTTGAAAAAAAGCCTAGAGTCTGTGATGAAAGCTCTTACAGATAAATACATTGATACTGTTGACTGCCATCAATGGCAACAAAACCATGCTTGATCTGCCATAGCTGCCTCAATGTACTGTGTAACTCTGTGTTTGGAGGTTTTTTAATCTGTTGACATTGCAGGGGTGTCTTCTGCTTATCATCTTTTCCTTGGCAGCTGCTCCTGGTAAGGGGGTGTTAAAGAGTTCAGACTTGCCTGTGCACTGGCAGGGTTCAGTGTGTCGAAATGGGGGTGAAGAGGCCTGAGTGATTTGTGTGGTGAGTGGATTAGAATGTGCAGTGTCTTGGCATTGGAATATATTGAGTGAGTATTGGTAGAGTTTAGTGTTTAAATGACAACTAGCGGGTCTTTCTAAAGAACTGGAAGAGGATATGATCTCCGAAGGGAAACTTTTTATTTATGGAAAGGTTACATAAATATTGGTATCCTTGTATCTTTTTTTGGTAGGAGCTTTAATACACTGGCAACAAGTGCCATACTTTCCTTGCCACTAATGGGGATGGTGAGGAGAGGAGTTCTCTTGTGGTGAAGCTGCATATTTCATTAGTGTTACCAACCACAGGCCGGTCCTACCTCTCCATATTGCCTCATTTAATTGTTTTTTTATTTCATTATTTAAACACCCTCTGTATTGGCTTTACATCTTCAAGTGATATTTCAAACAAGTACACAGACAAATGAAATCTAGAAAGCATTTGCTGAACCATATAATCAGTGAAGAATAATTAATTACATATTCCTTCATAGGTGACTTTTTGAAAAAGTGTAGAGTCCGCCTCTATTACAGCAGCTTACATTGTGACCTCCCTGCATGACCCTCTCCTCTTAGCTTTGGGCTCCAGGGCACCCGAATCCTGAAGCCATTCCTAGCCGTCAAAAAACTGTAATCCTACCACATCTCTTGTGGGCACATCATGAGATGCACCAATGTTCTATAGCATTTTTCCCTCGCAGTGGCGGTCAGGGTGCCACATTATGACCATGGCAGTCGTGCCACGGTCGGACCGCTAGCACCGCCAGGATCAGAGATCTTGGCGGTTGCAGCAATCCAAATCCAGCAGGGCAGCGCTGCCTCCGAAACCCTCCTGTTGACCAGACATTTCTCATTGGCTGGTTGCAACAAAGACAAATCTGTTGTAGCCGCCAGCACTACAGGATATGGGGGTTGGTCTCCACGTTGTGAAAAAGAAGTTAACGATCCTGGCTCACTTGGGGGGCGGGGGAACCCTAAGGGACCCCATCCTTCTTTGAATAACATGGAAAAAGTATGTTTGGTCTGTTTTGATGTAGATTTAATTGTCCGCAAAATAGGGTTCGCAGACCCCAATCTGGCTCTAAGGTCTCAAAAACTTTTACCTAATGCTGTGGTATTGTTATGTAATGTACTAAAGTGTACAGCTGCAATAATACATATGAACATGTCACTCTTCTCCTTGCCAATTTTTACATATCTCCTGGTCTGAAAAATGATTTCCTCATTAAATCACTCTATCAGTATCTTTTTCTAGGAAATAAAACAGAATATTTTAACAAAGTGATTATTGTTGGGGATTATAATGCTAAAGTCTCCATTAATGCTATAGCACTGTTTTCAGATAGCAAGGCTTAATGCTATAGCACTGTTTTCAGATAGCGAGGAGGAACAGTCATCAAATATACCTAGCTCTATCTTTCAGAGATCATGTAGGGCAGATAAAATTAGGAAGCTTCCCTTGAACATTTTCTGAATAATGGGTTGATCATTATTAATGGTAGACTCGACAAAGATATCCCAGCTCATCCTACCCCTAGTTGATCAAAATCTGGCTCCATAATTGATTACATGATTGTTTCCTTCCCCCTTTTTACTTTATCTGACCTAGTGGTCATAGATATCCATATGAGCGATCACAAAATATTAATATTTTCATTTAGCATTGCCCCAAAGGAAAATGTACCCTGGAATGTATGGGAGAAAAGGTGCACCTTAATACATCTAATGGGAAGGTCCACTGTTCAGCATCCAATAAAGAACAAGCCTTGACAAAGCCAGTAGGTCTCGCCTATGCAAGAGCTAGTGGCTTTGCCACTGTGTTTTAGCCACGTTGTACACCAGTGTGGCTGCTGTTCAGCATGGCTAAATGTTTGTAGTATAGAGGAGAGTGGAGAGTACAATGACATAGAATGGAGTGTTGTAGAGTGGAGTGTAGTGGATTAGAGTGGAGTGCCATGAGTAGAGTGTCATTTAGGGGCATAGAGTGCTGTAGCATGTAGTGGAGTAAAGTGTTGTATAGTGAAGTCAAGTGCCATAGAATGGAGTAAAGCGTGAAAGAGTGGAGTGGTGAGGAAAGACAGCCTTAAGAATGGAACGCAATTGGGATAGCATGGATGGATTTGAGCTGCATTCTCTTGGTTCGCGAATGACAGTGAGAAAGGGATTATTTCTGAAACCCCCCCCCAAGGATCTGCGTTGTAAACTTGCTAAAGTATGCAAAGTAGAGCCTTATGTGCACAAAGGTAAGGAGTCTTCCCGTAACCTACCCAGGATGGAAGAACTGAAAGATGCACTTCAAAGAGCCAACGTTTGGATTTCTGTGGAGGATATAATTTCCATTTCATTGCTGTCATGTTTTGAAAGCATTGTACAGGGAATCAAGAAAGAGGATGTTTACTCTTAGGTCATGAGAGAGGTCTGAGTGAACCACATGTATGGTTGTGATGAGCATCACAAATCTTCCATTGCAAAAAAACATGGGAGTGTCTTTTGAATTACAGACCTCAAATCAAGTACACAAAAAGTTTTTTAATTTCTGGATGTACCCATTGGTCAAGTTGGTAGATAACTAACTACATGTTCTCACAGGGCACCCTGCGGCAGGGACATCCAGGCAGGCATCGCTGCACAGTGTAAGATCTGATACTACTAACAGGTCTGCTATATGGGAAGGAAGCTGAAACAACAATGTAAGGACTATGTAGGGGCAAGATGTTGAAATCGCCTCTCGGGCAGGCTAAGAAGGGCGAGAGAGAATTCTGTTTGTAAGGTGTGAGGCAAGTTAAATCCAGGGGCATTCTGTAGTGAACTCGGATGTAGACAAATTGCACCTGGCTTGCCAAATGCCACAAAGCAGGCACAATATGTGGGTGGAAGACGGGACACACACAAGCAGGTGTAGTTTAGAGAGACTGAAGGAAAGGAGCAGTCCACAGAGATGTTAAAGTGACCAGTAGACAGGCAGGGAATACCCACTGAAACGGGGAGCAGCTGAAGTGCTAGAGAGAGGGAGGCAGAGAAGATGTTGCATTACTATTCATACAAAAGAGGGGTTGAAAGCAGATACACATCTCTTGGTAAGGTAAATAGGGAAAAAGGCAGAGTACCTCCGTAGACACACTACAGTGAGTATCCTCACATGTGCACTGAAGAGAAAAAAACCTGCAGGTGCCCTATAGAGAGAGCGTAGACAGCAAACACATACCTCTAGGTGATCTACAGAAGAATGGCCGGAGATGGACTATTTCCACAGCTTTGCTTAACTGAGGCATGACACATTGGTGCGCTATAGTTGAGTTGGGGGGATAGAAGCACACATTGTGTAAAAGGGATGGATGTGATGAACCCACCTTAAGAAACTTTACGAATTGGTTTGACACACACATACCGTCACATGCAAGCTACAGGAGATCTCGGATAGCAAGATACCCCAGAATGCGTGTCATGTAGGAATTCCGCAGCAGCTGGTGTACTGGACAGAGTTGTGGGAGAGATGGACAATTGTATTGCTCTATGTGGGGGTGGTGATAGAAGGATTTCAGCAAGCACATTCGAGGTTAGCTGGAGGGCAGACGTTCCCACACGTGCACACACTAGAGTGGTAGAAAGACTGAGCCACTGCCACCAGTAAACTGTAGAGAAGCAGGAGGAAAGAGCCTCTACATTTATCAAACAAGAGAATGACTGAAGGGTAAAAGCACCTTGAGGCCTCGGGCACCCCCTGCGCGCACTATGGAGGGGTAAGAAGGCAGACTCCCTGCTGCATGGCCTGCTGATCGCAGGAGTCATTACTCACTTGCTTGGCTAAAAGCTGCCAGCTCTGGCTCGCATTGTTCCACAGCAGGAGGAAGACTTCGTTGAGGCGGCGCTTTCGAAGGATGGAGGGAAGGAGGCAACCCCCCCGATTGACAGGGCCACCCACGGGTGTTTATCCCGTTACAGTAGAGGGGCTGAGGGCTGGCATCTCAGACTTGCCTGCTGCAGGGACTGGCAAGTTCCACAGTGCACGAAACCAGTCCTGCAGGGACACGGAGGCAGAGGTTCAGAGAGCTGTCAGGCATAGGGACACAGAAGAAGGACTAGGCCTGACACTGCCAGCCCTGGACAGGTAACTGGGTGGCTGTCTTATAATGATGACTTCTGGTTGATAACCATCCGCGGTCTTTAGCACCAACTTTAATATTCTACAGTTTTGCAAGATTTGTATTAGATCACAGTCACAAGCATGCCTTAAAAATATATAAATCTGATATCTTTTTTTTGGGGGGGGGGGAAATTCCACTATACTGCTAGTTAGAGCGGCCGACTTTGGAACTGGGGAACTGGTTTCGAGTCTCAGCGGGAGGCTCACTATCCTTTTGATTCTGGGGAAATCACTTAAACTCTCCATGCTTTAAAAAACATGAATGTGTCCAAATGAATGCAACTGGCGCTCATGTAAAGCGCTCAATACCTTTGGGTCGAGTTTGCGCTCTATACAAGCAACACCCCATGATGGTGGGAGAGGGACGGGGCAAGTAGCCACAGAGCCGCGGAAGGAAGCAAGCAGCAGTGGGAGGAAGGTGACTGGGGACGGGACAAGCGTGAATGTGGAGTGAGGGGTAGTGCAATTTAAACTCTTGCAAGTGCTGTGGATAGAGCAGAAGGAAGGGAGACTGGGAGGGGGCAAGAAAAAGTACTTAAATGACGCCGGGAGCAGGGGATAGTCACAGGTTAAGTTGAAGCAATCTGTGCTTGGTCCCTGCTCCATGGCAACCGTCGGAAATTACATTTCGTCTGCACTGGCCTATGAACATGCCTGCAAAGAAGAGTGATGCTGAAGCAGACAGATGTGAAGCAACGGGCAAGCTGCAAGCCTTTTTAAGATACAAGAGAGTCTCGCAAGCAAAACGCATGTGCTAGCACGTGCTATCGCAGACTCGACCCTTAAAATAAGGATAGAATTTAAAACCACACTGAAAGACAGAACAGAGAAGGGGTTGATCTCTTTAGTTAAATCTAAGCAGGATATGGAAAAATCCATTATAAAACAATCTTTGGTACAAGGAGCTCGTCATATAAAAGGAGCCCAAAATGACCTTATAAAGGTTCTAGATTAAATTAATTAATCAACAATTTGCAAAGTTGTGGATAGACCTCTGTAATCCATTACTCTTAGCGATTCAAGAAGTTTATGGAGAATAATCACTTTGGCCAGCAGAAGGGGCATGTCTCCCAAAATCTGCTTGCCCTCAAGTGAGACCTGGCTAAATAACATCTCTTTTCTCTATGCCGCTAACACTCCGAGTTTGGGAATCATTCCTCCACCGGTTCCCTGAGGTCAGAAGAAGCAGACTCCTACTGCCCATCAACATTACAGGTTAGGGACATCATCCAGAGTTTCCAGGGTCAGGGGCCCAGATCAATTATCTATCACCATCATAAAGTTGGAGGAACATTTGTGGTTTAATTACTTGATGCCCCTTTTTTATTAAACATTGCAATATAACCGGTCAAATCCCAAACTCATGGAAGGGCAGCATTTATCCATCTTTACATAAAAAAGGGTCCCTGAATTTACCGAGTAATTATAGGCGGATTACGCTGCTTGACTCCATTGGAAAAAAAATTGCCAAGAGTGTTTTAATCCAGTTTTAATCCAGTTGCAAAGCTGGGCACATGATAGTATAATAATATCTCTGGAGGAAGCTCGTTTTATACCAAACAGTTCCACCATGGACAATATTACAGCACTACTTATGATTTTAGAGAAAGATGTACTTACTCAGGGAATGTCTCTCTATATGACCTACATCGATTTCTCATCAGCATTTGACCTCGTGGACTGACCTACCCAGTGGCAAAAGCTATGTGATTTAACTATACCAGAACTCCTCCCCAAAGTATTAAATCACTCTTTACTCGTCCACTTGGTGTTATGAACTATTAGGAGGTGACTGAGGGCTCTCCCTGAAAATCATGCTCCGAAGATAGATCATCGAAATATTACATCAGTACTTTGCGCTGATGATATCATGCTTATAGACCTGAACCCTAGAAGTCTACAAAAAAGATTAGGCTGCTTGCAAAAATATGCCTCCAGTCATCACTTAAAAGTTAATGTATGGAAATGTTGGTCATTGATAGTGACAGCTAAATGTTTGATAGCAGGGAGAGGAAGTGTTCAATTAAGTAGTTATTATTTCTTGTGCTTCCTAGAACGTAAGTATTTAAATAGAGTGCTGAAGAGCAGGATTGCACTTATTCTAAAATACCTTAGCACCTAGGGTGGAACTTTGGCTGGTGAGAACCAAATCGGATGCTTCCTTTTTCTGGCTTTATTTAAAGGTACAAAGAGCATTGTGCGCTGTCAGCTCTGAACATCACTCTAGTGTGCTGTGTGTTCTATGAACAGATCCATTCTCCTGCGGCACACTATTAACCTCTTCACAAGTAGCTATCTGGCTCCTTCCCTTATTTTGGAGCAATTATAAGTAGTAAAGTACAAGCAAATCATTTCTATTTTTCCACCAAAGGTGAGGGAGGAGCCGAGACAGCTGGAGAGTGGAGCTATTTTTTCATCCTGTATTAAGGTAAGAGACCGCTTCTGCTCCCACACCACTCCCTATTTTGTTGAGAGAAGTGAGTGCAGCAGAGATGTCTAATAGCCTTATTGCCCTGATCTACAGCCAACAGGCAGTTATGTGCCTTCACATCCTACTAAATACTGTAACTGCTCGGAGGTAAATTAACAGTCGTTATTGCCTTCTGGTGCAGGCAGTAATGCTTAATTAAAATATTAGAATAGTATGAGCTACTCTAAAGGTGTAGTAGAGGGGACAACAATGTCCAATGCTTGACTCTCCTGTTTTGTTTCAAATGTTTTACACTCAGTGGGTGAAATGTTCTAAAAGCATTATGTAGCCCTTCTGCCTCAGTTTAAACTGACCGTAGAGGCTTGTTTCAGGCTCACACTCATGCCCGGGGCCTGTAACTCTCCTGTAACTCTAGCACAGGACTGGTATAGCGTTCTCCAGTGAGCTATAATACTAGAATAATAGCTTGGATGGATTAGGTATTAGCAAAAACGGTGTATGGACTGAAAAATACTTTAAATCTTTGATTATGTTATGCAATAATAGAATGTGAAATGAAACTACACATGGGTAAGCAACCAGCTGGTCTTCACTGAACAAATATTCAGACTATTTCGTCAGGTTTCATGGAAGCAGTTAAGGGGCTGGTTTCTATGCTCATAATTGGTTCTCATCACCCCTTAATTTCAATCCCTAGGTAGAGGTGTGGAATTTAATTAAATAACTCCTTGTCCATGGGACAGGGTGCTCCATAAATCTACTTGTCCCATTAACAACCCCACTCATCCCTTTGGTGCCAGTTAGTATTTCAACAAATTATGGCAGCAATCTCATTATACACATAGCCTGTCTGATTTTGCCAGGCCTCATAATGTAGTAAGAGGTGAATACTCACAATTTCCTTATTTTGCCACTGTTTCACAAATCTACATAGTGGTGCTGGAGGGTAGCAGCAAGCAAATATTTGAGGGTTTTAAGTCTATGCAAACCTACTAATTTGCATTTCTTAGGGTTTTTCACCAGCTCTTCTCCAGTCTTTTCCCATACTGAGAAAGTTTAGAAATTATTCATGACAAGGGCAGAAGTAAAATTTCTTCCAGGGTTAGGGAAGAAAGTGCTTGGAGGGAAAGTGAACTTGTAAACCCTTCAGATTTCCTCATGAGCGAATCAAAACATGTATATTTGCTTGCGCTAAAATGCAGAATGATTTCTTGGCCTACCTCTTTAAATTCTTGTGAGTTTATGGAAGCTGTAAATCTGCACTAATGCAAGGGCGTATACCATGAGCGCACTTTTATGACTTTCTTTAAGATTTAAGCCCCTAATTAGGTCTGTTTTTAACCAGGACTTTTTTAAATTAAAATTCTGTCTCTCTCTCTCTCTCACTTTCTCTCTTTCTAGCGACTGGCTTCACAGTGAGTAACAACATTCTGCTGTCTCACAAGGAGTATATCAGCAAACAAAGCAGTTTTGCGCATTTCTAGGGACTACTGCAGCAACGTGTGTTTTCAGAGAACAAAATATTGTTTTGCTTTTTCCCAATGTTTCTTATAATGGTGGTGGTCTGGCAGCTCCCACAACAATAACGTTTTATCAAAAACAAATCAAAACCAACAGGCTAACCACCAATGCCAGAACTATTGACATTGCCAATGCTTGTTTATTTTATGTTTCCCATGATCTTTTTGAAACTGGTTAGATTGATTTTCCATTATTAATGTTTTTGGAAATACTAGCATGCCTTAACACATTTTGCTAAATGATGCTTCAAGTAAAGGGTACCTACAATTTCACAGTAGTTTAGCAAAAAAATTTTTCCCAGTTGCATTTTTTGTGAACATTTTATTTTGAAAGCAAATGGTCCTCAATCTTACTTTCAAGCTTCTACAAATATTTGCATGTAATCAGGAAGCCTTCTGGGAGCATTATATGTAGCCTCATATTGTTAAACTTTGCAAACATGTGTACACATTTTTATATGGGAACCACTGTCAGTAGTGCAGACCAAGCTTACAACAGTTCTTTAGAGTGTTCATTCTGACAATAAAGGCTTTGCATTAATGATCCATAAATACAGGTTTGAACAGCAATAACGTCCCTGATCCATAATGTAGTACTGTAAACTGGTAGCCAAAGTTTTTGTGCTGCAGAAGGTTGGACCTACTTGTCCCAGCGACAAAATAAACATGAAAACATTTTGTCCTTGACTCCAAACAATATGACCTGGCCACCGAGATATAGGAATTGCACACCACTGCCCTAGGTTAATGGTTTTATGAAGCACCCCTGGCTAATTTATCATAAACATTGGTGGTAACTAAATGTTTGTAAACCAAAGTGCACACAGCTGAATTGAGGGCTAGGAAGCCACCCGGCATCTTCTCTCATGGCTAAACAATAGAGGCTGAAACAATTGAAAACCACAAGGAAACATGAGAACATTTTGCACATCTATGCTAACAGGAGTTGTTTCAGTGCATAAGTGTAGGACATGCCTCAGTTGGGAATATCCGCCACTTAGAGGCAGTATCGTGATCTCCCACTATTAATGACCCCTTGGAACATTTGAGTAAATGCTGGGAGTTCCAAAACAGACATAAGTCAAGAACACTATAGAGTTTTCTTTGAATCTCAATGGACTAGAGTCGTTCAACTGGGCTGAAGCGTACCTTAGGGCACACAGTATTATTGATAATTGCATAATTATTTGATATTGTAAGGAATTGTTTTGAGGAGGAGATATCCATAAATTGTCCTGAAGAACATGGTTGTAATAAAAAAACTTCCATGAAAACATGACAACGAGAATTAAAGGTACGCTCTTTGGTGCACTGGTGGTCCCTATATTTTATTGATTTGATACATGGACATCTGGTGACAAAAAAAGCAGAAGTGCATTTTTAAAAAGACAAATTTGGTTGTCTCAAAAGTATATCCCTGTTTTATTTTATGTGTATGTACATGTGGTATTTTGTGTGTGAGTCTTTTAAAGCATTTTTTATTGTGATAAGATTATTGTGTATATTTTCCTATTTTCCATGGTGTTCAAGAGTGTTGTATTTTTGAATGTATGTTATGGACAGATTGCAACTTGAGTGATTGGTTGTGGTTCCAATTTTAACCTGGGGAATTATTTCATTTACATAGTCCTGACCCCTGGTGTGGGTGCTTTCTCACTTTTTTCTCTAACTAAATTTTTGCCAATCCAAAAATATTTACCCTCCAGTTTAAGTTTTTAGGAGTCACAAATTTCAGGTGAGTGGGAATTAAAAGCAATGACACAGAAATATACTTGTGAAAACCGTAACTCAGTTGCTAATCTTCATAGCGCACAACTTCTTCTTAATCATTTTCCATTTCCCTTACAATCTATTCTCTTATACCAGCAATACTCCTGCCCCCCTACTCACCATACCCCAGTTTTGCATCCCAAATGGTACTATCACCTCACCTATTTCTGTCTTGCCAATTTATCTATGTATGGGTACTGTCATACACCTTATCCTTTCAACATCCTTTATCCTCTTACCCCTTATCACTCACCTCCCTTATCTCTCACTTCTCTTATCCACTGTGTCCTCCCTTCTCTATTGTCATCTCCTTTCCCCACTCCCTTCTCTGATCCACAGCACACTTCCCTCATACTGTACTCATTACCCCACTCCCTCCACTGATCCCCACATACTACCCTGATCCTCTACTCTTTGTTCCTTACCCCCACCTGCTATCCTGACCCTCTTCTCACTTCTACAATTCCCTGTTCACTCCTTCAATCCCTCCTCACTCTCCAGATTCTTCCTCACTTTCCTAGATTTCCCTCTGTCAGATCCCTCTCACACATCCTATTTTAGCTCTTCCACCTTTTGGTACACCACATCTCTTCTCTCAAACTCTCAAAACTATCGTCCACCTTGCACACCAATCTCACATTCCTTGCATCCCTCCATCACATACCCATTTCTCCACCACACAGAATTTCCCCACTTCTTCTGATAAAATTGGTATCTGATTGGCGAGGCTAAACAGACTGCACACAACAAGACCAGATCAAACCACCAACCATGCAAAGTAGATATGGTCTTCACATGGTGCACTGTGCTGCATCCTGATTGGTCACTATTTCTAAACTGGGTGTTCATTTTAGAACGGTATTGTCCCAAGTGTATCATTATTTTACTTTTCTCAAAGAGCCACCATGTTGCATTATGTTGGCCTCTGTGACTCAGTTCAGCAGCAATACACAATATAGTTTACCATTGGAAGATAGCTACCCAATTCAATGGTACCTGAGTGGTCATCTTAGAATAGTATTCTGCTTAGTGTATCACAGTTTTGTTCACTCCGAGACAGCAAACACATTGCTTCCAACCGTGGCAGCTAAGTTGAAACTTTTAAATAGCAATACACTATACAGAGTACCATTGAAAGAGCCCCCTCCACCCCACTGATATTTGCTATGTTTCATTTTTTAAATGTATCTATTGCATGCATATGCCTGCCACACTTAGGTGGTGGCATGTTTTCATGTATCTACCTTTATTTGTTTTAATTATCTTCCATGTGCTATTAACGTTTATGTTTTAGTATTTTTGTTGGTGGGTAAATACATAGATTGAAGAATAAGTCAGTGAGTGGATGAACGGATGCATGGATGCAAGCGAGGAGGAGAAAAGAGTGCCTAAACTCATCGGTGGCAAAAGAGCCAATTTCAATTGTAAGCCAGATCGTTTAGTGCATTTGCATTGCTAATGCTTGTTTTTTATTTATTTGAGCATCTAAGAAACTGAGACTTCTGTTGCAGAATATCAAGCACCCAAAATTGTTTGTACTTACTTTACCGAGCCTATACTGAATACATGTTTTTGCAAAAATACGGCATGTGGCACCTGTGCATGGAAGCCATTCCACCTGTGAGTTAGAACAATCTTATGGTTTTTGAATATTCTGCATTCAGGGTCTTTCATCCTGAGTTACGCTGGTCATTTGGACTGACCAAATTGCACCTGTGAATGATGCACATCTTTCAGTTTACTTGGCAGCTGAGAATTGAGAGGTCCCTACAGAAGAAGCTGCCTTGCGAGCAGAACTGGACTGACGTTTTCTTTCGATTTGCATACATTCCTGTTGCAGTTTACACCTTAACGTGCTTTTAGGTAAAGCGTATCCTCTGTGTTTGAGGCACATATGGGGCAGAAAGAACCAGTGGTCTTTTGTTGCTTTGTCATCTCCAGACTCTGACAGGAAAAGCCTCTGGAGTGGAAGCTTGCAGAGTGAACACACTATCGAACATCGCCATATTTTTAGGTTTGGCATCGAGGCTACTGTGTTAGCTGTTCCCTAATCTCAATAAACAACAAAAAAAAACTCAGAAAAATTTGTATATTTAAAACATGGAGGGGCTTTTGGTCATCCCTCTTCACCCATTTCTTCTGGAACATTCACATTTTGCTCCCACTCTGCACATCATACACCACTGTGACAATGGGTTAACCGAGTTTAGCCACTGTCAGTCTTGCACTGGTAGTGATTACTTTTTTGTAAACACAAGTGCATATGTGCCTAAAAAGAGGTGCTCTTAACTGCTCGTGCTGGTAAGCCAATAATTTATTTTGCCACTGCTTTATTCTTTCAATTCTTTTTTTCCCCAAAAGCAAGTTTGTTGCTTTGAAAAGAAACCATGACATCTCATCTTTAAAATAGACCCCATTTTTGTGTTTTTTTTGTTTTTGTTTTCGCACCCTCCAACCCCAGGGTATACTGCCAATTCTTTATCATCGTTTTGCTCACCCTTATTTGCTTAAACTTTGTCTTTAGGTGACAGTAATTCAAAGCCAATAGCTCCTAACATTCAGATTTTCATGTGCTGTGCTTTAAAGCTAAAAATTGTCTTTATACCTCTTCTAAAAACACCTGCCTGGTAGAAAAGTAAACATTTTATGATAAACATATGGTTACCATACTTAAGCAAACAACATTTTTATCTTACTTTTGTGGAAATAGTGCAGTTTTTTAGGTTTTGTCTGTACAACACTTGTGCTGTACTTGCAAAATCTCTTGTAAAGAAAATAAAGAAATAATCTTGAAAGGGACTTAGAGCCTGCCCATTACTTACCTATACTTAGATTCGGTTGGCTCCAATGTCACTCTCCATTCCAGTCTTCCTATTGGTCAGCAGATCCTTCTGGGCTCCGGCTTCTTTCTAGGCTTCGGGTCACATCTTAGTCCATGGAGCTTGGACCAAGTACTCCTTCTGGGGGCCAGTGTCCTTACACTGGCCACAGGCTCCTGCAGGTACTCCATTTTATTTTTACTTTTCTCTGCGACCCACCCTCCCCTTCTCTTCATATTTTACTGTTTGGCATGACCCCTCCCCCATTCTCTTTAACCCACTCAACTTTTTGGCCAGACCACCCCCTTCTCTTTAACCCACTCGTGTTTTCAATCAGTGTTCCCTCTCCATGTCTTCCTATGCCCAATCCCACTCCCCCCTCCGTCGTCATGCTGTTTCCTCCACAATACCATCATCCTACATTGTTTGCTCCCTCTACCCTCACATCATTTGCTCCCTTTATTGATCAAAACTAGAACTGAAAACCAAAAAACGCTTCTGGACAGTGGTTACTTACAATAAGTGTCACTCACATTGGGTGTGACTATCACACAAGGACACTGAAAACATTGAACTGTAACATATAGTAAACTGAAAACCTGACAGCTATAATAACGTGGCCCGTGCCCATTACAACATCCACAAAAATGCTAAAGCTGCTTCCTGAAATAACAGCCCATTGAGTGTTTTGCTAACAAATGAGGAGCTATGATTTATCGATGTAATAACTATTTTCATTTAGCTTGATCCTTTTTGATACTGCCACACTACTAAACTGCTTTTGCAGTACCGCACCAAGAGAGCCACCATGTTAGAGCGCATCATGGCCAGTAGCAAGTAATTTACTAGCATCACACCTCTTCGTGGTGGTATTTTTTCTTCTTGTCCTTCTTTAATGTTTATGATGAGTATGCTGTTCAAAGCAACATGGGCTTTTGTAGTTCCCGTCCTGCTTCACCTCCTTGGTTTCCAGGATGGCAGTAGTTGTTTATAGTTACTGGACATAGTAGGCTGCCATTGCCTCAGGTGTTTTAGCCAGACCATGCAGTTCTACGTTTTGGCTTTTTTCATTGGCTGTCGGGCACCGCTGCACAGAGCACCTTGGCCTGACTGGACACGGGGCCTGGTATTGCAGAGGATGATTTAGAATTAGAAACAGTGGAGACCGGGGCTCTTGATGTTGCACCCACTCCTGATTCCACAGAGTTCCCAGCAGCATCATTCCCCCTTGACCTCACTCAGGCCCCTGGAGAACTCTATTCATCGATTTCCTGGAGGGACTGAGCAGCTCCTCCAGACTCCACCGAGGACAATGGAGATCCCTTAGCCCACTCCAGTCCGGGCAGCCCCTGGTGCTCCTCCTGCTGTGCTCTCTGCTCTTCCAGCACCTAAACCAAGGGTAGGTATCCCATACCTACAAATAGACCTGATTCAGGCGGGAGACTCATGATTTTTTAAGCCACAACCAGATTTATTTTAGCAGTCTTCCGCCTGAAATTGCATTTGCTTCAATTCAAGTCTTTAAGGAAAAATACAGTCCCCCCACTTTAGTTCCAAATTTTACCTATTTCTATTTTCACAATGTTGGTGTGTATGGACTAACCACCAGCATGGTCCATTTTTTTACTCTGGAAAACCTCTATTTGATTAATGAGCGTTTTCTCTATGTCTTTGCTTTTCCAAAGTAGGTGAATCAGCAATGTTATTTTTATTTGAGAATGCTTTACATTTTAACATGTCCTGTACTATACAACGTTAGTGGCATTGCCTATCCTGGAGGCCTAGGCACAATATCCACTGCAGCAGGTGCCAGATCCACCAAGGCTTCATGCCAGGCTCCACGTATGAGGTCCAGGGAGTGGGTTCCCCGCAGTCCTCTCGTGGTCTCTGGCGGAGATGCAAAAGCACACCTGCCAGCCTCTTCTCCCTCCTCGCAGTTCCGCAATTCTTGGTTTCCCACCGGAGAGGCCTGCCCCAAGTGATGGTGCAGTTTACAGCCCTCACGCCTTACTAGACCCTCATCCGCTCCTGGTGCCCCTGGGTATCACAAACATTGTGAAGCAGGTAATGTACAACAAGACCATTCTGTTTACTCACCCCCTCCCTTTGGCTATAAGCAATCCATTGCAATATCAAGGGGCTGCACATCTGCCATTTAAGTAAGATAGCAGAGGAGAGACTGCTGCTCATCCTGATTTGGGCATTAATTTATTACATCTACTCCATCCTGCCATTTATCCACCCATTCTTCCATCAGTTGCTTATTTACATGAGCACAGGCTATGGAATGAACAAGCTCCCTCCGAATTTTGCCTTCTTGTATGGTGACACTATGCTTCAAAGCAGGAGCTCTTCTGAATGTAGTACTTCATTAAAAGCACTGACCTTATAATAATAATAATAAACCATTCATTTAATTTATGTGCATTATTACGCCAAGTAGGGCAGTGTACCTGCTCGAATAAAAGCCATCCCATCCTAGAGCTTTGGGATTGGGTCTTATACCAGCTTCACCAGCTCCTGCTTTTAGTGCCGATGTTTGATTATTTTAGACTTGGCTGGTGCTGTTTCTGCTAGAGTCCAATAATTAAAAGTGATGGGGTTCGTCTTCATAATTGGTCTTTAAGCAGATTAGTTATGGATACCTCATGCAAGTGGTCACTGCTTCAGTCGAAGACATTTGCTTCCTTTCTGAGGTTTGCCCAGATTAACCGAGTGTTTTCATGGGAAATGTGGCATGTATGGGGAAATGTTGATAATGGTTTTTGGATCTTTTTTTTCATCGTTTCGAACACATTTTCTTTCTTGTGCTGGACTGGTTCCTTGACTGGTGGAGTGGGGGGGAGAGCATCCCTGGAATGCTGGAAGATGGTCTTTTTTATCTCACCCTAACCAGTAGCATGCCCCTCGTCCCCCTCATCGTCACAAACAACAAGTAGAAGGTCTCAGGCGATGACCCTCTCCACAGAATGGGGTCCAAGTGAAAAAAAAACTGTAAAAGTATTTTGGACAATTTTGTGTATTTTCTTGTACATTCATTGCAAAGAGGAAAAAAGTGCTACATTCTGCAACTCCCTTTTTTAATTTTTTTATAGAAATGTATACAGCACCACTTTTTAGGTTTCACTTGCACTGTGATTGTGAAATCTCTTGTAACAATTACAATTTAAAAAACAACCTCTACGATGTGGCCAGCATTCTCCTAGTGTTGTTTTTATTACTTTACCATGTGCATGGGCGAACCCAATTGGCTTTGCCAATGATTGTCTAAATTAACCATTGCACCAGTTTGCCAATGCCAGACCTATTGACATCCAAAGCTTATGTGGTGTTTGCTACTGAGAGAGCTGATTTTCAGTTATTAAAAATTGAGTGTCTAATATTATGAACAGTTTTTGCACATAAACGAAAACACTGCCCTTTGCAACACTGTATTTTCCTGTGCTTGACTCACTCAGACTTAATCTAGGCCTTCACTCCACTTTAGATTCCAATGCAGCCATGATGTGTGTTTTCCTTACTCCTCTCATTAAATGTAACAACATTTTCACTTATGAAATGCTTCTGTATTGACATGCTGTTCTCGAAGAACTCTTGAGAAAATCGTTTGCAACATTTAAGGCTTTTCCTGCCTGTGCTACTGTGCCCCTGTTCCTAAATTAGATTGACATTGTTTTGAGTGTAACTAGGTTTGTGCTGACACATTTGATGACCTTCGATGAAAGGGTATGAAACTGGAACAGTGCTTGATCATGCTGCATTACATTTGTGTTCTGATTTGTCAATTTGTGAAATGATGTATGATCACCTTATGCTGACAATGTGATTTCCACTGTGTATTTTACCTTAAAAGGCCCTGAAAGTGGAGGTGAGCCAGTCTGGTTTGCTCGACTCTTTGAGACCAGAACTACATGAGTTCTGAATATTTTCATTCTGAGACTTGACTACATTTTAGACTCTTTGCTGCATCTTATTGTGCCTTATCCTAATGCCATATATATATATTTTTTTTTTATAAATATTTTTATTCATTTTGTCTGAATGGAACAGCGTAAACACGTTACAACAGTAAAAGACAAAGCAAAAAAAAAAAAAAAAAAAAAATAAATATATATATATATATATATATATATATATATCAACAGTTACCGACAAATCGACACAATCCTTAAGATATACCATTTTCTGCATATTAAGTGTTCCTCTTAGTGGTCTAAATGACTTTAATAATCTTAATGGCCCTTTCCAGTTCCTTTTGGTCTCAGATGTGGATTATAGTCTGTGTTTGGTCCCATCACTCGAGTGCAGGGGTTGCAGACTCGCTGTCACCTTATTTGTTAGGGTTCCACTTCGTCATCACACCCCCCTTTGTGGGTCTGGTCCCTCTTTTATCACTAATCGGGGTTTGCAGCCAGCTACGTCCCTTCTCCCAGGGTTAAACGGTTTGTCCAGGGAGTCTCTGGGGGTTCTGCTCTAATAAGTTATTCAACTGTCTAGTTGACTGTCCCAGTTCCCCATATTTTGTTGTATTTGTCTGGGCATCCCCTCACTTCGTATACCAGCTTTTCACACCTTGCGCACCAGTCCATTCCTCGTCTCCATTTGGCGAGGGTCGGAGCTTTTGCTGCCTTCCATTCTGACATGATGTCCCTCTTCGCCACCAAACAGGCTCTCCCTAGGAAAGTGCGATTTGCTCTGCCCAGTCCCATTCCGTCCATGGCCCCCAACAAAATCGGGATCGGGGATGCCTTTATCCTAGATTGTAGGGTTTCGGAGATCTCTCCCAGGACTGTCCCCCAATATGACTCTATTACTGGACAGGCCCAGATCATATGGAAGAAGTCAGCGCCTGTCTGAAGGCAGCGGGGGCACTCATCTGTGGGGCGGAGGTTAGCTTGATGGAGCCTTTTAGGGGTAAGGTAGGCTGTGTGTAAGTAGAGGGTTTGTAGCGCTTGAAATCGTGTAGATATGGCCAGTGTTCGGATGCTGCCAGCGCGTCTCTCCAGTCTAGTTCTTCCAAGGGGCCCACCCAGCCCTCCCATTTCCGGCAAAGCTTCTCAAGGGGGGGAGAGGTGTTTGTTAGGATGACTCGATATATCTGGGAGATCCCTCCTTTATTTATGTGTCCCATCATTACCTTTGCTTCGAGAGGGCTGTGTTCTGGAATGTTGTCCCCCGGTTGCAGGTGTACTGATAGGGCGTGCCTTAGTTGAAGGTACTTGTGAAATTGGATTTTATTCAGATCATGTGACCTCTGAAGTTCCTCAAAAGTTCGGATTTGTGAGTCTCCCCAGACATCCCCCAGCGTGGATATCCCTATGTTGTCCCACTTCCGGAATCCCGCCAGCGTGGAAACCTCTTTCAGCCACCTCCCCTGCCAGAGAGGTGTTTGTTGCGTTAGTCGGGGCCACCACCCCATGGTCTTCTGTGCTGCTCGCCACCCCCTCAACACCATCCCAGTGACTTCAGGGATAGTTTGTGGTATCGTTCCCCCATATAGCGCGTCAAAAACCCCATTGTAGCCCAGTGCTTGGAGCTCTAATCTATATGCGGGGTCCGTCCAGCCCCCGATAACCAGTCATTGATCACCTGCATGCGCATGGCTAGAAAATAAAAATAAATGTTGGACATCCCTAGGCCCCCTTCACATGTGTCCCTTTGACACGTGGCAAGGGATAATTTGGTTCGGGAGCCGTACCATAGGTATTGACGCGCAGTCGACTCGACTTCGCTAAACCACTTCTGGGGGATTGGGTGTGGGAAGTTCTGTAGTTGGTAAAACTAGGGAGTATCATCATCTTATACAATGCGATTCTTCCCAGTATGTTGAGTGGTAAATCTCGCCATCGTTGAAGATCCTTTTTGGTCTTTTTAAGAAGTGGTGTGATATTAAGCTCCCACGTTAGTTCGGGAAGCAGCGCTATATGGACTCCTAGATATTTAAAACTGTTACGACGGATTGGGATGTTTTCCTGCCAGTTTATGCACTCTCTAGAGGGGTGTAGGGGGATCAGCAAGGATTTACTAGGATTTAGGGTTAGACCCGAAGCTTGTGAGAAGAGTTCCAGAAGTTCCAAGACACGGGGGCCACTCCTCGCTGGGTTGGAGAGGTAGAGGAGAACGTCGTCAGCATACAATGCTACACGGTCTTCCGGGCTCTCTGGCCATGTCCAACCCGTCACCAGTGGGTCCTCTCTCACCATTGTGGCCAACGGTTCGATTGCTAGAGCGAAGAGCAGCAGGGACAGCGGGCATCCTTGTCGTGTCCCGCGACGGATGGGGAATGGATCGGAGGTCACACCGTTTATCTGGATACGGGCGGTTGGATTGGAGTAAAGTAGTCTAACAAGGCCGCGAAACCTGGGTCCAAAGCCGTTTTTTATAAGGACTTGCTCTAAATACGACCAGTCCACCGTATCAAAGGCTTTTTCAAAGTCTATCAGGAGGAGAGCAAGGGGGGATCCAGTCAGGGTGCCGCGTTGAGCCAGCGCGACATGCAGTCTCCTTATGCAGTGTCTCGTGCTGCGGGAGGGCATGAAGCCGCACTGATCTTGGTGTATCAGTGTGGGAAGCACCGCCTTCAGTCTTGTGGCTAGTATTGTTGATAGCACTTTGATCTCCGCATTTAGCAGGGAGATTGGTCTGTAGACCGATCTATTGGGTGATGGCGGTTGTGACTTTGGGATCACCACTATAGTGGCTTGGTCTATCCCAGTGGGGAAGCGGCCCGTCTTCTCTGCTTCATCAAACATGTTAAGTAGGTGGAAGGCTAGGATATCCCCGCATCTTTTATAGAGTTCAGCCGGAAAGCCGTCCGGTCCGGGTGTTTTACCCGATGTCAGGGCAGCTATGGTCGTTGTAATTTCGGCCAGGTTTATGGCTTCATCTAGGCTCATCCAGGTCGTATGCGAGATACTGGGGAGAGTAATGTCGTTCAAGAGCGGGGACTCCCCTTCGGCTAGCGGACGATGACGCACCGCATATAACTTAGCGTAATAGGAGGCAAAGCTCCTCGCGATTCCACTAGGGCTTCTCTCAACCAAGCCTGTCTCATCCACTACCTCGGGGACAACTCTGTTGGCCAAGGGGCTCGAGGCCAGCCAATGAAGAAGTTTGCCGTTTTTATCACCCCATCCATAGACGCGGGCCGCCGATGCCCTCCAAGCGTGTTTCGCGGCTTCAAGTACCGTCTGCTTTATTTCCTCCCTAGTTGCCGTTAGGCGTCTCAGAACTGAAGCCGACGTGACAGTGGTCATAGATCTTTCCAGAGCGAGGGCCCTTATCTCGAGGGCTGTCACTCGCTGGTCCCGGGCTCTCTCTCGGGCGCGAGCGCGATGCTTCGCGTAGCCTCTAAGTGTGGCTTTACATGCCGCCCGCATCGTGCCTGGAGATTGAACTGAGCCCACATTGTGATCAAAATATTGGGTAAGGTGCTCCCTTATTTCAGAGGTGTATTCCTCGTCCTGCAAATACCATGCGTTCATGCGCCACGTAGGGCGCTGATTGGAGGCTGCGCTCCCCAATCGGATGCATATTGGGGAGTGGTCTGAGACTCCTCGGGCCAATATCTCTGCGCCAGCGACTCTAGAGATGTCCAGTGCGGGCATGAACACCATGTCAATTCTTGCCTGTGAGTGGTGAGCCGCCGAGGTGTGGGTGTATTGTCTTGTCCTAGGGTGCCATGTCCTCCATACCTCACAGAGTCCCATTTTAGTAGCCCATCCGTTTAAACTGGATGCTCTCCCAGTTCTGACGGAGGAGACGGGACCAGAAACATCTAGATTGGGGTCCAAGACAGAGTTAAAATCTCCCCCTATGAGTGTGAGTCCCTGTGGGAGCTCAGTGAGCGTCCGGTGTAGTTTTAACAAGAAGTTGTCAAAACCAACTGAGGGGGCGTATGTACACACAAAGTTAATTGTCGATCTGTGTAGTGTTCCAGTCACCGTTACGAATCTACCCTGCGGGTCTGACGTGGTAGAGGTGATTACTATTGGAAGTGAGCGATGAAGTAAGATGGCCACCCCCCTGGAACCTCTAGTGAATCCTGCATGGAAAACCTTGTCAAAACCCCCTCGCGCTAGGAAGGGGCACTTGGTTCCAAGTAGGTGGGTCTCCTGCAGGAGGACCACCTTAGGGGCGTATCTGCGCAGCGTGCTATACACTGCGGATCTTTTGATCCTATCTAGGAGGCCGTTAACATTCCAAGATAGGACCTGTGTCAGTGGGGGACCAGTTTGTGCCATATCTGCGTGGTGGGGATTAAAGGACTTGACCTGGGACCCAGGGATGGGCATACTGACTGAGGAGGGTTTATACAGTAGGTGTCAGTGCTGTTACGGTAATTTATCTTAACCACTATGCTAAGCCCTAACGTGAGCTTTAAACATCCCAACCTCCCCCCACCCCATACTTCTACCCTTGAAGCATCTGTCGCCCTAGAGCCCAACTGGGGCAATGCAGTCGTATAGACTGCCATTGAGTGGAGTGGTGGACCCCTCCTGTGTGTCGGATCAGTTGCAATTAGTTAGTGCGAAACCCCCACCTTTGGTAAAGTGTCTGGAGTGTACAACAAGTTTGGAAAATTCGTGTCACCTTGTCTCATTAATGTGGGGCGGTATCCGAGGGTACCGGTAGGTCCAAGCGAGCCGGAGCTCGGTACGAGCGGGGGCACCATCAGCCAAGTTCAGGGGATTGGCTCAAACGATCCTCCAGTCCAACCTCTCCCCCAGCTCGGTCTCTTGGGCGGTCAGCCAGGTCTCTCCCTGGTGAGGGATTTCGGCTAAGATGGGGTTCTGCTTCTACTCGGTGGCTGGGGCTTCCAGGCCTACCCCGTCTGGATCTGGTTCGCTTCCGACCCCTTCTTGTGCTCATCCGGGTAATCGGTTGTGTCTCACCCGAACTCCTGGGCGGGTCGGTTGGGCCTCGTCGGTTTCCCAAACCCTCCTCCGTCAGCCAGTCCCATGCCTGCTCGGGTGACTCGAAGAAGTGTGCTTTGCCAGCTAGGATTACCTTCAGGCGCGCCGGGAAGAGGAGCATGTATGCGAGCTGCATCGCTCTCAATTTCTGTTTAACTTGTTCATATGAGCGGCGTTTAGTTTGGACTTCACGGGTGTAGTCCGGGAAGACCAAGATTCTCTGGTTGTCCCAAAGGAGGTTGGGGGTGCGTCTGGCTTCTCTGAGGACGGCATCTCGATCTTTAAAGTTAAAGAAGCGTGCAATCATTGGTCTTCGAGGGCCCCCCGGTGGGGGTCTCGGGGCCAAGGCCCTGTGTGCTCGCTCTATCGCAAACCACGGCGAGAGAGAGTTCTCCGGCATCCAGGATTTAATCCATGCTTCTAGGAATTCGGCAGGCTTGCCATCCTCCGCTCCCTCTTGTACGCCTACGAAGCGCAGGTTGTTGCGTCTGGAGCGGTTCTCGGCATCTTCGGCTCTGCGGTGGAGTTCTCCAGTCCGCGTCTGCAGCTGGGCCACTTTGGTTCTTAGGTCCACCAGGTCGTCTTCGGTTCGTGAGACACGGGCCTCCACCTCTGTGATGCGGCCCACTGCGTTTCTAAGGTCTTGCCTCACAAGGCCCATCTCTTCTCTCACCTCTCCAATTTTGGATTCCACTGCCCGCTGTGAGGTTTGAATTGCAAGTAGAATGGTGCTGACCCCTTCTGCGGTCTGGTCAGAGGACGCGATGTCACCTCCGGTCCGGGGAGCCGCCGGCGTGGTAAATTGGTCTATTTTCTGTTGGGATGCTTGCGTTTGCTTGGAGGCTCTGTCTTTCCCCATGTTGCCTATTCTGTGCAGTTACGCCTCTATGTGGGTGAAGTTCAGTTGTCTGGAGGGTTTTCGTGCCTCTTCTTTCAGGGGCCGCTTCGGATCTATGTGATCACCTGTGGGGGGGAACTTGGTCGGCAGGGGGCTCGTTAGTCGGTTGGTTCCATCCAGGGACATTGGGTTTCACGCTAGTCCATGGGGGAGGGAGAGGGTCGACTGGACTACTGCCCGGCGGCTCCTAGACCAGGCCGGGCGGTGGGGGGGGCCTGGTCCTCCCTCCTCGATTGGAAGTCAAGGGTCTTGGCGTTCTTTTGGTCTTCTTGAGCACCCCGGACTCTCCTTGGTCAGCCCTCTAATTATCTTTGTGCCTCCAGAGGGCAGCGCCCCGCGGCCAGCCCCACGCGCCCGGCATCTCACTCGGTGCAGGCCACAAGGCGTGCCCCCCCAGCGCCTCGGCCTCCTTCTCTCTGTCCCCGTTTAGGAGGGTACGGGACCTCTCATGACTTTCTGTTTCTCCCCCGCGGGCCCATGCCGGTTGGGGCTCGCCCGTCCGCGCACCCGAGTCTCCCTTGGTTTTCAGGACCTTTTACATTTGCGTGGTCCCTTGCGGTGGTTCTCAAATGTTTCCTCTCTTCCCCTTCACTTGCTGCAGGTTCTCTTTATGATCGCCTGTCTCTATTAGTCCCTCAGGCTTCGATCAGTCAACGTCCCGGGACTTGTGTGCACTCCGTTCCTCAGACCGCACCAGCCTGGGTCTCCAACTCTGCTCCCTCCGTGCAGCTTTAGGGGTCCCGGCCCCGGGGCTCTTCCGCTCTTACCTCCCGGTCACTGGATCTTCTCCTACCGCCTCCAGCGGCGCTCTGTTGCCTCTAGAGTGGGGCCTCGGCGCTCGTTCCTCCGAGCCTCAGGCTCCTGCCCGTTCTCAGGCGCTCCGATCACGGAGCTCCGCGGCGCGTCACCGCCTTCTTCTTTGGTGGATTCTCGCAGCCTCCGACAGCCGCGGTTCCCACTGGGCACGCTAGGGGGGGAAGGGTACCTCTCTCCTCGTCGCTCCGTCGGTCCCAGGAGCTCCCGTCCGACAATGCTCGTCCGCCCGCGAGGGTGTGCTCCGGTCCGGAGCGCCAGACGTCTGCTCTCTGCCGCGCGGCCCGGAGTCCGCGTCAGCCTCCTCCCTCGCGCTGATCCGGCGTCCTCGGGTCTCGGACCCGGACCCACAGGGGTCGGAAAGGACCCTCACCGCCCTCGAATCTCGGTTGAAGACTCGAGGGGGTCAGTTATGGTGGCAGGATTCGGGTGGATGACAGAGGGGTCCCGAGCACTCTTAGAGTGCGACCGCCATCTTGACGTCCGTGGCCACGCCCGCCCTATATTTATTTACCATGCATTTTGACTAACTATTATTTTTGGCTTCTGTATTGGTCTTAATTTGTTTACAAACCTTTCCAATTTGAAAATGTAGATGGCTTACGAGTCATGGAAGGGTTTCAGAATTCCTATTCATGAATATATAAAGACAGCATGTGCATGTGCAACTGTACATAGTACATCTGTGAGTGTACAGTACATTTGCATATGTGTTGTAGTGCCATGGTGAGACCTCACTATGATTTATGTAGAAATGTGTCCTCTGATAACCGGCCATTTAAACTAAGGGACCTATTCGCAAAGGGAAATATGGCCATAAATTTAAGTTTACTACTAAATCTACATCTGCTAGGAATTCACAAACGAATTCCTGGCAGTCTTAGCCCATTTGTGGGTACAGAGCTCTCCGCCATGATCACAGAGATAACTTCAGCAGTAAATGCACTAAATAGGTGGGAAAATGAGTGTTTTAAAGTGTGGCCTGCCGTCAAAACTCCCACTAGCATGGAGGGTGGGGAAACTATGATCTGACCCCTTTCTTACCCTGGAAATGGTCTGAGAATTTACCCCAGTACGCAGTTACTGTAATTCCCCTTCCAGAGTAAGAAGAACACATCAACCCCACATTTTGTTTTAAAGTGCATTTGGTTAAGGGAAGCCATCCCCTGCCCCCCTCATATGGAGTTTTCCACCACGGATATCTCTGTGCAAAGGTAATAAAAATTAAAGTGAGGACGTCTGTGATTCTCTTAGGAATCTACATGGAAACCTGCACCAGCTGCAGTTTTCCATGCTAATTCCAATCGGAACTGCTGAATTCTAAAAAGTAGAATCTGCACCCACACATAGGAATACATCTGTGAGTGCGGATTTGCTACTTTTTTGGTGAGCAGGGCCCCAAAAGTTTCTGCCTAGACCACTATCAAGAGGCTTTCAATCTGCCTAAAACAAAAGCACCTGGAGTTCAGTATAGAGCACCAACGCTACCACTGGTTAGTGCACTAACATGCAAATTGCAGTTTGCTTTGTGAATATGAGACATGGATGTTTCAATATAGCGCAGCACTTACATGCACAAAACGCGTAAAGGCCATTTACAAAAACAAATGATTGCTACCAAATTAAAACCTTCTTATGCAGTCTCTAAAAATAAAAAGTATAACTATACTAAAGTTGTAATTCCAAACGTTTTCTTTTGAGAAATGATGGTCTTTCTAGTTAGTTCGTGAAGTTTTAGTAGCTAGGATTTTTGTAAAGTCTGGTTTCCGGAAATGAGTCTAGTATTGTGGGTTCACAGACTAGAAAAGGACAGAGTACATTGATGCAGATAATATGGTAAATTTCCGAGCTTTTATCCTTTTACATAAATATCTGTTTCTCGAATTGTAAAATATTTGCGAATTAAATATGTGCACCTTTTAAATTGGACATTTCCCACGTGTTTGTAAATCTCCAGCTACCCCAGGAGTCGCTTTCCACATGTTTAGAGTGCATTTAATGCACTAATAAACCAAGCTCAGTACTGGTTCTTAATACGCTGCGTGCGCCCGGATGTGTAATATTAGGAGTGCTAAGGTACCTTGATAACATGTGTACTTGTCATTACATTTCACTAACACCATAAATTTAAAGGGCAAAAAGTCTAATAATACTTTACTTTGGTTTTAATGTAGGCAGTACAGCCGACTCGCTAAGAATTACTGATAAACAGGTTCAGATAGTCAGGCTGTGGATGCCCTGCTAGAATTCATGTTCAGTCTTACTTTCTTTCTAGTGTTTGCTCATTAACTCTTTTCGGACTAGAATATTTGTTATATTAAGTGGTGCTCGGAGAACAACCTTGTCCCATGGATATCGATTCTCCAAATTACAAGTTTGACAAAAGTGACATCATTTCTCCATTGACCTTCATTGACATCACAGGACATGGCATCATATGACCTGTAACTTGATGGGATCACTGGAAGTGACAATGTGTACACTTTTGCCAAGAAAACAGCACAAGTGATATGGGAGTGGACGGAAGATTAGAACACCCCCTCTCCCCAAAAATAAAAGAAAACAAAATCCCATGGAAATTGTTCTTATTATGTTACTAGGGGCAGTCAATATTCGCAGATATTGTAGGAGCTCTTATTATTTATTGCTCATTCTGATGATGTTGATCAAATGTCTTACAGAGAGATTAATAGCTCATCGATCAGATATGTAATCATACGTTATGTACGTGCCTATCATTTTGGACAATGAGACAAGTGGCCAAACATTGAACTTGTTTGGGATTGCTTCTTGCAATCACTCCCAGAGACAATAATAACTTGTATTTATTTGATTTTCCATACTGCATTTCTGCCATTTATAAGTGTTGTAAATAATAAATGTTATTTGTACCAAATGTAATGGTACTAAGTATACCAGCTTCCGGGTGATGAAGGCTGAGTGAGCCTTGCTGGGATTCAAATCTGCAGGGCCAGAACCCTTACAGCGTTACATTTACAATGTAAGTTATAGTTCAACAGGATTGAGAGCAATAAGCATCCAATGTATGATATGTTTGTTTGGTGATGACACACAGCACACAGTGTGCTGATGTTACAGTAAACAAAGTGAAAGCTGTGTGGACTACTTTCCTTTTTGGTAGGTGTTTGCAGGGTATAACTTTGTCCTCATGCACCAATCAAGATGGAACCTTCAACTGCTGCCTAGTGAATCCCTACTTGAGGACAGCATAGACACCACAATTCCTAAGCATTGATCTGTCCACTAGAAACAGAGAAATTCATTGTCGGGGGCAGGGGCAGTAAAATTGTTAAAAATAAAAAAGTATTGGAGTGGCCAGCCCAGACATCGGGCTAAGCCCCTATGCCTAAACAGGCCCAACATTTTTTGCGCCTGAAGTAGGGCAGATTGGTGGGTTTACCGCAAATCTGCCCCTTTCAGGTCCCCCATGTGAAGGGACAGAAACTCCACTAGACATCCAAAAAAAATGGTCAAAAGTAAAAAAGGGGTTGAGGGCCCAGGCATCGGGCCATGTCCCCACCTCAGAACAGTTCTTCAGTGTTTCTGCCCCACACTTCCCATGAGGGAAGATTGGAGGATTTTCCCCCTACTCTGCCTCCAAATGAGACAGAAGGCCTACTGGGTGCCATGGATATATATATTTAAAAATAATGGTGTGGGAGCCTGCCTATCCTCACATCAGAACACACACCCACCCCTAAAGCCCCAACAGTCTATCTGCACCCTGGAGACTAGCGTATCCCCAACCACGTGGCAAGCAAATGGAAATGTTGATTATTTTGGGCATAGTTTTGCCATATTTGTGGGTAGAGAGGGTGTAATTCTCGATTTCCTCTCGCTTACCATGGTGAATGACTACACTATAGGGGTCTGTTTCAACAGCAACCAGGGACCCTAGGAAATCTAGACGTATTTGAAAAGTAGACACCCAGGAGAGTCCAGGGTGATGTGACTTGTGTTTTTGCACTCTCGCTATTATCCAGATTGTCCTCCAAACCTCAAATGTTTGCTAAAAACACACATGTAGGAAGTTTCTGAAATCTGTAGGGATCTGCAGAACTTCTTACCACTCTACATTCCCACACCTCTCCCAGTAAAAACAGTATCCCTACTTGTGTGGCTAGGCCTAGTGCCCAGGACGGTAACAGATGAAAACTCACACCATACAAAGATATATGGTCTTTGCATGGTTTGTGGTTTGAGTTCAGTTTATTAGTTTCTTTGGGTAAACATTGAGCAACTTACCCCTTGCTGAGTTTGGAATTGTGTCTAGTTTTCAGAACTTTATAGCATTCCAGGTTCACAATGGGTTTCACACCTGTTTCCACCACAGTCTACCGACAAGTAGGTAGAAACCAAAGCAAAATAGGAAAGATTTACTGCCATTTAGAAAAATGCGAAAACTATGGTTAAAAAAGTATTTTTTTACAACTCTGGTTGTTCCTGAAAACTGTGAAGAAGAACTTTTTGTTGATACCATTTTTAGAAACAAATTAGCTTTTTTGCATAGTCTCTTGTCTCTTTTAATTCCCTCTGGGGACTTCACAAAGCGTGGATACCTTGAGAATCCTTATATAATCACTAAAGGTGTGGGGTAGTAGGAACTGAGGGTAGGACTAGGTCAGTCTTCATTCAGTGCCTGGTATTAGTTAGGTCGCTTTAAATCCTAAGGCGGAGAAATCGTGGTTGGAAAATGTCCAAGCAAGGGGGTGCTGTGTTGTCCTACAGGGGGAGGGGAGATTTCCCTTACGGACTAGGTGGTCTCACACACATAATAGTGTCTTGCTTCATCATTTGACCACCTAGCCCCACCCAAGAAAGATGATACTACTTGGGCGGACTCAACCTCTTGGTTAAAAGAACCAGAGGGAGTGCTGAAATTAAACTGACTGGATAGTTACATAGATCCAGAAGGGGTGAATAATAAAATTACCAAACATGTCACCAGTAGCTACTGCTAGTTTTAATGATGGTGCATGCTGGTAAGACTAAGAACAAGGGGGAGAGGCTCGTTAGAGAATAATGTCTCTTGGAGTCTAAAAAGAAATACGTATGACCAACATGTTTCTGCCCTCACTAGGTGCTGGTAGGTCAGGGGCATTCGTCAGGGTCAGAGCACACGCAATAAGTGGGGTGCTCAAAGTGAATAATGTATGGCCTACCTGAACAAGTAGTTCATGGTGGGGTAGGTCTGTGATAGATAATAAATAAATAAACCACAATTTATACAAAATGAAAAGGATATATTCAGAGTGAAAAAAAGTGGCAAACCACTGCACACAACACAGCAATAGGTGAAAAAAGTAAACGGCACTCACACATGCATGCAAATGTGACTTACCCCGGGGTTGGGGGCGATTTGCCTCTGGTCTGGCTAGTGCCGGGGTGGGGTTTTCCCTTGTAGTCACACTCTGAGGAGATTAAGGGTTTAGCAAGGAAGAAGGAAAGAGACAGAAATAGAATGAGGGCGCACAAAGCGCTAAGGAACGTAGGAGACCAAGGGAGGGAAGTAAAGAAAGGCAAGGGGACCAAGCTTGAGACCAAAGGAAGAAAAAAAGAAAAAAGAGATGGAAAAAAAGAAAAAAGGTGGAAGCCAGGCCAAGGGGGAGCTAAAAGCTACCAGAGTAAGGGAAAACAGAGAAGAATCCAAGGGGCCAGGGAGGCCCACACTTACCACTCCAAAGGGAATACCATGGGGGGTACCTACATGCCGGAGCCAGGCCGCTCTGGTACTGACTGGAGGGCTGGTCTGATATTTATGTAGACCAACAGCCAATCTGTATGAGGCTGGGGAGGCTGGGGGCGGAATCGAATTAAGAAGAATATCCGGTGTGTCGGGCGTATTGGTATGAAAACGTCCCGACTTGTGGAGGGTATTACTGCCAAGCCCAAAAACCGGCCACGCCCACTCGGGGGCTGTGCCGGTACGGGAGCCTGGGGGGGCCCTGCAAGGCCCTGGTGAGGCGCGATAGCCTGCGGTTTTCCCCGGGACCTCTGGGGGACAGATTCCCGCGGGGTGGGACGCGCCGGGAAATTATGCAGTACAGCAGGGCGCTTCCTCCGTGGCGCGGCTGGCGAGCGTCCTGCAATGATGCGTCGCGGTTAGCGCGGCGCGTCACTCAAGCCCACGGGACTCTGGGAGATTGAGTCCCGTGGGAAGAGCCTGGTCGTCCGGGTGGGACGACCAGGTGGAGGTGAAGAGGGGGGGGGGGGCACGGAGGGGGGAAAAAAAAGTTTTGGGGAAGGGGAAAACAAGGGCAAGCACAAAAGGAAGGAAGAAGAAAGTAAAAAGATGAAAACAGACCAACAGAGGGAGAAGGGAAAGGGCAGACAAGACACTAGGAATAAGCAAAGAGGGGGGGGGGGAAGAGGCAGAGGGGAGGGAAACAAAAGAGAGCTAAAAAGGAGGGGCAAGAAGGGGGGAGCAAGGAACAAGGGAAAAGCAAGAAGGAAAAAAGAAAAAAAGGGGGAGAAGGCAGGACAAAAGCAAGAAAAAAGAAACGGCAGAACGGAGATAAGGACAACCCAAAAGAGGGAAAAAGGGGAAAAGGGCAGAGTAACATAAGGAATGAGCAAAGAGGGGGGTTGTGGGGGGGGAGCAAGGGGGGGAGGAAACTGAAGTGATGTGTGCAGATGAGGGAAAAGGGGAACAGAAAAGGTGTAAGATGGGGAGAGCAACAATAGCTTGGATAGCAGGGGTCAGGGACACTACTCTGGTGGGTAGGATTACTACACAGGTCAAAAACAACAAGGATGGTAGGTAGTGAATCCCACAGTGGGGCATTTCAGGGCCCAAGGAATGCGGGATCATCAACAAAGTTATCTGCTACAATTTATGTGCTTGGAGGGGATCCCATAGGGGGAAGGAACCATGTTGGTATCTGGTCATCAGCTTAAAGCTGACCACTGGATATTGTCATTCAATCCTATAGTGTCCGTTCGCAGCCTCCATATCCACCTCTGTTCATATAGTAAGAGTTTGTGTTTGGCATTGGTTGTTGTGGATTTTAGTTGGTCCAATACCACCCATTGCATGTGATCGGGATGGTGATTACTGGAGATATAGTGCTCTGTGAGTCTTGTGGCATCTCTTTTGCAGCGGATGGTGCTCCTATGCTCGCAAATGTGTGTGCCCACTCTTCTTGTCGTCATCCCAATGTGTCTCTTGTCACAGGGGCATGTGATCATGTACACCACATTTTTGCTGTTACAGTTTGTTAATTGTCTAAGTTCCCAGGGTGTTTGTAGTCCCAAGTCAAGTGTGAGGGTTTTCTTGGTAAATGCGCAAACACTGCAGCTGCCGCATGGAAAGTGTCCTTTAGGGGGAGGAAGGTCCCAGAGGGTCTTTTGCCTACTTGTGGTGGGGTTTACCCGTGGGCGGGTATCTACAATCATATCCCGGATACTTTTAGCCTTTCTGTAGGCATTCATTGGGATCTGGAAAGGGAGACCCCCAGAAGTGAGGATTTTCCAGTCTTCATTTATAATCTTTTTGATCATATTGGACGTTGGGTTGAACGTGGTCACACAGATCAATGGGTCTCCCTTACTGGTTCTCCTGCTAGGATGCAGTAGAGTCTCCCTAGGGCTCACACGGGCACATTTGTCGGCTCTCCTCAGTAGGTGGTCCGGGTATCCTCTTGCTCGAAGTTTGTTAGTGAGTTGTTGAGCATGCTTTTTGTAGTCTGTTAGTTCGGTACAATTCCGCCGAAGGCGGAGATACTGACCCACTGGGAGGTTTTCCCTGAGGGAGCGTGGATGGAAGCTCTGAAACTGAAGGAGAGTGTTTCGATCAGTAGGTTTGTAATATACTTCTGTTACAAGGGAGCCATTTCTTTCAGTTATTAGTAGGTCAAGAAAGGAGACAGCCGGGTCAGCCAGCGTGGCTGTAAATCTTAGAAAGGGATTCAGGGTGTTTATCCAAGTGATGAAGATGGTTGCTTCTTCCCTTGTGCCTCTCCAGATAATCAGGATATCATCGATGTATCTTTTCCATAGCCTGATATGGTTGACATATGGGTTCTCTTCAGTGAGGACCATTTCTTTCTCGAAGTGATCCACATATAGGCATGCCAGGCTCAGTGCAAAAGTACTCCCCATCGAGGTACCCTGGATCTGTAAAAAGAAGTTCTTATCAAACTCAAAGAAATTTATGGTAAGAGCCAGATGGGCTAGGTCCAGGATAAATTCTGGGGGGGTGATGTAGTTCCAGACACCCCTATTTAGTAGGTCACTGACCACTTCTAGAGTTGCCTCCTGTGGAATATTGGTGTATAATGACTCCACATCCAGTGTCATGAGATGTTCTTTGTCTTTGTCAAATTCTAGGGTGTTTATAAGCGAGAATCCTTGACATGCACGGAAAAAAGGTTGCAAATTTGAAATGGACCACTGTTGTGGAAAAAGCCTGAAGGGTTAAGCGCAAGGTCCCTCAAACATAAAAAAGAGGGCTTAGCAATGGGACAGGAAAAGCCCCAATAGCTAAGGGGTTAACGTCATTTGCAATCTCGTTTGTATGCAAAAAAAATCGAAACAATTTTTTCATAGTTCACATACTAGTGAAAGTTGTTTGCAGTTTACAAAATTGTACTTACTTAGTTCACCCTTTTAAACTGTGTATACTGTGGCTCCAACAAGCTTTGATCTTCCAAGATTGCTTGCAGTCCCAGCACATCACCCCCTCCGCCCAAACCCACACCCCCTCGCCCAATCCTACCTTAAATCTGACTTATATTTTACGAAGAAATAGGATGGTTTACCTTTGATGTCACTTTCTACCTTTCTATGTTAGTGACCCCTATGTTCCTAGAATTCGCACAGTTCGTTGATGGACCCCATTAGCTAAATTAATGTCAGGCAAGATGCTCGACCTTAGGCTTACCTTTGGTGCGAAATAGGTCAGCATCATTATTCAATCTGCCAGGTTATCCAGGAGTCTCAAGTAGCCAGTCCCTTGATGTTTGGACCTCTGGTGATCCCCTAAACGACGTCAGTGCTTTGTTCCAAAACGTTTTATTTGCATAATGTATCCTTTCCTATGAGTAGGGGAGCTGGGTTTTTGCATGACCTAGTGTAATTTTACATTATCCTAAGTACTGTTCTTCAGTGCCGTTTTTATGACTGCTCTTTGAAACTGCTTTAGATGTCATTTCAGACTGTTGTTTTCCCCAAAAAGTCATACAAAATTTACATGCATAGAAAAGTTTTTGGCCAGCGGGCTTTATCCATTGGTCTATTAAATTGTTATTCACATTTTGCTCCAACCCTCCACAGCATGGTCCAGTAGGTCAGCCCGTTTTTCCCATTGGCTTATTTCATTGTCAATGACTGCACAAAGCCTGTTCTCACTGTTAACATCTCCTTAAAATTGTTCTTTTCTCTTCAGTTGTAAAGCATGTTCAAAGTGTTATCATTTTTTTTTATTGACCTTAAGTACTGGCAAATTATTTTACAGAAAATCCTTTTTAAGGTTTATTTTCATAAAGTGTTTAAGAACCTTGTAGCTTTCTGCGATTTCAGTGCTTGGTTAGGTGGTGAATTATTCTGTTCTCTTTCACAAATATTCATAGTCTCTCAATTTCAGCCGCATTCAAACACCTCCCTCTTGGCCCCTAGACAGAACTCCTTAATAGCAAGGAAGGATCCATCTTTTTTAAGCTTCAATTTCTTCCTATTTGTCTGCATATTTATTATGGGAAATAAAAAGTCTGTCCGGCATCCATAATTGGGAACCAAAAGAGCTGCTTCATCATCCCTAATTACCTCATTCGTATCCTCTGCCATGGGGGCCATTTCCACGGAACTTTAACTAGTGCAGTGGTTTCCAACCTGTGGTCCCGGGACCCATGGGGGTCTGCGAAGCCTCCTCAGGGGGTCTGTGACTGCTTAGAAAATTAAATAATATTAACAGATTAGGTTTCAAGCTTTCAGTAACAACTCAGTGGGGGGGGAGGGTCCCAGGATTCGAACTATGATTAAAGGGGGTCCCCCGGGCCCCAGTAATGATAAAATGGGGGTCCACAGAAGTCAAAGGGTTGGGAACCACTGAACTAGTGGAAACCCTTATTGATGCTGTGCAAAAACTGATAAACGTCCCTCAGGCCCTTCATCAATTCCATCACTTGATGGGGGAAATAATAAACTTCAAACAAAAGGAGGGGATAGAAGGATTAATGGTCCAGTGTATATCCTCCAAAGAACCTAGTAATAGAATATGATACACTGTTCCAAAGAAATAGGGAGAAGGAATAAAAGAGTCCTGATCATCAGGAGCAAGAGTCCTCACACACCATACTCGGTGTCATGCTTCCTCATCGGACAGCTCCTCGTCAGACCGGCGCTGCAATGTCTGACAGGCACCCCCCGAAGGGGGGCTCTTTGCCGGAGATCTTTTGTTTGTCGATGATGCCGCGGAGCCAAGTATGGGTCCGTGGGGAAAGAAAACACAAGAGTAAAGGATAAAATTGGCTCAGGACCCTCACTAATTGTTTTATTCTTTGATGTTGGGAGATGGCCAAGATTAAAAAATGGCAAGGGAGTGAAAATCGAGATAATGCTCAAACACTCACACAAGACAATCGAATGGAGGAAGTCGGTAATTATCCGAAATTCCTTCGAATGCGGTCGACATGTTTCGCGTCTCTTATGGTCCCAAAAGGATCCTCTGACGCTTCTTCAGGACCTATTAAATTATTGGACTTCTTCAATTGAAACCAAGGTGAAAAAAATATATATAGACTCCTGCAATCTATCGTTCACAGTCAAGACGTCATCAGTCACTTACTAGGATGAAACAGGACTGGCTTTTTCCTATCAGTCACCCATCTCCACTAGAGAAAGGGCTTCATGGGATCACGTAGGCCTGTTGCCCGATTCACAACAGATTTGAATGTGAGTCAGTGTCCTGACGCAGCACCTACCCTCAGGCTCTGTTCCCGAATGAGGAAATAATAAACACCTGAGTAACCCCTCAAAAGACTCCCAGTGAGCCACTTCTGCTCTTAACTCAAACCCCTGCATTGTGCACAACCTTGCTGAAGATATCTCTACCACTGGCTCCACTAGTTCTTCACTAACTGCCCCCCTCAAACACAAGCACAACAATGGTAAAACACAGAAGGGAGATGCCAGATTACAGGGAGTGCAGAATTATTAGGCAAGTTGTATTTTTGAGGATTAATTTTATTATTGAACAACAACCATGTTCTCAATGAACCCAAAAAACTCATTAATATCAAAACTGAATATTTTTGGAAGTAGTTTTTAGTTTGTTTTTAGTTTTAGCTATGTTAGGGGGATATCTGTGTGTGCAGGTGACTATCACTGTGCATAATTATTAGGCAACTTAACAAAAAAAAATATATACCCATTTCAATTATTTTTCATTACCAGTGAAACCAATATAACATCTCAACATTCACAAATATACATTTCTGACATTCAAAAAAAAACAAAAACAAATCAGTGACCAATATAGCCACCTTTCTTTGCAAGGACACTCAAAAGCCTGCCATCCATGGATTCTGTCAGTGTTTTGATCTGTTCACCATCAACATTGCGTGCAGCAGCAACCACAGCCTCCCAGACACTGTTCAGAGAGGTGTACTGTTTTCCCTCCTTGTAAATCTCACATTTGATGATGGACCACAGGTTCTCAATGGGGTTCAGATCAGGTGAACAAGGAGGCCATGTCATTAGATTTCCTTCTTTTATACCCTTTCTTGCCAGCCACGCTGTGGAGTACTTGGACGCGTGTGATGGAGCATTGTCCTGCATGAAAATCATGTTTTTCTTGAAGGATGCAGACTTCTTCCTGTACCACTGCTTGAAGAAGGTGTCTTCCAGGAACTGGCAGTAGGACTGGGAGTTGAGCTTGACTCCATCCTCAACCCGAAAAGGCCCCACAAGCTCATCTTTGATGATACCAGCCCAAACCAGTACTCCACCTCCACCTTGCTGGCGTCTGAGTCGGACTGGAGCTCTCTGCCCTTTACCAATCCAGCCACGGGCCCATCCATCTGGCCCATCAAGACTCACTCTCATTTCATCAGTCCATAAAACCTTAGAAAAATCAGTCTTGAGATATTTCTTGGCCCAGTCTTGACGTTTCAGCTTGTGTGTCTTGTTCAGTGGTGGTCGTCTTTCAGCCTTTCTTACCTTGGCCATGTCTCTGAGTATTGCACACCTTGTGCTTTTGGGCACTCCAGTGATGTTGCAGCTCTGAAATATGGCCAAACTGGTGGCAAGTGGCATCGTGGCAGCTGCACGCTTGACTTTTCTCAGTTCATGGGCAGTTATTTTGCGTCTTGGTTTTTCCACACGCTTCTTGCGACCCTGTTGACTATTTTGAATGAAATGCTTGATTGTTCGATGATCACGCTTCAGAAGCTTTGCAATTTTAAGAGTGCTGCATCCCTCTGCAAGATATCTCACTATTTTTGACTTTTCTGAGCCTGTCAAGTCCTTCTTTTGACCCATTTTGCCAAAGGAAAGGAAGTTGCCTAATAATTATGCACACCTGATATAGGGTGTTGATGTCATTAGACCACACCCCTTCTCATTACAGATATGCACATCACCTAATATGCTTAATTGGTAGTAGGCTTTCGAGCCTATACAGCTTGGAGTAAGACAACATGCATAAAGAGGATGATGTGGTCAAAATACTCATTTGCCTAATAATTCTGCACTCCCTGTAATAAGCCTAGAGCCAAAACTGTCACTTCATGTACGAACCCAATCTCCATTAGTGCCTCTGATATTGATTTTAGCTCAGTTTTGCTGAACATTTGCAAACCTTTCCTTGATAATTGCAAATGGGCAGCATCAATGGATTAGTGCTCCCTAGCTTGTGCTTACTGTTGTTGCCCTCTCGGTCTTGGCTCTTGCACAGAATTAACATGATTAAGAAGTGCCAGTAACTGACTTAGACTTCTGGGCACAAGTTGGCTGGGCACACTAGGGACCGATGGAGTACTTGATACATTAACTGTGGGTATAGAACAAGAGCTGGATTGGAGTTGCAGGCAAGAATAAGTTGTTTGGAAGTTGCACTTATAATCTCACAATTTTTGCACTATAAATTTCAAATTAGCCCATTTATTACAGTTCTTACAGGTGTTACCCCTCTGAGTGAAGACTGCCTTCAAGATTGACAAACGCTCAAATGGAGAGTCACACATTAGCTTGTGTTTAAATCAGGTTGGGGTAATGATCTTTTGGATGATATTCTCATGGTCTGAAGGATCAGGTGGTTTGGCTATGTTTCCAAGTCTATTCAAGAAGCTTGTGTTGTTGTAAACTTCAGAAATACCTTGTTGGTAAGTTCTTTAAACAATTGCCTAGATCATTTAGGCATCAGTCATGCCAAGATATGTGCACTTCCCCTTGGCTTCTTTTATCGTCCATCATTTCCACCAGGGCAAAACAGCAGGATGAATGGGCAAGGAGCCGTATTGTCCAGTCATTCTATAGACCCCGATTCCCCTGAGAATCGTTTTGCACCACATTGGGAGTTTCGGATACTGACTGACTTGTTTCTGTGTACAAATCCCAACCACATACCTGTGGTTGAATTAGTTCCTCCAGAAGGGCCTTGCCACTTGCTACCTTTACATAACCCAAGACAGCTGATCAGGTGGCTTACGCTTCCTTTCTTGGAATGTAGCTGGCATTGGGAAGAAATTGGACTCAGACTGGCTAGAAACTGTAAAACTTTTCGATGTGGTGTGTTGCCAAGAAACATAGGCCCTAAAAAACTTTCATGTAAATGGTTTCCAATATTTTTGTGTCCCACCTATACCTTTGTTGTCTGGTCGACCCGAGGGAGGCTAAGAAGTGCTTATCTCCCTCAATTTGACTAAAGTATAACAACAGTTAAGTTACAGTGTACTACCTGGTATCAAATCTTGCTAATGTTCCTGGCTTTTTTGTACTTTTCCTTTGATTAATTTTTATTTAATTTTTTTTGTAAAGCACCCAGTTGAATTTATTAGGGAACTAGACAGTTTTATCTCAGATTTTTTGGAGAGGCATCCCAAAAGGGTGACTATTATGTGGCTGGAAGACTTTAATATATAAAAATGTTCCCTACACGGAGACCTTATTTGCATCTTAAGAGGCTGGCAGGGAGAGGATTTATCCAATTTGTGACATAATCCTGATGGGAAAGCATTGAGCCAGATTATCGTTAAGTACAATTTGCTGTTTAACTTGGATTTTGTTAAAGAGGGTGTGGTGCTTCCCCCAACCTTTGCAGGGAGAAGTGGATGGTCTGCCATTAATTGTATTCTTTTTTCTTCTCATTTATCCTCCTTAGTTACGGAATTACTAATTTAATCATCCAACATTAATTATCATAATCCAGTTGCTATTTGTGTACCTTGCCCTGCCATTGAATTGCTAGCCCCGGCTGCTGTGCTAAATTGAAATGTATCGATAACAAGGGGATTTGTATTAAATGGTAAAACCTGGATCAGGAAAAGCTTTTGCTGACCTAGTGACTGACAGGAGAGAGGATGTGATGTGTTGTCTTTCCGATTCAGCTGAGCCACAGTCAGTTTTGGGTACCTTCAATGTTCTTTGTAAAACAATGTCCACTTTTATGATCACTAAGAGAACCGCCACCAAATCTCCTATGCACCACTGGTTTATTCATGCTTGCTCTGTTACCTATAAGAAACTAAAACTGGCAACTAAGATCCTTCCCAGAAACATCAAGGAAATTAGGCAAGCTAGGAGGATTTACAAGTCGACTTTCAAGACCAGGAGGAGGGAAATTAGAGAAAAGGCTTCAGAGGATTACTGGTAGCTGCAAAATTTAGGGACTCCAATGCTTTTTAGAATATTATAAATCATCCTTATTTTTCTCATGACAAAAACTCAAAAATTGATTGCCATGTTTCTCCAGAATGCTGGTTGTCCCCCTTTTCAAGCATTTTTGAGGAAAAGTTGCTCAGTTCTCTGCCCTCAAGTCTCCTCAATCATCCTTCAGCTAGTGAAAATTATTTTGTCATTCTCATGAATAGAAGCATCTCGTTTGTCCTGACTATTGATGTCAGCAATGTAACTTTGGCCATCTTAAAGAGCACTCCTGGCAAGGCTCTGGGCTCAGATGCACTTCCTATCAATGTTTTTAGACAAAACAGTTTTCGGTGCTCCTTTGCTGACAAATGCGTTCCGTGCCGGCCTCACAGTCGAAATACCCAGTTCCTGGAGGAAATCCATCATAGTGCACATCTTTAAGAAGGGCAGCAGAGAGAATCCAACATTTTACCATCCGATTTCTCTTTTAGATCCTCCGATTACATTTTTGGAAGGATGATTCTCCAGAAATTGGAAGATTGGGCTGAACATAAAGATTTTCTCTCTGATGTGCAGTTTGGTTTTTGACTGGACATGGGCGCAGTGGAGCAGTCCCTCGCCCAGCTCCTGATCACAAGAAAGTTGGTCAAGGCCAAAAAAGGCTCACTACATCTAGCTTTCATGGACCTTTCATGTACATTTGACCTGTGGACTGGGGCAGGTTATGGGGCTTAATGAGTAAGAATGGGGTACATAATTCCTTGATAGAAGCCCTTAAGGATCTGCATTGGGACACGCTAGCTCAAGTTTGGTACGGCTCTGATGGGGTACGTATGTCCTCTTTCTAGGTTCTTAAGGGGGTTACACAGAGCTCCATTATAGCTCCCTTTCTTTTCCTCTTCTATATTCATTCTCTGGACCAAGTATTGCAGGTCAAAGGGAAAGACCTGCCGAGGATTTGGGGCCAGTCAGTGCTCGTACTCCTTTGCACAGACGATGCTGTGCTATTGTCTCCTACCTGCAAACGGTCTTCAGCTGGTGCTGTACTCCTTTAAAGAGTTAATGGGGGACGTGAAGTTTAGGGTCCATCATAAGAAATCATTCATTATATCCTATGGTTCTTGAAACACTCGTTCACACATGTTTACCATTGATGCGACCCCTTTTCCCAAAGTCCCAAATTTTAACTATCTTGGGATCATGTTGGATTCCAATTTTCAATGGGATCACCTTTTGGCTCAGACAGGGCTTAAAATGGAAACTGCAGCTGACACTATATTCAAATTTGCTGAGACTCAAACAAAACGTATCTCACTTTATAATACCAAATGTCTTTCTTTAGGCACTTATGGGGCTGGAGTTTGGAGGTATGTGGACTGCGGCCACTTACAAACTATTGACAACAAATTTCTCAGCAGATTTTCAGCAGTCCCTAGAAGTACTGCCAATATTATTACCCACATTGAAGTTTGCCTTCCTTACATTGAGGGTGTGTTCAAAACTGTGGGTAAAAATCTGGAGTATCCACACCCACCACACTAAATTTGCTTGTCAAGTCCTCGGAGACTCTATTAAATTCGACCATGGGGTTAATATTGCCTGGCTAGTTTACATTGGAAAATAATTTCTAGTTTTTCATGTCCCGCATTTATCCCATTCACCCAGTAAAATTGATAGTAATTCAAGGACCCTCATATGATCTCTTTTGCAAAATAACAGGGACTCAAAAAGAATAAACAAATCTCAGGCTATGAATACTGTACGTTATCATATGGAGATTACATCTATAGAATACACTGAACCATTTTTAATTTGGATTCCTAACCGGGAGCATAGATTTTACCTAACTCGTTTTAGGTTGTGCATAGTTCACTTCCTGGTAGCTTTTCCACAACAGGGCAGCCGGTTTTCTTCCCTGCCCTGTTGTCTCTGTGATAACACCAGCCAACAAACATTTATCCATTTTATGATTTTTTGCAGTGTTTATACCATCCCCAGGGCCCAATTCTTAATCCCCAACATACTTACTAATAACCTTAGATGGACTAGACTCACCCTCAAATTCCTGCAGTGTCTGGATACAGCGTTTACCTGTTATGTGGTATTCAGCTATACATGTCATTTCTTTAGGATTAGAAGAGACAGAAGGGCCTTAGATTATCCAGTCATGCAGTCATTAGCTTCTTTATTTTTTTATCTGGTTAATTGTCAGCTCTGAACTGTTATATAGTGTCTTTTGTTTTACTGATGTATTGCTTGTATTGCATGCATTTTAATTGTATGTTTTTATTCTGTTTGGTGTTTTTTAATGGCTAAGTTAGCAGAAAAAGTGTTTGATTGTCTGACAGACTGAATCATAGCAATATTAAAATGCTTGGGGAAACTGAAACCCTTCTTGTTTAAAAAAGTCTCACGAGTTAATCAGTGCACCGGTGAATGTTTTTAAATTTTTAAATATTCATTGCAAGTAGAAGAAAGCCATATTTAGGTGAAGGTAGGCATATGTTTGCAATAAAAAAAGAACAACAAGAAGAATTACACCACCTTGCCAAGACCAAACCTGTCGGCAGTGCCAATTTTTGTTGCTCCTATTTTTTAGAGAGGCATTCAATAGGTATGGGGGAATCCCTCTTCATTTTTAGATTGCCTAAAAATAAATGTTGTGCCACTGGGGCTATGTACAGTATTAATGTTGGGTAAGTTGGACAAGCGTTTCATTGCATCAAAACGTTAATGCATCTCCTTATACACACCAGTGTCTCCATGCTACACGTATCCTATTTGGGTACAGTGGTGCATTTCAATCCAGAGTGATGTTAGCTTTTATGTGATTTGCTGAATTCAGGGGATGTCTTAGTGGGACAGAACGATTTTGCTGCAGTAGAGGAGGGTGGGACGATTGTTATCTTCACTATGCTGACTCCTGGCCACACATTCACTCTGCTGTCTTTGGCTTTGGTTTTCAAATAGTTGACGCTTTTGTCATTTTCCACCTGGCCTCCTGGGTGAGTTTCTGTTGTGTATGGCTTCTCTCCTAGGTTTTGTGGGTAGTAGTATTCAGGCCTTTGTAGAAGGAGAAGCACCCCACTTCACCATACTCCAATCTACCCCTCCACAATCTATCCCACCCCAATCTGTCCCTATCTACTCTACTCCAGTCCTCTACAATCTACTACCCCAATCTGCCCCTCTGTACCCCACTTCACTCCACTCCACCTCACCCCACTGCAATGGACCCCATCCCACTCTACCCCATTTCAAACTACCCCACTCTAATCAGCCCTCTTCAGTCTACCCCACTCCAATCTACTCCAATTCCATCTACTTAATTCTAAGTCACACAATTTACCCCACTCCACCCTAATCTACCCCGCTCCACTATTTCCTATCTATCTCATTTCACTCTAATCTCAACTCCACTCAATCTATCCAACTCCCCTCCACCCACCCCACTCCACTGTAGCCCAATCTACCCTAACTCTTTATCTTCCCACTCCAGGACATCCAATCTATCCCACTCAACTCTACGCCAATCTACCACACTCCATTCCACTATGCCCAATCTACCCCACTCCACTTCAGTTTAATCTACCACATGTGACCCATATCTACATCACTCCAGTCCAATCTAACCTACTCCAGCCCAATCCCCTCCACTCCTTCCTACTCCAGTCTACCCCACCCCACTCCACCCTAAACTACCCTACTCCAATCTACGCCATCCGATCTGCCCCATTCAAATCTACTCCACTCTAATCTACTCTGCCCCATTCAACCCATCCACATCCCAATCTATTCCACATCAATATATCCAACTCTAACCCAATCTACCTCTCTCCAAACTACCACAGTTCGATCTCTTACTCCAATCTACCCTACTTCATTCTGAGCTACTACACCTCACTCCAATCTACCCTACCACAATCCACCCAATCTATCCCACTCAAGTCTACCTCACCCCACTACATTCCACCCCACCCCACTGTAATCTACCCACATCTACTGCACTCCACTCTTCCTCAATCTACCCCACTCCACTCCAATCTACCTGAATATATCCCACTCCAACAGATCTACCCACTCCAGCCCAGTCTACACCACACCAATCCAATCTACCCCATTCCCCCAATCTACTCATCTCCACTCTACCCCAATATACCCCATTCCAAACTACCTCAGTCTACTATCACTCCAATCTGTGCTACCCTACTCTAATCCACCCTATCTACCTCTGTCCACTTTACTCCCATCTACCCGACTCCACTCTACCCCAATCTAACCCACTCTACTCCAATCTACCCCAATATATCCCACTCCACTCTAACTGATCTACCCCATTCCAATCTACCCTACTTCAGTCTACCCCACTCTACTCCAATCTACTCCACTTCATCCCAATCTACCATAATTCAACCTACCCCCCTCCAGTTACTCCACTCCACGCTACCACAATGTACCCCGCTCCATCCCAGTCTACACAACTCCAATCTAACCCATTCCCCAGTCTACCTCACTGCACTCCAGTCTACCCCATTCTAAATTACCCCAGTGTACGCCATCATTCCATTTTACCCTACCATAATCCAGACAATCTACCCCACTGCCACTCCCATCTACCCAACTTGACTCTACCCCGATCTAACCTTCCCCAATCTAACCCACTCCACACCAATCTGCACCACTCCACTGTACCTCAATCTACCCCACTCCAATCTACCCCACTCCACTCCATGCCACTAACTTTTAGCCATGCTGAACAGCAACCACACTGGTGTACATAATGACTAAAACACATTGTCAAAGCCAATAGCTCTCGCGTAGGTGACACTTATTGGGTTTGCCAACACTTGTTTTTTAATGTCTCCCACTCTCAGCACCAGTGCATTCCCTGCCCCTACATGTATATTTTCATTCGCATCATGTCAGTATTTCCTGTCCCCATTCCAGTCTCCTTGGTCCATTGCTAGTGTTTCTTGTACAGTTACCAGGTGACCCAACATCACCAACAATACAGCGCACTTTTTCTGGTTTTCTGTTTACTAACCGGATGTTTTCATAAAGTGGCGCACTGGTTCCAGTCAGTTCATCCAATTCAGTTAATGCATGTGGAAATAATGATTTGCTGAAGAAAAGCCAAGAGACCCCGTGAAGGCTTTTACTGTTGCCCAAAAGTGACAGTATATGTATTGTACATGTTCGAAGTGTTTAGTGTGGCAGTGTTACAGTGCTTAATTGTTGCAAGTGTGTGCTGGTGCTCGGCACCGGCTCGTATCTGTATACGCCGTAAGTGTTTGTGAGAATCCACCACATGGTGCGCTGTGTGCGTATTTCTTAGCAGACTTCATTAGTGAGCATTTACTATATCTTAGTAACATGATAAAACTAAGACGTTAAACTGTAGCTTTAGGTGACATGGGGGAAGTGCCTGCTGCAGCTGACCAGTGAATAAACATCTTCTTGAGAGTGCAGGGAAGGAGCTGCCGATCCGAGGGGACCCAGGCTCAAAACCCGACATCGGCGCTTGACATTGTGGTATTCTGGCCAGATCGTTTAATCTGCCTGAGCCGACAGTAAGAAAACGCACCCTGCGTGAAATGTATCCTCTCTCAGAAAACGACTCTTTGAGCAGAGACGCACTGGAATCAAAGTGTCTCTTTGAGACGCGGTCGGATTCGGGGCGTTCTTTGCTGCATGCACCGCAGAATGGTAGGAGACGAAAGGGCTATTCATTGTGTCTGCTGTGTTCATGTCGCTGATGAAAGGAAACTAGCACCTTGCTTCATGTGTCAATTGAAACCTCTGCGGAGGGATTTTAAAACAGAACTGGAGCGCCGCAGCACACGGGCGTTGGTTACACACCCCCAAGGTGTGCCAGCGCCAGAGCCGGAGTAGTGCTTTCAAGTGTCTTGGGAACTCCACCCTAAAAGGTCTGCTGGCGAATCCCAGTCAAGAGCTTTCCAAGTCCTGCTGTTGCTATTCTGGTTTTACAATAGGATATCAAGAAATAGTCATATGTGAGTAAATGGCAGATTACTGTTGATAATGGACTTTGTAACTCTTCCATATGGACACAGGCGACAAAAGAAATCATCTCTAGACATCTGACATTTGTTTGCAAGAATAGCCGTGAAAGTGAAGGGTGGAATATAATAACATTTAACATCTAAGTTTTCGGTACCACAGCAAATGGTGACCCTGAAATTTCCTTGTGTTTTTTTTTAAAGTCTGGCCTTTAAGGCAGCTTTACCTGGCGCTCCAGACTATTGTATTTTTTTCCCAAGTAATTATATTATACATCCACAGGGGGGCTTTTGGTCAGTAAGCTTCTTCTATTGATCACGTAAGGTGTCATTCACAATTCCTTTCCACCCGCCCTACCACTTACAGCAGGGGGTAAATGGATTAGCCCACTTTACCCACAGCTCCTTTCACTTTGAGCAAGAGCACAAGGCATGTGCACGTTATTCACGTCTGCCAACAATAGTTCCTTTAGTTTTAGTTGCATAGCTGGTTCAAAGTGTTTTGTTTGTTTATTTTTGTATTAACTTTACATTTCAGCTATTTATTGTGCCTCCATTGCTTTTATAAAGTTCATGGCATAAACAGTTTTGGTAACATTGTAACTATGTAGTTGCCTGTGACTTGATTGCTTTCTTATGTGACGATTTATGATTGACTGCCTCATAAATAAGAATAATAAAAGGCATGGCACCACTGAAATGTTTTTTGTTTAAAAAAAAAAAAAACACTTTTTGTAAAACTACAGTATTGGTGAATGTTTCTCAATTTAAAATTATTATTGCAAGCATAAGGCGGCCACGTTTAGGTGACGGCAATTCCTATTGTTTTCCATTTGATTTATTCCATAAGTTTGCAATAAAAAAGTACAGAAGAGTAGCCATCGCACCAGCTTGCCAAGGCCAGTCCTACTGGCTTTGGCAGTGATTGTTAATTTTGCATTTCCCCAGAAGACATCTGATGTTCGGGTATTTTCTATAGTATTACAGATCATGTAGAAACAGGATGCAACCTTCATAAAATGATGCCTGTACGTGCCATAAAATGTTTATAATTGGAGTTCAGAGTGTTTTCTACCAGTCAAGCAGTGCGTGCCATTTTTTTGTGATTTACTTTGTTACTCTGGTTTAGCGTGTGTTTGGGGAGGAGAACATTGGTGATCTACACTAAACCAACATTCTGCCTTATGTTTGGGTTTCAGTGACTGGTGATTCTTACAGTGTTTTGTCTGGTGACTAGTACACTGTTCTGTTTATGGATGAAGGATGAATGCATATAGATGAAGCACTGTTAGTCCTTTCTTATTACAGTACATTAGGCTTATCGAGATTGAAAAACTTCCTGTGACCATACTTGTAAGTTAAATAAGCCAGTTGGGTGCATCCAGTTTACATCATGTTTTAGTGTCAGAGTGCATGCAATGGGAAATTGAATGGAAGTGTCATGGTACCAGAATAAAAAATGCCAGTAAATTCAGTCAATAAGGTAAAAAAGTAGTGCGCACACGCTGTAATGAGAATTCCGACACATACATAATGCCATAAAATACATTTAGTCATTGGATTTAAAGAAATCCAAAGGGAAGAAATGTCTTCATGTTACAAATGAGAAATCTGGTTAGGTGTAAAAAAGTTTTCATAGAATTGTGCAGCCTGCGCCCAGTAGTGCCAGAGTCTCAGACGACTTGGAGAACATCCAGTTTCTATAATCACCTGTATGCTACACACAGTATTATGTTTTCCATTTTTTCTTATATTCACCCGTTTTTATTTAATTAATTAGTACATTCTTGGAGTTATAATTTTGGCTCTAAATAGGTGCTGGAAAACTGGGGCAGTACAGCCATTTGGGTAGGTGCGGGCCTAGCCAGTGGACTGGAATGTGCCTTTTATCCAGAGCCATGCCTACGATCGCAAATGTAGTCTTCAGATTGATCCTTCCATTATTGTTTTTTGAGGTGAGACTGAATATGCATGTTTTATCATTTTGCTAGGATGTCCTCCGTGTACGTCTGAAGTGTCAGCACCAAATCTCACTAACAGGTTTCAATGATCGGGCAGTGCCAGGTCACATGCAGATAGTTTGCCTCTACCTCCTGACATCTTGGATAACGTGATGTACGGCCATGATAAATCGTGCTCAACTTTAGTCGGGTTAACTACCTCCTGTGTAAATAGTTGTATGGAACCAGCTGGAAGCGGGCCTTACTAGATGCACTTTCAACCAGCAAAAATACTCGGTCCACAACCTACCTATTTTAGGAATGGAACACTGATATGTTCCAAAGAGACAACTTGAAATTGGTAATTTTCCACCTGCTCCATTACAAAACATTCAGTAGATCAAAGAGATACATTTAATATCTTCAAAACGGAACTTCTCTAATGTCCTCACCATCACTGCCTCTTGCTGATATGCATGATAAGGATTGCACTTGTCCCTCTTGAAGCGTACTGTATAGGAAGACTCTTGTAGAGAACCGAGGTAGTGTTAAAAGGTTGTGTCCACGAAACCTAGGGCTGCTCTCCAAGAGAGGCAAACAAGGCTCCTTACTTAAACACTGCAATCATTTCATGCCATTTAGGATCGAGGTGAGGTGCCATAACATTTTTACAGGGTTATGAAACTTCATAATATATGTAATACAAGTGACATGTAAAAATATATGGGTTATGATTAAGATTTCCAGAATTTAAATAAAAACCACAAATATAGCTCTTGGGATGTCATTGAGAGGTGCAAGAGTAAAAGAAATGCACGTTGAAATGGAATAGATAGCACTGGTCTGAGAATTATTACCTAAGGTTTGATTACGTTGAAATGACCGGCTGAAGTAATTTATGCCACTAAATTCCAAGTTGAGCTCTTTGAAGAGACTAGAGCCACCTTATACAATTGAACTGTAACCCTGTACATTGTCACCACTGTCATAACCTCTATGTACTTTCAATAGTAGCCTTAGATCCTAAATTTCACAAAAATGATTTGAGAAAATCTGCATTCATGTAATAAAGTTCTTTTTATGCTGTGTCGTTTTCACTTGTATCGGCTCTATGTGTTTCTAAATGTACGCTTTTCCACATTTTTCCCCTAAAGCCAGTGTTGAGAGACAGAAACCTTTTATAAAGTTATGTTTTTTCACTATTGGTTCAAGCACTTTCATATGTACCATCTTTTTTTTTTTACCATAAAACTACTGAAGAAAACACCCAAACTCCACATAAACAGTAAACCTGCTTTCAAGTCCTAGTCCTTTTCCACAAATTTCACCAATATATAAGCTATTATTCATTTTCTCAGGGTTCCTCAGTATTAAAGTTGTCTCCAAAAGCTTACTTAGTTAAACCATTTTTACCTGCCCAGTGTTTAGTGAGGTATGCCATTTGTCACCATTTCCTTCTTCAGTTCCTGGGATCAAAATCAGAATGGAGTCCTACATTTAGATTCTTACCGAGGCCCCACAAATCTGAACCGTGCTGTAGCTGCCGGCCAGCTGAATGCTTTTGTCTGCCCCTGTCCTTTCGTTGAAAGTATACAGTGAGTCCAAACACAAGTATTCGTCTTTGACTAGTGCAAGGGGAGGCTGACGCTGTGTATTATTGTGCTGAAGCCGTCAGCGCTTTGCAATAAGCGCTCAAGGATGTTACTGGCTGCTTGTGTGATCTGGCTCATGCATGCCATTTAGGAGTCGCAGCTGCTACCCCTGGCTTGCTCCTTACGTCCTCTGGCACCACCTTCTGGCACGACCTCCTGGTCTCAGAAGGGTCGAAATCAGTCCCAGGAACACAATGACAGCTCCGTTTTCCTTGTTTTCTGTTATTTTTTAAATTACACTATTAGTAAATAACATTTTATTATTCACTATTAATGTAATAAAAAATGAATTGCAATTAGCTGGAATATGACCCTCCCTGGCAGCTGAGGTAAGTGTAAAATGATTTTAAATGTATGTTGTGTGCATGCTTGCGGGCGAGAATGTGTTTAAGTGAGAGCGAGTGTGTGTGTGTGAGTGTGTATGTGTGAGCATGTGAAAGTAAATGTTAAATGGCGTGTGATGTCACCTTCGCTACCCCGACATTTTGGTGAATTGACCTTCATGCTCAGGCTGTAAAAGGCGCCTTTGAATTATCCGTTAAGGGCACTAGTGTGCACTTTCTTATTTTATGATGAAACTTTACTCACTACTAAATTGCTATTATGCCGGTACTGAAACATTCCCGACTTCAGGTTACTCTGAAGATACATCTCACACTGGGTAATAATTAGAACAGACAAAAAAATCACTAGATTCTCACTTGAGAATACCCAGTTGCTCAGTATATACACACCGTGCATCTTTTGTACCAACTGTCATTTCAATATCTGATTGCCCTGATGAAGCAATATTATGGCAATCACGAAACACGGAAAAATGGTCCTTTCAATTAACTCATTGAAATGAATGATGTACATTGATGCTTTGGAAGGCAGCTTTTATGTACGGAAAACAATTACATGATTTGACTTTAAGCAAGCATTAGTGTATATCTGTGCTCTAAATATGCAGAGGAGCACACCAATACTGGTACTTAATTGGTTTATCAAAATTATATCAACGTGACTTTCTGATTTTACCCACTACGATTTATACATGAATGCCTGGCCATAAAATTCACTGCCACTATAACTAATGTGAGTTGCTTTTAAAGTGCCTGGTTTCTTTAAAATGTCCACACGAACATAAGTGGTGCAATTTTCTTAAACGTTTTAATGTTTTTTTCTAATGTTACATCCATATTTTTACTTAGGCTTAACCAGGTTAAGCTATTTTAGAAAGATGTAAGCAGCGCCCTAAAGTTATTTCACAGTCTTTTTGACACAGGGTGTGTGCTCTCTCACCTCCTTTAATTTTGTATAAACCTCATGTCAAACATATATTTTATTTCTGATATTTTCTCCATCAATCTTTCCCACCGTAGGTTTACCAGTACATGATGTGTATGCTGTTGTTGTTCATGTGAGCCTTAATTCATCCCATGCTACCCTGGCCTGGCAGCAGTGCCTATTGGTAGACTCTAGATGCCACAAGGCTAGGATAATACTTGAAGCAAGGATATTTTGCTATTTCTAATTACCAACATGGTTTTTGATAACTGATTTGAAGGGCCCACCTAACACAGCAAGGACACCCCGGTTATGTCTCTCTTTTTTTATTTTTTTTTGCAGACCCCACTCTGACCACCTGGAGATTGATGTTAGTAAGGCTTCATATGGGATGAATGTACATGCAGCTGAGGTCATTGAGTAATCTGAACATCACAGATTCCATTTTTAATAGGCTAACTGACGGAGGTAATGCTGTCTAGGTTATCTTTCCTTGTCACGCTACACAGCCTAACCCAACAGTACTCTTAGAATAGAACATAGCACATGTACCCAGCACAGCCCAGACATGCTGTAACAGTTTTAAAAGTACCTGGCGGTAACACGATCTTCTACAGAACACCTTAGGCAGAACACTTACGAGCAATCAACACGTACCTGGATGGTGACCTGATCCCAACAACACTATCCACTAAACAAAAATCCACAAGAACAATCAAAATAACATAATAGACAAAACAGCTTATTAACATTTGACACTGCATAGATGTAACACTTAAATGCATTTCAGTATGCCCAAAAGATAATTTCCCCATATTATCAACGCACACCATCAAACAGCAGTATACGTCTACAAAGAACTCACATCATCCACCCAACAAAGTCCCATGAAGCTGTCAGTTAAGTATCAGGTTTCTGGAACCCCACCTAATGCTTCCAACTAATTCATATACATACACACCGATCCGGTAATATGAACGTCAAATGACCAAGTTATTGTCTACGTATTCTGACTAATCCTCCAACCATATCCTACAAATGATAACACACTTAATTATCTACAACAAAACATCAAACTTCTTCAGACGACATGCTACTTACCACAGCTCACAAAGAGTGTCGGACTACGATTTGTAACAGAAGCTTTGAAACTATGTCGACCAAGAACCAAAGCCATTTGGCACTCTGAGGCCATGTCGAAGTCAGAATGTGCACTATATAAATAGTAAACCATAACATATGACTTCAAATTTCCTTGCTGGTCTGGCTGGTTCTCTTCTGCTACTTTCCAAACATATTGAAAGTAGATGTGCTACAGCACCAGAGAGACATGGATTGCAATCCTCATTTATTTTCACCATCCCACAGATATAATTTATGCAAGGATTGAGTTGGATATTGTCAGTAGAAGTCAAACTGCTTTGACCAGGTGTCAGACCTGAATTCACAAAACTATTCACAAAGTATAGTGTAATGTTCAAAGAGGCAAGTGATGACTTGAGAAGTGTTGAGCCTGATTTTCAAAGCGGGTAGACAATTGAGCTATCCTTGAAGATAGGTTGCTTCTTAATGAGTGTATTTCTTTCAAAATGTTGTTTCAAGTTAAGGTCTATTGGAATCCATGCTTTAAAGTTGGTTGCCTTAAATTCTTTTTTGCGGACTTATGCAAAAAACGTTGCCTATGCTGGTGTATTGATATGCTTACATTTCAGTCCTACTCAAGTACATTTCAAAAGACCCTGCAAGCATGATAATCATTCAATTTCGCTTATTAGGCAACTGTGAGGTCAAAGCAAGACAAAGCTTCTATCTTCCAGTTACTCGGATTTGCAATGGCTACATAGGGGAAAATATTGTATGCTTTTTTTGTAATCTGAGAGTGACCTAAAATAAAGTTTGAAGCACTTTGCTGCTATCATTTCTAGTCTAGGTTGATAGCAGGGACTTGTGAAGTGAAATGTTGTATACTGCAGGTGGAAGCCAAGAGAGCCCTATTCAAGAGACTAGCTGAGTTTAGGTATGCTTACCATTGTTGCTGCTGTCTGTGTGATGAGGAAAGTTTGCAGGGCTACTGTTTTTTGCTGTGCTCTATGTGGGACTATGAAAGAGGTGCACACGGATACCTATTATATTTTTACTAATGTATGCCTGAGGGGCCCTTCCAATTTTATTTGTGATTGAGCATTTGGAATGTGTTTGGCATTTGAAGCTGTTATTTGGCGTAGGCTGAATGGCACATGTTGGTTGCTCCTGGATCTCTGATTGATGCATCCCGTACATATCAGGGCAGCAACCTAATTAGCATATGCTTGGTCATTGAAATAAGCATGTTTAGTTTTGTTATGTAAATCGTATTGAACTTAATAAGTTTGCTCTTATTTTAGTTTTTATTTTCTTCATTGGTACTGTCTGTGATGTCATCAGAGTCACAGATCATATGACATCACTTATTATAATACAACAGGCCTGCTTTTATTTTAGGTCTATTCCGGTGATTGCGTTGTTGGGTTCCAAGTGTGTGTTGTCATTTCCAAATGCATGCAGCAGAAGTGGCGCCTGTTTTAAGTACCATGTTTATTGCTGTACACTTTGCTATGTGCATTTTGGTCAGTGTTGTTTTTTATTGTATATTTTAGGTTAAAGCATGTACTTGGATGCTCAAATTTGTCTAGTGGACCGCGTAAATGGTGCGTTATGGTATCCTATCTGCTCATTTAATCCACTGTGAAAATCTTACTTGCGCCGCTCTCCACTACACAGCTTCAAAATCCTCACCTTGGCTCAGGTCCTTTCAGCTATATATGCAGAAGACTGGATGGTGTCCCTGTACTTGCAAGATGCATCTTTTCATTTAGCCATCCTGAAGTCCCACCTGCGTTATCTTTGGTTCAGGGTGGGCCAGGAGCACTTTCAATTTACTGTTCTCCCTCTTGACTCTGCCTTGGACCACTGAGTGTTCATGAAAGTGATAATGGTGGTCTCTGGCTGTTTTCTGAATTCAGGGATTTGTGTATTCCTGTACCTCGATGACTGGCTGCTAAAAGCAGGCTTTCTGCAGTCAGTCTTAGGCCATCTCCAGGCAGCCAAACTCCTGACATCGTTGAGCTTTCCATTAACAAGCCGAATTTCACCTGTGCCACAAGCAGAGGATTCCCTTCACTGGGGCGATTCAGAAAATGGTGCCATTCAAGGCACTTTTTGCCACCACAGCAAGTCTGGCACATTCAGGTTATAATCAGATCAGATTGAGATCATAGATCTCTGGTCTCTGACAGAGAGTGAGCTTCGAGTAGTCCATCTGGCCATCAAAGCTTTCCTACAATCCATGGTGCAGGTCCTCACGGACAACATGACCACCGAGGGTACTGCAACAAATGGGACAGAGTGGGATTCTGGGTCCTGTGCCAAGAGGTTCCACACCAATGGAAGTGGCTGGGCCAGCAGAATATCTCTCAGGTAGACAATCACCTGGCAGGATCTCTGAATACAAGAGCTGACAAGGTGAGAAGACATCAACTGATGGATCACAAGTAATATCTCCACTCCAATGTAGTGAGAGGCATCTTTGACCAGTGTGTTTCCCCCTTGCTAGAGCTATTCTATTTGCCAGTCTTAGGAACATGTAGTTTCATTAATTTTGCCTGTTGGTGTTTCCTCCAAAGCCTTGACTCAGATTCATCCCATCTGGCTGTTGTATGCGTTTCCACCACTACCTCTTGTGTCTTGAGTTCTGAGGAAGATCTGGAATGACTGGGAGCAAGTTTTCCTAATCTTCCTAGAATGGCCCGGAATGGTATGTTCCCTGAGCATTTGCCCTTATCAGGCTACCTCTTCGGGAAGGCCTCCTATCTCAGCAGAGCAGGGTCACAACATAGTCCTCCATGCATGGAGCATGAGCAGTGGCAATTGAGTTACTGACCATGGTGGTCACTGTCATTCATGTGGCCAGTCACCTGTCCCAGAAGTTTATTTACAATGGGTACTGGGATTTTCTAGATGTTCTTCTTAAAGTTCACAGGTTGAAAGAATATTTTCATCCCTTTCGACCTTACTGTGTTTGCCTGATCTACCATGGTTGTTTAAGTCTCTGCTTGTCATGAGTTTCATAAAAGGTATAACTCATGTTTCCCCAGCAAGCCACTTGTGATGACACAATGGTACCTGAATTTGGTCTTAACATTCCTCATAAACACAGTGCTTTTTTTGTGCAACTGCCCTTTGCCACTATCATTCCGGACAAATTGATACTGTGGACCAGAATTGCCTTTCTACCCAACATTGTGATGTCCATTTAATTACACTGCCAGCATTTTTGCTCTGTCTCGCCTCTCAAAAGAAGAGTCTCTGTCAACTTGACCCTAAGAAGACTCTGAACTTTAACATCGAAACCACAATGGAAAATTGCATGGATAATTAAATTTATGTGGGTTTCTTTGAGCCAAAGGGAAAGCCTTGCAAAGAGGACATTGTCAATGTGAACAGTCCTCTGTATCAACATCTGCTATACTACAGCCAAGAAACATTCCCCTGAAGGACTGCAAGCCCACTCCATCAGGGCAAAGGCTGCCATGACCACATTAGCACGAGAAATGCCTATTTCAGACATCTGCCAAGCTGTAATATGGGCATATATTTATTAAGCACTTTTTTCTTGACGGTCCGGTGTGGCAGGAGGGAAACGTTGCCTGCTCAGTTCTGCAGTACTTTGTGGTCTGAGTCCACTCAACAGACCCACCAACTTGTGAGGTACTGCTGTGGTATCTAAAGGTGAGGAATCTCTAGTTAGAAGTATCCATCAGAAGATCAAGTTACCTCTTTCTGCCGGATACTCTATCTAACCATAGATTGATCACTGTCCTTCTGCCTCCCTGTTATGTGAACTGGCGTCTTTTACATTAAAAAAATGTTCCAAGTTAGAATGTGGCACAGGGGTGTGTGGCCTCATTGAGAAAGGAAGTGGGCACCTGAATTAGGAGCTCTGCCTAAGGTACATAGACATCCTGTTTATCCCACTGGAATGGGCCGTCAAGGAGTGAGTTGCTAATCCCCTTGAAATAAGATATGACGCCAGAGTTCTGATAGGCAGGGACACGTTGACTCGACATGCAAGGAGGCAAGGTATGGAGGCCCTGGACGGAGACCAGCACTGCTCCTGCTTTGCATTAAGAACTAGAGTGATGTTTGAGACGTGAAAGCAGAACTATCTGCTGCCTCGCCCGAGAAAGGCACGAAGTGAACAGTGAAGGATATAGATTTCTGGATCCAAGCATGCTGCATGCTGCTTGCCGGAAGCTGTGTCAATGGGTGCAGTGAGACGTGCAGCATCATGGAAGAGGGAGGTGTGCCTGATCAGCAGATTACCGTGATGATCTCTACAATGGTCTGATGGTTTCCATTGCCACCCCAAACCCTAGCATGAACAGAAAAGAGCTGTTCTGGTTCCCCCATCCACTCAATGACAAGGGGGACGAGAATGATACTGAGCATACACATGGGACCTGCATATGGAAGGTGATTAAATACCAAACGAGCTATTTGCCAGCCAGAACGGCCTTGGTGACCTCCAATGTATTGCAGATACTCCTTTTTGATTGGTTCTCCTACAATCTGTGTGCTATGGGAATAATGGGCTTCTATTGTGAGAACAGTGTGGACAGCAGAAGATGCCCCCCTTCTACAGTATAAACCCCACACTGCATTACCTCCCTTGATATAGACATGCAAAACCCTAAGGTGAAGTCTGGTTGTTTCCTGCACTGAGATTCAGGTGCTTGTACATCATGCATATGTCACTAGCAGGAGGTGAGGCTACAAAGTTCCATATTTGACCATGGAATAATCACAAAGGCCCTTGACGGACGTGGTATAGGTTCAGTCTGAGGCCAGTGCAGGCTGTGTAAATGAGTAAAAATAAATTCACAAAAGTTGACTAGCGAACGAGCATCAGGTGACAAACATCGGGTGATGGTGATGCAAGCAAATTGATAACTGGGTTGGCGGCGACCTCCCCTCCTAACACAGTGGAGGCTATAAGACTCTAGAACCACTCTGGAACATAAAATCAACACTGTGGCATTGGATGTGAAACTTTAACGTGCATCCTACAGGAAGTTCATGGGAACTGTCCAGCCCGAACTGCCAAGCTAGGTCCTCCCTGGACCGGAAACATGCATCCTGGGACCGGTTTCAGGGTATCACCCTTTATCAGCCAGGCTAGCTTGAATCCAGTGGCACAGTGAGCAAGGGACCCACATCTGGGCATACCCTTCCCACTTAGGGCAACTTTAGCAACACAAAAGTATGATGGACGGAGTGTTGAACGATGCAAACACTCACGCCCAGTCACAGACCTGGGACTCTTCCCATGGGAACAGGGTCAAGACTGATTTGCATATGGCTGGGTCCAAGCTGGGTGACATGGCAAGCAAAATAACGATGGATTAAACCCAGGTCTGTGACTGGGGGTGAGTGTTTGAAAAGTTTCAACACTCCGTTCATCATTTTATTTTGTTTTGTGATGTTGCACTACATATTTGGCCTTCTCTCAGGGAACATTATGGTGGATATCCCCAGAAGTGCTGTACATGATAAATTTCACAGCTACAGGTGATGAAGAAAGACATGCAGCCCCTGAGGGCTCCTTAGACCGCAACACTTTGACTATTGCATGTGTATATGCCCCAAAACATGGCAAACTCAATTGTTGGATGTATTAGCACCCCATCTCATGAGAGCACTAGATGTTCTGAAACTTTGGGGAGAGGGTTACAATGTGGTTTCCAACTGTGACAAAGATTGATTACTCCAACAATTGCAGGCCATGTCCTGTATAACACTATCTCACAGATTTCGACAGTGGTTGAGGCAATGGGTTGGCTCGTTCTCTGGAGAGAAATACATCCCGAACACCTGAGTATTTTTATATTACTCAGTTGTGCAAAGGACTCACACAGGACTGGACATTTACATGGGGGGGCCATACGACTAGTACTTAAAGTGAGTGGAGCAGAATATATGTGTGGCGCAGACTCCAATCATACTCTATTGCTACCTACAGAGTACTGGTCGGGACGGTGCCTGTGGTCCCCACCTGAAGGCTTCAGCCCTGCTAGACCCCACTTTTAGATCTGCATTTGCTAAGAGTGTAAATCATTACTTTCAAGAAAAAGAGGGTTGCTTATCACTCAGTGAGTGGGACACATTCAAAGCTGTCATTAAGGAAATCTGTATTACATCGACATATGGGATAAAAAGGACATTCACCTCAGTACTTAGCTGAGCAGCAGATTCATACTTTGGAAAAGGAAATGGAGTTGAATACCGCTAGAAGGGTAACACTCTTAAAGTCCATAAATATTGATGGACAGTCTCTGCTCTTTAGATTATATGGACTATGTAGCCAGATAGCATGTAGAAGGGTATAGGGCAGGGCAGATGTTAGGCTGGCGGATCAAAACAGAGGTCCCCAGCCATACGTGCACAGTGGGGACTTGTTGTAAGCATGCAACTGGCACATGGCCTAGTGCTTAAAACTCATTTTCGAGAATTATATGACACTCCAGTATTAATCTCAATTCAACATATAGAAGAATTCCTTACTTCCATTCCGAAGTTGTGCCCTGAACAAACACTTGCCCTGAACTTTGCATTTAGTGTGCAGGAGGTCAGGAATGCAATTGATCAACTGACAAAAAGGTGAACTCCAAGGACAGACTAGTTACTCCCTGAATTTTATACCACATACAAAGCAACAGTCGCCGACCCCCTACATAATAAGTCCTGTAGTACTACTGAACACATTTTAAAAAACGGCTGACTTTATTGTCGGACCTTGTATGGTGTAACCACAGGGAAATACTATCATTAGAAAAGGCCATGGGACCATTGGATGGTTTGGGGAGGCTCTCAGTTTGGTGTTGTATTTATTACATGGTGGTGCGATGATTCATATTGCTGACGAGGTGGACAGCATTGCAGGCAGACCCCAATGGAAGTTGTGTTGAGGGAGATACAGTTAAATAAATCACACCCAAGGTCATTATATGCTGTCAAACCATGCTGGAAAAAGTACCTGAAGAAGCAAGGTGTTCCTACAATGAATGCATCTGACATACCACGTGTGTGCACAAAAAGTACCTGACATGGTCAGAACACTCCGAGGTTAAGCAAGCAAGAGGATTTCTTTGCAAGGAGAAACTGTGTAGGTTTGACGTCCTGCAAGAGTACTACGGACTAACTGCTGGACAATTTGTAACCTATAACTCTGTGTGACGGCGATTGAACTGACGGCGATTCAACTGACCTGTGTGAAGGAAGCACATGAACCCACTTCAACTCTTAAGTATTGGAAACCTTATTGACACATGGTGTACAGTGAGCTATGGTTACCCTCCATAATGCACTGCCCCCACACTTTATATCCTCACAGCTGTGCTATAGTTAGCCTTAGAACAGAATGCACTAAATTTATCTACATTACTTTTCCCATTAAAACTAGTAAAAATGTCTCCGGGTACACCAGCAGCCTTTCCCCCAAATGTGGGGAGGGTTCAGCAGATTTTTTCAATATGGCTTGGAAATGTCCCTGCATTCAACAATGCTATTTGAAATTGGCGTTTCTTATAACTGAACTGGCAGGTAAATACATTGAGTATAGTTTCTTGGTTTGTTTATTTGGTATGTTAAGCAGGCTCAGGTGGGCCAAAAATGTACGGATAGTCATTGATCTTGCATGTATCATAAGGAAATGAAATATAGCTATGAACTGGAATGCGCCTACTGCAGCCGATGTCTTGGGATGGGTACACAAGTGGAGTAATGGACAGTGGCAGAAACAGTGGATATAAGAAATGGCAGGGAATGGATTGTCCTCAGGCAGTCGCACTGTTCTAGAGTCGATACAAATGGATGAGAGGCCACCATGAATATCATACCTCCAGATGTAATGATTCAACATTGTGTAATGAATCAACACTAGCTTGCAAAAGTGCTATCAGTATGCGAGAATAGTTCATTTGGAAAATTAGGAGACATGAAAGAAGGTAAGGGGTTGGTGAGGGGTATGGGAGAAGAGCATGCTCAGTGTTCAAAGCTGATAAGTTTAGAGGTCATTTATTGGAGTCGAGAGGCATAGATGGACACAGTTTACCTACAGGGTTACATATAATTTGTATGTGCTGTGGTTTTAGGCTGACATGCAACATTTCATAAGTTTAAAATGCTCATTGCTTATGCTGTGACAAATGGTACCAAAATGACAGATACGATATGCATATCTGTGATATATACTTATTGACATAAGCTAAGAGCTGTTTAAAAAAAATGTTGGCACACTGTCCCAACATATTTTTCAACACTCTGTGTCTGAGTGCAGGGAACGAAAAAGTTGATGAAATTGACATCCACATGCAGGAATGACACGACGCTTATGTGTGACTTGACTTCGTCACTTCTGGGGCAGTATGCAGCCACTGCGGAGCCGCACTCGAGCAGTTATCAGCACAAGATAATACTCTCACAAAAATCTCCAGCTCCAGTCTGGAACTTTTGGATATTCTGAAGTTAAGAAATCTGCATATCAATGGATCATGGCCGAAGGCGTGAGTTATAGTAACTTTAGGGCTGGAGTTAAAGTTACTTGGGATAACTATAACTAGTGAATTTCAATGATTTTGTTAATTTCACAAGGTATGTTTTAACTGACTTTGTTATCTGACTAAAATGGCCCTTTAACCTTTGGTCTTATCAGTGATTTCTCTAACCTTTGTTTTTTCAGTCAATTTCTGTGTATTTTTTTAATGTACAGTAAGATATCCATACACTGTGAGCAGCATGGGTTTGGGCACAGGGCTGGCCTGTGGCCACGTCCTGCCCCAACAATACCCCATCCCCGCAGGCACACATGGGTGACTATGTGATGTAACAATTAAAAGGTGTCATTTAAAGCAAGGAAAAGCTAAAAAAAAAAAAGGGTGTTTTTTAAAGTAAAGCAGACATACTGAATTTCTCAAAGAGTTACAACAACAAAATATTAAAAAGCAGGCCTATTGGCTTTATCACAGAGGCAGCACATCAACGTATATAAAGCAGATGTATTTTCTTTGTCAAAAAGTCACTAATAACTATATTTAAATGTATAGTTTATGAATTCCCACAATAAAATGTTTACTAAAAGTGATAGTCATAAAATATTTTGGTAAAGCCTTACTATAAAAAACAAATAAATCAACACGTCTTTGTTGATTTTTAAAAACATTTTGCAGGCCACAATATGCGACCCTATAATCCA